>NW_023425349.1:3046500-4428000 GCF_014108415.1 Molossus molossus
CCGGCAAACTTTTATTAACCCGACTGCTTGAAAAGGCTGAAGCGCTTAGGCTTGCGGTGACGGCTTTGGAACTTCTTTGATGAGCCCAACTGCTTCTGTGGGGACAGACTTCCCATCAGTCCCAGAGAGGAAGGGGTGCCGAGGCAGGCTCCCCTGCAGCCCACGGACAGGGGGCTTGTGGCTGGAGAGCCCTAGGTCAGCTGTCAGAGCTGCCAGGCTCATCAAAGGCAGCACTTCAAACCCCAGACACAGCAAACACCTTGACCTCTTCCAGCTCCTTGACCTCTTGCCCAGTTCTGCTCATCTGTCAAAGGGAATGGAATTCCTGCCCCGTCCACAAAGGTGCAGCGTGGTGTCTGGTCAGGCCCCTCCCTCCGGGTTCCCAGGGCAGCCCTGCCGTCCCTCTGCCGGGTGGTCTTGGACCAGTTCCGTGTGGCCCCGCCCCCACGAGAGCAGCCTTGGCTCGCTCCCAGCTTACATGTGTGCTGCTAGTTTGGGATGTATCTGCGCAAAGGGTTCTTTATTTTTTTTGTGGTACATGCCCCTAGTGGGAACTGAACCTGGGACTCTCTGGTCCACAGGCCGACGCTCAACCGCTGAGCCAAACTGGCCAGGGCGGGTTCTTCATATTTCTAAAGAAACTGACAACCATCGCTAAGGAAGCTGCTGCCATGGCAACAGCCCTGGAGGTACCACTCACCTTCCTGCGTTTGAGGGTTAGCTCTGGGGCCACTTCCATGTCCTCTCTGTCCCCAGAGCCCTCGTCTCCCGGGCGCCGTGGCTTCTCCTCAGCTGTCGTACAGTCGTCAGGGTTGTCCCTGTGCTGCGTCCCTCCCAGGTCCTTTTTGGAGAAGAGGTTGGCTGGAAGGAAGAGGGATTCACTGACTTGGGTTAAGGTCTAACCTGTGCAGGGAACCGAGGGGTCAGGTGGAGGAAGGAACAGGCCAAACCCCACTTGCTGCTGCAAATGGACAGGACCGCTGAGACCCGAATCCACGGAACAGTCAACAGCGGGGGGAGGTGGAGGGAACACGTTCGCGCTCACGTGGGTACAGGTCCACCATGCTGTCCTCACTGTCACTCGGGGCTGTGCCGTCACCATCACTGGACTCGGGTTCCCAGAAGGCTGCTCTCGGGTGGGGTGGCCTGTCACCGTCCATCTGGCCTTCCCTCCTCCTCCTCTTGTGCAGGAGACAGGCGGGCACGTACTCCACACCCTGCTTCTGACACTCTTCATCTGGGGGACAGGCCAGCACACTGCCTGGTTCTCCCCATGTCCCCCGTCCTCTGCGCCCTGACCCCAGCCCACTTGGTGCACGGCTGCGGTGGCCACCAGCTCAGTTCCTACAGGACAGGAGGCCAGCGGGGTGTGGCCTGGGGATACGAGGGCTCAGGTGTACTGGGCCTTGAGCACCCTCCTCCGGCCCAGGCCCGCCAGGCTCCAGGAAGCAGCCGCTAGGAGGTGCCCAGCTGCGTGGGCTCTGCACCTGGCCTGGAAACCTGCCCACCTGTCACCAGGAGACAGGAGCCCCACCTCCTTTGCTGACCTTTGGCCAGGAGCAAAGGAGCAGGAATAAGGAAGGCTTCCATGGAAGGACCTCACTGGAGTCACACTGTCCCCGCCTGCACTGAGGACTCAGGCCCTTCTTCAGCACGAGCCTCCCAGCCCAGTGCAGCTCCCTCGGGGACAAGTGGTGACACTGTCCCCCAACTCCTGCCATCATTCATGGGGTGGATGAGCCCTGGGGCCACTGCCCACTTCTAACCACTTCCAGGACCCCATCTCCTTCATCTCTGCCACTTGCTCTGCGGCCCCACAGTGGCCTTGTCATGACCAGAACCGCACACGACGTCTCCTCAGCACCCTGGCCCTACGCCCCCGCCACCACACGGTGTCTCCTCACGCTCTCTGCCCATGGCTCAGCGTTCCAGGCCCTCTCTGACTGCCGGGACCGGTCCAGCTCCCCCTGCCCACCTGAGCAGCCGCCCATGGCAAGAGCATCAGCCCAGGCTCTGCAGGCCCCAGAAACAGGTGTGGGAAGGAGCCTCGGGTGAACGGCCTTGCTCTTCACCAGGACACAGTCAAGCCTCGGACCTCGTCCTGTCTTCCCGCCATCACACCCACCCGATGCCCCTACTTGGCCTCCTTCCCCACCTCACAGGCTGCAGTCACTGCCCGGCTCCAGCCTGGCTGTCCCCACCACGTCACCCCGTGCCTCTGTCATCTCCAGATCACTTTTCTGTCTCATTTCCTCTTGGCTAACATTTGATAAGAGCCCACCACTTCCTCCCTGGATCTGCTTTCTGCCCTAGACACCGGGGCCCTCCTCCCTCACCTTCCTGGGCTCCTCGGGACACAGGCCCTACCCTGTCCCTTCTCCGCGGACACCGCGCACCTGTCAACGAGCGCCGGCCCATGTGTTCTACAGCCACACTCCCTGACACACCTCCCATTTAAAGTGCTCGTGTTTCCCTTTCGCCGTCCCCTGAAGGCCTGTCATTCAGACTCAGCCCTGCTAACCTCATGACGCTGTCGGGCACCTGCCGGTTCTCAAGCCAGGGACTTGGAAATCGGTCGGTTTCTTCCTGTCGCTCACTCCTCGTCTAGCCATCTGCCTCAAGTTAAACCCTGCCCTCATCATTCCATCTTTCCTGCCAACACCTGGTGACCTCACTGGGCACCCCAGCCTCCATCCGCACCCACCGTCTGTCCCCTTCCCCTCGCACTCACCCTCCCCTGTCAGAACAGTGATGCTGACACACACTGGTCCCCGTCTCCGCTTTAACCCCCTCAGTGCATTCCGGCTGCACGTGCTCCTGACCACAGCCCCCAGCACCCTGTGCTCTCGCCCATCTACCTTCCGAACCCCACGCGCGGGGCACAGTGAAGGCACATCCCTCAGAACCTCCCACCGCCCAGCGTGTTTCGGCCTCGGACCTGGCCCGGATCCTGTCCTCCCCCACTCCGCACGTCCCTCAGTCTCCGCCTAGAGAGAGGCCCTCGGAGAGCCTTTCCCAGGCTCCTGAATCGGGCATCAGGAGCCCCCCACCCCGGCTGCCCGCCACCGGCCCCTCATGGCACTCATCACAACCTGCAATTGGCAGGTCCTCCAACGTCATTTCATTGTAACACTGATGAAAGGCCATTGGTGAGATGCCGCAGGAACTGGACTCTAGTGCAGATCAATTAGCTGATGGCAAAACTAGCTTTGTCATTCGAAGTTTCACTTGAAGTCGCAGAACCTATCTCTGTACTGCAGGCCGACGCTCCAACCGCTGAGCCAAACCGGCCAGGGCAGAAGTCGCAGAACCTATCAATGACGTTAAGTGAGGACGTACTGGACCGGGGAGTAAGCTTCCTGCTATGCACCTCTCTTCACTGCGTGGGGCCAGTACACCCACCAAGTACTGCCAAAGGATGACCCAGATGCCGTTTCTGCCCTCTAGGGGTGCTGATCCCGGGGCCGGGCCGGCATGCACCCAAGTAGCTGTGACTCAGGCAGCGTCCCCATCACTTACACGTATGCAGAGCTTTCTGGTAGCGCTGGCCCTGCGTATGCCTCAGCACGTGCTGTGGGGACTTGTTGATGTGCCGCAGGGTGAGTTTGCAGAACAGCTGGTGCCTAAGGGTCAGGAAGACCTGGTTTGCAGGAACCATTCACACGAAAGGCTCCAGACCTGTGCTCTGCACGTGGATGGGTGTCAGAATCACCCCAGAGGCTGATGGGGGCATCTACGATGTGGCCTGGGTGGGCATCAGAGTTTTGTTTTTGGTAAGAGTTTACTTTTATTTTTTTCTTTTACTGATTTTAGAGAGAGGTGGGGAGAGGGAGAGGGAGATAGAAACATCTATCCATGAGAGAGAACATCGACTGGCTGCCTCCTGCACGCCCCTCACTGGGGATTCGGCCCACAACCTGGGCATGTGCTCTGACTGGGA
Organism: Molossus molossus; assembly: GCF_014108415.1. Classification (NCBI taxonomy): domain Eukaryota; kingdom Metazoa; phylum Chordata; class Mammalia; order Chiroptera; family Molossidae; genus Molossus; species Molossus molossus. The sequence goes on from NW_023425349.1 coordinate 3,050,441, forward strand.
ATCGAACCAGTGACCTATTGGTACATGGGTCGACGCTCAACCATTGAGCCACACTGGCCGGGTGGCATCAGGGTTCTTAAAAGCTCCTGAGCAGTTCTGCTCTGCCGAGGGTGAACCATGGATGCCCGGAACGGTGGCCTCCCCGTGTGCTGGGCATGTGGCCTACTGGCCAGACTCCCACCTGCTCTAGTGTGAGAGCGCATGTTGCGGACTCAGCGGTTCAAGTTTCCCATGAATTGGCGTTGGCCACGCCATCGCCTCTGCCTGTTGACTATTTCTGTCAACCGCACACCTTCCGCTAAATCCAAGTTCTCCTTGGAAGTAAAAAGTGAAACTCACCTCGATCAGAACCTCAGGTGACAAAGCACAACTGCTCCCCATCCTCTATGAAGCAGGCAGGCCCGGGTGACAAACCTCACGTTTGCAAAACAGCAAACAAGCTCGCACGGACAGGCCTGGCCGGGAGTGGCGGGTGACAGCTCCAGGACTCCCACCCGCATCCCAGGTCTCCTAGCTCCTGGGCAGGGAGGGGTGGCCAGGCACAGGCTGGAACTGCGCCACCCGGGGCCCTCCTGCCCCGCCCCGCCCCGGCCCACGTACGGGTTCTTGGTGCTGGGCACGATGTGCGGCTCGAACTCCGCGTAGTCGAAGGCTGGGGAGGTGCGGGCCAGCCGCCGGTACTTCTTGCCGCTGGTGTAGACCTGGAGCTCCGGCAGGCGGCAGGGCAGCTCGTGACCCGTCAGAGCGCACCTCACCTGCGGCGGGAGGGCGGGGCGGAGGGAGTCCTGGGGCGGTCGGGGGAACCCCGAGGGCGGCCGCGGGTCCCGGGGCCGTCACGGAGGTAGGCGGTCGGGGATCCCGGGGGCGGCCACGGGGGTAGGCGATCGGGGGGACCCCGGGGGCGGTCATGGGGGTAGGCGGTCGGGGGGACCCGGCGGCGGTCGGGGGTCCCGGGGGCGGTCACGGAGGTAGGCGGTCGGGGGGACCCCCAGGGACGGTCACGGAGGTAGGCGGTCGGGGGGACCCCCAGGGACGGTCACGGAGGTAGGCGGTCGGGGGGACCCCCAGGGACGGTCACGGAGGTAGACGGTCGGGGGGACCCCGGGGGCGGTCACGGGGGTAGGCGGTCGGGGGTCCCGGGGGCGGTCCCGGGGGTAGGCGGTCGGGGGTCCCGGGGGCGGTCACGGGGGAAGGCGGTCGGGGGTCCCAGGGACGGTCCCGGGGGTAGGCGGTCGGGGGACCCGGGGGCGGTCCCGGGGGTAGGCGGTCGGGGGTCCCGGCGGCGGTCACGGAGGTTGGCGGTCGGGGGTCCCGGGGGCGGTCACGGGGGTAGGCGGTCGGGGGTCCCGGGGGCGGTCACGGGGGTTGGCGGTCACGGGGGTAGGCGGTCGGGGGTCCCGGGGGCGGTCACGGGGGTAGGCGGTCGGGGGTCCCGGCGGCGGTCACGGGGGTCCCAGGGGCGGTCACGGAGGTAGGCGGTCGGGGGTCCCGGGGGCGGTCACGGGGGAAGGCGGTCGGGGGTCCCAGGGACGGTCACGGAGGTAGGCGGTCGGGGGACCCGGGGGCGGTCCCGGGGGTAGGCGGTCGGGGGTCCCGGCGGCGGTCACGGGGGTTGGCGGTCGGGGGTCCCGGGGGCGGTCACGGGGGTAGGCGGTCGGGGGTCCCGGGGGCGGTCACGGGGGTTGGCGGTCACGGGGGTTGGCGGTCGGGGGTCCCGGGGGCGGTCACGGGGGTAGGCGGTCGGGGGTCCCGGCGGCGGTCACGGGGGTCCCAGGGGCGGTCACGGAGGTAGGCGGTCGGGGGTCCCGGGGGCGGTCACGGAGGTAGGCGGTCGGGGGTCCCGGGGGCGGTCACGGGGGTAGGCGGTCGGGGGTCCCGGGGGCGGTCACGGGGGTAGGCAGTCGGGGGTCCCGGGGGCGGTCACGGGGGTTGGCGGTCGGGGGGACCCGGCGGCGGTCGGGGGACCCGGGGGCGGTCACGGGGGTAGGCGGTCGGGGGTCCCGGCGGCGGTCACGGGGTTCCGGGGGGGTCACGGGCGCCGGCCCCGCGCACCTTGCGGGCGCCGGGCTGCAGCCGCAGGCTGGGATGCTCGGCCAGGAAGGCGCGCACGTCGGCCGGCGGCTCGCTCATGGCTGCGGACCTGGAAGCCCCGCGCCGCTCGAACCACGTGGAGCCGAGGGCGGGGCTGGAGGCGGGCTTGGCGGTGCCCCGGAAGCAAACGCCCTCGGCTCCGGGATCCCCCGCGGGGCGATGGCGGCGGCGGCGCGGGTGCTGGGGCAGGTGCTGCGCGCGGCGGGCGCGGGGCCGGTGAGCGGGGCGGGGCGGGGCGCGGGGCGGCCGAGCGGGCGGGGGAGGGGCCGGCGCCCCGGACTGGGCGAGCTCAGCAGCCCCTCGCGTCTCCGCAGGCCTCAGCCCGCGCGGTCCGGAGGAGCGTCCTCGCGGGGCCCCCGCGCGCAGGTGAGCACTCGTGCAGGCGCGACCCAGGCACCTGGGAGAGCCGCCCTGCCCCCCACGGTGCAGCGGCCTGTGGGCGCGGGGACACGCGCCTCTTGACGGGGCCTAGATTGCGAGCGGGGTACGCCCGTGTCACACCCGTGGCGGGGACTTAAAGTAACTAACCCACGTCTCATTGGCCTAATGAGGGGCCCGCCGAAGACTGAAATCGGGTGCCTGGGGCCCTGCAGGAAAGCATGTCTAATCAGCAGCTTGCATGCTGCCTCTGGACGGTAGCAAGGGGGCATTCGGCGTGTGCAGACTGCTGTGCACCCACGAAGGGTACTTGCTAAGCCTGCCTGCCTGCCCACGCCTGCTTTTTCATCATGCAGGAGGCCCATGATGCTTTCATGTGATGGACTCGCCTCTGAGAGCTTACGTGTACTTTCTGTGCACCTTGTTCCATCTCTGAGTTTAGGAGCAATGAAAAAGCAAAGTTCTGTGCACCTTGTTCCATCTCTGAGTTTAGGAGCAATGAAAAAGCAAAGTTGGCGCCTTTCCCTCTCCTGAGCCCCAAGGGCCCTTTTGCTTCTGTAACTTGTTTCCTGAGCCTACACAGCCCAGCTGGCTCACTCCTACTGTCTCTGTAACTTTCTAAATAAAATTTCTCTTATAATTTGAAAAAAAGAAAGCAAAGCTGTTAAGAGAGCTCTGGAAAGCACTGAGTTTATGTCGCATTTCTGCCTCTTCAAACCACATTAGCCACTACCAGGTGCAATAGAATACATCATAGTATACTCCTGCGTGAAAGCATGAGCTGGTGCCATGACTTACCCAGGGCCGTGGTTGGTGGTAGAGCCAAGACTAAGCCCTGGGTCTCATGCAGTCAGTCAACATCCACTGAGTGCCTTGTGCGGGGCACGAGCCTGGGAGCTGGGCTAGACTAACAGGTGCTGCCAGCTGGCTCCTGACTGCAGGTGGTGGGCCGTTGCCTCCTGGACCGCACACTCTAGGACAGTATGGTGGGGTCCTCAGGGGCTTCCGACACTGTGTGGAAAAACTTCCTAGGGCCGGCCTGGAGGCCAAGCAGGTGTGGCAGTTCTGCAGCGGAAGCACCTGCCACTAAAGGGGAAGACGACTCCTTTCTCCAGTGGTTCCTGCTTCTCATTCCTGTGACTGCCTTTGGCCTGGGGACATGGCAGGTAAAGACTGGTCTCTAGCTCTGTGGCTCTGAGCCCTTGACCCTGCTGCCGTCTGCTTGGGCTTATGCTCTGTTTCTGTAGGTCCAGCGCCGGAAGTGGAAGCTGAAGCTGATTGAAGAGCTGGAGTCGAGAGTTATGGCCGAGCCTGTCCCTCTGCCTGCAGAGTGAGTGGGGCTGCCGGCCTGGGGCTGGTCTCACTGGAGGTCAGCAGCAGAGCCTGGCTTCTGCTTGTGGTCCTGGCCCTCAGATGGGAGCCTCAAGGCCAGCGGGCCTGCTGGGCTTGCTGACACGATCACCCTTGGGAGGCTGCCTGAGGTCCTGGGTTTCACCCTCTTTTCAGGTCCAGTGTACCCAAGGGATCCCCCACAGTGCTGATGGCCCCCGAAGCAGTAATTCTAGCTGGTGGGTGAGAGCGGCATGTCCTAAGTGGTATTTTGAAAATGTGCCCTAGATGTTGCTACTGCCCTCTCCCCTCATTTCAAAGCACTGTCCTAGAGAAACAGCTGTATTCAACAAAGCTTTCTTTTCAGGGGTGCAAACCTGTACTTGCAGATGGGGTTTTAATTGTGTTTCATTTTTAAATATATTTTTATTGATTTTTAGAGAAGAAGAGACAGGGAGAGATAGAAACATCGATCAGCTGCCTCCTGCATGACCCCGCACTGGGGATCGAGCCCATAACCCAGGCATGTGCCCTGACTGGGAATCGAACCAGCGACCTCTTGGTGTGGTCTATGAGCCACACCAGCTGGGCTAAATATATTTTTTTGTTAATTTTTTTTTAGAGAGGAAGGGATAGAAATGTGAGAAACATTGATCAGTTGCCTCCTGCACGTTCCCTACTGGGGATCAAGCCCTCAACCTGGGTGTGTGCCCTGACCAGCAATGGAACCGGGGCCTCTCCCTCCGTGGACATCACTTAATCCACTGAGCCACACCGGCCGGGCTACAGATGGGGTTTTAGCCACAAAGATCAGGTTCATGCAGGAATCCGTTTTTAGCTTCTCCTGAAAACATGGACTAGACTGTTTGGCAGCACAGATCTGTTCCCACTTGACATTGAAAGGATCAGCTTTCCCTTTTGTGGGCACTCCCTGCACCCCAGCTGTGCCTACGCATCACCTACACTACCTCTCAGGCCACGGTGGGCGTTGTGGTTTGCAGCCCCAAGAGGGTTTGCCTCCCCCTGCCCCCCAAGCTTGCTTGGCCTCAGCTCCACTTGGCCCCTCTCCCATGTAGCCCAATGGAGCTGAAAAATCTGGAGTACAGGCCGGTGAAGGTCAGGGGGCACTTCGACCACTCCAAGGAGCTGTACATGATGCCACGGACCATGGTGGACCCAGCCCGGGAGGCCCAGGCGGCCGGCCGGCTCTCTTCCTCCGTGCAGAGCGGGGCCTACGTCATCACCCCTTTCCACTGCACCGACCTGGGGTGAGTAGGCGTGCAGGGAGCTGACCGGCCTGGCAGGTGGAATCCAAGATACCTACAAAAGTTCAACTCCTTGAAGAGTCTGAAATTTGTAACTCTGACATTAAGGCAATTCATGTAACTTATTACCGCACAACTTCTCTGAAAAGGAAGGAGATGGACTCGCCAGTGTCCAACTCGTTAAGGGATACTGTAGCATAAAGGGACAGCGAGAGGAACCGTCTAAATGATGCTGTAGCATAAAGGGACAGCAAGAGGAACCGTCTAAGTGATGCTGTAGCATAAAGGGACAGCAAGAGGAACCCTCTAAGAGATGCTGTAGCATAAAGGGACAGCAAGAGGAACCCTCTAAGAGATGCTGTAGCATAAAGGGACAGTAAGAGGAACCGTCTCGAGCAGTGGTTCTCAACCTGCAGGTCGACCCCTTCACAGGCGTCGCCTGAGACCATCGGAAAACACATTTCCAGTGGCGATTCATAACAGTAGCAACATTAGTTATGAAGTAGCAACAAGAGTAATTTTATGGTTGGGGGTCAGGGCATTAGGAGGTCGAGAACCACTGGTCTAGAGGGAGTCAGTTCACGGAAGTCTTCCTAAGATACTATTTGGGCCAAACTTGGAGCAAAGGGATGGGAAGAGAGCATTCCAGGGAGAAAGTGCAGGGGCAGCTACCCACACGTCAGTACAAATGAAACCCTGGGTGCTTATCAACCACAGCTTCCTGGTCTTGGGTCTGGGATGGCCCCACTGGCCTCCATGAGGCTGCCCTTCATGGCTCCCCTGGTTAGGAGGGAAGACTGAAGGCTGGTGCACAAGGCAGCTGTTCCAATAGTAGTTCAAGCGAGAAGGGGGTGCAGGAACCCCAGGCCCTGTTGGTTTTAGCCACTGGTTGGATAACCTTGGTCTCCCTTTCAGGACTTGGTGGCTCCTACCATTCAAGGTAGGCTCAAGAGGAAGACCTTCCCAATGGCACAGCCTCCTGGGGCTGGAGGCACCCCCCAGCTATTCTCCACTTGAACTCTTCCCAGGCCCTGGAGTTGTTCGAGCAAACATCAGTGATGAACTTGGTTCAAAACCCTTTTCCCGCCCGAAACGCATGCTTTCATTATTCTAGAATCAGCATCCTGGTAAACAGAGGGTTTGTCCCGAGGAAGAAACTGAATCCTGACACGCGGCAGAAAGGCCAGGTAAGGGGTAAGCCTAGCTCAGGTGAGCTGCCCACTCTCCACGCTGTGCCCTGAGGAGCAACCTCTTTGCTTTCTATTCAGGTGGAGGGAGAAGTGGACCTGGTTGGAATGGTGAGGCTGACAGAAACCAGGAAGCCTTTTGTCCCTGAGAACAACCCCGAAAGGAACCACTGGCATTACCGGGATCTGGAGGCCATGGCCAAGCTCACGGGCACAGACCCCATTTTCATCGATGCAGACTTCAGTGCGTGTGACCAGCCAGATCAAGTAGCTTTAGTGAATTCCCCTCTGCTTCTGTGTGTTGCGGGGAGGGTGCTGGCCAGTTATGGGTAGAAGGTCCTGTTGGAAAGACTTGAAGAAACTGGCCATGCAAGAAGGGCCAGCTAGGAATGCGCCACGGAAACAGCTGGCCAAGTGGCCGGAGGGAAAGAAGTGCTGAGAAGCCTGACATGTCTCTGCAGAGAGCACAGTCCCTGGAGGACCCATTGGAGGGCAAACCAGAGTCACCCTGAGGAACGAGCACATGCAGTACATCATCACCTGGTGAGTCCCCAGCCCCAGCCCCTCTCTTGCCCCCTCGCCTTAGAACCAGTCACCGGACACTTTCTTTCAACCCAAGGTATGGACTCTGCGCAGCCACGTCATACCTGTGGTTTAAGAAATTCCTGCGTCGGGCTCCTGGCACGTGACAAGATTAGCTGATGCGACTGTCCTGGGAAGTCACCGAGCAAACATTTGGATTGGTTTAATGCTGGGCCATGTACTTCCGGTATCAATAAATCAATGCTGCACACATTGTGCCTCTTTTTCCCTAAAGGAGCTAGGCACCTGGCAGATGGAAAACCCAGGCCTGGTCGAGTGTTCGAGCGTGCGTGCTGGAGCAGCGGTTTCAAAACCACCCAACAGAGAGCAGCTTACACAGCAGCTCTGCCCGGTGGGTGACAAGGACCCTGCTTTGAAAACGCACTTGCCCCCATCCCAAACTCCTCACTGCCAGTAAGGCAGATCACTCTCAACCCCAAATGCCCAAGACACTGGTTGAAGGAGGATTTTTATTACTTTTATGTACAGAAAACCCGACAGTGCACATTTAGCCCAGCTTAGTGGCCAGTTCTTTGGCCTTGGCCTTTTCCAGCTTGGCAATGCGAGCCACCGACTTGGGACCCAGGACGTTGCCTCCCCAGTGGCGGCGGATCTGCAAGGACAAGAGCAGAAGTTAGCGGGGCCTGGCATCCCCAAAGCATGCCCGCCCGTGCTGCCTGTTCCCTGCTGACAGCAGGATACACCGCTGCTCACCTCGTCGTATCTGTCGTTGTAATTGGTCCGGATAGCTTCCACCAGCTTAGCCAGAGCTCCTTTGTCTTCCCTAACAAGATGGGGAAAGGTGGGTCAAACTCCCGGGTCCCCTTCCAGAGAGCAGGAATGACCTTTTGGGCTCCAAACACAAGCCTTTTGCCTCAGATACAACGTGACCACATCGTTTATTCAGGTGAAGAAATTCGTAACCATCACTGGCAAAGGTTCCGTTAAATATATTTCTTTAAACCACAACATTTGATTGTTAAGGTAAAATCCGAAGAGATTAAGTGAGCTGGGGGGTGGGGGTAGGCTGTCCCCTACTGAATCTTGGGGTTTGGGGCCACAATGCATACTTACGAGTTAACCTGTGTGAAGGCCACCGTGGTGCAGGTCTTCCTGTGGACTAGACGCCCCAGCCTGGCCTTCCCCTTGATGATGCAGTAGGGAACCCCCATCTTGCGGCACAGGGCAGGCAGGAAGACAACCAGCTGGAAGACAGTGTTAGCTCTAAGAGTGTGTTCTGAGCAGAGCAATGATTAAAAGTTAGGTGGGCAGCAATTGCTCAGGGTTAAAAAGCTCATGATATTTGAACTTCAAGGTTTAATTCAGTGAAAAATTCGCATCATTGCAAAAGCCACAACACAAGCTGGATCCCTTGTTGGTACTGTCCTCAAACAAAAAGCTGTCTGCCCACTTTGGCCCCTTAATGTTTCAGACACAGAATTAAGCTTTATCTTTGGCACCAACATGAAGACCCAGTCAGTCTAACAGCCAGAGCTTGCCAACAAGGCCGACGTACCTCGATGGGGTCCACGTCATGTGCAATCACCACCAGCTGGGCCTTCTTGTTCTCCACCAGGGTGGTGACAGTGTTAACCCCTAGAACACAACCAATCTGCATGAGCACGGGGTGTGTGCTGGGCACAAAAGCAACTCTGCAGTGGGCCCAGCTACACCTTGGGGTTAAAGAGCTCTATTTTCCTCTTCAGTGACCCCAGATGAAGACACTCACACCTGCCTGCCCACAGCCTGCCCCAGCCTCTTCCAGGAGGAACCCACTCACCCGCTCGAAGGACAGGCGGCCTCTTGGTGGGCACATCCCCTTTGCCGGCAGCCTTCTTCTCAGCCCGGGCCAACAGCCTCTGCTTCTTCTCCTGCTTCGTCTCTGGCCTGTACTTGTGGGCCAGCTTCAGCAGTTGAGTGGCTGGGAAAACAACCATCAGTTTAGGCTTGTAGTTTAAGTTCTAACCTTCGTCACTTCACGTAACAGGTGTCAGGTCACTGTCCTGAATGTGAGCTGCACTTGAATAAAGCTCAGGCACTGCACATCTCTCCAGCCACGTCACCTTCAGGTTCTGGAAACTAGACAAGGAATCCTAAACGTCAACAAAACCGTCTTCTGTGAAATACCCTCAGATGTAGTGCTGTCAAGGTCAAGATGGTAACCACGCCCTTGGCCAGGAAACCCCTCCCAACGCTGGCTTTATGCCTCAGAGCCTACCTGTCTGGCGGTCCAAGGCCTGGGTGAACTGGTTAATGGCAGGAGGCACTTTCAGGCGCTTATAGAGAATAGCCCTTTGCCGCTGCAGCCGAATGTAGCGGGGCCATTTGACAAAGCGGGTGAGGTCCCTTTTGGGCTGGATGTCCTGTCCTGTGAGGTAAAGGGCAACACTGAGTGAGGTGCCACTTCAAAGAGTGCAGATGCACCAGCGATCTTGGTGGTGCAAAGCGTCATCACTTCTTGCAGAGAGCAAATGTTCTTACATTACCTGCACACAAATGCCTAGGACCACAGGAGACAGCGACTCCCCTCCCTACTGGGCAACCAGACCGGGTATCCCTGCAGCCACACCGAGGGCAGTGCCTCTGGTACCGCCATCACCCCATCCCAAGGGGAGAGGTTATGGTGGGAGCCCCTGCCCGTAGCTACAAACTGCCTCTCCCGGCAGCCCCCACTCCCGACCCATTAATAAAGACAGAACCGGGGTGTTTCATTTTGAAGGGTGTCTGCTGCTTTCTGTTCTGAAAAAGCTGTTCAATACCAGCCTTTGCAGGTGACAGGTCACGATCTCCGACACTCAAACTGACCGTCGTTGGCGGTGGTTGCCAAGAAGGCAGAAAGGACGCTCAGGCAGAATCTACAGCCATTCTGCTTCTCTGGTGTTCCACTGCCCATCGCGCAGGGGCTGAGGGCCACTTACAAACGTCGCCAGGGGTCAGGGGCAACCATCACAGCCCCACCACAACCAACGGGGTGTTTCACGAACCAGAATCAAGTTGCTGCCTCAGTAATGAAGACACTGACAGACACCACCTCAGAACGACCTTAAATTAACCCTGGACACCTCTGGGCACTCTCCAAGTCTGTGCAGCTTTTTAAAATAGAAATAAATTCTACCTTTAAAAACGTACCAGCCCCCTCCCCCCAAAAACCTGTTCGGTACAAGCCGTTTCCCCTGGCAACCGAGCCCTCTCCGCTCCCGTCCTACTCACCAATGCCGAAGTTCTTGGGCCTCTTCTCGAACAGGGGGTTGACCACCTTCTTGGCCTCCTGCTTCTTCACGACCGCGGGGGCCGGCGCCACCTTCTTCCCCTTGGCCTTCTTTCCCTTCGGCTGCGCAGGAAGAAAACCCCGGTGAACCACCGGCGCCCGCACCAGTCCCTTGCAGGCGAGGGGCTGGGGCTGGCGGGAGCCGCCCGGGGGGAAGGCTTCGCCCCCGTCCAGCCCACGAGCGCGGCCGCCGCGCGCGTGCATCAGCGATCTTGGTGGTCAGGGATGTCCTCACCATTGCTCAGATAGCAAATATTCGCTCACATCACCTGCACGAGCGTGGCCGGCCCCCAGCGCGGCGCCCCCAAACGGGCACGGGCCCCCCTTAGGAGCCGGACTCCCAGAGCAGCGAGGGCGGACTTGGAACCCCTGGCCGAAGGCCCCAGGCCGCGTCAGCGCCAAGCCCGCATTGCGGCGCTGCGCTTGACGGCTCCTGCCCCGGCCCGGCCGCCGGGAGTCTGCCCCCGCCAACGCCCCTGTGCCAGGCCCCGCGGGGCTCTCCTCGCGCCGGGCGATGGAGGGATGCCCGCGCGGCCGTGCCCCGAGGAGGATGGCAGCGGATAGAGCCTAGGCCCGGCGCCGGCACCCCGACCCACCGCCACACTCACCATCTTGGGCGGCGGGAGGATAGAGAGAAAGGGAAGGGAATTGTGGGAAATATGTATGCGACTTCGCAGATCGCGAGAACTGGAGCCTGCGCGGGATTTCGAATTTAAAGCGACAGCCCTCCCGTCGTCAGCCCCTCGGTCGGGAGCGGGACCGAGAGCGGGAGGCGGGTCTGTGGGATCGCAAGGGGCGTGGAGACGGCGGCGGGACGCTCCAGGCGCTGAGTGGCGCGGTGGGGCCGGGAAGCGGGGCTTCTTGAGGGGCGTTCGCTCGTCCGCCACCCCATCCCGGCCAAGGGCCCGCCGGGCGCGAGGACTGCGGACCAGGTGCAGGCATTGGGGTGGCGGGCGGGGCCGCCGTGCGATGCACCCGGAATGGCTCCGAGACCGCGAGTTCGTTGTTGGGCGTGCGCCCGGCGCCGGGCCGAGCGCTGGGGCGCAGGGGGAGCGCTGGGGCGAGACTGTCGGCGCTCCGTGGCCCGGCCTGGACGGGGTGATGGGGTAGAGTCGGAAGCGCCCTTTGGGTAAAGAGATGGGGCCGGAAAGGAGACCGGGGAGCGGCGGGCAGGGGGCAGGTGGGGAGCTCCTGCAGGCCTGGCCTCGGAGAAGTCTGGGCAGGACGCGGGCAGGGTTTTGCGGGCTCGCCAGGGTCCCCGCATGAGCTCGCCGGGGAGCAGGCGTGAGACTCCGCAGTGCACCTCTTAGGAAGGGCATCCCCGCCGATCTGCACGTTCTCCGGGCCACGGAGGGTCGGCGGCTGGGGTTGGCTCCGCTCACGGCAGACTCCGGGTGGCAGGTGCTGACGACTGGCCGCAGGCCCCTGCTCCCTGCACAGAGGGCGCCCCGCCATGGCCCAGCAGAGAGCCCTGCCGCAGAGCAAGGAGACGCTGCTGCAGTCTTACAACAAGCGCCTCAAAGACGACATCAAGTCCATCATGGACAACTTCACCGAGATCATCAAGACCGCCAAGGTGGGTGGGGCCGACCTGTCTCCCCCGAATGGAGAGTGGACAGGGTGAGCCCAGGGATTGGCCTGCTCTGCTCCAGAGTGTCACCAGAGTGCTCTGGGCCAGGTGGTCGGGGTACAGCAGCAGTGGACACAGGCAGGGCCCTCGTCCCAATGGGGAGAACATTGGTGGGGCAGCAGTAAGGAGATGCAGATGACCAGGTAACTACAGGTCCTGGTGAGGCAGCTGAAGGGGACTCTGGTCACATCGCACCAGGTTCAACATCCACACCACTTGCTAGCGTGGGTTTGGACAGGGATTTGGTTTCTCGAGTCCTAGGGCCCTTGTGAGGATTGGATGGTTTTATCTCTGCAAAGTGGTTACCTCCGGGCCTGACAGGGACCCAGGCATCACAGCTTTCGGGAGTGAGTGCCATCAGGAAGGGAAGCTGGGAAGGCCCCTCCAGGTGGGGCAAGCGGTCAGCATTGGGCTCAGGGGTGCTGGCTCTTTTCGTGACCCTTGCAGACTTGGAAGACTTGAGTACTAGTGACGGTGATGCAAGCTAGCATTTGCTTAGTGTTCACCCGTGTCAGGCTGTGTTCGGAGAGCTTTTGGGTCCTGTCCCGTTTAATCTTCACAAGACTCTTTGATGCAGGTGTCATTGTCTTCTTCATTTTCAGAGGAGGAAACTGAGACTCAGAAGATTTAGTAACTTACCCAAGATCATTCGGCTAATACCTGGCAGAGCCAGCATTGAACCCCGGAGGTCTGGCTCTTAGCCACTTAGGGTGCCCTGACACCTGCCAGTACACTGGCAAGGCCCGGTGGGGAAGCCCTGTCCAGGTGGATGGATTGGGTCAGGTAATAGCCTGGACCTTCGCAGGGTGGTGTGGCTCAGTGGATGGAGCGTCATCTCACGGACTGAGAGGTCCGGGTTGGATTCCCTCCCGGTCACGGCACATGCCCGGGTTGCAGGCTTGGTCCCCAGGAGGGGGCGTGCAGGAGGCAGCCAATAGATGTGTCTCACATCAACATTTCTATCTCTCTCTCCCTCTCTCTCTAAATTAAAAAAATAAAAAGCACAATAGCCTGGCCCTTGGACAAGACAGGCAGGGCGGAGCAAGGCTTCTGGCTCCCACGGTTACCGTCTGAGATACATAGAGCAGGCTTATTGCCTGTCCTGGCCTCAGGTTTGCCCACCGGTAAACTAGAGGGGGCTGTCCACGCTTCTGTGAGAATTCTGTAAGGTAATGGTGGTCAAGGGCTAAGGGTGGTACCCAGCACCCAAGAAGTGCTCAGTAAATGGTCACTTAAAAAAAAAACATTGTTGCCCTGGCCGGTTTGGGTCAGTGGTTAGAGCATCGGCCCTCAGACTGAAGGGTCACAGATTTGATTCCCAGTCAAGGGCATATACCTAGATTGCAGGTTTGATCCCTGGCCCTGGTCGGGTTGTGCAGGAGGCCACCAGTCGATGTATCTCTCTCACATGGATGTCTCTCTCCCTCCCTCCCTCTTTCCTTCCCTCCATCCCTTCCATTCTATCAAAAAATCAATGGAAAAACATCCTCGGGTGAGGATTAAAACAAAAAAATAATTGTCTTTTTATTCATCTATTCAGTTTATTGAGTGCCTGAGCTAGTGACACCGTCGGTACTGAACAGGGCTCACACCCCAGAAAGACTTGACAAGACCTCCCTGCGCCTGGCACGCTGTCAGCCAGCTGTGTGGGCCCCCACCCGTCCACGTGAGGTGCCGTTCTCTCCTTTCCCTCCTTGAATGAGGGGAGCTGACGTCGCCTGCGGTCTGGGCAGCAGTGCCTGCTGTAGGAAGTGACAGGCAGGCCCAGCTGGGGTGGCCCAGTGGTTGAGTGTCGACCCTGCACCAAGAGGTCGCCGGTTCGATTCCCGGTCAGGGCACCTGCCCAGGTTGTGGGCCCGATCCCCAGAGGGGGGCATGCAGGAAGCGGCCAGTTAATGTTCTCTCTCATCAATGTCTCTCTCTCTCTCTCCCTTCCTCTCTCTCTAAAATCAATAAAGAAAAAAGAAGGTGACAGGCGGGAGGCGGGAGTGTGGGTATGTGTAGTTGGCAGACACCTATAGGCCGGCGCCTGCTGACTTGAGACTCTTATCTGTCCTCCAGATTGAGGATGAGACACAGGTGTCCAGGGCCACTCAGGGCGAGCAGGACAATTACGAGATGCATGTGCGAGCCGCCAACATCGTAAGTCACCAGGTGGAAGGCCTGGCCCGGGCTCCAGCACCTTGGGGTCCCCGCTGTGGTCTCCTGGGTGGGGGGGCAAACCACTTCTTAGTTGACCACCCCCCTCAAGAGGAGGGCTGTCCATGGCAGCGTGAGGGGCAGGCAGAGCGCGGCCATGGCTGTCCTGTCGAGTGCCCTGCAGTGCCTGGAAAGAGAGCGACCCTTCCTTGTTGACCAGAAAGTTCTCCGAGATTCATTATGAGTACAAAGGTGAATTTCGGAGTGAGGCAGGATTTGTGTTTTGGTCCCTTCTGCTGTCACAGCACAAGCGCATCGATGGTGTCCATAGGTGTGTGTCCATGGGTGAGAACACACGGGTCCCCGAGGAGTCCGCCCAGCTGGCAGGCGAGCTGCCCCGAGGAAGGGCAGGGCAGGCGGTTGAACGGACTGTAGCTGTGTCTGTGGGCTTAGGGCTGCTGGGGAGCAGGTGTGTGCTCGCATAGCTTGTGTGACCGGCGAACAGGGGCAAGCGAGGGGGCCCTGGGGGCTGGCGGCACCTGCCATCTCCCCGGCTGCGTTTCATGCAGTCGAGGGCCCTGCCCTCCCGTAACTTACCCCTTTGCTCCCTCACTTCTCACAGTGACCCTTGAGGGTCAGTGCCGCAGCCCCACATGTAGATGAGGACACAGGCCATCCCTTGGCCAGCATCAGGCCCAAGGAGATGGTGCAGTCACCCCGTCACCTGCCTGCTCCGGTTCCCTTCACCACAGGTGCGAGCCGGAGAGTCCTTGATGAAGCTGGTGTCCGACCTCAAGCAGTTCCTCATCCTGAATGACTTCCCGTCCGTGAACGAGGCCATTGACCAGCGCAACCAGCAGCTGCGAGCCCTGCAGGAGGAGTGTGACCGAAAGCTCATCACCCTGCGCGACGAGGTCTCCATCGACCTGTACGAGCTGGAGGAGGAGTATTACTCGTCCAGGTACAAATAGGGCTGGACCCGGACCTGCAGGCGTGGGCCCGGCAGCCCCGAAGGTCCTGCTTTCCAGACCCGGCCTGGTCTCGGCAGCAGAGCCCCGTGCGCGGTTTCAGAGCAGATCTCCTGGTCAGAGCGTTTGATCGACAGACACGACGGCGTTCACGGGGTCCTGGGCCCTGGGATGAAAATCACGGGACTTCAAGGGTTGGGAGGGCCAGAGCCAGCGTTCCTGGCCAGGATGCCGGCTGCCTCTTTCTGAACTTGTCTGCTCGTTTTAGCTTTTCAGTCGGTCTTTAATCGTTCCAGCCAAGCTAGCTCCTCTTGGCTGCCCGGGCTATGTCCAGACAGCGGTGATTCCATGTGGGCATCACCACACTCCCAGGGTGGGGCCTGGGGGCCCTGGAAGGAGGAGGGAAAGTCCCAAGTAGAGGATGACCTTGAGACCCCCTAGTTCCCGTTCGGCTCAGCCTTGTGCGGGGAGCCAGAGCCCTCGTGCCAGGCCCATGCTGGGCCCCAGGGTTACAGCAGTGGGCACAGCCCATTACCTGAGGCCTCGGAGGTAGAGGGGCCCTGAGAAATCTCAGTCCAAGTATAATTGACATGAGGGAAACTGAGGCTAGAGACTGGGAGGCCTTACACCTCCGTCCCCATTTGCTTGGAAAGTCAAGATTCGGTCCAGCAGACAGTCTGTGCCCCGTTCTCGCCCGGACAGCGTCTTCCCGTGGTAGGTTTGAACGCTCCTTTCTGCCGCATGGAAGCCATGCTGGGAGCTGCAGGTGCCCAGAGCCAGCATGCTCTGTGGTCGGGGCTTGGTTTCCTTCCTTGAATTCCATGCCACCCTCGTCCCTGCCCATCTCGGCCTCTGTGGGCAGGGACGTTACGTTAGTGCCCAGCTGGAGTGGTTCTAGACTTTCCCAGAGCGCTCTGGGGCCCTCTGTCCCTGAGACCTGTCAGCTCAGCAGATACGTGGCAGTTGCCTCCTGACACACCAGGTCTTCAGAGAAGGGTCCTGCGTGGGTCCCTGGGGGGTTTCAGACCCTGCTGGGGACATGGCTCATGGCCCCCAATGTCATCCCCAAGGGCCAGCCTCTGGCTAAACAGCTGCAGGACAGATTCGGCCCTGCAGCTTGAGGTTGAGGGCAAAGGGGAGGGACCCTGCCCTGTCAGTCTCTGGTTCACCCACATGGTTCTGGGCCGGCCTGGTCGCCCCTCTAGCATCCCTGGGGCCTCAGGAGACCGAGTCCCTCCCTCATCTGTGACACCTGTACATGGCCAGGGCTCAGCTGAATCAGGGCCTACGGACTATGTACCCTCCCTGCTTGTCACCCGGCACGTGCCCCCCTGAACCCCCAGTGCTCAGCCCCCCTCTACCCTCTGCAGCCCCAATGCCTCGCTCACCCGCCTCCACGCTTGCTCACCCACTTTCCACTCGTGATTTGCTCTGTCTGCCTCTCGCCCTCTGCTGTCCTTGGGGCATGCTCTGTGACCAGGATGGTTTCTGAGACTGAACACTGCGGAGGGAGGGAGGGAGGGAGGGAGCCACAGGCAGGGTAGAACAGGATGCGGGAGACGGTCCATCGCCCCTCCACGACCTTTAACCTGGGTCCTCCAGCAGCCATGTTAGGAAGAAGGTGTGGTTTCGGGGGCCGGTTCAAGGGCCTGTTTGCAATTGCAGGGCTGGTACCGTGGTACAGGACAGAACACCAGGGCCTCTGGTCCTGTCACCCCACTCGGTCTCTGTCCTCGGGGTCCTTGCAGAGTGTAGGAACCATGGAGGGACCACAGTGAGCTTTGGACGCTGGCTGCCACTGCGGGCCCCTCCCAGAGAGAGGAGGACAGCCATGTGACAGGGCGGACACCTGGTAGATCAGTGGAGGGACCTGCTGAGGTCGCACAGACCTGTATCAGCCGGTCCTGGACAGCTCCTCCCTCAGGACCCTGAACTCTGACACGGGGGCTCCCTTGTGCCTCCTGCTTGACGGGAGCGCCTACCCAGAGGGGAGAGGCAGGTCTGGGGTGCTGTTTTCTTAACTCTGCTTCTGTCTCGCTTTCCCTCCCCTGGCTCTCATCTCTGCCTGCTCCTGTCCCTCCCTGGGTTTCTGGTGGCGGAAAAGCTCCAGTCTTTGCGAAGCTAATGATCTGCCTCTGTGTGAAGCTTACTGGAGGCTGGACCTCGACACAGACACTGCTGATGGCCTCCCGGCCCCTCTGCTGGCGTCCCCGGAGCCCAGTGCTGGCTCCCTGCAGGCCGCTGCCCCTGCCCACTCCCACGCTAGCGGCCCCGGCCCCACAGAGCATGCCTGAGCCTCTGGCTCCCTCCGCAGGCCCCTAGGGTCTTAGGAACGAGACCTGGTGCTTCCCTCCTGCTGCCTCAGCTCCATCCTCTTGGCCGGAGCTCCCGCGTGGGCAGCCACTGCGGCCTCCTTGGGAAGCTCATCAGCCCAGGGGCAGCCCACCCAGGAGTGTGGAGAGCAAGTAGTTCCCCCAGCCGTTTCTGGGGTGGCCCACTCTTCCTCAAGGCCCCTCTGCTCACTGCTTCCCTGTAGCTGGGGGTTTCCGGAGCAGTCTGGCCTGCAGGGGACCTGACCTGGGCCTGCTGTGTAAAGTGGGCAGGCAGTACTGGCCAAGCCCAGACCAGGCCTCTGTGTGGAGACCCCATGCTGCCTCGCCCTGAGGGTCCCTGCAGGGCTGGGGGTGGGGCCGTGGTTCACATGCAAGCCTGACAGGTGGAGGTTCTTCCTAGTTCTGCCGGGTGCACCGTCTGGTTGTTTTATGGGGCTGCTGAATAAAAACAGCTGCCCTTTGGCTGTGGTTGGTTCTCCTTTCTTGTTCATGCTGGCCATTCTGGACTCTCCATGATCCCCTGTTGGAACTAGCAGCTCCTGGCCTCTGCCTGAGCAACCTTGAGCTCTAGGTCAGCCTTCTCCCCTTGGGGCCCTGGGCAAGCAGGGCTCGGCCAGTGTGGGGTCATGGCTGCATATTCCTATTGCCTAGAACTGCCTGGGATCTGGATCCTTAACTGGTGAATGGATGAAAAGCACACTGCACGGCCCAGGCACCTGTACCTCTGGTCTCTTCTAGTCCTCACTGCAGCCAAGCCTGTTGTCACCGGGACTTCAGGGAGGGGTGGTCACAGGCTCGGAAGGGGTTGATGGGGTCATGGAGCCTGGAAGCAAAGTGGCAGAAATCACCCAGTGCCAGGGGACCTGAAAACATGGGGAGGGTCACAGCAGAGCAACTGAGACTTCAAGCCTGCACCTGGTCACTGGTGTGCTTGCTCTCACTAGGGAGACCACTGTACTGGTGTGTGGAAGAAGTAACAAACAGCCCAGAGTCCAGCCTCGGGGACAGGGAGGGACACAAGCCAACCCACCTCAGGTCCCAGAGACCCCAACAGCCAAGCAGAGGCACCAGACCTGCCTGGGTTTCTGGGGTGGGCCAGAGAAGTTGCTTCCCCTTTGGGTGAGTTTCCCCATTAATAGGATGGGTGATCTCTCTGGCAGCATTTTAATTGTGGAAACAACTTGCACTGAACCACTAAGGGAGAAAAGATTACGATCGACAGAAGTACATTTTGGGGAGAGGCGGGAAGAAGTGGGCCAGACTTAGCAGGGGGGTTTGGATCATCTTCACTTTCTAAAATGAGTAACAGAAGGTCCTGTGCCACCCCTTTTGCCCTCCTGGGCTGGTGCCATCATTCCCAGTGCAAAACAGAGTTGTCCCTCCTAAAGCAGAGCACTCTGCCCTGTCCTGTCCTGTCCTCTGCAGACCACGCCCCTGGCAGCAGGAAGGGGCTGTTTGCCTCCCGTCCCGAGCCTGAATCAGGCAGGTTATGGTTCCCCTGGCCCGGCTACACATCTTAAGGTCCCCAGTGTCCTCCATGTGGCTAACCTCTGGTCCTTCAGTCCTCACTTTTTTTTTTTTTTCATCCTCACTCGAGGGCATTTTTTCCCGATTTTTGTTCAAATAGAGTGGGAGGGAGAGAGAAACATCGACATGAAAGGGACACACCGAGTGGCTGCCACCCGCACAACCAACCAGGGCCGGGGACAAACTGCAACTGAGGTACGTGCCCTTAGTGGGAACCGAACCCGGGTCTCTCTATACCGCAGGCCGACACTCTGACCACTGAGCCAAACCGGCCAGGGCTTTACCACCTTTTCATTCCCAGCTTTTTATTCTGAGAATGTTCAACCCTGCCCCCTCCCCGCCCTGGAAACGTGAAAAGGTAGAACGAAGGACCCCCGTGCAGACCGGCTTCCGTGTTGTTTGCACCTTCGCTAGCTCATTCTCTGCATAAAAGCCATCTGAGCGTCAACTACAGACCTCATGACACTCACCCCTAAATACT
This sequence comes from Molossus molossus, assembly GCF_014108415.1. Classification (NCBI taxonomy): domain Eukaryota; kingdom Metazoa; phylum Chordata; class Mammalia; order Chiroptera; family Molossidae; genus Molossus; species Molossus molossus. Next base: position 3,069,619 of record NW_023425349.1, read on the forward strand.
TGTCAGCCTGCCCCTCCAAGCCACGTTCTCGCTGGCCCAACTGACCAATTATTCCATACCACCTAGCATCATTACATGTTCTGATTTCCCCAAATGTCTTTATAACTATTTTTATTTTGCATTGCATTTATTTTTTCTGTAGCCTTTTAAAATCTAGAACAAGCCCTGGCCAGTTTGGCTCAGCAGTTAGAACATCAGCCCATGGACCAGAGACCTGGGTTCAGTTCCCACTAAGGACACGTACCTCAGTTGCAGTTTGTACCTGGCCTCAGTTGGGGTTGTGTGGGTGGCAGCCAGTCGATGTGTCTCTCTCACGTCGATGTTTCTCTCTCTCTTCCTCCCTCTCCTCCTGCTCTATCTGATGATAAATGCAAAAAATGTCCTCGGATGAGGATAAAAATAAATATAAAATCTAGAACAGAATCAGAGTGGTGGTTGGAGTTGAATTCCCGATATACTTTGAAGGGCGAGCCAAGGGGATTTGCCCAAGGATTGGATGTGGGAGAGGAGTCGGAGGCTTCGAGGTCTGCCCCATGTGCCCAGAAGCACTGAGGTGAGGGAGGAAGGCAGTGGGGGGGAAATGGGACTGGAGGGGGTCAGATCCCCGTTTTGTACACAGCAGGTGGAGATGTGTCCTCCGAACCCAAATGTGGGTCTGGAGTTCAGGGGAGTTAGTACAGAGGGGATCACTGATGGGGAGAGTTGACAGAAAAGAATTGATTTAGAGCAGTGGTTCTCACCCTTCCTAATGCCGCAACCCTTAAACACAGGTCCTCATGTTGTGTGTGGGCGTATTTGCGTGTGGATGGACTGCCTGGAGAGGGTGGAGGAGCCGTTCCGAAGACCATCGGAAATATGTTTTCTGACGTGAAAGGGTCATTCGACCCCCAAAGGGGTCGTGACCCACGGGTTGAGAACTGCTGATTTAGAGACCAAGGGAAGAGAACCCAGGTAGGGAGGAGGAAGAACTGCTGTTTGGGGTCCCCCAAGCCATATGAAGACAGGGTTTGGGTGAGGAGGATCAGTTGGTCAAACCCTCCAGACACCTCGCCCAGAAAAAGTAACTTAAAATCAGAAGACCCGGCTGCCAGGGTGGCTCAGTGGATGAAGCGTTTTCCCATGAACTGAGAGGTCCCAGTTCGATTCTCAGTCAGGGCATGTGCCTGGGTTGCGGGCTCCACTCCCAGTAGGGGGCGTGCAGGAGGCAGCCCATGGAAGTTTCTCACATCAATGTTTCTCCTAAACTCTCTAAAAAATAAAAATATTTTTAAATCAGAAAGGCCCTGCCCTGGCCAGTGTGGCTCACTGATTAGAGGGACAGCCCACAGACCAAAGGATTGTGGGTTCCATTCCCGGTCAAGGGCACGTACCTCGGTTGCAGCTCCTATCCCTGGCCCTGGTTGGGGCGCATGCAGGAGGCAACCAATCAATGTGTCTCTCACTTCGATGTTCCTCCCTCCCTCCCTCCTTCCTTTCCACTCTCTTTAAAATAAATCAATGGAAAAATATCCTTGGGTGACGATTAACAACAACAAAATTTAGGAAGGCCCGTAATCAAGATCTACCCTCGGAACTCAACTATTTTCTCTCCCTGGCCTGTGGCAGCTCAGCTGGCATCTACCACCCCAGTCCACTGAAGGCCGCCCTGGCGATGGAGCCACGGGGCCGAGGGCCCCAGACGCGCTGTGGGCTGCAAGCGGGCCCCGTCCTTCCCGCGGCAAGGCACCCCGCGGCGGGGAACAGGGGTGGCGGTCCCGGCGTCCGGCGGGCGCACACTCCCCTCCCTGCCGGGGGGGTTCTCACCACGCAGGAGCCTGTTTCCCGCTCGCCTGCGACCCGGGGACCCAGCGCAGCAGTCGCCGCCCGGCCGGGACGCCCCCGCCCTGCGCGCTCCCCATCGCCGCCGCCGCGGGCCTGCGTCTTCTCTCCAGTCGCCCCGAAGTGCAAGCCTGAGGCGGGCACAGTCGTGGGCCCCCGGGGCTCGGGACCCGCCCGGCAGCTGCAGTCCTTTCGGAACAACGCGGTCCCGCCAGCGCCCAGGGGGGCCGAGCGCCCGGAGTTCCGAGCTGATGCGGTCTGTCCCCGTCGCGCTACGCACTGAGCGCCTACGGTGCACCGCGCAGCGTGCGGGGCGCAGAGCCGGGGCGGGGCCACCAGCACCTGCTCGCCCCCTCGTCCCGCCGGGTCCGGGCCCTCGAGGCCACGCCCACGGGCCCCGCTCCGCCCGCGGCCCACAATGCTTTGCGCCCCGCCCCGCCCCGCCGGCCTTTCCGGGGGCGCCAGGCGTGGAGAATCGAGCACCGCGCGATGGCGGCTCGGCGCTCGACTGGCGGCGCCTGCGCACGTGGTGTTTCCGGCGAGCGCCGCGCTGTTGAGGCTCGCGCGGCGGGGGACCTGTGCGCACCTGGGACGCTGCGCCCGGCCCTCCGCTCCGGAGCAGGCCCCCGAGTGAGCCCCCCGAGCCCCAGCCATGGCTTCTCTGCTCGCCAAGGACGCCTATCTGCAGAGCCTGGCCAGGAAAATCTGCTCCCGGCCCAGCCCCGAGCCGCACAAGCGCAAGTCGGGTAAAGCGCAGCCTGGGACTGGGAGGGCTTCGGAAGGGGGGCCCCACTCCCCGCCGCGGCGAAGCCGGCGTCTGCCCCACACCGCACCCCGAGGAGCCTTGGGGCGGACTAGACACGTGTATGCGTGAAACGAGCGTGTAAAATGCTGAAAGGAAATACAAGTGGTGTTTCTAGCCACCGGTGTTTCTCCTTGGTGGTCCGGGGCATCCGCCTGGGGGTCCGAGGTTCAGCGCACCTGCACACCGGGCGGGCAGCGCGGCCCGGGTTTGGAGGAGGTGACTGTGGGATGGGGAATGTGGGGGGAGAAGGAAAGAAAACAGCTCCTTTCGTGGGGGGTTACATGGCAGAAACTGGCCTGCTGGGAGCTGAGACTTGTGTGCACTGCCTGGGCGAGACAGCTTTGGGTCTGGCATGGAGGGGGCAGAGGAGAAAGAGAAACAACTTCTCTTTTTATACAAGGAGAAGTTATTCATTGTAGCAAATGAGGAAAAGTGAGTTTTCTTGATGAGTTATCACTGAAGCCTATTTCTTTTTTTTTTTTATCATACTTATTAAAACAACTTGGTTATTATACTACATACTCGTTTTTCCATTGAAAATGGAGATATTTTCTCCAACTCTTTTTATTTACTTATTTTAATTTTATTTTTTACCCTCACCAGAGGACATTTTTTGCAGTTATCTTCAGATAGAGTGGAAGGAAGAGAGAGAACATCAATGTGAGAGAGACACATCAACTGGTTGCCACCCACACAACCCCAACCGGGGCTGGGGACAAACCGCTACCTTGGTACATGCCCCTAGCGGGAACTGAACCCAGGACTCTCCAGTCCACAGGCAGACACTCTAACTACTGAGCCAAACCAGCCAGGGCCATTTTCTCCAACTCTTGAAATGGAAGCCCGCGTCATTGTTTTTGATGGCTACATGGTGGTAGGCTGTGTAATTGCTCTAATTTGTCCCCGGAGGTGGATGTTTAGGCTTTCCTAGTTTTTCACTCAAATGCGTGAAACAAGCATGTAAAGTGACGTTGTGATCAATACTCTTGAGGGCAAATCTTTGTGCATACCCAGGATGAATTCTCACCGTGGAGTGCTGGGTCAAGTGTGGGGAAGTTGGTCAGGGTTTTGATATGTGTGGCCAGTCTGCTTTTTCTAGGAAGCATATCATTCTGAGCTCTGTGGATAACCGGATCCTTCATCCTGATTCACTTTTGGCCTCCTGGGATCAAAGCCTTTGCAAGACTTCTGCCTGTTGAATGGGTCACAGAGATCAGGACAGCATCGTTGACTCATTTTTTATTTCATTAGGCAAAACTCAAGGCTCAGAAGCTGCTGGACCCCCAAAAAAGAAGAGAAAGAGAGCACAGAAGAAATCCCGGGAGCGGGGGCAGAAGGCTGTGGAGCCCCAGGCCCAGGCCTTGGGGGGAAAGCCTCGTGCAGCTTCCCAGGCCCGGAAGCCAGCAGCAGCCAAGGAGGAGAAGACCTCTGGCCCTGTGGTTTCTGCAGGTGAGGAGCTCCAGGACGCTGGGCAGGGCCAGCTGGGATCCATGCAGCCACGGTTCCTCTAGTCATGAGAAAAGGCATTGTCGGGCACACTGGAATAACGGGAGACTTCCCAAAGAGTGAGCTTCCAGAGGGCATCACAGGGGCTCTGTGGGTGGGCGGGATCCCGGGGGGTGCACAGTGGTTCCAGGCCGAATGGTGCCCAGGATCTGGTGTGCGGCGAGGCTGTGAGTGCCTAGAACAGCTTGGCTTCTAAAGTGTCATTGCCCTCGAGTTTCTGAAGGGGCATTGAGAAAGCTGGCATGTTCCGGGAACCACAGCCTGCAGAAGTTGAAGAAATGGGAGATGCGTTTGGCTTGACCTGTAGGAAGCATTTTGCTATAACACGGGATGCCCTGTCCCTGAGGATGTTCTGGGGGCCAATCCAGGTTGAAGAGGCAGAGTGGAATTCATTGGAACTGCCATGCAGATCCATCAGTGGCCACCAGGGGAGGCAGTGCATAAAGACTCAGGTTTTGAAGCTTGGCCCTGGGGAGGGGACTCCTTTCAGTCCACGGATTCCTTCTCTGCAGATGGCCTGGCTGCAGAGTCTGACTCTGTCTTCGCTCTGGAGGTTCTGCGGCAGCGGCTGCACGAGAAGATACGGACGGCCCAAGGCCAGGTAGGTGTGGGGAGAGCTCGGGTACCTGGAGCAGTGGGTTTGCTACCGTGGTTTTCCCTCTCTGCCCGGGGAGGAGGTGCGCTCTGCGGGGTCAGCTCGCAGCCCTGCCGGCCACAGTGGGCACGACCAGCACTTACGTGAAATGTGGGCTGACAGGAAGGGCCTCGGCGGCTCTGTTCTGCACGAGATCAGGTGTTTTCATGGTTTCGGGGAGCCTCGGGCCACCTGCCTTCAGCTGGCCCAGGAGAGGCTCGGCCTGTTCCCTCTGGGAAGCCACCTGTGCTGAACACCACACTGGCGGCACTCCTGCGCATCTAAGTGTCCTGACAGCCCTGTGAGGTAGGCGAGGGTCTGGGGTGAGTGGCCTGCCTGGTGACAGCCACAGCAAATGCTGAGGTATGAGCCAGCCTCCGCCTCTCCTGCTGGGTGGCGTAGTTTGCCCTTTGCTGTGTGGGGACAGCCCCTCAGCTTCTTTCCACACTGCCCCAGGGCAAGCCCGGGGGCTGATTCCTGGAGGGGATGCGGGCTCCGTGCCCTGCCTTCCCGCAGTGCACATCTGGGCAATCTGCTCTGGGGCCCTCGTGCTGGCCGTGGGGTGGGAAAGGCTGTTGGTGAAGCAGAGCTTGGCTTGTCACCACAGGATAGTGCCATGGTCTGCAAAGTGCCGCGTTCTGGATGGTGGCCTGGCCAAGCCACCTGCCACTGAGCCTGTAAAGTGGTGAACAGCGTCTCCTGTGTTGCTGGGTCACAGGGGAGATTTGGTGAAACTGTGGAGTGCCTGGGAACTGGAAGCCATGGTTCTTGGGGGTCCTCTTGTCCCTTCTGGGGTCTGTTGCATTTTGGGTGACAGGTCATCTCAGAGGAACACTGAACTCCGTGGTCCCTTGTCCTGCACAGGGGCTTCCTCCCCTGCCCTCCTGCCCTGTCTCCACGTGCGGGGCTGGGGCAGAAGCTGGGAGAACCTCACGGGTGACCAAGGCTTTCCTCCTCAGGGCGGCACCAACGAGCTGTCCCCGGCCGCTTTGGAGAAAAGACAGCGGCGGAAACAGGAGCGAGACCGGAAGAAGAGGAAACGGAAGGAGCTGCGAGCAAAGGAGAAGGCGGCAAAGGCTGGGGGGGCCGCGGAGGCTGCAGAGCCGCCCCCTGAGGGGCCCGGCAAGGAGGCGCAGAGACAGCCAGGGCTGCTGTTCAACAAGGTGAGGGCCGGGGTGGCGGCTGCCCCTGCGAAGTGGGGGTCATGGCGGTGTGGGTCCGGGTGCTGCAGGCGGGAGCTAACGGGCACCGCCTGTCTCCCCGAGAGGTGGAGGTGAGCGAGGAGCAGCCGGCCAGCAAGGCCCAGCGCCGGAAGGAGAAGCGGCAGAAGCTGAAGGGGAACCTGACGCCGCTGACCGGGAAGAACTACCGGCAGCTGCTGGAGCGGCTGCAGGCGCGGCAGAGCCGGCTGGAGGAGCTGCGGGAGCAGGACGCGGGGAAGGCGCGGGAGCTGGAGAGCAAGATGCAGTGGACCACCGTGCTGTACAAGGCGGAGGGCGTGAAGGTCCGCGACGACGAGCACCTGCTGCAGGCGGCCCTGAGGCGCAAGGAGAAGCGGCGGGCCCAGCGGCAGCGCAGGTGGGAGAAGCGCACGGCCCACGTGGTGGAGAAGATGCAGCGGCGGCAGGACCAGCGGCGGCAGAACCTGCGCAAGAAGAAGGCGGCCAAGGCCGAGCGGCGCATGGAGAAGGCCCGCAGGAAGGGCCGGGTCCTGCCCGGGGACCTGGAGCGGGCTGGCCTGGCCTGAGGGGCTGCAGGCAGACCGCTCCCCACCTGGGCACCTTCCCACCTGCCGCTGCTAGTGTGACGCTGGGCAAGTACCTGTCTGCAGACTCGCTCAGGGGCTTGGGTCTGTGTGCAAGAGGGGACACCACTGAGAACCAGGGGGAGGGGCGAACCAGATCCAGGCTCCGGCCTTCTCTTTCGAGGCTGGAAAGCCCCCGCCGGAGTTTGCAGGTGAGGGTCGGGGAGCAGTGCGGGGCATGGGGACTTGGGGCAGTCACTGCTCCTCCTCCCTCTCCTGTGTTCACAGCAGCAGGAGGGAACGGCCTTGGTAACAACCTGTGTCCAACACTCACTTGGAAGGGACAAAAACCCAACTGCTCTTGTCCGAGCCAAAGGCGGAGCTGACCACTCGGTCGCTGGGAGACAGGAGACCCCAGGCCTCACTGAGTGGAATTATTCTAAGTTTATTTGTACAGTTCAAGCTAAACATGCACGTAAAGAACCCTTAAGGCAACCCCTGAAAGACAGGAACTGTCGTAAACTGAGGAAGAAAAAGGCGGGGTGGGGCGATGTCCGTCCGGAAGTGGGGAGAAGAGCCGAGAGCGAGAGGTGAGAACAGGATGGTGGAATGAGCCCAAGCCCGCGGTGGCCGAATGGGTGCGAGGTTAGGGTCATGTGGACGTCTCTGTAAAGCTGCTAATAAGACTTCTGATGGAACCAGTTGCGAACAGATTGTAGCTGCAGAGAAGCTGGCGTGGCTGTGGCTCGGCGGGCCGGCAGGTAGGATGCCCCGCTGTTCTCGGAACAGCCCTGCCGAGCACCAGTAACAGCTTCCAGTCTGTTCACAAACCGCAGGGAGAATGTATTTCACTTACAGATGGGGGGGGGGGGGAGGTTAACATCTCTGAGAAACTGGTCATCAGGCAGACGAAAGCCAGGTGGGTACGGGAGGTCTGGTAGTGGAGCTCACAAGCGCCAGCAATGACGCGACAGTGTGTGTGGAAGCCGAACCCACCCTGCCAGCTCAGAAAGTGATGGGGCCCCACCACCTGCCAGTCACAGTTCAGTTGACATCACACAAAGTATGTGACCCAGCCACAGCACAGGTTAGTTTTACAATGTTGGGCTCACTCCCCAGCAGGGGGCGTGCAGGAGGCGGCCAGTGAGTGTTGATGTGTGTCTCGTAGGTTTCTCTCCTGCTCCCTCCCTCTCTCTCTAAAACACTTCTTTAAAAAAGGTACGAGTTCAGCCTGGCTGGTGGGGCTCACTGGTTGAGCATCAACCCCTGCACCAAGAGGTCACTGGTTCAATTCCGGGTCAGGGCACATGCCCAGGTTGTGGGCCCAATCCCCAGTGGGGGGCATGTAGGAGGCAGCCAATCGATGTTCTCTCATCAATGTTTCTGTCTCTCCCTCTTTAAAATCAGTAAAGGGAAAAAAATCTTTCTTAAATGTAAGAGTTCGTTGTTAAAATTTCACGTTTGGAAATTTAAGTTACCAGAGTCAATAGTTCCTAGTAGATGTTGAATGTTTAGGACTGAAAGGTGATGGCAGTACTGGGTGTGTTTGGGGGCACAGGTGTGTGTGTGTGTGTGTTCAATCATGTTGTGCAGCATGATTTCCTGCCATCTTGTCAACCTGCGGCCCACTTCCAGGATTCTGTTGTCCCATCCTGTTTGCACCCAGTCATTTCTCCAGACTATTTTCCATCTGCCACAGGAGAGTTGGGAGAGTATAGCCCCTGTGAATACGGCAGGGAGCATCTCATTGGGCACCCGCCTGAAGGCTCCAAGGCCAGGAAGCTCACCCCTCCAGCTCAAGGGCTTCTGTGTCCGCAGCTTCATCTGGCTGATGTGCAGGGAGAGCTGAGGATGCGTTTTGGTGGCAGGTGGCCTCACCCCATTTCTAAACGCAGCAGCAGACAATAGGAGACAGAGAAGAAAAGGTGAGAAAGGAGGAGAAATCTTCACCTGGTGGCATGTGGTTGGCATCACACAAAGTGCCACCCTAACTCCAGTTTGACACTGAAAATGCTGCACCGTCATCTTCCCAGCCTCCTAGGCTTGGCCAGTCACTCCCTGGCCTCGGGCTGGGAGCAGAGATGCCCAGAAGCAAGGGTGGCGCGCCTGCGTGTGTTTTTTTTTTTGGTGTCAGGTGGCCACAGCAGCATCTCTTTCCAGATGCGTAGAATGTGAACAACAGGGAAGAGAAGTGGAGAGAGTTATAGGATGAGTCTGGGAGGCCCACTGCACACCTTCTGGGTGCTACACACTTCAGGGCGTAGCATCGGAGACATTTCCAGGACCAAATGGCAAGAGTCTCCAAATTGGAAGGCCACCCCCAACCCTGGTGTCTAACATTGGATGACTATAGCCCTAATCAGACGTATACCTGCCATCTCTCAGCCTGCTGGGGGTCAGCACAACGTAATGAGCTACAAGCAGACGCTGCTTAGAGTGAGGGGGAGCATCACAAGGGAGCAAATGCTCCAGATCTCTGGATACAGCCCAATTTGTTCGCAAAGTGGTTCCCCAGGTTACACGGTGTTTTGGGTAATTATTTCCTTGAGATGGCGTCTCTGCTGACCTTACAGCCCAGCCCTGTCTCGCTTTTTTCAGCAGAGAACCACCTGGGCCTTCTTGCCCTTTCACTTTGGGCGTGGTGTTCCTGCCCTGTGACATGCAGAGCTTATCTATTCCCATGTAAATGCCTGTGCACTCAGTTCAGACAGGGTGGTCCTGCCCTCCAGGCAAACCTTATCTACCCACACTTTGACCCTTGGCTGGGCATGGCTCAAAGTTACATTTTGTTCATCCACCAAACCCCCAACCCTACACATGCCCAGGAACTGAGGTTCACTAGGAACTGGGGTCCCAGCAGTCCTGAAAGGTCAGGGTGGTGTGGCGCTGGTAGCCAGGCCGTCTCTGTTCAGGGGTCTAGAACGTGGACTAACGTGCAGAATTCGGTGAGGAGCTTCAAGCAACTGGTAGCTCAAGTGAAACCTCTGTTCACCAGACCTAGAGTGCTGGGGGGAGGGGGGCGGCAGAGCCCCCCTGGTCTAGAGCCGAGAAAGGAGGGGTTGCCGAGGGGACTGGCTTCTTGGAAGTTACCCCCTCAGGTAAGGGCCTTCAAGGGGGCTGATTTCTTCAAATGAGCCTCTGTGAGGTTGGATGTCAGGGTCCCAGAGTCACCCCAGGGCAGCCAATATCCCCTTTCGGTGTTGAGCCGACGCTCTGCCATTGTGCTTTGGCTTTTCCGTGAGAGCTGCAAGGTTCCAACTCGCCTGTTGATGTGGTTGGTTGATGAACTAGTTAGAACTTTGGTCTTCAGCATCTTGGTCTTGCAGCTGGAACGATATGAGATTTTCCTGGGCTGGCGTGTTCATAACCCCATAATGGATGATTGGTAAGTTGTTGTGCTGACTTGTTTATAGCTCCATGGTGGATGATTGGGAAAGCCACTGTGTGCTCTCTAGCTGAACCCGTTTTGTAAAGAAGAAATTGTTGGGAGCCGGCTACATGTCTGACAGTCCACGGAGCCTGGAGAACTTGAGTCAAACTCCACCTCCCCCACACTCTCAAGGAATTGGGCTTGCGTGTGTTTGTGCAGCCCGAGGCTAAGTGTGACCCAACGTACCTTGAAATGCCTGGTGTTCCTGTTACCCGTAAGGCAAACTAATTCTGTACAGCATGGCTGTGGCCCTGGGCATTATGTCCAGAAGGTCCTATTTGCTGTGAGGTGTGGAAGGCATGGAATGAAGCACATCGGGGCTGGTTCCGAAGACTCTCACCGGGTGTTCGGAATCAGACGCCGGCCGGACTTCAGTTCTCTAGTGGTCTCTCTGTGACTCTGTGGCACCACGACATTTGGAGGCCCCAGGGCTGGTCTCCGAGAACTTGGGATCAGCTGCCGGCTGGCTTGGCTCTCTGGCTTTAATTTGGCTCTGGTGGTCTCGGTTCTCTCGCGCCACAACATTCCTACAGAGTAACAGGAAGTCTCTGATCCTCAGTTCATGGCTTGAGCTAAAAGTTGGGGTGTTGAGCCTAGGACCTTGTATCAACTCTGCAGCCCTGTTAAAGAAGCCACCCCGCCCTGCGGTCCTCAAGTTTCTCACGCCTTTCCCATTGTTTTATGGTGGTGTCCAGCTAGTCCCTCAAAGTCTTGCCTTCAAATGACATTTGTCACCCGGCCAGTGTGGCTCAGTGGTTGAGCACGGACCCCTGCACCAAGAGGTCACTGGTTCGCTTCCCAGTCAGGGCACATGCCCAGGTTGTGGGCCCGATCCCCGGTAGGGGGCATGCAGGAGGCAGCCTACTGATGTTGATGCTTCTCTCTCTCGTCAATGGTTCTATTTCTCCCTCTCCCTTCCTCTCTCTCTTAAAAAAAAAAAAAAGTTAACATTTTTTTTTAAAAACAAACAAACTGGCAATGTCCTCCATTCGCCTTTAAAAAATAGCAAAAGCCAAGCAGGAAAATAAGAAACAGAAAACAGCCCGGCTGGTGTGGCTCAGTGGTTGAGCATCGACCCAGGCACCAAGAGGTCACGGGTTCGATTCTCAGCGCACATGCCCAGGTTGTGGGCCCGATCCCCAGTGGGGGGCATGCAGGAGGCAGCCAGTTGATGTTCTCTCTCATCAATGTTTCTATCCCTCTCCCCCTCTCCCTTCCTCTCTCCTAAAATCAATAAAGAAAAAAAAATTTAAAAATAAAGAGAAACAGAAGACAAGTTTGCTGAACCAACCATCTCAGACGTAAGTAGGAAGCGTGCTGTTGCACACCTATGCTAGGTGGACAGGGTGCAGGGGAGCGCCGTGAAGTGAGGATGGGGGTGGAGAAGTCCCCGAGCAAAACCTTGTCCTAGCAAAGATGACAGGTGGTCTGGCAGCCAGAGCGGAAGCTGGGCTCTGGAGCAGAGGCGGCACTGGGCGGGGACTCACGGGCCAGCTGTGCAGCAAGGCACCTGCCCGAGTGGGCTGCTGGCGTGAGCTCCGGGAACCTGTCCGCAGCGTCCTCTCTGTGACTCGGCTGTGCAGGTGAAAGGCGGGGTGCGTACAGCCCTGCGTCACAAGGAAAACCGTTGCCCCGAACATGGCCTTTTCCCTCCCACAGTCCATGGCGAACATCCATGTCAGGAAATACTTATTCATAACTGAGTTTCAGAACAGGAATTAGTGCAGGATCTATGCCATGCTTTAAAAGTTTTTAATTTATTGGTTTTAGAGAGGGAGGGGGAGAGAGAAGCATCGACTTGTTGCTCCACTTATTTATTAATTTATTGGTTGATTTTAGTATGTGCTCTGACCAGGGATCAAACCCAGAACTTTGGCATATGGGGACGAGGCTCTAACCAACTGAGCTACCGGGCCAGGACCTATGTAGTGACTATACAAGATAAAAAGATGTGAGACAGGTGGCAGATGAAGAACCTGGGCCCAAAAGCTTTTGCCACGGAACATATGGCACTTTTCAAATATTCTCCATGCATTTAAAACAAATACAGTATTAATAAGCAGCAGCCCAGCTGGGGTGGCTCTGGATGGAGCATCGTCCCATGGACTCAGAGGTCCCGATTCCTGGTCAGAGCACATGCCCAGGTTGTGGGCTCAATCCCCAGTGGGGGGATGTGCAGGAGGCAGCCAAGCTATGTTTCTCTCTCACATCGATATTCCTATCTCTCTCTCCCCTTCTGCTTTCTCTGAAAAATCAAAAAAAACACTTGAGTTAAAAAAATAAATAGCCCCTGGCCGGTTTGGCTCAGCAGTTAGAGCGTCGGCCAGCGGACTGGAGAATCCTGGGTTCAGTTCCCGCTAAGGGCACGTACCTGAGTTGCAGTTTGTCCCCGGCCCTGGTTGGGGTTGTGTGGGAGGCAGCCAATTGATGTCTCTCTCTCACATCGATGTTTCTCTCTCTCTTCCTCCCTCTCTCCCTCCCACTCTATCTGAAGATAAATGCAATAATAAATAAATAAGAAAAAGCAGCCCTGGCCAGTTTGGCTCAGCGGTTAGAGCATCGGTCTGCGGTCCCGAGAGACCCAGGTTCGGTTCCCGCTAAGGGCATGTACCTCGGTTGCAGTTTGTCCCCGGCTCTGCTTGGGTTGTGCAGGTGGCAGCCACTCGATGTGTCCCTTTCACATCGATGTTTCTCTCTCTCTCTCTCTCCTCCCACTCTATCTGAATAAAAAATGGAAAAATGTCCTCGGATGAGGATTTTAAAAAAAAAGAACAAAGAAAAAGTAATCACCTCTATCAAACAAAACCCAAAGCAGAAAAACATGAGCTTATGGAGGAGAGACTGAGTATGTGGAAGAATTGAGAATGTGAGTTACACGAGCTCAGAGAAGGAAGAAGAAATCACAGAAAGCAAGTAAAATTAGAAACAGCAGATGACAGAATGAACACTCCTAAAAACACATCAAGAGACAGAAAAAATACATCACATGAGGAAATGGAACGGAATAAGGCATTTAAAAAGTTTAATGAGCCCTGGCTGGTTTGGCTCAGCGGTTAGAGCGTCAGCCTGTGGTCCAGAGAGACCCGGGTTCGGTTCCCGCTAAGGGCACGTACCTCGGTTGCAGTTTGTCCCCGGCCCTGGTTGGGTCGCCCGGGTGGCAGCCACTCGATGTGTACCTCTCATGTCGATCTCTCTCTCTCTCTCTCTCTCTCTCTCTCTCTCTCTCTCTTCCTTCCGCTCTATCTGAACAAAAAATGAAAAATGTCCTCGGGTGAGGATAAAAAAGAAAGAAAGAAAGAAAGAAACGGGAATTTATTTGCCAGGGAGGATGATCCCATCATACTTCTGCTGGAACCAATGCGTGGCCTCCTCTTTGCTGATTCTGTGTTTGGCTCCAATGCAGCCTGTCCTGCATTTCTTTCTTTTCTTTTTTTTCATCCTCACCCAAGGACATTTTTTTCATATTTTTGTTCAGATGGAGGGAGAGAGAGAAACATCGACGTGAAAGGGACACATCGAGTGTCTGCCACCTTCATGACCCAACCAGGGCCAAGGACAAACTGCATCCGAGGTACGTGCCCTTAGCGGGAACTGAACCCGGGTCTCTCGGGACCACAGGCCGACACTCTAACCGCTGAGCAAACCGGCCAGGGCCGTTGTGCATTTGTCTGTGATGCTGAGACCTGGCCTACCCCGCACCACACAGAAGTCCAGCCTGTAGATACCAATGTTTGGGTCATATTGGATCCCCAGATCGATGTGCTTGCTCCTGGATCCCAAATCTGAAGTTTCCAGCATCTGAGAAGTTATTTTCTCATAATTCATGCCCTCGCGCCTTTGGACCTTTCTCCAAGGTTTCTTCTGCCGTGGCCCATGGACGGGGCAGTGGACAGCAATCTGTTCGTGTCTCCTGATGCCAGAGGCTCTGACAGTGTCTCTGGCTTTGGAGAACACAGGAGTCTGGCCTGCGAGCTGCCCCAGGACCTTGGCTGCCCGGCCGTCTGTCTCCACTCTCCCAACACAGATGTTGAGGCGGAGCTTGCGGATGTGCGGTTCCCGCGTGGGGTTCTCCTTTCCACCTCCATCCCGCGAAAGCCCTTGAGAATTTTATGTGTCACTGTTTGTCTGGGAGGCCTCAAGGAAAACAGCTCGGGGTCTTGTTTCTTCCTCCACAGATGGAACGGGTCAACCGAAACTTACGACAGGTACCAAGGACGACACTGAGTATGAACCCCAAGGGGCTCAACGTGTAGGGTGACGGGGAGCAAGTGCCCCATTATAAGGCTGCCATGATGGAGAACAGGAAGAGAGAGCCCAGGAACCTTTTTTTTTTTTTTTATCCTCACCCAAGGACATTTTTCCATTTTTTGTTCATGTAGAGTAGGAGGGAGAAAGAGGGAGAGAGAGAGAGAAACATCAACATGAAAGGGACACATCGAGTGGCTGCCACCCGCACGACCAACCAGGGCCAGGGACAAACTGCAACCGAGGTACGTGCCCTTAGCGGGAACCGAACCCGGGTCTCTCTGGACCACAGGCCGACGCTCTAACCGCTGAGCCAAACCGGTCAGGGCCCAGGAACCTTCTTGAAGGAAGGACTTCAGAACCAGCCTCAGCAGCCACAGTGCCCCTGGAAAAGGGTGGCGGGGAACAGGACCCCATTAATATAGAACTAAGTCATAAGCAAGGGCTAAGACCATGACTTCAGAATGCAAATGAAATTAGATGATTCTCCCAAAGGTTCAGAAGGGAAAGGGGGGAGAAAAAGGGATTTCTTCATCTTTATAGATATGAATAAATGACATTTATTTTTTAAAATCCTCACCCGAGGATTTTTTTCCATTTTTGTTCAGATAGAGTGGGAGGGAGAGAGAGAGAAGCATCGACGTGAGAGGGGCACATCGACTGGCTGCCTCCCTCACAGTCCCAACCAGGGCCGGGGACGAACCGCAACCAAGGCACGTGCCCTTGACTGGAATCGAACCCGAGACTCATTGGTCTGTGGGCCGACACTCTAACCGCTGAGCCAAATCAGCCAGGGCAATAAATGATATCATTTAAAGATAAAAATTCAAGTAGGAGATGTAAATATATTTCAAGTAAATATTTAGAAGCATAACAACATTAGTTAAACTGGGTGAGGAGGAACAGGAAGAGGATACAGTGGGGGAATACAGTTCATCTCATCGTGACTCACGACGGCATTCCTTAAGTAAAGAGAGGACGTATTACATGAAATTATGACTATATAATTTGACTGGATTAAATGATCGACAAAACACTTCCATAGACCAAAGGAAACAAGCCACATGGTGAACGGTCCTTCACAGCTATAAAAGCAAAAGAAATACCGATAACTTCACTGAACTGAGTAAGCATATCATCGTAGCTGTAACTGAACATTTCTTCAGTTTACTTGTTAAAGCGCCTGAGCTGGAGGCGCAGGTGAGGGGATTGGGAGGCGGTGTGAGGAAGAGCATGAGCTGGAGAGGTGAGCAAGGGTGGAACCCCCAGTGTGGGCCTGGCAGCAGGGAAGCCACCGGCTGGGCATCTCTGTGCCCTGGGGTATCGTTAAAATACCACCCCGTGGTGGTTGAAACATCTGGGCGCAGGCATCTAGGAAGGTTTCTTTCGTGGGGCCGAGCTGGCTGGCTGCTCCTGCCAGATCTGATCAAATGGGAAACCTGCCCTGGCGGGTTTGGCTCAGCGGTTAGAGCGTCGGCCTGTGGTCCAGAGAGACCCAGGTTCGGTTCCTGCTAAGGGCACGTACCTCGGTTGCAGTTTGTCCCCGGCCCTGGTTGGGTCTTGTTGTAACCCAGGAGAATCAACCTCACTTGGACACAAAGTAATATTGAATATTAGGAGCTTTATTACCTGGGCAGGGACTGCAGCCCCGAGCTCAGGGGGAGGGCTGCTTATATAGGACAGGGGTCACTCAAGAGTTTAGCAGAGCAAGCAAGCTGCGTGCACAGAAGCGGTTATCAGCAGTTAGCAGCTGCACAAGTTGTTTACTTTATATTTCTTCACATTTACTAGACCCCAGCCTTGAATGTCTCATTGTCCCGTCTGGCATCTCCTGATTAGTTAAGCTCATGGTCAATACTTGTGGTCATGGCTGATGCATACCTTTCTCTTCAAGATTTTTCTTGCAAAAACAACTCGGGTTCAAGGAACCCAGAAGTTCCTTCTTCTAGGGGGTGGAGAATTGCTGGGTTGTAACAGGTCGTGCAGGCGGCAACCACTCGATGGGTCCCTTTCAGGTCGGTGTTTCTCTCTCTCTCCCTCCCACTCTGTCTGAACAGAAGATGGAAGAATGTCCTCGGGTGAGGATAATGAAAAGAAAGGAACCTGCTGAAGCTACTCCTGCCCAGGAAGGACAGGTGGGGGCTGTGCCCTGGGCAGGGATCGAACTTTGTTCCTCTGAACCTGAGGGCTGCGCTGTGCTTAGCTTCTGCCAGGCGGGCCTCCACCTCCCATCCCTGGCCTCTGCCTCCAAGCACTTGGCCTGTGGGTCCTCAGAAGAGCCATGGACCCCACAGGTGAGCAGGGAGGGACAAGGGCTCCAGAGCCGGCGTGGTGAGGACAGCGGGCAGGGTGGGAGCAGAGGGTCTGGGAAGCTGCGTGTGTGTGTGTGTGTGCGTGTGTGTGTGTGTGTGTGTGCGCGCGCGTGCACTTAGGCAGGGATGATGATGGCGCCTAGGGAAGTAAGAGACAGATTGTGGCCAGGCCCAAGTCTGCAGGTGGAAGTTCCTCCCATCCCCCTCTCCTGGGCTCTTTTCTCTACCTGTTGGGGCCCAGAGGACAAAGCCAGAGATCAGCAAGGGGGTTCCCCCCTTTTGCGAAGTCTGTTTGTGAGAAAGCAGGTCCAGGCCTCTGAGGAGCTCAGAGACACTGCCTGCGCTGGTAGGGGGAACGCAGGGCACCTGCTGCGGGGGGGGGGGGGGGGGGGGGGGCGTGGGAGAGGGAGGGGAAAGGAAGGGACAGATCATCACCTGGCCCCTTCCTGCCCTGACTCCTCCCCTGCTCAGGAAGGTGGGGTCTGCTCCACATTCTTGGGGAGGGTGGGCGGCCCTCCCCACAGCAGGTGATCTCTACCTCTTCAGCTGAGAAATGGAGGCTGCTGTCTGTCCCTGTACAGCCTGGGGACACTCCAGGTCTGTCTTGCCAGAGTAAGTGGCGGCAGGTGGGGAAATGGCTCTGGGGTCCTCGGGACCCCTTCAGGGAAGACCCAGTGCCGTCCGCTTGAGAAGCAGGCTCAGGGAAAGGCCCCATGGTTGGCCCGCCTGCGCCCACCCCTGCTCCAGTGACCAGGGCGGTAAGGCTCCGAGCCTTGTCTGCGTGTCTGTTCTGCCGCAGGCCCAGGCCCTGCTCACTCGCTCTCTCATCTGGGACCCTTTGCAAGGCCCTGGCACACAGTGCAGCCCCCGTGAACCTTCCAGAACGGCAGTCCTAAGCACATGCCCAGCGTCATGGGTGTGAAGACGAACCCAGCGGGGCCACACTGCAGTCCCTGGAGTCTCCCCTACCTCTACCAGTGCAGGAAGGCAGGGGTTCCCAGGGGTTCCCGGGGTTCTGGGCTTTCCTGTCCCTGCGCAGCCCAGGGGCCAGGAGGAAGTGGCCTGGGGAGACGCTGGGAGGGCCCAGGGAGGAAATGACAGGCACGATCCCTCTGTCTGTTCCCTCCGGGCTCAGGACGGGGACTGGCTGTGGGGCCCTGCCTGAGCCTTCAAGGAGGGGGCATGAGGGTCCGTCTGCCAGCCGGGCCAGGCCGGGGAAGCCAGTGCCCGAGGAGTGCGTGTGTCCCTAGAAGAGAAACCCCCGTGCTGGACGCTCCTTTTTATGGAGCTGGGTCATCACACACATGGGACTGGGCCTGAGGCAGGGCCCCCTGACCGAATCCTGTCCCCAGTCTGGCTGAGAGGGCTGTGCCAGGTGTTTGCTGTTCAACTTTGTGCGTATTTTCCGAAGAGTTCTGAGAGTCTGCCCTTCCAAAGCAGAGAGCCCACGCGTGGATGGTGGCTGGTGGCTGGTGGGAAGGGCTACCAGCGTCAGCGCCAGCCCAATCTCATAGCCCAGAAGGCACGAAAACTGAGCAGAGTCCGGGCGCTCCTGCGCAGGTGGTTCCCTGCTGCCGTCATTCTCCATGGCTCCTGCCCATCTGCCCCTCCCTGCTTGCCCGTCTCCTCCCCTGTCTGACTTTTGCCCACGGGCCCAGCCCTCGGCGCTCCCTCCCTCCCTGGGCTCGTGTCCAGGTCCAGAGCATGCCTGTCCTACCCACTTTGCGTGCTGGGGCACAGGAGAGTTCCTTGTACATCCTAACCGAAACGTGAGCTGATGGGACCCTTGGGACCCTCGGGCTCACCGGGGCCAGCCTGCTCTGTTTCAGAAGCAGAAGATGAGTAAGGGGCTCAGAAAGTCAAATGGAAAATGCCAGAACCCAGCCCAGCCCCCAGCCCTGAATTAGGGCCAGCTGTGCTGCACAAGGCGTGGGCTGAGCTTCCGTCCACAGCGATCTGCTGGTGTGTGCCAGGTCCTGTCTAGAGAGGGGGACAGGAGTGTCAGAACACACACCACCAGTAGCCCTGGCAGGCTAGACCCCACGCAGGGAACGTCCATTCTTTTATTACCATAAAGTACACATAATAGAAAATTGCCCATCGCGACCATGTTAAGTGCACAGCTCAGTGGCATTGGTACATTCCCCTTGCTGTGCAAACGTCACCACCATCACCTCCAGGACCTGTTTGTTTTCCCACACTGGAACTCTGCACCCATTGAAGGCTCACTCCCCCCTGCTCCCCCAGCCCCTGCACCCGCCACTGTCCAGTCATGAGCTGCATCACGACAAACCGTGTTTCGGACGATGGCGGGCCTCATAGACAACATGAGATTATAATGGCCAACCAATTCCTATCTCCTAGTGACATCATAGCCAGTGTGTGTGTGTGTGTGTGGTGATGCTGGTGTAGACAACCTGCAGCCCTGCCTGTCCTGTAAAGTGTAGCACACACAGTACGTAGAGCACATCAGCCTTGGTGATGTCAACAGCCGTGGTCCTGGTTTATGCACTGCTGTGCTACACTGCGTCTCTGGTTTGCATCGTTTTCTCTCGTCCATGGCTTCACCTCGGGTGGTTTTGTACAGGAACACGCCACACAGGCTTGTAGCCCGGGAGCAACAGGTCGGCACGCAGCCGGGCGGTGCGCTAGGTTTGCGCCACGAGACCGCCTAACAGCCATTTCCTAGCGCGACCCCTGTCATGTGGTGCCCACATGTGGAGGGATTCGGTTCCTCTAGGTCTATGGTCACTGCCTGCTGGGTATATCTTTTACTGTCCTTGCACACGGGACCTATTTGTATCTTTGTTTCTAAAATATGTCCCGTTGACCGCTTAGAGTGGAAGCTTTTCTTTAGACAATTTCTGCCTTTGATGGCGTGTTCGATGTTATCTGTGGTTGGATTTCCATCTGCCATTTAGCTATTGGTTTTCTGTGTGTTTTGCAAATTTTTACTCTTTTACAATCTTTTTTTTTTTTTTTCCTTTGGTATGTGCCCCTAGCGGGAACCGAACCCAGGACTCTCTGGTCCGCAGGCCAATGCTCCAACCACTGAGCCAAACCAGCCAGGGCATTTTACGATCTTCTTTCATATTAAATAGATATTTTCCAACCGCTGAGCCAAACCAGCCAGGGCATTTTACGATCTTTCATATTAAATAGATATTTTCTAGAGTATCATTTTAATACCTTTGATCTTTAAAAAAATTTTTTTTTCTTCATTGATTTTTTAGAGACAGAGGAAGGGAGAGGAAGAGAGAGATAGAAATATCAATGAGAGAGAACATCCATTGGCCGCCTCCTGCATGCCCCCCACTGGGGATTGGACCCACAACCCGGGCATGTGCCCTGACCAGGAATCAAACTAGCGACCTCTCGGTGCAGGGTTGATGCTCAACCACTGAGCCACACCAGCCGGGCAATACCTTTGCTATTTTTAAGGATGTCTTTTTTTTTTATCCTCACCTGAGGACATTTTGCATTTATTTTCACATAGACTAGGAGGGAGAGAGGGAGGAAGAAAGAGAGAGAAACATCGATGTGAGAGAGACACATTGAGTGGTCGCCACCCACACGACCCCAATTGGGGCCGGGGACAAACTACAACTGAGGTACATGCCCTTAGCAGGAACCAAACCTGGGACTCCCTGGTCTGTGGGCCGATGCTCCAACCGCTGAGCCAAACCAGCCAGGGCAAGGATATCTTTTTATGTTATTTTTCATAGTGGTTACTCTGGAGGCTGTGCATTTTAATTTATGCAATTTACTTCATTCACTACTAGTTTAATTTCAGTAGAATACAGAAACTTCAATATGGCTCCTTTCTTTCCTTCTGATTTGTGGTTTGTAGTATTATTTTCATATATGTTAATTCAATATGTGTTATGAACTCAGAAATACTGTCTTACAATGATCACTTTAAACAATCTTATTTCTGCCCTGGCCGGTTTGGCTCAGCGGTTAGAGCATCGGCCTGCGGTCCGGAGAGACCCGGGTTCGGTTCCCGCTAAGGGCACGTACTTCGGTTGCAGTTAGTCCCCGGCCCTGGTTGGTCGTGCGGGTGGCAGCCACTCGATGTGTCCCTTTCACGTCGATGTTTCTCTCTCTCTCTCTCCCTTCCACTCTATCTGTACAAAAAAAAAAAGTAAAAAAATAAAAAAAATAAAAAAAAAAAAAACAATCTTATTTCTTTTACTTCAAGTAGACAAAAAGGGAGAAAATCTTTGTGAAGTCTTTTATTTTTAAACTGTATATTAGCCATTTGCCTTACTCTCCGTTTCTCTGTGTGTTTGAGTTGTTGTCTGATGATACTTATTTGCTCAGTATTCCTTCATTTCATGCTCTTCACTTTGCTCTATTATTGTCATGCACATTACATCTTGTTATGCTATAAACCCAACTAAGTCAGCCTCTAAAGGCTAGGGGATACAAAGTCACCACATAAATCAGCTGCATTTCTGTATACTTGCTACAGTCAATCAGACAAAGAAATTTTTAAAAAGCCATTTACAACTGTATCAGGCAACATGAAACACTTAGGGATGAATGTATCAAATTAAGAGCAATATCTATACAATGAAAACCACAACACATTGCCAGAGAAATGTAAGAAGACCTAACAAGTGGAGAGATAGACTATGTTCATGGATCAGATGGCTTACTGTTGTTAAACTATTGCTTCTCTCCAAATTGATCTATGGAATTACATAATCCCAACCAAAAGTCCAGAAGGTATTTCTATAAAAATTGACAAGTGGATTCTACAATATACACGGAAATGCAAAGGTCTCAGAATACCCAAAACAATTTTGAAAAAGAAAAACACGGTCAGACGCAAAACACCGGGCATACCGCAGGAGCGCAGGAGAGGCCACGAACTACGTTCGCAGCTGTTTTCGAGTTCTCTTAGACACAATGAGCAAAGCTCACCCTCCCGAGTTAAAAAAATTTATGGACAAGAAGTTGTCATTGAAATTAAATGGTGGCAGACATGTCCAAGGAATATTGCGGGGATTTGATCCCTTTATGAATCTTGTGATAGATGAATGTGTGGAGATGGCAACTAGTGGGCAACAGAACAACATTGGAATGGTGGTGATACGAGGAAATAGCATCATCGTGTTAGAAGCCTGGGAATGAGTATAAAGAATGGCTGTGTTCACCGGAGAAATCAACTGCTTTCACTTGTCCCCTCTCCACAGCACCTGCTTTACTACAATATAAAAATAGAATTGTGTCCATTTTCACATTGAATTTTTGTTAAATAAACTTTTGTATTGGTAAAAAAAAAAAAAAGAAAGAAAGACACATGTTTAGGGCTTACACTCCCTTATCTCAAGACCTCGTCTAGAGCTACAGTAACCAGTGCAGGTTGGTATTAGAATAGACCTGCAGATCACTGGTCCAGAAATAGATCAACACACAAATAATTTTCAATAAGGTGCTGAAGAATAAAATGAGGAAAGGAAAACATTTTTAATTCAAGTGACAGAAACTACTGGGTATCCATATAGAAAAAGAAAAAGAGCTCAGCCGGTGTGGCTCAGTGGTTGAGCATTGACCCATGCACCCAGAGGTCACTGGTTTGATTCCCAGTCGGGGCACATGCCCAGGTTGTGGGCCCGACCCTCAGTGGGGGGAATACAGGAGGCAGCCAACTGATGTTCTCTCTGATCGATGTTTTTATATTTCTCTTCCTCTCCCTTCCTCTCTCTCTATAATCAACAAAGAAAAAATTAAAAAGAGAAAAAGAAAAAATAACCTCAATTCTTCACACCATATACAAAAATTATAACAGTTCTGAAAAAATTTTTCATGACATCAGGGTTTGCAAAAATGTCATAGATGACGCAGGGGGGAAGCTCAAATCATAGAAAAGATAAATTAGACAACTGTATCACAGTTAAAACTGACTTCAGGCCAGGCAGCTCTGTTGGGTCAGTAGCGTGCAGGGCTTCCCCTCGGTGTGTCCCCAGCTGGTCCGGGGATCCTGGCACCACCTCCATGGCGGCTCCACCCTGTGGACTGGACATCATGAAGCACCTGCCATACTTCTGCTGCGGCCAAGTGGTGTGGGGCTTTGGCCATGGCTCCAAGCAGCTGGGCACTCCCACAGTTAACTTTCCTGAACAAGTAGTAGATAATCTTTCAGCTGATGTATCCACTGTCTTGTATTGTATTGTATTGTTCTCACCCGAGGACATCTTTCCATTTTTTGTTCAGACAGAGTAGAAAGGAGAGAGAGGTAGAGAGAGAGAAACATCGACGTGAAAGGGACACATCGAGTGGCTGCCTCCCACAGGGCCCAACCGGGCCGGGGACAAACTGCAACCGAGGTACATGCCCTTAGCGGGAACTGAACCCGGGTCTCTCTGGACCACAGGCCGATGCTCTAACCACTGAGCAAAACTGGCCAGGGCTCCACTGGCATTTATTATGGACGAGCCAGTATTGGAAGTGGAGTTGTCCATGAGATGGTGGTGAGCATAGGGTGGAACCCACACTACAACGATACAAAAGTCCACGGACACTTACATCATGCCTTCAGAGAGGACGTTTGTGGGAAATCCTCCATGTGACCACCGTTGGTACCTCCGACCGGAAGAGAACTTGGATTCTAAAGTCACTAATTTCAGCTGTTCAAGGTGACATTGGGGAAGCTAAGAAATGACTAGATTTACCAAAACATTTGAAACTCAAAGAAGACAATTTCTTCCAGCTTCCTAAAAGCAAAATAATGAATGGCCACTGGTGAACAACCATCTTACCGATTCATTCACTGTTTTCCAGTATTTTACTGCTCATAACTACGCAGTCTCATCTTGGTTATATTTTAAAAACCAAAAATGTTCCCATAGCTGTGAATTAGTTTACACAGCACGATGTAATTATCATTATGCCTCATGTTCAATTAAACCCATCATGTATGGCACTAAAAAGATTCATTTTAAAAATCAAGATTCTTTTTATGTAATATGTGGACTAAAATTTACCACTAGAAATAAATAAATTAAATTAAATTTACCACTAGAAAGGTCTTAAGTGTTTCATAAGGGAAATGAAATGTATACAGCTATGTATATACATTTCCGTAGTATACTGTATCCATTTACAATGTATGAGTCACTAGTTTGAAATGAAAATGAATACTCATGGTAAAATACTAGCGTGTCTGTGCTTGTATAGTGTGTGCTGCTGAACAGAGAGGGCTTAGAAAAGTACATGTAGTTCCCTGGCCGGTTTGGCTCAGCGGTTAGAGCGTCGGCCTGTGGTCCAGAGAGACCCGGGTTTGGTTCCCGCTAAGGGCACGTACCTCGGTTGTAGTTTGTCCTCGGCCCCGGTTGGGGTCATGCAGGTGGCAGCCACTCAGTGTGTCTCTCTCATATCGATGTTTCTCTCTCTCTCTCCCTCCCTCTCTCTCTTCTGCTCTATCTGAGGATAAGTGCAAAAATGTCCTCAGGTGAAGATTTAAAAAAAAAAAAATGTAAATGTAGTAAACAGAGGTTTGATAGTTTATTCTAAACCTCAGGGGGAAAATTCATACTTTGCATTTCTGATATTTTGCGCATTAATATATTACCACAAACATGAAGACTTGTGAAATTTTAATTAGTCATTTCTTTTATGAAGTCAAATTGTTGTAGTATGTTCATTTTTTTCTCGCAGCTGCCTCAGCTCTGATTAACCTGGACTCCTGCAGCCTATCAGTTTGTCTGTCTTTTTTTCTTTATTGATTTTAGAGAAGAAGGGAGAGATAGAAACATCAATGAGAGAGGACATCGATTGGCCACCTGCTGTGTGCCCCACACTGGGAATCTGGCCCCCAACCTGGGCATGTGCCCTGACCAGGAATCTAACCGGCGACCCCTTGGTGCAGGGTCGACGCTCATCCACGGAGCCACACCGGCGGGGCACCAGTTTCTTAACACAAAATACTTGTTTTTCTCCCTAGGGAAAATGTTTAAGAGCCAATTAAACTATGAAATAGCAAGTTATTTCTATTGAAGGTGATTATATGTTCCTGAGCAAACACACTGTTGTGTCTAGACAACGGAATTTAATGATAAGAGTGCTTGTAGCGTGGGGGAAGGTATAAAGAATTTAGTTTTAGTTAAATAATCTTCTTACTATGCATTTTTCTTCCAAACAACTAAGAAGTGACGCTCAACCACGGAGCTACACCGGCCGGGCTAAATCTATATTTTAAAGACTTTTAGAAGGAAACATGGAATAGTCTTTCAAAATGGAAGCAAGTGATTCCCCGCCCCTGGTGGGGTCAGCACTGGACGTACAGAGTGCTGTCAGGGGGTCCTGTCAGTCTCCAAGGAAAGGGGGTGCTCAGTGGAAAGAGGCCATGGGGGGGCCGGGTACCTGGGAGTCAGGGGCCCCCTGGGGGGGGTGCTGGGAGGGAGACCCAGCTGCCCCTCGCAGGGAGAGAGGAGAAATGTCTGCATTTGGGCAGGGTCTAACAGGGGCCCCGGTGATGCTCCAAACCCACCTGCAAGGGTGGGGGGCTTGGGGGGACCCAGGCCCGTGCACCGTGACGCCCGCATCACCAGGAGACAGACACGGGCCTGGAGGGGAGGAGAGTGGGTGATCGGGTCTCCACCGCTGTTTTCCAGAAAAGTCCAAGTGCCGCTCCCTTCGTCCTCTGGCCTTTCTCCTGACCGTGCTCGTCCTGGTCTTCCTCAGGTAAGAAGCCTGCGGGACCCTCTGGGTCTGCCGGGCTTGGGAGAAGCAGCAGCAGGAGCAAAGCAGGTTCTGTTGCCCCGGAGCTGTCCCCGGTCCCCGGATCACAACAGCAATGACGGGACAGATGACAGGCGCCTCAGGCCCCACCGATGGTCCCAAGCTTCACACTCCCTCTTACTGAGGCCTCACCTTGTGAGGAGCCGTCTCCCCCCACGCCACCAGTGGGGAGGCGCGGCAGGCCGGGAAGTCCCCGCGGCCGGGAGTGGGGACGGGCAGCGGAGGGGCTGTGCTGTCAGCTGCTTCCAGGGGGAGCAGGTGCTGCCACAGGGAGGAGGTCACCTGGCCGCTCTACTGGGGGCGGGGACCCTGCCAGGAACCTGTCCCTGGGCAGCCTCGGACCGGCTGGCCGTGCACAGGGACCCCTCCAGCGGCGGCAGGGGCTCACAGGGGAGCGGTGGCCCCGGTAATTGGCCCTCCTTGGGCCCAGTCCCCTGAGCTTTGGGGAGAATTCCCCTGGCCCTGCCCGAGGTCCAGCAGCTGCTCTGGGAGCGCTGGGCCCATGACCTGGGTGCACCGCCTGCTGTCCCTGGAGAAGGTCCCAGGCCGTCCCAGGACCGTGCTCCTCACAAGGGCCCTGGGGCGGGCTCTTCCGCAGCGCTGGGGTCCTGAGCCCAAGAATTCCGGTGCTGGGGACCAGACCAGGAGGAGCAGGGTGAGTGCGTGAAGGGCGGGGTCCACGCCCCTGACAGCCTGGGTCCAGGTTTGTGCTCTATGGGTCTTTGCACCCACTGAGCCCCCTGCCGGACCTATTCTCTCCTCCTGCTCTCGGCATCGGGCCAGCCCCGCCTTGTATCAGCTAGTTGGGTGGTTCCCAGATCAGTGTCCTCAAGAGACACAAAGCTGCATCCCTTTGAGGACCGGGCTGTAGAAATCTACAGCATCAGCATTTGATTGGTTAGAATCTGGAAACCGAGGCCAGCCATGTGCAGGGCTAGGGATCGGGCCACCTCACGCGAGGAGGGTCAGCGCGCCGACACCTTTAAACCACCACCTGCTCGGTCTCGGCTCCGCAGCGGCTGGTGAACGCGGGCCCTACGGCTCAGCAGAGGGCACCCCTCCTCCGACTGCGGTGTCTCATGTCCCCGAATTAGACATGCAGGGACACAGGCCAGCACCAGCCCACTGCCCAGGGAGGGCATGTTTAAGACGAAGTCCGTGTCCTCACTCCAGGCCACCCCATCCCCTGAGCGTGGCCCTGAGTTGTCCTGCTAAAAGCCCTCTGTTCTCACTCCGCAGCGAAGTTGCTACAAAGCCAGCCGGCCAGCAAGTTGTGAAATTACCGAGGTACAGTGACTTCCTCTGGGTCCTCCCGGCGGGACGCCTGCCCTCCAGCCGAAGGGTGTGTGGGAGACAGAGGCGGGGGTTCTGGGGACAGGCCATCTGTCCTCCTGTGCTCCCCCGGAGACGACGGCCCTGCTCCAGCCCCGGGCACTCCTCCAGGCGGAAGGCAGAGGCCTCAGTCACTCTCCGCCGCCACCCCTGCCCCTGCGAGGGACCTGCAGAGAGCTTCCGGAAACTCAGGCCACGCTTGCTGTTTTGCAGGATGGTTTATCCCCAGCCCCGGGCGCTGACACCCTCGTGAGTACATTGATTGGGATTCACCGTCACTCGCGACACTGCAGGGAAGTCCCACTGGAATCTCCCCTGGAACCGGCTCTGCCCATCC
Organism: Molossus molossus; assembly: GCF_014108415.1. NCBI lineage: Eukaryota > Metazoa > Chordata > Mammalia > Chiroptera > Molossidae > Molossus > Molossus molossus. The sequence continues at coordinate 3,096,530 of NW_023425349.1, forward strand.
TCCCTCTGGGCCGCCTGGATCCGGGCCTGGCGCCCCCAGAGCTTCTCTGCCTTTCCTCCCTGTGGCCCCCTCTCCTCTTTCCTGCCCCTCATTCGCCCAAGAAAGCGCAGAGGGTGAGGGGCCTCCTCGCAGGGGCTCCCGCTTGGCTGGGTCCCGGCTGCCCCTGGGGTCCCCAGGGTGCAGTATCTGGTCCGTGGAGGGGATCTGCACAGTTTGTACCTGGTAGGTTTCCTGCGGATGCCAAGTCCTCTGGAAGGAGGTCAGCCCCGGGCGCAGAGGCGATGGGCAGAGTGGGGGTGCCCCGTGGGCGGTGAGCAAGGGGACGCGCGTCTTTACCCTCCTGCCAGCTCACACGTTGCCATGGTGCCCTCTCGCGGTGCAGAAGGAGAGATGTCCTTGTCCTGACCCCCTGGCTAGCCCCCATCATCTGGGAGGGCACCTTCAACATTGACATCCTGAATGAGCAGTTCCGGCTCCAGAACGTCACCGTCGGGCTCACCATCTTTGCCATCAAAAAGTAAGGAGGTGGCACAACAGAGGGCAGAGACCAGAGGTGGAAGGGACAGGTCCATCAGGGTCTGTCTTTGTGTCCAGGGCAGAGTGGGGGGGTCCTGCCCTGTCCCCCAGAGCGGCAGATGTGAAAGCCCAGAGCCCGCATTCACAGGGCAGGGGCCGGCATGACTTTCGGGATGAGCTCTGGAGTCGGGCTGGATCTCAGCATGCGGGTGGGGGTACCTGCGTGTGCCCTGCTCAGCCACTGTGCTCACCTTCCCTGTGAGGACTTCACTAACCGGCCACGTGCCGGGCAGGCACAGGGGAGGCACCTCAGTGCTGCCCGAGAAAGTCAGGGTCGCTGGGGGCTCAGCACACTGTGGCTGTCCTCACGGTGGGGCAGGTGACCCTGGGAGACCTCAGGAGAGAACCAGCCATCAGAGGCATTTGAAGAAGACACCCCCGGGTGGGGGAGACCTATGAACTGGGCCTGACCCTGCACCCTGGACTGCAGTTGGGGCCAAAGCAAGCTCTCTCATTTTCCTGGGGTCCACCTCTTCCCTCCCTCCCCATGTGCTGGACCCGGTCCATAGTGCAGGAGGTGGGTGAGTTCATGGGGGACCCCTCTTGGGACTACCAGCAGTTTGCTGGGGACCCTGTCAGCAAGACACCCTGCAGTGTTTGAGGGAGGACCCTTAGGGGTAGAAAAGGCAGTGTGGAGCCCCCACTTAAAATGAGGGTACTGGTGGCTTGGCCCTCCTGGGTTCAAGCTGGGCCAGGAGGTGCTCAGCTGAGGCCAGGTAAGGGTGGGGGGTGGGCAGATCTCCTCCCAGGACCACAGCACAGGGTGCGACCCCGCTCCAGCTCTGCTGCCATCTCTCTAGGCCTTCTGGGAGTTGACACAACGGAATGCACTACAAGCACACGCCGGTAGGAGTGAGGGGGAGCACAGCAAGGGAGCAAATGCTTCAGACCTCTGGATGCAGCCCAATTTATTTGCAGAGTGGTTCCCCAAGTTACATGTGGATCTACGTAAATTATTTCCTTGAGATGGCCTAGCCTTGTCTCTCAGGTTTTATGGTGGAAAGAGACTTCAAAGCTAAAAAATAACGAACCCAGAAGGTCCTGAGTCCTACAACTCATTGGCCACGCAAGGCAGTGTTCCCACCTTTGTCACGCAAACCTTATCTTATACACATGCAAATGAGGCATTAATTTGCACCCAAGGCGGTTTTCCTACCTTCCAGTCAAACCTGTCTGTCCACCCACTCACTTTGATCCTAGGCTGGCCAGGTTGTGAGAATGCACATCACAAGCTTAGAAATCGTCCGTCCACCAACCCCTCATCTCTACACTCTGCTGGCCCAGGGGCTGCTCCTGCTCCGACCACCTGAGCCTCGGGCCCTCCTTCATAGGATGGGGTGCTGACGGCCCCCATCTTTGGGAGCAGAGGATTAGGGAGGCCCCGCTGGCACTGGCTCAGGCCAGGCCAGGAAAGTGGCTGCTCCTTGAAGAAGGTGCTCAGGCTCCAGGGCCCCAGGGTTGGTGGCTCCACAGTGACGCCCTGCCCGTCCCTCTCCTGTCGCTGTAGGTATGTGGTCTTCCTGAAGCTGTTTCTGGAGACGGCGGAGGAGCACTTCATGGTGGGGCACCGGGTGATCTACTACATCTTCACCGATCGGCCGCAGGACGTGCCGCGCGTGCCCCTGCGCAAGGGCCGCCGCCTGGTGGTCCTCCAGGTCCCCGCTGCCGCGCGCTGGCAGGACGTGTCCATGCGCCGCATGGAGATGATCAGTGACTTCTGTGCGAGGCGCTTCCTGCGTGAGGTGGCCTTCCTGGTGTGCACGGACGTGGACATGCGCTTCCGTGACCACGTGGGCGTGGAGATCCTGTCCCCGCTCTTCGCCACCCTCCACCCCAGCTTTTATGGGGCCACTCGCCAGACCTTCACCTACGAGCGCCGGCCGCAGTCACAGGCGTACATCCCCATGGACCAGGGTGACTTTTACTACCTGGGGGGCCTCTTTGGGGGGTCGGTGTCCGAGGTTCACCGGCTCACCACGGCCTGTCACCAGGCCATGACGACTGACCGCGCCAACGGCATCGAGGCCGTTTGGCATGACGAGAGCCACCTGAACAGGTACCTGCTGGACCACAAGCCCACCAAGGTGCTGTCCCCGGAGTACCTGTGGGACGAGCAGTTGCTGGGCTGGCCAGCGGTCATGAAGAAGCTGAGATACGTGGCTGTGCCCAAGAACCATCAGGAAATCCGCAACCGCTGAGGGGTGGAGGAGGGCTGAGGGGGGCTGTGGGGGACCCAGCCTACCTAGGGTGTTACCCAAAAGGGTTAGTGATGTTTTCAAAGGAAAGGTAAAAGCTTGAAAAAGCAGAAACTGTGAAAATGTGTTGCTTGCATGACCTTTGCTCAGCCTTCTGTTGCCGAGTAACAGCCTTTTGGATCATCTGGAACCAACGACTCACCCAGCAGATGCAGGACGAGATTCCAGACCAGTCAACTGCAAAGGGGACAATGGGCCAGGCAGGTGACGTCGGCAGGAACTGCCGGAAGCTAGAAGCCTAGTCTATAACCTACACCCCAACTGTTATTCAAGGCTGACCCCTTTTCCGCTCAGCCCGCCTGCCCCCAGGCGCATGCAATAAAATCGTTTTGGACTTGGGTTGTGAATGTGATTTCCCGCCGGCTCAGACCTTTATTTGGTGCTGAAACCTGGGAGGTCTGTGAGGATCTTGAATCAGGGGCAACCACGGGCCCCCAGAGTCCTCTGGGCCTCCTGTTCAACCGGGATCGATCACATCCTCAGCCGGATATCTTCAGATAGAGTGCGAGGGAGAGGGGGAGAAGAGAGAGAGAGAAACATCCATGTGAGAGAGACACATCGACTGGCTGCCACCCACCTGACCCCAACAAGGGCCGGGGACAAACTACAACTAAGTTACGTGCCCTTAGCAGGAACCGAACCCGGAACTCTCCGGTCCACAGGCTGATGCTCTAACTGCTGAGCCAAACCAACCAGGGCTGCTCTTATCTTTTTTTCACTGATAGGGGCGGTGAGCCCCAAGGGACTCTCGCTTCTGGCACCAAGAGCTGGGCTGCACCAGCTGGGCACCACCTGCTCTGGGGACAGTGCCAGGTGGGGAGTGTACACCTGTCGATCCAAAATGCAGGTGTCTTAAGGCAAGTTCAGGGAGGCCAGAAACCTCCTGTGGAGCAGAAGGGCAAAAACTCCCTTGATGTTGATTCTCAGCAAAAAAACATACCGAGCGGGCACCACGTATACTATCTCTCACCATAACCTTACGAGGGGCGTCTGTAATCTAACTGCTCATGATGTGCCTGACCCTGCAATGGGGTTTGTATGTGCAAGCTCAGAGGGACTCATGCAATACCAGAGACATCATACCAGGGAAATTAGTCACTATCCAGGGTGCAGTTCTGCCGGAGGCACTAGCTCTCTCCTCCCTCTATGATGGTTTAATTATCCCAGCTTCATTAGGGTCGATCAAACACCTCCCTAGGCCCAAATATGACGGGACTACTTTGCTTACCAGCGGGAATGATGTTTTAGGTGCACTTAACATTTCTGCCCCAGGGAGGGATTGCTATTCAATGCCTCAACTCAGCAAAACAGGGTGGCTAATAGGCAGAAGGATATGTCACCCCAGCCAATACCTTACTCCATTCCCTCATCCTTAATTCAACCTCATCCAGCCCTGAACCCGGAAGCCAGCATAGGGCAAAAAGGGGTGTCGGACTCCTCACAGCCGGAGTCATAGCTGCAATGACCACTGGGGGCCTCATGGGAGCAATTAGTTATGATGCCATAACAGCTTTTATAACCCAGTAATTTTCCATCCCCTAGAAGAAGGAACTTCTCCTGGGTTCCTTGAACCCGAGTTGTTTTTGCAAAAATTCTTGAAGAGGAAGGTATGCATCAGCCATGACCACAAGGGTATTGACCATGAGCTTAATTAATCAGGAGATGCCAGACGGGACAATGAGACATGCAAGGCTGGGGTCTAATAAATATTAAGAACTATAAAATAAACAACGTTTGCAGCTGCTAACTGCTGATATTCGCTTCTGTACACGTAGCTTGTTTGCTCTGCTAAACTCTTGAGTAAACCCTGTCCTATATAAGCAACCCTCCCCCTGAGTTCGGGGCTGCAGTCCCTGTGCAGGTAATAAAGCTCCTAATATTCGAAATTACTTTGTGTCCGAGTGAGGTTGGTTCTCCTGGGTTACAACAACAGCAAAAACATAACCACCACCGTGGCCAATCAAGGTAGAGATACAGGTGAAATTTTCAAACTTCTGTCAAAATCCCTCAACTCTCTTGCCTGCATAGTAATAGATAATCGCATATGCACTAGACTATTTACTGGTCAAAGAAGGAGGTCTATCCATGATAGCAAATACATGTTGTTGCTTCTGTGTTAACTCAACCGGCCAGGTCGAGGAGAGGACACAATGAATTCTAGACAATGCCCAGTGGCTAAAGGAATTCAGCCAGGATCTCCTAGCCCAGCCTATCTGGACCAGTGTAGAAGCAGCCTTGCCTAAACTCTGCTGGCTTCTCCCCTTCATAGGGCCCCCAGCTTTAGTTTTATTATTGCTTTCGGACCCTGCCTCTTGCGCCTGATTACTAGGGTTGTACAAAATCGACTATAAATTCTAGTCAACCAGACAGTTGGACAATTTGTTGTAGCACAGGTAAAAGGACCCTTTAGCCCCATTCCCCAAAACGTTATCTAACAAATTCTTTTTAGGAGTCCATGAAGACCCCACACCTGCAGGAAGTAGACAAAGAGAAACTTCGCCCCTTTTCCCTTTTTATCATCATTGTGAAATGGAATGAAAGGGTTAGTAATGTTTTAAAAGGTAAAGGTAAACGTTTGCAAAAGGCGGAAACTGAAAAATTGTGATGCTTGCATGACCTTTGCTCAGCTTCTGTTGAATACAAATAAGGATTATCTGGATTATTTGCAAGACAATGACTCACCCAGCAGAAGCCAGATGAGCTACCAGACCAGTCTTACTGCAAAGTGGACAACGGGCCAGCGGGAACTGCAGGAAGCTAGAAGTAGAGTATATAACCTACACCCCAACTGTTATTCGAGGCTGATCCCTTTTCCGCTCAGCCCGCCTGCTTCCAGACACGCGCAATAAAATCGTTTTGCTCTGCGTTGGCCTTGCGTTGCGGATGTGATCTCCCGCCGGCTCAGACCTTTTACTGCCCCAGTGGATTGGAACCTTTATGACCATCAGCTGCCCGCCAGGCTCCTCAGGCCCCTCAGCTCGGATGAGTCAGGTGGGCCCAGCCCTCTTGACAAACAAGGGGTCCCAGATGAAGTCACTTCCAGGGCAGCTGGGCACCCGACCTCCGCTTTAGCCCCGATCACCTCTCTTCCAGGGTCCTGTCCTGCTCCTGGTGGCAGGAGGTGGAGGGGAGGTCGTATCAGGCAGGACCCTCATGGTGGGCGCCTGGCAGCCCGTCGGGCCCAAGGCACTGCCCACTGCCCTTAGAGAGCAGGACAGCCCCTTCCCGTCACCTCAGGCTACTCTCAGTTCACTCTGGACTGAAAGCAAGTATTTCTGGATGACAATAAGATGTTGCTAATTGTTAAGAAAACCCATGTCTTTTGCTCCAAAAGGACATCTGTGCCCCTTGGAGAGGCCCGTGCTTGGTGTGAAGTGCTGCATTTCTTCTCCCCGCTGTCCCCATTCCCACGCGAACACAGGGAAGCCACACGGCAGCAGCGTTCTTTTCTTCTGTGGTTGGTCGACTTGCAGAATTTCTTGGGGCTGTGCAGCTGTGAAAGGCTGTGGTTCTACGCAGCCTCACTTCCCCGTGGAAACCCCGCCCACCACCACGAAGCCCCGCCCCCAGCCCTGGCACCCACCCTCGTCCTTCCTACCAGTATGAGTGGGACACCGCTCCGTTCTCTGTGTGGAGTCCTCCAGTGTCTGTCCTGCACAGGCCGCCTTATTCACGTCGCCTGGGGTGACCCACTTTTTGTCCCAAGGAAGTTGCTCTGCCCGTCTTGGGTCTCCCCCTGGACCCGTGCCTTCCTCATACCCCTGCTCTCTCCTTATCTGCCCTCCTCTGGCAGGGGTGTCTACGTGTGACAGTTAGACCTCAAGGGTCCTCTTAGGTGAGACACGTAGACTGACCTTCTGCATCGGGGATCCCAGTTGTTAGACCACAAGCATGTGATTTCAACAGGCAGACACATACATGTAAATGAGCCTGCCTGTGGCCGGACAGAGGAGACAGAACAGAGCTGAGTCCGAGAGATACCCACAAACCTTTCACGATGGTCACCTCTGGGACGGGACTTGTAAGGCTCTTATCTTCTTGAGGTAATGTCTACATTGTTTTTTAATCCTCACCCGAGGATATTTTTCTATTTATCTTCAGATAGAGTGGGAGGGAGGGAGAGAGAGAGAGAGAGAGAGAGAGAGACATTGACTGGCTGCACCCCACATGACCACAACCAGTGCCAGGGACAAACTCGTGACTCTTTGGTCTGGGGGCTGACACTCTACTGCTGAGCCAAACTGGCCAGGGTGATGTCTACATTTTAAACAATGCATGTATGACTTATTATTCTAAAAATGTTAAAGTCATATGCTCAGTGTTCTCCATTTATTACTCATCTATGGAGTAAAGTACATTATTTAGTTTTTATTTTTAAAGGCTTTATTACAAGGACAACAGATGTTTGTTATAGTACAATAATTAATTCTAAAGGAATTCAGTGTAAGAACGAGGCAGAACGAGGCGGTGCAGGGTCCCTAGAAGTGCAGGTTTATTGGGAATTAGCCTGCAGGACTACCTCTAAGGAAGGAGTAGCAACTGGCTTGTACAGACTAAGGATTTTTAAATTTAGGACTGGGGGGGTGTCGTTCAGCCGAGGAGATGTGGTCGGCTTTGATTGGTCGGGCCTGAGGTCTCCCGAAACTTGTTTTTCTTGTCAAGCAACCGTTGTTTGCAATTTTGAATGGGTTAGGGTGGTTCCGGCATTCGTTCCGCCTGGCTGGAGTGATGGGTTTTGGTTTTCTGGGATGAGAGGTTTAGGGCAGTAATATGGAGGTTAAGAGCTAACATCTCCCGACTCTTAGTTCATATAAATTGGAAAAAAGTTTGTGTTGATTGGAACTCTGGGTTGACCCCTAGGGAGGGCCTCTGTAGCTCCTTCCTGCTGTTCTCCCTCTGGGTTGCCCCTCCTGGGGGGTCACCTGGGGTAGTGGGGTGGAAGTTTGGAGTAGAAGTCGGTGGTGGACGACCCTGGCGAGCTCGGTCACCCGTGCACGTAGAAGTTTCAGAAAACTTGGGAGAAGCGGCAAGAGGAGAGAAATTACTATCAGTGGAGTTATAAGTGGGTGTAGGATGTTAAAGAGGGGGTTTGGCCACCATTGGCTTAGTGGTGATGCTTCCTCGGGCCTGCGATTGCGGAGCCTCTCCTGGAGTTTTCGGAGAGAGTTAGTATTTTTCCCTACCATACCTGATTCCTTGATACAGTAGCAGCATTTTTCTTGGAGGAAAAGGCAGGTACCTCCTTTCTCAGCGGTGAGGAGGTCCAGGGCCCGTCGGTTTTGGAGGGCGACCTCTGCTAGGGAGGTGAGTTGTTGTAGGGAGGCTAGAGAGGCTGCTGAGTTCTCGAAACCTCGTTCTAAATCGGCCTGGATTTGTTCGGTCATTTTAAGGCTGCGTCCGAATCCGATCCCCCCAATTCCTAGGGCTGCTACTGAGGTGGAAAAGGTGCGGCCTGCAAGAAATGGGAGGAAAGTAGCCCGCTTCTGGTGGGAGTTTGAAGGGTTCCGGCTCCCTCACCCTCAGTGTAACGTAGAAGCTGTGGGGCGAGGATTGCGGGACACATGGGCCCGGAGAGGTGGTGTCGATGCGGTTGGTTGGAGTGTGGTTCCACCAAAGAAAGTTCCCCTGGGACTTGTAAAGTCAGAGGTAATTTGATGAGTTTGATTGCATGTCGGGTGGGAGATGGCTCTACAGTAGCATAGATGATAGGTGTTAGCGGGAATGGTAGAGAGCATAGTATATGGGTTGGGTACTACCAGGGTGATGGGGAGGACGGCTGAGTTAATAGAGCACAGGTCCTGTACGAGTCGGTAGGTGCCATTTGGCTTGACGACAGGGAGGGTTGGAGTGTTGTAGGGAGAGTTCGTGGGGATTAGGAGTCCTGAGGCTAAACATTTGGAGATGAGGGGTTTTAGGTCCTGTCGATGTTTTCGAGAAATGGGGTACTGGGGTACATTAGGAAAGAGAGAGATGTTTTTAAGGGATATTTTGATGGGGATCTGGTGAGTAGCTATGGAGGGCTGGCTAGGGTCCCAGACCTGAGGATTAACAGAGGGGGAAATGGGAAAGGAAGGGGGGGAATCGGAGGAATCAGGGATGCGGTTGTCGTCCAGCAAGCAGAATATTCTGATATTTTGAGAAACGGTTGTAGGTCTCCTTGGAGGGAAGAGTTGGAGGGTAGTATGGAATCTGCTTAAGATACCCCATCCTAGGAGGGGGGTGGGGCACTGGGGCATGACTAGGAATTGATGTGTAAATGAAGTTCCTTCTAAGATACAAGTTACAGGAGGGGTGATAAGGGGGCAGGAGCGCCGACCTGAGACCCCCACTATGAAGGTTTGAGAAGAGCTGAGAGGGCCATTAAATCCCGAGAGGGTGGAGAAGGTGGCCCCAGTGTCTATGAGGAAGGAGGTTTCCCTACCTGCTACGCGCAGGTTTACCCTGGGCTCACTGCTGGTGATGTGTACTGGGGCCGGTGTCCCAGGGCCTCCTCCGTCCTCTGCCACCAGTCCCAGAAAGTCTGTTACTGCCCTAGGAGGGGCATTGTTGGGGATCGTCGACCCAAATGCCCTTTGCTGTTTGGGGCAATCAATTCCCGAGTGGCCCTCGCAGTGACAGTGGGGCAAGGCCCCGGCGTGGGGCGAGGGTTTGGGCACTGTCTCGTCCAGTGGCCCATTTGTTTGCATTGGAAGCAGGAGCCAGGAGGATTTGACTGAGGAGGTTGTCCCCTAGAGCCTCGGTCCCTCGGACCAGTGTCCCCTTGAAGGGCCTTCGCTAGCACAAGGTAGTTCTCCTGTTGTCTTTCTGTTGCTCTGCCCTCTCCGTTCCCCCCGGTTGTTACAGACCTTAGAGGCAGTATGAAGGAGCTCTCTCTGAGGCGTCTCGGGCCGTCCTCAAGTTTTTTGAGTTTGCGCCTAATGTCAGGGGCAGATTGGGAGATGAAATGGGGGTGGTGGAGGGTGGTCCCCTCTGGGGTGGTGGGGTCCATACGAGTGTATCTATGAAAGGCCCGGGAGAGTCGTTCTAGGAATTCTCCCAGATTTTCTTGGGGCCTTTGAATGATTTCTTTGATTTTGTCATAATTGATGACCTTATTGGCTAGTTTTTCTAAGGCCTGAAGAAGGTAGTCTATAAGACGGTCGCATTCTCTACAATTAGCACAACCAATTTGATAGTTCCAATTTGGGTCATTGGGAGGAACTGCTCCCGTAGAGGGAGATTATTGAACCGGGCATGTGCCTCATCAGCTACTTGCTGGGCCGTCGCCCCCACCCAATCCTTATCGTGTGCAGAGAGGGAGGAAGAAAGGATGATAGAAAGATCGTGCCAGGTAAGATCATAGGATTGAGTGAGGTATCAAACTCCTTGATGTAGGTGTCGGGATCAGAGGAGAAGGAGCCAAGGTGGCATTCAATTTGGATAAGTCAGAGAGGGAGAAGGGGATGTCTACACGGACTATTCCCTCAGCTCCCGTAACCTCACGGAGTGGATATAGGCCGGGATGGGGAGGTTTATGTGGACAGAGAAAGGGGAGGGACGTGGGGGAAGGCTCGTCTGGTGGGAGAGAAGAGGTATTCGGATAAGGCGGAGCGGTTGGTGCTGCGGGAGAAGGGGTGTGTCTGGGGGAGGAGGGGGAGGAGGAGGAGGACTGGGGGCCGAATGGTCTTGAGGGTCAAAAGAATCTGTAGAAAAGAGGGGGATTGGGGATCAGGCTAGAAGGACTTGGTGGGTGGAGGGGGTAGAGCAAAGGGAAGGGTGAGAGCGGAGAGAGAAGAGAGCCTGCACGTAAGGAATTTCTGAGGCCTTGCCTGTCCGGTGGCAGGAACTATCTAAGTCTCTTAGAATATTGAAGTCAAAAGTGCCATTTTCTGGCCTTGAGAGTTATTGTTGAGTTTATACTGGGGCCAGGTCGTATTGCAGAGGAATATGAGTTTGCGGGTCCTCAGATCAGAGAGGCCGAGGTTTTTTAGGTTTTTCAGTTTAGGCAGCCAAGGGGGCTTGAACGAGGCTGTTTTGATTGAGACGACCCCAGACAAATTAAGGAGTCATCACCCCAACTTGAGTGCCTGAGAGTAGCGAGAGGTCCGACTAGGTACTGAAAGGTAGCCAGGCGCCGCCGGTGGGAGGTGGGAAGAAACCGAAGAGCCAAACAGCCGAATAAGCAGAACTCAGGCTTTATTGGGTACACTCCGGGCGGGTTCACAGACTCCGGGAGTCGAGTCCGAGAAGCTGCGCCCGATGCTGGGGTTTGTGATTTTTATATCCGCGCCTATGGCAGCGAGAACTTGTTGTTAGGGTTAGGTCTTGAGGGGCTACGCATGGGGGCCCCTGGAATGTGAGTCTATTGTCCCGGGCAAACAGTTCCTGGACTAGGACAGGAGAATGGGACAGGAGTTGATCTATGAGTTCGGGGCAAACAGTTCCTGAAACAGGGTGGGAGTCTAGGTTGGGTACGCGAGGTAACGGCTGAGCAGTTTGCCTGGCGCCAGCTCCCAGGCTCTCGGACAGGTACCTAGATTTGGAGACGAGAGCGAGACAGGCAGGTCACTTGATGAATTTCGAGACGAAAATGAGAGGGCCGGGCCACCCGGTAGCAAATTGTAGGTGGAAGAATAAGGGAGCACAGGGAAGGAGAGAGAGTGTGAGAAAGGGACAGTGAGGGTGCCTACAATTTGGAAGGCCAACCAGAGAGGGGAGGGAGAAATTCCTTCCCTTCTGGTTCGGCAGGTAGGAGGGGGCCCGGGACGGGTTGGAGCCGGCCAGTCAACCCAAACCACAGTCCACCCAGAATGTGGAAGTGAGCTCAGGGGAGCTTCCGCAGCCCACTGCTTCCCAGGTAGTAAGGGTGGTCTGTGCTCGTCCAGGCTACCAGGCTCCCGTTCCCGGGTTCAGCACCATCATGTGAGAACGAGGCGGAACGAGGCGGTACGGGGTCTCCAGCAGTGCAGGTTTATTGGGAAGCAGCCTGACCGACTACCTCTAAGGAAGGAGTAGCAACCGGCTTGTACAGACTAGGGATTTTTACTCAGTACTTTTTTTCATGTAATTTGTGTGTGTGTGTGTGTGTGTGTGTGTGTGTGTATGTGTGTGGTACGTGCTCCTAGCTGGACCCGGGACTCTCTGGTCCACAGGCCGACGCTCAATCGCTGAGCCAAACTGGCCAGGGCTTCAGACTAGGGATTTTTAAACTTAGGGCTGGGGGGGGGGGTGGTCATTCAGCCAAGGAGACATGGTAGTCTTTGGTTGGGCCTGGGGTCTCCTGAGTTCTTGATTGGTTGGGGGCTGGGGTCTCCTGAAACTTGTTTTTCTTGTCGAGCGACTGTTTGCAGTTTTTAGTGGGTTAGGGTGGTTCCGGCCTTCCGTTCCTCCTGACTGGGGTGATGGGTTTTGGTTTCCTGGGATGAGAGGCTTAGGACAGTAATATGGAAGTTGAGAGGTAACACCCAGAATCAAGTAAAGAACAAAGTCCTTCCAGGGAGAAGAGCCCTGAAGGGTTGCTCACTGGTCTAACCCTTTCCCTGTCACACAAACAGGCACGTAGCTGTGTTCCACACCCATGCATGCACAGTGTGCCTGGGCCTGTTTGTGTGTGTGTGTGCACTTGTGGGTGTTGGGCGGGGAGGGTTCCTGGGCGCGTGCTCTTCTGGAACTTCATTTCCTGGGGGTGGACACTGCCAGTCAGTCCTCTTCCTCCTTGGTATTTTCTGTGTCCCCTTTAGCCTTAGTTGGGAAAGCAGGGCTTGGAAACCAGGGCTGACCTCTGAGGGGGGAGGAGGTGGAGCTGGGAGTGGAGGTGGTGAAGGCAGCCAGAAGTGACTCACCAGCTATGAGGTCCCATATGTCTGGCCTCTGCCCTGTCCCATACCCCCACCCATTCCCAGCCTAGACCTGCCCCACCCCTGTCCCCACCCTACTGCATAACTCCACTGAGCTGAGCAGCCCCCTCTGAGGTGGCACCTCTTACCCTCAGCCGGGAGCCCAGGTCTAGGGCAGCTCAGCCAGTCACAGGGGCACCGTGAACGTGCTCTATCCACGTGGGGTTCTCAGTTGCGACAGCAGGGCCCACTGGGGCTGGTGCAAACAGAAGGGACCTTTGAAGGGGCCTCATGGAAGGAGCCAGAAAGTCAGAGCATCAGGCTTGGGCCTTGCATCAGGACCACACCTCAGGGTCCTCTGCAGCAATCCCTGCCCAGCCCTGTGCCAGCCCCAGCCCACATGCCCAGCACATGCAGCTTCTGCTCGGTGGGGAAGAGGGAGAGAGCCCTGATGCCCTCAAGGTCAGCTCAGGTGGAGCACATTGCTCTGAGGTGGCCAGGTGAGCCCACGTGTTGCCATGGTGAGCAACACGTCTCATTGGCCCAGAAATGCCCCCCACCCCAGCAGAGGACATAGGTCCTCGAGGTGGGGACTCACCAGGCTCCCCCTCAAGGAAGAGAGAGAAGCCCCTGACTGTAGGGGATGCACGAAGAGGGGAGAGGAGGACATTTCTGTGGCTTTCTCTTCCAGCGGATTTCAAGATAAGCCACAGACTCGAAAGTGTTTTCTTTTTTTTTTTCTTTTTCCTCACCCGAGGGCATTTTTCCATTCCTTGTTCAGATAGAGTGGGAGGGAGAGGGAGAGGAAGAGAGAGAGACAGAGAAACATCGACGTGAAAGGGACACATCGAATGGCTGCCACCCGCATGACCAACCAGGGCCAGGGACAAACTGCAACCGAGGTACGTGCCCTTAGCGGGAACCGAACCCCGGTCTCTCTGGACCGCAGGTCGACGCTCTAACCGCTGAGCCAAACCGGCCAGGGCTCAAAAGTGTTTTCAAAACACATATCTGACAAAGAATGGGTACCCAGATATATATAACCCTTTAATCCTCAACAATAAGAAAACAATCAACAGCCCTGGCCGGTTTGGCTCAGCGGTTAGACCGTCGGCCTGCGGTCCTGAGAGACCCGGGTTCGGTTCCCGCTAAGGGCACGTACCTCGGTTGCAGTTTGTCCCCGGCCCTGGTTGGTCGTGCGGGTGGCAGCCACTCGATGTGTCCCTTTCACATCGATGTTTTTCTCTCTCTCTCTCCCTCCCACTCTATCTGTACAAAAATTGGAAAAATGTAAAAAAGAAAAGAAAAGAAAACAATCAACACAACAGATGGGCATAAGCTCTGGCCAGACACCTCACCGCAGAAGGTGCACATGGCCAGTCAGCATAAGGGAAGACGCTCCACGTTACGTGCCACCAGGGCTTTGCAAAACACTGACCCCACCGAACGTGACAAGGACATGCAGCAGCAGGAACTGCATTCACTGCTGGTGGGCACGCACAGGGCACCTCCCTCAGGGAGCCAGTGTGGTCGTTTCTTACGAGATCAAACATACTTTCCCAGGAGCTAAAATACATGTCCCCACAACCTGCACCAGGCGTTCGTAGCAACTTGATTTGAAGTAGCACACAACTATGAAGGACCCAAGTGTCCTTCAAGAGGTCAGTGCCCACCTAGATGCTCACAGATCCCTCGGGTCATAGTAACGAATGGTTTCATTTACACAGCACTCTCCAAATGACAGGGTACAGGACAGGCGGTGGGTGAGGGGACAGGTGACTATCAGGAGAAGCATAAGGGAGAATGAGCTGGCTATTGAGGTCGGTTTGGCCAGGAAAGGACTGTGCCGAGGGTCACGTGGGCACAGCCGGAGGAAGTGGAAAGGACAGGAAGTTAGACTGGAGGGAGGCCCCCTTAGAGACCCTCTGCAGGTGGAAACAAGGTCCGGGCTCGGAGGAAACGCAAGGTGGCCACTGCAGCTAGACACTCCTAGCACGCAATTTCTCGTCTAAACACGCAGCTTGACCTAAATGTTTATTCTTGTCCCTCAAGAGCCCCCGAACTATAAGTTTGGGGCCCCGCACAGCCCAGGTCCAACTTGAGTGGCAGTGAGGACAGGGACGAGGTGGAGGCTGGCTCCCGTGACCAATGTCAGGGTCTGATTGACTGTGGAGGAGACCAGAGACAGGAAGGCCCAGGATTAATGCAGGAGGGAGACTGTTTCTACAATCAGGCCAACATGACGCTGGCCAGGTCCTGGCCAGTCACAGTGAACAGTGATGAAAATGGCGGGGAGAATGGACAGCGGCAGGATCTCAGGACAGGCAGGCGCTTTGAGACGGTAGCAGAGTCACAGAGGATGTCAAGGCTCTGGGCTTGGCGTTTCCCTCTCCTGAGGTGATGGGAAGGGGGCTGTCCTGCTCTCTAAGGGCAGTGGGCAGTGCCTTGGGCCCGACAGGCTGCCGGGCGCCCACCGAGAGGGTCCTGATACGACCTCCCCTCCACGTCCTGCCACTAGGGGCTAAAGCCGGAGTCAGGTGTGCCCTCGGCCCCCATCACTATGGTGCCCAGCTGCCCTGGAATTGACTTCATCTGGAATCCCTTGTTTGTCAAGAGGGCTGGGCCCACCTGCCTCATCCGAGCTGAGGGGCCTGAGGAGCCCGGCGGGCAGCTGATGGCCGGGCCACTCCAGGCACGTGTGCCCAGGGAATGGACCTGTCTCCTGCATGCCTGCGTGTGGGGCGGGACACGGGTGGAGGTGCCCAAAGGCCTATATGTGTGGGGTGGGGACAGTGCCGGGCCTCAACAAGTTCCCTCCGCAGGACAGAAAACAAAGTGCAGCTATGCTCCAGGGGCCATAAAGGTTCTAATCCATCAAGGCAGCATCCTAGGTAGGCTGGGTCCCCCACAGCCCCCCTCAGCCCTCCTCCACCCCTCAGCGGTTGCGGATTTCCTGATGGTTCTTGGGCACAGCCACGTATCTCAGCTTCTTCATGACCGCTGGCCAGCCCAGCAACTGCTCGTCCCACAGGTACTCCGGGGACAGCACCTTGGTGGGCTTGTGGTCCAGCAGGTACCTGTTCAGGTGGCTCTCGTCATGCCAAACGGCCTCGATGCCGTTGGCGCGGTCAGTCGTCATGGCCTGGTGACAGGCCGTGGTGAGCCGGTGAACCTCGGACACCGACCCCCCAAAGAGGCCCCCCAGGTAGTAAAAGTCACCCTGGTCCTTGGGGATGTACGCCTGTGACTGCGGCCGGCGCTCGTAGGTGAAGGTCTGGCGAGTGGCCCCATAAAAGCCGGGGTGGAGGGTGGCGAAGAGCGGGGACAGGATCTCCACGCCCATGTGGTCACGGAAGCGCATGTCCACGTCCGTGCACACCAGGAAGGCCACCTCACGCAGGAAGCGCCTCGCACAGAAGTCACTGATCATCTCCATGCGGCGCATGGACACGTCCTGCCAGCGCGCGGCAGCGGGGACCTGGAGGACCACCAGGCGGCGGCCCTTGCGCAGGGGCACGCGCGGCACGTCCCCCGGCCGATCGGTGAAGACGTAGTAGATCACCCGGTGCCCCACCATGAAGTGCTCCTCCGCCGTCTCCAGAAACAGCTTCAGGAAGACCACGTACCTACAGCAACAGGAGAGGGACGGGCAGGGCGTCACTGTGGAGCCACCAACCCTGGGGCCCTGGAGCCTGAGCACCTTCTTCAAGGAGCAGCCACTTTCCTGGCCTGGCCTGAGCCAGTGCCAGCGGGGCCTCCCTAATCCTCTGCTCCCAAAGATGGGGGCCGTCAGCACCCCATCCTATGAAGGAGGGCCCGAGGCTCAGGTGGTCGGAGCAGGAGCAGCCCCTGGGCCAGCAGAGTGTAGAGATGAGGGGTTGGTGGACGGACGATTTCTAAGCTTGTGATGTGCATTCTCACAACCTGGCCAGCCTAGGATCAAAGTGAGTGGGTGGACAGACAGGTTTGACTGGAAGGTAGGAAAACCGCCTTGGGTGCAAATTAATGCCTCATTTGCATGTGTATAAGATAAGGTTTGCGTGACAAAGGTGGGAACACTGCCTTGCGTGGCCAATGAGTTGTAGGACTCAGGACCTTCTGGGTTCGTTATTTTTTAGCTTTGAAGTCTCTTTCCACCATAAAACCTGAGAGACAAGGCTAGGCCATCTCAAGGAAATAATTTATGTAGATCCACATGTAACTTGGGGAACCACTCTGCAAATAAATTGGGCTGCATCCAGAGGTCTGAAGCATTTGCTCCCTTGCTGTGCTCCCCCTCACTCCCACCAGCGTGCGCTTGTAGTGCATTCCGTTGTGTCAACTCCCAGAAGGCCTAGAGAGACGGCAGCAGAGCTGGAGCGGGGTCGCACCCTGTGCTGTGGTCCTGGGAGGAGATCTGCCCACCCCCCACCCTTACCTGGCCTCAGCTGAGCACCTCCTGGCCCAGCTTGAACCCAGGAGGGCCAAGCCACCAGTACCCTCATTTTAAGTGGGGGCTCCACACTGCCTTTTCTACCCCTAAGGGTCCTCCCTCAAGCACTGCAGGGTGTCTTGCTGACAGGGTCCCCAGCAAACTGCTGGTAGTCCCAAGAGGGGTCCCCCATGAACTCACCCACCTCCTGCACTATGGACCGGGTCCAGCACATGGGGAGGGAGGGAAGAGGTGGACCCCAGGAAAATGAGAGAGCTTGCTTTGGCCCCAACTGCAGTCCAGGGTGCAGGGTCAGGCCCAATTCATAGGCCTCCCCCACCCGGGGGTGTCTTCTTCAAATGCCTCTGATGGCTGGTTCTCTCCTGAGGTCTCCCAGGGTCACCTGCCCCACCGTGAGGACAGCCACAGTGTGCTGAGCCCCCAGCGACCCTGACTTTCTCGGGCAGCACTGAGGTGCCTCCCCTGTGCCTGCCTGGCACGTGGCCGGTTAGTGAAGTCCTCACAGGGAAGGTGAGCACAGTGGCTGAGCAGGGCACACGCAGGTACCCCCACCCGCATGCTGAGATCCAGCCCGACTCCAGAGCTCATCCCGAAAGTCATGCCGGCCCCTGCCCTGTGAATGCGGGCTCTGGGCTTTCACATCTGCCGCTCTGGGGGACAGGGCAGGACCCCCCCACTCTGCCCTGGACACAAAGACAGACCCTGATGAACCTGTCCCTCCCACCTCTGGTCTCTGCCCTCTGTTGTGCCACCTCCTTACTTTTTGATGGCAAAGATGGTGAGCCCGACGGTGACGTTCTGGAGCCGGAACTGCTCATTCAGGATGTCAATGTTGAAGGTGCCCTCCCAGATGATGGGGGCTAGCCAGGGGGTCAGGACAAGGACATCTTTCCTTCTGCACCGCGAGAGGGCACCATGGCAACGTGTGAGCTGGCAGGAGGGTAAAGACGCGCGTCCCCTCGCTCACCGCCCACGGGGCACCCCCACTCTGCCCATCGCCTCTGCGCCCGGGGCTGACCTCCTTCCAGAGGACTTGGCATCCGCAGGAAACCTACCAGGTACAAACTGTGCAGATCCCCTCCACGGACCAGATACTGCACCCTGGGACCCCAGGGGCAGCCGGGATCCAGCCAAGCGGGAGCCCCTGCGAGGAGGCCCCTCACCCTCTGCGCTTTCTTGGGCGAATGAGGGGCAGGAAAGAGGAGAGGGGGCCACAGGGAGGAAAGGCAGAGAAGCTCTGGGGGCGCCAGGCCCGGATCCAGGCGGCCCAGAGGGAGGATGGGCAGAGCCGGTTCCAGGGGAGATTCCAGTGGGACTTCCCTGCAGTGTCGCGCGTGACCGTGAATCCCAATCAATGTACTCACGAGGGTGTCAGCACCCGGGGCTGGGGATAAACCATCCTGCAAAACAGCAAGCGTGGCCTGAGTTTCCGGAAGCTCTCTGCAAGTCCCTCGCAGGGGCAGGGGTGGCGGTGGCGGAGAGTGACTGAGGCCTCTGCCTTCCGCCTGGAGGAGTGCCCGGGGCTGGAGCAGGGCCGTCGTCTCCGGGGGAGCACAGGAGGACGGATGGCCTGTCCCCAGAACCCCCGCCTCTGTCTCCCACACACCCTTGGGCTGGAGGGCAGGCGTCCCGCCGGGAGGACCCAGAGGAAGTCACTGTACCTCGGTAATTTCACAACTTGCTGGCCGGCTGGCTTTGTAGCAGCTTCGCTGTGGAGTGAGAACAGAGGGCTTTTAGCAGGACAACTCAGGGCCACGCTCAGGGGATGGGGTGGCCCGGAGTGAGGACACGGACTTCGTCTTAAACATGCCCTCCCTGGGCAGTGGGCTGGTGCTGGCCTGTGTCCCTGCATGTCTGATTCGGGGACATGAGACACCACAGTCGGAGGAGGGGTGCCCTCTGCTGAGCCGTAGGGCCCGCGTTCACCAGCCGCTGCGGAGCCGAGACCGAGCAGGTGGTGGTTTAAAGGTGTCGGCGCGCTGACCCTCCTCGCGTGAGGTGGCCCGATTTCTATCCCTGCACATGACTGGCCTCGGTTTCCAGATTCCAACCAATCAAATGCTGATGCTGTAGATTTCTACAGCCCGGTCCTCAAAGGGATGCAGCTTTGTCTCTCTTGAGGACACTGATCTGGGAGCCACCCAACTAGCTGATACAAGGCGGGGCTGGCCCGATGCCGAGAGCAGGAGGAGAGAATAGGTCCGGCAGGGGGCTCAGCGGGTGCGAAGACCCACAGAGCACAAACCTGGACCCGGGCTGTCAGGGGCGTGGACCCCGTCCTTCACGCACTCACCCTGCTCCTCCTGGTCTGGTCCCCAGCACCGGAATTCTTGGGCTCAGGACCCCAGCGCTGCGGAAGAGCCCGCCCCAGGGCCCTTGTGAGGAGCACGGTCCTGGGACGGCCTGGGACCTTCCCCAGGGACAGCAGGCGGTGCACCCAGGTCATGGGCCCAGAGCTCCCAGAGCAGCTGCTGGACCTCGGGCAGGGCCAGGGGAATTCTCCCCAAAGCTCAGAGGACTGGGCCCAAGGAGGGCCGATTACCGGGGCCACCGCTCCCCTGTGAGCCCCTGCCGCCGCTGGAGGGGTCCCTGTGCACGGCCAGCCGGTCCGAGGCTGCCCAGGGACAGGTTCCTGGCAGGGTCCCCGCCCCCAGTAGAGCGGCCAGGTGACCTCCTCCCTGTGGCAGCACCTGCTCCCCCTGGAAGCAGCTGACAGCACAGCCCCTCCGCTGCCCGTGCCCACTCCCGGCCGCGGGGACTTCCCGGCCTGCCGCGCCTCCCCACTGGTGGCGTGGGGGGAGACGGCTCCTCACAAGGTGAGGCCTCAGTAAGAGGGAGTGTGAAGCTTGGGACCATCGGTGGGGCCTGAGGCGGCCGTCATCTGTCCCGTCATTGCTGTTGTGATCCGGGGACCGGGGACAGCTCCGGGGCAACAGAACCTGCTTTGCTCCTGCTGCTGCTTCTCCCAAGCCCGGCAGACCCAGAGGGTCCCGCAGGCTTCTTACCTGAGGAAGACCAGGACGAGCACGGTCAGGAGAAAGGCCAGAGGGCGAAGGGAGCGGCACTTGGACTTTTCTGGAAAACAGCGATGGAGACCCGATCACCCACTCTCCTCCCCTCCAGGCCCGCGTCTGTCTCCAGGTGATACGGGCGTCACAGCGCACAGGCCTGGGTCCCCCCGAGCCCCCCACCCTTGCAGGTGGGTTTGGAGCATCACTGGGGCCCCTGTTAGACCCTGCCCAAATGCAGACATTTCTCCTCTCTCCCTGCGAGGGGCAGCTGGGTCTCCCTCCCAGCACACCCCCCAGGGGGCCCCTGACTCCCAGGTACCCGGCCCCCCCATGGCCTCTTTCCACTGAGCACCCCCTTTCCTTGGAGACTGACAGGACCCCCTGACAGCACTCTGTACGTCCAGTGCTAACCCCACCAGGGGCGGGGAATCACTTGCTTCCATTTTGAAAGACTATTCCATGTTTCCTTCTAAAAATCTTTAAAATATAGATTTAGCCCGGCCGGTGTGCTTTGTTGTTGGGCATCGACCCTGCACCACGAGGTCACCAATTTGATTCCCGGTGAGGGCACATGCCCAGGTTGTGGGCCCGATCCCCAGTGGGGGCCATGTAGGAGGCAGGCAGTCCATGTTCTCTCTCATCGATGTTTCTATCTCTCTACCCGCCTCCCGTCCTCTCTCTCTAAGAAATCTATAAAGCCCTGGCTGGTTTGACTCAGCAGTTAGAGCGTCGGCCTATGGTCCAGAGAGACCCGGGTTCGGTTCCCGCTAAGGGCACGTACCTTGGTTGCAGTTTGTCCCCAGCCCTGGTTGGGTATGGGGGTGGCAGCCACTCGATGTGTCCCTTTCACGTCGATGTTTCTCTCTTTCTCTCTCTTCCCTCCCACTCTATCTGAACAAAAAATGGGGGGAAATAAAGCCAGGTGCTCGTAGCATCAGCTCTGCAGCCTTAAAAAAATAGAATCTTGCCCTGGCCAGTTTGGCTCAGCGGTTAGAGCGTCGGCCTGCAGTCCTGAGAGACCCGGGTTCGGTTCCCGCTAAGGGCATGTACCTCGGTTGCAGTTTGTCCCCGGCCCTGGTCGGTTGTGCGGGTGGCAGCCACTCGATGTGTTCCTTTCACGTCGATGTTTCTCTCTCTCTCTTTGTTCCTCTCTCCCTCCCACTCTACCTGAACAAGAAGATGGAAAAATGTCCTTAGGTGAGGATTAAAAAAAAAAAAAAAAAGTAAAAAAATAGAATCTTAAAATAAAAAAAAAAGAAATCAATATAGAAAAATAAATAAATAAAATTAAAATGTATTTGAAGTATAATGTATTTGAAGTATAATTTTTTTTAAATCCTGATCTGAGGATATTTTTTCTATTTATCTTCAGACAGAGTGGGAGGGGGAGAGAGAGAGAAAGAGAGAAACATTGATGTGAGAAGGACACATCGACTGGTTGTCTCCTGCACAACCCAGACCAGGGCCGGGTATGAACTGCAACCAAGGTACATGCCCTTGACCAGAATCAAACCTGTGACTCTGGACCACAGGCTGACGCCCTAACGACTGAACCAAACCGCCCAGGGCTTGAGGTATAATTTATATGCAATAAATTGTATCTGTTTTAGGTACACATTTGGATGGATATTTAACAAACCACCACCCCAGCCCAGTGAGATACACAAGTTGCCTTTTGTCCCTTTGCATCAAATACCACACAGCCCTGCCCCAGGCCCCTCCAGTCTGCTTCCCGTCTCTGTCTCCAGACATTTCCCTCTCGAGCCTTTCGTGTAAATGCGATTATATCATACACACTCTCTTTTTTTTAAATAATAATTTTTATTTATTTTTTATCCTCACCTGAGGATATTTTTCTATTTATCTTCAGGTAGAGAGACAGGGAGAGAGAGAAAAACATCAACGTGAGAGGGACACATTGACTGGTTGCCTCCTGCACAACACTGACCAGGGCTGGGGACGAACCACAACCGAGGTACATGCCCTTGGCTGGAATTGAACCCGGGACTCCTTGGTCCACGGGCTGATGCTCTACTGCTGAGCCAAACCGGCCAGGGCTCATACACACTCTTGTCTGGCGTTGTTCACGCAGCATCACCTCTTTCAGACCCTTCATGCTGGTGCATGTATTTTGTAAAACTAATTTGATGGGGATGAATTCCTTTAGCTTTTTCTTTTCTTTTTTTTCCCTCTAGGTCTATCCATGTTGTTGCAGATGGTAAGATTTCTTTTCTTTTCTTTTCTTTCTTTCTTTTTAAAAATTAATTTATTTTTGTTACAGGTGTTTCTCCTTTTCTCCCCATTGATACCCTCCTCCTCCTCCTGATCCTGCCCCCACTCCCCCAGCATTGTTGTCTATGTCAGTCGGTTATGCTTATTTGCATATAAGTTCTGTGCTTTATCTCTTCCCTCCTTTCCTCCCCCCTCCTCTGAGATTTGTCAGTCTGAACCCTACTTCTGCGTCTCTGGGTCTATTTGTTCATTGGCTTATTTTGTTAATTATATTCCACAAATAAGTGAGATCATGTGATACTGGTCTTTCTCTGACTGGCTTAATTCGCTTAGCATAATATTCTTCTTTCCTTATTTTTAAATATGTTTTTATTGATTTTTAGAAAGAGGAAGGTGGAGGGAGAGAGAGAGAGGATAAAACATTGATGTGAGAGTGAAACATTGCTCGGCAGCCTCATGCACACCCCCTGCCAGGGATTGAGCTCAAAACCCTGGCATGTGTCCTGACCAGGAGTTGAACCAGTAACCTTTTGGTGCACAGGATGGCAGTCAACCAACTGAGCCACACCAACTTTCAGCTTTTTTTTTTTTTTTAATGTGGGAAGCTCTTTAATCTGTCTGTTGATTCTAAATGATGGCCTTGCTGATTAGAGTAATCTTGGTTGCAGGTCTTCACTTTTTATCACTTTGAACACTACTTGCCAGTCCCTCTGTCCTGCAAGGTTTCTGTTGAAATATCAGCTGACATTCTTATGGGAGCTCCCTTGTATGTAACTAACTGCTTTTCATTTGCTGCTTTTAAGAATATTCTGCTTGCCTTTAACCTTTCACTTTCTTTTTTGTTTATTACAGATATTTCTCCTTTTTCCGCCATTGACACCCTCCTCCCAATCCCGCCCCTCCCCCAGCATTGTTGTCTATGTCCGTGGTTGCATATACAGGCATATAAGTTCTGTGGTTTATCTCTTCCCTCCCTCACATCACCCTCTTCTGAGGTTTGTCAACCGGCACCCAAATTCTATGTCTCTGGGTCTATTTTGTTCATCAGCTTGTTTTTTTCATTACATTCCACAAATAAAAACCTTTTGCTTTTTAATTATGACATGTCTTGGTATGGGCCTCTTTGGGTTCATCTTGTTTGGGACTCTCTGTGCTTCATGGACTGGTATGTCTATTTTATTTTATTTTATTTTATTTTATTTATTTTATTTTATTTTATTTTATTTTATTTTATATTTATATTTATATTTATATTTATTTTTTGTGGTACAGGCTTCTAGCAGGAACTGAACCTGGGACTCTCTGGTCCGCAGAAGAAGCTTTTTACACTAATCTCATTTTTAAAAACTCTTTTTTTTCTTTTTGCTGTCCTGATTGGGTGTTTTCTTCTACCTTGTCTTCCAAATTGCTGATTTGATCCTCTGCTTCATCTGCTGTTGATTCCATCTAATGTCTCCCCGGTCACCTGAGCTAGGTGCTCCAGGGGTGGTCCTTGTGCGGGCTTTGTGTGCATGACTGACCTTGGGCGTGTTGTTCGTGGAGCTAATTGGGTGGTGTTCTGTTGTGGTCTCAAGCCAGCCACTTGCTGTGTTGGCTCTGGGGCCTCTTGGAGCAGGCTCAGGTCAGCTGCTGCCTATGTCTGGCCTGGGGCCACTTGTAAGAGCTACAAAGTGATCTGTGGTGTAGCTGCCTGTGCTGGGCTTGAGGAGTCTGGGGGTGGGAGTGGGGTTGCCTAGCAAGAGGTGCAGGGCATGCTGAGGCCAGCTGCTGCTGGTTTGAGGTTTATGAACCTTCGAGAGACTTTTAGAAAAGGCCACAGGGCAGGCCCAGGCCTGTTTGCCAACAATGTAGACAACTTAGATGAAACGCAAAGATTATTGGAAGACACAAATTAGAAGACTCTTAGTAGCAAAAGCACAAACAATGAAAGATAAAAATGTTAAATTGTAGTCAATCAAAATTAAGACTTTTAGATTGGGGTGACTGGATGAAAAAAGGCCAAAGAACATATGTGCATAGCCAATGGACACAGACAACAGTGTGGTGACCGCCAGAGGCGGTGGGGTGGAGGAGGGGCAGGGGTTAGGTAGAGGTGGGTAAGGGAGGAACAAATGGGGACATCTGTAATAGTATCAACAATTTTAAAAGTTAAAACTTTGTACTTCAAATACACCATTGAGAAAGTGAAAAGACAAGCCATAGACAGGGAGAAAATATTTGCAAATGGCTAATAAGTACATAGAAAGATTCTCGACATCATTAGTCATTACAGAAAAGTGAATCAAAACCACAAGGAAGTAACTCTTTATATCCACATGTGGGGTTCAGGGGCTGGAGGATGGACGTTTTGTAACTTTGTGTTAAGCACTCTCACCTGACCCGGGGGGAAACCTGGCCCGCCCAGGTGTATTGGGTGCTTCAATTGCATGTGAATAAGGGTTTGTAATCTTTTGCTTCAAGGAAATAATTTTAACCTGGGGGTACCAATCTGCAAATAAAAGGGACTGCGTCCAGAGATCTGGAGCATTTGCTCTCTTTCAGAGTTCCCTCTCACTCCCACCAGCATGTGGTTGTAGGTTCATTGCATTGCACCGATCCCGGCAGGCCAGGAGATGGCAAGTGATGACCCCGAAGTGATCCGGGTATGCAGCAGCGAGATTCCATGCGACCAGCAATGTAATGGTAGGCAGAAGGGAATGAGCTATCCGGATCCTAAGTAAACTTCATTCACTTGAGAAAGAGTATTCTTGAGCCGGCGGTGCCTGGCTTGGGGCAGCTGCCAGCAAATCTAGTGTCTGAGGGGTTTCCAGTAAGCAGCGTGGGGTTGGGGCTTTCTAACGATCAGTGACTTTATGCGTGAGCCTTACAACAGCTGCTGAAAACGGCTCAGTGCTCTGCACGGAGCGGAAACTCTTGCAGCTTCTGAGGGATGTACAGGAGTTGTGCCCGTGGTTCCCTAAGGAGGGCACATTGGATTCTGACATGTGGTTCAAAGTAGGGGAAACTTTTAGGGTGTGCAAAGATTTAGGGTGTAAAATGTCCACCTGGACCCTTCTTTTATGGTGACTGGTATTTACAGCATCGCAGCAGCTGACTCAGGAGAGCAGTCCCAGCAGTGCAGGGCTCCAACCGCCCCTTGGGAGGAAATTCTGTCCCCACATGGTCGCCAAAGGAGGAAAGTTCTCCTCCCCCTCCTCCACCTTTTGTGGGTGTGGCTTCTTAGCCTCACCACACCCAGCTATGGAGGCTGTTACAGAGCCAGGAAAGCGGGGGACCTTGGGGCTTTCCCAGCTATAATCCAGCCAGCTCAACAACCTGTGCACGAATGTTTGCCCTATCAGGTTTTTAAGAATTCAGGCAAAGCATAAATGAGAATGGTCTGCAAAGTTCCTTTATGATAGGAGTGTTGGAGGGAATAGCTGGTAGTTATCTGATGACTCCCTGGGACTGGACGGCGCTAGTAAAAACAGTGTTGACCCCAGCCCAGTGGCCCAATTCACCATGTGGAAGTTCACACGGAGGGTTGGAGACTTCCAAGCCTCCACAGCAGGAAATGCCAGCCTGGAACTTACCACCACCGCAGAATTAACCCTTAAGGACTCTGATGATGTTTGTTTAGTTCCTACAGGAGTGTATAGCCCCTTGCCAGAGGGGAAAGTAGGGTTAGTGGAAAAGTAGGGTTAGTGATGGGAAGATCTAGTTTAACAATGAAAGGATTACAGGTGATGCCAAGGGTAATTGACTCAGATTTTGAAGGAGAAATTACAGTAATGCTTAAGGCTGTGGGCTTTCTTTCTTTCTTTTTTTTAAATTCTCATCCGAGGGCATTTTTCCTTTTTTTTTTTCAGATAGAGGGGGAGGGAGAGAGAGAGAAACATGATGTGAAAGGGACACATCGAGTGGCTGCCTCCCACACGACCCCAACCAGGGCTGGGGACAAACTGCAACCGAGGTACATGCCCTTAGCGGGAACCGAACCCGGGTCTCTCTGGACCGCAGGCCGACGCTCTAACCGCTGAGCCAAACCGGCCAGGGCCATATCTAGATTTTGTAGCTCGGTTGCTACAGGCAGTTAACAGAATAATGTATGTTTCAGGGGCCGTCCCTGCCGCTGGCTGCTCTGTGCGTCCTGCATGGCACCGTGCTTTGGGACTGGGGTCGGTGTGAAGAGCCCCTTGTCCTGGGAAATGGGGGTGGTGGGCGGGCGGACACACAGGCACCCACCCGGAGGCCACAGAGTTCCCCGGGGAGGGCGGGGAGGTCGGTCAGGCCACGGAAGGGGCGTGCTCCTTCGGTGCCAGCCCGGGCAGCTCATCCGTTCCCTGCCCCAGGCTTGGCAGCAGCTAGTTTCCAACAGGCTTCTCTGAACTCTGGGGAGTTGAATATAGGGATCCCAGGCGTGGGCACAAAGTGCTCTTGGAGAGTTGAAAAACACTGCCTCGGGTAAACTTGCACGTTAGGACATTGCTCCCTTTCCTACGTCCTTTTGTAAACCTGGGGTCAGAGGATATTCTCCCATCTCTCTGCCCACGATGGGACCCTAATACTGTCGGGGGGAGGGCTTCCTTGGACACCTTTCACCGTGTTCTATTAGGCCTATTGGCTGAAATAGCAAAGGTGGTAGTAGCAGCCTTAAGGGAAACAGGGCCCTCAGGGGAGGATCGCCCTAGGAGGGGTCTGGATGGCAGGCCTAGGTCCTGATTAGGGATAGAAAAGACAATGGCAAAGTCAGGTGTAGAGGAACAAAGTAAAATCTTTAACTTGGAAAAATGATAGGGCCAGGACTCCTTCCAACTGAGCCCTCGGTAGCAAACAATAACAGGACAATAGGGGACACAATAGTTAGTTGCCTGGTAGACAATGGTGCAGCAGACTCAGTCCTGGCTGGGCCAATGGGCCCCTAACCTACCTCTGGACTTCAAAGAGGACGATGGACCATGAGAGAAATACCGTGACTCATTCATTTCTGGCCATGCTGGAGTGCCCAGATCACCTACTCAGACACGATCTTCTCCAATGACTGTTCAATTGCTGGCCACTACCACTCCAGCCCCACATCAAGTTCCACAAGATGTTGGCCATCAATCCTGCCAGTCTGCTTCTTGCATGATGACTCAGAGAAACCTCTACAGGACTACCTGGAGGTAGTCGACAGTGCACACGGCCCACCCAGACCTCAAGGATGTCCCGCTGCCATCATCAGATGAGGTATTGTTCATGGACAGGAGCAGCTATGTCCAGGAAGCAATCAGGTATGCTGGGGCAGCAGCAATAACTCTGGACTGTGTCATTTGGTCTCAGCCGTTAAGTAGGGAAACTTCAGCCCAATGGCCTGAACTCATAGCCCTAATCCAGGCTCTGCAATGGGGTAAGGAAAATCTGCTACAGACCAGAAAGCGAGGGAGGCAGTCCTAAAACCAGTGGGGCCTCTCCAGATACACGAGGTCAGAAAATGACCTGGCTGAACAGAGGCAAGCCACCCAAGAATCAGTGGTTGATGGACACTGCCTGATGGGAGGCTGTTAGTCACAGAGACTTTAGGTCGGACTTTAGTCAACCAGCTGCACCTACCCACGTAGGCTACTCCAAGCTTACTAAACTTCGGAGAGACAGGTTGTGTCCATTAAAGTCAGAGGGAAAGGGGGAAGGCAGAGAGAAGCAGGAATGTGTGGGTCTGAGCAGGGAGGAAGAGAAGGAAATCTGGGCCGTGTGCAGACAGCAGGTGGACGGAGCAAGCTCTCAGGTTCATGTCAGGGAGAGGACTAGGAAAGTCGCAGAGGGTCTATGCAAGTTAAGAAAGATTTAGACAGGACCTTAAAGGAAACCTTAACCAAATTTACTTTAGAAACTGGTGAAAACTGGCCCACTCTGCTCCCCCTCGCCCTCTTACAGTTCTTGCAGGCCCTGCAGTTCACCCAGAAAGCTCTCCATAAACTCATCTGCGATATCCTGCCTGTGCCCACCTCAGACCCCGTGCACCCTTTCCAGCCCAGGGACTCAATATGGTTCTCTGAGGACTCTGGCGAATGGTGTCCTCTATGCAGAAGACTGAAAAAGACACTCCTGACCACCGCAGCAGTGGCGACCCCACAATTTCAACAAAACAAAAAGAGGGGAGATGTGGGGTTGGGGGGTTGGAAGATGGACCTTTTGCAACCTTGTGTTAAGCACTCTCATCTGACCCGGGGTGAGAAACCTGGCCCGCCCAGGTGTATTGGGTGCTTCATTTGCATGTGAATAAGGGTTTGTGATTTTTGGCTTCAAGGAAATAATTTTAACCTGGGGGTACCAATCTGCAAATAAAAGGGACTGCGTCCAGAGATCTGGAACATTTGCTCTCTTGCAAAGCTCCCTCTCACTCCCACCAGCATGTGGTTGTAGGTTCATTGCATTGCACCGATCCCAGCAGGCCAAGAGTCGGCACCACAAGCATAGCTCTGACAAGTGTGGATGAGGTTGGGAGATTGGAACCTCACACACTGTTGTCAGGGATGTAAAGTGGTGTAGTCACTTTAGAAAACTGTTGGCAGGTCCTCAAAATGTTAAACATAAAGTTGTCATATGACCCAGAGATTCTACTGCTCGGTATCTAACCTAAGAGAAATAAACACATCTGTCCAAAGACTCATACAAATTTCACAGTAGCGTTGTTCAAAAAGACTAAAGAGTAGAAACAACTAAAATGCCCATTGATGGGTGAGTGGATAAACAAACATGGGTGTATCCATACTATGAAATTATTCAGCAATAAAAATGAATAAATATTGATACTACAACAAAGAATGGACCTTGCAAACATTATTCTAAGAGGAGGAAGTCAGATGCAGATGATCACATATTACTTGTCATTAATATATAAAATTATGTGAAAAGCCCAGGAAAGGTAGTTACAGAGACAGAAAGTGGCGACCTGAGATGGTGGACAGGGGGACAGAGATGGGAACAGGAGTGGCTGAAAATGGGCACTAGATAATTTGGGGGGCTGATGGGAAAGTTCTAAAAAATATATATTTTATCCTCACCAGAGGACATTTTTGCATTTATCTTCAGATGGAGCAGGAAGGAGAAAGGAAGAGAGAGAAACATCGATGTGAGAGAGACACATTGACTGGTTGCCACCCACATGACCCCAACAGGGGCTGGGGACAAACTGTAACCGAAGTATGTGCCCTTAGCGGGAACCGAACCCAGGACTCTCTGGTCTGTGGGCCAGCGCTCTAACTGCTTAGCCAAACTGGCCAGGGCTAAATATATATTTATTTATTTATTTATTTATTTATTTATTTATTTATTTATTTTTAGAGAGAAATATTGACGTGAGAAAGAAATATTGATTGGCTGACCCCTGCACAATCCCCACTGTGGATCGACCCTAAAACCCAGACATGTGCCCTGATGGGGAATCGAACCAGGACCTCTCAGTCCATGGACGACGCTCAATCCACTAAGCCACACCATTAGGGCAAAGTTCTAAGATTTATTACACATATCTGTAAATTGACTAAAAATAATTGACTAGTATAAGTAAAATAAGTGAAGGTTATGGTATATAAATATATATTTTTCCTTTATTGATTTCAGAGAGAGGAAGGGAGAGGAAGAGAGATAGATACACTGATGACAGAGAACATCGGTTGGTTGCCTCCTGCATGCCCCCCACTGGGGATTTGGCCTACAACCTGGGCATGTGCCCGACCAGGAATCGAACTGGTGACCTGTTGGTGCCTGGGTCAATGCTCAACCACTGAGCCACACCAGCCAGGCAATACATAAATAATATTAAAGCTATTAAAAAAAAGTGCCTGCCCTGGCCAGTTGGCTCTGGCCGGTTGCTCAGTGGTTAGAGCGTCGGCCCATGGACCAATGACTTGTGGGTTCGATTCTGGTCAAGGGCACATACCTTGGTTGCGTTTCATCCCTGGCCCTGGTGGGGGTCGTGTGGGAGGCAACCAATTGATGGGTCCCTCTCACGTCGATGTTTCTCTCTCTTTCCCTCTCCCTCTGCCCCACTCTATCTGAAGATAAATGGAAAAGTATCCTCGGGTGAGGATTAAAAGAAAAAGTCCATCTGTAACAGATCATTGGCCTAAGCTAAAGGAAGAGAGAAACCAGGCATGTCCGGTGCAGGGCTCGGTAAAGACGGACTTGAAGTTCTGCCTGTAATTCTGCATGAGGCTTTTGCCCCACTCTTGCCATGGGTGAGACCTGCCCAGCCAAAGGACAGCAGAGCCTGGGGTGCTGCCACTTCGCAGAAGTCTCTCTCTGTCCTCTTCCTCTCTCCGTCAGAGTGTCCCCCTTCCTCAGCCCCTGTCATCCCTCTGTCCCCCAACACGGTCCACTGACTTCCGGAGGGCCTTCCCCTGGGCTGGGTCCGTCCCTTGGCGCACTGGTGCCCTGGACTTTCACACACGGGCTATACCCCCTTCATGTCCCTAAGGCTACCCCTTCACCTGGCTCATTCTGGCAGGTGTCCTTCCCAGCTCCTGCTCCTTACCACGGGCCTTAAAATATCGGTTGAATGCACACACTGATGAATGGATGCGGGGAACCTGAGAATGGGGACTAGTTTCCCAGGTTTCTCAAAAGACCGGAACGCCTTCAAGTTTGCATCCAGTCTCCTCATGGGCCGGACCTCACTGGGACCAATGGCAGAGTCCCTGGTCCTCTGAGGTTCCCGGAGCAGCTAAAACTCTGGTCTGTGCAGCCTGAGGCCGACCAAGACATCATGACACCCTGGGCTCCACGGAGGCTTGGGGAGATGTGTTCCCAACCTTGAGTGACCCACTGATCCACAGGACGACTGTTTCCATGGGTCAGAGCTATCCAGCCGCGCACCTTATGTGGCAGCGCCAACTGCACAAAAGTTGTTTATGTGATTTGAGAACAACCAAAAGATGAACAAGAGACCGAGGAAGGGGGATGGGGAGGACCCTGACAGGTGCAGGGGCAGGTCTTCGGTCAGACTGACCTGCATTCTAGGTTCCATTCTGCCCCTCCCCACCCAACCTAAAGCTTTAGGACAGTTCTTAAATCTTGATAAACCAGTCTTCCAGGGGACTGTGTCAGCCAGGCCTTCCTCCTTTTTTTTTTTTTTTTTTTTTTAATCCTCACCTGAGGACATTTTTCTATTTTTTGTTCAGATAGAATAGGAGGGAGAGAGAGAGACATCGACGTGAAAGGGACACATCGAGTGGCTGCCACCCGCACGACCAACCAGGGCCGGGGACAAACTGCAACTGAGGTACACGCCCTTAGCGGGAACCGAACCCAGGTCTCTGCGGACCGCAGGCCGACGCTCTAACCGCTGAGCCAAACCGGCCAGGGCGAGCCAGGCTTTCC
The DNA here is from genome assembly GCF_014108415.1 of Molossus molossus. Taxonomy (NCBI): domain Eukaryota; kingdom Metazoa; phylum Chordata; class Mammalia; order Chiroptera; family Molossidae; genus Molossus; species Molossus molossus. The sequence goes on from NW_023425349.1 coordinate 3,128,190, forward strand.
TGAAGGGCCAGTGACGTCCAGCCAGTCCTGGCTTACAGTCGACACTGGCACATAGCACCTATCATCGAGGGCAGGGGCATGACTCGGCACGGTCCATACGCTCTCTGAGCATTTCCCACTCCCTCCTCTGGCCTGCAGGGCAGCCCGCCCGCCTGGCCCTTCCCCCACTTCTCCCCCAAACCCAGGTGAGGTCTCTGCTTTATTTTATGCTCTCCTGAACCCAACCCGAAAGTTGCATCCCCAAATGTGTCTACACAAACTGCTCCAGATGAAGGGACTGTTTGTCCCCTGTGGCCACTTCAGTCCTGGTTCTCCGCCTCCTTCCCCAGCCCTGCAGCTGCCGGTGCCCACGCCACGCGTGTTCTGCTTTGCAGACACAGTTCCCAGGCGCACTCAGCCCACCGCGCTCCCCGAGGCACCTCCGCTTGTCCAGCCTGGAACTCTCCCAGGTGACAGCAGGTGCGCAGGTGCCCGGTGACCAAGGCAAAGGGGAGGGACTGGGCTGGCGCTATGAGAGCCTGCCAGGCGGTCAGCCTCCGGAACCCCAGTTCAGGGAAGGCCAGTGTGCGTCGGGGAGGGCGTGGGAGAGTCCTGGAGACAGAGATGGTCCGCAGGGCCACCGGACCTAACCGGCACCGGGGGTGCAGAGGCGAGCCCCCACCTGCCATGCCTGCTGGGTCCCGGGCACCGAGGGTCTCAGGGGTCTCCAGACCTCCGATTCGCACAGCTCCATGGGTGGGGAGAGGAAGGGGGCACTCCAGACCCGCTGCCCTGGGCGCCCATGTCGCTCAGCAATCGGGGGTGCTGGGTCCCCCCCCCCCCGCCCCCGCCACAACTCTTCCCGCCTTGGGGCCGCCACTCACCAGCCTGCACCCGCAGCAGCTCAGCCATCGCTCCGTGTCCCGCAGCGGCCGCCTGAGTCCCCTCCGCGGTGCCTGTGCGCTGGCCCAACGAGACCTTCCTCAAGAGGCCCCCGGGGTGAGGAGATCTGAGGCCCCCAAGAGGGCCACCCGTGGCCCAGTCCCCTTGAGGCTGGGATTCCCCGACGCCAGACCGGGGGAGGTGACGGGGGACTCAGGCCAATGCTGGGCCTGGGGCAGGAAAGTCGGGACCTCTAGGCCCTGTCCGGTTTGGCTCAGCAGTTAGAGCCCCGGGCCGCGGACCAGAGAGACCCGGGTGCGGTTCGCTAAGGCACTGTACCTCGTTTGCAGTTTGTCCCGGTGGGGATTGGGGTTGTGCGGGTGGCAGCCAGTGTCTCTCTCACATGGATGTTTCTCTTTCTCTCTCCTACCCTCTCCCTCCCGCTCTATCTGCAGATGAATGCAAACATGTCCTGGGGTGAGGATACAAAAAAGGAAAATCGGGATCCCCAGGAACTCGGGCCAGGTGGAGGGGCGGGGCCTCCTCAATAGGCTGGGTGAGATCCCTGGCCTCTCCCCGCCGTCCTCCAGGCCCTTCCCCCAACACCCGGTGCCCAGATGTCCGGCCTCACCCACCACCCGGAAGCAGTCACAGGCCCCCAAGTTTCCGAAGACCCGACCCAGACGCGCAGACCACCCGCTGTGCGCCCCTGGAGCCTCGGACCCACTGGGCTGCAGTTCCTTTGCAGAGCCGCGCCCCGAGCTGGCTCCACTGCCCCACTGAGCTTCCCTTCCCGAAGGGCTCGGACCCTGCCGAGGTGGAGTCCCCGTTCCGTCGCCGGCCTGGGACCCCTTCGCTGTCCTGGGACCCTGTTGAGCGCCTGCTCCCAGCCCTCAGGGCTGCGCCCGGCTTGCGCGGCGTCTGTCCGTCCGAGGAGTCCGGGAGGCGGCGGGCGCCCAGGCAGAGGACGCGCTGTTCCCGCCGGCCCCTGGGGGGAGGTCGGGAGGAAGGGGCTCGGGGAGGGTGGGCAGGATAACCACTCCTCTCCAGCTAGTAGGCACCAGGCGCCTTTCCAGGGCTTCTTTGTACTCCTGGGCATTTCTAGGAAGTGCTACAGTGACCCCCACCCCTTTTCCAGGTGAGGAAACTGAGGCAGGGCAGGGGGAGCCGTCTTGGCGGTGAAGTCAGGTGTCTTGTTCAAGCCTTGAATTCATAGCCCTAGTCCTCTGGCTCTATTCACTTTCCTCATCAGAAAGTCCCCCCCTGCTCTCAGGGAGCACAGGTGTCCACCAGGAGCCTGGTCTCCTGAGCCCGATGCCCCTCCATCTGTCCCGGCCCCTCCCGTCTCTCCTGCTCCTGGGTCAGGGTTCTGGCTGAGAACCAGGTCCCCCCAACCAGAGTGTCTTTCCCCCCTCCCCAACTCGGTCCTCTTATCCTGAGGAAGAGAGAACTGGCCCACCTGAGGAGCAGTTTGATCTTGTTAGGGGTCTCCCAACTCTTCCGGGAGCATGTTACCCCGGCTGGCCTCCCGAGAAACCAGCTGGACACGCCGAGGGGAGGGTGTTCCTCGCGCCCCGCGGTTCTTGCCCCAGGGCCTCCGCTCTACTGAATGAACCACAAGAACCTTTTCTAGCTCCGTGGGACGCCAGGCATTGTCTTAGGTGCTTTTCCCGTTGGCCATCCTTCACCTTCACCTGAACCCTGCCTTTAAAAGGGAACCCAAGCACAGAGTGAGCAGCAGAGCCAGGATTTAGACCCAGGAGATCCAGGCTAGAGGTGCCCTCTTCCCCACATGACCCAGCAGCTGCTGGAGCTCCTGACCCAATTCTCGTCCGATCTCATGGCTCGTGAAAAAGCTGCGTTAAGTCTTCGGCTGCTCTCCCTCAGCCCCAGTTCCGCGTCCCGTGCGGGGCGGGCCTCGGGGGCAGCTTCTGTTCGGGTGCACGGAGAACTGGGAAGGGTCTGAGCAGAGACAAAGGACTCTACTCCCTGCAAGGCGCAAGGCACACGCTGCTTGTTCCCGTGGGGCCCCTGTGCCCTGGAACTCCAGGGACCTCGCTCGGGCCCTTGGGCTGACCAGTCTGAGGGTCGTGGGGTTGAGATCCTATGTGCCAGCGTGTCAGGCCGTTGTGTGTGTTGTTCTGCCGACAGCATCACAATGTGCCTGCCAGGGGTCATTTCCAATAAATGCCGTGGGAAGAATGAGTGGGTGAGTGCCAACCCAACAGAATCCCCTTCACCTGTCTCTCCCATCCACATGCCAGAGGCCTGGGCATGTTCCCAGGAGACTGGATGCCCCTGCCTGGTGACAGAGTGGCCACCAATCCAACCTCCTTCTTCTCCTCCCCCATCCTCTTCCCCAAAGTTGGGCAGTCAGTGTGTGTGTGTGTGTGTGTGTGTGTGTGCGTGCCTGTGTCCGCTTGGATGCCCAAGGGTCCCATATGGGAGAGGGAAGGGGTCCTCCAGTATTTGAGGGGCTCTCATTTCCAGAGCAAACTCCATGGGAGGATTAAGCCTGGCTTAAAAGACCAGAACCCTCCCTGCTCTCCTGGACTTGGTTTCCCAGTTGTACCACGAAGTGTTGGACAACGAGCTGCAGCCCTGGTTCTACCCCTGGGTGCGTGTGGTGGGGACACATTCAGAGGTGCATGGGCCTCCCTCCTGCACCCCTGAAGGGGCAGCGGGGCCTTGTGTCCACAGCCAGGCACACACATGGGACACGTGCAGCTGGACAACTCGTGCACGTGACCCCACCTGCCTCTCCTACCGCCCCGACGTGCAACACCAGTGGCTCCCCATGCAGCTGGTCCGGGTGGTCTCCCTGTGCCCCCAGCTGCTCTGTGACTCCCACATTCCCCTGAGCCTTGGGACCACCCGCACCCCAGCCAGGCTGGCCACAAGCTAAGCATGGAGACCTGGAGACAAGAGAGTCACGGAATATACCCTACCTTGCTGTCCTGGCCCCAGACTGTCTCAGAGTCCAGCTCAGTTAATGGCTGGGTCAGGGGGACCTGGAGGCCTCAGTGACCCCTGAGTCTGGGCAGGGAGAAGGTCAGGGTGCCCCTCCCCCCTTTTCAGTGACATAGAAGCAAGGTGATTTTTTCAATGTGATAGTGGATGTTTATGAGAGACACATCTCTGCCATACTCCGTGGAGAAAGCGTTCCCCTAAGATCAGGAGCCAGACCGGGAGGCCGCCTCCTACCACTTCATTCCAACACTGCAAAGGACGTTTGGTAAGAACAAGTGGGCAAGACATAAATCCATAAAATAGAATTGAGAATCAAGAGATAAATCCATACAACTGATTTTGAACTGGGAGATCAAGATCCTTTAAGAAGGCAAAAACAGTCTTCGAACAAATGTGCTGGGAAACTGGATGTCCGCATGCGAAAGAGTGACATTGGAGCCTCAGCTGACACCACATACAGAAATGAACTCCCCGCGGACCAGGGACCTACAGGTAAGAGCTAAAACAAAGCAATCTAGAAGAAAACAGGGCTGAACCGCAGGCCCTTGGACTCAGCAGTCGTATAGTTAATCTGACACCTATCATTCAAGGGACAAGAGGAAAAACGGATAAGTTGGACCTCATCGAAATTAAAACTTTTGTGCATGAAAGGACTATCTCAAAAGAATATAAAGTAGGCCCCCAAATAGGTAGAAAAATTGAAAATCATAAAAGCTGAGAAGGATCTTTTATCCATAATATGTAAAGAACAACACAAGAAACAAATACAAACCACCCAATTAAAAGTAATAGACAAGCCCTGGCCGGTTTGGCTCAGCGGTTAGAGCGTCGGCCTGCGGTCCTGAGAGACCCGGGTTCGGTTCCTGCTAAGGACACGTACCTCGGTTGCAGTTTGTCCCCGGCCCTGGTCGGTTGTGGGGGTGGCAGACACTCAGTGTGTTCCTTTCACGTCGATGTTTCTCTCTCTCTCTCTCTCTTCCTCTCTCTCCCTCCCACTCTACCTGAATAAAAAAATGGAAAAACATCCTCAGGTGAGGATAAAAAAAAAAAAAAGTAATAGACAAGCTCGGCCTCTGTGGTTCAATGGATGGAGCATCGTTCCATGGACTGACAGGCACGTGCTGTGGTTGCGGCTTGATCCCTGGTAAGGGGAGTGCAGGAGGCTGCCAATCGACACACCCACTACGGTGACTATAACTAACTGAACAAGCAGAAAATGACAGATGTTGGAGGGGATTTGGAGAAATCAGAACCCTACATTGTTAGGGGGAATGTAAGTCGGTGCAGCCACTGTGGCGGAGGGTGTGGCAAGCCCTCAGAAAGTTAGGCAGAGTGTCATCATTTGACCTGATGGTGCCTCTCCTCATTCTACAACCCAAAGAACTGAGTACGAACATCAAAACCAATGTATCTGTTTCACCCCCAGAATATTGAAACATAAGTATTCACTGGGCCACTATTCTCAGGCGTCTAAGGATGGAAACCACCCAAATGCCATCAACAGTTGCATGGATAAACAAATGTGGCATAGTCACACAATGGAATATATTCAGTCATCAGAGGAATGAGGTATTGATGCATACTACACTGTGGAAGAGCCTGGAAGACATTCTACTAAATCAGGGGTGGGGAGATCAATACCCGCTAACATCACACGCCTCACCAAATTAGCCTGAGCAAGCACAGCAGGCTAATTTCGAAGTTGATCATTTTGTATGGCCCTCGAATGATGTTAGAACTATCCAAATGGTCCTCGGCAGAAGAAAGGTTCCCCACCTGTTCGGAATGGAAGAAAAGACACCAGAGGCCGCTTATTGTAGGATTCCAGTGTATAAAACTTCACAATAGGTAAATGAATAGAGGCCAGGGCTGCATTAGTGGCTGCCGGAAGTAAGGGGGGGTGGGGAACAGGGACTGGCTGCCTACACGCAGGGGTTTCTGTTTGGGGAGATGGAAATGTCTGCATCTAGCTACTGGTGATGCACAGCATAGTAGACGTAGTGCGTGCCACTGAACTGTTCAACGGAAGATGTCTAAAAGATGATTTTTATTTTATATGAAATCTACACCATAAACTACAGGTAGCCCTCAAGCATGGAAAAGGAAAACAGGAAGAGGCCGCTGCACCGGTGAGCGCGGGAAGAAGGCTCCTGCTCGGTGGAACCTCGGAACCTGGCGAGCAGGCACTGGGCGGGGCTCACGCAGCGCGGGACCTGGTGTAACCGACCAGGCTCTGGTTCTGGAGCTGCTGCTGACATGGTCGGTGCCAGAGCTGGCTCCCGGCCAGGAGGTGGCGCTAGAGCTGGATCTGGAGCTGGTCCTGGCTCCGCTTCTCACTGCCTCTGGCTCTGGAATGGTGTGGGAGCGGGTTCTAGTTCTAGAGCTGGCGACAGAGCTGATGACCAGTTGGTGGCAGAGTGGCCTCCGCCTCTGGAGCTGTTGGTAGCAGTGGGGCTTGAGCTACATGTAGCTTTGATGTGGGCGCTGGAGCTCTTGGCGCCGCTGGGCTCAGCTCCTGGCTTGCAGCGGGCGCTGGGGCTGGTTCGGGAGCTGCCGCTGATGGCAACAGGTCCCAGAGCCCGGGCTGGGGCTGGAGTGCACACAGCAGCTTTCACGGGCCTTGGCCAGAAAACCGCCTCTGTCTCGGGTTTGTGTCCCAGCGGTACTAGAGGTTTTTCCAGCTCTGGTTTCGGTGCTAGAGCCGGTGCTAGAGATGTTTCGACCTCTGGAGGTGCTGCTGGAGCCCGGGCCCCAGCTGGCTCTTCCTCTGAACTTGGAGTTGCCTCAGACTCTGCCATTGCTTTTGGAGCTGGTTCTAGTCCTAGAAGTTTCCTCCCCCTAGGGATAAGCATACTGCCAGGAGGACCCAATCGGGCTCATACCAAAGCAGCCACTCAGAAGAGGTCTGCACCCAGAGGGTCTGAGTGAGGGGACAGGCAGCGCCCCGCCGGCCCGCTCACGTCCAGGATCACGGGGACGCACTGTTGCCCACTGCTTGGTGCTGAGCCGCAGCAGGGACTTGCCGTTGCAGACTGCTGAGGGCAGGGTGTCAGCGGGTGTGTGGTGGAGGAGGTGCTGCTGGAACCCAAGCTGATGCCAGATTTGGGGACCACGGGATGGTCGATTTCCAGAACTATTGGACGACATGATCAGCAGAAGCTCCAGACCCTACCGGGCATCCCAGGCCAGGGCCCAGCTCCTGGGCTTCTAGAACTGGCGCCCTTTGTGGGTGAAGCCTGGAGGACACTGGCATTAGGAAGAGAGGGGCTGGGGAAGGGCTGTCAAGGAGGTGGTGGCAGTCACTCTCTTTTCCTGGCCATCAGGGGTTCTGCGTGAGAGTTCATGTTGATCCCCCTCCACACTGGAGCGGAGGAGCCAGCCAGTGCCCGCTGAGCACGGGGGCAGTGTCCTCTCTGCTGAGCTTCAGGCTCTTCCCCAGCTGGTGGGCACAGGGCGGGCAGTGGGAGCTGTCCCTGCTTCTGCACTCTGTCTTTGGGGCCTGCGGGCTGGATGGAAAAGCTGGCTTTGCAGTGCTTAAATCTGGGGGTGAGTGGGTGCAGATGGTAGTGAGGGGCGTGCAGGGTGAGAGCAGGGCTCCGTACCCCTAGGCACTTGGGCAAAGTCAGCCAGTCCTTTGGATCTCGTCAGAAGGCACCTGAGGTGGCAAATGGTCCACAGGAGGCCAGCCCAGCTGGCATCGTGCCCAGCAGGCATCGTGCCCAGCAGCCAGAGAAGTTCAGGGTCAACTGGAGTCTGGGGATGGCCTGGGCTGGCAGACTGGGCAGAAGGGGCCTGCCTGCTTTCGTCACTCCGGTCTGTCAGTACTTCGTTACCTGACCCGACAGACCCTGGGAAGGGCATGTGACTGGTCAGTGCTGAAGGCCAAGGAGAAGGTGCCCTTGGCAATCCCGAGTCCCTTCCGCTTCATGTGGGGCAGCCATGAGCTGGCTGCACGCCTGGCCTTCACCCGCTTGCTGAAGGTCGGCTTCTTCAGGACAAAGTCAGAGTCCCTAGAGTAGGACACATAGCATAGGCCACATTGGCGTTTTCAGGGCTCCTCACCTCTCGGGGGGAGGGACCTGGGAGGGTCAAATGGTGTCTGGGGTTCACCACAGCATTCCAGGTGCTTGCACACAGCAGGGAGCAGCACGGGTGCTGAATGCGTGAGTGAGTGAGTGAGTGAGTGAGTGAGTGAGTGAATGAGTGAGTGAGTGAGTGAGTGAATGAGTGAGTGAGTGAGTGAATGAGTGAGTGAATGAGTGAATGAGTGAGTGAGTGAGTGAATGAGTGAGGAGTGAGTGATGAGTGAGTGAATGAGTGAGTGAGTGAGTGGTAGTGAGTGAGTGAGTGAGTGAGTGAGTGAGTGAGTGTAGAGTGAGTGAAGGAGTGAGTTGAATGAGTGATGAGTGAGTGAGTGAGTGAGTGAAGATGAGTGAAGTGAGTGAGTGAATGAGTGATGAGTGAATGATGAGTGAGTGAGTGAGTGAGTGAGTGATGCAGTGAGTGAGTGATGTGAGGGATATGAGTGATTGAGTGAGTGAGTGTGATTGTTGAATGAGGTGAGTGAGTGAGTGAGTGACGTGAGTGAATGATGAGTGAGTGAGTGATTGAATGAGTGAGTGAGTGAGGATGAGTGAGTGAGAGTGAGTGAGTGAATGAGTGAGTGAATGATGATGAGTGAGTGAATGAGTGAATGTGATGAGTGAATGACAAGTCGAGTTGAATGAGTGATGAAGGAGTGAGTGAGTGAAAGGAGTGAGTGGAATTGAGTGAGTGAATGAGTGAGTGAGTGAATGAGTGAGTGAGTGAATGAGTGAGTGAGTGAGTGAGTGAGTGAGTGAGTGAGTGAGTGAGTGAATGAGTGAGTGAGTGAGTGAACGAGAGAGTGAGCCCAGAACTTCTTCATGCCTCAGGTCTCCTCCTGTAAAATAACCCCTACCTCAGGGGGCTGTTGAAAGGACTACACTGACTCAGTAAAACTGAAGCTCCTACCACATACCAGGCGCTAATCTGGAGCCTAGGAATTTGGCAGTGAGCACGCACAGTCCCTGCCCGTGTGAGCTGGCCAGGCAGGGGTCAAGTGAGGAAGGCGGTGGCAGGCACGGGTCCCCGCTCCGTGGGCAGCTGCTGCCCTGACCAACCCATGGGGCCTGCAGTGAAGGGGCGTCAGATCCTCGGCCTGAAGGCCCCACCACCACTCTCCCTAAGGAGTTGTTCCCTCATGGTCCCCTGTTTTGTCATCCATAAAATGGGCATGTGGGGAGATCTATTCCAGGTTCCTCCAGGAATTGGCTCGACCCTCTGAGACACACAAGTTGGAACCCCTGTTATCTGTCTTCCCACTGTCCCCAGAGGCCAGGGTTTGAATTCAGGGGAGCTAGAGTATTCTTCCAGGGGACAGCTGGGTCTCCCTCCTGGTCAGTGTCCGATCTGGGCTGTGACCCCCAGTGGTCACAAAATCCAGGGTATTGGAGACACACAGGGGAAGCCACCGCTCTAGGTGCGGCAGAAAGTCAGCCAGGAGTCTGAGGGACTGTTCGCTGAGGGCCAGCCCCGCCCACTGTGGGGACCAGGGAGTGACCTTTCCGGACCAGGACTAAGTGCTTCCTCCCTTCAGTCCTCCCGTTTGCCACCACCTGTGCCAGTGTGTGGATGCTCAGCCCGCACGCACCCACTCCCTGCTGCAGGAACTGGGATGTGCCCAACCTTCGCTCATGTGAAGAAGGGCGGGGGGTCACCGTGCACAGGCCAAGTGCAGAAGTGTGTCTGCGGGTGCCATCCCTGCCTGGGGGTGCTGAGTCTGAGGATGAGCACATCTGTAATTTCATAGATATGGCCACACTGCCGCCCTAAAGCAACTTGTGTCCCCATCAGCCGCAATAAAAGTCAGTTTCCGTGAGATAGTCTATTGGCACGTGCATTGAGTTTGTACATTTATTTTGGGGAAAGTGACGTCTTCTCAACAGACAGCTGTCCCATCCAGGAGACTCTTTTTCCTCTCACTTCTTTTTCTTGCCATATTGCAATGGCCAGGACCTCCCTGGTGACAGTAAGTCCTAAAGTGAGGGCGGGTCATCCTGTGTTTCAGGGACTTCAATGGGCATGTTTCTCTTCTGTTACCAGGGACGCTGTTTGACGAGGTGTTTGGTGTTGACCACGATCTCTTCTAGTGTTAATTGCAAAGACAGTTTTTTTTTTTTTAAAAAAATCCTGATTGGTGATTTCTATCCAATGGTCCCCCCCATCAGTTAAGATGTTTCTATGGGCTTCTTTCTCCTTCCATCTGTTAATGTAATAGATTTTATTGATGGAGTCCCTAAATTCCAGAAAAGCACAAAAATGCCCACCGGAGGAAGAGCTACGAACTTGGGGTCGCGGTCTTAGGCGCTCGGGCATGAGCGGTGTGGACACTGGAAAGGAGGCAGCAAATCCCTTAGAGAACGTGAGTTGACAAGTGGAGAATCAGACTCCACCCCAAAGCCCCTGCAGATCACAAGAGAAATCGGTGAGCACAAGATGCGCAAGGTAGCACGGAGAAGCCAGGAGCGTGGCTCAGACCAGCCGCTGACAGGGGCCAGGTCAGGCAGGGCCAGGGGAAAGCTGAGGAGGAGCATGGGGGGTCAGCCAGCAGAGGACGGACCGCAGACCTCAGGGCGACCAGCTCTGAGAGGGGAAGGGCTGAGGGTCACCAGGAAGCCTCTGCGCTTCTGACCTCTGACCTCCGGCCTCTGGGCAATGCTCTGGGTACTAAGATGGGCTTGCATATCTGTTAGTTATTCTTTTTTTTTTTTTTAGTTAATTTATTTGTGTTACAGATGTTTCTCCTTTTTCACCCATAAATCTTTTTTTTTTAATAAACTTTTTTCTTTACTGATTTTAGAGAGAGAGAAAGGGAGAGGGAGAGAGAGATAGAAACATTGATGAGAGAGAACATTGATTGGCCACCACCTCCTGCATGCCCCCACTGGGGATTTGGCCCACAACCTGGGCATGTGCCCTGACCAAGAATCAAACCGGCGACCTCTTGGTGCAGGGGTCGATGCTCAACCACTGAGCCACACCAGCCAGGCTGTTAGTTATTCTTTAAAAGCATTTTACATGCCCTGGCTGGTGTGGCTCAATAGTTAGAGCATTAGCCAGAGGACCAATGAGTCCCAGGTTCGATTCCGGTCAAGGGCACGTACCTCGGTTGCAGTTTGTATTCGGCCCTGGTCAGGGTCGTGTGGGAGGCAGCTAGTCGATGTGGCTCTCACGTCGATGTTTCTCTCTCCCTCCCACTCTATCTGAAGATAAATGGAAAAATATCCTCGGGTGAGGATTAAAATGAATAAATAATTAATTACCTTTAAAAACATTTTCTGTTATGAAAACACAGTTTCTATGTGGAATGTGTTTAATTAGGATCTAAGAATAAACCACCTCACTCTCGGGCCTGAAGGAAACGCCCACCTGGTGTCAGGGTGGGTGTCCCCTGGGGGAAGAGATACGCGGTGTGACGGCAGGTAACAGCCTGGTCAGCAAGGCTGCCACTCTTCACAGGAGAAATCCATTTATTTTACTTTTTGTGAATCCTCACACAAGGATATTTTTCCATAGATTTTTTTTGAGAGAGTGGGAGGGAGGGAGGGAGGGATGGGGAGAGAGAGAAACATCAATGTCAGACAGACACATCAATTGGTTGCCTCCCACATGACCGTGACTGGGGCTGGGAATCGAACCTGCAGCCCAGGTACTGGCCCTTGACCGGGAACTAAACCAGTGACCCTTCGGTCCTTGGGCCAAGGCTCTAACTGCTGAACCAAACTGGCCAGGGCTGAATTGTACACTGTTAAATTCCTTTTTAAAAATTTATTTTATTTTAATTGATTTTAGAGGGAGCGAGTGAGAGAGAGAGAGAGAGAGAGAGAGAGAGAGAGAGAAATATCAATGTGAGAGAAACACGGATCAGTTGCCTCTCAAATGTGCCCTGACTGAGATCAAACCCGAAACCTAGGTATGTGCTCCGACCGGGAGTTGAACTCGCCACCTTTTGGGATTATGGGATAACAATGCTCCAACTGACTGAGCTACACTGGCCAGGGCAAACTGGACACTTTTAAAAAGTGAATTTAATGCTATATGAATTATATCTAAAATTTTTTACATTTAAATCACCTCCTCAAAGAAACCCCACCAGACCACACCAGGACAAGATGTCATCCCCCCCACACACCTTGCTCTTCTCTCGGTCACCTCCTTGCCCTACTCAGGACACATTGCTCCCTGGGGTGATTTCGCTCATTTACTACAACCCTATGGATTGTCAACTGTCCTGTGTGGTAGGCTAACGATGGCTGCCCCCAAAGATGTCCACCTCCTGATCCCCAGAGCTCGTGAATGTGTTATCTTACCTGGTAAAGGGACTGAGCCTATGCAATTAGGCTCCAGACCTTTAAGTGGGGAAATTAGTGACCTCTGTGGGCATCTGGAACCTTCGTGAGCTCACACTCCCCAATGTAGACAGGGGCTACAGGGGAGAGGCCACAGAGCCTCCTGTAGAACTTAGGGTGCCAGCAACTCACAAATTGCCTGTTGCCTTTGGTTCTCCATCAGTGACCCGCTAATGCAGACCCTGGGAAAATGCTCTCCACTCCCCAGAGGTCCTGTAGATCAGAGAGAGGCTCGGGGGTTGGAGGATGAGGAGCTGGGTTAAGGAAGGATGTGTCTGAGCACTGTACACCGAGGCCAGGGTGCTGGGAAAATACCAGTCTGTGTTGGACTCTTCATTTTGAATTAAGTGGGGGTCATTGTGTGGGCTGAGGCAAGGATGCTTCATGAGTGAAGACAACACCAGTGGTGAGACAGGGAGAGACGGGAAAGGAAGCATCCGAGGTCCCTCATGCTGTGTGCGGTGCCTGTGGGTCCCACTGGAAACCTGGGGAACCAGTCTTGCTTTGAGGTGTCCTTGCCTGGGTCTGCAGTTCCAGGGGTGGCCACCAGGGGCAGCCTCGCAGGTGGATGCAATGAACTGGGGCAGGGAGGAGTCCTGCCGAGGTCATGCTGGCGGTTCCCCTGCCTCGGAACCAACGTGCATCTCCTATTACTAGCGTTCGTCTGCAAGTCTGAGCTGGCCAGAAGCAGGAGGACCCTTCCTCTGACTCATTCCGCAGCTAAGCACTAAGCCCTCCCCCCGCGCAGAAGCCCTGATGGGTCCAAGGGTGGAGTTGGGAACGACCCAGCGGCCCCTGCCCACCAGGAGCTCAGTCTGGAGGGAGACAGACAGAAGCACAAAGTCAGAGACCAGGGAAGGAAAAGAGCACCGCCAGACTGAAAACGGCTGCTGGGAGGAGTGGCGTCCCACTGGGCTGGAGGGTCCGAAAGTCCTTACTACATGACGTTTGCTATGGCCAGAATGACAAGGGAGTCAGCCCTGATCACATGCAGAGACAGCAGGCAGAAGTGAGTCTGGCCAGGGTCCTCAGTCTATGGTCAGAGAGGGTCAGGCTAGGGGGTCCCGGCCTCACTCCCACGCCCCACTCCCCAGGAGCCCTAGTTCCAAGCCCTGTTTTCTGGGCGTGCCCTGCCCCCTGGTGGGTCCTGGCGGTAGTGCAGGGTGAGAAGGGCTGAGGGTGCGTGGGGCGCTGGGGGTTCTTTCTTTCTTCTTCTTTTTTTTTTTTGGTACATGCTCCTAGCGGGAACCGAACCCGGGACTCTCTGGTCTGCAGGCCGATGCTCCAACCACTGAGCCAAACCGGCCAGGGCTCTTCTTTTTTAAAAATATTTTTAAAATTTGTTTTTAGAGAGAGAGGAAGGGAAACGGAGAGAGAGAGATAGAAACAGCCATCTGCTGCCTCTTGCACAGCACCTTTTGGGGACTGAAACCCAGGCATGTGTCTTTGACCAGGAATCTAACTGGCAACCTCCTGATGCGCAGGATGACGCCAAACCAATTGAGCCACACCGACCAGGGCTGATGCATGTTGTCTGCCTGCCTAGCAGGGAAATCTGATCAACTTACAGAAGACGCAGGCGAGCAGCTGTGGAAATGAGAGGCCCACTGGATAGGACCCTCTCTGGCTCCATCCGGTGTCTTAGACTGATTGGGAGAGTCTGATACTCAGACAGGAGAGACCTGTCCATGGGGGGGGGGGAGCTGGCATTAAAGACACCCTCCTGGAGGAGGGGTGTTTGAACCCAACTCCAAGGGGGGCAGGGCTGGATGGAATTGAAGGAAGGACAGTCCCACGTGAGCACAGACTCAGGACCTGCTCTCCACCAGCCCTGCAGCACCCCCCCAGGCTATGTTTGCGTCCTGTCCTTCCTCCAGGAAATCAAAGTAATTAGGGAGAGCAGCTCCTCCAGGTGACAGCTGATCTTGAGCCCAAGCAGCAATTTGGGGGGGTTCCGAGCCCTGCAGTTGGCTCAGCAGAATGAGAGGCAAGGTGGGGCAGGAGCTAGATGAGGGCTGGGCAGAGTGTCGCTGGGGGCCAGCTCCAGGGAGCCTGCAGCCATGGCTCCTGGTCAGCCCTATTGCGTGGCGACTCCTGGGGCACCTGGACTCCAGCTGCTGGGCAGACACTGGGAGACCTGAGCGTGGCTCCTGACAGCTCACAGGAGCTGTACCTACAGCCTGTCCTGTACCTACAGCCTGTCCTGCCAGCTGGAGACCCCATCCCAGCAAGGTCAAGAACAGGCCATCATCAAGCTCGGGGTCAAGTGAGTGCCCAGGTGGGCAGGGGAAGGCTCCTTTGGGTCTCAGGCTGAGCAAGGGCTCAGGAAGTGCTGGGGTCTCCGCTCCTCTGCTGATCAGCCCTGTGATTGGGGCCATTTACCTCAACTCTCTGGGCCTCAATTTTCTCCTCTGTAAAATGGGGTAATGCTAAATGATGGCTCCCATGGCAGGGACAAATGGGGTACTTGTGATTGACCAAGCACTCGGCACAGTGCCTAGAGCAGAGTGCAGCAGGGGAGTGACCCTGGTGAGGGCCCCCAATATAACCCAGCTCTTCTATCCAGCCACCAGGCCCCTGGCACAGAGCCCAGGAGCAGTGATAGGTCACATGCCTGAGACCAGATTACATGCTGTCCCTTCCGCAGCAGCAGAGATGCAGCCGAGTCACTTGGGGTGCACTGAGCTAGCTCCCATTTTACAGAAGGGAGCCTGGGCCTCAGGGGAGAGGCTGCCCCCATGTACCCCTGGCAGTGTGGCCCCAGGACAAGGGTCAGTTTTCTGCCTCTGGAGTCCCCACAGCCAAGTCTGCACTAGTGCTCCGGGCTGGGGGTGCCTCCCCGGAGCCTCACTTTCTGAACACGCAGGGCAGGACGGCCTGCTCCAGGGGGGCACTTCCTCTGCAGAGAGCCCCTGTCTCCTCTTTGCTGCCCTCAGGTGACGTCAACCTGCCGTCCTGGTGAGCGGACCTCCCCTGTGTGCCCCTCAGTTTCCGTGGTGACCAGTGTGTTTTGTTCTGTGTTCGTCTCCCAGGTCTCACACTCCTTCTGCAGAAGCCCATCCTTGGCCATCTGGAAGCGAGCACAGACCATGTTTGCAGAACTCCCAGCCGGCGCCCACAGCACCACCTCTCCTTCCCGCAGGACCAGGACCGAGGGGCCTGCCTCAGGGAGGGACAGTGACTTCACAGCCACCGCCCCCTCGCGAGTCAGGGGCCCTTCCCACTTCTGGCTCCGAGGCCAAGGGTGCTCACTGAGGGTCCTGTCCTGTAAGGCGACCTTTGGCACACCGGGGCTTCTCCATGGCCCGGGTCGGTTTGTTTAATGGACTCTGGACTCTCAAAGGGATCTGATCCTTTTGAACTGTGCATAGCCCCAGATAGAACCCCTTTTTTTTTTTTTTAAATCCTCACCCGAGGACACTTTTCCATATTTTATTCAGATAGAGTGGGAGGGGGAGAGAGAGAAATATCGACATGAAAGGGACACATCGAGTGGCTGCCACCTGCACGACCCAACCAGGGCCGGGGACAAACTGCAACCGAGGTACGTGCCCTTAGCGGGAACCGAACCCAGGTCTCTCTGGACCGCAGGCCAACGCTCTAACCACTGAGCCAAACTGGCCAGGGCGATAGAATCCATTCTGATAAAAGGTCTTTGCTCCTGAGTGTAGGAACGCCGTGGGACGTCTGTGAATGTGTTTTGACAACTCCGTGGAAGTCGGTGTACACGATGAGACCAGCCCACGCAGCGCTGCTCTCCGACCAGGCCCGGGAGGGGGGGGGGGGACTTCGGAAGGAAGAGGTGGGAGGAGTGTCTGTCCCTTGCAGGCCAGCCTGGCGCTCAGACCTGAGACGCGTTGTCAGTCGCCACTGCCCGCATGAGAACAAAGCGTGTCACTTGTCAGTGTGCAGTGTGACCTCTTTCAAGACCAGTGCTAGCCATGGAATCCAGCCTAATCTTGGAGCCTTGGAGCCGAGCCTTGGAGCGGAGCCTCATCCGGAAGAGCCGGGCGTGTCCTTGGAGAGCCCAGCGTGGCCAGAGCGAGTGAGGCCAGCCTGCACCTACGTCCGAGAGCTGAGAGGAGGACAGAGTGGGGCTGGTGCAGAAGCGGGCTGTGCCCAGTTGGCAGAGTGCTCAGTCTGCCCATCCTGCTCACCTCTTTATTGCTGAGGAGGCACCAGTGTCCAAAAGGTACACCAAGGAACTTTGCAAACTTAGACGGAGCGAGAAAAACAAACCAGTTGGTCCCAGACCAGATGGCAGCCTGACCTGTCAGCCAGCTCTCACCAGCTCCCCAGGTCTCTGCCAGGAACCTGCAGGCACTGGGGAAACAGGCCTTACAGGAGCCAGTGGTCCTCAAGGGAAAACCCTAAGGACCCAGGCAGTAAGCCCCCGAGGGACCTGGGAGGCTGTGCCCAGGCTCCAGGCAGATCTGAGTTTGCGACTTCAAGCAGCATCCCTGTTACCTGCAGCCTCAACTGCTTTGTCTTCCATGCCGTTTCTCCGTATCTGGTGTCCCCCCACGCCACCCCTTACTGCTACATTTGCTACCATTAGGGCCCCTTCTCTTTCGTTCCTCGTATGCCCCATCTCTCTCCGCACCTAGGCAGAGGCCTCTGCCTCAAGGGCCTCCAACCGTGCTTGGGCGACCCTTGGTGAGCGTTAAGAGGCTCCTGGAGTTTGGGTGTGAGGAAAGTACGGCCAACCCTATTCACAGGGCAGGAAACAGAGGCCCCAGGAGATGCGGAAGCGCTCCCGGTCGCCCAGGCCGGTGCCAGGCTCAGAGTACCGGAGCAAAGGAGGAGTGACCCTAAACTGAGAGTCGGTGTGACGTCCAGCGGCTTTTTCCTAACTGTGATTGCTTCCTGCTCCTCTAAAAACATTGACGTTTTTCCCCCAAAATCGTTTCTCTGACTTCTCAGGCCTGGCGCTGAGTGCCCAGAGCTGGGCCTGTTTTGTCCCAGGGCGCAGACCAAATAGACAACTAGGGATAGGCGCAGGCCAGGGCACTCGGCACGTGCTGGGGCTCCGGGGCGGGGTCTGCGGCCGTGGGAGGGGCTGCGACCGTGGGAGGAGCTGCAGCCGGTGGGAGGAGCTGCGGCCGGTGGGAGGGGCTGCGGCCGTGGGAGGGGCTGCGGCCGTGGGAGGAGCAGCGGCCGGTGGGAGGGGCTGCAGCCGGTGGGAGGAGCTGCGGCCGGTGGGAGGAGCAGCGGCCGTGGGAGGAGCAGCGGCCGTGGGAGGAGCTGCGGCCGTGGGAGGAGCAGCGGCCGTGGGAGGGGCAGCGGCCAGCGGCCGGTGGGAGGAGCAGCGGCCGTGGGAGGAGCTGCGGCCGTGGGAGGGGCAGCGGCCGTGGGAGGAGCAGCGGCCGTGGCAGAGGCGAGTGGCTCCTTTGCCTTCTCGCGGACCTCCCCGGACCCGCCTCCGGCAGTTGGCCTTTGGTTGGACCCGATTCGCCAAGGGGCAAAGCCGGGGCCCTGGCGATCAAGTCCCGGTCTCAGGGTCGAGGTGAGCGCCTGCGTCCGTCCCCGCGCGGGTCTGACTGCCGGGGGTGCGTCTGCACTCGGAAGGAACAGTTGCGCTCCCTCCGCCCCACCCTGTTCCCGCGCTGCGCCGGGCTGAGGAGGGGCGCCCCGAGCCCCGAGCCCGCACTGACGGGCGGAAATCGAGGTGCGCTCTCCGGCCGCAGGCTCCTGGGTGCGACCCGGGGCTGGGGGGGACCGGGCTCGGGGCTGGCTCTGCGTCGGCGAGCTGCTGCGGCATCTTGGACCCCGCGGGAGGCAAGGTCTAGCGGAACTGAAGTCGAGGCGGGAACTTGGAGGACGCTGTGCGCCCTGGCCCGGGTGGGGAAACCGAGACCCTCAGAGGGAGGCAGAGGGAGCTGGCATGCCAGCGGCCCCCGAAAGTCCCGCTCCGGACCTCTCTCTGACCTCGGGCGGACCCCGCCTGCTGCCTGCGGTCCCGTGCTCGCTGTGAGCCGGAACAAGCCAAGCGCTTCCCGCGGGTCATCCTCAGGGGCGGTGCGTGTTGTCCTTTCTCCGCCAACCCAGGCCCCTTTATCCCGGCAGATCCTGGGGCTGTGGTGGGAGCGGGACAGTGACTTGGTGTACATTACGGAGCCAGTGAGAGCTGGAGCACGTTCCCGCGGTCCCCTGGAGGCCAGGCCTCACCTCCCACCGCACCCCCACCACCCCCGGGGAATCATGGCCGGTCCGGGCTGTGCAGGCTCCGGTGCCTTCCCAGTTGCTCTGGGGAACCCTTCTCCAGGTCCTGCCCATACGGCCCGCCCTCGAGCTGTCTAGGGGTCCTCTCTTCACCGTCGTGGGAGGAATTTTGAGCGAGACCCGAGAGCCCAGGCTGGGGGGCGATCGGCCAGGCCCGAGTGCCAGTTCCAGTGCACAGCTGCAGGCTTCCTCTGAGCGCTGAGCGCAGCAGCTGGGCCTGGGGTCCACATTCCCCTGGTGGGGCTGCCCAGGGAAGGGCGGGGCAACAAGGTTGAGGCCACTGTCCTCCAGATAAGGAACGTTTCTTTGCAGGTGTTCCCCACACGGACACAGGCTCCAAGATTGGAGGGCTGATTTGCCAAGGAACACCCACCCTCCGAAGGTGCTGAGGCTCAGGTGCTGCGCCCCCAGCCATGCGCTGCCACAGACTGGTTCTGGGTCTGGGATTCTGCCTGGTGCTGGGCACGGCCCTCTGCGTTCTGTGGTGAGCATGCCCCGTGGAGTCCTCCAG
This sequence comes from Molossus molossus, assembly GCF_014108415.1. Classification (NCBI taxonomy): domain Eukaryota; kingdom Metazoa; phylum Chordata; class Mammalia; order Chiroptera; family Molossidae; genus Molossus; species Molossus molossus. The sequence continues at coordinate 3,147,183 of NW_023425349.1, forward strand.
CCCCACCTCAAACTCCTCTTTTGGCATCTCAGTCCCCAAAGTTGACCCCTTCAGGGGATGCCCACCTCTCCTGGCACACCTGTCCCCCAACCCCAGTAGGACCAAACTGCTTCTGAATGTTGCCTAGTACTGGCCTCCTGGCCTTTGCACTTGTTCTTGCCTCTGCCTCGACCATCCCTCTAGCTGTGTTGATGAGAAACTTGTTTATGCTCCCAGTTCACCCTGTGTGCTCCTTCTCTGAAGTTCCCTGGGCTGCCCCTCACCACACTACCACCCCTTCTTGTGTGCAGGGTCTGGAGTCAAGAGTACTCCTGCCCCAGGAATGAATGACTTCACAGGTGACTAATGACTGCATGCTGGGAGACCAAGAGGCTTTGTCCCCGAGGTCAGCCATACCCAAGGGGTGATCGGGGACTGCAGATGCACCGCTGGGGCCTTCACTCCCACTGATGTGCACCAGTGGGTTTTCAGCCTCTGGGGCAGTTGTTCAGCGGTGTTTTTCCTCCTAGGGTGTATGTCGAGAACTGGCTGCCATTCTCCTATGTTCCCTATTATCTTCCCTGCCCAGAGATCTTGTAAGTATGGGGCTGGGAGAATCGGAGGCCCTGTGGGCTGCATGGAGTGGGGGAGATGGGAGGGTTTTTGTTTGTTCATTTTATTTATTGGTTTTAGAGAGAGAGGAAGGGAGAGGGAGAGAGAGAGACATCAATGTGTGAGCGCAACATTGATCGGCTGCCTCCTGCACAGTCCCTACCAGGGACCGAGCCCGCAACCTGGGCATGTGCCCTGACCACCGGGAATCAAACCAGAACCTCTCAGTCCCATGGGACGACGCTTAGTCCACTGAGCCACACCGATGGGCAGCTTTTTCCATCTTAAAAGTTCTTTCTGTTTAATACGTTTACTTCCTGGATCAGAGACGTACGTGGAGAGGTTCCTGATCCAGCTTGTCAGGTTGCTTTCCAGAAGGGCCAGGGCACACCACACACATACCCACACTGGCCCCGGACCCCTCCTGGGAACGAGAAAATCTAAGACCAGAGTCCTGGTTTCTTTCTCTGTTTCCTGCGAGGCCCTCCTTCCCCCGGCCTTCCCACCGCCTGCATTTCCTCTTCCTGGCCACCTTCTCCCTTTGGCCTGTTTGCGTTCTCTCATCAGCCTTGGCTGAGCTTATTTGCTACTGTTTTTTTTTTTTTTTTCTCTTTCTAGTTGTCTATCTTTGGGTTCTACTGAGTTATATTTTCTGGGACCAACCACCCCGCCACTCAGTATCCCTGCAGAATGGAGCAGAGCATGGGGAAGGCTCACAGAGTCTGTGTGAGCCGGGGGGTGCTGGGTTCACCGCCTGGCACTGATGGCTCTTTATCACCCATCCACCAGCAACATGAAGCTGCAGTACAGGGGGCAGAAGCCGTTCCAGCCCGTGGCCCCGTAAGTCCACTGCCATTTCCCCCTCGTGGCCCTGGGGTGGGGGCCACCTCCCTCACCACTGGCCGTTCTCGGTTGCAGGTCACAGTACCCTCAGCCCAAGCTGCTGGAGCAAAGGTAGGTGCTGATTAGGGCCTGGGTACAGCATGAAAAGTGGGGGGACAGAGCTCTGAGCAGTAAGTTGGGGCGGTGGAGGTACCAGGTGGCCTTGGCGTTCAGGTGGACTGGGGCCTGGGCGCCCGTCTCACTCTGTCACAGGTGTGTGACCCTTGGGTAGGTCACCCCACTGCTCTGCGCTTTTTCTGCACAGGTGGATGATAATGACACCCACCTCACAGGAGGCTGGAGACGGGGCTGATGGACTGCAGGGCTCGGTGCCTGCTGCATGGCAGGTGTTCGGTCCATCATCAGTGACAATACTCACAACCCGTTTGTTAGGCACTTAGCCAGTGCCTGGCGTGCATTAACTCCTGGTCCCCCACCCCGGGAAGTAGCTGTTACAATCCCCATTTCCCACCTGAGGATGCTGAGGCCCAGAGACAGGGGTGGAGCTGGTGGAGTCAGTGTGGGAGGCAGGGCTAAGGTGGGCCTGAGGTGTTCACAGGGGAGGGTGTCAGCTCCCTGAGCCTCCCCTGCTGCCAGGCCCACAGAGCTGCTGACGCTCACGCCCTGGCTCGCACCCATCGTCTCTGAGGGCACCTTCAACCTGGACCTTCTGCAGCGCATCTACCAGCCGCTAAACCTGACCACGGGGCTCGCGGTGTTCGCTGTGGGGAGGTGAGTAGTTTATAGTCTGGGGTGAGGCCAGTCCTGGACGCAGCACCTGCCTAGGCACCAGGAAGGCCCTGAACCAGGTGCTGTGCAGGCGGAAGGTGGGGGGAGAGTGTGCTGGTGAAGGAGGGCTTCCTGGAGGAAGGGGCCTGGCCCTGGCATGGAAGGGGAGAGGGAGGCAGCCCAGGTGAGGCAGCAGCAGAAGCCTTTGTCAGGAGACCCCTGTGCCCTCCCCCTCTCTCTGCTCTCCTTGAACAGTCCAGGCAGGTACGAAGGAGGGGACCCCACAGACCACCTCACATAGTGGTCAGGCCACCAGCAGGTCCAGAGACCCAGGCTGAGCTGGCCCCACCCTCAGGACCCTCTCCCCACACCGTGTGCTGCCTGCTCTCTGGGTTCCTCCTGTTCCCCTCTCCTCCCGACCCCACCTGGCCTTTCCTATGGGGGCCACCACCGGGCAGCTTCCCTCTGGGTCCTTGCTAGGCCGCTTGAGAGAGGGACCATGATGGGACCCTCAGGCCTAAAGTACTGTCTAGATGGTAGATGGCCTACCTGCGGCCAGGTGACCCCTGGTGCAATCAGCTGTGGCCTGGAGGATGGGGCCACGTAGTTCCCCTGCACTGGGCCCCCAGCACCCAACACCACTCACTTCCCTTGATGCAGCCACTGACTGCTTCTCGGCTCCTTTCCTCTCCCTGAGCCACAGTGTCTCTGCCTGTAACGTGGGATTGCGGTGGAGTCCCTTAGAACCCGGCCTGGCACTTAGTAAGTGCTCAGTAAAACGTAGGTTGGTTTGTGAGTATAACAATCATCAGAATCATTCTTATGACAGCCCTGGCCAGTTTGGCTCAGCGGTTAGAGCGTTGGCCTGCGGTCCAGAGAGACCCAGGTTCGGTTCCCGCTAAGGGCATGTACCTCGGTTGCAGTTTGTCCCCGGCCCTGGTTGGGTCGTGCGGGTGGCAGCCACTCGATGTGTCCCTTCACATCGATGTTTCTCTCTCTCTCTCTTCCTCTCTCCCTCCCACTCTATCTGAACAAAAAATGGAAAAAAAATGTCCTCAGGTTGAGGATAAAAAAAAAATCATTCTTAGGACAGCCTTAGGTGCTGTGATTGTGGGCATTTGACAGACAAAGACCCCTAGAGTCAGATCTGAGTGACTTCTTAAGGTGGGGAGCTGAGAGGTGGACCCCGCCTGGCTGACTCCAGGCCCCGTGTGGTGCCAGCATGTGGGGGGACCCAGGCAGTGGCGCTGCTGGGGCCTGGTTGACAGGTTTTTACCGCCAGGTACACCCACTTCGTCCAGCACTTCCTGGAGTCGGCCGAGCAGTTCTTCATGCGCGGCTATCGAGTGTGCTACTACGTCTTCACCGACGACCCCGAGGCCATTCCCCCGGTGCCGCTGGGCCCCGGCCGCCTCCTCAGCGTCATCCCCGTCCAGAAGCACTCCCGCTGGGAGGAGATGTCCACGCGCCGGATGGAGACCATCAGCCAGCACATCGCCCGGAGGGCGCACCAGGAGGTGGACTACCTCTTCTGCGTCCATGTGGACATGGTGTTCCGGAACCCCTGGGGCCCTGAGACCCTGGGCGACCTGGTGGCCGCCATCCACCCGGGCTACTACGCTGTGCCCCGCCAGCAGTTCCCCTATGAGCGCAGGCATGTCTCCACTGCCTTTGTGGCAGACACCGAGGGGGACTTCTATTATGGTGGGGCAGTCTTTGGGGGACGAGTGGACAGGGTGTACGAGTTTACCAGGGGCTGCCACATGGCCATCTTGGCGGACAAAGCCAACGGCATAATGGCGGCCTGGCGGGAGGAGAGCCACCTGAACCGCCGCTTCATCTCACACAAACCCTCCAAAGTGCTGTCCCCTGAGTACCTCTGGGATGACAGGAAGCCCCGGCCACCCAGCCTGAAGCTGATCCGCTTTTCTACCTTGGACAAGAACACCAACTGGCTACGGAGCTGACGGTAGAATTGGGGCTGCCATGGATGGGAACCCAAGCCCTGCAGCCAGCTCGCCCCAGAGGGCACCCAGCTCGCCCCGGCTTGCCAGTGCCTTTCTTCTAAGCCTTAGCCGAGACCTGCCTGTTCTGCCTACCTCGCTGCCAGGAGAGGGCCTTTACAAACTGTAAAGGGCGGTACCCCCATGAGAACGCAAAGCTCGAATGTCACTCGAGAGGGCAGGGCCCAGAGGCTCCCCAGCAGCCGGGCCTGCCTGCCCACCCCCGCCCCCTTTTGTTGCTCGTTGCCCTTCGAGTTGCACTTGTCACTGCTGTTGTGAAAGGTGTGCAGGTCCCCTTTCTCTGGCTGCAGGGCTCCCAGCACTGATGTCCCCTCGCCACGCGGAGCCAGTTCACGCAGAGTGAGCCTGTGCAATGGACCAAGTCTGGGCTTTTTGGTTTCCAGTCCAGCTGCACCCCATGGCGACCACCCTCCCCTACTCGCTGCCTCCTTTGGAAGAAGGTTGCGGCAGTTTTAATAAAGGTGGCATGCCCTGGCCAGTTTGGCTCAGCGGTTGGAGCGTCGGCCTGTGGACCAGAGAGTCCCAGGTTCGGTTCCCACTAGGGGCACATACCAAAAAAATAAAAATAAAAAAAAATAAAGATGGCAAAAATAAAGATGGCATGGGCTAGGCCCTAAGTAGGGTTTTCCCACCCGTATGTCTGCGTGTCTGCTGCTGGCCACATGTGAGACAGGCAGCCCGTGGGTTGGGGGTAGGGAGGGTACTTCTCCAGAAACCCTGGGCTAAAGCTGGCTGCTACGACAGGCCGGGTTTCATCCGGCCCTCCCGGGAGGCTGGGGTGTGCAGTGTGCTGCCAGCGCCACATTCCCAGCGAGTCGAGGGGAGCAGCAGAGCCCATCCGCTGGACGCCCTGTGGGCTCAGTCCCTGAGCCCTCCTGCATCCAGGTCAGCCTCAGCCCTGAGGCCACTGGCAGGCATGCTGAGGCCCAGAAGGAGACCTGTGAGGCCAGCGTGGCCCCCCAAGGACTTGAGAGCCCCATGGTGGTTCTATCTCCCTAGGGTAGGGGTGGGCTCAGAGCTTGGTGGCCCAGTGGCAGCAGCATCTTTGCCTTGGAGAGGAGAGATGGAGGGCAGGAAGGGGTGCACTCTAGCCATATCAGGATGAGACCCCTCTACCTGGCCACCCCTGGCAAAGCTGGGTGCCAGCCTGGATCCCGCTCTTCCTGCAACGTGTGGTTTGGCTGGTGATCACAGGGGTGGGGCAGGCCGAGTGACCAGTGTGAGGAGATAGCCGGGGCTGGAGAGGCGCTGGAGTGCTTTCTGGGCAAAGGGACAGAGTGGCCTTGTGGCCCGTGTGTCCCCAGTGCGGCGCACCTTCCCAGGGCAGTCTGGACCTGCCTCAGGGGAGGCAAGAGTCTGAAGCAGGGCTGTGCTGAAGAGCAGGCCCGGCCCCACTGTGGGTCTGAACCCAGGTCAATCACCCCAAAGGCTTGCGCTGGAGCCTAGGGGGTGGTCTCTGAGCCCAGCGGCGTATTTGTAACTTTGTCCATTTACCTCTGCAATTTAAAAAACTTCAGAACCCCCAAAACTGATCTATTCTGGCAATACTGGTGCCCAGCCCTGGCCGCTGTGGTCAGTTGGTTGGGCATCCTCCTGTGCACCACTCTCCGTCAGGGCACATGCCTGGGGTTGCAGGCTCCATCCCCAGTAGGGGGCGTGCAGGAGGCAGCTGGTCAATGTTTCCCTCACATCGCTGTTTCTCTCCCTCTCCCTCTCTCTCTAAAACGCAATAATAAAAACAAGATTGGTGCCCATAGGTCAGATCTGATCCTGTCAGGCGGGCTGCGGGGACTGTCTCCAGGCACGCCCACCTCTGCTAGGTCAGGCTGGTTCTCACCCCCCACCCCCTTAATTCTTCCCATCCATGGAGCATCCCTGGCCTAGGCCCTCAGCTCCTTTTAGGGAAGTAGCCTGGACCCTGGTGAGGTTCCAGCAGTTGGGTCCTGTCACTGGTGTCTAAGGACTATGCCCTGGATGGGGACCAGGGTCAGCCATAGTCCCCAGGGGCAGGGGCCAAGGCTGAGAAGGCTCTGGGTCTGAGAGACATTAGGCCCAAAGCTGGGCCGGGAGTGAGGTGGGGGCTCTTCTCCCCTACAAGGCTGACTCAGGCCACCCCTGGCCAGGGAGCCCCAACATAAGACAAGGCTTTCTGATGGTCAGCGCAGGGCTGGATAGCAAAGAGCAAGGATTCTGGGCTCCCAGTTCACGGTGGGAGTTGGTCACTCCGAGCTGAGTACAGGGCCACTGCTCATCTACAAAGTGGTGAAAGCACTGAGCGTCCAGGGGGCTCCCGAATAGCAGTGACTACCCCCAACACTCACCCACATGGGGGTGGAGCTCCCTCCTCTTTGGACTGCTCTGGCCCCCTTCGTCCAGCCGGGCTGCAGCAGGGATAAGATGGACCCTGTGTCTGGGGTCCTAACAGGAAGAAAGGGGCGGGGGTGTGGACCGGGCGGCCTCACCTTGCTGCCTACGCTCGGCGTCCATTACCATTTCCAGGTTCCCCTGACCCAACCATCCACCGAGCTGCCTCTGCAGGTGGCAAACGGGGACCAGGACGAAAGGATGGGGGTGCATGTGCGATGACTCCCATGTCTCCAGGTCGCCACGCTCTCACGGCCCAGCACCCGGCGGACCTCGCCTGGTTGGGTTGGGGCGCCCCGAGGTCCTAAGGAGGCGTAGGAAGCACGCTGCAGGCGGCGAGGGCGGCAGCCACCGAACCCACCGAGCGGGGTCCTCCGTGTGCTGCGCGCGCGCGGCAAGGCGGGGCTCGCGAGTGCGCGCTGTCCGCGGGCCCGCCGCGCGCCCGGCGTGGATTCCGGGCCCAGCTGCGCGGGCGGGGTGCACACACCCGAGGCAGGCTGGTGCGCGCCCCCGAGCTCGCCCGGCGGGGCCCGCCCCTCACACCTGCGGCGGGCCGGGGCGGGGCCGCGGCTGACCCCGCCCACCCGGCCGCTGCCCGGGAGCCCGGGCGGAACCGTGCGGCGGGGCCCGAGCGGCCGGCGGCGCGGCGCAGACAATGGGAGCGGCGCTGGCGGCGGGGGCTGCGGAGCCCCGGGCCCGGCGGGGACAGGAGGCCGCGCCATGAGCCTCGCAGCCGGGCGCCTCCCTGTGCGGCGCGCGGGCCGAGGCGAGCGGCCTCTGCGAGTCCCGGGCCCCACCCTGGGGCCGGCGATGCGCTGCCAGGGCCGAGAATGATGGTAGATTGCCAGGTGAGTGCCACGCCGGGCCTGGTCGCCCTCCCCGGCGTCGCGGGTGGAGGGAGGACCGCATGTCCCCGCCACACCCCATCCGGCGGGGAGGCAGCGCGGCACTGCGTTCACGCTCAGCGCGCGCTTACGCAGTTCCGCGTTCAACCCCTCCTGGTACAATTTGGAAACTGAGGCCAGGAGAAAAGCAGGGACTGGCCCGGGGCCCACGAGGTGGGCAGAATCCCGAGGAGCCGGGAAGGTTCCAGGGTACGAGGCCAGCCTCAATTCTTCCATGGGGTTTATCTTGGGCATGAGAGCTCCTAAGATCCTGGGGGAACCCCTGTTCACCCCTCCCTTGTGGGGCCCTTTCCTCTGGGCATCCCCACGTGGGCACAGGCACGTACACACACATTGACTTCACAGGTGGGGCCCATGGAGTGTGTTCAGAGGAGTACACACTGTGCAGGTGATGGGAAATCAGAAAGAGGCTGGAGGTAGCCCAGCCATCAGGAGCATCTAGTCTCCTAGCAACATGTCCGGTGGGTCCATAACCTAGGGAGGGGAGAAATGCCAGACTGATGGCCAGGGGGTCCCAAAGGTGCCCAGGGGTCTGCCTGGGCCGGGGCCATACCCAGGGCGGCGTGGAGAGGACTTGGAGACCTGCATCCTTCACTCTGGGTTTCTGGAACTAGGAGGAGACACCCACTGCCCCTATCATGGAGGGGGCTACAGGAGAGAAGGCCTCAGCCTATTCCTCTATAAATTGGGGTGCACGGGGATGGTGTCACACCGAGGCTCCCATGGGCTCCTACAAGAGTCTGTTGTTCCTGGCTCTCCATCCATGACCCACTGTGCTCTGAGTCCTTGGAAAATGCTTTATACTCCCCTGAAGTCCTGAACAGCCTGGGGGTTTGGAGGTCCTGGGACCTGGGTAGTGCAGAACATGACAAAGCACCGGACTACTCATTGGGGACCAAGGACAAGGCCATCCTTGTTGGAGCCTTGGGGTCTTCATTTGGAAGTAGGTATGGAGTTATTGCCCTGGCTGGGGTGAGGAGGCCTCATGAATGAACTAGTACAATGGGGAGAAAGAGGGGAGTGAGAGGGGCTCTGGGGTCCCAGAAATTGCCCCCAGAGCTTGCAGGTCCTGTTCCTTTGCCCTCTGGTGCCAGGGAGAGCAGCTGCCTTGACTACATCCAAACAAAGGTGTATGTTTGTTTTCTGGTTTTCTTGCCTGGGGCTGCAGTGCTGTGGCTGACCACCAGTGGGCGGGCTGTGCCCAATGGAGCTGCTAGAGCAGGGAAGGGACACCCAGGGGTCATTCTGGGCATCCCGCTGCCTTGGACCCAACATGCACCTTTTATTATTAGTCTCCATGTCCACAGTGTGAGCAGCTCAGAGGTGGGAGGGGCTCCAAGACCCTCTCATTGGTCATCCAGTGTCTGTGCCCGAGCGTTCACCCTGAGCAAGCCCCACATGGTCCCCGCCTGGAGGGGCAGATGGACAGATGCACAAATGCAATCAGTGCTGTGGGGAAAGGAAGCAGGTGCGGAGGGGGCGGGACCCTAGGTGGGGTCTAAAGGTCTCCTGGGTGACATTTATGCTGTGACCAGAAGGACAAGAGGAGCCAGCCCTGCACAGGTTGGGAACAGTGGGTTGGGGATAGGCGGAGCTGAAGGTGTGGCGGCTGGAGAAGGTGTCCTGTGCTCAGGGTCGGTCTGAGGAGTTGCAACGCTGAGGAGGAGGATGGGGGCTGGTATCTGTTGAACACTCACCTGTCCTCTGTCCTCACTGCCCCAGGTCACCACCTGCATGCGCAGCGGGTCCTGGGGCTGTGCCTGGAGCTGCCTGGCGTGGCAGCACTTGTGTGGGTAGCAGAGGCGGGGCCAGTGGGGGGCTGTATTTGTTTCCTGGGGCCGCTTTAACAAAATGCCACGAACCGGGTGGTTGGAACGACAGACGTTTCTTCTCTCAGTTCTGGAGAGCAGAAATCCAAAGTCCAAAATCCAGGTGTCGGCAGCACCACGCCCCCCCCTGACGGCTGAAGAGGCAACTTCCTGCCCCTTCCAGCTTCTGGGTGGTGGCTGCCGGCTTCTTCGTGTTCCTTGTCCTTTCGATTCCGCACTCCAAACTCATGGCCCCCTGTGTCTGTGTCCAGTGTTCCCTCTTCGTCTAAGGACATCAGTCATTTGATTTTGATGAGGACCTTCATCCAGTGTGACCTCATCTTAATGTGACTGTATCCGCCAAGACCCTATTTCCAAATAAGGTCTTGCTCGCACGTGCCTGGGTTAGTTAGGACTTCAACATATCTTTGGGGGTAAGGGGTGAGGCGCAGTCCAACCCACAACAGGGACACGAGTGAGTCTTTCCCTGAAGGCCAGGTCCCCAGGTGCCCGCAGGTACAAGAGAAGCACATGGGTCTGAGGCCGGTCTCTGGGACTTGCCCGCAGCTGGGGGTTGCGGGTGTCAGTGGAGCCTGGGATGCGCTCAGGGACAACAACGGTCTCCCCTGGCTCGAGGGGTCCTGGTGCAGTGCCAGCAGGTGGCACTGTGACCCTGGGGCTGCCCCAACTCAGCTTTGAGCGACAGCACCATAGACAAAGGTCTCCCCTTCCAGTTTCCAGGAGACGAGGCTCAACTGTAAACAGACCAGGTGCACAGTCATTTCAGGGGTGACATACTGCGGAGGTGGGGCCATGGGGTCACCACCATGGCAACTTGGATGGGCAGCCAGGGGGCCGGCGGGGCAGAGGTGTGTTGTCAGGGGCCCTCCACCTGCTAGCTGAGCTGGCCCTGCTCAGTGGTTCCAGGGGTACTGCCACTGTGGTTACCCCTGTGCTCTCCCCACAGCTCTGTTACCACAGGGCAGGGTGTGCCCCAGTCTGGGGCACTCGGAAGGCAGCCGTGGCCATGAGTGGGCTGTCGGGCAGGTTGAGGCTGGAGGGGTCCCTTCCCCAGAGACCCTGTCCCAAGGGGGGCGATGCTGCTTAAACTCCCCGTTTGCCTGGTGGGGTCCGCCCTATCCTCCTCTAAAGCAGGGAAGGCCCTGGGCTCCCCACTGGAGAGTGGGCTCCCACAGATGTCCATGAGGGAGCCAAGTCCTCCTGGAGTGGAGACCATTTCTTACGGTGACCCCTGGGCGCTTCTGACGCCACAATTTCAATGCCACTAGCTCTTGACGGCAGGTCATTGATTTGAGCAACAGCTGTTTATCGGGGGCCTCTGTGCTGAGCACCTGGCCTGCTCAGAGCACCTGGGCTCCCGTGTGAGGAGACCGTAGACCAGGGGTGTCGGGACAGGGCGGGGAACAGACGAGCCCGTGGAGAAGGCAGTGGGCCGCCCTCTGGCACACCAGCTCTGCAGAGGAACCTCCCAGGCCACCCCCACTCCTCCCGTGCTGGGCCTGGTAATGCCCACCGGCCCAGAGGGCCTCCCGTGCACCTGGCCCTGGGCTGCCGTTTTCACTGGCTGTGTGATATGGGTGCCACAGCCTCCTCACGGCGGGGAAACTGGGCACGGAAGCCTAGGTAGTGGCAGGGCTGGCCAGGGCAAGTCCCTGCTGCAGACAAGCCTGGAAGGGGTCGGCAGGGTGCTGGGACCACATTTCTTCCAATTACAGTGAGCTGCCAGCAGCCGGGGTGGGGCCGGCCCCAAGGTGGTGGTTACAGTGGGCGTGGAGAGGCGAACAGGGCTAATGAGCCCCTTCGTCCTCATCCCTCTAATGGAGGCCTTGGCTCTGGACTCTGCATTTTCTCAGGTTCTGGGGTTTTGAACCTCAAGGAGTCGGTCTTCTCTTAGGGTCCCAGCTGGGCGGGTCTCAGTGGGATGGGGGGGTGCGCTTATGAACTTCGGAGCCTCCTCCCAGGGCAGCCAAGCCAGGGAGAGGGCATTCCCCCTAAAAATGACAAGCCCCAGATGGGGGAGTTCCCATGGCAACTCAGAGCAGTTGCTTGGCAACTACAGGACCCCAAAATACTTGCCTGCAAGAGGGCTCAGAGCTTGGGGCTTTCCCAGGGCCTGTGTGTAAACCTCAGCTACTCCTCATGGCCAATCCACCCCCTTCAGCAACACCCCCATCCTTCCTGAGGAAAACCCCAGCCCCCCCTCCCCATTGGCTCACCCTCCAGCCAGCCACCTGGCAACACAGGCGATTTCCTGGATACAGTGACAGGTGACAGTGAATAGGTAGAATGTCAGAAAATACAGGGTCGGAAGGCACAGTGAAGGAGGCCAGGTGCCAGCCAGCGTGGGGAGGGTTAGGGTGCCCTGTGCTTTGCATCCCTTGTCCCCTGCAGCCTTGAGCGACCTGGTCCTCGGGGCAGGATGGCAGGGCAGGAAGTGGCCGGGGTGAGTCCCTGTGGCTCCTGGCCCAGGGGGAGGCAGGCAGCCTCCCCGGTAAGGCTTTGGAGATGGACCCCTGAATCTGTACCCCGCCCAGCTCAGCACTGTGCCTGGGTGTCCTGGGATGGGTACTGAACGCCTCTGAGGAAAGTACCCAGCGAGGGGCCATGGGGAGACGGCAGGAAATCGGCCTGTGGGCTGTCTTGGGGTCTGCTTTAGTTTGTGGGTGCTAACCCTGTGCTCAGCAGTAAGAGGACACAAATGGGGGCTGTGTCCAGCTGGAGGGAGGGAGGTGCACAGCCCCTGCCCACAGGAGGGAACCTCGCTAGTGGAGTGGAGGGGGAGGGGTTAGGCTTTGGAGTAGGTGAAGGGGGGTCCAGTGGCCTGCACGCGCTCTCTCTGGGCATAGCAGTGAGGGGTGGAAATGTTGATGACCCCCCCAGGGGCTTCAGGGTACACACTCAGGGAGCCAGTATTGTAATCTGACCTTGACTGTTCTCTCAGTGTGACCTTGGGCCACACATAACCTCGCCCCTCTGAGCCTCCCAGCCACATCTGTCACACCGGGAGGGGTGTGCCCGCCTTCAGAGTTGCGGGGAGGCTGGCATGGCACCCTGTCCCTGTGCTGGACTGTGTGGGGTGTGTGGGCAGTGGCGGGCATTCTGGTTGATGCCGGGCAGACTGCACAGCCGGACTGTCTCACAGACCCCCCTTGGAGCCAGAGGTGGGAGGAGGGGCGGGCGAGGGCTGCAGACAATGGCCCGAGGGAGGGGGGCAGGGCTGGGAGGAGCAGGGGGGCTGGGTTCCGGGGAACGCAGGTGGCGTCCCTGCCCACGTTCATGCTGGTGGTCCCACCGAGCGCGTGGAGAAGGTGAGCCCATCCGCAGGGGCCTGGAGGGGAAGGAGGCCACCCCTCACCCCACCGCCGCAGTGAGCCAGGGCAGAGGGGCAGGAGTGGTCAGCTGTCAGAGGGGGCTAAGACACTAGAATACGGGAGTGTGGTCCCACCCACCTCCTGGTGCAAAGTTCAGGAGAAGGAGTCTGCTTGGCCCTCCCCAGCTTAAGAGCAGGCCGAATACACGTGGGGCTAGAGGGCAACCCTCCTGGGGTGGGCGGGGTCCAGAACTGATTCTCTTGGGAAAGGCATGAGGGCCCTTCTCTGGTCACCACCCAACACTCCAGGTGTGTCCACCTGCCTGTGTGGAGCTGGTCAGTTGAAGGAAGTGCCCTGGCCGGTGAGTGGCCCAGAGTCCAGCCCCCCCCCCCCCATCCTGCCCCTCAGGCCTTTGTTCCAGGAGGCGGTTCCCTGTGATCGCCCAGCGCAGACCTGGGAGGAGGAGGGGATGTGAGCCTCTGGGCTGTCACCATCCAAACCTACTCCATCCAGGGGGAGTTTTAATCCGCCCACCCTCCTCTGGTGGGCTGCGGGCCAAGGGAGCGGGCAGCCAGCCCTGGGCCCTGACCGTCTCCACCGCCGTCCGTCCGGAGGCGCCCTGCCCCGGGGCCTGTGGGAAGTTGAGGCTGTCTAGAAGTGGGGGGGGAGGGGGGCTGGGAGTGAATGGGAGCCCTGGATGGAACCAGACAGGTAGGTTCCTTAGTTCTGAGCCTTGGTCGCTTCACCTGTGGGCTCATGGATGTCAAGGTGTGTGAAGTGTTCCTGAAGCACCTGGTGCGTGTCACGAGAGACCCTCTGCCGGTGACAGAATGTCTTTCCGCTCAGTGGAAGGCACATGGTGGAGGGGCCCACCCGCTGTGAAGACGGGCAGCCAAGGCTGGCGGTGGACCCTGAGTTGAATCCACATTTTTCCAGATGGGGAAGCAGGGTCCAGAGAAGTTGAGCAAATTGCCCAGGGCAGACAGTGAGCCCCCCCTGGGTGGCCTTACTCCCTGAGACCAGAGTTTCACATCCGAGCCCCTCTAAGGTGTGCCAACCAGGAAGTTGCCGGGGTGTCCTTTGACCCTCTGGTTGCTCAGGGTTGAAATTCAAGGGTGAGGCAGTGGACCTGGCCTGAGGCCCTGGGTGAGGGCAGGTGACACTCTGGGCATTGTGGGCAGTGTCCAGCTTGGGGGCTGAGCTGGCGTCCCTGTCCACCTCCCTCATAGCAGATGGTTGCGATTCTTCATGATTTCAAGGGGAGTTTCCTTCCCAGATTCTCAGGACTGGAAAATCCCACCACAAAGCACAGGCTGCCTTCCCCTCTCTCCAGCCCTGGCATGGTGCGGGCACATCTGCAAGGGGGCCAAAGGGGGACCACGGTGGTCCGCCGGGGCTCCTGGGGTGCAGTCCTGCACCTGCATGTGGGAGTGGGTGGGTGCTTGGGAGCATCACACTGCCTTAGGTGCTTACGTGCACCTCTGAGTGGTCTGTGACCATGTGTGTCATTGTGTGCCACCTGTGTGCATGGCAGTGTCCAAGGTTTGGCAGAGGGACAGTGGGTGGCAGGAGGGTGGGACAAAGGCAGTGTCTCTGAAACTAGTCACTTAGCCCCAGGGCCCTGGGAACCCAAGGCATTGCCCACCCCTCGCCTGGGGAACGTCCTTGCTGGACAAAGCCTGTGGGAAAGAGGGCAGCAGGCACCAGCCCCGTCACCTCCCTGCAGCCAGCTGGAGCCCCGGGCCCTTTCCAGAGGCCAGGGCAGCTCAGGAGGTCCCCCTCTGAAAGGACAGTCTTGCTTCCCAGCCCCTGAGCCCCCACAGGCGGGTGGTGGCACCGGGCACGCAGTGTCCCTGGCACGGCAGGCAGACTCCTCACTACAAGGGCCCATTTGTCCCAACTTCCCCAGCCCTGAAACCCCAAGTGACCAGGCTCTGCTGGGCACAGGGGCTCAGCTCCCTCTCCCCAGCCTCAGCAGGCCCTCGTTCTGCTTTTCCGAGGGGCTTCTTAGCCCGGCAAACACTAAGGCGTCCTCCATTTACCCCAGCAGCAGAGACATTCCCCACTCAAGGCATGAAACACACATTGAGGAAGGAGAAACCCAACAGGTTGAACCAAAGCTGAACTGCCTGCCTGCTTCCCCTCCCCCCCACCGACACCCCAAGGCTCACTGGCCTCCTGCTCTGACTCCCCCGCTTGGGCTTGCCTCCCATGTCCACTCCCAACCTCCTCTCTGGGAAGCACTTTCGTGGCAGGTTGGCAAAGGGCCAGGCTCTTCCTCCTTGCCACCCGCAGGTCCTTCTCCAGCCTTGTCACCTCCTCCCGGAAGCTTTCCTGGTGACCTTCCCACAAGGAAGGCTTTGGCCCCGAACTCTGAGTATTTGCAAGTCCAGGAACTTTGAAGCTGGGGGAACCATCTGGACCGTCGAGTCCACTTGCTCATCCAGGTGTTGGTTGGATCCCCGTGTGCCAGGGACCGTGCTGGATGCACCCGGGAAGAGAGGCCCTGCTCTCCAGGAACTCACACCCCTTCCCGGTTCAAACAGCGGGAAGAACGTCAAAGGCGCCCGTTGCAGTCCTGCGTGCATGTGGGTGTGGAACAGCCGCCCCCCTGCCCATCGGCAGTCGGACTAGCTGCAGGCCAGTCAGGCCTCGTTCGGGCTCCTGGGCACGAGGGGGCGCAGAGCCCTGTGGGGTGGTTGGGGCGGGCACGAAACTGTCCCCCAGTTGGTGAATTCTTTTATTCACGTCTTTCCTGCATGGTACTTTCTCAGCTCACACACTCTGTTAAAGCCGCAGCGCCCCAAGCCCCTGCACGAGCCTCGTCCTAAGTGCCTGCAGCCAGTACCGCACCGGACCCGGCTGGGCTCTGGGGGCAGAGGTGGTCTCAGGACGAGGCTCAGCGAGGGCGGCCACTTGCCCACTTCCCCCGGCCAGTGAGGAGCAGGCTGGGGGTTTGAACACAGCCCCCGCTCGTAGCTGCCGCTCTGGTTCTCAGTTGGACGTTGGACTCCTTGCGAGCTAGGTGTGGGGGCGGGCCCGAGGGGACAGGAGCTGTCCTCGGCTGCCGTGCAGGGGGGCTGCCGGGGCCCTTGGCGGCACTGGCTTCTGCCAGGCACAGTGCCAGCGGGAGCGGCTGGGGCGGGGCCTGGATTCTCGGATCCTCGGCTTCTTGGCAACCTGTGTGACTCTGGGTTGGTAAAAGGCCAGCCAACGCAGGGGAGCCATGTGGCGTGAACAGCAGCAGGGACAGCCCACCCGGGGTTACTCTTCTGCCTGGGGTGTGGCCAAACCTCAGTTGCTAAATCAGCACACCCCTCCTCACCTGTTCCCCAGCAGGTGCTCCCTGTGGCTCTGCCATGCCGGGGGTTCCCCAGGTCTCCCCCTGACGGCTCTCCTCCCACAAGTCACTCTGAGGCTCCGGCCCCGCAGTTCTGGAAAGCAGGGGTCTCTGCCCACAAAGGGCACCATGAGGACAGACTCATTCTGGGCTCTTGTAAAAGGCTGGGAGGCTCAGCCAGACTGCTGTGTGGCTTTGGGTGAGTTTGGTACCATCTCTGAGCTTTTGTCCCTGAGCTCACCTGCAAACCTGGCTCGTATACCATAACGATGAAGTGATACCCGCACTGGCACATCAGTGGGTGTGGAAATACTGAGGGGTTGCTGACTCCGGCTTCGGCACTGGGGTGGTGAAGAGGACAGATGGACATGGAAGTCGGGATCTCGAGCTGGGCCTCATGCAGGGGACGGAGCCTCTGCCTCGCTGACAGGGACCCGGCGGTCCCAAGCCTGCCTGTGCTGCTGGGGACAAACCCACTCGTGACCGTGAAGCTGCTGCAGAGTGGAGGAAAGCCAGCCGCCCTGGGGGCTCACAGGCCTGCTGTGCACTGCCCCACCGCGGCCTTGGGCGTTATCTGCCCTCTCTGGGCCGCAACTGTCTCAGTTTTACAGCAGAGGTCATGACTCAGCTTCATCAGATGCCCGATGGGAAAGTGCTTTGTCCCCATCTCGAGCGCCAAAGGCAGGGCCAGGCTGGACCCTGGGGTGTGGGGGCCACAGGAGCGGCTCCTGCCTCCAGGGCTTCTAAAGGTGGCAGGAAGGAGGAGCACTCTGGGCTGCAGGGTGGCGGATGTTTGCAGTGCCCTGGTCCCCAGCAGTCTCTCAGTCAGAGCCAAAGAGGGAGGAGAGGCCAGGGGTAGACGCGCATCCGGACCCAAGCCCTCTTCCCAGCTTGGGCTGCGTCACTGGCTTTCACAGCTGTGGCGTCACCCTGCCTAGCAGAGCCGGGCTGGCAGGGGCTGTGTGTTAAGCGACTTGATCCTGGGCCTCAGGTTCCCAGAATCGAGAGAGAGGCACTAGCCCCCAGCCCCCAGCCAGACCCCGGGGCAGCTCAGCCTGCTGCAGGAAGGAGGAGCAAAGCCCGGCAAGGCCTCTCCTATCTGCTTCCTGAGCAGGATGTCATGCATGTAAACAGACCGGAGAGGAGTCACCACTCCGCTGAGTCACAGCTCCTAGCGACAGCCACGTCGTGTTTATCAACAACAGGCCTCACCCCACCAGGCCTGCCCCCAGGAGCTGGAAGGGGAGGCCCCTGCAGGTGTGGGCTGCCGCAGAGGGTTGAGTCCGGGCACGTGTGTCCATGAGCTGGGTTTTATGTCTGGGCTGCTGTGTGGCTGGCCAGGTGCAGTGTCCCGCGGCCACCTGGCATGGAGGGCAGAGCACTGTGGGGCCAGCGGCAGGCCACATGACCTCGGTGTCCAGGGACCCGTGAGGTGTCGGCAGTCAGAACCGCACCAGGCGCCAGGCCAGTGGAGTCTGATGAGACCTCCGTTCAGCAGCCTCAGTACTCGGGTGTTGGCTGAGAAAGAATGCAGAGCCGAGATTCAAATGAGAAGAGAAAGCTTATTGAGAAAGTCACAGGGACAGAAGGAGTGAGCAGTGGAAAGGGGCTCAGGGAGCAAGTTACAGAGGACAAGAAGGGCCCTTGGCGCTTAGGAGAGGGCAGGGGTACGGCCCCGGAGCGGGAGAGGAGGACCACGAGCAGGTGCAGCTCCGAGTGGGGGAGCCAGCTGGGTCCGCCATCCTACGCGCTTTTAAGGGCAGGGATTTTAGGGGCAGTCCCAGGGGTGATCGCAGAATATTCATCAGCTTTCCAGGCCTGAAGGTCTCCCCGAGGCAGCCAGGGACCCTTGTCTGGTTTTGCTGCTTTTCTGGGCCTGGAGCGAAAACAGCCTAGATGCTGTCTGTAGGGGTTAATGCCTCGAGGGAGTGGTGGCCCGCGTGAGCTGCAGGAGGCTGCCCCTCCTCCAGGGGGTCTACCACGGGACCAGGGACATGCCAGGGGAGGGTCTGACCAGTGATAGGAAAGGTCAGGGGTCTAAACTGCATGACCAGTGATATGCGAGGGGACGAAAGGTCACCCTGGGGCCAGGGCCTTGTTTTCTCAGTTTTGCCCCTTACTAGGCACCTGGGGCCTTCCACGCCCTGGTGACCTTCTGTACCTGGTCCGTGGTCCTTGCTCTAACTGCCTCCGCAAAGGGCGTGCCAGGGGCAGGGCTGGAGTGAGGGCTGGGAGGGCCGTGGCTGCACCCGGCCCCCTGCTCAGTCTGTGCAAAGGAAGTCCCCTGTAAGCCCTGCGCTGGGCACAGTGGCCGGGGTGCAGGCGGCATGTCCCTGACTGTCTCCAACCCCCGAGCCCTGGCTCTGGGTGGCCAGTCTGGTCTTCAGTCCAGGTGGTGGCAGAACTCGGTGCACGTGTGGTGACACCAGGCCTGCAGGGAACAAAGGCACCTCTGCTCTCCCTTGGGGGTGCACCTGCCCCGCCCCTCCGGAGGCCCCGCCTGTTTTGCCTGAGGCTGGTCATCCTGCCACCTGGCTGTGACTCAGACCCACTGCCCTGGGGCTGTTCCCGGCCTGGCTCTGAAGGAAGAGCCCCAATCTGGGCGGAGGCCAGGCAGACCTGCGCTGGAGGCCCGGCAGGGGAGGTGCGGGGACGGGCTGGGAGGCGGCGGTCCGGGGAGAAGAGCCCCGGAGCTGAGTCGAAGGCACCGACACACAGACACACCTGACAGGGCAGCCTGGTTCACGGTGGGTCCCCGCTCACTCCAAGGGCCTCGCGAAGCTCTCCCCCACCCTCAAGCACCTTCACACACAGGGACGCGCTCTCCCGTCCACTCTCCCGTCGTCCCGCCCACAGCACTGGGCCCAGGGTCTCACCTGGAGATGAGGAGGCCACACTCAGGGAAGGCCCCTCCACTTCACCGAATGCCCCCAAGGCTCTGGAGTGCTCCCTGGTACGCGGCCGGGGTCCAGACTGCAGTAAGGGATGCCCAGTCTCACGCCCGGCAGCTGGCAGTATGGGGGTAAGAGGCCAAGTTCGGGCCCGGCCAGGCACCCAGAGCTGCCTCCCCCCTCGGAGCTCTCCTGAGCCCTGCCCCGCCTGGTCCTGTGCAGGCCTAGCCTCAGGGAGGGGTGGGCTGGAGCATGGCTGAGTTGCCCTGCAGCACCCCAGCTTGGCTTACAGCTTTTTGACAACAACCAGTTCTGAGTTACCCACTGGGATCCAGTGGCAGGGCCACCTGAGCAGACAGACGGGGACAGCAGGCTACAGTTCTGGCGCGGGGCGTACTCGCAACATCCACTGAGTGCTCACTGTGTGCCCGGCACTGGGGCAGGCACGTGGCCATGGGAGGTGACCAGAGTGTAGGTCCTCTGAGCCGACCACAGGCCAGGCCCGTGCTGAGTTCCTGTCAGAGCCTCCAGCACCCATGTGCCCATTTTACAGATGAGGCAACTGAGGCCCAGAGATTCAGAGGCTGGCCACCTCTACTGTTTCTCAAGGGTCAGGGTTAGGTGTCACCATGCAAGCAGGCTGCGGGGTGTGTGTGTGTGTGTGTGTGCAGGGGAGGACCTGTAGGGGTGCCTGGGCAGAGGTGAGCACAGCGGGGTGGTCAGGGCTGGGAGCAGGGAGGACTTTGGATTCTCCTGTGGGTGGGACAGAGATGTGCAAGGGATTTGGGGGCAGGGGGACATGTCCTCTGGCTTTGGGCACGAGGGTTGGCACAGGGAGGCAGGAAGGTGGCTGCTGCAGGGTCCACCTGGAACCCCCCAGCTCGTATCTCCCAGCGAACCCGCACCCCAGAGCTTCCTGACTGGTGGGTCTGGAACCCTCCTGAGAAAGCAGCTCCTGCCGGAGCCTAGTGCTGGGAGTTCGAGGTGGGGACCTCCAGGTAAGGCTGGGGGGAGGAGCGTGAGTTTGCAGAACCTCTCCGCTCCCCCACCCCTTCTCCCTCCACAATGATCAGGAAGCCGAGGCTCAGAGAGAAGCGGAACCTGTGAGTCCCACAGGGAACCAGCCCTGCTCACAGGCTCTGCCTGCCTGCCCAGCCGTGTCCCCGGCACCCCACAAAGCCACCGGAAGAGGATGTGAAACATTTCGAGAACCAGGGCCGGTGCTGGTGGGGCTCAGCGTCAGGGCGGCATGCGGGGCCCCAGCCACCCCACCAGAGCCCACCATGTGCCTGCAGGCTGTCTCCGGAGCCTCTGCCCGTCCCCCTGTCCTGCTGACCTTCGTGGCCCTTCATACCCAGCCAGCTGCCCACCAGGGTCCCCGGAGGGTAAGGAAACAGCCCAGGCTCTCCGTCTGTGCATCGCCCTGGCATCTCTGGGTTTGGGGACCCGGGCTGAACGCTGGTGGCAGGAGCGAACGTGGGCTGTGCAGAGCTGTGCACAGACACAGGACCTGGATTCTCCGTGGGAGGTCGTGGGCCATCCCTGCTCCCCCGGCCTCGGTTTTTCCATTTGGCAAATGGGTGTCGGACTTGCCCCGGGGCATCTGCTGTGCAGCAGAATGAGGAAAGAAGGAGACAAGATCACGAGCTTTTCTTAAATGGATCCGTTTAACAGCTGCCTTTTCCCGACAGCATGCCCTCCCAGTTACTCTTGGTGTCCTTCCTGAAATAACTGGCAATTGTGGCGACAGTATTCTCTTTTGTACTACCCTGCTTGGCAAACTGAACAGTTGGCAACCCCAGTTGCAGTTTGAGGCGAAATCCCGTGTCTGGGTGCCAGGCTGGAGCTCTGAGGGGTGGTGGAGGCATCTGGCACGAGGCCAGGACTTGGAGTGGGCGGGATCTTCTCCGCGCCTCCCCCTCCCCCCAGGGCCTGCAGGTTCAGTCACCAGGGGTCCCACTGGCTGAGCCCTGCTTTGATCTCGGGGACTTGGACCTGCCACCTTTCTGACTTTGGGTGTGATTTCTCCACAGATAGAGGGAGTGGGGACAGGGCCCCGGGGTGTTGGAGGAGACAGCTGGGCTCACCCCAGCTCAGCACCGAGCCCCAGCCACACTTCCTTGGCTGGCCCGTGGCCGGGTACAAGCGGGAATTCCTGGCCCTGCCCGTCACGGGAGCAGGTATGACAGCCATGTGGGTGACACCAGGTCTAGGCACTCAGGTGCGCGGCTCCACTGGGGCAGGCGAGCCGACGGGCAGACTGGCAGAGGGCTTCCCGAGGGACCCAGCTCCCCCCGCTCCATGGCCCGGGCAGCCGGGCCCGCTGTGTCCAGGAGCAGGAAGGGCTGGGTGTTCCTTGCCTGTGTTTCTGTGGTGACTGCCAGGAGGTGGGCCATCACCCGCCGTCCTCGTCCTCCTACCCCGAGCCCCACGCCCTGGCCAGCACCTCTGTTAGCCCCAGCCACCGAGGTGAGTTTCCAGGGCAGCCGGTGCCCGTGTGAGAGACTGGGTGGTTCCCCTTCCCCTCGCCTCGCCTCCCGTGGAAACTGGTTGAAGGAGTTTGGCTGGAAACTGCTACAGGGGAGTCTCCACCTGCCACCTGGGTGTGAGAGAAGGGGGGGCACTGTGGTGGTGCCCGGGTGTGCCCACCCTGCAGGCCTGTCTACCTGTTCCTGGGCTGGCGGGTGGCCCTGGGTTGTGTTAGTGGCTCCTGTTCATATGGATGGTGCTTCTCAGATGACAAAGGACGTTTGTGCCTTGTTTCAGCATCTGCTCTCCTGGGGCCCTGAGACCAGGTGGTGGCACCGGCAGAAATGACGGTGCCACCTCACTGATGGGCATGCTGAGGCTCGGAGTGACACGGAGGCTGGGGGCGTGCAGAGCAGGGGCTGGAACAGAAGCCTGGGCTCCAAATCTTAAGAGAGAGAGTTTCCCAAACACCAGGAAAGAACAGTGCATCGAGACCGGGTCGTTCCAGGCCCGCGTGCTGCGACCGTTTCCAGCCGGCCGCTGGCTGACCACCCGGTAGACGAGGGAGGTCGGGGCCCTCTGGGGTCCCTCAGGTGTGATGGGCACTTTCCAGGCAGAATATGATGTTTCCCACCCAGCACCGCTGTGGGACATTGCTGCTTCGCAGTCAGTGTCCCCGCTTGGGGACAGGTTTGGGGCTAAAACCCGGACGTGCCAGGCCATTGGTTCTGTCCTCAGCCATGTGGCCATGTGTTCCCCGTGCTCAGTGGCATGGGCTCCACGAGGGCAGGACCTTCCGTCTCTGTTTCTGACGGTTTCTCTGTCTCACTGGCCCGTCTGTCTCCGTTTCTGACGGTTTCTCTGTCTCACTGGCCCGTCCGTCTCCGTTTCTGACGGTTTCTCTGTCTCACTGGCCGTTCTCCGTGTTTCGGGCTCGGCGGCAGAGTCTCAGTCCCCGTTCCTGTCCGTGTCCCCTCTGCTTCTCCTGCCCTCCTGCCTTCCACTCAGGCTGTCACCTGTTGGACTGGGCGCCTCAGAGGTGTCAAGTGTCAGTGGCCCCTGGAATGTGGGGCGCCAAGCACTCCGGCGGGGGGCCGTTGTCAGGGCAGCCCAGCTCCTACTCGGGAGACGGCGTTTATCCCTGTGACCGTGGACTGTGCCTTGTCTGTGCGTGTCTCCATCGACCTGGGGGGTTAGAGTCAGGGGCTGTGAGCGCCCCTGTCCAGGGAGGGCAGCCGGGCCCACAGCAAGCTCATGGCAGCCCAGTGTGGGGCGGTTTCCACGGCTCCAGGCGTTGATGTATCTTGTTCTGATTGTCCTGGGACAGTAACACCCAGTGAGGTCAGAGATTTGGAGTGGTGATGATGTTATATCCTCCACCCAGAACGGTCTCCTTGAGTTTGGAGGTTGCGTTTCCCGCCTCCTGGCCACCTCTCGGCTCTGCCTCCTGCCTGTGGGGATCCCCTCCTTCCTTAGGGGAAGAGAAGGCCTCTGGAGGTTCCCAGAAACCTAGCGGCAGAGGAGGTGGGGCTAGGCCAGGCCCGCCCACTGCTCCAGAAGCTCCCAGGCTGGGCCCAGGTGTGTCACCTGCTGCCAATGCATGTGCTCATCCGCCCTCAGAGGGCCACCCCAGGACCCAGGCAGGCCAGGAATGGTGACGTCTCTGTGGGGAAATGACTGAGGAGCCTGGCCGGGCCACACCCACTTTGTGTCCTCCCTGGGCTATAAATATAGACCACAAAAGGCAGACAGACAGGGTGACCTTTACCTTCCCAGAGGGAGATAAAAGCTTTTCCACCAAGGCCTGACCTGGGTATCTGGCCTCTGGTTCTCACTGGGCCACCAGCTTCCGCCATGGCCTTGGCCGAGCTTAGGCTGGAGGAGGTGATGGCAGGGCCTTGAGAGCAGTTCCTGTTCTGAGCCACTATGCACCTGGCAGACCTCCCAAGAGCCACCCTCTGGGGCCTTGCGAGTCACCTATCAGATGCCGTCGGTGGGGGGAGTACGGTGGGCAGTGACGATGGCCGGAAGCCCTGTGGCGCCACCCTTCTGTGTGAGCCTGGCCGGGTGCGGGCAGAGGCCCAGAGATGCGGGCAGAGGCCCAGAGATGCAGACAGGGCCTCACCTCGCAGCTGGTCTTCTCCTGAGGATGTGTGGGGGCAGGTGGGGGAGCTTTTAGGAGTCAAGACCTCGCTGGCTGACTTGTGTCAGGGGGACCATGGTGGGAAGTGGGAAGGAAAAGGGACCCCAGGTTTGGCTTGAGCACACCTTTCCCTTCCATGGGAGGTAGCTGCCCCGGGAGGCTGTAGCCAGAGAGGACGGAAGGGCCAGTGGGGCCTGTGCATGCAGACACGCCCTGGCTGGAGGGGACAGCTCTGGTCAGCTCCCGCCTAGCCTCCTGTTGCTCGTGGGGACACAGACCTCTTGCTGGCCAGGTCGTCCAGATTACAGGAGAAGCCAGAAATGTGGATTTTTATGTGAAATCACCTGACCTTTCAGTGTTGGCTCAAAAATCGAAAAACACTTTGCAAGCCAAACAAAACACGTGTGTGGGCTGATTTGGCCGGGTTCTCGTCCCGGCTGTCGGTTCGCAGCCTGTCTTTGAAGCATCCTGTGCGAGGAGCTTCCCACCTGTGGGGCGGTCTGTGCAGCATCGCGGTGTCCTCGGGGGCTTCTCGTAACCCGCAGGGGAGGCTGGGAACCTGGGACAGCCGGGGTCAGGGTGCACTGTGAGGGGGTGAGGCAGGAAGGAGTGCCGCCGGTATGTGACCCCAGGCGTCCCCCCTGCCTTGCGCTCTGTTCCTCCCAGCACCCTCTCGAGCCAGGTGCTTTTCCTGAGCTGTCCTGTCAGCTAGACCCCTTGGTACAGCAGAATGCTGTTCCTTGGAGGGCAGGTGACCTGCTGGGGGGACGGGTTTCAAACCCAGCCTTTCTATGCCTGAGCCTGTCTCGGCCACCCTGCCACCTGGGGGACTAGGGGCGTGCACATATGTGCACATGCACACGCAGCTGAGCTGTGAGCAGGCCCCCAGAGGGCAGCCCCAACGCCAGGGCATGTGTAGTGATGGAGATGCCCACGCCTCACCTCCCCGCCTACCTGACAGCCTGAACCTTCCAAGCCAGAGGCGGTGACGTTGGGTGCACTCACGAGTTACTTGGCCTCCGGGGGCCCTTTCCCAGCTGTAAAATGGGCCTGAGCTGGCTTCCCAGGCCCCTCTCTGGAGAAAATAAAGTGAGCCACTGGCAGGTGCTGGATTCTAGTGGCAAGTTCTGAGAGCTTGGCCCCAGGAGAAGGACTGGGAGGAGACGCTTCTAGCCAGAGGGCAGTGCCTGGTGTCCAGGTCACCCCTCTGATGCTTCGAGGGTATCCTTCTAAACGTGCCCCACTCACCTCACCCAGGGGCAGGTCACGGAACCTTCCCACCATGCCTCCTGGGGACCTCCACCTCAAACCCCATCGAACCATGTTGCTTAAAAACAGACAGAGGTGCCCTGGCCAGTTTGGCTCAGCGGTTGAGAGTTGGCCTGCGGACCAGAGAGTCCCGGGTTCGGTTCCTGCTAGGGGCACATACTACAAACAAAACAAAACAAAACAAAACAAAACAAAAACAAAAAAAACCCAGACAGATGTGTGTGGCCATAAACATGTTTTGGAAATGTTAGAAAGGTCAGAGAAGTGAAAGAGAAACGAGCGGTCCTCGGAATAACCTCCCCGACTGCAGAGCAGTCCCAGGACGTGTGTGATGTCAGTGAGCGTATTTGTGTCCTGGCTTCCCACGGCACCGTTCTGAGAAGCGCTTACAGCATCACAGGTTGTCGCGGGCCCAGCCGGTCAGCGCAGGTCACCTGAGTCGATCGTGTTGGACAGAGGTGTAACCGAGGTTTCTGTAAACGTGCTCGTGCTCACGTAGACATCCGTGTCCACACCTCAGACTGCCACCTGGGGGGTGAATTCCTGAGTGGGATTGCCAAGCCAAAGGGTGCTCAGGTGGGAGCTTACTGGGGCCCAGTGGTATGGGACTGGCTCTAGGGAGGTTGGGGGCATTGGCAGGGTTGCTAAGGGTTGAGGGTTGAGGCCCAGCATTGGGTTAGGTGTGTGTGTGTGGCGGGGGAGGAGGGCGTCCATTCATTCATCCATCTACACTCTCTTGACCCTGATGGTAACCGCCAGGATCCCTCTTCCCATCCCACTGGTTTCTAGAAAGAGTAGAGGCTCCCTAGCCCTGCTTCCTCCCCAGCCCTCAGCAGCTTCACTTCCTCCCTCACTGTGCTGACCAGGTGGCCTCCGCTGACCAGGCCAGGGGCAGCTGCTCCAGCTGGTATTTGTCCTTCTTGGTCTCTTACTCCTCTTTTTTTCCTTCAATGCGTTCTTAATTGCTTTCAGAGAGGGGAAGGAAGAGGGAGAGAGAGCTAGAAAAGTCCGTGAGAGAGAAACATCAGTCGGCTGCCTTCTGCATGCCCCTTCCCACGGGGATCAAGCCTGCAACCCCACAGGTGCCCTGACCGGGAGTTGAATCAGTGACCTCCTGGTGCACTGGATGATGCTCAACCAACTGGGCCACATGGGCTGGGGATCTGTCACTCTTGAGTGTCTGTATCCCTCAGCCCCAGTGATGCCTGGTCTTCGGTCCCCCCTTACCTTCCTGACTGCTCCCCCTCAGGTGGCTGTAAGGCAGAAAGGACACTCAGGCCTTCCAGATGCACCAAAAACAACTCAGGAGCTCAGGAGCACACAGCAAGGGGCCAGCTGAGCGCCCTACATCAGCAACCCAATGGGATCCTCTCCGATGCAGGAACGGGCTCAGAGAGGTTAAGCAACTTGTCCAAGGCCACCGAGCTAGGGAGAGGCTTCACTGGAATTCGTGGGGGGTGGATCTGACTCCAGGGCCGCTGGACCACAGGTCAGCACGGGCACAACACACTGCACGAGCGCACGAACCCGCACGGTGCCTAACCGCGGTGCCCACAGCCCCGCCACGCACGGCGCCCGCTCGCCGAAGGGCACGCGCAGCTGGGGGGGCGGCGCCCGTGCGCACGTACGGCCCTCCGCATCTCCGGCCCCGCCCCTCCACGCCGCAGGCCCCGCCCCCGGATCCGGCCCCGCCCCCGGCCTGACCTCAGCGGGGCCGCGCAGCGGGCGCAGAGCGCAGGCAGCGCCGAGCCGCGCGGGCCTCCGCCCCCCGCGCCGCCCCGGGTCCCGCGGCCCGGCCGGCCGCCCGCGCCGCTGCGAGCCGTCCATGGTGCAGCGCATGTGGGCCGGGGCGGCCGGGCCTGCGGGCGCCGCCGAGCCGCTGTTCCCGGGCTCCCGGCGGAGCCGCAGCGTGTGGGACGCCGTGCGCCTGGAGGTGGGCGGCCCCGACAGCTGCCCGGTGGTGCTGCACAGCTTCACGCAGCTCGACCCCGACCTGCCGCGGCTGGAGGTGGGTGAGCCAGGCCGGCCGACTCGTGGCCCCGCGAGGGGGGGGGGGCGAGCGTCCAGATGGCGCGGAAGGAGGGTCCTTTTGCAGAAGTCCCCTCCTTGCTCCAACCTCAGGGCAGCAAGGTGGGCATGGGGGCCGCCAGCGCAGCCGGTCCCGCAGTGGGTCTGCCGGCCCCGCTCTGTCCACCCCAGTGCCTGCCCTCGCTGAGCCCAGGTGCGCCGGCCGCGGGCCCCTGCAGCCCAGGGAGATCGGTTTCCGCGGGCTGTCACTGTTTGCGGGCGTCCCCACGGCAGGGGCTGGGCCCGGTGCACAGGCAGTCCGCTTCCAAATACAGGTGACGGACGTGGTTAGAGCGCCCAACTCCTGGAATCGGCAGAGGTGGCTGGGACTACAGTGGCCTTCCAGACAGCCCCCTTTGGGGTGGGAGGTAGAGCTGAGGTTCAGGCCGCTCAGCATAGAGGGGTGGAGGGGAAGCAGGCTCCAATCTGTGGAGCCAGGTGTTCAGGCAGGAGATTGGGACAAGGCCCTCATGCCTGGAGGAGTGACTGACTCATTGCTGCTTAATTAGAAAAGGCCCCACCGGCCCTGGCCGGGTAGTTCAGTTGATTAGAGCGTCATATGGATACTCCAAGGTTGCGGGTTGATCTCCTGTCTGGGCACATACAAGAATCAACCAATGAATGCATAAATAAGTGGGCAACAAATCGATGTTTCCCTCCTTCCCTTCCTCATTCTCTCTAAAAATCAATAAATAAACATTTTTTAAAAAAGAAAAAAATTGCCCCAACACCTTAGATTTGGGAGAATTCAGAGAACGGGGTATGTGCCTGTCACCAGTGGGCGTTGGGGTAGCCAGTTGAGGGCTGGGACTCTTGTTTCTAGTGCGCTCTGTGAAGTTCGTTTCAGTGGGTCATGGGGTCACGTGGGTTGGGGGAGCAATATCTGCCTGACTGCACCTGACCCCTGCAGCAGAGATGGCAGATCCAGGGATGAGCCCCTCACCCTGCTCTGCCTGGGCACGGGGCCTGGACAGAGGCCAGCCCTGAGTTGAGGGGCTGAGCATGTCAAGGCCAAGCCAGAACCTTGACTGAGGTTCCTGAGCCCTGGTTAGGGCCCCCTTGGTGTCCTGCGCCTCCCCTTCATCACTTTCGCCACCCCCGTGCGTTCTCATTGCTGGGTCTTGTGCGTCTGTGTGTGTACCCCGGACCTAGACAGGGCCTAGAAGCACATTTGCCCAAGGATAAAGTGTGACTCCATGCCCAGCGTAGAGGGAGCTCTGGGTGTGTGGGGAGAATAGGGGGACGGACCTTGGGCCAGGAGACCCTTTCCCCCTGGGCTTGGTGTGTTTTCAGGACCCCAGGAGGCCTGACACCAGCCCAGCACTCATCTGACTTTCATCACCTGGCAGCCAGTCGGGCTTTGTGTGCCGGGAGGGTCTGGCCTGCATGCTCACAGGGGCTGGGCAGGTTCCTGGCCAGGGTGGGGCCAGCTGCTTGGCCGCTTCTCTGTCTCCCTCTCGTCCATATGCATCCCCGAGGACCTGAGGGAGAGGCAGATCTGAGCCCTACCCTTGCCCAGGGTCAGCCTTCCTCTGCCCCCCTCCCCCTCCTGCTGCTGCTGTTTGGGCCTCAGCACTTGATCCAGGCCACAACCACTGTTTAGAATCAAAGGGGAAGCTTCTGGCTGGGGCAGGAAAACCAGGGTCCTGGCAGAAGAGGAGGCCACTGCCGGAAACCAAACACAATGACCATTTACCATGGGCCGGTGGAGGGGGCAGGGGAGTCCCTGTCCCTCCTGCCAATGCACACCCCCCCTATCCTGGAGCTGATTTCCTGGTCGCTGTAGTGTGCCAGAGCTGGGGCTGCCCTGCTTGTGGTCCCTGTCCTCTCTGGAAACCACCAGGCAGTTTCTGCCTTCCCTCCCCCGCCCCCCGTTTCCCCACCAAGCCTCCGCCCAGTCCTTCCCTCTCTGGGCTGCCAGATGTCCTTGCACATCTGGGCATCCGCTCACTCGTCATCTTGATTCTAAGCCAAGCCACCACTGACCCAGCTCGGCCTGTGTGGTTCTGTGCTTCTGGAGGTCACCTGGCCCAAGCCCCGTCTCTGGGCAGGCCACGGCCTCAGCCAGGCAGTTCTCAGGTGTGTAGCACCTACTGGGTGCAGACACCACCACCTTGTTCCAGCCGGCTCTGACCAACCCTCCAGAGCAGGCGCCAGCCCCACCCTACAGGGGACTGGAGCTCCGAGAAGTCCCTGGTTTAGACGGATGCACAGCCGAGGACACAGCCAGAGAACATGGGCTGTGTTCTCTTGGGTACCCACTGTGTGCAGGAGACCAGAGGGGTCAGAGAAGAATTGCTGTTGAGGAAACTTTAAGTCCCCGAGGAGGACATTGGAGATGTGGGGGGAACGGAACCAGCTCAGACAGCCCAGCAGCCCCTGGTCGAGTGAGGGGTAGGGACATTTATAGACGAAAAGGCCAAGTGCTTTGGGCCAGAGCACACTGCGGGGAGCTTCCAGGAAGAGGCAAGCCCACAGCTGGACCCCCGAAGGCTTAAAATAATAGCTCATATGCGCCAGAACGTGTGGGAGGCCTGTGTAGAATAATTACGTGCATTGCAGCCTTCTGAGTTCAGGACTGTCAGTGTCCATTTCACAGATGAAACAGTGCACAGCGTCTGCGAGGAAGCAGGGGGCAGGGGCAGGATCCTGCCCCAGGCAGTGTGCCTGCAAGGCCTGAGTGCAGGCTCACAGTGAGGGGGCTTCTCCGTTACTGGGGTAGAGATACACGGCAGGGTCTCCTTCCAGCCCCCCTGCCTCCTTCAGGGTCGTCTGGTCTCCTGACCACACTGCATGCAGGTCTTCAGTTTAACCCCCAGGGCCTTTGGCCCTGGAGGCCCCAGAGGCATGTCTTCAGATGTGGCTGGCTGGCTGCCATCTGCAGGGCCCCCACAAACCCTCCCGTTCCCCTCTTGGGGCTGCAGGAGAAGGTGGGGACCTGGCTGGCTGGCTCTGGCTGGGAGACGCTGGAGCTCCCTGGGCTGTTTCCCTGGAGGCTCGGGGAAGGCCCTGGAGCAGGAGCAGGTGGCGGGGAGGTCAGCTCTGGGAGACACTAGCCCTCTCGGGCGCAGGGCCGGAGTCCCATCCTTCGCCTGAAGTTGGACGGATCCAGGCCCTGTAATTGGAATCGACTTAGCGCTGGCCCTCAGTAGCCCCCGAGGGAGCCAGTGGGGTGGTTTCCGGGGCTGCTGGCTGGCGGCCCAGATGGCTCCCATGGCCTGGCACCGTGCTGTGGCCACGCCGTCCCAGGCTTGGGCCTCCAGCTCGCTGGCCCAGAAATGCCGTGTTCCCAGACACACAGCTCTAGTGAAGCGACTTCCCGATCCAGTTCTGATGACCTGTGAGTTGACACCTGCAGCCTAGAGCAGGAGGCCAGCCCGTGGCCGGGGAGCAAGTGGCCCGCAGCCAGAGGTCGTGGGTGAGCAGGGCGGGAGCACCCAGCACAGGTGGGGAACCTGGGCATTTCCCCCTCCTCTCCCGGGAAGTATTGGCGCTTGAGCAGCCTGCCCAGCAGAACCGCCTGGGGACACGGTGTTGTGAATGGGGGGGCGGAGGTGACCGCGCTGGGACGCCGGCTCGGCCCCTGCAGCCCTGGACCTGCTCCTCCCCGAGCCTCGGTTTCCTCTTCTGTAGAATGGAACTGGTGCCAGTTCCCCCACTTAGGGTTCCGGCGAGGACCGAGCGAGACGGTGCCTGGCACAGCGTCGCAGCCGACAGGTGCCGGCTGCCCCGGCTGTTTCCTGACCAGGTGTCCGGGAGTGCCCGTGCTTCCCAGGGCTGGCTCTTGTAGCTGACCTTGGGGCGTGGGCGCCCTGGATGTCCCCTCCTGTGGAGAGGTGTGGGTACAAGGGAGCTGGGCCTGGCCACCCCGACTGGCTCTGTGACCTGAGCAAGTCCTCCCCATCACCGGTATCTCTTCTGCATCCGCGTGACCAGGGACTGGACGCTGCTCTGTGGCTGTGACCATGGCAGCCACCAGTAGAGCGAGGCCTGGGTGTGTCTCCATAGGACGTAGGAGTCACGGGCCAGGGTTCAAGGCCCTGCCCAAACTGCCACTTCTCGGCTCCTGACCTGAGCAGGTTCTCCACCCAGCTCCTTCCTCATCCATCAGGTGAGGTGTCGGGAGGATTAAATGTGGGGAGTGTACCGAGGGCCTGGCACCCAGGCCGTCACGTTGCTGGACACTGGTCCGTGGTATTGCTGTTGGCACTGGACCTTCACCAGGCCACCTTCCTCCTCAGCCGTCACCAGCTGTCCCCTCGCAGGCCTGGCCCCTGGTGGCCCTCTGGCCTGACAGTCAGGAGTGGTCCTGGATGGACAGGAGGGAGGAGGGTAGTAGGCAGGGCCAGCCTGGAGGTCGGGTCTCCCCTCTCCACTTGAGCACATTTAAATAGTAAAGCTCAGGCTGGTGGGCAGGGCAGGGGGGGCGGCTTGTTCTTGGGGATATGGGTCAACCTCTTTGGGGGCTCGGCACAGCCTCCAAACAGTTTCTGGAATCACTGAGCTTCCTGGTTGCCCTGGAAACCAGATGCCTTGAGGGGTCTCCGGCCAAGGCTGCCTCTGTGGGTGTAGGGCCTGGGGACCAGGATTGTGGCCCACCCTTATCCAGGGCTGACCTTGAGTGCCCTCCAGGGCCATCTGTGCCCCTGGGCTCAGTGCAGGACACCAGCTCCCGCAGGCCAGCAGGTCACGCGGGTTCGGCGTTTTCATCCTTCCTGCCCTGGGCTATGGTCTCAGAGATGAACCAGGGCTTGGGCTTGAAAAATGTTGGTTGTCCCCTCAACCTGGACACTGTCTACTTGGTCATCCCCTAGGCCTCAGTCTCCCGTTCTGTATAATGGGTGCCTGGGATTCCTAAGGGTTGAGCAACCCTCTTGATCTGTTACACGTGAGCTCCTGCATTTGACAGAAGGTGATGATCTCAGAAAGCAGCAGGGCTGGCTTCCATCTGTAGACTTTTAGGGTGACAGGGTCCCCGTCCAGGTTCCCAGAGCCTCTGGCAGGTCTCCTGGAGGTTTGTCATCCTCAGCTCGGGGGGCTGTGGGCGTGTCGGGTCCCACTTCCTGGACGCTTTCGTGTGCCAGGCGCCGGTCTGGGCTGCGTGCATTCTCATGACCGCCACCGTCCCCCTGTGAGAGAGGCGCTTCCCATGTCACAGATGAGCGCACCGAGGCGAAGGCTGGGGGCTCGGCAGGGCTGGGAGTCGAGCCCTCCGTGAGAAACCATCCTGGGGGGTCTGGTGGGCCTCGTGTGCCTAGGGCTGCAGGGGCTGGTGGGTGGCCAGTCAGGACCTCTGTGACCGGGTGGACCCACGCAGCAGCTGAGTGGTGGTCTAATGCACACGGCGCCCTGTGGTTGCCGCCACCTGCCCTGCCCGAGGGACCCGAGTCTCCCATAGCTGCTGGGGAGACCGCGTGCAAGCTGGAGGCTCCTTCGGCCGCAGCTCTAGGCCAGGTCTCCTTAGGGGGAGCCAGCCTGCAGCCAGGGCATCTGGGGCCCCCGTTGTTGCTTCCATGGGAAATGTACATCTGAGTGGGGGCAGAGGGCTGATGAGAATGGGGGGTGCAGTCACGACCGCCTGCTGGGGGAGATGGCAGGGCTGGGGAATGGCCCAAATAAGGGGTGGGACCCCTGGTGAGCCCCTCATTTTACCTTGAGGGCATTTGGGCTTGGCCTGCAGTCATTTGGGGACACAGCATCCTGCTGGCCCACCACCCCAAGAGGGCGCATCCGGTGACACATTAACAGGTGCCACCCAGGCCATTTCTCCTCCTCGTCCCTGGGGCTCTGGGCTGTACTCTGAGGTACAGCAGGGTGTGGGGTACCCCGGGTGCCCATTCTGCTGGCCTCTGCTCACCAAGGCCTGGGGGCACCCCGCCACCTTCACGCCACTGGCCCCAGGTGGTGGAAGGCAGGCAGCATCCGTGAGACACAGGGCCCTGGGGACATCAGCGGTGCCTGCAGTGGCTGGGACAGGAGGCTCGGTCCCCTGAGGACTTAGCCTCCATGTGACATTCCTGACTCCTAACAGCTCAGTGCTGCCCTGTGGACGTACGTCTGCCCTCGAGTCGGTTTGTTCAGCTGGCTCCCTCCTCCCCCAGGGGCTCCCAGGCTGCCAGAGTGTCCTCGGGGGCCTTCCGCCCCTGTGGCTGCTGCTGGGTCCGGGCAGCCGCTCCGCTAGCAGGGTGGCCCAGGGTCGTTGTGAGTACCCGGGCCCTGCCCTTCCTGCCCCGGAGGGTCCTGGGCCGGATGCCAGAGCTATTGGCTGCTGTCCTTCTCTGTCCCTGGCAAGGGGGTGAGAACAGGGGACAGATGCCCGACTCTGCCACTCCCTGCCCGGGCCGGGGAGCTCGCTGTAGAGCCTGCCCCGCTGTGGCCCCTGGTGGCCGGTTTACGTGGTGCTCAGAAATGCTGCGACGGTCTGGGTCTGCTTCCTGGGGTCCAGGGAGGACAGGTCAGCTGTGCTCCATCCGTGCGGCAGGGCAGTGGCTCCCCCAGCCCAGCCCGTGTGGCTCAGCATCCCGCCCTGCCCCCCAACCCCAACCGGCTGGCAGAGGGGGCCCCTCCAGGGTGGGGGAAGGGCTCAGGGATCACATGACACCCAGGCAGGGCCAGCCAGCTGCTCACAGCCAGCGAGGCCCATGGCTCACTGCAGAGCCGCTATTTAGACTTGAGGCCCTGGCCCCACCCGTGGGTTAGCCCGGCCAGGGGGCCTCTGTCCAGCAGGCCTGGATGGAGGCCTGTGGGAGCCAGGTGCTCTGTGGGCTCCCGGGGGTTTGAGTCCAGCGCCCTCTGGACGGCAGGTCCTGCGCCGAGCCCCCGATCTGCTGCCAAGAACTCAGGCGCTCGGGTGCTGTTTGGCTCCCAGCTGGGCCACATGTGGCTGAGATCCCCAGGACAGTGACAGGGCTTTGTGGGGGGCAGTCTCTGGGGCCTGTGAGGAGATGTGGGGGTGGCCAGGGCCCTGGTTGGGGTGGCGGGCGGCAGGACTAACAGGCCACTGAAGCCCCTTGTCCGCCCCCCCCCCCCCCAGGGCTCTTCCAGGCAGGGAGGGGGCATGAGGCCGGACGACAGTCGCATCTGTTTCTGTTTTTCGGCTTCAAGAGGAGGAATTTCCCTTCCTCTGTGGCAGGGCTGGACCTCCCCAGGCGTGGGCTGTGTAGGGTGTGTGGGTGTGGGAGATGCTGCTGGGTGGGGGGCCTCTTCTCTGGGCTCCCCGCTAACTTCCAAGAAAAGGCTGGTCTCTCCGGGGAGGAGGAGGCAGCGGAGGGTCAGGAGCGGAGGGTCGGGAGCCTGATGCGGCGGCAGTGGCTCTCCCGCTGGAGCGCTGCCCAGACGGGGAGGACGGCCTTGAGCCAGAGGAAGTGGACTTCCGGAGGATGGCTCCTGGGCAGCAGGAGGTGCACGGCCCAGGCCTCCGGTCCCTGACCCCAGGGTGCTGACATCTCAGGTCCCTGCCCAGGGGCCCTGCTTCGGCTGTAGGACACGGCTGTCAGTGGGCCCCGCTGAGTCAGCACTTTTCACTAGGCTCCCCACACCCACCTCGGTTGGGGCAGTGGCCTGTTCGTGGTCCCAGCTGCGGTCATTGACCGTGTGATTGATGGCCACGTGCCCGCTAGCACTTCCCAGCCCCCCCCCCCCCCCCCCGCAGGCTCACCCTCCCCTGGACAGGCCGGCTGAGGAGTGCTGTGAAGCCAGGGAGGCCGTGAGAAGTGGCCTGTCCGGGCCTTGATGACACAGCCCCAGGCCAGCCTGCCCGTGCGACGGGGCCGCTGCCCCCTAAAGCCAGGGCCTGTCCTCTCTACCCGGGGTCCAGGTTGCAGCCAGATGGCCCTCTTCCTGGCCCAGCCAAAGTCCCGTGGCTTTGGGGTCCTGTGGAGCCCAGCCACCAGCCTGCACGTCAGCACTGCCTCCTTCTCACCCTGCCCCCGCGCACGTGATGACACCAGGGACTGGGAACTCCTCTGTTGCCCAAGAAGGCACGAGGCCATGAATGAACAGAAAGGAGGGGAAGTGGCCTTGAGGGCGCCCCAGGCCCGGGATGCTGACTCCAGGGCCCCTGCTGGGTCAGCAGGAGGTCAGGACAGAGGAGGGAGGGGGAGGGCGTCCGCGCTGCCCCGGGTACCCCACAGTCAGGGCTGTGGGGTCCCAATCTGCCATTTCCCTGCAGCAGCATGACTCTGGGCAGGTTGCTCTTCTCTCAGCCCCCATGTGCTCGTCTGTGAAGTGGCCAAGTAACAGTACTTGTCTTGGGGGCACCCTGGGCAGGGGCAGGTTGTTGGGGGATTGGGAGACGGGCTTGGTTCACACCCAGCTCACGGCTGGCAGGATGGAAGGGATGGCCCCGGCGGGCGGCACCCACCTGCCCTGATAGTAACCCCATCTTCTGTTTCATTCTGGACCGGAGGCCCGTGTGGCCGCTGATCTAGACCCAGTCTGGGGAGCAGAGGCCGCAGGGGCGCCCCTGCAGCGTGGGCCGGCAGGCTCTGACCCCCGCCCGCCGCCGGGCGCTGTCTTTGCAGAGCTCCACGCAGGAGATCGGCGAGGAGCTGGTCAACGGGGTCGTCTACTCCATCTCCCTGCGCAAGGTGCAGGTGCGCCACGGCACCAACAAGGGCCAGCGCTGGCTCGGGGTGAGTGTGGGCAGAGGGGCCGCCGCCCTGAGAAGGCCGGGCTTCCAGATGGCACTCCAGACTGCACCTGGCTTCCGCCCAGGGCTGCCCTACCTGTGGGCCCCCCCGCAGTCCCGCTCCCAAGGGGATCGGCCCCATCCCCCGCCGCCGCCGGCCAGCCCGGGGCTTGGCCAAGCACAGAGTCACTGTGTGCACGTCTGTGTGAACATCAGACATGACATCCTACACTGTTTCCACTTCATGCTAGTTTGGGAGTGTTTGTGTGTCTGGCCCCAGTGTTTCCTGTTTTGGCTGCTGACCCCCGCTGTCCCTCGGCACTGTCTGCCTGACTGTCCCACACCTCCTCCGAGCCTCGAGCCTCTTAGTAGGAAGGGCTGTGCTCACTCCCAGAGGCAGGCTCAGGCTGCTGTGTGTTCCCTGCGGCTCGCTCTCCCAGAGCCCGCCCCGGGGCCCCTCCAGGCCAGAGCCGCCGTTCCAGAGGGGCCAGCTGGCTCAGTGGTTTGGGCCCGGCCTCTTTCTGTGACGGTTCCCTACACTCCCTGAGCGTCCTGCGCGCCCTCCCGCGCGGCTCACGCCCGCCCCCACGAGCCTGTGCTCTGTCCCCAGAATGGCCTGTTGTGCCAGGCACCTGGGCACAGCTCTCTTCCTGGGGAGGCGCTGTTACTCCTCAGCTCACAGGCTGCAGGCGGCGGCCCTTCTCAGCACCCCCCACCCAACTTCTACTTTTTATTTATTTCGTTTTTTATTTATTTATTTTTTTGTGACTCGAATTCTGCTGTTAACCCCGAGAACCTTTTTCTGCTGGGGACATTCAGGTCCCATCTCCTGCTCCATGTCCCTGAGCCCTTGGGGGATCGTCTGAGCTCCAGCCCTCCGCTCCTTGGACAGTTCCTGCTGCAGCCACTGACCATCAGCCCTCCCTTCTCCCACCCCAGTGTGAAAACGAGTCGGCCCTGAACCTGTACGAAACCTGCAAGGTGCGGACGGTGAAGGCAGGCACGCTGGAGAAGCTGGTGGAGCACCTGGTGCCAGCCTTCCAGGGCAGCGACCTCTCCTACGTCACCATCTTCCTGTGCACCTACCGGACCTTCACCACCACCCAGCAGGTCCTGGACCTGCTGTTCAAGAGGTGAGCCCCCCGCGGACGGCGGCTCCCCCCACTGCCGAGTGTCCGGGGAATGCCGCGTCACCTCTCTGGGCCTCAGTCTGCCCACGTGAAAACCGTGCCAAGAGCGCAGCCCCCCGGGTCCTCAGGACAGGGGGGGCTGCCCGGGCTGTGCTGGTTTTTCTCTTTTGTTTCCTCCTTTATTGACTAGAGAGGAAGGGAGAGGGAGAGAGAGATGGAAACATCGCTGAGAGAGAACATCGATGGGCTGCCTCCTGCACGCCCCCCACTGGGGATCCAGCCCACCACCTGGGCACGTGCCCTGACCGGGAATTGAACCGGCGACCTCTTGGTACAGGGTCGATGCTCAACCACGGCGCCACCCCGGCCGGGCACTGGGCTGGTTTTTCTCTCTCCCGCCCCGAATAGCTCTCTGCCTCAAGCCTCGCCGTCCTGTGCCCTGGGGTGAAACGTCTTCCCATTTGAATAGAGGTCCCAGATTCTATCTGGGGGTCCCCTCCATGAGGAGCCAGTGCAGGGGCCCCTGGGGGCGGGCTGAGGGGCCCCAGACCCTCTCAGATGTCTGTAAGGTGCCGGCTGGGGCTCATTCATTCCACAAACGTATGTGAAACCATCCTGTGTGCGGGCACTTTCCTGGGCACAGAACACAACTCAGTGCAAAAGGCAGACAAGTTCCTGCCCTGCAGGTCCCCATCCCAGTGGGGGGCGGGTAGCTAGTACCGCCAGACATAACAGCAGGTACAGTCGATGTGACGCCCTCATGGCCTCCTCTAGATACGGATGCACCCTCCCCTATTCCCACGAGGACGGCGGACCCCAGGACCCCCTGAGAAAGTGAGTGGACTCTCGTCTGCTGGGCGGGCCTCCTGTCTCCGTGGTGGGGACACTTGGGGGCCGAGGCTGCGGGGCTGGTCAGACCCTGGCTCCCACACATCTTGTGATTCCCGCTGTTCTGAGGTCTGGGGGCTTCTCCTGTAGAGGAAAAGAGTCAGAGCTGTGGTGGGGGCCCGGGTCTCTAGGGAAGAGGGAGGCTGGGGACTCAGAACCAGCCCCAGAGAGAACCCGTCCCCACCACAGCCCCCCCACAGCTCTGCTTACCCCTGTCCCTATCCAGGTAGCCAGGACAGGAGGTGGGGGAGCACCCTGGTCACACACCGGCCCCACCTCGGTCCTCCAGCCCAGCTGCACTCAGGCTGGGGCAGGCTGTGCCCAGTTCCCCAGAATAGTGTCAGAGGGACGAGGCCCACCCGTGTCACAGAGAACAGGGCAGCACGTGGGCACGCGCTGAGGCTGAGGTGCCGCGAAGGCTGGCAGGACACACTTGGCCGGTCCCCCTCCCAGTCATGTTTAGGCAGCACCTACTGAGTGCCAGTCTGTGCCATGAACAGAGCAGGCCAGCCCCTCCCTGGCCTCGTGGGGCATACGGTCCAGTGGGAGGGGCCGGGGACAGACAGGGGTGTGTCAGGCTTCCCTGCGGCAGGAGAGGTGGTCACACCGTTGATGGAGGGCACCCTCCCCGGAGACTGCCAGCCCCTGCCTGGGCACCAGGCCCTGAGTCCAGCCCCCACAAAGGTGCCACAGGAGGGCCACATGGGAGAAGAGGCCAGGTCTCTGATTCTGTAGTCCCCCCTCCACCCACCCCAGTGCCATCTCCTCCATCCTGGGCACCTGGCTGGACCAGTATTCGGAGGACTTCTGCCAGCCCCCGGACTTCCCCTGCCTCAAGCAGCTGGTGGCCTACGTGCAGCTCAACATGCCTGGCTCCGACCTGGAGCGCCGTGCCCACCTCCTCCTGGCTCAGCTGGAGCACACAGAGCTTCCTGAGGCAGAGCTGGAAGGTGAGGAGAACGTGGGGTGGGCACGTGGGGCGGGGTCGGTGCTAGACACAGAGAGGAGCCTCCAGAGGCTGGTGTGGGCCAGGGGCAGAGATTGGCCTCAGACCACCTATCTGGTGGACTGCAGAGGGGGAAGACGTCCTGGGCTGATGCTTCTCTAGAAGGCAGTGGCGTGATTTTTGTCTTGGAAAAGCAGGTGTGTTGCTGAACTTTCCTCCTCTTATAGCTCCATCACCAGCTCCAGTATCAGCTCTAAAACCAGCTCCAGAGCTAGAGTTGGCTCTGACACCGGCTCCAGCACCCCTTCCTGTGCCGGCTCCAGAGCTAAAGCCGGCTCCATCACCGGCTCCAGAGTCAGCTCCAGAGCTAGAGCTGGCTCCAACACCGGCTCAAGCGCCCAGTCCCCTGCCAGCGCCAGCGCCAGCTCTAGCACCTGGTCTCGTGCCAGCTCCAGTGCCCAGTTTTGTGCCGGCTCTAGAGGAAGAGCTAGCTCCAACACCAGCTCTAGCACCCAGTCTCGTGCTGGCTTCAGAGCAAGAGCTGGTGCTGGCTCAGGAACTTGAGCCAGAGCTTGAACCAGCTCCAGAGCGAGAGCCAGCAGCAGCACTGACTCCCACACCGACTCCAGAGCTGGAGGCAGCTCTTTTGCAAACTCTGGAGCTCGAGCCAGCCCCAGCACCAGAGCCCTCCTGGCCTTCGCCTGTGACTGCAGAGAACGGGCTGAGCGAGGGGAGGCCTCACCTCCTGGCGTTTCCACCCGACCTCGTGGCAGAGCAGTTCACCCTGATGGACGCGGTGAGCAACTCTTCCCAGCGGGCAGGCAGGGAGGGCGCCCCTTCCTCCGGCATCTGCTGCCCACGTGTGCTGCTGATGTCTTGGCCCAAATCTCAGGCCCAGCATTGCAAACCGTGTAACATTCTCAAACTTCCTAACCCCAAGGCCTTGATTTCCCTGCTGACTGTGGATCTGGGGCCCCCCCACCCCCACCCCTCTGCATAGTGACTGAGGAAATTAGGTGAAACAGCAGAATGCTGGGGGACCCGGCTGTGTGGGGGAAGGGAAGCTCACCCTGTCTGCCCAGGAGGCCCCTCTAGCCTCAGCACTTAATAGGCACCGGCTGTGCACCTGACTACACTGCTGACACCAGGCCATGCCTCTAGTTGCCGCCCCGTGGGTGAGCATCTGGACAGGAACGGACAGGGGCGCTGGGGCTCCAGGTGCCACCTGGTATGTGCAGGTGGGAGCCACCTTCTGGTGCTCGGAGTTAGTGAGGACGGGCTAATGAAGATGCCTATCTTCCTGCCAACCTTCCATCCCGGGTCTCTCGTGTGCTGGTGCCCACGGGGCTGGGGACAGAACCCAGAGGCCCCCACAAGGCTCAGTCCACATCCTTGGTCTCCAGGGCTCCAGCACTGACCAGGGACCCTCCCTGGGACTGGGGGTGGGGGCTGCGCCTGCTGAGCCGGGGTGTGGCAGCGCCGAGTGACACTGCCCTGCTCCCCAGGAGCTGTTCAAGAAGGTGGTGCCCTACCACTGCCTGGGCTCCATCTGGTCCCAGCGGGACAAGAAGGGCAAGGAGCACCTGGCTCCCACGGTCCGTGCTACCGTCACCCAGTTCAACAGTGTGGCCAACTGCGTTATCACCACCTGCCTCGGGGACCGGAGTGTGACGGCCCGGGCCAGGGCCAGGGTGGTGGAGCACTGGATCGAGGTGGCCAGGGTATGCCTTGGAGGGACCCGGGGATCCCTCTGCCCTCTCTCGGGGCTGTGGTCTGGGGTAGGAGACCCTGCAGAGACCCCAGGCCCTTCTGCTTCTGGGGCTCGATGACCTTGACTCTCCCCCCCCCCGCCTGGGCACTCACAGCCTCCTCAGGTTTCTCCCTGGTTGAGCTCAGGTCCTCCTGCCCTCGAAGTGTTCCTCAGGGCCCAGGTCCGCTCGGGGCTCCCAGGCATCTGTCTCACCCGGGGGAGGGGGTCCCGCAGGGAGCTGTGGGAACGCATGCCCACGGGGCCTTCTCTTCCCGCCCCAGGAGTGCCGGGTCCTGAAGAACTTCTCCTCGCTCTACGCCATCCTCTCCGCCCTGCGCAGCAACTCCATCCACCGCCTGAAGAAGACGTGGGAGGAGGTTTCCAGGTGGGCGGGAGCTCCAGGGTGCGCCAGGGCCTCCCCCAGGGCTGGGCCCCTCCCCCCCGCGAGCCTGCAGCCTGCGGGGCCACGGTGGGTGCGATCTCTACCTGTCCATTGGCCTCGGGACTCGGTTTCCCTGTCTGTCAGGTACTGGATTGAGCCACATGAAGTCAAAACTGGTCAGGACAGGGCCACTCAGAAATGGGGGGGGGGGGTGCAGGTGACCAACGTGAAAGCCCCTCCCCAGCCCCTGGAGCCGCTAGGACCCCGTGCACCCCCACACAGCAGGCTGGGTCTGGGTCTGGCGGTGAAGGGGCCTTGCTCACCCCCCGCCACCCCCAGGGACAGCGTGCGGGCCTTTCAGAAGCTGTCGGAGATCTTCTCGGACGAGAACAACTACTCCCTGAGCAGAGAGCTGCTCATCAAGGTGAGGGCGGGGGTGCTGCGCGGCAGAGCCTTTGAAACTTCCAGGCCTGTCGTCTGGGCCTCGGGGGAAGAGGGGCCTACTGGTCCGTGGGCAGGTGGGGGCAATTTGGGGACAGGAGGCCCAGGGAGGGGGTGGCCTGGGGCGGTAGGCCCTCCTGGAAGGGTGGGTGAGCTGGCAGGGGTGGGTAGGCCCTCCTAGAAGGGTGGGTGAGCTGGGGGTCAGGGCTCCTGCTTCCCTGTCGTCTCCTCCCACCGTCCCTCCAGCAGCCTCCAGGCTGGTGGGGGTGGGGTCGGGGGTGGACGTCCCTTCCCAGCCCAGCCTGCTCCCTGGGCAGGCCCTGCCACCCTCTGTCTGGACTGAACTCACTCCCGGGGGGAGGGCGCCTGCCTGCCCAGGGACCAGGCCCCAAAGGGGCTGCCCGGGTGCGGGTCCAAATGCCTAGACAGAGTTGGCTGCATGTGGGGGGGGGCCTCACTGACCCCATGCTCAACTCCGGCAGGAGGGCACCTCCAAGTTTGCCACCCTGGAGATGAACCCCAAGAGAGCCCAGAAGCGGCCAAAGGAGATGGTGAGGGTGCCCGACGCTCGGGAGAGGCAGGGGCTGGCCCCCCGAGTTCCCCTCCTGCTGCCCTCGTGCCTGACGTGCCCGTTAGACCTGACCTCTGAGCCCTGGCAGGGCCGGGCCCTGTCCAGCTGGTCTCTCGGGGGGACTAGTTAGAGCCACCAGAGCAAGGGCCTGGAAGAACAGAGATCGGGGCATTTGGGGGCAGGGAGGGCCAGAGACCATATCACCATGAGGATTTGCCAAATACCAGGCCTGGAAGGTTACAAGAGGGAGTTTGGGGTTCATGGACACTAGGAGGGGAGTCGGTGCCTGAGGGTCCCCAGGCTGCTTCATGTGGGAGGCTTAGGGTCAGGCTCAGGGCTGAGGTTGAGGGGTTCCCCGGGGGAGCGGCATAGGCCGCACGCCTCACCTCCCACCCGATGTCACAGGGCGTCATCCAGGGCACCATCCCCTACCTGGGCACGTTCCTCACGGACCTGGTGATGCTGGACACTGCGATGAAGGACTACCTGTATGTGAGTGAGCTGGGCGGGGCGGGCGGGGCGGGGCGGGCCTTGAAACCCCAGAGGAGAGGGCCCCTGCCGAGCCCTGAGCTCCCAGCGGCCTCTGCGTCTGGGCACCTGCCCGTCTTACAGTGGGTGAGCAGCTCACCATCTGGCTGGTGGGGCTCGGAGCAGCCGGAGAGTTTGGCCAGGCTGGACGTGGCCCCTCCCTCGAGCAGTGCCCTGGTGAGAGGCCAGACCTCCCTGGTCAGGCACACGGTGGCTGAGCAGGGCCTTCTTGCCTAAGGCCTCAGACTCTTCCCCCAGGGCCCAGCGCCCAGCTCCCAGCTCCCAGGATCCACCCCAGGTCCAAGTTGTGTGCGTGCCCTGCCCCCTGGTGTTTGCTGTCAGTAGTGCAGCCTGGGAGGGGTGCCGGGTAGTCATGGGCAAGGGGACACTTTCTGATGGGCGTTGGCTGTCTGCCTTCCAGGGGAGACTGATCAACTTCGAGAAGAGGAGGAAGGTGAGTAGCTGCAGCCCTCAGTGTTGGGGGGTAGAAGTCAGAGACAGCCCTGGGTGGAATACTCTCGGCCCTGCCCGCTTCCTGTTCCATTGATGGGGAGAGTGGACACAGAATCGGGGGAACGTCTGCCAGTGGAGGGCAGGGCAGGAGGTCAGAGTCAAGGACAGTTCCCTGGGGAGGGGCTGTCTGAATCCAGCTCTGAGAATCGGTCAGGCCTGGGTGGGAGCGGAGGAGGGACCCAAGACCGGGCCCCCGTCCGCCCCGCACCCCACTCCGGCCATCACCGACCTGCCTCCCCTCCGGCCCAGGAATTCGAAGTCATCGCGCAGATCAAGCTGCTCCAGTCGGCTTGTAACAACTACAGCATCGAGCCCGAGGGGCAGTTTGGGGCCTGGTTCCGGGCCATGGAGCGGCTCAGCGAGACCGAGAGGTGAGGCCGGGGCAGGAATCGGGCCAGCTCCGGAGCCCGTATCCGGCGCTCTGGTCAGCTCTGACCTGCCTGGCGAGATGGGAGGGAGACCCGAGTGGGCTGGTCGCTCACAGCTGCCGCTCCGTCCTGCAGCTACAACCTGTCGTGCGAGCTGGAGCCACCCTCCGAGTCGGCTAGCAACACTCTGAAGGCCAAGAAGAACACAGCCATCGTCAAACGCTGGAGCGAGTGAGTGTCCACAGGCAGGCGCTCCCGTGGGGGTACAGGGGGGCCAACAGCTGGCCCTGAGATCCCAGCTGCCCCACTGACCAGCCCTGTGACTGGGGGAGTCGCCTCACGTCTCTGGGCCTGTTTCCTTCTCTGATGTCACCTGGCTGGAGTGGATGGGGTGCTGGTGATGGAGCACTCGGGGGGCACGTGGTGGGATGTGTCCCAGGGGAGGCCTCCCCCAAGTAACCCAGCCTTCCTCCAGCCGCCAGGCCCCCAGCACAGAGCTGAGCACCAGCGGCAGCTCGCACTCCAAGTCCTGTGACCAGCTCAGGTGTAGCCCCTACCTCAGTAGCGGGGACATCGCCGACGCACTCAGCGTCCACTCGGCCGGCTCCTCCAGCTCCGACGCGGAGGAGCTCAACACGAGCTTTGTCCCGGAGTCCCCCGACGGCCAGGAAAAGAAGGTGCCCGGCCTCCTCCCCAGCCCTGTGCAGCCCTGCCTTCTAGGCTCCAGTGTGCCCCCAGCTCCTAAACGAAGCCCCTACCATCCCCAGGGCGGGACCCCAGCCGAGGCGCCTTGCCGCGCTCGGGGCGTCCGCTGACCGTGCCCTCCCCACAGTTCTGGGAGTCGACCTCCCAGTCGTCCCCCGAGACCTCCGGCATCAGCTCGGCCTCCAGCAGCGCCTCCTCCTCCTCGGCCTCCACCACGCCCGTGGCCGGCACCCGCACCCACAAACGCTCCGTCTCGGGGGTCAGCAGCTACAGCGCCTCCCTGCCGCTCTACAACCAGCAGGTGGGCGACTGCTGCATCATCCGCGTCAGCCTGGACGTGGACAACGGCAACATGTACAAGAGCATCCTGGTGAGCGGGCTGGCGGCGTCCCCTCGGCCCCTCTGCCCGCTCCGCCGGCAGCACGTGGGTCAGGAAGGGCGGACAGAAGCCAGGGCTCGTGGCGATCGGATGAGGGCCGTGGACCTAGGTTCCATCGCGGCAGGGAACGTGTCTGGGGAGCCCTGGGCAGTGTCCCCAGGGGGTGTGCCCTGGGGTTGGATGGGGAGAAGCAGGCCGGAGGGGAAGGAGCAAGGGTCAGGGGTAAGAGTTGGGTCAGCGAAGCGTCCAGGGCCTGGATCTGGTCAGAGGGAGACAGGAGTCACTGGAGGTCGGAGCAGAGGCGGGCAGCAGTGACCTGCGACGTGTCTCCCGGGGGACGGCCGGTGCTGGGCTGTGGAGGCGGCCAGCGGTGTCAGCCCCTGCGAGCCAGTGGGGTTGATTGGTGGGGTTCCCCACCATACCCACAAGCGGGTCAGGTGCCCGGACACAGTCCCCTGTGTGACCCTGTGCCGACCACGCCTGCAGCCTCACCCACGCGGCCCAGGCTGTCGGCGGCCCTGGGTGTACCGTGGCTCTCGCCTCCAGGGCTGTTTATCCCCGGACTCGCTGACTGTTGCTGGAGGGGCATCTGGTTTCCCCAGATAGTGTGGGAGGAGGTGGCTGGTTTGAGGGAGATGGGGAGTGGGAACAATTGGGAAAGACCCCTCATCATTGTGAGGAGGCCTCCCCGGGGGACAGAAGCGGGAGAGACCCCCACAGACCCAGCAGCAGGCCAGAGGCTGTGAAGCCC
Organism: Molossus molossus; assembly: GCF_014108415.1. Taxonomy (NCBI): domain Eukaryota; kingdom Metazoa; phylum Chordata; class Mammalia; order Chiroptera; family Molossidae; genus Molossus; species Molossus molossus. Next base: position 3,191,978 of record NW_023425349.1, read on the forward strand.
TGTGCGCCGTGCCGAGGTGGCTCCCGGGGTCCGTGGCCACTGCACCCCGGGGACCACTCCAGCTCCCTTGTCCTGATGGTCCGTCTCCCGGCCTGAACCAGGTGACCAGCCAGGACAAGGCTCCCGCTGTCATCCGCAAGGCCATGGACAAGCACCACCTGGACGGGGCGGAGCCAGAGCACTACGAGCTGGTCCAGGTCATTTCAGACGAGCGAAGTAAGCGGGGCCGCGGGGCCACTGTGGGAGCACCCCAGGCTGCGGGCTTCGGCACCCCTGCCCCGGACGGGCCTGCACCCCGTGTCCTCTCTGCCCCAGGCTGCGGGCTTCGGCACCCCTGCCCCGGACGGGCCTGCACCCCGTGTCCTCTCTGCCCCAGGCTGCGGGCTTCGGCACCCCTGCCCCGGGCGGGCCTGGCACCCGGTGTCCTCTCTGCCCCGGGCTGCGGGCTTCGGCACCCCTGCCCCGGGCGGGCCTGGCACCCAGTGTCCTCTCTGCCCCAGGCTGCGGGGCCTGGCTCGTGAACCCAGTTCCAAGCTGGAGTGAAGAGAAAAGGCTTTTCCCCTGGGACCCCGCAGCCGGGTGGCCGAGCCCACAGGCCATTCAGAGGCGCGCTGTCCGGCCGGGGTGGGCAGTGTGGCGGCCGGGGACTGAAGCGTGAAGTGTGTTAAAGTCCATGCGCGTGTGACACCGTCTTGGTTCGTTCCGGATGCTGTGACACCACCACAGACCGGGTGGCTTCCTAGCAGTGGGCATTTTTTCTCGCAGTCTGGAGGCGGGGGTGCCAGGTGGGGGTGCCAGACCGGCCCGGAGTCGCGTGCCGACTTCTGGCTGTGTCCGCACGTAGGGCAGGGGCGTGGGGTCTCTTACAGGGGCGCTGGTCCCACTCACAGGGGCTCCACCCGCATGAACTCACTTCCCGAAGCCCCGCCTCCTGATCCCATTGCCTGGGGAGTTAGGGTTCCAACAGGAATTTGGGGGGGAGAGAGAGGTTCAGCCCAAAGCAGAGGCTTTGAGAGCAGCTCAGTGCTCTCAGCCCCGGGGAAGGGAAGAGTCTCGTTAGCAGACTCGGAGCCAGCCGGCCGGGGCCGGACCTCGGCGGGTCCTCGAGCCCTCTGTCCTCCCCCGCGATGGACGGGAGCAGCCGGTGCGTTTACATACACCGGGCTGGGCGGAGGTGGGGCCACCACTGTGCGTCCAGGAAACACAGCTATTCTTTCATCATTTGTACATTCATTATAAATTAGTTTCATTTTTCGTACAAACAGCTGTAAACCGACTTGGGCCCACGCCCGCCGGTGCTCACGGTGCGTCCGTGTGCCGCAAAGGTTAACTGCCATCCCCCCGGCTCCCACCCCCGAGCTGGTCGCTCGCTCCCCGCCACGAGCCCAGACAGGCAGCGATGCCCCGGGTCCCTAGAAGTTGGTCTCTAAGTCCCCTCTCACCTTGCACCATCTTAGGGAGGTGGGCAGGACAGGGGGACCCATCTCACAGAAAAGGCACATAGAAGCTGACACTGGTTAGGGACCTAGAGAGAGGCACCCGATGGCGCGGGCACATGGGACACGGGCCATGCGGAGGCCTGCCTTTCACTGGGCCTGAGCCCAGGATTTGGGGGAGGTGGTCTGGGGTCTCCCTGCTTGGATCCTGGTCAGGGAAGGCAGGGTGGGGACAGCCTGGATGACCCTCTGCAGCCCCAGGGGCGGGACTCGAGGAGTCGGGTCCTTTGTCAGCAGAAGCTGTGAGGTTGTGTCGCACCTTCGCAGTCTCCTTGGGCTGCAAAGGGGTCCTTGGGTGGTCTGCAGTTGAGTCGGGGGTCCCGGTCCGTGGCGCAGGCCCATCCCGGGGGTCCTCGTACTGACCGTCCCTCTACCCCTCCCCAACCAGAGCTGAAGATCCCGGACAACGCCAACGTGTTCTACGCCATGAACCCTACTGCCAACTATGACTTTGTCCTGAAGAAACGGACCTTCACCAAGGGGACAAAGGTCAGGCACGGCGCCAGCTCCACCCTCCCCCGCATGAAGCAGAAGGGGCTCAAGATCGCCAAGGGCCTCTTCTAGCTGGTCCCGTGTGCTGGCCCAGCCGCAGCGCGGCGCTGCCCAGGGTCGGGCTGGCCGGGCACCGAAGCACTTACAGACGACGGTGGCCGGGCCAGGCGGGCCCTTCTGCCCAGCCCGCCAGCCCGGGCCGCCCCCGGACTCCGTTCTCCCTGGACCTCCCCTGCCGCCGGGATTGATGCCTGCCCGCCGGCAGGCTGACCTGGCTCCCGTGGACCACTCGCCGCCTCAGGTGCCTTCTGCTCTCTGGAACCAGAGGACTAGCCGACTTTGCCAAGAGCGCTGCCCAGGGGCACGGAGCCCCGCCCGCCACCGGGCACGCCCTCGCTACACCTCCCTCGCGCCTTCCAGGCGTGGGGCACTGCCACCTGTGCCCGCGGGCACCGCTCACCCACTGGATCTGACCACTGCAGTTCTCTCCTCGCGCCCGTGGACACCAGCCGCGCCCTTCACGGGCAGGCCCCCCCGCCCTCTAGCCTCCCTCAGGCTGCACCAAAGATTCCATCGTCAGGGCCACGCGAGGGAGGGAGTCCCCACCCCAGCCCGCACCCCTCGGGGGGGACGCCCTCTTCACGGACCACTTGACCCGCGAGCGGGGACCGCCTCAGCCGAGTCCCACCGAAGCCACGTCTCAGACACTGCCACCCCCGCGGCACCCTGGGCTCCACGAGGCCACACGGGACGGGGTCGGTGGGGAGGGAGGACCTGGGGGAGGGGAAGGGGTCGAATATTTGTATAAAAGGCAAAACACATGTTTACCAGTTGGGGAGGGGCAATATTTATTTGTTGTAAATAGTAAATGCTAGACTTGAATATTATATTAAACCTGTTTCTACGATGGCCCGGGGATGGTGCTCATTTAAACGACACGCTCACGGGCAGTGTTCAGATCGGAAGGCGTGCGGGGCTGTGGGCTTCCTCTCTGCGGAAGAGACAGGCCAGCACCTGACTCCGGCTCCTTCAGACACCCAGCCCCTCCTTCCACAGAGCGCGTGGTGACTCTGGTGTCACAGGCGTGGGCAGCCGGCTGAGACAGAACCCGCAGGACCCCCGGTGGTGGAGGTCAGAGGGGCTCCCGTAGGGCGTGGCGCCATCTCTGATGTGGGGTGTCTTTAAGAATTACATTTGTGCCCTGGCCAGTTTGGCTCAGCGGTTAGAGCATCAGCCTGAGGTCCAGAGAGACCCGGGTTCGGTTCCCGCTAAGGGCACGTATCTCGGTTGCAGTTTGTTCCCGGCTCTGGTTGGTTGTGCGGGTGGCAGCCACTCGATGTTCCCTTTCACGTCGATGTTTCTCTCTCTCTCTTCCTCTCTCGCCCTCCCACTCTATCTGAACAAAAAATGGAAAAATGTCCTCGGGTGAGGATAAAAAAAAAAAAGAATTGCTTTTGTGACAGAGGCTGTTGGAGTTAGACGCTCTGGGGTCATCTCCATGGCAACAACCATCACGCTGGGGGAACCTAGCAGAATCAGCACATTTGGGGCTCTGGGACCTCATCAGGGCAGCCGGACGGAGGGGGTGCCACTGAACCTGACCAGGCGAGGACGTCTCTGCTGGCTCCCACACCGGCTGCAGAGACCAGGGGACAGAAACCAAGGGCGACACGCAGCCAGAAATGCAGGCTTTGTGAAGATCATTTGGGACCGTTGCTATAGAAACGGAGGGCTGCATCCCTCGGCCAGTCGGAAAAGCAGCCCCCAGGGAGGAGCGGTGAGCCTGGAGCCCCCACGCCACAGTGCACGGCACCGGGGTCTCAGGGCAAGGAGACAAGGCTCATTCCCGGGGGAAAACATTTGACGTTGAAATCACTGACCAGGGCCCCGTCCCCAGGGTCCTCGGTGTGGCTAAGGACTGCTCAGAAATGAAGAGGGTGAACGGGCACTGGGCACTGTGCCATGTCTGCACCTTGTGCTGGAATGTTCTCCACAAGGCGTGGCGTGCTGACCCCTGCTGCAGCAGGCGGCCTCGGGGACATGTTAGCTACAAGAAATAGCCATGGCCGGTGAGGCTCAGTGGATGGAGTGTCGTCCCGTGGACTGAGAGGTCCCAGTTCGATTCCTGGTCAGGGCACATGCCTGGGTTATGGACTTGATCCCCAGTAGAGGGCGTGAGGAGGCAGCCGATTGATGTTTCTCTCTCATCAATGTTTCTATCACTCCCCCTTCCTCTCTCTCTCAAAAAATAAATAAATAGCCCTGGCCGGTTTGGCTCAGCAGTTAGAGCATTGGCCCATGGACCAACGAGTCACGGGTTTGATTCCAGTCAAGGGCACGTCCTTGGTTGCTATTTGTCCCCAGCCCTGGTTGGGGTCGTGCGGGAGGCAGCCACTCAATGTGTCCCTTCCATGTCGATGTTTCTCTCTCTTTCTCTCTCTTCCTCTCTCTCCCTCCCACTCTATCTGAACAAAAAATGGAAAAATGTCCTCGAGTGAGGATAAAAAAATAAAATAAATATTTTAAAGAAATATCTAGAATAGGCAAATTGATTGAGACAGGAAGTAGAATGGGTTAGCAGGGGTGGGGGAGGGAGGCTACTGCCCAAGGGCACCAAGCTTCTGTGTGGGTGATGAACAACCTCCAACGAGGCAGCCAGGACAGCGCGGCAGCGGCATTCATTCCCGGGCGGCGCACCAGCGGATTCGGTGCGATGTCTATTTTACCCCGGTTTTTCAAAAGGAACAGTTTTGAGGACCAATTCCTGACCCAGGACAGGGCTGCCCTTCTTTGGAGGGAGAGGGAAGGAAAAGGCGGGGAGAGTATCAGCCGGTGGGCTCCGTCCGGGGACGTAGCTTTCTCAGTTCTCGGGGGGCTCATCATCCGGTACCTGGACTGGAGTCCTCCTGGGAGCCCGCGTGTCCGCGGGATTCCCTCTCCTGTCGGGGTTGTGTCCAGGGGAAGTATTTGTGGTGCCGCTTTCTGTTGTTATTAATCCTCACCCAAGGATATTTTTCCATTGATTTTTTAGAGTGGAAGGGAGGGAGGGAGGGAGGGAGGGAAGAGGAGAGAGAGATGCACACACACATCGATGTGAGACACATCGATTGGTTGCCTCCCGCACAACCCTGACCAGGGCTGGGGATTGAACCTGCTACTCAGATACATGCCCCTGACAGGACATTGAACCCACGACCCTTCGGTCCGAGGGCGGACGCTCTAACCGCTGAGCCAAACCGGCCAGGGCTGTGATGCCGCATTTAAGGGTCCGGCTGGGCCTCACTCCGTGTGAATTTGCACCCTGCGAACTAGGGTCGGCAGCATTCCTGCCACTGTTCGTACAGTTAATTTCACCCAGAAACATGAGCTGAAAGGCCCCCACCTCTCTGCAGGTACGTGGTGGCCGCTCATCCTGGCTCAGGTCTGAGGAGCCCGGGGTGAGTGTGGGTTTGCCAGGATTGAGGTGCCGATTCCAGCCAGTGAACCCCCCACCACCCCCTCTCTGGCCATGATGACCTTCAGGGCTGTGAGTTTCTGGGGTCCAATGTCAGCAGCTTCAGGTAGATGGGCCGGAGCCCTCAGAGCTTGTGTGTGGGGAAGGTTGAAAAGTGCAGCGTGGGGGGCAGATACCCCCAAGACTGCCGACCCATGGGCACAGCCTCGCCCACAGAAGACTGAGCCGTGTCCACCTGGTAAGCAGACGCCGTCCTGAGCTCACCCGAGTGCCCTCCTTCCAGGGTTCCACTGTGAGCAGAGCTGAAGGGGACACCTGGCCCAGCCGCGCCTCCAGGACCCTGGACAGCCTCCAGCCTGCCTCTTGGTAAGTACAGGATTTTCGACGTCAACCCCTGGCTACAGCCTGGAAGGGCAAAGCCAGTCGAGCTGTGGACCACCCTGAATCCTCCTGATGCCCACAGGTGTCGCCCAGACAGGCCCAGAGGCCCCGCCCCTGCCCGGGAGGCCTCCGTGCAGCCCGGACTGAGCACACACACGGGTCCCGCCATCCCTGCCACTCTGCCGTGGCCGGGCCATCCAGGGACGTGACTTCCTGAATGACAGGCAGATGAGACTGTGCACTCCCCAGCAAAGGACAGAAGTGTCACGTCCCAGGGCCGAGGGGTTGGTCTTGCGGCGCAGGAGGCCCCAGAGAGCCGACGGGCAGGTAGACACACGGGGGAAAGTCTCATGTTAGTGTGGCAGAGGGTGAGCACACTGGGAAGTCCTCGGGCCTCCACTGGCCAAGAGCAGGGACCGTCACCAGGAGAGGCCCACTCTCAGCGACAGCCATCCTCTCGGTCTTTGACACAGAGTCCCCTCTTCACCCCTGAGAGCCTTGTCCACGCCGGGGAGCCCAGGCGGCCAGGGGGTCACAGGCCAGCCCGAAGGCCCCTGCCCTCTGGGGGCCGGGTTTGTCTGCATGGTTCTGCTGCTGGGGCCATCGGACTCGGGTCCCCAGGCCCAGCCCCCCATCTGTGGGCCAGCTGTCCCCTGGTGCTGCCCCCGCCATACACACACCCACCCTCTGACCTCTGCCTCCTGCTCCCCTCCGGGCTCTGCCGGGGCACCCCAGCCCAGAACCCCCTGCTTTCGACAGTCCAGCTGAAGCTGTGTTCTGCCTTTGACTTGAATTCAGCTGAAGGCAGAATCCATTTCTCTCCCCAGGCCAGGTCCCCAGACCCGGGAGAGCAGGGGCCGCCGCCCAGACCCCGGAGGGCTTGGTGTGGCTGCGCTCCACTGGTGAGGGGGCCACCGTGCCCGGCCCGGCTCCCCACTCAGGTGTGGCAGAGCCCGGCCCCTCGAGCCAGCAGCCTGGCGTGGAGGGACCCACGCCTGAGTCCCAGCCCTGACTCTGACCCTGTTTCCTCCTGAAATGAGGGTGGCATTCTACTTTCTGAGCTGCAGACTGACAGGGACCCGGGCCGGCGACTGAGGTCACGAGAGCAAAGAAGACGCCAGCAAGGGAGGAGGCTTTATTCGGGGAGAGCTCAGGAGGGAGTGGGCTCCCTGGGGTCCCACCTGTGGCCTCTCTGGGCCAAGGGCCTTAGAAGCCGAAGACTGTAAGCAACTGAGCTCCCACAGAGTCACCTGTGGGGGGCTCAGGGGCAGCCTTGGAGTCACCCTTTGGAGGCTCAGGGGCAGCCTCAGAGTCACCCTTTGGAGGCTCAGGGGCGGCCTCAGAGTCACCCGTGGGGGGCTTGGGCCCGATCCCGTCTTCGGTCACCGTGGGCAGGGCCTGGTAGGTTTCAGCCCAGTACTGCAGGTAGTTGCTTCTCAGGTGCTGTTTCAAGGACGTGCCATCCATCTTCTTGTTGATATCCAGGTAGTTGTCATTTTCCAGGGTGTAGGGGTCCCATTGTGTGGGCACAGATGAGTGGCCCATGTTGGGGTCCCTGCAGAGTGAGAGAAAAGGCTATGTGGGGGCTGGGGGCTCACAGAGGCTGGAGTCCTGTGCCCGGACCTGGCATGGCCCCAGCTCGCCTGGGCAGCCCTCTGCCCTCTGTGCTGACCATCAGGGCCGCTCACGGTCTCCTGGGCCCAGCCAGCAGCTTCATCCGCACACACAGACAGCGTGACGAGGCTCAGGGAGGTGAAGTGTAAGTGAAGGGACGGGGACTGGAACCCAGACCTATAGGGCCAGTGGGGCAGGAGGCCCTGGCTCAGCCTCACCCCCTCCTTACCCAGTTCTGGCAAAGTTGGTCCAATAGGCCATCATGGTCTGAGAGACAGTCCTGTCTTGGGCCCGGTAGCCCAGGGGGGTGGCGAAGGGCTTCCCGAAGACATACTGGAGGTCATCTGCGTGGTCGGCCCCCATCCAGCTCGGGTAGATGGGCATCCGAGAGGGGAAGGAGAACAGGTAGCTGTAGGTCTTGGCACTCCTGAGGACGGGAGTGGAAACCCCAGGTGGGCAGGGTGCTCACCCGGGCTGCCCGGGCCAGAGATGGGTCCTGCGGGGCGGCCATGGGAAGGGCCTGAAGTCCCCCAGACTCATGAAGAACCTGGATCCTTCACCTGGGGAAGGGACGCTGTGCGTCTGTGGGTTCTGCAATGTCAAGTGTATTTGTCCCTCACCTCCACAGAACCCAGGGGGCACCTTCCTCCTCGAACTCAGCCTCAAGGAAGCTTTTCTTGTGCAAATGGATTTGGATTCTTCCTTTGATGGGGCAGGTGTGTGCCCTCGGACACACCAACAGGAGCTCAGAGCTGCATTTAAAGCTTTCGTCCCGGCCCTGGCCAGTTTGGCTCAGCGATAGTGCGTTGGCCCACGGACCAAAGAGTCGCAGGTTTGATTCCCAACAAGGGCACGACCTCGGAGGTCGTGCTGGAGGCAACCAGCCGATGTCTTTCTCACATCCGTGTTTCTCTCTCTCTCCCTCCCGCTCTATCTGAAGATAAATAGAAAATTATCCTTGGGTGAGGATTAAAAAAATAAATAGAGAAAGCTTTTGTCCCAGACTTCTGGGTACCATTGTATCTTCCTATGCGTGAAGCATTCCTAGCTTACTTTTTGTTTTCCTTGGCTATTATTATAACATGGAGTTTTGCGAGGTGGCCACAGGCCAAAGCCATTTTGAACGTTGGCAAAGTGGAAACCCACAACAGAGACTGCCATCCGGTGTTCTGTCCCCGCAGCGTGAGGGACAGAAGGCAGACTGGAGAACGTTGCGGGGGGGGTGGTGCTGTGGGCTGAGGGAGGGTTTCGTAAAGCCCCCCCGGGGGGGTGAGGAGGGGTCTTCTCGAGTCTTATCAGGCCTGGGCAAAGCAGGTGGTGCAGGCCCCGGTGGGGACCCGATCACGGCTTTCCCAGGCCTCCCAGACCCCTGTGAGCCGCCCACTGCTAAGGCCTCGGTGGGTAGGTGCATGACCCCAGGCGGGCCTCCCCCGCCCGGCGCTCACTTGGCATTGGCTCTGTGCTGGGCCAGGGTTTTCTTGGTGGGCATCAGGAAGAGGATGTCGGTCTCAAACTCCACCACTGTCTTCTTCTTGGTCTCCTGGGACGAGTCTTTGGCCCAGGGCGCAGTGTAGACGTCAAAGGTGTCTTTGGCACCCCTGTGCCCTTTGGAGATGGTGAGCCCGCTGACCAGCTTGAAGAAGTCCTCACTGCAGGGACCAAGCAGGCACTGGACTCTCCACCCAGGGCCAGCAGGAGGGGATCTGTCCCCCACCCCCGGGGACTGCAGATGGCCTTCCACACATGCAGACCCCCTCACTCAGCGGGCACTGCCCTGGGCACTGTGCCCTACTCACTCTGTGACAGTCTGTTTGTCCTTGTTGACGGCCGGCATGTCAAAGCTGGCAAAGATGTGGCCGTCCATGTCGTTGGTGCCAGCCATGTAGTCGATGTCGGCCGCATTGGCGAACAGGTTGATGGGGTGGTCAGGGATGAAGTCGCCGTCGATGACGGGGAGGGGGCCCATGTAGTGCACCACGGGATCTGTGGGGAGCAGAAGGTCCGCACACCTTCCGGAGCCCACCCGCGAGCCCCCGGCCATGGTGAGAGCCCTGCCTCCTTTGATGGAGACCAGGGCCCTCCCCGTCGCTCTGACATTGGAGCAGGATGAGGCTATGTCATGGCCCCAACCCGCTGGACGCCAGTGTCACCCCCTCCCCAGTATGACAACCCAAACTGTCTCCAGACAGCCACTGGGTCCCTGGGAGCAAAACCGTCTGGGCTGAGGCCGAGTCTGTCCCGCACGCCGTGGACATCCCTGTCCGCGCCCTCTCTTTTCGCTCCAAGTCGGGAGGAGAGAGACCAAGAGCAATTGGTAGCCGATGGAGAAAAGGTGGGCTTTGTTCTAGTCTGTGAGCCAGACACGGTACCAGGTCGGAATTGCCCTCCCGACTGCTGAGCTGACCCCGAAAGGACCCTAGGGCTGGCTCGGGGCCGGCCGGTTGGCCTCTGGTTCAGGGCGGTCGGTTGGCTGGTCTCCCTCTGGGGCTGTTGGCTTGGTTCCTTCCTGCCTAGCGCTTCTGGCTCCACGCGCAAATGGGGGCCCTGTGCTCGGCCTTGGAACGAGGGAGAAAGAACTGCAGCCTCTGGGCTGAGGACGCTGATGCTCCGAGGCCCCCTGCCTGGTCTGCCGCCTTCCTGGGGACCAGAGTCGCAGAGCTGGAGGGGCCCGTGCTGCAGCGGGCGTCCAGTGTGTGTGTGGAATACGTGAGTGGAGGAAGCTCGGACAGTCGCCCAGTACAGAGGCTCTCGGCCTGGGGTCCCCAGAATTATGTGCAAATGACTGTTTCCGTGGGCGTTGTCTGGGGCGGGCCCAAATGTTCATCATCTTCTCAAAGGGGTCGTGATCCATGGTGGATAGGAGGGAAGAATGTCCTCCCCCTCACAGCCGGTCGGGGCCACGGAGGCTTGCAAGGGTGGTGGCGGCCCGGAGCTGCCTAGGGACGCCAGGGCGCTGGTGACACAGCCTAGCCTCAGACCGGCACTTCTCCCCCCCCATGCGGAACCCCCACCCCGCGGAGCCCCCACTCACACTCCGTGCCCACCAGGGGTAGCTTATAGGCCAGCGTCAGGGCACGGGTGTCGGTAACCTTCAGACACTTGGCCATCCTGGCGGTATCGTCCATGGGGCAGCCCACCTTCTTGGCGATCTGGGGGTTTGGGGGAGACAGGTAGTGAGGCCAGCGCCGGGGCAGAGGGTGATGGGGTTCGGGACAGAGAGTGGAAAGAAGGAAGTCCTCCTCCTCTTCTAAAGCCACCCCGCGCAGCCCCTTTACCATTTTGGCCCAGAAGAGAGGGCTTTTCTGGATGGCCCAGGGGGTCAGTGCCACGCCACTCTGGCTGATGGCTCGCCGGATGAGGCCCTTGTTGTAGGGAGAGAGCATCTGCAACACACAGAGGTCCGACCTGTCGCCACGGCCTCGCCTCACTGTCCCAGGCTCCGCCACGGACAGCAGGACGTCAGCTTGTCCTGCTCCTCCCAACCCCGCTCCGCTCCCTCCAGCACCCTGGAGCGGGCCTGCCCCTCGGGGCTCCAGACCTGCAGAGAGACGCTGGCACCTCCGGCTGACTCCCCGAAGATGGTGATGTTGTTGGGGTCCCCCCCGAAGGCTGCAATGTTCCTCTTCACCCATGCAATGGCCATGTGCTGATCCCGGAGGCCGTAGTTACCTGGGGCGGGGTGGGGAGGGCCTTCATCAGGGACTGGGAATGGGGCGAGAACACCCTCCAAGAATGGAGGCCCTTGTCACTCCCCAGGATGGCATGGTGGGTCCCCAGGAGATTGGTTGAAGAGGGTGCTGGAGGGAGTGTGGGGCTCAGCAAGGGGACCTGGAGCAGGAGGGCCAGGCTGCTCATCTCTCTCCGACACAGTTCCTCTTGTCTGTCTGTCCTGCAGCTTCTGTCCCCCCCGTCACCGGCGTAATGTCCTCTGTCTTTCTCCGGCTCCCTGTGCCCACTCCCGGGTCCCTCTCGGGGTCCCTGTCTGTCTGTCTGGCAGCCTCCTGTCTTTCCTGCGTCTTACGGCCCATCTCCAGCCTCCTGGCTCTGCGAATGGAATTCTGGGCTTTTTGCTTTCCTGGGAGCTGTCAGCAGTCGTTTGGGATCGAGGGGCACAGAAGGGCACCCCTCCGGACTCCTCCACCCCTGTGCCCAAAGCGCCCAGCAGACCTGGCAGGTTGGGGTCCCCGGTGCTGAGGAAGCCCAGGGGCCCGACGCGGTAGTTGAAGGTGACCACGATGACGTTGCCCCGCGTGGCGAGCTCTTCCCCATCGTACAGGTAGTTTTTGAGGATGTTGGCCCCTTGGGCGGACCCCATGAGGTAGGCACCTCCGTAGATCCAGATCATGACAGGCAGGTTCTGGGAGACTAAGGCAGGAAAGCAGGCCCGGTGACCCCGGTCCCCCCCCCTTCTGGGTGCTGATTCAGGGACGTTCAGAAGGAGCTCCGGACACAACCGAGGGGCATCGCGGGAAACCCTGGCTGCCTGGGTGTTTCCTGCAGGGTTCGGGGAGCCGGAGGGCGGGGAGGGGCACACCTTCCTTCTTGCCCTGGGGGACCCAGATGTTGAGATAGAGGCAGTCCTCGGACCCGTAGGTGTCATCCTGGGTGATGGTGAGTTGCAGGCATCGTTTCTTGAAGGACTTCGCCTTCAGGGTCCCTGTGAGTGACCGGAGGGGCTGGCGTGAGGGTGGTGGCCCCACCCCTACTGCAGGGCCAGACCAACACCCACCCACTCCCACCTTGCCAGCCAGGGTGTGGCTGGGGGTTCTCCAGAGGCTTGGGGGGAGCGGCAAAGGGGATCCCCTTGAAGATGTCAACATAGTTGCCGAAGAGGCCGAGCTTCTTGTTGACGCCTTCCACGAAGCCTCCTTCCGTGTACACGGCGCCCAGCTGCAGGGAGAGGTGCAGGCTCAGCGGGCGGGCTGGGCAGCCGCAGTGGGTGGCCCGAGCAGCCCAGGGCCGAGCCAGCTTCAAGGAGCGGCCAGTCTGCCCCTGAGCTCAGACTCCTGCTTGCTCACTGAAGGCGCGGCCTGCTGCCCCAGGCTGTGCCACCCGCCGGGACCTCGGAGGAGGCTGCAGCCACCCTTGTGTCCCACTCCAGGAAGCCTCCGGCAAGGCCAGGACAGGCTGGGGCCTAGCTGGGACCATGAGCCTCAGTTTCCCCATCTGTAAGATGGGTGACAGCAGTGTCTGCTGCTTGGCCTGTTAGCTTGTCCAGCTACCGGCAATGGCAGACGCTTTGTGTGCTTCGTGCCCAGCTGTGAGCCCCCTGAGTGGGGGCCCTTTCCCTCCCCTTCTCCTCCCCTCATTCCAGCCCCACCCCCAGTCTTGTTGGCCTGCTGGGAGGGCCCCCACCCCCAGGCCATCGGAACCACTGCTGTGTATCCAGCCTGCGCACTGAGCTGGCCCCACATGGGCCAACACTCAGTCCTCGCGAGTGACCGGGGCTGGCGCTTGTCTGCCCCATGGCTGGAGGGAGCATGGACTTCCTGCTCGAAGTCACCCTGCTCTTCCCCTCTGGTGCTGCCCAGCCCGTCCAGGGCGGCGTTGGCAGGTCGAAGCTTCCGGCTCTTACCTGTGCTAGGTTCCAGTGGGCAAGGGCAGGGCAGCCCCGCACCCCAGGCCCTGCTGAGCTGGGCTGGGGAGTGGGGCGGCTGGCATTGGAGCCATGGGGCCAGAAGCAGCACCTGCCAGGTGCTTTGGGGCTGGGGCAGGGGGCCCAGAGGCAGGTGCCGACTCCCCTCCCCCCCCTGTCTCCCCAGGATCAGCTTTCCCGTTCCAGTTCTCCAGGCATTTTCCTGACCAGCCCCCTTGGCTGCTGGGATGGGGCAGAGGACCAGGTCAGTGCCTGGGAGACGGGGTGGTCACCTCTCAAAAGTGTCTCTGTGTGACTGAGCTTGGCCTGAGCGTCCCAGCGGAGAGGGTGAACAGCATGGCGACCCTGGCCGTCGGGGCAGTGGGCATACGTGGGGGGTGGCGCTGGGCCAGAGCAGCATGGAAAAAACCCGGTCCTTTTGGCCCATAGAAAGGGGCTCCCCAGAGAAGGGAAGGACCTCCTGTGGCAGCAGGAAGGGCCAGGACCAGTCTCTGAACCTCCAGGGAGGACAGGACTGAGGGAGCCGGATGGGGCGGGGAGACAGCAGGCTGGGGAACCGCACCGGGCACCGGGGCCCCCCGCTCAGGCCTGCGTACAGCCATTGGGGTTCTGCCCTTCCCCTGCTCCTCACACCCTGGAGGGCAGATAGGAAAGATACAAGTCCTCGGAAGCCTCCTGAGTCGCCCCAGAGGGGATCCAGCCACAGGCAAGCAGGTGGGTGTCTCGGGAGCCAGACTCCAGGTTGATTAGACGGAGTTCCAGACTCCTGTCGGACACCGGGCTGTGTGATGTTGGGCAGTTTGCTCGCCTGCTCGGGGCCCCCATCCCCCTCTGTACAAGGGGCATCGACCGCCCTGGACAGAGGAAGGAGCCAGAGGGCTGTGGTGGATCAGTTCTAAACTCAGCAGGTAAACATTCAGGGTGCCCAGGTACCTTCCAGTGTCAGATAAACGAGGGATTTTGTTTGTTTCTGGCATAAATGCGTCCTCTGTACTGTATGGAACATACCTACACCAACCTCGTGTTTATGGAACCCAGGCGAACTGGGCGCCGGATCCCACCTGTCCCTGAGTCGCTGTATGAGTGGGAACGCAGAAAGCGCAGGGACGTGCCCAGGAAAAGCGACTCTGTGGGTGCTGGTTCTCTCTCAGGCTGGCTCTTTCTGCCAGGGGCTCCTCTGTCAGCCTCCCCGCTGCGGTGCCTGCCCCCAGTGTCCAGGCCTGGTTCGGTGGGAGCAGAGAGGGGCTCTCGCTTACCTTTGCTGAGCTCACGACTGCCAAGCAGCAGGTGAGGCCTAAGACAGCCAGTGCAAGGCGCCCCATGGTGTGTGCCTGCCTCCAGGTGGTCCTGCCTCCAGCCCATGGGTATTTATGCTGGGCCCAGCCCGGGCTGGGCTGGCAGCTGCTTTTCCCTTTCCCCTCCTCCTACCTCTGCCCCTTCCTCCAGGCTGGCCGTACTCCAGGCAGGGCACCTGGGGCCAGGACACAGCTGCGGTTCCTGGCTGGGCTCAGGCTGGGCCAAGGTCATGCAGATTCATGCGCATGCTCACACATGCAGGGGGCCCACCTTTCTCAGGATCTGCGTGACAGGGTGCCTGGTGTCCACAGCGCACCTGTGCAGGTTACTGGGAATAGAGGCAGGTGGCACAGGGCAGGGGCTGCCAGGTGGGGCTTGGCTGGGGACACAGCGCCCTGCATTCGGGCTCATCTACAAGGGCTTGGTTTCACCCTCCGAGAAGTGGGCATGCTTCGTCCCCATGCCGTGCCCCCACCCGCCGAACTCCCGAGCTCAGCAAAGGGAGTGTATAGGGGACGGGGCATGTGACTTCTGGGACAGAGATGGCTGTGTGCGACTGGGCAGCCAGTGTGGCTGAGCCGAGGGCCTGCCGGTGTGCAGCCTGAGCTGGGCGTGGGGAGCCAGAGAGCGGAGGGCGTCCTGCTCTCGGTGTGGGGAGACCTCACGCTCAGCACGAGCAGTACTGGGAAGGGACAAGAGGCTCAGGCGGACACGGATGTCGAGGACGGGGCTCTAGCCCAGCCTGGTGGGCTTCCCTGAGAAGAAGGCAGGGCCTGGCTACAGAAATGCTCCAGAGCCCCTGGGTCATATCAGAGAGAGAGACAGAGACAGAGAGACAGGAGAGACAGAAGCAAGAACCGAGCTCAGAGAGTTACGGTCACAGTAAACGGGCCACCGCTGTTTCAGGGAGTGTGTTTTACGTCCGTAACCAGAGGTTGTTCAGAAGTGAAAGCCCACCATGGACAAAACCTCAGGCTCTTGCCTTTGAGGAGCTGGCTGCACAGCCATCTCCAGGGATGGGGTGTGCTCAGGAGCCAGGAGACACAAGCCACAGCCCCACCGAGGTCATGCCCGTGGCTGTCACCAACACCCATGTGGATCTACGCATACAGGTCACCCATCTGTCTGTTTGCCTGTCCACCTAACTCCGCCAGCACCCAGGTCTTTTGTGATGTAGGTGCGGAGGGGTTAGGACAGAAGGAGCCGGGCAGGCTGGGCTGGGGTTGGTAAGGACTGGGGAGCAGAGAGCTTGAGGGGTGCTGCCACAGACAAGGAAGTCCACCTGGTAACATGCCTTTTGCCAGCTGGCCCAGTGCTGAGCACCTGTTCTGAACACGGGGACAGGGACCTGTGTGCTCAGGGATACCCAGCGCAGTGCTGCTACGGAGGGAAGGAAGGGGGCAGAGCCCCCCATTTAATGACGGGGGCGGTTGCCTGTTTAACAAGAAGGGGCCCAGGTGGCCCTGCACAGAGTGGGCCCCGATAAACCCCGAGTGAGCATTCCCGGAAATATCCAGAAGAGACAAACTTGTCCGACCAACAAGAGGTAGCAGCTGGCTTCCTAGCCAAGTCAAATGTGTGCCCAAGTTAATCTTGCTTTAGGGAGCTGACTGCAGGGGTATTAATTTCACGGAAAAAAAATTTGGCCCATGTTTGAGATCTGACAAAGATTCTGTCCTTGAGAAAACTCCACTCAGTCTCTCCCGAACGGTCACCACCAGGTTTCTCTGTCTTGTCCAGCTTTGGAAAGAATCTGGAATCCACCACCCTCCTTATCTGATCACCCTCCCTATCGAATCCTGTTCCTCGTCCTCCACCAAGAATCCCGCTCGGTCAGTGTAGCCAGAATGGCCCTCACCACTAAGGTGCCCTACTCGTAATTTTCCATCCTTGGACCCCCTGCTCCGCGGCTATCGCTCCCCCTGCTCACGCTCTACAGAACGAAGCTCGGGTCCACACTCAGGTCTCCTCCCCATTGCAATCGCGTTGAATACAATCTGGTTTGGCCACTTTAGCCACTGTCTAGCTCTGGCTTTTCTTGGACAGTTATGGTGCCGTGAGTCAGCGAGGATCAGAGTCATCACTGGACCCCCGGACCTCTCACCAGGGCCCCGAGGGTGCCCCTCTGGAGGCTCTGTCCTCACTCCCGACTGAAGGCGGCCCGGTGGTCAGCTGGAGCCCTGGGCCAGCTCGGCATGAAGAGTGCTGAAGCGTGATGGGACAGGTTCCGGTGCTCAAGATTCTGAGGACACTAGAAGCTGGGCGGGAGTCCCGGGTAAACGGAGGCTGGGCGCGAGTTCTTAGTGTCCCTGGGAGAAGCTGGGTGGGACTCTTAAGCTTCTCTTCGTAAGAGCCTAGTCCCCGTGTTGGAGCCCAGGTTTTTCTGCTCATTGGTGCAAGGGGACCATCAGTTAACAACCCAGGAGCTTCTGGTTGACTGAAAACCCCTCCTCGCACCCCTGCTGACTACATGCATGTATTTGTGGGTGTGCATATTTTTCTGTGGGAAGAGTCCATGGCTATTATTGCATGCTTGGAGGGTCTATGGGTTCCCCAAATGTCTGTAAGAGGATCTGGGTAATTAGGCTGGAGGTATCCAGTTTTGAATTGATACGACTGACAAAGTAGCAAACTCGCCCTGTTGAGTTAGTGTAGCAGAACTTAAGCAAACACTTAAAAACATTGTTCCCAGGATGGAGCACATTCTGTGAAGGTAAACACACCGTGTGAACACCACACAAGGCAGATGCTACAAATTACAGACATGGGTGCAACCCAGGCCCTGCGACTCAACAGCGGTGCAGCCAGAGGTGGCTCTCACCTCTGTGACCCTCCCCACTGCTGCTTCCTACACACAGGGCGGGCAAGAGCAGGCTGACAACTGGGAGTCCATGAAACAGAGTTTATTTTTAAAAAAGGTTTTTGTTGATTTTAGAGAGAGAGAGAAACATTGATGTGAGAGACACACATCATCGGCTGCCTTCTGCACAACCCAGAGCAGGGCCGGGGATCGAACCTGTAACCCAGGAATGTGCCCTTGACTGGGAATTAAACCTGAGACCCTCGGTCCTCAGGTGGACACTGTAACCACTGGGCCAAACCAGCCAGACTCGCATGGTCTTCACAGCAATGATGATTGCCTGGCCTAGTGACGCCAAGAATGGCTGTTCTGCCCTGGCCAGTTTGGCTCAGCGGTTAGAGCGTCCGTCGGCCTGCGGTCCAGAGAGACCCAGGTTCGGTTCCCGCTAAGGGCGCGTACCTCTGTTGCAGTTTGTCCCTGGCCCTGGTTGGGTCGTGTGGGTGGCAGCCACTCCTTGTGTCCCTTTCATGTCGATGTTTCTCTCTCTGTTTCCCTCCCACTCTATCTGAACAAAATATGAAAAAATGTCCTCAGGTGAGGATTAAAAATAAAATAAGAAAAATAAAAATCAGTGGAAAGATCCTGGGGTGCGAAGGAACATATAAGGCCGACAGACCAGGCCCGAGCCTGCTGGTCAAGGCTCACCTCACTGCAGGGACCAAGCAGACATCAGTGCCCCCTAGCAGGACGAGCCTGCTGGCTAGGAAGAGGTCTTGAATCTGAATTGCTACCAAATTGTCAGTGTTTCTGTGAATAGTTTTTATTTTCCACAATAAAGCTTTTCAGAAAGTGGGGTGTAAGTATTTAGGGTCTAAGTGAGGAGTCACCGTCTACTTCTAAACGTGGGGGAGCCTGGAAGTGCGGCAGACGGCAGGCCGGCCGGTGAGGGCGGCTCAGCGCTGGGCTGGGTGCAGGCGGGGCCCAGGCTGCTCCTGGGAGGGCGGGACCAGAACCTAGACCCTCTCTGTGGGAGGCTAGCACAGCTTGGAAGTGGAGGAGCCCCAGCTGAGACCCCATGGCAGAGAGCAGAGGCCTGGAGGGAAAGCACCCGAAGGGAGGCAGAGGGAGGCATGGCGGGGCCCAGCCTGCCTCGAGGGGCTTCTGGCTGTGTGGGCTGTGCCCGGTCCCCAGCAGCAAGGAGCAGGGTCACCAGGGCAGCCAGCCTGGCCGGCTTCTCTACAAGGCGGTTCCCAGGACTGGGAGCCCCTGGGGCCCCTGGTCTGTCCTGGGAGGGCTCCCCAGGGACCCTTGGCTGCCTCTCTCTCATCCTGAGCTGCCAGGGGACCACAGGGTCCGTTTCCGCAGAGGCTCAAGAAGGCATCTGTCTGGAGCAGTAAGGGACCCGTGGACACGAGGCACTGGGCCCTGCGGATGGGCTCTCCCCCCGCCTGGCTGCAGCGTCGGGCCTGTCCTCAGCTGTCCTAGCACCACCCCCCAGGGCACGGAACTGGACTGAGGAACATCGATGGCCCGCGGGAGCCCAGACCGAGCAGGAGCGGTGGCATCAGGCCTATCCTCAGCTGTCCTAGCGCCACCCCCCAGGGCACGGAACTGGACTGAGGAACATCGATGGCCCGCGGGAGCCCAGACCGAGCAGGAGCGGTGGCATCAGGCCTGTTCTCAGCTGTCTCAGCGCCACCCCCCAGGGCACGGAACTGGACTGAGGAACATTGATGGCCCGCGGGAGCCCAGCCCGAGCAGGAGTGGCGACACCACGCTGACACCAGGTCTCCTGGGAAAGCATCTTTAATGAGGGCAGCACCAGCCGATCCTGCCTCTGCCAGGCTACCTGAGAGCTCAGGGTCCAAACCCAAATCCCCTGCCAGCTGTGACCATGCACCAGGCTCCAGCGCCACCTGCCCTTGGCCATGAGACCCAAGCCCAGCCTGCCCCACCCCCAGCTCCTGCTGCGGGCCAGTCGGGGGCGCAGGGCTGGGAGCCCAGGCTGGTCCTGCCTGGTCAGGGCTCGTCACACGTAGTCCAGAATCTCCGTCTCCATCTCGTTCTCACTCCCATCGGAGGGCTTGAAGTCCTCCTCCTCCTCCTCCTCCTCCTCCTCCTCCCCGGATTCGTAGGTCAGCGGCGGTTTCCCTCCGTCGCCATCAGCGTCCGCCTTGGCCGGGCTGGAGAAGAGGGCTGCAGCGGGAGACAAGCGTGTCCCACGGCCGGCTCCTGGCAGTGCCCCGAGCCCGAGCAGGCCTGGCCACTCCACTGCCCAGAGGTGCTCGGGCGCTGCATGGGCCCAGGAGTGTGCGTGACAATTGGCAAGTGCGTTTTTCTGGAGAGTGTCCGCAGCCTGAGTTAGATGGTCGAGGGCGCTGTGTCCCAAACGAGGCCAACAACCTCTGCTCCCGTCAGCTCTGTGGGGAGGGCCGGCTCTGGGACACCCCGTCCCGAGCCTGGAAGAAACCTCGGGGGGGCCCTCTTGCTCCGCTCCCACCCCTGCCCCAGGCTCATCAGCCCTCCAGCCCAGCAGCTCACGGGCGGCTGCCAGGGCTCCCGCGACCCCACGCTCGGAGGGCAGGCTGTGCGGGTGACAGGACGCGGCTCCTGCCGCCCCGTTCTCCCAGGGGGGCAGACAGACGGCACGTACACGCAGCCGGAAGCTGGCAGACGGTTCAGGGTATAAGGGCACCCCGACGGCAGCCTGGCGGGCTGGCTCCCGGGCTGAGGCCTGGCTCACGAGGCCCCCCTTCCACCAGCGTCAGAAACAAGGTGGGCCCCTTGGTAGTTTCTCAGAGTGGGCCCAGCGGAGACACCTGCTCTGTCGCCCTCCCCCGCGCTCTCACCGGGCCTCTTGGAGCGGATGGTCTGCCGGATCATGAGGGACATGGCGTTCCTCAGGTCGTCGCTGGTCTTGGGCAGGCACCACCCGTCGCGCTCCGTGCAGGTCTCCTCGGCCCCGTCATTGCGGTGAATGATCCTCTGCAACCTGGGGGCAGATTCCAGGGTGCTTCCTGCTAACGGGGCCAGTGCGGTGTGGCAGAGGGGCTGTGCTTGGAAAACAGCACTCAGAGCGATGCCGGAGGACGGGATGGCACGGAAGCATCCAGAAACGTGGGGCTCACCGGTGTGCTCGCTGGCCCCTCCGCGGCACAGCGGCAGGGGCGCCCACCCACTCCCTGGCGGTCACAGCTCTCAGCAGACTCCGACTGTGTGACGTGCGCCCAGCACCCTCCCCGGTTCCCTGAACGTCACTGAGAACAACCAGATCGAAGGTCCGGGATTCCGGTCGGTTCCGAAGGACCAGGGACGGTCACAGCCCACACATGGGCAGTGGAGGAAAGGCAGACGCCACAGGCGACTTGCCTGCGGCCAGCCCAGCACTGTGCCCGGGACACCGAATAGCCAGCGGCTCAGCGGTGTGGCCTGGCGACGCTGGGCGCTGCCCTGGGGGCCACACGAGCCCAGGCAGAGGACTCTCAGGCAGCACTGAGCCCCAGGCAGGCGAGCCGTCAGCTCAGGGAGTGAGGCTGACGGAGACGGAGGCCCTTTGGGGAGCCCTGGAGTCCCCGGCAGCTTCTCAGCCCTGCCCCCCAGCCCCACGCGGCGTCTCGGGCGCTCACGGACGTACTCTTGCACGTTCAGGTCGCACAGCTGGTAGAACATCTGTCGGTACGGTGGCAAGGCGCCCTCCCGGAAGATGTAAACTGAGTCCTGGGGAGAGGGGACACATGGGCAGGTCAGGGCGCGCTCCCCTGGGGCGGGCGGTGTCGGGGCCCCCACCCTGGGGCCCAGGGTCTCTCCAAGGAGTCCGCTGGTCCCCCCCAGGCAGGCCAGTGTCCTCCTGGATCCAGGTGGGGCAGACACGCCGAAGCCAGGAGTGGATATGGAGAAAACCAGCCGACTCCCTGGGACGTGCCATGGCAGGTGTCCCAGCAGCCTGGGGCTGGGCTCTGCCGCCTGTGCCCCTGACTTCTGCTCACGGCCGCCTTGTGTGGCCCTGCACGCCGCCCTGACGAGAGGCGGGAACTGCATGGCCACCCCGCGTCCCTACCCAGCCATGCAGCTCTAGAGGCAGGGGTGACGGCCTACAGTGAGGCCTGCGGGGACGGTGGTCAGGCTCGCTGACCAGGCACTGAGGCCCGGAAGCTGGCGCGGCCACTCACACACTTTGCCACCCCACGTGAGGCAGAAGACTCCCAGGTGGGGTATGCACCCTTCCCTACCCCCAGCCCGACTGTGGAGAGCTCGGATGAGCCTTTGGGAACGGCCACCAGTGCTGGGTGACCGCTGGTGAAGGTGTGAGCCTGTGAGGGCAGGACCCTGGGCACTTGTCCACGCCCGCACCCAGGGTCCCGAGGGGATGTGTGTGCGAGGCCCACACGAGGAGGTGTCCCTCCACCCTCCACTTCTCTCCCACCCAGGAGGGCAGCTGCCCTCCCAGGGCTCCGGGGGCACCCACCTTGAGCTTGTACTTGTTGGAGGCTGATTTCCGCCCGCCGGCTGTCCCCGCCGGGCCCAGGCCCTGCTTCAGGTCATGCATGGTGACAAGCTGGCTGGCTGCCAGGGACAAGAGCAGTGCTTTGGAAAACGGGGGTGTTTCTCCCACCTCCTCCAGCCTACCCCACCCCCGCCCCGGGGAGCGCTGGCCTGCAATGCCCTGGCTGTCCCTCAGGGAAACCCCCCCAGGCCAGACGCCATCTTGGGGAGGGCCCACCCACCAGAGCCAGCCCGAGGCACTTACATGTCTTTTTGACAGTGATGGGGAGGCTGTAGTTGTAGGTGCTGCGCTTGGCCTTCACGGGCATTTCGTTGGAGGCGTAACCTGCGGGGGGCGGGCAGGTGCAGGTGGGCCAGAGCCCCGTGTGCCGTGCTGGCCTCATGCTCCAGGCACAGGGCGCACGGCAGCTCCTGAGACGGGGGCGGGGACTGGACACTTAGTGGACGCCTGGCCTGTACCACAGGAGCCCAGAAGCTGGAATAACTGAATGAACGAGCGCAGCCCAGACCGAGCTCGGCCCCTCAGCAAGGGGAAGGCCGGTCACTGCTCCGCATGGACACGTGCCTCTTACAATAGGAGCGCTAGGAACACAGGCCAGAGAGGGCAAGGTTTTAGCAACGTTTACCGTATTTCATTCCACAGCGGATTCGGAAATCGAGGACTTGATAAATCTTGGCTTCTGGGTGTTTTCGGGGGTCATACCCGAATCGAATCCACAGGCTTCTCCAGGGGCCTGTTATCTGGAGACGGAAAAGGTGGGGGTGAGGCCAAGGCTCCCACATGCAGGCCCAGGACCCGCCCAGGGAGGGGCAGTGGACACCTCGAGGGGAGGAGACACGTCGGCCCGAGGACTGAAGGATCTCGGGTTCAATTTCTGGTTAAGAGCATGTACCTGGGTTGCAGGCTTGATCGCTGGCCCCAGTGGGGGTCGTGTGGGAGGCCACCCATCGATGTGCCTCTCTCACATCGATGTTTCTCTGCCTCTCCCTCCCACTCTATCTAGAAAGCAATGGAAACACCCTTGGGCGAGGATTAGAAACAAGAGCTGGAGACAAGGCTCCGGAACAACACCCCAGCTCCGCCATGTGTGCTGTCACCTCGGCAGGTCATCGGTCTTTCCAAGCCTTGGTCCCGTCAGATGGAGGTGGCGTGAGTCCCCCCAGATTTGTGGGGCGTGAACGGGATGAAGCCCCGCAGCCTGTACCACGATGCCTGGCATAGCGCGAGAGCTCAGTAAATGTCACGACTGTCCTGGGGGATGGCCTGTGCTGTCCCCAAGTGGCCCTCCCGAGGTCCTCATGTCTAGAAAGCTCAGGCTAAAAGGTAGACAGTGACTCTCCAAGTCAGGTCCAAGCACAGGAGATAAGCCTTTCTTGTGCCCACTGCCTGGCCTCCCTGTCACGGTCACATCTCACGCTGGCCTCGGCGATGCTGCATGGGGACCCTCAGCAGGCAGGATCCCTTCCCCTGAGCAACCCTGGGAACCTTAGTAATGACACCCCCATCTCCACCCGCCGGGACTGAGTCTAAGGTGGATCTCCCCAGGTAGAGCGCGTTGGGCCGGTGGGATAGTGGTTAGGGGCCCAGGCTCTGAAGTCAGAGGGCCAGGCCCCCAGGGGGCTGTGCCGCGCTGGTGTGACACCAGTCCTCAGAGGTAGGGATCTGCAGCCGCCCCGGGGGACAGGGCGAGGTGTGCACAGCACTCATCCCCGGGCCCGGTCCTTGGAACGTTCTTGGACAAGGTCATTTAAAGATGTACAATCTCTTTATGTAACTTATGAAATTATTCTTTAACCCTAAAATCATCCCAAATGGCCGAATGTGTTCTTGAGGCTGCAGAGACTTTCTAGGGCCGTGGGACAGGGCCACCGGCTCTTGCTGTGGCTGAGGTCCCATCCGGGATCAGCATGCCTGGGGAACCAAGGGGGCGGCTGGGCAGACACTCACCATGTAATAGGCCATGAAGGGAAGCAAGACCTTAAGCTTGTCAGGGTGGACGCTGATGTTGGTTCTAACGGCGTTGCGTGACCAGATGGGACGGATGTCAAAC
Organism: Molossus molossus; assembly: GCF_014108415.1. Taxonomy (NCBI): domain Eukaryota; kingdom Metazoa; phylum Chordata; class Mammalia; order Chiroptera; family Molossidae; genus Molossus; species Molossus molossus. The sequence goes on from NW_023425349.1 coordinate 3,215,661, forward strand.
AGCTGGGGAGGGTCAGGGCAGAGGCCGAGATGAGCACAGGCAGCGCCCCGCCCACCAGCTGCCTCCGCGGCATGGTCCGGCCCGAGGACCCTTCCCAAAAGGAGCGGGTGGAGGGCAGGGGCCGAACCCGCAAGGACCAGCCTCCAGGAGTCAGTGTGCGCACCACGCATCCCCTCCCTCAGAAGCGGGACTGCGCGTCCAGCCTGCGACAAGTGTGGCTGCAGGGCCAGGGGTCCGGAACCACCATGAGGACAGTCTCTGTCCTAGCACAGCTCCCAGGGCAGCCGGGGAGGCAGATGAGCAAAGGAGCCAGAGCTCCAGGGTTCACGCAGCCACAACCAAGAGCGCGGTGCTGAGCTGGGACGCATGGAGGCCACGGCCCGGCCCGGCCCAGGGGAGGACGTAAGGCCAGTGTGGCTAGAGCATGGCCAGGGCAGGAGGGTCGTGTCCAGAGAACGATGCCAGGCCTGTGTCCCACCCCAACCAGCGATTGCCAGGAACGCAGCAAGGTGTCCACACAGCTCTTACCCCTGCCCCCACCCCAAGGAACAGCTAACTTCAGTACGTGGCGCCTCAGCCGGCTGTGAGGTGGCCTCAGAGAACCTGCTGTCCACAGCGCGTGGACACGAGGAGCAGAATGCCAGCCAGGACTGGGGGAGCACAGGCCTGGCACACGGTAGGCTGTGCCCATCTGGACCCTGCAGCTCCACAAGTTCATCAGGAAGGCTCTGGGACCCCAGGGCTCCACACCAAAGTCACATTTGAACAAGGCACCCACTGTTCACCTCCCAAAGGGAATTCTTGGAATTAGAGGCTTCTCAGAAGTGCTTTCAACCTTGGGAACCGGGCTCACACTGGCACCTGGAGATTTCTGGCGTGCTAACGAGCCAGGTTAAGAGTCAGCAGAGCCAACCACTGAGACAGGAGGGGGCGCTCACCTTCCGGAGCTCCTCCTCCACCTTCCGGTCAATGGGGTTGGTGCAGATCCTCCTCCAGGTCTGGACCGCAGCCTCCATCGGCTGCTCAGGCACCTCGTCCCCCTCGAAGTTCACGAAGATGGCGTTGTGAAGGCGCCGGGCCCTGCTCAGGCCGATGAGGTTCTCACCTGGGGCGGGGGGGTTGTTGTAGCCTTCCCTGGGGGCAGAGAGGTGATCAGACCCCGAGCACTGAAGGTGGCCCAGGTATAGGCTCAGGCCTGTGACACTGGTGGCCCACATTTTTGTGCTTTTCCCTGGAATGTGGGTTAGGGAGAAGGGCTTAGCGCCAGCTACTCCTGCCTGTTCTCAGGCTGACCACCAGGGAGAAGGGGCAGCGACTACCGAACAGCTTGGAGGGGCTCTGGGCCCGCAGCTCTGAGGCTGGGCAAGGCCAAAAGGTCCCAGAGGCTGAGGAGTGGGGGAGGCCCCGGGCACGAGGCTGGTGGCCTCAGACTGCACGACTCCTGCAAGCACCCATCAGCCTGTGCAGAACCAGAACAGCCTGAACGCCCCCGCAGGAACGGTGAGCGCGTAGCCACGCAGCCACAGGACACGGCCGACCTGCTGTCACTGCAGCTACGCTCACGACTTGTACACTTCGCGTAACGCTTGGACGACCTCCGAGGAAGGAGCCCCCTTCCTGTGAAGTGACTGCGGCCACAGGGGTCAGCAATCCGCCGGTCGGAGCTGGGACTCACGCCCAGCCAGGCTGCCACCTCCCACGGCACGTGAGTCTCGCCCAGAGGCATCTGGGCACGGCCAGTGAAGAAACTGGAGAAACAGGTGTCACAGGGCAGGGGTGGCGAGCAAGGGTTCTGACACCAGTTACGCTTGGGTCTCTCTCTTTTTTTTAATCCTCACCTGAGGACATTTTTCCATTTTTCTGTCCAGATAGAGTGGGAGGGAGAGAGAGGAAAAGAGAGAGAGAGAAACATCGATGTGAAAGGGACACATCGAGTGGCTGCCACCCGCACGACCCAACCAGGGCCGGGGACAAACTGCAACCGAGGTACGTGCCCTTAGCGGGAACCGAACCCGGGTCTCTCCGGACCGCCGCAGGCCGACGCTCTAATCGCTGAGCCAAACTGGCCAGGGCGGGTCTCTCTCTTTAGTTGGCACAGAACACACCCGGGCAAGTGAGTCCCAAGATGCCCAGAGTGTCACCTCTTTAAGGTGGGGTGTCAGGAATGTCAAACCTGTACTAAAGCAGGGAGGACGGTATGAAGAACCCCCATAAGCCCATCATTAGCTTCCCAACTGTCCGCACCCTACCCCGAACTCACTAAATTGTTCTCAGGTGCGTCCTAAAGTACTCCTGGATGCCACAGTTCTACTCGGGGGATGACCACCTGCGAACATCTCCTCACCTCACTGTCCCATAGGAGTGTGTGCCACCTGCACGTCTATAAAGAGCAGAGTGATTTCACACTGGGAAACAAAACTAGGAACACAGGCTCGAGTCCATCTTTCTTCAGAACCGTGGCTCCACTCGCACCACCCCGAGCAGGAGTGACAGTGTCCTATTTCCAGACATGCTGAAGGAGCGTCCTCACGCGGGACAGCCCCAGCCCCCTGGAGGAAGGCCCCCGGCCAGCCTCGCCCAGCCCTGCCCCCGAGCCCGAGGCCGCAGACCAGCAGCGCTGGGAGAAGAGGCAGGTGATTCATGTGCAGGAAGCCGATAAACCGCTTGGCGGGGACAGCAGGGCCTGTGGGTCCAAGGACAGCTGGCCCTCCTCCCCTGTGACCTCCCACAGGCTCGGGAGCAGCTGCTGCCGGCCCGAAGGCCGAGAAGTGACGCAGGTGCCGTCATGGGAGCCGGGGCCACAGCACGGAGGGGTTCTAGTCTTCTATACATTTGTGTTTGTTTCTGACTCTGAGTCAAATGCTTCTGAGGGAAAAATACCGAAAGCACCTCAGAAACGTCAGTTTTAACATGGAACCTGTCACCGCTGCTTCAAACTCAGCTGCCCCGCCTGTGACAGCCACAGAACCGTCCTCCACGGCGGGGGCTGGGACCCTGCAACCCTGTCTTTCCGACAAGCACGACTTCCTCCTGCCGTCAGGAAAGGGCTTGGGGGTGACGTCATGGACTCACCAGGCCTGAGATGCCAGCAGCGACCTGTGTCACCACCTGGCTCTGGCCCTTCGGAGCACCCGGGGAGGCAGAGCAAGGACTGTGCCCTGGGTGACGTCAGGAAGTGCTGCATCTGCTCACTACGGAACCAGCATCGCAGTGGGCTTTGCAAACAAGCCCCCGTTGGACACGGGACCTGTTTCTGGAGGGCGGGCTGTGCGGTGGGGTGGGGCGGGGGGGACGGGAGGTCATCGGAAAGTGGCTCGTCCCTGCAGCTGGTGATGGAGGTGGGGGTCCAGCAGACAATTCTCTCTACTTTTGGGTATGTTTGGAGCTTTCTACAATAATCATTTCTTAAGGAAGAGAACAATACCCCCCTTCCTTAGGAGACTATCAGATCCCTTAGCAAGACCTGTGATACGCTCACCCTACCTTTCTCGGGCTCTGCTCGGGGGTCACCGGCCCCGACTGTTCTTTGATGAGTCAATTCCCTGGTCTGGAATGTTCTCCCAGATTCCACCTGGCCAGCACTATCATCGCTCAGGTCTGTTTCCAGTGCCAGCTCCTCCGAGGGCCCTGACACCCTCAGCCCCCGCCCCACCCCGTCCACTGCGACCCACCCCCTTTCCTCTCACACACACGTGTGCACATGCATCATCCATGCGTGTTCCGCCCAGCTCCCCAGCCCTGGCCCAGCGCAGAGCCTCCGTGTCCTGTTCTCCCTCACACCAGGCTCCAGGGAATACGTGGGGCCATGACAGGTGGTGGCTACTTGGTGAAGGAAATACTTAAGGTAAGAGCAAGCTCCCATCCAGAGAGAACTGTCTGGGGCCCAATCTCCCAGGTGTTCCCAGGCTTCTAGCATCACACCAGGTTATCTGTGTACCACCAAATCTGCTCTAACACCTGCCTCTTTCACAGAGCAGGCACCCTGGACATGCGCACGTCTGTCTGTCCACACGAGGCTCTCACAGGCTGCATGGCGTTCCCTGGGAGCGACAGGCCGTTACTTAATTGGCCACGTCCCTACTCGGGACCGATCCCTGGTTTACTCACGTTATCACACCTTGCCAGGCAATCACACCGGGACCATTTCCAGAGTGTGCAGCTGCTCAGCCCCCAGCAGTGCAGAGCAGCATGTGCTGCCACCATGTGCTGCCACCGTGTCCCTTGCAGACAGGATGCTGCAGGGAAGGGCGGGCTCACCACGGCCGACTGCGGCCGGCGAGTCTGGACTCTCAGTTCCTCGCTGCGGCAACGATGAACAACGAACACTCCCGTAACTGTGCCTTTGAGCTCTCAGGTGAGAGTCACTGTGGGGTAAGCTCCTACGGCGACTGCTTGGCAAACAGGAAAAGAACGTCCAAAATTATAATAGGATTTTGCCAAGTTGCTTCCCAGAAAAGTTGACCTCATTCTTGGTGACCCTTCAGTAGGAATATGTCTGTTTATCTGAAACTCCAGGTGCACACTTTTGGGGGTGGGGATTCACTCTCCGTGGAGTGGGGCAGCCAAGCAAGCCCCCTGGGGAGCAGGGACCAGGGCGGGCTCTGCCAGGCCGTCTCTCTGGAGGACTGGGGCTGTGGGGCGAGCGCAGCTGGCAGACCTCGGCCAGCTGGAGGGGAGCTGCCCTCGGCTACCAGTTAGCAGGTGCTAAGGTCCTCCACAATTTTGGAAGCTTATAAGACGCTATGAATAACCCTTTAACAAGTATCCCACCTATGGACAATTTTTCAAAATGTCCCTTTCCTTTCGCTCATTTGTTTTTCCTAATCTTGAACCTCAGAGCCCACGCGCTGGTTCGCACACACCTGCAGGACTGCTCCTAGGCCAGGCTGTTCTGCACAGCAGGGTCATGGCGGAGGAAAGGAGGCCATGGGCGCGGACGCTAAAATCGAGGCACTTAAAAATCTTTGTCCTTTTGTGTGCAATTTGTATTTTGTGTTTTTATCCTCATCCGAGGACATTTTTGCATTTATCTTCAGATAGAGCAGGAAGGAGAGAGGGAGGAAGAGAGAGAAACATCGATGTGAGAGAGACACATCGAGTGGCTGTCACCCACATGACCCCAGCCAGGGCCGGGGACAAACTGCAACCGAGGTACGTTCCCGTAGCAGGAACGAACCCGGGACTCTCTGTTCCGTGGGCCGACGCTCTAACCGCTGAGCCAAACCGGCCAGGGCCTTCTGTGTATAATTTGAAAAAGTAAAGCATGCAAAAATACAGACAGTGTGGTGATAAGCAAGGCCTAGGGGTCAGAAGTTGGGGGCCCAGGGCTGCCATGGGTCCTGGACCAGTCACTGACCCTGAGTCCCAGCTCCTATTTGTCAAAACATGCATAGTGCTTATCCGAGATGCTAAATCACTGGCCATGGAGATGGTCACACTATTATTCTCGAATTGGGCATTTTCAAACTCATGTTTTTCTTTTCTTTTTAATACTATTCCATCGTGGCTTTTATGCAAGGAAATCCCACTCCTTCCTGTCAATGGGATGTAAAATGGACAACTGACACGTCCGGGCCTGCCTTGCCTATAACCCCTGGGGTCTCTCCTTACTGTCAAGGTTGTCTAAATGCAAGACTTCATTTCATTTACACAAACACAGCATTCACACGTGGCCTTTTGGGGTGTGTGCGGCAGCGGGGCTGGAGGCGGTGGTGATACAGACTACGACACGCGTCCAACTGGCTTTGCTGACCCTCAGTGCAGAGACACCACTTGGGTCGAGAGATGCACGTCCACGTGCTCAGCAGCTCGTGTTCTTGTGGGCAGACGGTGGCCCAGCACACGTGAGCAAGACCACGGCTACCACGAGAGCAATGGCGCTGAGAGATGGCACCCAGCTGGGGCGAACTGAGCTGCCGTTCGGAGGTGAGTGTGGCAAAGGGCGGTGGGCACAGCAAGGATGAATTACAAAGATGGCCATGAAGTCGCTGGCAGGGAGGGCACAGGGAGAGCAGGAGGGGACGGAGGTGGTGGAAAAGTCCTGGGCTCAGAGGAGATACTCGTAGGTGGAATTTCTTATGTAGTGTCATTACTGGTGACAGCAAGGTCCAGACAGCAATGACCAGGGACTAAGCCCAAACAGGCCTTTCTTGGCTGGAACCAAGTCCCTGAGCCAGGTTCTGTCCTTTAAGGGCCTTCAGCTCAGGAGCAGGCCAGCCGCCACGCACCAGGGCTTTCTCCGTGCCTAGCCCTCTGCTGAAACTTCTGTGCATTTATTTTTTAATCCTCACCCGAGAATATTTCTCCATTTATCTTCAGACAGAATGGGAGGGAGGAAGAGAGGAAGAGAAACATCGATGTGAAAGAGACACATCAATTGGTTGCCTCCCACACGACCCCAACCGGGGCTGGGGACCGAACTGCAACCGAGGTACGTGCCTTTGGCTAAAATCAAACCCGAGATTCTCTCATCCACGGTCCAACGCTCTAACCACTGAGCAAAACCAGCCAGGGAGAAAGTTCCGTGCATTTTAAATTTAACCGTAAGCCCCCGCTGGGTAGGTACTTGTTACCGGGTTTCTGAGATGGGGAGCTGAGGTCAGACAGGCTAACAGCGGGCCCGAGGCCCCCAACTCTGAATGGCAGAGTCGCACCTCAGACCGGACCCTTGCTCTGCTCCTGACGCTGCAGGGTGGGCTCACCGGTGCTGTGTCTCCGGCCGATAGAAGTAGTCCGCGGGCGTGTCCAGCCGGGAGAAGATGGGCGGGGGGATGTAGAGCGGCAGCTCCTGGTGGAAGAAGCCCTCCTTCTCGGGCCTGAGCATGAGCACTTTGTCATACATCGACCTGTGGTGGCCACCCGCTTCTGTGTGCACAGCCAAGTACTGGAAGTCGGACATTCCTGGAGAGAGAGGCAGACAGATGGCCGACACCGCACCAGGGACGACTGGCCTTACTACACCTGCCCAGGCAGCTGTCACACACCAACGCCCGTGTCTTCTTGGGAAGGCGCTGAGCGAGCCGCGCAGTGCAGGCTGCCGGGCCTTGGTGGCAGGAGCAGAAACCAGGGGCTTCCGAAACGCTCCCACGCACTCAGCTCTGCGCACTCCGGTCACCTGGACAGACAGTACCTAGGGTGGGGTTACGTGGTGCGTGAGAATAAAGTCTGGGTCAGCACTACTCAAAATGTCGGTGCACACGACCCCTGGGATCTGGCTAAGTGCAGACTCTGGGACTATTTCTACCGCCTCCCAGGTGAGCCAGGTGCCGCAGGTCCAGGGACGCACGCTGGCTGGTTAGGGGCTGGCTCAGACAGGAGAAGGAAACCACTTGGAAAGCCGTGTCTGGGCAGGACGACCTCTTCGTGGACCACATCCCACCAGAAAGAATGACAGTCAAAATGCCAACCCCTAGGCTCCTCGGTCCAGGTCCTGTTTTAGTTTCTTTTTACTTTCTAACCTCCTCACTTGAGGATATTTTCCCATCGATGTTTAGATAGAGTGGGAGGGAAGGAGAGAGAGAAACATAGATGTGAGAGAGACACATCAATTGGTTGCCTCCCACACAACCCCAACCAGGGCCAGGGATCGAACCCACAAACCAGGTATGCACCCTTGACTGGAAATCAAACCCACGACACTTTGGACCCTGGGCTGACGCTCCAACCACTCAGCCAACCCGGCCAGGGCTCAATCGTTACTCTCCTTAGAGTCTGGGAACTGCAGGTGCAGCTGGATGTTTCTAAGTGCCCCGGGCATCATCTCCCTGAATCTTCCCAAGGGCCTAATGAACTCAGGGCCCCACTGTCCAGACAGGGAGACTGAGGCGCGGGCAAGCCCGGCGACCTGCACAAAGAAACTCGCAGAGCTCAGGAAGGCACAATTTCCAAGTCTGTGTCCTTTCTCGCTCCCCCTCCTCCACCTCACTGCCTCCTCACTGGGGCTCCCTGTGGGTAGCAAACCTGACTGAGGACCCCACGGGAGACATCCAGCTGGCTAGGAGTCCAAGGGGCTGAGTGGTCTGAGAAGGCTCCCAAGGGGAGGCCACACAGGGCTGAGAACCGGCCCTCTAGCCCTTCCATTTGGCCCACACGACGCTTTGAGAAGGAGGGCACCTCACGGGAGTTCGGTTTCTCTGAAGAAGGCAGAAACCGAGCAGCAGTGAGCCCACGCGTGGTCTGCAGGGAAGAGGCTCCCTCACCTCCTGCCCCTCACGCCTGCGCAATCCTGGCTCACGTCACTTGTGTGGCTGACCCACCAGGCTCCTGCCGGCACTGGGAACACAGGCCCCGAGATACTGAGTGTGGTAAGAATGCATTTTGTAATTACCTTGAAATTTGTAAATGGTGGGGACGATGCCAAGGATCTCCACGTCGAAGGTGACCTGGGGGTGGGGCTCGGGCCCCGGCACCCCCTCCTGCCGCTTCGTCTTCCTCCTGACCCGGAGCAGCAGGCTGCTGGTACTAAAGCGGTTGGCGCATACGGGGTGGCAGTAAGGGTCCTTGGGCCGGAAGTACAGCTCCAGCCTCTTGGTGGGGTCTGCATAGATCTGTGGCGAGGCCACGGAGAAGGATGAAGCAGTGGCCAGCTACGCAGCTGGCAGGGAGCTGTTCTTCTCTCAAGCAAAGCCTCGGGATGACCCAGGTGACCGAGGAAGGGCCAGGAAACTCATGTTTCATTCAGAGCTCTTAGTTCCCCACTCGCTTTTCAAACCCAAGTATCTTAGCTTTTATCTGGCAGAGAATGAGGACAGTCTCCTCTTTCTCAGCAGCTGTGAGGCTGGAGGTAATCTCTGCCAGTTAAGTAACCCATCACGGCCAAGTGCGTGGCCAGTGCGGGAAATCATGTGACTCTGAGGGCGCTCCTCGGAGGTGTTGTCACCTGAGTTTTCCAAGGAGGTAACTGTGGCCACCTGTCCAGGGCTTCCTACTCTAGGAACTAACTACCCACCCAAGGGCCTTGGTATTCAGTGTCAAATGTAAGCGTTTCTAAGCCCGAATGAGATGAAATCCATCGGTAACAAGCATTTTGGCTCTGACTAGCCGTTACTTGTCCTTTGCAAGCCTTGATTCTGTCTCCCTAAAACGACATAATAACAGCACCTACTGATAGGAGTGTTACAACGATTAAATGGAAATACGTGTACAGCACTTGGCCCAGCACCTAGCTCATGGCAGACACTCAACACGTGACACGTGTCACCTATGTAAGAGTGCCTGCCCACGCAGTGTGTCAGCTACATGTGTGTGAAGGTGCCAAGACCATGTACTTGCCAGTGTTCCAGCTCCTCAGTACCCAGGACAGGGCCTGGCCCTTAGCATGTGCTCATGAAACATGTAGGGGAAGAAGGTTAAGAGGAGCCCAGCCCTCAGGAGCCTCTGCTCAGGAAACACGGGTCTCTGAGACTGCTGAGCTGCGAACGGCCCCAGGTACGGGCTTGGCACAGAGGAGGTGCTGAAAAACGTGAACGGAATGAATGAATAAGCAACCTCTTCCCAAAGGGCTCACACTGTAGTTGGAGTTAGTGGGAGTCAGGGTCCTGTCAATTCCACAGTAAAGGAAATAAGTGAGAATAAAAGAACTAAACATGCCAGGTGCCCCGGCCAGTGTGGCTCACTGGCTGAAGTGTCGTCCCATACACCAAAAGGTGGCGGGTTTGATCCCATCAGGGCACATGCCCAGGTTGCAGGTTCCATCCCCAGGTGCATGCGGGAGGCAACCGAATGATGTTTCTCTCTCACATCAATGTTTCTCCCTTCCTCTCTCTAAAATCAAAAAGAGAAAGAAAGAAAGAAAGAAAGAAAGAAAGAAAGAAAGAAAGAAGAAAGAAAAGAAAGACAAGAAAAGGACTGACCGGATGTCTATTAGCATCCATGCTTAATGACAGGTTCAAGGTTTTTTGTTTTAATTTTTTCTTTATTGATTTTATTTTATCTTATTTTATTTATTATTTTTTTATCCTCACCTGAGGACATTTTTGCATTTATCTACAGACAGAGTAGGAGGGAGAGAGTGGGGAAGAGAGAGAGAGAAACATCGATGTGAAAGAGACACATCGACTGGTTGCCACCCCCATGACCCCAACTGGGGAGGGGACAAACTGCAACTGAGGTATGTGCTCTTAATGGGAACCGAACCTGGGACTCTCTGGTCCACAGGCCAACGGTCTAACCACCAAGCCAAACTGGCCAGGACATTCTTTATTGATCTGAGAAAAAGGGAAAGGGAGAAGGAGAGATAGAAACATTGATGAGTGAGAACATCAATTGGCCACCTCCTGCATGCCACTGGGGATCCGGCCCACAACCTGGGCATGTGCCCTGACCGGGAATCAAACTGGTGAGACCTCTTGGTGCATGGGTTGATGATCAACCACTGAGCCACACCGGCCGGGTGGTTCAAGGTTTTTCTATATTCATAAAGGATGAAGAAGCAGCAGTGAAGAGTTCAAGCTTCAGAGAGGAGGCATGCATGAGTTCAAACCGTACCACGCAGGAGCTTGTCTAACCCAACCATTCTTACCTGTGTCTTTATCTTACAAGTAGGAGTAATCATTGTACCTAGCTCACTGGATTGTTGTGAAGACTTGATCATGCATTTGACAAATGTTTTGGAAGCAGGCACCGTTAGGGATGTTAGCACTACAGCAGTGAATGAGAGAGGAGGCCCTACCCTCAAGGAGTTTAGTCTTACAGCCAAGGGGCAAAGACAGACAATAAGCACAGTAACATATAGTTTCAGACTGGAATGAACAGCCCGAGGAGGCAGATATGAACTGCTAGAGGTCATGAACAAGTTCTTGGCTTGGTTTCTTTGTAAAGTGCAGACGATGACAATTCCCACCTGGCAGGGTTCTAATGAGAAAAGGATGTAAGCCAAGCTCCTAAAAGTGTGCCTGGTACAGAAAAGTTAACTGCTACTATCTTTAACCCTAATAACAGAACACTTCGTCCCCCTCTCGAGTAGGTTCTTAATGTCCACGTGCCTTAGTTTTCTACTCCAGTGAAAAGAGGATGTGGCGGCCCAGCACACCCTGCAGGGGCGCCGAGGCTGCGTCAGCCGAGGACGGGATGGGAAGGACACCTCCCCTTGTCCCTCTGCTTCCAGGGACCACCGCTCTGTTCCCCGCGGTCTCCCAAGCAAAGCCCCGCCCACTGTCCGCACCAGGGCCCGCCTAGGCTCCGTTGCCAAGGAAACCACACTCATCCCGCCGGGTGGCCCCGCCCCCCCGGCCGTAGTCCCACAACTCGGTCCCTCCCCCGTGGTCCCGGACTCCCCCCTCCTCACCCGAGAAACGCCTTCCTCGCCGCCCAGGGTCGACAGCATCTTGGACACGTCGCGCACCATGCCCGGGTACTCCACGCACACCAGACGCCGCTCGCGCCGCAGTTCCACTGGGATGGCGACCCCCGGCCCCGCGTCGGCCGCCCCCGCTGCCATGCCCGCGGGTCTGGCCTGGCCCGCCGCGGTCCTTTCCTCCGCGTGCTCCCAGAGGCCCCTTCGCTCCGATGGTTCCGCGAAGGATTCGTTCCGGCCTCCCTCCCAGCTCGCTTTTCTCTAAATCTCTGGGCTCAGCGAGACTCCAAGGCCTCTGGGAGCAAAGGTCCAGGGAAGGCCCCCCGGCTTCGGGGTTAACTACCACTCTGTCCTCGACACTGTGTTTTTAAAATGAAGGGGTTTGCCCGAGGGGCGGGGCAAGGGCCTGTCTCACGTTCCCGCGACGGACCCGGAGTAGTAGGACACCGCCCACCTCTCGACTTTAGCCAATGAGAACCCAAAGCCGAGCCAAGATTTTAGCCAATGAACTGTCAGGCGGAAGCCATATCCCACCTCTTCCTCTAGCTTCATAGTTTTAGCCAATAAAGAGCTAGGACTAGACCAAGTCCCCGCCCCTTCCTCAGTTCCACTCAATGACGGCTCCGAGCGAGCCAAAACCTTCTTCCGACCCGCCTTCCAGCGTGGGAGGTCGCAGGAAGGAATTGATTTCCGGGACGCGGAGTTTGATGAGCTTTTTCTTGAGGCCGGGGGCCACCACTCCTGCAGCCCCCGCTGCTGCAGGACGGGTTTCTAGCTGCAGGAGGAGCCCTGGGCGGGGGCAGGGGTCGATCTGGAAATGGCGAGCGCGAGGGAATTGCAGTTTGGCTTTTTGTTTGTTTTTCTTTTGTTTCATTCAATATTTTTCCTTAAAAATTTTTTTTTTTAATTTAGAGGGAATTGCGCTTCGAATGCTCGCCAATACCCACGTCAGCCCTAGATGTCTTAGTGGTTAAATGCCAGTTGTGTGTTGGGTACTACTCAGGACCTAACAGAGAAGCATTATTAATCAGCTGTGGTGGGGGCACTGGTGGGGGGCTGCTGACAGCCACCGGAAGCTGGAAGAGGCCGGCAGGACCCTCCTCTAGAGTCGTCAGTGGGAGCATGGCCCTGCGACACCTGGGGTTTGGACTTCTGGCTTCCAGAACTGGGAGAATGCATTTTTGTTGGGTTCTGAGCCACCTGGTTTGTGGGACATTGTTACGGCAGCCACAGGACACTAGGACTGAAGGACGGAGCCCTTGACCTTCTAAAGCATTTTCGGGATTCGTTTTTGAATCCTGCCATTTCTATCATGCGTGGGTGGTTTTTCTTCTCTCTCGAGTTACAGGAAGTCCTTCACTCTGTGGCAGACCTCCCCCCTCATCCCTTAGCCCTTTCATGAGATCAGAGACCCCCCATTCCCAGGCTGGGGGCTCTCTCCGAGGTGCTGACTTGGCACCATCATCACAGCAGAGGATTAAAAGCCCCACGCGAGGCCTGGGTGGCTGAGCTGCACCAAGAATCCTGTAACAAGTGTTCCCTGGGCGCCCACTGTGCGGGACCCTGTGCTCAGCTCAGCCCATGCCACAGAGAAAATGGCAAGCCCCACCCTGGCAGAGCTCATCTGATTAGCGGAGACAGACAGCAAGCAAATGAAATGTCTAAGCAAGACCAAGCAATGAAGACGCAAGGAGAATCAAGCCCCGTGTGTGTCCAGCTGCTTTCCCACAATCAGCCCTGCAGGTCTGTTTCCCCAACGTGCTCACCCCATTCCTCCTGACCCAATAAGTCACAAAGAGAGTTCTCCACCAGGTCCCCTCAGGCTCAGACCCTTCCTGTGCAGCTAGGCACCCTGGGGCAGGAGTGAGTGGGGTGGCTGGCACCTCCAATGCCCCTCTACCCACTGCCCTTGTCCCCAAGCGCTCAGGAGGTGTGGACAGCTCTTGGCTGTCCCAGTGTCTGACCAAGTCCCAGCTTGTGCTTCCTGGTTGAGAACACAACAGCCTTGTCTGCAGAGGTGCCCAGGGCTTTGGAAAAGGGCTGCTGGCTGATTGACAGGGACCAATCCCATGGGGTCGGTGACACCCCTTGCCACCCCTCGATCCCCACATCTGACTCTGGTTCAGGGTCTGAATGCTCTCTGGGCAGCCCCTTCTGTGAGGGAAACTGAAGTAGGGAGCTTACTGATCCTTTATTAATTGAGGGCAAGGAGGGCTTTGGAAAATGTTTTCTTTGGGCTCCATAATTTGAATATTTGTTCCTGGGCCGCTGGTCAGGCTCTGGAGCACGCAGTGTTTAATATTCCCCAGCCCCAACTGGATTCTCATTGCATCTTAAGGACCGGGGAGAAGTCGAAGTGTTCACTTTCAGCCACCAGATGACGACAGAGCGTCCTCGTGCACAACACTGCCACTTGGTGGTCATCAGTGCCCATGACACCTGGAAGAAAGGGCAAAGTGGCCACTGAAGTATGAGAAAGGGTCTGGGGCGCAGCGAACCCACTTTCCTAAGAGGACTGTGGGGGTCAGCAGCCCGCTCCCTGTCAGGTCCGACCATAGGGAGAATGGATGAGTGGATAAACAAAATATGGTCTATCCACACAATGGAACATTGTTCAGCCTTAAAAAAGAAGGAAATTCTGACACCTGCTGCATGGATGAACCTTGAGGACATGATGCTAAGGAAATAAGCCAGTCACAGAAGGACAGACACTGTATGATTGCACTTCTGTGAGGTCCCTAGAGGAGTAAAATCCACGGGGCAGGAAGGAGGACGGTGGTTGCCTGGGCCCAGGGCGAGGGGAAAACAATGTTTTGAGGGACAGTTACGTTTTGCAATGTGGAAAGCCCATCCCCCAAACCTTCCCTCTGCTCCTGCCTGGGGTATAGAGACAGCCTCTCTCTGACTCTCCTGCCCCAGCTCTCTATTGCTCCTCCCTCCGTGGGTGTTGGTGACCTCTCTCTCTGTCTCTCTCTCCCTCTCTCTCTCTCTTTAAGATTTTTAATTTCTTGGATTCTTAGAGGAAGGGAGGAGAGAGAGAATAATCAGTGTGAGAGCGAAACATCGAATCGGCTGCCTCCTGCACACCCCCTACCAGGGGTCGAGCCCACAACCCGGGCATGTGCCCTGACCAGGAATGAAACCAGCAACCCTTTCAGTGCACAGGACAACACCCAACCAACTGAGCCACACTGGCCAGGGCGACATCTCTCTTTTCAAAAAAATCTTCAGTGGAAGGGTCCTGATCAGAAAGCGTGCGTAACTGCATCTTGATGACTTTTTGCAGGTGAACACACCTGTGTAGCTGCTGCACAAGTCAAGCAATAGAACATCCGTTGCCTGTATCTCAGAAGTCTCCCCTTCCTTTTATGATTGGGGTTCCTTTTACAGTATCCTGAGAAATTTTTTCCTACCTCAAATTCATGAAAAGATGTTCTAGAACAGTGGTTCTCAACCTGTGGGTCGCGAGCCCTTTGGGGGTCGAACGACCCTTTGACGGGTCACCTAAGACCATCGGAAAACACACATTTCCGATGGCAATTCATAACAAAATTACAGTTATGAAGTAGCAACAAAAATAATTTTATGGTTGGGGGTCACCACAACATGAGGAACTGTATTAAAGGGTCGCGGCATTAGGAAGGTTGAGAACCACTGTTCTAGAAGCTTTATAGTTTTAACTCATCCCGTGTTTTTTCATTGCTATGGTGGGATCAGTTGTTTCACACAATTTCCTCCATCCCAACTGAAAGTGAAACTTCTCTAAGGTCTCATGTCCGTACCACCTGAAATGTTGCCCCCTCTCCTTCCCCCTCCCCTTCTCCCTCTCCATCACACCCTCAGTCGAAAGGGTTTCCAACAGCCATTGTGGTTCCTTTTTGTTTGTTTGTTGTTGTTTTTATTTGTGGGTTACTTAGAAGTCTATTGATTAATATCCAAAAATTGGGGAATTTTTATTTTATTTTTTTAATTTTTTATCTTTATTGTTGAATGTATTACAGATGTTCCTCATTTTCCCCCCATTGACCCCCTCCTCCCCACTCCTACCTACCTCCCGCCTTTTCCCACACTGTTGTCTGTGTCCATTGGTTATGCATATAAGTTCTTTGGTTTATTTCTTCCCATCCTCCAACCCCCTTCTCTTTGAGGTTTGTCAGTCTAGCAATGAATTTGTACTTTTTAATCCCTTCACCCTTTTCACCCATTCCCCCAACCCCCTTCCCATCTGGCAACCAACAAAATGTTCTCTGTACCTATGAGAATGTTTCTGTTCTGACTGTTCATTTTGTTTGTAGATTCCATTGTCGATAGATATGTATTCATTGCCATTTTGTTTGTTCATATATTTTATTTTATTTATTTATTTATTTATTTATTTTTTTAATCCTCACCCGAGGACATTTTTCCATTTTTTGTTCATATAGAGTGGGAGGGGGAGAGAGGACGAGAGAGAGAGAGAAACATCGACGTGAAAGGGACACATCAAGTGGCTGCCACCCGCATGACCAACCAGGGCCGGGGACAAACTGCAACCGAGCTACATGCCCTTAGTGGGAACCGAACCCGGGTCTCTCTGGACCGCAGGCCGACGCTCTAACCGCTGAGCCAAACCGGCCAGGGCTCATATATATATATATTTTTTTCAAACAGACCCTTCATCATTTCATATAACGGTTTGGTGGTGATGAACTCCTTTAACTTGTTCTTGTCTGGGAAAGTTTATATGGCTATCGATTCTAAATGACAGCTTTGCAGGATAGAGTAATCTCGGTTGTAGGTTCTTGCTTTTTATCACTCTGAATATTTCTTGCCACTTCCTTCTGGCCTGCAAAGTTTCTTTTGAGAAATCAGCTGACTGTCTTATGGGAACTCTTTTGTAGGTAACTAACTGCTTTTCTCTTGCTGCTTTTAAGATTCTCTCTTTGTCTTGAACCTTTTGCATTTTGATGATGATGTGTCTTGGTGTGGGCCTCTTGGGGTTCATCTTGCTTGGGGCTCTCTGTGCTTCCTGGACTTGTATGTCTGTTTCCTTCACCAAGTTAGGGAAGTTTTCTGCCATTATTGTTTCAAATAGGTTTTCGATTTCTTGTTCTCGCTCTTCTCCTTCTGGCACCCCCAAGATGCGAAGGTTGGCACGCTTGAAGTTGTCCCAGAGGCTCCTTACACTATCCTCATTTTTTTGGATTCATTTTTCTTTTTGCTGTTCTGATTGGTTGTACTTTGCTTCCTTATATTCCAAATTGATGGTTTGCTTCTTGGCTTTACCTACTCTACTATTGAATCTGTGTAAATTATTCTTTCTTTAATTTAGTGCCTCCTTCATTTCTGACAGCATCCTTCATTTCTGACTGGTCCTTTTTTATGCTCTTGAGGCCCTCACTAAGTTCTTTGAGGTTCTCACTAAGTTCATTGAGCATTCTTATAAGCATATTTTGAACTCAGCATCTGTTAGGTAGCTTATCTCCGTTTCGCATAGTTTTTTCCTGGAGTTTTGTTCTGTTCTTTCATTTGGGACCTGTTTCTTTGTCTCCTCATTTTGGCTGCCTCCCTGTGTTTGTTTCAGTGTATTACTTAACGAGAGGTATGGGGCTAGCTGAGACCAGATGCTGCTTGTTTGAAAGAATTTAGGAAAACCTGAAGCAGGATCCAAGACTGGCCAATCCTATGGTTAAGCAACTGACAACAGCTTGGGTGGGCCTGGAAGTTGGGTGGGGCGGGGCGGGGCGGGGCCTCAGGGAGTCACCAGGGCGGGGCTACCAGTGTAAGCCAGGTTGCTGGAGTCCCAGATATGGGGGCTGTCTGCCGCCCCAGGGAAGGGCTCACCAAAGGAACAAAGGCCTCTGACAGCATGTTTGTCCCGGAGAAAACCCCTCTTCAGCCCTCGCTCCAGTGCCAAACAGCTCAGTTCTTCCCTGTGTGTCTCTGGCGCCCCTCGAGCTGCCTCCCCTCCAAGCTTAGAGGGAGTGAGTCCGGTAAGTCCGTGCGTGGGCCCTTTAAGAGGAGCTGCCTGGGGCTCCAGCTGCCTCAGCCTCCCTGAGCCTCAGTTCCCGCTGGTTTTTCCAGCAAGAAGTTATGGGGATTCTCTTCTTGGCACTGCAACCCTGAGCGGGGCGCCTGGTGTGGGGCGGGGACCCCTCAGTCCTCAGGGAGGACCTTCCCAGCCGAGGTGTCCTCTGATTTTTATCCGCGACACGTGGGTGTGGGACCAGCCCGTCCCCTCTGCCCTCCTACCAGTCTCCATGTGGCTGCTGCTTTAATTCCGTAGTTGTAGGACTTCCATTCAGCTTGATCTCAGGCGGTTTTGAATGATGGTTGTTCTGTAGTTTAGTGGTAACTTTGATGTGGTTGTGGGAAGACGCGATACCACGTTTACCTACCCGCCGTCTTGACTGGAAGTCGGGAATTTTTAAATTATCTTTCTGTCACTGACTTCTAACTTCACTTCACCATAGTCAGCAGATTCTGTATGATTTCAGTCCTTCCCAGAAAGGTCATCAGGACTTGTTTGTGGCCCAGGTCCATCAGGAAACAAGGTGTACTGTGTAGAAGTCAGGAGCCCTGTCCTCACCTTCCCCTGTGCGCACATGTGTGTGTCTGCTCGTTCTGTGACAACTGTGCTCAAATGTCCCATTCCGATCGCCAGTTTGCCTGTTTCTCTGTAGTTTTATCAGTGTTGCTGTGTTTGTTATTGAAGTCCATGCTACGTACATATACATTTAGAAAGGCTACGTATTCCTGGTAAATGGCCCCCTGATCCTCACATGTTTCTCTTTATTGCTAGGAAAGTCTAAATATGTGTGATTTTAATATCGCTACAAGAGATGTGTTTTGGTTAATGTTTTCACAATAGAAATCTTTTCCATCTTTTCACTTTCAATATTTCTGTGTGCTTTTGTTTTAAGTCTGTCTCTTGAAAGCAGGATGTAGGGGTATGTGTGTGTGTTTTACCTCCTGTCTAATATCCTTTGTCTGTGGAGTATTTAATTGTCTTGTATTTAATGTAATGCTGATGTACAGGGTGGGGCAAAAGTAGGTTTATAGTTGTTCATATGGAAAATAATACAATTAATAAATAATAATACAGGAATAAACTGTGTTTCACCAACTCACAACTGTAAACCTACTTTTGCCCCACCCTGGATTTAAGTTTAAATTTGCCCTGGACGGTTGGGCTCAGCGGTTAGAGCATCGGCCCATGGACCAATGAGTCGCAGGTTTGATTCCGGTCAAGGGCATGTACCTCAGTTGCAATTCGTCCCCGGCCCTGGTTGGAGTCGTGTGGGAGGCAGCTACTCGATGTGTCCCTTTCACGTTGATGTTTCTGTCTCTCTTCCTCTCTCTCCCTCCCACTCTATCTGAACAAAAAATGGAAAAATGTCCTCGGGTGAGAATAAAATAAATAAGTAAATCTTTCATATTACTATTTGTTTTCTCTTTGTCCCATCTGTTCTCCTTCCTTTTCCTCTCCTTTCTCTTCCTCTTTTATAGTAATTATATTTTATTATTTTATTTTCCTTTTACTGGTTACCCTAGAGATTGTAATATGAATCTTTGATTTATTAAAGTCAAATACAGATTAGTATTTTTACCACGTCCATGACAATGCAAAGACACCTTTAGACCCTTCTTGCCTTTTGTGCTATTTTGCATATAGTGTGTATATATGTACTATAAATCAACTTTATTGAGGTACAATTTATGTGCAATAAAATACACCCAGTTGAAGTGCATAGTTCGATGAGATTACAAATATGTGGATGTAGCGGCCCCTCCATCATGATACAGAATATTTCAATCAGCAGAAGAATTCTTAGATTCCTTAGCAGCGAGCAACCTCTCCAATCGGCAGCGGAAACAGATGGGACCCAGGGCTCTGGCAGGTGACAGGGAAGGCATCTGAGCCTAGGGCTCACTCGGACAGGCAAGGGAGGTGCTGGGACCTGCCTCCCCCTGAGACCACCCACAAGGCAAAATTTCTCCCAGAGGGAGATGGAGAGGACCCCACAGTCAAAGGTGGAAAAGAAAAATGCTGCCCAAGCCGGACTCATCCCATCTCTCCCAGCTCTCCCCAGCCCTCCTCCTCTGCGATTCCCCTTCTCGGGAATGGCAGCACCAGGCATTTGGGGTCCCCCTGGAGTCCCACTCTCCATGGCACCCCACGTCCATCTGCTGCAGCAGGGTCCACTCCATCTCCTAAGTCGGGTCAGTTTCTCTTCCCACCCTCCCACCACCCCATTCAGCTCGCATCACCTCTGGGCTTGCCACGGCCACCCCTGTGTTTATTTCAGGGGCACAGGCAACTAGATAAGTGTGTTTCAAAATCCAAGACACCAAAACGGTCTCCCTCCCACTCCTATCTCCAGACACGAGGACCATCTTTTCTCTGGAGGTGACTAAAGTCGGCAGTTTCTTGTTTATCTTGCTACAGAAAGTCCACCTAGTTAGAAACAAAATGATATATATGTTCTCCATCCCCTTTTATTTTTTTATTAAAATTTTTTTTTCTTCATTGACTTTTAGAGAGGAAGGGAGAGGGTGAGAGAGATGGAAACATCGATGAGAGAACATCGCCCTGGCCAGTTGCTCAGCGGTTAGAGCGTTGGCTTGCAGTCCAGAGAGAACATCGACTGGCCGTCTCCTGCACGCCCCCCACTGGGAATTGAGCCCACAACCTGAGCATGTGTCCTGACCAGGAATCGAAGCGGGGACCTCTGGGTGCATGGGTGGACGCTCAACCACTGAGCCACACCAGCCAGGCTCCACCCCCTTTTAAAAAGTGAACAGCTAGCCCACAAATGGGCTTGTTCTATTTCCCCCCTAATAAACAGTTGCTCCCTGTTCTCACTGGCTTCCCTGGAGATGATCACATGACTCTTTGGTCTATTAAAGTCAACAAAACTCAGGACCACAAGTGGTAGCTTAGGTCCCCTCCCCTCCTACCTTCCTTTTTCACTGGACCAACATCATGGAAATTACTAAATTCCTCGGCATCAGTTCATACGTTGCTTCCTCATTTTTCAGACAGACGCACACTGTTCCACTGCGTGGCCGGACCATGATTTATTTATCAGCCTTCTTTGAGGGACACTTAGGTTATTTCCAACCTTCTGCAAGTATAATGTAGCAATCAATCACTGTGTATGTCATTTCACACCTGGGCTAGATGTCTGCCAGGTACGGTTGGGTCAAAGGGTATATGCGTTTGTGATTTTGTTACACCATCTCTAAACGTTCCCCCATTGGGGCCGCAACCATTTGTAATCTGTCCCTGGGTGGGACCGGGCTGTGTCCTGCAGCCCCCCCAGGCAGCCCCCCTCCCTGTATAGGGCTTCGCCACCTTCGCGGGGCTCCGTGATTGCCTCCCCCTCCCCAGAAGCCAGGGGGCGCTTCTCTCCCACAAACGCAAAGCGGATTCCTCTCCGCGGGTTCTCACACCTACGTGGCTCCCCATTGCTGGGGGAGACCCAAACTCTTTCACAGAGATTTGGGGGGTCCTGCTCGTCTACCCCCAAATTCCTAACCGTGCAGTTCTGCGCTCCGCCCCCAGGCCTCGATGCCTTTTGCCCCCATCCTCCCCTTCAGCTCGGGGTATCTGCTGAGAAACAGGTGTCCGCTCCCCACGTTGAAGAGGCCCCTCTCCGGAACACCTGTGCTGATTGTTGATGGCGGGGTCTCTTTGGCCCGGTTCCGGAGCCTTTCACAGACAGACAGACAGACAGACAGACACCTAGTCGGGCACAGCTAATGAACGAACGGAGAACTGCACCCGGAGCAACGCGAGCGTCCTCCCTCCGCAGCCTCCTGCGGCCGCGGCCACCAGGGGGCGCCGTCCCCACCCGACCCCTCTCCGGGATTGGGGCCCAGAGGGGAATGGGCCCGGACCCCTGGCCAAATCAGGCCAGGCTCTCTGCTGCAAAGGGGAGCTCAGGGAACCCGAGAAGCGGGGTGACTGACCGGGAAGAAGGAAGGAGAGCTGGGGAGCAGCAGGCGCAGGGAGTGGGGAGGAGGAGGGGAGGGGCAGGGGGGAGGTAAAGAGGAAGGGGGGTGACTCTGGAGAGACAGGGACTGCCATCGTGGACACTGGGGCCCGCGCCTCGGGCCGTGTCCTCTGCGCTGCCCTCCATCCACCTGGAGCCCTCGCTCCGGGCCGCTCAGCAGGAGCCCCGACTCCTGGGCTGGGTGCACCTGCGGATTAAAGAGCCTTTGGCCAGAGGTTCTTCAAGCTCCGTCCAGCTTCAGAGCAGCCGGTGCTTCGCTCTCCGCGGGAACCGGGACGGAAGTGCTCAGTGGAGGAGGGCGCCCCTGGCCAGGAGGCCGGTGGGACTGGATGAGGCCCCTCCCACGGAGCGTGACAGTGGCCTCCAGGTGCAGCTCTGAGCTGAGGTCCCCCGGGAAGCGGTTCTCAACCAGGTCTTCAGTTCACACCAGCTGTGCTTCTGAACTGCAATTCACAGCCCTGGCAAAATTAGGAAGCCCTTAGACCAGACCGGCGGAGCCCTCACCCGCACCAGCTCCCCGGGGCAAGGAGCTGTTAGGCCCATTAGTTTGTCTGCCGTCCATCTGTCCGTCCATCCATCCATCCATTGCAAAGTATGTATTTGCTGGGTGCTGGGGAAGCAGTGCAGACCTTCGGGGAATGTGTCCAGACAATGGCACATAGCTTTTGTTTGTTATTGATTTTATTCTCACCCGAGGACTTTTTTTTTTGCATTTATCTTCAGATAGAGTGAGAGGGAGAGAGGGGAGAAGAGAGAGAGAAACATCGATGTGAGAGAGACACATTGACTGGTCGCCACCCACATAATCTCAACCAGGGTGGGGGCAAACTGCAACCGAGGTACATGCCCTTAGCAGGAACCGAACCTGGGACTCTCTGGTCTGCAGGCCGATGCTCTAACTGCTGAGCAAAACCGTCCAGGGCTTCTCTATTGATTTTAGAGAGAGGAAGGGAGAAGGAAAGAGAGAGAAACATTGATGAGAGAAGCATGGATTGGCCACCTCCTGCACATCCCCCACCAGGGATCGGGCCCACAGCCTGGGCGTGTGCCCTGACCGGGAATTGAACCTCTCGGTTCATGGAATGACACTCAATCCACTGAGCCACACCAGCCAGGCAGCACGGAGCTCTTTAACGAGTGATGATCAGCATCACAGGGGCAATCCCTGCGGGCTGCGAGTCTGCACCCAGCAAGGCGAGGCCTCTTGTAGGCGCATGTGGGCTGAAAACAATCGAGAAGGAGCAAGCCTGGAGAAGAAAGGAGGGAACCACCTTCGGGCAGAGGGAAGAGCCTTCCAGAAGCTCCAGAGGCAGGCAAAGCCAGTCTGGGAGGAGGAGGCGGGTGGGATTCTGCTGTGGTTGGCTGCCTTGTGGGTGCTCAGTCCTGGGTGCTCTCACACAGCCCTGAGGCTCCCTCCCGGCTCAGAGCAGGCTCTGCATTGTCAGCCTCCCTGGACAGACATTTCTTGCTGTCTGTCCCCCTAGACCATGAGCTCTCCGGGCTGGGCTGTGGTTCTCACACCTTTGTTCAGTGAACATCAGTCACATGCACCCACCAGCTTCTTTGTTTTTTTTTATGGTGCTAAAATATACATAAAATAAAATTGCTACTTTAATCCTTTAAAAAATATGTTTCTATTTATTTTATTTTATTTTATTTATTGATTTGAGAGAGAGAGAGAAGGGAGAGGGAGAGAGAGATGGAAACATCAATGAGAGAGAACATGAACTGGCTGCCTCCTGCATGCCCCCCGCTAGGGATCGGGCCCACACCTGGGCATGTGCTCTGACCGAAATCGTACTGGGACCTCTCAGTCCATTGGATGATGCTCAGTTCACTGAGCCACACGGGTCAGGCTGTTTCTATCAATTTTAGAGAAAGAAACATCAATGAAAGAGAGAAACATAGATCGCTGCCTCCTGCACACCCCCCTCATCCCCACCCCAGAGATGGAGACCACAACCCAGGCATGTGCCCTAACCGGGAATCAAACCAGCAACCTCTTGGTGTACAGGACGATGCCCAACCAACTGAGCCACACCGGCCAGGGCATGTTTAAGTGTACAGTTCATTGGCATTAAAAATACATTCACAGTGTGGTACAGTCTCACCACCGTCCATCTCCAGAATTATTTTCATCTTACAAAACTGAAACTCTGTCTATTAAACAATAACTTTCCGCTGCCCCTCCCCGTGGCCCAGGCAACCACCACTCTGCTTCCCGTCTCTATCAATTTGCCTATTCTAGGGACCTCACGGGGGTGGAATGATGCGCCCTCGTCCTATGTGAGGCTCATTTCACCGAGCATCATGTCCTCGGGGTTCATCCGAATTGTCACAGGCATCAGAAGTTCCTTCCTTTTTCGGGCCGAATAGTGTTGCATCGCGTGGGTGGACACGTTCACCCAGCATCTGTGGACGGACACTTGGGGTGCTTCCCCGTTGGCCCTGTAATGCTGCTGCTAGGAGGCCTGTCTTTTCCTGTCCGGCCCAGCACCTTGGGCCAAGCACACACCCGACGAGCAGTTGGTATTTTGCCAGGTTCCAGTGTAAAGGGACTGTGGACCCCGTCTGGACTGGCCACCTTCCTTTTGCATAGAGCCGCCCCCGAGGAAGAAAGGGACGTTGCCAGAGTCACAGGCCCACACTGTCTCGTCACCTACTCCCCTCCAGCCATCCTCACGGCTTCCTGAGAAATGACCTCAGAGAGCTTCCCCAGATAAAGGAGGAGATACAGCCAACAACTGGCCCTGTGTGCTAAGCATGGTGTGGACACTCTTCCCCAAGCCATCCCCATTCCAACCTGACACTGACCCCCAAGCCCTGGAAATGGAGACCAGAGACCGGGCCACTCCAGGCTGCCGTGTGCACCTTACTCCAAGGACAGCCCTGCGGGGGACAGAGAGGGGATCACTCCCATTTTACGGACAAGCAAGGGGCCCCGGAGTAGGGAAATGACTTGTCTAGGATGACAGAACTCTGCACAGGGCCTAACTGCAAATCCATCATTCTGTTCGTCATTGTCTGCCAGTCAGGAAAGCCTGGAGCCTCCCTCCCCAGCCGCCTCCCACAGCCAGAGGTCTGAGAACAGTGGGGCGCCCCCCGGACCCCCCGGGCCTGCCCGAACTCTAGCCCGGGGAGCCAGGGTTGCCCAGGCGGCGGAGCGGGCTTTGGGGGCTCCTGGGTGGGTGGCTTTCCTGCTCAGGGCCCCGCCCTCAGCACAGCGGGGCCCTGCTAGGGTCGTGCGTGGTTCGCAGGCTGAGCTTGCCGAGGACCGAGGACGGGGTGGAGGGCACTCGCGGGCACCCGCCCAGCAAGCTTTCTGAGAAAGCCCAGCCCTTCTCTTTCTCCCTCCGGAGGGGCGGGATGGCCACACCAGGGCCTGCCAAGGGTGCTTCCTCTTTGCCCGCTTGCTGTGCGGCGGGTGGCAGCCACCTAACGGCCCGCGGGCTTCCTGGAGGCTGGGCCCGCACCCACACCTGCGCGGGGGCTTAGGAGGGCGGGCTGGCTGTCGGGGGCTTGAGGGGAGCGGTCCCTTATCTCCCTGCCAGAGGACTGCCCTACGGTTGGGGCTTTGTAATCTGACATTGTGATTTTTCACCCTTGTTTTCCCCCCAGGGAGGGGAGATTTGCTGAATCATTCGGGGGAGGTGGTTGGAGGGGCTGGGGGCAAGGCAGCTGGAGGGCGGTGATAAGTCTGAGGCCCTGGAGGGGTGCTGGGGAGGAAACCCCGCTGTGACGGTTTCCAGCTAAGATTGTTGTTCTGCGGACCTGCCCTGGGGACCCCTCAGCTCTGGGACCCTTACCGGCCCCGCAGGGGCACAGAGGGGGCTGGGCTGCGGGCGTCTTGGCAGCCATCAGGGACCCTGAGAGGCAACATGGAGCCGGGTGAACGTGGACCCTGCTAGGTGCCTTGCTTTACACATGGGCCTGCTGCAGCCCCGAGAGGGGCACTGGCGACCCCCACCCCTCGGCTCCCCCAGCAGGACTGGGCGGAGCTGGGCAGACCAGAGACCTTTCGTCTCCCCAGGGTCCTTGCTGTCCCCTTGGTGTGGGGCCACCCTCTCCACTGTCACAGATCAAATTATTTTCATCTCTCAGATGTCTGCTTCCTCCAGGAAAACTTCCCCGACCCCAGGTTGAGCTGGTGACCCCTCCGCTTCTCAGCCTTCCCTAGGGGTCCCTCTCCTAGGTCTTGACCCACCAGGGCCCAGCCCAGGGGACACCCAGCAAAGGCTTGTTGAACAGGGTCCTGGGTTCTCTCCTCAACCCCGAGAAGAGTTGCCTGCATCTGGGGCCCGCAAGGTGGGAAGAAATGCCCAGGCGGGTGGGCTGGTTGCCCAGGGCCCCTCTGTGCACCGTACCGTGGGCCACGGACAGGGGCAGGGTGGCACTGGGGGCAGTGGGAGGGGCAGACGTGGCAGCCAGGCTGCCCGGGCAGAGGCTTCCCCAGCGTGCTCTCTGCCCCCTGATTTCTGACTCTCCTGAGTCGGATGGGCGACCGCAGCCCTGGGGAGCAGGGGTGACTGACGCCTCTGAGTCAGTGGCCACATCCCTCGCTGCTCCCAAAAGGGGCTTCAGGGCAGGAAGAGCCGCCCGCGGTGGTCGCTTCCTGCCTTCCTGCTGCCCAGCTGAGCTCAGAGATAAGTCCTCCCTGGGCCGAGAGAGGCCTGGGGCTCCGGCCTTCCCCAGAAATCATGTCAGGGTTCCTCGCGTGGAGGAAGGAGCCTGAGCACCACGATAACCCCGTTATTTTTAAGAGATCCGGGAGGAAGTCCCAAGTCACCCTTTGCAGAAATAACTCCCAGCCCCAGCCTGGCGTCTGTGACTCCAGCTGTGAGCAGGGACAGCCCGTGAGCGTGGCCCAGTTCTGCTCATCACGCGCTGGCGTGGAGGACGCTGGCCAGCGTGACGCCCGGGCCTGTGCTCCAGGGTCAGAGCCATTGCCATGACAACAGCGACTACCCCGCCTCAGCCCCGGTAGGGATGCACGAGGCAAGTGATCACTGTTTCTCTCTCTTCGAAGTTTCTATTTCTCTCTCCCTCTCCCTTCCTCTCTCTGAAATCAATAAAGACATAGTAAGAAAACCAGCAACGACGACGTCTATTTGAGTGTGATGTGTGGAAAGAGCAGCAGGCCAGAGTCAAGAGGTGTGGATAGGTGCTGGCACAGTACGCCGCCTGTGGACCGACCAAGTGATTTAACTTCTCTGGCCTCAGTTTCCTCATCAGGAAAATGGGGATGATCGTAATGCCTCCTTCAGAGACTTCATTCCTATGACAGTGCTGCCCTGGCCCTCCGTAAACTCCCAGTATGTACTCGATGTTAGTCCAGCAGCAGCAGTGCCGATGGAGTGGGCTTAGTTGCAACAAAGTGTCAGGCACACTCTCCCGTCTTCCTGAAGTCCGTGCTCCTGTGTGGACTCTCCCGCACCGGGCTAGCTGCAGGCCACGGTGCGCACGCCTCACCCCGCCCCTGGTCGCCACACCACCCTCCGGCCCGTGCTCAAGAGCTGGTGAGCCCGGCCGCGGTGGCTCAGTGGTTGAGCACCGACCCGTGGACCTGTTCAATTTCTGGTCCAGGCACAGGCCCGGGTTGCAGGCTCCATCCAGAGTGGGGGGCATGTAGGAGGCAGCAGATTGATGATGATGTTTCTCTCTCATCGATGTTTCTGTCTCTCTCCCTCTCCCTTCCTCTATCCAGAAATGAAAAAAAACATATATTTTTTTAAAAAAAGAACTGACCAAAGGACATCTTGGGCCCCTGGAGCCTGCAGGCTCATTTAGAGTTTTCTAGAGCCCACAGGTGTTCTCTTACAGAGAAACTGAGGCCCAGAGAGGAGTCCTAAAAGTCACCCGGCCAAGTGGGGGCCAGAGCTCCATCCAGCCCCCCGGAACCCCATCCAGGGCTCTCTGTCCCCATCCCTCTTGTGCAGGAGGGAACAGCTCAGTGCTTCTTGGGGAGCCCGCCCTGGCCACCCATGCAGACGGGAGCCCCGCACGGACCCGCTTCCTTCCCTGCACCGTGTCTCCTGGCTCTGTCTGCTTCCCCTTCGTCCCCTCTGAGCTCCGGGGAGGCATTTGGGCTGTTTACTCCAGCGCCCTTCCTATCTTCACCACCTAGAACAGGGCCTGGCATGTGGCAGGTGCCTGACAAATTTGAGTTGATGAACGGGTGCTTTCTGACCCAGGAGGGTGGTCTCTGTGCCTCTGGACGTGTCCTGGGCCCGGCCTGTCAAATGGGACGCCAGGGGACACACACACTGTCCGCTCTGCAGCCGGGCAGGCCTGACCTCTGCTCGCACCCCAGGCTGGGCAGAGGCGGGGCCAGCAGGCTGCTCCTCCCGACCCACCAGGGAGCCTCGCCCCGGACCCTCTCTCCTCTCCCTCTTAATCCCATCACCTTTCTCTTCCTTCCCCCAACCAAACACAAATCTCCACGTTGTTATTGTAAAAATCATGGCAAACTCAGAAAAAGTAATTTTAAAAATCCACCATGATGCCCCTCTGCCCCCAACATAACTCTGGACCTTGGGGTCCCCTGCCTCTGCCAGGTGGTCTCCACTGCCGGGTCAGGGCCCAGGTGAGGCACCCCTCGCAGACCCCGAGCACTTTCTGCAGGGCCCGCAGAGCTGGGGGTGACCCCAGGCCTCGGCCTCCCCCCCTCCTCCACCCCCTCTCCTCTCCCCCCTTTCCCATTCCCGGTCTTCTGCGTCCTTGTCCATCCGCGCTACTCTCGCTCTGAGACTCAGTCTCCTCATTCGTGAGGCAGGGATGCTCATGTCCCCGACTCGCAGGCTGGCGATCCCCAGGGCAGTGCCAAGTGCCCAGCTGGACGTTCGGGGGGCTCCCGGAATGGGAATGAGACCACAGGGGCAGGGAGAAAAGAGGCTGGTGTGGGAGAATGTGGACAAGTGCCCTCTCGCTCACTCCTGCGTTCTGGGAGGGGAACCTTCCAGAAGAGGGGTGTCTTCTTTTGGCCTTTCAGAAGAGCAGGGAGGCCGTGGCAGGGAGACACGGGGTTTTCAGCCCGTGCCCACACTGGGGCTGGCTCCCAGCTGGGTATGCTCCATGGCTGGGGTGTGGGGCCCCCCAGGAACCTCAGAGGCCTCTTCCGCCCTGGCTCTTTTGTTGGGGTGAAGTGGTTGGAAGTCTCTCTCTCTCTCCTGCTCCGCTTCTCCCGCTTTCTGCGCCACCAGGCCCCTGATAACACTTGGAAGGCGCTATCGGCTGGGAGCCTCCTCCCGCTGGGGGGGCCTGTTCCATGCTGACGGTTGGCAGCCGGTACCATTTGATAAACTTATCACACCAAACCTGAGCCTGGCTGCTCAGCACAGCCCCTGCCTCAGATTTCCCTCCTCCTGCGTTCCTGCACCCCCTGCCCCAACCACTGGACCCCAGGCCAGCCTGGCTCCCGCCGAGGCTCACCTGCAGCTGGACACCAAGCCTCCACCCAGGCCAGAGGACAGCTGGGTGTCTGGGGAGGGCTGAGCCCAGCACACACTCACTGCTCCCAAGCTGGGGGCTCTGCCTTAGGGGGTCCCACCTCAACTGTCACGGAGGTGCCAGGGGCCCTGAGGGGGCAGATTATTGGGGACTACTAGGTGCTAGGCCCTAGCTAAGTGTGAGGGCGCAAAGGATTAAACCCGGCATCTGCGGGGAGGAGGTGGTTCAGGGGGTTGGGGGTGGGGACAGGCCAGCTAGCACTTGTGAAGGACTAAGGAACCCGCCCATGCAGCTAACTGTGTGTGGACACCTGCGGGGACCTGTGTGCGGACACCTGCGGGGACCAGTGTGCGGACACCTGCGGGGACCTGTGTGCGGACACCTGCGGGGACCTGTGTGCGGACACCTGTGAGGGCCTGGGTGCAGACACCTGTTGGGGGGCCAGCAGCTTGCAGGGAGGGGCGAAGAGGCAAACGCCAAGGCAGGGCAATGGTATTCGTGCAGAGCGAGTCCTTTTTAATGCCACCGATAGTGTTATCATGCATGCCCATTACAGAAAAAGACAACACCCACCCCAAAAAATAAGGAGAAAAAAATACCTTTATTCAGCCCCCGTTGATACGCGCTCTTTATCCTCAAGCTCCTGTCCACGTGTGTGCAACTAACCAAATGGAATCATATGGCGCTTACTGATTTTTAAACCACTTTCACTACGATATCACGAACAGCTTCCTATGTTGACACATTTACTCTGCAAAATCTATTTTCTCTTCCATTTTTTTTTAGTAAAAAATACACACACACACACACGTCTCTCGCAGACAGAAGTCCCTTGCAGACAGCATTGAGAGTAGACGCAGCCCTCCTTCCTGGCCCCAGAAACAGCACTTTCAGTGGTTGGGTGGGTCGGTCTCTCCCCGCGCCGGCGAGCGTGCTGTTTCTCGGGGCCGCACAGCATCGCGAAGCAGCATCTTTCTCTCCACGCAGCGCCAGGCCGCCTCCGGCTCAGTCCTGGGAGAGTCGGCCTGCCCCTCCCCTGGCTGCGGGGCCGCTGTCCAGACACAGCCTTGGTCACGCAGCCATCTCCTCTCGTGAGCGTTTAGGATGGTTCCAGTTGTTTTCTCATTCCCGTGGGCTTCAGGAGACAGTCCTGGAGCTGATCTGTGTGCCCACCCGTGACTGTTTCTTTTGTGTTTTTTTATCCTCACCCGAGGACATTTTTGCATTTATCTTCAGACAGAGCAGGAGGGAGAGAGGGGGGAAGAGAAAGAGAGAAACATCGATGTGAGAGAGACACATCGACTGGTTGCCACCCACAGGACCCCAACTGGGGCCGGGGACAAACTGCAACCGAGGTACGTGCCCCTAGCGGGAACCGAACCCGGGACTCTCTGGTCTCGGGCTGATGCTCTAACCTCCGAGCCAAACCGGCCAGGGCAGTGATTGTTTCCTAGGAGCGGGGTGGGGGGATGGGGTGAGCACGTGTGGGAAATGCATGTGCTTGAGCTGGGTTTCCAGGGTTCAGGGGAGGAAAGAGGGCATTTTAGGTGGAAGGAGTCGGGGTGCAAAGGCATGAGGGTGAGAAATGGCATCGAGAATTCCCTAAAGGCCTTTTGGGGGAATAACGGGAAAGACTTTGCTGCTGTCCAGGTCCCAGGGAAGCGGACAGTTCTGCCTTGATGTTCTTCTGCGTCCTCCCCTCCACAGGGGTGCTCCCCCCCCCCAGCCAGCCTCAGCAGGGAGCTGAGAGGAGCGGGCGGCACCAGGCACCGAGGTCACACCTGACACGGACTCTGAACTGGCCCCCAGCCCCGGTGTCCCCGCCGCAGTCCCCAGGCCACAGGGCGCACCCCATGGATGGCTCAGCCTGAGGTCTCGGGGCCCCTTCCCTGATCTGCAAGCAGGCAGTGGCTCTGGTGACATTAGGAGACTCTCCTGGGTCTCGAGTGGCTCCTGCTTCCCCGCCCCCACCACGCCCTGCCCCTCTGCGTGTGGTCATTCCAGCCTCAGAGCCTCCAGCCAGAACAGATTCTTTTTCAATCCTCACCCAAGGAAATTTTTCCACTGATGTTCAGATAGAGTGGGAGGGAGAGAGAGAGAGAGCCATCGATGTGAGAGAGACACACCTATGGGTTGCCTCCCGCACGACCCCAACCAGGGCCGGGGATCGAACCACAACCAAGATACACATCCTAGACCAGAATCGAACCCGTGACTCTCTGGTCTGAGGGATGGTGCTCTCACCGCTGAGCCAAACCGGCCAAGCCGAACAGGTTCTTCGTCCCTCTCTGGGCGTGCCTGTTCTATCCCTGCCACCACCAACACCGCTATCCGTCCTGCCCCTCTCTGGAGGAGCCTGCGCCCACACTGGGTGGGAGCCGGTCTAGGCAGTGAAGGTCAGGCCAAGGCCAGGCACGGGGGCTTGAATCTTTAGTCTCCAGATGTTTGGTCTCTAGGGAGCTTTCAGACTAGGACCTATTCTAGGTAACCCAGAACCCTGACCCTTCCGCCCGCCCCTCTGTCCTAGCGCCCAGGCCCTGCCTCTTTCCTTCGCCTGGTCCATCCATTACTTCTAGGCCAGACTCTCCACCCTGGACAGTGGCAGAGGGGGACAGGCTGCTGCCAACTCAGCCACACGCCCATGTCCAGGCTGCCCCTGGGGACACGTTTCCATCCTCATCAGCGACTTCCATGGAGACCTCCTCTGGGCATCTCCCAGTTTGTCCCTTGGGGAGCCCTGGTCCCAGGGCTGGTGGGGCTGGCTGCCCTGCTGGGGTGTGACCTGTTCTCAGAGGTCCCATGACCTCCAAGCAGGAAGGTACAGAGTGCAGGGGCTGGGGATGTAGCCTGAGGCTGCCACCACTGATAGGACATTTTATCCAAATATTAATTCAGATGTTGCATTCTGTTTCCCAATGTGGCCAGTTTGTTTTCATAGTAAAACACTGGTTTTGTTATTTACTGTTGAGTAAGTTGATACTCTAGGTTGAGTCACCAGCCCATCCTGGTCTCACATGGCCCCAGCCACACCTCAGCGAGGAGGGGGTGGGGGCGCAGTCTGAGAAGTGGGCCGGACGCCCCATCTCACGGTACAACATCGGGGACCACCAACCACACCCTGTTCTATACAAACAGAGTCCCTGGCGTCATGCAGTCATCCCTGTAGCCTGGTGGGAAGGCCACTAGACTGGGGGTCAGAAAAGCTGGGTTCTGTGGTACGTTGGCAGTAACTGGTGGTGTGACGGAGGCCACCGCTTCCCCTCTCTGGGCCTCAGTGCCCTGGTGTGGCAAGGGAAAGCCATGTCCCCTTCACGGGGCTGGACACCACCTCCCCGCTCACTGTGACTCAGGTGGTGGGGATTCTACATGGCGGGAGCTGGGGGTGGAATGAGAAGCAGAGAATAGGGTGGGTGGACACCCTCCAATCACACAGTGGGTGGCACCCCACCACACCTACTGAGTCGGGCCACCAACCTGAGTGTGATGAGCAGGCCCCTGATCCTGAGAAAGGGACAGAATGTAACAGGGGGCTCTGCTCCCACTGTCTGAAAACTGCCGCTGGCCTGTGGGCTGGAGCTGCCCGCCCGTCTGAAAATCTCCTCCAGGGGCATCCTTCTGGGGAGGGGAGGGTCGTGGGGAAGGAGCAGGGTGCACTCTGAGCAGCCCCGAGCCCCAGCGACTGCCTTCTATTTTGGGGGGGAGGAGAAGAGAGGGAGAAGCAGATTTCACGGAGCCCCCATACCTGCCACACATCGGCCCTCTTTCTCTGCAGGGTGCAAATGGGGTCCAGCTCCCACTGCTCTGAGGCTGCAGTGTCCCCCCACCATTCGGGCACTCAGTGGAGGGGCCCACACGCTAAATCCCGGTCACCCTGAACCCCAGCAGAGAAAGAAAGACACATTGTTTAGCTTGTGGCCCGCCCTGCCGCAGAAGTGGCTGAAATCCTGATATTGCTGAGGTTTTGTTTAGCAAACAAGGAACATGCAAAGTAGCTCCTGGGCGTGTGTGTGTGTGCGTGTGTGTACGTGTGTGTCCATCCAGCACCCACTCTCCCACTCTCGCAATTCCCCAGACCTAGAAGGGGCAGGGCAAGGCCCCTCACCTGGGGGTGGGGTGCAGGGGACAGGTCAGGAGCTCATCCCAGGCCTGACCCCACTGTGTGACTTTGGATAAGTCCCTGCCCCTGTCTGGGCTTCACCATCTCCGGACAGGGAGGGAGGAGTGGGTGGTCTCAAGGCTGTGCCGGCCCCGCTGCTGGAGACCCAGTTCCTCTGCCTTCAGAGCCAGGCCTCCGGGACAGGAACTGGGAACCTGCTGAGGAGGCCAGCCCACCTCCCCATGCAAATCCCAAACCCCACCCCCACCCCACCCTTCTCCCTCCAGACAGGTTTGTTCAGGGGAATTCTGGCCAAGGTAAATAGGAAGAACCTCTGGAACGAAATATGCCAGGGGTCCTGCCCAGCCAAACCCAGAGCCTGGGAGTCCCCAGCCCCCAGAGGCCTTGGAGCCCAAATAATCAGCAGAGGCAACACCCGAGGGCTCACCGGGAGGAAAGGCAAATGCAGACCTGAAGTGGGAGACTTGGAATCAGATATATCCCATCCCAGCCCCGCACTCCCGCTGTGCGACCCTGGACAAGCTGGCCCACCTCTCTGGGGCTCAGCTCAGTGCCAGAAGGGACTCATTCGGAGGTGTCCATTGTGGTGGCCTGGCCTGGGCTTGGTGCTGAGAGCCAGAGCCCAGAGAAATGCCTCCCAGCAAAGGGGAGTTACCCACAGGTAACTAACTGCCCGTCCACGTTCGGGGGCCTGAGCTGACAGTGAGGAGCCAGAGGGGACAGCTTCGGGCAAGGACTGTGGGAGGAGGCAGCCCTTGAGGGGCCTTGTGCTGGGCCTTGCTCACTGCCGCGCACCCCGGTCTCGGGGAGTCCTCCCCAGACCCCAGCAGTGGACTGCCATGCTCCCCACTTTACAGAGGAGGCGCTGGAGCAGAAGTGAGCAGCTGGCGACGGGCAGCGCCAGGCCTCGCGCGTGTCTGCAAAGCGTCTTCTGCCCCGTAGCTGACGTGCCCAGGTTCTGGGGCCAGGACGTGGGTGGCATCTCTGGGGGCCACTACTCAGCCTACCACAGCGATGACATGAGGACTTTCGTGGGCAGCTTGCCCTGGATTGGCCAGGAGGACCCAGGCGAGCGCAGGGGTCCGTACGAGAGGGAGGCAGGAAGGCACAAGGAGAAGGTGGACAGACAGGAGGGGAAGCAGAGGACAGTTTGATGCGCTTGGGGTGGAGGACAGGCTGTGGCCGAGGATGCGGTGGCCGCTGAAAATCGGAGGGAAACACTGTCCCTGGCGCCAGAGGGAGTGCCCCCCACACCTCGAGTCTAGCCCCCAGGCTCATGCGTCTCCCAGACTGGAAGAGGATGAACTGGTGTTCGAAGCCACTGAGTTGGTGGTGATTTGTGACAGCAGTCACAGGAAACTGACAGCCCCAGCGTGTTGGCCTTGCCCGCCCTGTGGCCTGTGCTTCCGCTGCGGCCCTCACCCGTCTGGTCTGGGCACTGGTCTGCCACCCTGTCTGAGGGCAACGGCACAGCTATTTCTGCGCTTCGGTGTTTCCCACCACCCCTCCCTAAAGCCTCCCCCACCAGCCTGCACACAGTAGGCACTGAATAAATGCCAGTCGAATGTAAACAAATCTGTGTCTTTATTTCCATTTATAGCAGTTGAGGAGAATAGGCTTTTGACAGCAGTAACTGCCGTTTCTCTGGTCCCGTGGTCTGACAGCAGACCTGGACCCCAGCTGCGTGCCGGTCAGAGTGAGGGGTAGCCTGCAGGTCTGGCTGAAGCAGAGGGGTGCTAGGCATCCCACGGGGGCAGGAGGCAGCTCTGTCCACCCGACAGCCTGAGAGAGGCCCCCTGAAAACCAAGGGGACCAGATTCCAGCATGGTGGGCAGAGGCACGAGGAGAACTTCTCTGTGGGTTCCAGCTCTGGTCTTTTTGTGGCATCCATGGGGCTTCTCTGGCCTTCTGGGCTCTGCCCTGGGGAAGGCACCCAAGTTTTTATACCTTCAGCTCAGAAAAGACCCAACCCAGCTCCCACACTTTACAGCAGGAGAACTATTGGTTCAGAGAGGGAAAGTGATTTGCCCAAAGTCACACAGCAATTTCGTGAGTCTCAAAACAAGCTGGACGACTCCCATCCAGTGTCGCTTCCAGGAGACTGGGTGTCTGGGTGCGTGAGGCTGGCCTCCCTCCAGGTGCCAGGCCCTCAGGACAGGCTGGCCAGGGGCCGGGGCTGGGCACAGCCTCACTTGAGGCTGTGCTGGCTCTCGCGGTGCCGCCGCAGGTCCACCTTGCGCTGGAAGCCCTTGGCGCAGAGCTCACAGCTGAAGGGCTTAAAGCCCGTGTGCTTCCGGCTGTGGGTGATGAGGTTGGAGCTCTGGCTGAAGGCCTTCCCGCACACCTGGCACTTGTGTGGCTTCTCACCTGAGGGGCGACAAGGACAGGGTCAGGGCCACCTGTGCCAGGCCTGCTGCCTCGACGCCCTGCAGCAGCCCACTTTCACTTTGACAGCCCCTCCCACTGGATTGTACCCGGGTTAGGGCAAGGACGGGGTCCACCTGGTTTATCAATCTTGCACAGCTCCTGGCCGTGCCTGGCACAAAGAGCTACTCGGTCAATAGTCGAGGAATGAATGAGTGGAAGAAGGAATGAATGAACGGACCGATGGAGGAATGAAGACTCAATGGCGGGATGAATGACGTGAATGAATGAATACATGAATTAGTGGAGGAGAGAATGAATGAACGAATGAATGAAAAATTCACTTGCTAGTCTCACGTCTACACGGAGACCAACACCCTGCCTTGTGCTGTTTCCTTTCTCTAGGCATTAAGTGGATGTAGGTGCACCCAGCCCCCCTGTGGGAGGGGGTGTCCCTCATGTAACGTCATCCCACTGTCTTAAAGCTGGGACCTTCTAACAGTGACAGGTGGGTTAGCCAGGGGCTCTGTCTCTGGGAGGGCTGGGCTGGGCATGGCGGGAGGGGCGCTGGGCTGGGGCATGGCAGGTGGGGCGCTGGGCTGGGGCCTCACCCGTGTGGATGTAGGTGTGCTTCTTCATGTCGGACTTCTGGTGGAAGCGCTTGCCGCAGAACTGGCAGGGGTAGGGCCGCGTGTCCGAGTGGATGAGCAGGTGGGTGGACAGGGTGGACGAGCGCTTGAAGGCTTTGCCACACATCTGGCACTCGAAGCTGCGCTCCTGCGGGAGAAAACGAGGCCCCGGGGGTCAGGCGCAGGCGGGGCTGGCCGGAATCCCCCGAGGAACAGGACAATGTGGGGGTGGCCTGGAGGACGGGGTCTGGGGGAGCAGCTGCCTCCCAGGAGGGCCCTCCCGTGGGATTTTCCCTTGTATCTCTCACAAGGTCCCAAACAGAATACACATCTGCGGACTGACTGCCGGACCGACTGACCCGGGGGCTTCGGGGGTTACATGTCATGTCCCCTCACCCGAGTTCCTCGGGGCGGGAATGGTTCGGTTAAGTCTGAATATTGAACCTGCTTCTGTAGCTCACTGGTCACGCGACCGTGGCAAGGCGGTTAACCTCCCGGAGACTCGGTTTCCCCATCTGTACACTGGGGCAGTGAGCGTAATGACCCCAGCGGGTCTCCGGGCGGGTGGGAGGTGGAGAACCGGCCCGCCCGAAGGCCAGCTCTCGCGACATTTCCGGCTTCTCCCACCTGCGCGTCCCCACTGACCCAGGTGTTCGTGACTCGGCAGGAGCAGGTGCTCTCCCTGCGCGGGACACTAAGGGGCTCCTGCCTCGGGCAGGGCTACGTGGGTGAGACGAACATCGAGCCTGGCTTCACTGTGAGCCGAGCGCCTGGAAGGTGAGGACACCTGTCCTGACCCCAGGGGCAGGATCATTCCTGAGCCTCGGACACGGCGCTGCCAGCCTGCCCAGGCCTCTTCTGTTGTCCATCGGGGAGCGAAGGGTGCTAAGAGTGGGCACTGGAGACGCAGCCCACTCTACGGGGCAGGTAGTGAGGGACCCCCATCTGGGTCACCCTCGGGGGGGCAGGGAGAGAGACCAGCCATAGCCCCGGGCTTGCTGGGCGTGGCACGGAGCCGGAGGGGGTGGGGCCTGTGCTCGCCCCGCCCACCTGGGAGTGGACGTGCGTGTGCTGCGCCAGGCTCACAGCGTGGCCGAAGGTTTTGCCGCAGACGTCACAGGCGAAGGGCCGGGTCCCGCTGTGGGAGCGACGGGCGTGCACCTCAAGCCCATGTGGGGTGGAGAAGACCTGGGGGCAGGGGCAGAGTGTGAGGCCACGGGGCTTGCGGGGCTGCAGAGAGGGAGCCCGGCCTGGGTCCCAAGGCACCTCCCCCACCCCCACCCCGGTGCCCAGTTCCAGCTGCGGCCTTTACTGGGGAAGATGCGCCGGATTGCTGGTTCTGCTGGCCTGTGCTATCTGTCCTGCCAGGTCCCTTTCTCTCTCTGTCTGGGTCTCCTGTCAGTAAGATGGGGGCTGGGGGACAGCTGGAAGGCCTCTCCTAGCCCTCTCTGGAGGCTGAATAGCCAGCCTAGTGGTTAAGAACCAAAGTTGGAGAACCTGGCTCTGCTATCTACTTGCTGTGTGCCCTTGGGCAAGCGACTCAACTTTTCTGAACCTCAGCTCATCTGCCTCCTGGGGCTCATGGGTGTCAAGTGCTCAGCACAGGGCTGGGCACATGGTCAGGGCTCAAGGAATGGTGAGGAGGACAAAGCTGTGAACCCTCGATCCCACCTGGGGACCCGAGGCGCACAGGAAACGCCCAGCCCTGGACAGCCAGTCTCCAGCGCGCAGGGGTGGAGGGTGGGGGTGTGCCTGCCGGCCTCCGCTCACCTTGTTGCACTTGACACAGTGGTACACATCCATGCCCGGGGAGTAGTGGAGGCTGAAGTCCAGGGGCGGCTCGGCGCTGGGCACCAGAGGGCTGCCGTACAGGCTGACGGAGCGTTCCAGGAAGGCAGACTGCATGGTGGAGGGGGCCTGCCGATAGCTGTGGCTGTAGGACGAGGCCAGGGCGTCCCAGGAGAAGCTGGGCTTGTAGAACGGGGGTGAGTCGGAGGGTGGTGAGTCCCTGTCTTGTGGCTGGGACATCACAACAGGGCTCTCTGTGGAGAGGAGGACATATGCCTGGTGGTGACTTAAACATAGGGCGCCCATCACTACCATGTGCTGGGGGGGTCAGTGTGTAAGTCCTAAGCACCCCACCCTGGGCTTCATCAGCCTGCCCAGCTGCTCCCTTTGGCCCCCACACTGAAGTGTTCATCTGGAAACGAGGTCCTGTCCAGGAGGGGTCCAAGCAGAAGCCCGAGAGCCCAGCATCCACGTGACCTGTTGGTCCTCCCTGACCATGACTCCAGGGGTTCCTGCGTCCAGGAGCCCCTCCATCCCCCTCAACTCACTGGAGAATGGTTGGGGTCTTGGGCCAGGTACCTGGTGCCGAGACCATCCTGGTCAAGCTCTGGTCCAGCTC
This sequence comes from Molossus molossus, assembly GCF_014108415.1. Taxonomy (NCBI): domain Eukaryota; kingdom Metazoa; phylum Chordata; class Mammalia; order Chiroptera; family Molossidae; genus Molossus; species Molossus molossus. The sequence continues at coordinate 3,253,915 of NW_023425349.1, forward strand.
CAGCGCCGGCTTTTGTTTGAGGTCAGTCCAGTCCAGGTGCTGGTTCGGGAACGTGGTGCTGAGAGCAGAGTGGTTGCTCGGGACCTGCTCGCTGGCCACTGTGGGGAGACAGGGCCATCAGTGCCACTGGCTACTGGATCCAGGCGGGGGACGCCCTCCCCAGGAGGAGGCGGACCCAGGGAGACCAGCTCGCTGCTGCCTCTGGCTGCCCGGCTGGGAGGGCCAGCCGGAGGCCAGGAGGAGACCCCCCAGAGAACTCCTGGACCAGTGTCGGTTCTTCTGAGCACCGACCTGAGCCCTAGATTGGATCCCGTTTAGGACCCTCATGTCATCATCTGCAGCTACAGAGGACCAGCTGCTCTCCTGGCTCTCATCGCCCCAGGGACACAGAAAGGTGGGTTCATTCATTCATTCATTCATTCAGCCAGCATGGACGTAGCTCCCCTGCTCCCAGACCTGCAGGGTGATGAGCTGCTGCAGCCCGTCCTGCGGGGCGGGCGTGTGGGGTGCAGCGGGGCCCAGCCTGTGCCCTCACTCACCCGGGCTCAGGACAGGAGGCCAGACCGGTTCATCCTGGTCGCGGGGCTGGTGGTACGTGTGAGCCTTCTTGCTCTTCACCAGGAAGGAGCGTGGCATTGTCCGCGTGCGCCCCGCACCTGCAAGGGCAGAGGGTGAGGACGCTTAGGAGGACCACGCTCCTCTCTATCTTAGAGCCTCCTCCTTAAGTCAGAACCCACTGTCCTGGGTTCAGTAGTGTCCCCCAAAAGTTTGTGTCCACCCCAAACCTGTGAATGTGACCTTACTTAGAAATAGGGTCTTTGCAGTTGTGGTCAGGTTAGAGGTCAGACTGGGTTAGGGTGGACCCAAAATCCAATGACTAGTGTCCTTATGGGAAGAGGGAGATGTAGGCACATGGGCCAGAGGTACGGGGGTGCCACGTGGAGGTGGGGGTGGAGGCTGGAGCGACACCCTACAAGCCGAGCAACGCCCGGGAGGACCGATGGCCACCAGCATGTAGCAGAGAGGTACGAAACACTCCTGCAGAGCCTGCAGAAGGACCGGCCTTGCCGACGTCTTGACTTTGGTTTTGTAGACGTCAGAACCCTGAGAGAACACATTTCTGTTGTTTTAGGGTTAGGGTTGGTAGCACTTGGTATCAATCCAAACTCCCCACTACTCCCTGCTAGAAAGAACACACCAACCTCTAGAAAACCCCAGGCCCAGCCTGCTGCCACACGTGTGCCCTGAGAGGCACCGGGAGCAAAGAAGGGAGGTCGGGGTCTCTGTGCGTGACACCCTGGGGACCCACACCCAGAAAGCTGCATTCAAATCCTTGCTGGATGGGCCTTCAGCAGCCACAGAAAGGGTGGGCTCAGCTCAGGTTGTGGAGCCAGATGCTCATGGGTTAGAATCCCAGCTCACCCGCTGTGCAGTTTGGGGCAGACACCTAACCTCTCTGGGCCTATTCCCTTTTCTGCCAGCTGGGGCATCCAGGTCTGGGAGAAGTGCCCCCTCCCTGGGGCCGCAGGGGCGATAGGGCCAAGCGCGGGAAAGGGATTACGGCAGCTCTGAGCGACAGCGAGGGCCTGGTGATAAGGCCCCGGCAGCAGCACACTGCAGGAGGGAGATTAGACAGGGCAGCTAGGGGCTCTGCCTTCAGCACAAACCCCGGGAGTCACCAAGGCCACGACCAGAGCCAAGCAGAAGAGGGACCCCCAACCGTGCCCAGGGGCCGCAGGGGCCTCAGGAGTTTGGGCTGTGGCCACCCTGCCCCAGGGCCAGCCAGGCCTGGCTCTCCTTGCCGTCGGCCTCACTGTCCAGATCTGCTAAATGGGGATCACAGCCCAGCTGCCTGGGATTCCTGGGGCCAGAGAGCATCTCCGTGTATCACGGACAAGCGTGTGGCATGCCTGGCGTGGTTCCTGGGCTGTGGGGAGTGCTGAGCATGGTGGCATCTCAGCCCACGGGAAGAGAAGCGTCAGGGGGCAGGCACCGCTGCGTCCTGTCCTGTGTCATCGCATCCCCAGCCTGGCCCATAGCAAGACACCCCGAGGGTGGGACGCTCTGGACCAGGAGCAAGGCCATACTCCAGGCCCTACCCCTCCGGGCTCTGAAATAAGGGGGTGGGGCTTGAAGGCGGCTGGGGTCCCGTCCAGCTCTCAGTTGGACCTCCCAGGCTCGCCCGGCCTACCCTCCCCGGGCTGTGGGCAGCGGTGGCTTTATCTCCCAGGGACTGTCTTCCTGCTCCGTCCCTCCACCCCTCGAGGGCTCCCCGCAGCCCCCTTCCTTCTCCCGTCTAGCTCTGGCTTCGCTGGGCAGTTCCAGAGAAGACCCCTAGGTCCCGAGGGAGGGCTGGTAAGCTGGGTTCCCCACATCCTTTGTTCCGGGGGAGCCTCCCAAGGCCATGGGCTATCTCTTTTGTTAACATAGTATTTTATCAGTGAATCAACTAGACCCAAAGGCAGGTGACTGGCTTAGTTTCGGGTCTGTTAACCCTGACCTGAGAGCCAAGTCTCTGTCACCCCATTTTGTAGAGAAGCCACGGCTGAGGGGCCGGCTTGCGACCCCAGGGCAGAGCGAGGCGAGGACCCGGCCACCCATCCCAGGCCTCCATGCCCTTGATCGCCAGACTTCGGGTGGACACCGAGCAGAGAGGCGAGGAGGAAACCGGGGAGTGTTTCGAGCTCCCTGGGGTGCATTATGTCATCAAGTCCGACCCCTCAGGGCAGGGGCAGCCGTGATTGTCGCGGGGTAAACTGAGGAAAGTGGCCCCCCGGAGTCGCATCGCGCCTGTCTTGCTCGGACTGGACCTCTGGCCCGCCCCGCACCTCCTGCGGACAGCCAGCCCGAGAAGCAGGGCGAGGCTGGGCGCTGGGAGCCAGAGGGGCGAACAGTCAAATCCCCCTGATCTTTGCATCTTTTCCAGAACCCATACGGCCCCACGCGGGCCCCTAAAGAGTTTTGGTGAGAGGTGGGTGGGAGACCAGGCTTCCTTTGGGAAACTTCGGGCTTCCCCCAGGCTCAGAACCCATGGAGACCCAGGACGGCAAAGCAATAAGCCTCTCTCACCGAGGGGCCCACTGCACCCAGAGAACTTCCTTTTGGCCCCTGTTAGCCGAGTTAAAATAAATAAATTAAAAAAAAAACAGGAACTAATCACCTATATGGTAGTTAATTAACAACTACACCGTTGTGATTCACAGGAACTTGTTCTGAGTAGAAGCTCAGAGCAGAGATTGTGAAAGAAGCTGAAGATGTCTTCATGGGACAGAGACCTTGATGGTATCGGGCTCCGGAAAGAGATGCACTGTTAACATCTCTTCAAAAAGCCCCAATCCTGATAGAGGGATCCCCCGGCCCTGAATCAGAATCTTGACCGACACTTCTGTGGGGCGGGGTGACCCTGCACCCCGACTTCCAGGTGGAGCTGGAGCAGCAGGTCTGTGATTTGCGAATACCAGGTGCCCCGGGCGTCCCGTGGGGTCCAGTCTGATTGTGCGACCTTGAGCTTGACCACATCACCGCCAACCTGGGGCTTGGTTTTCCTATCTCTCACAGGGACGGTTGGACTACGATTTCTACACTTCCCTTTTGCTCTAAAATCCCATGCACAGTTCGTTGAGCGTCAGTGGGGGACTGGCCCACCTTGACCGAGAAACTCATCCCCTGGGTTCCCCTTTTGGGAGGGTTGGGTAAGACTCCGCTGCTTCTGAGTCTGCTGCAGAGGACCCTTTGGACTTCCTTTATGTTTAAAGACTTCAGGGGAAACACAAAACAAACAAACAAAAGTCCTTTCCATGAAGGGGTAGGAGGAAGTGAGCTCAGGTCATGTTAGGGGTCAGATCAGACAGTGGTCATTCTTTTTCTTTGAAATGTGGAAGACATTCCCAAATGTTTCCTCATAAGTTCAGAGAATGCAAGTTCAGAGTGAGTCCGTATCTGGGTGTATCCCCCAAAGAATTGAAAGCAGGGACGTGGACAGATACTGGTACACCCCAATTCACAGCAGCCGTGTTCATAGCACCAAAAAGGGGAAGCGACCAAGTGTCCATCAATGGATGATGAATACATGCGATGTACGCACACAGTGGAATATTATTCAGCCTTCAAAAGGAAAGAAATCCTGACACCTGCTACAACGTGGATGAAACTGGAGGACAGGGTGCTGAGTGAAACAAGCCCGTCGCCAAACGACAAATACCACGTGGCTGTACTTACACGCAGTATCTACAGTAGGCAAATTCATAGAGACAGAAAGTAGAATGGTGGGTGCCAGGGGCTGGGGGAGGGGAAGCGGGAGTTATTGTTTAATGAAGACAAGGTTTCTGTCTTGCAAGATGAGAAAGTTCTGTAAATGGATGGTGGCACCCGGAGCGCCTCCCCGCGAGCGTACTCAGTGCCACTGACGTGTACACTTAACACGGTCAGTTTCGCATTGGGTGTATTTTATCTCAATAAAAACAAAAATGAGTGAAATTGGCACAGCCTGAGCATTTCTGAATTGGAGACTCGAGCAGCTCCTGCCGGCTTGAATTTCTGGAGCCAGGCTGAGAGCCCTAAGGCTTTCTCAGTTCCCGAAAAGGGCGGGGGGCTGTGTCCCAGCGCGGCACCGCGGGTGGTCAGGCGACTTTCCTGAGGGTCTCCTGGACCGTCTGCAGGGGGGCCAGCACACCGCCCCTCAAACCTGAGCTGGAAGAGACCTCGCTCGTCCCCTGAGCGGAAGAGCCCCTCTGTGTCAGCTCTGAGGACCAGAAAGCCACCACTGCACTGAGTCTGAAACCTCACCGTCTGCCAGGCAGCGGGCAGGGGCTGTGCCCAGGGCAGGGGCAGCCCGCCGGCTTCTACCAGACCCACACCCAGAGACTCAAATGAACCCCCAGCCCCGGGATCTCATGAAAGCTGTGGACTCTTCCCCAGAAAGAAGTATGCAGGCATGTGCCCCCAGCGATCCTGGGGACCGTCCCCCCAACGAAGTCTGCTTTAGAGTAAGTGCCTCTGCCCAGACGCCCAGAAAAGGTTGGCTCTTTCTCCCAAAAAGGCAGGAAAGGTCTTGACACCAGTCCTCACCCACAGCCCTGCCGTTCCTGGAGGCTGGGGGGAGACGTGGGGAGGCGCCTGGCTCAGGGCCCCAGGAACTTGGGTGAAGGTCGCCTGGACAGTGGGGGGGGGGGGACGCCGGGTAGAACTCTCTTCACTGTGCTCAATCCCAGCCTCACTTGACACACAAAGAGGGCTCACATCGCGGTGCTCTGGGGACTGGGACAGTTGGTGCCCGAGGGGCACACCCACTCTGCCCGCCCGGGTCTTCGGAGTGTGGGGAAGGCACTGTGCACGGGTATCTGTCAGCCTAAGACTGAGTTTTGAAAAGGGTGGTGCCTCAGCCCTATAGCCCAGAAGCCGGCCTCCTGGCCGCTGCCTGTCCCGGGCTCAGGGGCCGAGAGCCACATCCCATAGGAGAACCTTGCAGCCACCCCATGCTTCCTGGAGGTGCCAAGGGACTAGGAACCTGCCTGCAAATAGTCGAAGTGAGACATGCAAATGGAAAGGCCGAGGCAGGGGCGCCCCAGCCCCCCACCCTGTGCTCACCTGTCCACAGCTGCAGTGGGGACCTCGCGGGCTCTCTGCGGACCGGCTCCCTCCGGCCACCTGGTGACTCTCGGCACAAATGCACACTTCTCCTTTTCTCTCTCTCTCTCTGGTTTTTTTCTTCCCTCTTCTGTTCCCCTCCCTGATTTTCAATCTGATTATTTGTCAAAATCTGGCGGCCAGGGGACAGCCAATAGAGAGCCGGCAGGCTGTATTTGCTTATCACTGCGTCCAGTCCCCGGAGCCCTGGGTTCGGGCTCACCCTCGGCGCCCGCCTGCACTTGGTCTCTCCGGAAAGTTCCAATGACATCTGGATGAAAAGATAATGACGGCTAAATTATTAAATTTAAAAATTAAATGAAATAAAACATTGACTTGTAAACCTGATTTCGTATTGAGAATTTATAACTTTATTTAGTTTTCCTCTTTCTTTCTTCTCCCTATCCTTCCTTCCCCCCTTCCTTCCTTCCTTCCTTCCTTCCTTCTCCCCTTCCTTCCTTCCTTCTCCCCTTCCTTCCCCCCTTCCTTCCTTCCTTCCCCCCTTCCTTTCTTCCTTCTCCCCTTCCTTCTCTCCTTCCTTCTCCCCTTCCTTCCTTCCTTCTCCCCTTCCTTCCCCCCTTCCTTTCTTCCTTCTCCCCTTCCTTCTCCCCTTCCTTCCTTCCTTCCTCCCTCCCTCCCTCCCTCCCTCCCTCCCTCCCTCCCTCCCTTCTCCCTCCCCCTGTCTCCCTCCCTCATCCCCCCAGCTGGCACCCCAGCCAGGATGCACTCTTGGACAAAGCACTTGGCTAGTGGGCTGCTGCTGAGGGCCCCTGTCCCTGCAGAGGTCACCTTTGAGAAGGAAAGTCAAATTCATGCTCCCAGGCTTGACCCCAGAAGGTGTGAAGGAACAATCAGGTGTGGTAGTGAAGTCTGCCAGACCCTCAGTTCCACACTCCCGCCCCAGGGTCTGCGTGTGCCGCCATCTGGTGGCTGCAGAGAGGACCACGGGGCCGTCCATGGGGGCCTCCAGCGTGTCCCCGGTCACCAGGGGGAAGCAGCGATGGCCAGTGTGGGACGTCTCATGCCATTTGACACCCAGCTCCATTCCCTGATACCGCCCCCCACCGTTCCCACACCTTGACCTCCTCAGCTTCCCAGCGGCTCAGGGATGACTAATTTATTTCAGGAGGAGGTTTTGCATAAGACAAGAACTCACAAGCAGGGCACTGTTAGGCTGATTTGCATACTCTTCCCACCCCAGCCCAAGAGATTGTGTTTCCCTCAAAAAGAAAACACATTTGGTGAGGGGAAGCCCCCCCCCCACTACCCTTCAAGTCCAAGGTAGGACAGACGGGGAGAAAGGGGGTCCGGTATCTGTGCTGGGCTGAGCCTTTAAGTACGTGAGCACCAATCTGGACATCACCGGGCCCAAGTGATGCCACCAGGGCTCAGGTCCCAACCACAGGCCACTGACAGTCACCCCCAGCCCTGTGTTTCTTTTCTGGCTGGAGAGACATGAGTGGAAACATCTGGAATATTCTTTGGATGTTGCACACCGCCGACGGTCAACTCAAACCGTTGGAAATTATGCAGAAAACTTCAGACAGTAATTCATGGGCACTAAGAAAAGATTCTCCGCTCACTTGACAACTCCTGATGCTTCGCCTTCTCGCGTCTCTGCGCATGCGCCCCCAGTTCGCTGCTGGGACCACAGGCTCCTTCCCACCGAATGTTATTTCAGGGCCTCCTCCATTCTCTGGGGGCTTTTGTTAACATATTTCATGGCTTCACAGTTTTCCATGACCACTTTCTGCCACTGGGGCACTTAGCTTGGGGTGTTTTCTAGCGTGGGGCTGCTGCGTGGGGCACCCAGTTTCGATGCTCCTCCCCTGAATAACCAGCTCAGGGGCTCCCTTCCCAGACAGGCCTTCCCTGGGGAAGCACCCAGGCCTCCAGCCCCGGGCAGCATCACAGTGTCAAGGTGAGGGTCCTTGCAGCGCAAACCCCCAAACCCCGGGGCTCTGCATCAATCCCCGGCAGGGCCCACGCCACTCCCCTTGGTGACAGCCCTGGATGGGAAATGCATTTATTAGTCCGTCCCGAGGGCGACATCACTTCAGCAGCCCTGTGCTCATTCATTCGTTCGTTCGTTTGTTCAGTTCCTGTTGGCACCTTCCATATATCAGGTTCCTCCTTCCCCCTCTCCCCTCCTCCCTTCCTCCCTGTCTCAGCTCTGGCTGCCATAACAAAATACCATAGGCTGGGTGGCTTAACATCCACTTCTCACAGAGGCTGGGAAGTCTGTGATCAAGGTGCCAGCAGACTCCGTTTCTGCTGAGGACACGCCTTGCAGACAGCCACCTTCTCGCTGAGCCCTCACTCACACAGCAGACAGCGAGCTGCTGTCTCTCTGTCTCATCTCCTAAGGACACGAATCCCATCATCAGGGTGACCCTCGTGAGCTCCTCAAACCCTAATTACCTCCCAGGCCCACCTCCAAACACCATCACAGTGGGAGTCGGGCTTCAGCGTGGGAATCGGGGCAGGTACCAACATCCAGTCTATAACGCTCCCTTAGCTAACGCATGTTTATCGAGCGCCTACTAGGCACCAGCTGCGGGGGTTTCGAACAAGAACTAGACAGACACTCTCGTGAGCTCCTTCCTGGTCTAGCAGGTGGGACCGAGCGCCCTGACATTTGCAGTCTGGGGTGGGACAGCTGTGATGTAAACATCGTATGCAAAGGAGCAAAGGGGAAATGGACGTGGACCCGGAGAGCTGATGAAAGAAGTGACATCTAAGTAGATGCCAGGCTGAGTTCGTCGGGAGAAGAAACGCAGGGGAGAGTGTCTAAAAAGACAAACACCAGGTGCAAGGAGCCGGAGGCGGCCAAGTTCAGTAAGGTGGAGGGGGGAGACTGAAGGACGGGGAAGTAAGGATGGGACGTTTGAGAGAGGAGCCCAGAAGAAAGGAAGAAGTGGGGCCAGGAAGATTGTGGCCTGGTTTAAAAACCTTCAGTGATTCCTTTGCCTAACAGGACAAAAATCTCAGCTTCAGAGGTTAGGGCCCCAGGTTCCTCAGGGTCAGAGCTCTTTCCAAGGACAGCACCCCTTCAGGGCAGCCACAAAAACCCGATCAAACCGGCTTAGCAACAAAGCAATTACTTCGCATCACTGAGAAGTTCCAGCTTCAGGCACGGCTGGACCCAGGTGCTCCACTGACATTGTCTGGCTCACATTTTTTTGTGCCTCAGGACATTTTCATGTGCTGCCCCCTCTGCCTGGATGGTCTAACTCCCAGATCTTCCCACAAATATGGGTCTTTCACTGACCAGGGCTGGCAGACCCTCCTGCCAAAACCACACTAAGAGGCTAAGAAAGGGGAGCAAGGGATGAGTTCTGGAAGGAAGAGCAGTCAGCCCACAGAATAAGGCCAGAAAGGTGTTTGGGGCGATAGCTTCTGCCTCCCACCTCGCTTCTCATTGTCACCTCAATATTCTGTGTTCTCGCTGGGGACAAAATCCCAACTCCTGCCTTTGCCTTTTCGGTTCCACCTGTCCAGAATGTTCTTTCTCTTCGGTCTCCTCCTTCACAGGTCTCAACTCCTCCAGGAAGCCTTCCCAGACGTCCCACAATCCCTGGGGTCACCTGTGCTCTAAAGGATTCTGCCCTTGTCCAGGTGGTGTGGCTCAGTGGTTGACATTGACCCGGTTGGGTTCCCGGTCAGGGCACATGCCCAGGTTGTGGGCTCTGGTAGAGGGCGTGCAGGAGGCAGCCCATCCATGTTGATGTTTCTCATCCATGTTTCTATCTCTTGCTCTCTTTCTCTCTAAAATTAATTTAAAAAACAAAACATATTTTTTACTTTTTTATTTTTATTTTTAATCCTCACCTGAGGATATTTTTACATTTATCTTCAGACAGAGTGGGAAGGAGAGAGAGAGAAACAGCCATGTGAGAGAGATACATTGATTGGTTGCCACCCTCATGACCCCAACAGGGACTGGGGACGAACCGCAACCGAGGTATTTGCCCTTGGCTGGAATCAGACCCCGGACTCTTTGATCTGCGGGCCGATGCTCTAACCACTGAGCAAAACTGGCCAGGGTCACTTTTTTTTTTAAAAATAAACATTCGGCCCGCCCGGGGCCACCCTGGACTCCTGTCCTGCGTTGTCCGTCACGGACACTCAGCGGCTTCTCCACGAGGCCGGCAGCCGTCTAAGGGGAGGGACATTGGGGAGTAAGTCCTCTCAGCCGGTGACAGGCTCAGGCTGAATAAATGGGACCCGCGGCCACCAAGGGACAGTATTGGGCAGTGTGCAGAGCCCGACCCTCTGCGGACACATCTCAGGCAAGTACAGGTGTGTGCTTGCTCTGAGGGGGTGAGGGGTGGTGAATGTGCTGTGCTGGGTGGGTGGCGGGGTCTAGGACGAGCGGGCACCTTTCTGGCCTTGGTTTAGTTAGAATGGCCACGGAGAGTAAAGCAACAGACATGCGCTGAGCCCATGTGCCCCAGGAGCAGGAGGATGGACTGGGTGGTTCCTGCACCGGGGGTGGGGGTGGGGGAGGGGGCTCCCAGCAAGCCCACTGCACCCTGGGGCCACCCTCCTCTCCCTGCCTCCTGGCGCCAGAAAAGCCCCATCTTCTGTCCTGCTAGGTCCCCGCCTTTCAGGGAGATGGCAGAGTTCTTTCCAAGCCCCGGCTCCTTGCCAGGAGCTGCAGGCAGCTGAGGTGGAGGGCGCCCTTCTTGCAAACACCGCGGGTCACTAGGGGATGGCACCGTCCCGCTGGCTCACTGCAGAGGATGCAATTCACCATGTCGTCACGAGGTGGCGCTCCTGCCTGCCTTTTCTCTGGCAAAACCCTGAAAACACTAAAAAGTGTCCGTATATATCTATGTAGTATGTGTGTATGTGTGTGTGTGTGTGTATCTATATCTATATCTATCATCTATCTAGTGTATCTAATTACTACTCAAATTACAAAAGTCAGTCCAGCTGGTGTGTCTCAGTGCCTGAGCATCGACCCCTGACCAAGAGGTCGCCAGTTCAATTTTCCGATTTTCCGTCAGGGCACATGCCCAGGATGTGGGCCAGATCCCCAGTGGGGGGCATGCAGGAGGCGGCCAATTGATGTTCTCTCTCATCAACGTTTCTATCTCCTTCTCTTTCCTCTCTCTCTAAAATGAATACAGAAAAAATAGTAGGTAAAAATATTAAGAAACAAAACAAAATTGATACATGATCAGAGCAGAAAGAAGAAAATTAAAGAATGTGCACCTCTGTCTTGATGTGTATTTAGTTTTTCTCTCTTCCTCCCTCCTCCTCCCTTGCCCCTTCTCCCCTCATTTGCATGTGCGCCTATGATGCTTTTGAATTCAAACAAATCTTTATTATTATTATTTTATTTTTCAATCCTCACCTGAGGATATTTTTCCATTTATCTTCAGATAGAGTGTGAGGAAGAGAGAGAGAGAGAGAGAAACATTGACGTGAGAGGGACACATCAACTGGTTGCCTCTCGCACGACCCCAACCAGGGCCAGGGATCGAACCGCAACCAAGGTACGTGCCCTTGACTGGAATCAAACCTGCGACTCATTGGTCCACAGGCTGATGTTCTAACGACTGAGCAAGACTGGCCAGAGCAAACACATCTTTATTATTAAAAATAACCTTTGTTGCCCTGGCCGGTTTGGCTCAGCGGTTAGAGCGTCCGCCTGCGGTCCCGAGAGACCCGGGTTCGGTTCCCGCTAAGGGCACGTACCTTGGTTGCAGTTTGTCCCCGGCCCTGGTTGGTCGTGCGGGTGGCAGCCACTCGATGTGTCCCTTTCACATCGATGTTTCCCCCCCCCTCTCTCTCTCTTCCTCTCCCTCCGTCTGTACAGAAAATGGAAAAATGTCCTCGGATGAGGATAAAAAAAAATAAAATAAAATAACCTTTGTTGACCCTTCCCTGTTGAATCCCATAGTTAGGCAGTATCTCCCCCAGGCTGTGAGCTCAACCCTCTGTCCTCCAGCCTCCCCAGAGTCTGCAGGTGGGGACCAGCCACATCCTGGCGGAAGACCATGGGTGCGTTCTCGCCACAGGGTGGTCAGCTGGCCTCACAGGAGCATAGGGGAAAGAGGGAATTAGAGGAATCGGGTGGGCCCTGGCCGGTTTGGCTCAGCGGTTGCAGCATCAACCTGCAGTCCCGAGAGACCCAGGTTCAGTTCCCGCTAAGGTCATGTACCTTGGTTGCAGTTTGTCCCCGGCCCTGGTTGGTTGTGCGGGTGGCAGCCACTCGATGTGTCCCTTTCACGTCGATGTTTCTCTCTCTCTCTCTCTTCCTCTCTCTCCCTTTCACTCTACCTGAACAAAAAATGGAAAAATGTCCTTGGGTGAGGATAAAAAAAAAAAAGAGAAGTCGGATGGGAGTGGGAGGGGGCTGCGCCCCCGTCCCGTGTTCCTGCCTCAGGCCTCCCAGCAACCCCGGCAGCGGCGGCAAACAGGCCCCAGGACCCCTCTCTGGCTCAGGAGATAACGAGCCGATCAGGAAGCCCACCTGCGCCTTCCACCCCAACAGAACTCCTCAGCCAGGGTCCTGTGCAGAAGCTCCAACAGCTGTCCTCACGCAAACCTCCGGCAGGAGGCCCGCGAGGACCGAGAGGCAGGGGGACGGCAGGTCCCCAACTCATCCGCCTGAGGTTTCAGAGCGGGAAACTGAGGCACAGAGAGAGACGTGCCAAGGGCACACGGCTCCTCAGAAGCAGAGCAGGGCTGGGACCGGCTCCTAACTCTCCTCGAAGCCCTTCACAGGGGTGGCCGTTCTTATGCCTGCAGTGTAGACATCTCGTCTGTTCCATGAGACATCACTGCCCATGCCAGGGAACAGAGCAGGTGACATCTGATTCTCCAGAGTCACCGGGTGGAGTGGAAGCGTCATTCTGGTGTCCGGGCCACTAGCCTCCCGAGACCCCAACTTCACATCTGTCGCGTGGGGCTAAGGCAGTGCCTCCCTGGGCTTGTTGCAGATAGCAAATTCGAGGCCACGCGTCACGCGTGAAAATATTTCATAAATGCTAAGATTCTTTAAATGTGCCAGTGACTGTTTCCTGGCAGCGACATCCACTAGCAGACCACAGAGCTCTGCTCTGTCTCGTTATCGCGAGGTCGAGAGCAGCCCTGGCTGTGGGGGAAGGAAAGGGGGCGTGTCTGCCCGAGTCCCGCCAGGTGGGCTGTGCTCCTTGGCGTGGCGGGTTGATGATGAATGGACCGCCTGACGCTTGGCACACACTCCCCGTGACTTCCGCCTCCGAGTTCCCGCTCACACACGGGGAGCCCACTCCGAGGCTGCGGGTGGAGGAGGAAGAAATCAAAGTTCCCTGAACACTTTTACCCGGGGCCGGGTGGGGTGGGGGCTTCACAGCCTTGACACGTAGGGAAACTGAGGACCAACTTCCAGGGGCGGCTGGCACCAGGACCGAGTCCACAGTGACAGTGGGGGCGACCTGCCCGACCACAGTCTTTCCCCAGAAGCACGCTTGGCTCATCATGGGGTCAGCAGGTGTGCCAGGCGTGGGTGAGAGTCTGTGCTCCTGCCATCAGCTGTGCGTGTGTGCATGTGCGTGTGTGTGCGTGTTTTCACTAGCCAGGCTTAGGAGGGTGAGAATCTCCCCGTGAGTCCTCACCTCCCCAGTCAAGCCCACTGAGGGGCACCCCCGGCCGGTGATGCCTTGGTGGCGGGCTGGTTCACAAACGGAGGGTATGCTGTGACCGCTGAGCGGTAGGCCCTGTCTTCCCTCACAGCCGGCTTGGGCCAGGGGGCTCTGGGCCTGGCGCATGGCTTCAGTCTCCAGGCTCGGGAGGCAGAGCCCGAAATGAGCGCACAAAGCGGGCAGGAGCCCCAGGAAGGATGTTCGAGGGGATGCACACACCTTCACAGAGGACTAGACCCACAAAGCCGCCTGGGAAGGGACCCCCTTTTCCACGGGGGCTCTCTCTCAACGCTGCGCAGTACTCTGGGCGTCCTGCCTGCAGGATGTGGGGGAGGGATCACACAGAGGACACCTTCCACCCACCAGGATTTGCACCCAATTTCCATGTTTTGCATGTGCCTGCTGCCTTCAGAGATTTCCAGTTCCCGTGTCATCAGAATCCCCTGAAGAAGGAGCGTTTTTCTCCTCTGTTGCTTCTTACCCACCCATGAGCCTGCAGGAAGGACCCTCCGCTGAAGAAAAGAAGGAAACATAAGACGTGTACATTAAGTGTGTGCAATTTTTTGTGTATTGGCTATAACTCAGTAGAGCTAAAAAAAAAAAGGCTCTGGCTGGTTTGGCTCAGCGGTTAGAGCGTCGGCCTGCGGTCCAGAGAGACCTGGGTTCGGTTCCCGCTAAGGGCGCGTACCTCGGTTGCGGTTTGTCCCCGGCCCTGGTTGGTCATGCGGGTGGCAGCCACTCGATGTGTCCCTTTCACGTCGATGCTTCTCTCTCTCCCTCCCACTCTATCTGAACAAAAGGAAAAATGTCCTCGGGTGAGGATAAAAAATAAATAAATAAAATCTCTTCTTTTAGCATCCATAATAGAGAGACCCAGGGAAGTACCCTAATTGGCCCAGTTCAAGTCACATGTCCAACCACTTTGGCTAATCACTTTGGCTAAATGATGGGGCTCTCAGATTGGCTAGGCCTAGCTCCAGTGACTGTGGCCTGGGGGTGGTGCTCTGGGTGTCCCCAGAATGGGGCAGGAGAGAGGCTGTGCAGACAGATTCAATGGGTGTACTCCCATGCCCCAGACAGCGCCACCTGCCTACAAGGTGGGCAAACCCCTGCCACCCGGGAGGCTCCAGGGTGGTACGTGGAAGGTGGTGATCTGATTAACATCTCTTTGGCAAAGGACAAAAATCAACCCCCAGGAAGTAGGAAATGTCTGGGCAGCCCAGACTGGGCAGGGTTGCCGCTGCCTGTCCTTTCCAGACTCTCTCACGGGCCCCTGTGGTCCATATTGAGAAGAGTCGCCATCTTCCCCAGACGCTGTATGAAAGGGGCAGCGTGGTTGTGGCCTCCTGCAGGGCCAGGAGCGGATGAGCTCAGGGTATCACTGCTCCCTCCCCAGAGAGCACTCCAGCAGGGTGAGCCTGCAGGGCCGGGGAAACTTGCAGGTAGGGAGAGGGTTCCTGGGTCAGGCTCTGGGACAGCGCCTGTCCCCCAACTCCACCCAGTCACTGGTGGTCTCAGGAATCTTTGACTGTATTTGAGCCCCTGCCCTGGTGTGAATGCAAAGGCAAAATAGTTTGTGAACTGGAGGCAGTGGGAGAACCCTGACCCGCCCCCTCCTCCCCCAACCTTTCCTGCTTGGTCCCCAAGCTGACTCTGCTTTGGTGGCTACACAGAAGTTAGCATTTGATGAACCAACACCTGGGAAGCGGACTGTGAGCACAGTCAACACAGCAACAAAACTAATGTTTATTGAATGAGGGTCTACATTTATTATAGCTTAATATCTTATTGATATCTTATTGAATCCAGCCCAAATCTCCATGCAGTCGGTGTTGCTATTACCCCCGTGTTGTGGATGAGGAAGCCAAGTCTCACTCAGTCAGTATGATGGTCAAACCTGCATTCAAACTCTGTTCTGTTTGGAACAAGACCTCTTTTTTTTTTTTTTTTGGTACATGCCCTTAACGGGAACCGAACCCGGGACTTTCTGGTCCGCAGGCCGATGCTCCAACCCCTGAGCCAAACTGGCTAGGGCAGAAGAACTCTTTTTAAAAAAATAATTAATAGCTCTGGCCGGTTTGGCTCAGCGGTTAGAGCGTCGGCCTGCGGTCCAGAGAGACCTGGGTTCGGTTTACGCTAAGGGCGCGTGCCTCGGTTGCAGTTTGTCCCCAGCCCTGGTTGGTCGTGCGGGTGGCAGCCACTCGATGTGTCCCTTTCACGTCGATGTTTCTCTCTCTCTCTCTTTCCCTCCCACTCTGTCTGAACAAAAAATGGAAAAATGTCCTCGGGTGAGAATTAAAAAAAATAATAATAATTAATATTTTTATGGTTTTCTCTTTTTTGTAATATTTTTTATGTATTTTTAGATAGGAAGGGAGAGAGATGGAGAAACATCAATGAGAGAGAAACATCGATGGGCTGCCTCTGCACGTCCCCTACTGGGGATCGAGCCTGAAACCCAGGCATGTGCCCTGACCAGGAATAGAACCAGGACCTCTCAGTCCATGGGAGGACCCTCAATCCACTGACCCACCCTGGCTGGGCTGGATCAAGACCTCTTGGTTTCCCCCAACTGCCTCCTTGAGCCTGTGTGACTAGTAATGTGTCCCCAGCTCAATGCTCATCTCCCCCATAAGCCAGCATGTTATAAAGGCTGTGCACTGCTCGAGGGCCCCAGGAGGGTTGGGGGTGAGTGGGTAGGGGCAGAAATACAGCCTGGGCTCTGCTCATGTGGGCTATGGGCCCAGAGGGGGTGTCTTTTTCTAATTTTCACAAAGACAATCTACAAGCTAGCCCTACCTTGGATCACACTGGTCCTCTTAGCATTCTGACAAAACCCACCAGGCTGGCCACTCCACCAGGCCCCTCGAATGACGCTCTGCCTTGTGACCCAATTGGTTCCCATGACAAAGCTTGTTTTCCCCTAACTCACCCAGCATCTTCCTGCCTCTAAGCTCTTGTTTCTTTGGTTTTCCACCTCTCCCAATTCATTTTAATAAAACCTACCTCTACGGCCTGTTTTTATTTAAAAAAATGTTTTTATTGATTTTTCAAGAGGAAGGGAGAGGAGGGAAATATGGATCAGCTGCCTTCTGCACGCCCCCTATTGGGATTCAAGCCCAAAACCCAGGCATGTGCCTGACGGAATAGAACTGCCTTTTGGTGCATAGGACAACACTCAACCAACTGAGCCACACAGGCCAGGGCTCTCCTGCCGTTAAAGCCCAGCCAGGCTCTGACTGGTTTTGCTCAGCGGTTAGAGTGTTGGCCTGTGAACCAAAGGGTCTCAGGTTTGATTCCCGGTCCAAAGCACGTACCTGGGTTGCAGATTTAATCCCTAGCTCTAGCTGGGGTTGGGAAGCAACCAATTAATGTCTCTCTCTCACACTGATTTTTTTTCCCCCTCCCTCCCTTCCACTCTATTTAAAAATCAATGGAAAATACCCTTGAGTGAAGATTAACAACAACAACAAAAAAGTAATAAAAACAAAAAATAAAACCCAGCCAGTTGGGCCCAGCTGGAGTGGCTTAATTGGTTAGAATGTCGTCCTGGACACGGAAAGGTTGCTGGGCACATACCTGGGTTTCAGGTTTCATCCTGCTTCAGAGCAAGTATGGAGGGCAACTGACCGATGTTTCTCTCTCTCTCCCCCTTCCTCTCTCTAAGCATGTCCTTGGGTGAGGATTAAAAAAACAAAAACAAAAAAACCAGCCAGTTTGTGATTCAGAAACACAGTACAATATGGCGGCACCCTGTAAGCTGTTGTACATTTGAAACCTATATAATTGTATTAACCAATGACACCCCAATAAATGAAAAAAACACAACAGAATGGATCACAAATTGTGGTATACCCACAGCATGAAATACTGTACTGCAGTGAGAAGGAAGGAACTATAACCAAAGCAACCGATACTGATGAATCTGATAGGCATAAACAAACGAAAAGCCCAGCCAGAGGTCGTCCTTCAAAAACCCACAGTTAGATGTCATCTCTCTCTCCACCACCTCCCACACTGCATCGGTCATAGCACCTCGAGCCACCCCCAGCATCTGCCCAGCATCTACCAGCATCTACCGTCTCTGTAAGACACTGAGCTACACACCCTCCCACTTTGTTTCCCTGAAGCTGCACGAGTGTCATGTGCGCATCCGAGGGAGAAACTGAGGCTCAGAGGACTTCCAGGCCTGTCCAGGTTCACACGGCTAGGATGTAGCACAGCAGGGACTCAATGCAGGGGTTCTCATTTAAAAAAAATTATTTTCTTTATTGATTTTAGAGAGGGAGAGGGAGAGAGAGAAACATCGATGGGAAAGAACATGGATTGGCCGCCTCCTGCA
Source organism: Molossus molossus (assembly GCF_014108415.1). Lineage (NCBI taxonomy): Eukaryota > Metazoa > Chordata > Mammalia > Chiroptera > Molossidae > Molossus > Molossus molossus. Next base: position 3,271,519 of record NW_023425349.1, read on the forward strand.
TGCCCCCACTGGGGATCGGGCCCACAACCTGGGCATGTGCCCTGACCGGGGACAAATCGTCAACCTCTTGGTGCCTGGGTGGACGCTCAACCACTGGGCCACTCAGCCGGGTTCTTGTTTTAAAGCTGCCTGCTCTGGGGAGCATTGTTTTAAATCCATGGAGATTTTGCTTCCCCACAACTGTGGTCAATTTGGCTCAAATACACTCAAAAATGTTCTTAAAAATAAATAAAGTAAAGCTGCCTGCCCGGATGAGGGTGGTTTCCATGGACGTCGCGACCAGGTCCGAAGTGTTGGCGCCCTGAGGGCAGAAGCCGGTGGCTCCTCGCAGCCCCGGAGGTGGGCTTTTGCCAACATCCAGCAAAGGCAAGGTCGCCGGGGCAGCGCCCGCCGCCTTCCCTCGGGGGGCTGCCCCGGCCCCGAGGCTGCACAGCGGACCCTTCACCCACGCAGGCCCAGTGGCTCCGGGGGACGCGGGATCGCAGCCCCGCGGCCCCGCCGAGTCAGCCCGCGAGAAGCCCCGGGAAGGAGCCGGCACCCCAACCACACCCAGACCGGCCAACTTGTTTACGCCTCTTGCACAGCCCCGCCCGCCCGGCCGGCCAGGCCACGTGACCCGCGCCCCGCCCCTCGCTCGCGCGCGTGGCTCCGCCCGCCGCGCCGGCCCTTCTTTTCGCCTCCTTCGGAGTCACAAGATCTCGCAGCGGCCCGCTTTCGGGATCCTTCCGCCCGGCCCCGCCCCCCCGCCTTAGAAACTCTCGCCGGCTCCTTCTCGACCGGCTCCCATCCTCGGTAATGAGCAGAACGGCACCTTCTGTCCAGCGTGGCTGCCGGCTGCGGGCCTCTGCCGCTGGGCCCGAGGGAGCGGCGAGACCCCGCCGGGGACTCTTTTTCGTGGCGGAGGCGGCAGCCGGCCGGGGACCTTTCACGACGGGGGAGGTGCTGTACGTCCAAGATGGCGGCGCCCTGTGGGCTGGAGGAACTGTGAGGTAAACAGCTGAGGGGGAGGAGACGGTGGGTGAGTATGGGGGTGTCGCCCCCTCCTTTTCATGGGGGCTTCTCGGGGCTGCCCTGGCACCATGACCCCAGTCGGGGAGGCCTTGGGGGGCGGGGACAGGGGGCTCCCTTGCTGGCGACCGGACCCCGGGAAGGGGGATTCGGAAAGCTTTCCCCTCCCTCTTATTACGCGCTGTCTCCGGTGGGGCCCGGCGGGGCTGGCGGGTCCCTGGGATGGAGCGGGGGCCTGGCCGGCACTCCGCCCTCGTCGGCGGCCGGGGACACGGCCGGGTGCACGCCCGGGCCGCGGCGCCCAGGGCAGGGGGCCGGTGAGCCCCCTCGCCAGCCCCTCGCTGGGTGGGGTGACAGGCTCCCCGGGGGTGCGGAGAGCGGGCGGGGGGGAGACCCTCGGTTGGCGGGGCCGCGCCGGGCGGCGGGGCCGGTCCCAGGGCTCGGGGAGAGGGGCCGCGGTGGGGGCCGAATGAATGGAGGCTGCCTGCGGGCATCGAGGGCTCGCGGACTCCGGGTTTGGCTCCGCTGCAATTTGCGTGGCCGGAGTGCCCGGCTCGGGAGTGCTCGTGGGTGGTTAATGACGGCGAAGACAGTTACCTGAAGTCGGCAGAGGCGACGCTGGAGACAGCTATTTGCAGAGCCACTCCTAGGCGCTCATTCATTCGAGGACCTGGAGGGAGAAGGGCTTGCAGGCGGAGAGCTTCGCCGTCAAAGCTCTTGCTTTGTGTCTCCTGGTCAGGAGTTGTGCTTGGTGCGTTTTGGATTGGGGGGAGGGTGTCTCGGAAGGGGGTGCGGTCCTCCTCGGAGAGACAGCTCACGTTTAGGGAGTACTCACTGTGGAAGTGCCCCGCCGTCATCTCCTTCGTCCTCGCGACAAAGGGAAGAGGAAGCCACTATCTACACCTCCATTTCCCAGATGACAAAACTGAGGCCCAGAGACATCAGGGTAACCTGCCCGAGGTCACCTCTAGTAGAATCTGAGCCAAGAACAGACCTCGGGTCTGACTGATTCCAAGACTGTGGACGGGTCGTTATTTATACCAACGTGAGTCTCTCTTTTATCAGTTATTTGATCAAAGCTGGCCTGTCATTCTAATTAAGTGGTTGGAATTAATCAGTTGGCCAAGGTTTGTGCACAAGTGCCTGTGTGTGTTTAATTTTGAAGAGGAGTGCTGTTGCTTGTGTGACTTAGCTTTTGTTTCGGATGGCAGTGTCGGGCATGTAAACATGCTCGTCTAGACTGGAAAGTGTTTGATATTTTTATAAAACTTGATGACTTGACTGCAGAAGGAAGTCCTGCTAAAACCCTTGTTGGATTTTTTTTTTTTTTTTAAATAGAAAGCATAGAAATAGCACTTAACTTTACATAGAGTATGCTGTAAAAGTACTAAAATAGAATAATATTCATCTGAGATACTTTGATTTATGATTTTGAGATCAACGTGGAGTCATCTGAATTCAAACACGCTGGCAAAGTGGAGCTGTAAATCTCAAGAAGCATTACAAAACCGGATCTTCTGGGAGCCCTTGATTTACTGAGCAACCACCTGTGATTCTTAAGTTGAACATTCCTGAGTAAACCTGGAGTATGCAAATGTGAAAACTGATTTAGGGTTGTGCAGGGAAATGTACCTTCAACAGTCATGCATCAGGGAAATGAGGCTCCTCAGAAACACTGAAACGATTCTTGCTATTGCCCTGGGGAGCTGCAGACTCTTCTTAACCACCTGATGTAAACTTAAGGGGTATTTATAGAAGATGTAAATGGAAAATATTGTCTTACTAAAGTTAATATCTTATCCAAAACACTCTCACTTCACGTGCCTGGAAGGATGATGATGTAAGCTTTCTTTGCTTCATGCATTTCCTGGTGTCATAAAGACTTGATGTGTTTCTAAATTCCTAGTTAGATTTCTAGAGAGCTACAAGCCTTCTTACTTTTTTGTGTTAAATTGGAGTGTCTCAAATCCTTTGACTCTATTGTACTCTTCCTCACTGGGTTAAGAGCAAAGACCTCTGATACTGCTACTGTTGTGTGGTGTAATACTATCTCTTCTGTGCATACCTGGTTTCATTTGTGAGATGAAACTAGACAGTCTTACTAGGACAGATCAAATATATACCTATGTGATATTTACAGAATAATAAAATTGCTGGAAATGAGATCTCTAACAGTGTTCATCAGAACCTCCATCACAGATGTCAGACCCCACATTAGGTAGACCTGCACATTCAGTCTTTGAGGACAACCTGGATGTATATATTGGGAAAAGGCAAAGATGTTGAGGATCAGAGGCTGAGAGGACCAGTGCCTGAAAGTTTCAATCTGGTGATTTTTTAAAATTTATAATTTATTGCACAGGAATTTAAAAAAATAGTTTCTATCTTCTGGTGTGTGTAGTGGGGTGAATTTGGGGCTCTTCATTATAGCCGACCTGGTCTTATAGCTCTTTTTCCAAAGTTTGTTAGGGTTCAGATATGTTCTTTTCTGGGATCCAGGGCCATAGTGGACTCAAATGAGAGTCTCCTGGAATTACTTGGACATTCTTGGGTGCAGATGAGCCAAATACAGTAACATAGCAACCATTTCCAGCTTTATAAAAGTCAAATCACTTTAGACTTGGAACAAGTCACTTCACCACCATTTCTTCATCTGTGAAGTAAGAGAGTTGAATTGTAAATTATAGTATTCCTAAATCTAAATTTCTGTGATTCAGGGTCCTCCTGGGACTTCAGTTAAACGTTCTGACTAAATTGATTGAATCAAAGTGTTCATGGCTTCATAGCATCTAAGCACTTTGGTGACTTTTAGCCAAACCTGTTGACTGGTGACCTGTTTATCTTTTTCCTTTATTTCACATTATTTTAAAAAGGTAATTTTCTTTAAATTTCTCATATTATAAATCTTTCTTTGAGAAATTAGTTTTATTTGTATTAGTTTTGCTTGTCATTTAAGTAGCTACAATCGTGAAAGAAAAGCATACTCAGCATTCAAACCTGTAGTTTTTTGCTTTATTTTATTTTATTTTTATCCTCACCTGAGGACTTTTTTTTTTTTTTGCATTTATCTTCAGATAGAGCAGGAGGGAGAGAAGGAGGAAGAGAGAGCGAGAGAGAAACATCGATGTGAGAGAGACACATCTACTGGCTGCCTGCCACTCGCACAACCCCCACTGGGGCTGGGGACAAACTTCAACTGAAGTACATGCCCTTAGCGGGAACTGAACCCAGGACTCTCTGGTCCGAGAGCCGACGCACTACCGCTGAGGCAAACTGGTCAGGGCGCTTTTTGCTTTAAACGTACATATTATAAGTATATGCTCAAACACTGAGTTTTTTCCTTCAGTGTTTAATATAATTTAGTTTGCATGAAATACTCATCCCCTCCCCCCATTTAAGTTGATTTGAAAGAGGTCTACCATCAGCAATTTTATGACTTACTTTTTAAGCCTGTAGTTATTAGAAATTAGTAATTTAGTATCTAATGTGTCTTAGTGGAGAACTAAACAATTGTATATATATATACACACACACACACACACACACACATATATATATACATACACACACACACACACACACACATATATATATTTTTTTCATTTGTTCATTCTCAGGACCTTGTTTATTTTTTCTTGTCCCTTCTGATGTGCAGTGCTAGCTTTCGTTCTGTATAGGGAAGTAGCAAAGGGCAACAATATTTGTAAAGGTTGAATGAATTCAGATTGTCATCTACTGAGTCAAGTGCCTTAAAAAACAAGGTTTGATACAAAACAAGGCATGGTAGTTACTGGCCTAGAACTCACAGGTCACTGTGTAAAGGTAATGGCAATAAGGACCATGAAGTATTTGAGTAACGAGGGACAAGTGTGTCCTTCTGTTGGTGATGGAAGACACAGTGGCGAGTGATAAGGAAGAACAAATGTAGTGACCTTAATGTCTGCAGTCATTAGCCTGCGCTGCTTTCGGTGGTTCACAGCACAGTAACAGACTCAAAATGTATCCATTTTAAGTTACACAGTGGTTTTAGCAATGTTTCAAATACAAGTTGTTGAATGGATGGACTGCTGAACCTCATGTATCCAGCAATAGGTTTTGTTCAGTAATAATATTGTTATAATAAAGTTTATATTTACTGAGTACTTATGAGCCAAACACTGTGCTGAGTATTTTATAGGTAAGATCCTATGAATTCTTAAGAGACAGGACAGGGAGATGAAGAAATTGAGGCCTAAAGTCACTTTTTTGGTTGCTGAGCTGGGATCTGAACCCTGTTGGTTGGATCCAGAGCCCCTAAATTTAATATTTCACTGTGTTAAACTGTCAGAACTGCTAACCTCATAAACTAACTTATAGATCAGTGGTTCTTAATCTTTTTTTGGGGTGGAGTGGAGGTCCGTTCTCCTCTGAAAATCCAGGGAAACTATGGACCACATATCCCTTCCTGTCCTATCACCACCAAAAGCAAGTTCATAGAGATGTAAAATATTGAGTATGGCTTCAGGAACTTCATAGACCCAGCTTGGAGCTCAGCCGATCATTCTAGATAGATTCTTGCTCTTAAAAATGGACTTGGGCTTTATTAAAAACAACCTATTTTTTTAAACCAATAGAGTAGGTAGGAGAGGCCCAACTCTTTTACTTATTTATTTTAAAAATACTTTTATTGATTTTAGAGAGAGAGGAAGGGAGAGGGAGAGAGAGAAACATCAATGTAAGAGATAACCACTGATAGGTTTCCTCCTGCACACACCCTGACTGGGGATCGAACCTGCAACCTGAGCATGTGCCCTGACTAGGAATCGAATCAGCAACCTTTTGGTGCATAAGAGGATGCTCAACCAGCTGAGCCACCCCAGCCAGGGTAAGGCCCAACTCTTTTATAGATGGGCCTGTGTACTATTTGTATTATAAATCATTTGTCAGACTTTTATACTGAAATATTCTTTATGCTTCATTGGAAATTCAGCTTTAGGTGCCTCATTTAAAAAAATCAGAAGTGGAAAAGTCAGCTATGTAACTTGCTAAATGCTTGTCAGGCATAGCTTTCAGTCTCTGCTGGTGCTTTTAGCACCTGGTAGAGTTCCTCTGGGTTTTCCCCCAAGGTTTATGCACTATTTTTTCCTTTTGAACCTTAAAGTGTGTGTGTGTAAAATGTTTCTCACCTTCATCCTTCTTTCTTCTTCCTGGACGAGTGGTTCTCAATCTTTATTGGGCATTAGAATCACCCCACCCCTAGAGTTTCTGGTTCAGGTCTGGGACAAGGCCCAAGAATTTGCAATTCTAACAAATTCCAGGTGATGCTGATGTTGCTGATGTGAGGACTACATATGAGAACCATTGTCCTGGACCCTATGCCTTTATTCCTGGATATTTCTGATTTAGTCCTATGAGCTTGAAGCCTAAAGAAATCTTAACCATTTGCCCAGATTTCTTTTAGGGGAGCTCAGTATAGTGACTTTTTGACACATACATGATATCTGTTTGGCCTGTATTTTCTAGTAAATAATTTTGTTCATGCTAATGCAAAACATAAGAAACATTATTTATAGAAGAACTATATCTTACCAAAATCAAGCTCTGTCTCTGCAGGCGACCTTTGAAATAGGACACGAGCTTCAGCAAGTTGTCCATCAAGCTCCCTGATGGCAAAATCTGAATGGAGAACCTGGAGCTCTCCTGCCCCAGCTTGTATGACCTTGAGAAGGACTACTGCTGAGACCATTTAAATCACATGTGACTACATGTTTTGGCAGGTCTTGCCATCAGCTGTTTTATTCACATACTAAGTAGTATTTCTTACTCCTTCTCTTTTCTTCTGTGCGCTGGTAGGAAGAGGGACTGGGAGCTGGTATCTTATGCCTTTTGGGTACTTGTGCTGGAGACAACTTTGTTCACTTGATAGAATATTACTCTAAGAATTCACCTCAGAGCTGAGCATGATAGTATAATAGTGTCTTATTAACAGACTATTATTATCTGTATTGCTAACATACTAACTGTACTATTCACATAACAGTGTGATATTTCTGCTTCACACCTACTGTATTTGATAATGAAATAGTCCATTTGTGCCTGAACCTGTATCTGAATTGTCTTTGAGTTTTTCCTAGTAAAAACCTGAATATAGAAACAAATGTAGTAAAGAGATGTTTGCCTTCGGTTATACCTGTTGTCGTGGTTTTTTACCACAGACAGGTGTGTTCAGAGTTACCTTAGGCGATGTGCTGTGCGGTTTCCTATTTTGTGTGATTGCAGCTCTGGGACTCCTAGAGGGTAGAAGGCCACACACAACACTGGCTTTCTAAAAGTCCGAATAGCAGCTGATGTTTTCAGATAAGATACTTTCTAAAGGCTTCGTGGGTGCCTGCCATGAGCGTTCATAACGGCATGCATCGCTCTTAGCCGTCTCTCAGCCCGCCATGTATCTTGCTGAGGGCAGAGGTCTGTGACGGACATGCACAGGTCCTGCTAATGACAGCGACACGTGGCAGGTGTGCTGGAGTTCATGCGTAATCCTAGGCGTATAAGCCATCGATCTGCAAACACCTAAAGTGTGAGAGCAAGGTGAACTGTGAAAACAAATTGACCTGCATTCCTTCCATGTAATCTCCAGACACTAAAGTGCGGAGCCCTCATCTTCCGCAAACCGCCCCTTATTTTATTCAGAAAGACTGCCTGTAGAAGTCTGTTACCACGTTGCCGCAGGAGAGAGCATCGCTCAGACTGGCGAAAGGGAAAGGCTAGGTCTAGGGCATTTTTCTTGGTCAGTTGGGTTTTTGAAACTAAGATGGACAGACCCTGTTACGCTCTGACAGGTGTTTTCATCCATACCCTTGGGGGTGTACACATCCTGACAAGGGTCTTCTCCATTCCTCACTTCTGATCAGGAAATTCACAGGTCACATCTCACTTTCCTGACCAGAAGATTCTACCCCGTAGTACCTCGATAGGGCAGGATTTAACTATAAGCTAGTAAGGGAATAAGCACTTAAAGCATCAGTACTGGCAGATAGTGTTGACGTGCCAGCATTACGGTGATGCTGGTGTATTGCCATCGCCTTTTTCCAGCGTAGTGATGAAGCCTTGGGGAGTCTTCACGTTGAGCATCACATCAGACATTCTGATTTCCTATGTCAGTGCCTTTTTCTAGGACAGGGATGTTGGCTGGGCAGGCTGCAAGAGCTCCGCTTGTATATATCCTAATTTTACCCTCACCTTAGATGCTGCTTTTCAGTAAAAGATCCAAGTGGGATAAATTGCAAGAAGTCTATATGACTCTCTGGACTAACAGCTGCTTTAAGGATTCTGAAGATTAGAGGCTCCTGTGTTTAATTCTGACTCTTGGTTTGGTTGAGTGACAGAGGTCGGGCAAGCACTCCCTGTCTGAAAGACCAGTCTGCCTCCCCGCACTGCAGACACGTCTGCACGGGCCACTGAGGACCACGGTGTTAGTGTGTGGAGTGTGCGCCATGAGGAAATAGAATCACCTTGTTGTCTGGGACAAGAGATCGTAACTGTTACAGAGTCACTCAGTCCCCTAGTTCGACTTTAACCAGGATGTATGTTGAAGGGTTCGTTTCCAGTCTTTGCTGTGCTTAGGGGACTTAGGTGTGTTGAGTGTATGAGGCTCAGCTCTTGTCCTCTGTAGTCAGCCCTGGAATGCCTACCAGAGAAGCTGGTGCAGCCGTTGCTCACAGAGCAGGGTTATTTGCTTCTTGTGTGGCAGGCACTGGACTAGGCCCTGGGTGTCCGTTGGTGGACTTGTCCTCGTGGAGCTTCCAGGCCCGTGACCAGTCTGCGCCTAAATACATTTTTTTATTTTATCCTCACTCGAGGACGTTTTTGCATTTCAGATAGAGCAGGAGGGAGAGAAGGGGGAAGGGAGAGAGAAAAACATCAATGTGAGAGAGACACATCGACTGGCTGCCATCCACACAACCCCATCCGGGGCCGGGGACAAACCGCAACCGAGGTACATGCCCTTAGTGGGAACCGAACCCGGGTCTCTCTGGTCCGCGGGCTGACGCTCTAACCGCTGAGCAAAATCGGCCAGGGCTGTGCCTAAATATATTTTGAAGCTAACTGGAATGTATGTATTTATACATACTCGTATTTGACATAGATGTTTAATGAGATAATGTGGATAGAAAGGGGGAAGAAAGTAGAGAAATGATAACTCTTTTTTTTTATCTTCACCTGAGGACATTTTTCTAGTTTTTGTTCAGGTAGAGTGGGAGGGGGAGAGAGGAAGAGAGAGAGAGAAACATCGATGTGAAAGGGACACATCGAGTGGCTGCCACCCGCACGACCAACCAGGGCCGGGGACAAACTGCAACCGAGGTACGTGCCCTTAGCGGGAACTGAACTCGGGTCTCTCGGGACCGCAGGCCAACGCTCCAATCGCTGAGCCAAACCGGCCAGGGCGAGAAATGATAGCTCTTTACAAATATTTTATGCTTGTCATGTAGAAGGATTAGATTAAGGTTGTGTTGTTTTGAAGGCAGAATTCAGCTTTGCACATTTAAGAATGTTTTAACTCCTAGTCATTCCATCAACAAGTATAGTAAATCCTCACTTAACATTGTTGTTAGATTCTGCTACTTCAAGCAAAATACCATGTAGTGTAAGTGTTGTTATTACAGGCTAATTGATAGAAACAAGTTGAGCTCTATGATGCTGAAGCAGTAAGACGTCCTTCGAGAACCTGCTGCAGCCAGCACGGTGGTAGCTGCTGGGACACAGTGTGGAACAATCTGCTCTCTTCTCTGGATGTGACTTCAGTCCAGTGAGGGAGACATGGTCAGGAACTAATTACACAAGTGATGCAGAGAAATCCAGCTGTTAAGAGTCCACAATGGGGCCTGACCCAGTCTGGGACTTGGGAATGGAGGGAAGTGAAGGCTTCTCTGACGCATGTATGTTTAAGCTGAGATTTAAAGGGTGAAGACTTAGCTGGGCTGGGTGTGGGGGAGCAGGTCCTGAAATGGGGGTGAGAGTGGCTTGGCTGAGAGGCTAGTGGGGCCAGGTCCTGGAGTGGGGAGGTGGTGGGTGCTAAGTTGATGCTGGCCCACGGAGGGCCTGGTACTGCTCCCCCTTGGGGCTGCCTCCTGGGGCTCCCAGGGGTAGCACTCTGTGCCACACACTGTGCTGAGGCAATGGGACGTGTCACCTCCAGTCCCCACACGGCCTTGTGAGGAAAGGCCCATCCTCTTCTCGCTTCACAGATGCGGTAGCTTAAGGTTAGACCTCAGAGGCTTAGGAGAAAGAGCCAGAAGTTCCTCAGCCGAGTGGAGCTGGGTTTCAGCTCGGAACCCTCGGCTTCTAGAGCCCGTCCTGACCATTCACCTACTGCCCATCAGTACAAGCTCTAACACACGGGTAACACAGGCAGAGGTTACAAGTTCCGCGCAGTATGAGGCCTTCACACCAGCTGGTCAGAAATGTGGACAGGGAGAGGCAGGTGCGCCCAGGGATTGTAGTGTTCCTCCCTCAGAGAGTGGACGGCCACCTGTCAGGGCCGGAGTAGGAAGGAGGCGGGAGCAGGTGAACCCTGCACTCCCTCTGGTTTCATCGGGCTCGCCGCACGGTAAGATTATTGTGTCCATGTTTGTGTTTTTCCTCCAGTGACCATGAAAGGCGCCAGGTTGACAGCACTGGAAACTGAATTACCAATTGTCCCCAGAACAGGTAAGGTATCGACTAGTCCACCGGTTGGGGGGACAGAAGGGAATGGATCATCTAGTTCGTGGTTGTACTAGTGCGTGGATGTTTCTTTGCACACCGGATTTAACATTTATGGCTTTAGCTGCTTGCTAGGAACTGGACCGTCTGTGGCATGAAGTAATTGGTCAAGTTACTGATGATGTTTGATTGCTTATTCAGTGCCAGGCACTGTTACATCATTACTTTTCTCTTCACAGCACACGTTTGGTGTGACCCCTTTTTACAGACGAAGACTGTACATTTGTCACCTAATTTCCCTAAGACCGTATGGCCAGCACTTGGTGGACCCATGACTCAAGTCAGTTCTAACAGCCAAGTGTGGTTTTCCTCACGAAATTCAATTGAAACCTGTGTTGGACCAAGTCATTTCATGAGAGCAGAGGTTCTCTCCAGGCTATGCCTCAGATGTGCACGTGGGTCTGGAAACGGAAATGTGGTGTGAAGAGTGTGCCACCCCTCACCTGCTCTGCAGTGGGGCCTGGGCTGCAGGAGTGTGTAGCTCGGGGGGTGCTGTGCATCCTGGCAGCCAGTCAGCATCGCATCCTAACGTGGCTTCTGTGGGTGGTTTTCGTTAGTTTGGGGTGAATTATCTGCTGCAGTGGGTTCTAGGAGCTGAAGGACTCTGAGTCCCAGGATGCATCCTTCATAAATGTCAGGCGCTGGCATTTCTGTGGAGATGAGCTTAGTCTCAGTGAGCTGGCTCATCACTGAGCTGTAAGTTGGAGTTGACCAGGTGTTTGGTCCGCTGTACCGGGATCAACCCTGTGACCCTTTGGTCCGAGGGCTGATGCTCTAACTGCTGAGCCAGACCAAGAAGGGCTAGTCTGCTGTCTGTATTTTTATTTTATCTTTTAAAATATGTTTTTATTGATTTTTTAGAGAGAGACATAGAAACATCGATTGGCTGCCTCCTCCATGCCCCCTACTGGGAATCAAACCCGCAACCCGGGCATGTGCTTTGACCAGGAATCAAATCTGGACCTCTCAGTCCATGGGACGCACTCAGTCCACTGAGTCACACCAGCCGGGCTAGTCTGCTGTCTTAATACACAGACAGCTAATGGGATTCATTTACTGGCTTGCAAGTGGCCATTTATGATACTCTGTCACTGTCTGCCTCATCTTTTTTTTTTTTTATCCTCACCCGAGGACATTTTTCCATTTTTTTTGTTCAGATAGAGTGGGAGGGAGAGAGAGGAAGACAGAGAGAAGCATCGACGTGAAAGGGACACATCGAGTGGCTGCCACCCCCACGACCAACCAGGGCCGGGGACAAACTGCAACCGAGGTACGTGCCCTTAGCGGGAACCGAACCCGGGTCTCTCTGGACCGCAGGCCGACGCTCTAACTGCTGAGCCAAACCGGCCAGGGCTGCCTCATCTTACATCGTAGGAATTGTGAAACAGGTAGGGATTTTTGTCTTAAAGATAGATGTTTGCCCTGGCCGGTTTGGCTCAGCAGTTAGAGCGTTGGCCTGCGGTCCAGAGAGACCGGGGTTCGGTTCCCGCTAAGGGCACGTACCTCGGTTGCAGTTTGTCCCCGGCCCTGGTTGGTCGTGGGGGTGGCAGCCACTCGATGTGTCCCTTTCACGTCGATGCTTCTCTCGCTCTCTCTTTCTCTCCTACTCTATCTGAATAAAATGTGGAAAAATGTCCTCGGGTGAGGATTAAAAAAAAAAAAGAAAAAAAAAGATAGATGTTTGTTCACAAACAGGGACTCAGTGTGGATTGTAGATTGTCTCATAATGCGGAAGCATCATCCTCTCAAGTAGGGGAGGCTAAGTTTGTCTTTTCATTTTCAATTTTTTTTAATGTGGTTAATACTGTCCCTTTTTTAATCTTCACCCAAAGATGTGTTTTTTAAAATTGATTTTTAGAGAGAGAGAGAAACATGGATTGGTTGCCTCCTGTGCGCACCCCGACCAGAGGTTGAACGTGCATCCTGGGTATGTGCTCTGACTGGGAGTCGGACCTGCCACCCTCTGGTGCACAGGACGACGCTCCACCCAGCCGAGCCACCTGGCCAGGGCAGCACTGTCCCTGTTTCAGAAATCCACTGAACATGAATTCAAACAGTCAGGTGTTCATGTCATTGAGATCCAAGCTGAGCATCACATCACAGATCTTAAGTTTTATTAAACATTTTTCTATTACCACAATTGTATTATGTTTTAGTAGCCAGGTTTTTATTTCTAAATTTTTCTTAATTTTTTAGAGAGAGAGAGAAAGAGACATCAATGTGAGAGAGAGACATCAGTGTGAGAGAGAAACATTGATTGGTTGCCTCCCACATGTACCCCAATTGAGGATCACATCCGTAACCTGGGTATGTGCCCTGACTGGGAATTGAACCTGCCACCTTTTGATACTTGGGACAGTGGTCCAACCAGCTGAGCCACGGTGGCCAGGGCAGTAGCCAGATTTTTAAAGTTTGAAATTTTAATACAGGAAAAATACTTTGTCAGCACTATTAGCTGCTAGGTTGCACCTGTGGTCGCTGGTGCACGTGTGTGATAGTGATTGCTGGTGTGCCTGGGATGGTGGTCGCTGGTGCACTGTGTGATGGTGGTTGCTGGTGCACTTGGGTGATGATGGTCGCTGGTGCACCTGGGTGATGGTGGTCGCTGGTGCACCTGGGATAGTGGTAGCTGGTGCACGTGTGCATTGGTGGTCGCTGGTGCACTGTATGATAGTGGTCGCTGTTGCATCTGGGATGGTGGTCACCGGTGCACGTGTGCGATGGTGGTCGCCCGTGCACTGTGTGATGGTGGTCGCCCGTGCACTGTGTGATGGTGGTCGCCGGTGCACGTGTGCGATGGTGGTCGCCCATGCACTGTGTGATGGTGGTCGCCGGTGCACGTGTGCGATGGTGGTCGCCAGTGCACGTGTGCGATGGTGGTCGCCTGTGCACTGTGTGATGGTGGTCGCCGGTGCATGTGTGCGATGGTGGTCGCCTGTGCACTGTGTGATGGTGGTCGCTGGTGCACGTGTGCGATGGTGGTCGCTGGTGCATGTGTGCGATGGTGGTCACTGGTGCACGTGTGATAGTGGTCGCTGGTGCACGTGTGTGATACTGGACATTCACCTTCAGCTGCCACAGTTAGTCCTGTCACTAATCTTCTGGACAGGGCTGATTTAATTCAGGAGAGTTTCTGGTAGGTTGTGTTCCAGAGGTAAGCCGAGTCTGGACGTCATAACTTGGGCAATGGCTGATTCTTCATCTTTAGCTGCTGCAGATTGTTGGCTGTCCATATAGGTCATTTTGACAAGCTTTTTGTTTACATTTTTAGCCTTCATAGACACAAAACTTCAATAAATTGTCTATGTAAAGTGTTTTTGTAAGTGAGTACAAAATGTGTTTGATTATTTCATTTTTTTAAACGTTTTCTTCTTTTTTTTAAAATTCTCACTTGAGGACATTTTCCCATTGATTTTTAAGGGAGGGAGAGAGAGAGAGAGAGAAAGAGAAACAAGCATTGATGTGAAAGAGACATGTCAGTTGGCTGCCTTCCGCATGACCCTGATGGGCTGGAGATCAAACCTGCAACCCAGGTACGTGCCCTTGATCAGGAATTGAGCTGGTGACCCCTCAGTCCACTGGACTGATGCTCTAACTACTGAGCGAAACCGGACAAGGCTCGTCCTACTCTACATTCTTCATGTTTGGCTCGAGGACTGTTTGCTGCGGGTTCTGCTGTGTGTGGTTTTAAATTTTTTCATGACTTAAAAATGGAGGTGACAGGTAGACATTTTGTTTTTGATTCATTTTCACATGACATGAAGTAGTCCCAAATATGACTTTTTCATGAAAGACTACAAACTGAATGTAGTTCTTAAGGTTATTTTGTTCTGTAATAAAGGCTTAAAAGAAAAATGCTTTAAAGGAAAATATAGTTTCTGTCATTTAGCCAGGTGTTACTAAAATTTTTGTAAATATTTGGCTCAAAGAATAATTATTGTTATTTATAGTTATCTAACTAAATATACCCTATTAACATTTATATAATTAGTTAATATATTTAACTATTTGGAAGTTCTTGTTTTTGAACATAAAGGTCACGTCATTGACTGCAGCTTTCGTTTTTATAAGTATACTTTTATACTTAAACTGACAGAATTCCAACCTATAAAATACAAAACTTGCATGGTATGTCTAGAATGTTTTACCTTTGTCTGAAGGTGATCGTGCAGATGTTCACAGTGATTCTGACGCACGCATCGTCCACTTTGATGACATCTGGTGGATTAGATATATGGTGACAACATGAGCATACAGTTGTCGATCTCTCTCACACACTCACATTCACTCGATGCCACCAAGGGAGGCAGCTGACGGTTCAACTTTCACACCTTCTAAAGACCGGGGCTGAAGCCAGGTACCAGGTTTTGGCCAAGTGTCCAGACTGAGACCTGAAAGCCAGTTGGCCATGCGAGGGTGTGGGGGAAGAGCGCTCCAGGGCGGAGGGGACAGTGAGTGCAGAGGCACTGAGCAAGCACCAGCTTTCCTGGGTTTCAAGGGCAGGGACCAGAGCAGAGAAATGAAGCTGCGGAGTGGTGTGGAATGAAGGCAGGGGGAGGTGGGGACTTCATCAGTGGCTGAGCATGGGGACCCTTAGAGGCCACTCATGAGTTTGGCTCTTATTAGCTCCATGGGAAGCCATTGCATGATTTTATTTCATTTCACGTATTTATTTTTTTAATCCTCACCCGAGGATAATTTTTCCTTTTATCTTCAGATAGAGTTGGAGGGGGAGAGAGAGAGAGAGACACATCCACTGGCTACCTCCCATATGACCTGACCTGGCCTGGGGACGAACCGCAACTGATGTACATGCCTTTGACCGGAATTGAACCCATGACTTTGGTCCGTGGGCCAACACTCTAACCACTGAGCAAAACTGGCCAGGGCCCATTGCATGATTTTATTTTATTTTATTATTTTTTTTAATCCTCATCCGAGGACATATTTCCATTTTTTGTACAGACAGAGTGGGAGGGAGAGAGAGGAAGAGAGAGAGAGGGAAACATCGACGTGAAAGGGACACATCGAGTGGCTGCCACCCGCACGACCAACCAGGGCCGGGGACAAACTGCAACTGAGGTACGCGCCCTTAGCGGGAACCGAACCCTGGTCTCTCCGGACCGCAGGCGGACGCTCTAACCGCTGAGCCAAACTGGCCAGGGCCCATTGCATGATTTTAAACGGGAGTGATAGATTCTGATTTCCGTCTTTGAGTTTCTGTTTGGTGGCAGATGAGTTTAGGGGAGCGGGAATGCAAGCAGGAAGGTGATGAGGGAGTCCGCTGTTCCCTTGTCTCCAAGGTGATGACGGGGCTTGGACTGGGCCACAGCAGAGGGTCAGTGAAGTCAGTGTGTTTGCTGATGGGTTAGATGTGAGGGTAAGAGTGGTGGAAGCAACAAGGATCCTTCACTGTCACCTAGATGTTTGCTCTAGGCTGATGGTCTTGCCTTTTACTGAGACCAGAAGACTGCCCGAGTGACAAGGTTTGGGGTGGGTGGTGGGTGTTGAAAGTCGTAGCTCCTCAGTATAAATAGCAGAGTCTATAACACGGTGCGGTGGCCTGCAGCCACTAAAGACAACCTGAAAGTAGCTGAAATGTTGCTTTGGCATGTAGATACAGACATGTGTTAACCCAGATGTTGACTTCTGGCTTCTCCTATCTCCTCTGTTTTCTGTACTTGGTTCTTTCCGAGATGGAGAGAGACTTGCACGGCAGTAAGCGGGTGTTCCATGTGCTGTGATCTGACCTTGTGTGTCCGTGCCAGCAGCTCTTCTGTGGGCTCTAAAGTGTGCTTAGCACGTGTGCATCTCACCCAGCACCCCCAAGTCCAGCTCGAGCTGGTCCCGCCCCCCGTGCACCCACTGACCTGTGGCCAGTTCTCTGCGCACACGGAGTTCCTCACTGCGCTTTCTAAGGCTGCCTGCCCCGGCAGCCCCTGCACTGAGGCCCCCGGGAGGGTTTGAAGGTATTTTAGAAGGAGAGATGTTTTAATCATGGGACTCATTCCAAAAACTTACAGTTTAACTCTCATGAGGGCTTTTTAGAATATCAGAAATCCTTGAACTTGGGTCACTTAAGTGAAGAATCTCACATAAAGCCCAATATTTATATTTTTTTCTGGGAATTAGAAAACATGGTTCTGAAGTAGAATTTTAGAACCAAAGAGAAAAGCTTGCTGCCAAAAATGTTCTAATGTGTTTCAGCCAAAACCTTATTTTTGCCTTCTGTAAGCATTTGGAAAGAGTAGGCTTCAGAAACCAGACTTTTGTGCCTGAATTATATTTACAAACTGAAAAACAAGTTGGATAGTCCAAGCTGGTCAGCCCTCACTGGATGGTCGCCATCTTTGTTTAGATCTGAGCTCCTGTCAACTGTGCCGTGGGCCTGCATTTGGGGGATCAGCCCTGACAGGGCCGTCTTCTCAATGCACGAAAGACAGCATCTCACGGGACAGAGCTGACAACTTTGTTGGAACAATACTGCACTTATGGACAAAATACTTTAAATCTGAGGATTGTTTGTGATTTACCTGAAGTAGAAATGAACTTGGGGCTGGGAAGGTTGATGTGCTCTTTTTTTTTTTTTTTTTATCCTCACCCGAGGATATTTTTCCATTTTTTGTACAGATAGAATGGGAGGGAAAGAGAGGAAGAGAGAGAGAGAAACATCGACGTGAAGGGACACATCGAGTGGCTGCCACCCGCACGACCAACCAGGGCCGGGGACAAACTGCAACCGAAGTACGTGCCCTTAGCGGGAACCGAACCCGGGTCTCTCCAGACCGCAGGCCGATGCTCTAACCGCTGAGCCAAACTGGCCAGGGCGGTTGATGTGCTCTTAAAAAGTCATCTCAAAAGTGGTGTCCCAAAGATATTTACTAGTGTTCTTCCTGATAATGTACAGCGCCGCTCAGTGGGTATTTATTTGGGCCGGGTACTGTGCTCAGGTGTATGACATACATCATCTCCTTTAATCCTCCCAAAGAATAAGCCCCGGCAGGCTGGGGTTACCTTCCCTCATTACTGATTTAATCCAGCTCACAGTGACATTTCTCTTTTCAGCTTGGAATTCTTTTACGATAAAATCTTACCAGTTGTAAGATTTCTGAGCCTTTTCAAAATTACTTCCTTTGTGATTTACCTGTAAGATTTATATTTATAGGTGTGACTCAGCAACTTAACTACTTCATGATTTGCTATCAAAAATGCATTTAGACATTGAAAAAAATAGTATGTTTTCATTGATTTTTTTTTTTTTAGAGAGGAAGGGAGAGAGAGAGAGAAACATCAATATGAGGGAGCAATGTCAGTTGGCTGCTTCCTGTATGGCCCCCGTTGGGGATCAAGCCCAAAACCTGGGCATGTGCCCTTACCGGGAATCGAACCAGGACCTCCCACTCCATGGGACGACACTCAATCCACTGAGCCACACTGGCCAGGTGCCTTTAGACATTTTAATTGATTTCTCTAGCTAATGAACTTCGGATGTACCAAGAGCCAAATCAGTGAACATTGCCAGGTCATAATTAAACATGAGCATAGATAGTAGTAGTTAATACTCGCCAGTGTTCAGGGTTATTGCTACTTTAAATTTGGCCCTTGCAGGAGAAGTTTAACTCTTTGGCTTGGTGTTTCTCAAACAGTTTTATGTACCATCCACAAAAGAATCACCTGAGTGCTTATTAAAATGTAGATTCCCGAGCCCAAAATTCAGTCTGGAATGGACCCAGGAAATTGCATTTCTAACAGGCATCCTGAGTAATTTTGATATACATTAAAGCTGGATAACTTCTACTTTAGCTTATTCAAAGAAAAGGCAAATAGAAAATAAGAGTATATTTTAATATGGCTGCAAATGACATATATATTTATATTCATTGGTCTGGGAACTTGGCCAGCTGTGTTTTGCTTTACTATGTGACCTTGGTAGACTCATTCACCTTTCTTGAGTATCCATATTCTCACTGTACAATAAGGATAATAGCTGCTCACCTCGCAGAGTGGCTGTGGGGGGTCAAAGCTACACACTAGCTTACTGTCACGTTCAAGGGCTCGGGGCTTTGGAGTCTGGCAGATCTGGGCTCAGCTTTCAGTCCTTCCCTGGTTTGGTCTCTCGCTGGCTTTGTGACCCCAAGCTAATGGCCTGACCCCTGTCCCTATAAAAACGGGGACCAAGGAGCTGATCACACGCTACTAGGAAAGGAGCATGTTCGTTGGTGTTTGGAAAAGGTGTGCAGTGCCTGTCTGACATGTGGTAGCGGATATTACTTGTTTTTGAAAACAGAGCTTTAGTGACTAAGTGGGGAGAAATCATAACTGTGTGCGTAGCCACGCTTGGCAGGTGAGCTGCTTTTCTGTACGTGAAGATGACGCAACTGCTCCACTGCCGTAAGGACTGGGTTTTGAAGGTGAAGTTTGCCCCGATGCCCCTTCCATGTAACCAATGGCATGAGGAGTGTACACTCCAAAGAGAGAAATGACCCCTGGTTCGAACTAGTACTGACCTCAGGGACTTGTGACCTAGCCAGCTGTACTAACTTGTAGACATTGAAGCAGTTGTCAAGAAGAAATATTATGCTTCTAGTTCTTTTTCTGCAAATAGTCCAGCTACTTTTTAGGTCAGTGGTTTGAAAAATAAACATAATCTTAGCTAGAATCCAAGGCAGAATCAGAAGTAGACATAACTTCGATTTGGATATTTTATGAAGTTGCAGTGACGATCGGTCTGAACGTTGTCGGCTTTCGGTTTCTCTCTGATTGTTGCATCTGTAGAACTCCTCTTCGAAAACTTGTCATAGGTAGAATTACACACCCTCAATGCTGTCATCAACAAAGTTCTGGACACATTTCACGGCACTGGACACGTGCGCTGCTTTGTCTTGTAGGTAGTTCTTTTGTGGGGAAAAACGAGACCATTTGGTCACACTGTCGTCTTCCTTTTCTCAGCCTGGTAGTGGCACCAATGAAGAGCCTTCAGAGTCTTTAATGAACGTCCTGGACCCGGCACAGCACATCCGTGTAAGAAAATGGCCCAACAAGCCAATATTGGGGAGCTGCTCCCCATGCTGGACTCCCCCGTGCTGAGTGTGCGTGAGGACGTCACAGCTGTCTTGAAAGAGAACCTCAATTCTGGTGAGCAAGATCATGTTCTTTTCTGCTCATCCTGCCAATCGGCAGAGATTGACCAAGGGGTGACCAGAATCCCGCGGGTAAATTGTGGTTTCATCTTCTCGAGAGTCTTTAAAACCACCAACAAAGAGCGTATGTTGGCGGTGTCATTCTGTGTGTGTTTTCAGCTTTCTTTTTGAATCCTCACCTGAGGATATTTTTCCATTTATCTTCAGACAGAGTGGGAGGGAGGAAGGGAGGGGGAGAGAGAGAGAGAGAGCGAGTGAAAGAGAAACATGGATATGAGAGAGACGTATCGATTGGTTGCCTCCTGTATGACCCCAACCAGGGCCAGGGACCAAACCGCAACCGAGGTATGTGCCCTTGACCAGAATCAAACCTGCAGCTCTTTGGTCCACGGGCCAACACTCTAATTGTTGAGCCAAACCCTCCAGGGCATGTTTCAGCTTTAAACTGCAGAGTATTCAAATATGCACATAGACGTAGATGTAAGGACCCCAGAGTGAGCCCCATGGACCCAGTGCCCAGGTTCCGCCATTCTTATTTCAGCTGAGCTTCGCTGACTCTCCCCACCCAAGGGTTTTTTTGTTTTGTTTTTTATCCTCACCCAAGGACATTTTTCGATATTTTGTTCAGATAGAGTGGGAGGGAGAGAGGGAGAGAGAGAGAGAAACATCAATATGAAAGGGACACATTGAGTGGTTGTCACCCACACGACCCAACCAGGGCTGGGGACAAACTGCAACCAAGGTACATGCCCTTAGCAGGAACTGAACCCGGGTCTCTCTGGACTGCAGGCTGATGCTCTAACTGCTGAGCCAAACCAGCCAGGGCCCACCCAAGCGTTTTAAAGCAAATCCCAGATATGACACTTCATCTGTATATCATATATGTTATTTAAAAAACATTTTTTTTCTTTATTGATATGAGAGAGAGAGAGAGAGAGAGGAAGGGAGAGGGGGAGAGAGAGAAATATCGATGAGAGAAAACATTGACTGGCCTCCTCGTGCATGCCCCCCACTGGGGATCAGGCCCACAACCTGGGCATGTGCCCTGACTGGGAATCGAATTGGCGACCTCTTGGTGCAGGGTCAGTGCTCAACCACTGAGCCACACCAGTCAGGCTCATATATGTTATGTTTTTAATCCTCACCTGAGGACATTTTTTTTTGCATTTATCTTCAGATAGAGCGGGAGGGAGAGAGGGAGAAAGAGGGAGAGAGAAACATCGATGTGAGAGAGACACATCAAGTGGCTGCCACCCACACGACCCCAACCGGGGCCGGGGACAGACTGCAACCGAGGTATGTGCCCTTAGCGGGAACCGAACCTGGGACTCTCTGGTCCATGGGCTGACGCTCTAACCCCTGAGCCAAACCGACCAGGGCCATATATGTTATTTTTAATATGAGAACTGCTTAACCTTTTTTTTAATTGGAGGAAAACAATTTGAACAGTACCCATTTTGCTTTCCAGGTTGGTAAAAATCAAATATTGATTATAGAGATGGACATTGTTAGCAGGAGAATAAATTGGTGTTCAGCCTTTTTGCAGTATCTGTCATCAGTTTAAAAACATGTACCATTTGCTCACTTACAAGAATCTGTATTTCATTATAGCCTTGAATAAATACAGTGAAAGATTACTTTCACATAGTCTGAATTGTTAACAATAGACATAGATTATTTTTGTAAATAAAAAGTAATAAAAAAGATAGCATTTTATATACTCATATGGATATGGAGGCAGACAAACTTGGTGCTGTCTCACTGTCGACCCTAAATCATTGGACGGAGGCAGAACTGGGATTCCTCCTGTGACTTTGGGTAGTGTATGGAGAAATATCCGGATTTTGTGGCAGCCAGCTATCTGGGGTGCATTTCGAATGTTAAAGGAAATAACTGTGGGAGACTGCCCCCTTCTTTGTTTAGACCGCGGTCCGATGCTTGTGAACACCTTGGTGGATTATTACCTGGAAACCAGTTCTCAGCAAGTGTTGCACATCCTGACCACCTTGCAAGAGCCACACGATAAGGTAACTGCTGGGGTGCAGCGGGGAGCCTGGGCGATGTCGTCACATGCGGTGTGCTGGCTTCTCCGCACCCCTGTGGGGCAGGCTGCACAGCTCACTCCGCAGCTCCTGCCGCCACGGAGGCCCTCGTGATAGGTTATCACCCCATGTAAAATCATCTGCAGGACCAGGAAAGTTTACAAAATGAAACAAATTTGACAGGTCTTTTAAGATATTGCTTTCCAAAGAAATCCTGGAATCCCCAAACTACAACTGTACAGTGCCAATTCGATCCATAAAGTACCCCTTTTAAAACCCTTGCTTTGAGTAGGATTTTTCGACTTCTGGTCGATCTGGGGAAATTGTAAGTGCAGTCACTAATGGGGCTTATGGATGAGTCCTGTTCCCAACACTCGGGAGATTCCTTAGGTTTTGCTTTGCTTTATTTTCATTGGTCGGTAGCTAACAGAGCACGGTAAGGCAGACTTTGGGCCATCTTGAGTTCATATGCTGGTGACTTTACCAGAATTTGAAGGCCTTGCCATTGTCTGCCTTTTATTTTTTTATTTTAATTTAATTTAATTTAATTTTTTTGTGTGGTGCGTGCCCCTAGCGGGAACCGAACCCGGGACTCTATGGTCCGCAGGCCGACGCTCAACCACTGAGCCAAACTGGCCAGGGCCATTGTCTGCCTTTTAGTATGTTGTTTTATTTTTCACTCCTGGCTGAATTGCACCTTCTGCTAGTACCTGATTATATTCGGGGCCAAACCATGTGGCTGGACTACTGTAGCAGGGAGAGTGCTTCCAGCAGGGCCCCTCACAGCTCCAACAGCCTGCTGCCGGCTGGGGGCCCGTGGCTAGGGGAAGAAGTGGCCTGTTTGTACTTTGAAAAGAGGGCCTATGGGGAGTGTCCTCCAGCCCCCCTACCTCCTGCGTGCTGTGGGGATCCTTCTTCAGAAGTGCGGACTGCTTGTCCTCTCTCAGGCCAGATGCAACAGTGTTTTGTTTGCCAACATGGTTTAAAACTTGATTTCTTCACCTGCGTGACCCTTGCTCTACATCAAGGGAAGCCTTGGGGGTCTGGAGCCCATCACTGCTGCCTTTGTGTGAACCTCATACATTCCCCCGAGGGTTTCCCGTGGTTCCCTTGACCGCCCTCCGCCCCCAGCCTTATTGAGATAGATGTCCCTGTTCTTTCACATTCTTAGCACCTCTTGGACAAAATGAATGAATATGTAGGCAAAGCCGCCTCTCGGTTACCCACCCTCTCGTTGCTGGGGCACGTCATCCGGCTGCAGCCGCCCTGGAAGCATAAGCTCTCTCAAGCACCTCTTCTGCCTTCTCTGCTAAAATGTCTCAAGGTAGGATGTTGGTGAGGATTCGGATGAAATGCTCTGTGCATGTCATTTCTGAAATGTTGAGTAACTTCAAGCAAGCAAGCAAGCTAGACTTGAACTTGGAGAGTTTGAAAACTCCGAGGCACTGGGTTTTGCACTGAGTGCGGAGTTGGGACCAAGTCCATTCTCAGCGCGTCACCGACTGCCCAGCAAATAGAGTAATGTTTTGGTCAGGTTAGTTCAACATTATTTATTCTAAGCCTCTTTGATTTCATCCTTGGCTGGCCTTCCCTCAGTTCAAAATATGCTGGTTTGTCTTTGGGAAACCCCCATTCCTAGATTCCTCTCCGACTAGCGGAGTACGGGCTCATGTCTGCTCATGGCTCCAATCAAGGGGCCTGCTGAGTTGCATCCTCCTTTTTTGCACTAACTTTAGTTTTTATACACGGAGATTGAACCCTAAATAGAACCTTATGGTTTGAGTGTTGATGGGCTTACTGAGCTACTCAGGGCTCTTTGCTTGGTTCTAGCTCCCGGGCTGTTTCCGATGTGCAGAGTGAGAAGATGTGGGTGTGCAGTGCTTGCACCTCCCGGAGACGTGGAAGTCCCGGCAGCACTTGTTGCTGCTGGCACAGCCCCGGGTGCGCCCCGTGCGCACCCTGCACAGGGGACTTTGTCTGCCAGCAGGGGAACTGCTGCTCTGTGACCCCTAGAGGCGGGTCTCAAGTTGTCGCATTGATAGGGGTCATAGAAACATGCATGTAGAAACTATTTTAACAACTTACTGTTTTTAAAATCCTTACCCAAGGATATATTTTTATTGATTTTTAGAGAAAGGGGTAGGGAGAAGGAGAAGAGAGAGAAACATTGATTGGTTGTCTCTCGTGTACGTCCTGATGGGGGATTGAACCCACAGTCTAACTTTGTGCCCTGACCAGGAATCAAGCCTATAACCTTTTGGTGTACGGGTTACACTACAACCAACTGAGCCACCAGGCCAGAGCAACGACTTAATTTTTTAAGCTACTAAATTGATGAGGATACAACCCAGTTTTAAGGCACACCATTTAGTTCAGATTGCAGAACTGCCTACCTTTTCCAAAAAGATAAGCCTTGAAAATTACTTCTGGGCTGTTACCCACGCCTTCAGCTAGAAGGTGGTAAAACTAGGGTTAATCCTTTTCACTGGAGCCCATCATGCATTCTCTTGCTAACAGTCTCTGTACTTATTACTAGAGAGCTGCTGTAACGAAAGGCACAGCACTGATGTGAAAACGAAGGATGTTCAAAACTTGATTTCCAGACTGATAGATTCCTTTTTAAGTAGGAATAATGAATGTCTTAACCTCCGTGGGAGTCTTTTGATTACCATCTTGTTTCTTAAATCTGAATTCCAGTTACCTGGCAGACAGCCATGATCTGATCTCAGGCCAGGTGAGCTGCTGTTGCAGTCTAGGCAATTCATTGTCCATTGAGTGTCAAGTGTCATCATTCGCCTGAAGTGCTGTGACTCGATATTTAGGTTGTCGACAGGTCAGAGGTCACCATGCTGCCTTTTATTAGCTGATTTCTTTTTTTTTTTTATTCAGAGTGGGAGGGAGAGAGAAGAGAGATGTTTCTCTAGAGAGAAACATCGATGTGAAAGGGACACATTGAGTGGCTGCCACCTGCACGACCCAACCAGGGCCAGGGACAAACTGCAACCGAGGTACATGCCCTTAGTGGGAACCGAACCCGGGTCTCTCCGGACCGCAGGCCGATGCTCTAACCGCTGAGCCAAACCGGCCAGGGCTTATTGGCTGATTTCTAAATACTGGGAAGGTGAGCCATGAAGTAGACTTGTTAGTGCTGAACTAATTTTTTTAAAGTTAGAATTCTGTTGTAATCCTTTGAAAAGCAGTGTATTATCAAAGTGTAGTGCTTTTTCAAATTGACTATAAAAAATAAATATTTTAGGATTTGGTTGCCTGAACAAAAACAGCAGTGTTTCTTTGTTCGATTAAAAAGCAGCTTCTCCTGCTTCCTCCGAGTGCTGTAGGTGGGGCGTCCTCGGCTTCAGGACTTGGTCGCCAGGCCCTGCTTAAGCTCCTCTCCCAGGGCCCATCTCCAAGCACATCGAGTGGTCCTTGCAGACTCCTGCAGTTGAGCTGGTCCTCAGAAGTTTTGCTGTGGAGTCTTGCAGTGCTGTTCCTCCAAAACCCTTAGGAACCTAGGGACAGGGACAGGGAGATGAGTCTGTGAACCTCTCATTTGAGACCCGTTGGTATTCAGAACCTCATCGTGCTCTGTGCTGCATCTGACAGGTATTTCTTCTTGCTCGACTTTCCTTCGCAGGTGGACACTGATGTCATCGTCCTCACAACAGGCGTCTTAGTGTTGATAACCATGCTACCAATGATTCCACAGTCAGGGAAACAGCACCTTCATGATTTCTTTGATATTTTTGGCCGTCTTTCATCGTGGTGCCTCAAGAAACCAGGTAAAGATCTCCTATCGTACCTGTCGTACCCTACCAGGTGGGTGTTTTTATTATTGATTAGCAGGTCATGAGCTGTAAGGGGAGGACATGTAGACTTTTGTGGCTGAATTGGGTGTTGTCAGTAGCTAGGTGAGGAACTAGCGTGGGTGCGTCCACTGTAGGCAGGAACGAGAGGCACGGCTGTTGAGATACCTTTCTTCTCAGAGAAATGGGGTGGCAGGAGGTAGAGCTTCCTGACTTTCGGTGAACTGAAAGCAACGTTGGCCTCTGCAGAGTGGGCCAGGACTGAGCTTATGGAACATTCTCGCCGTAGTCCGCGGGTCTGTTGTGACGGAGCACATGCCCCTGGCCCTGAGAAGCTGCTGTCTGTGGGAGGAGGGAGAACGCAGCGTGTCCTGACGCCCAGTCTCGTGTCAGACGCTGTGACTTGGTTACGCCTCGGAAGGGAGCACAGCTCTGTCAGAGTGATCCCGAAGCTGCAAGGGTGTAGAGTCGAGTCGGAATCCCAGCGTGAGATGTTTGTGCGGAAAGGGTGAAGTGTGCACCTGGGAGGCAGACCCTGCGGCTCCGAGCACGGCCGTGATGCGGTGTTCTAGTCGGCCCTCTGGGGCAGGGTGGTCTTCCGTTCTCTGGGGGCGCTTTCTGTGCACAGTGGACTTGGCTGTTTCCTCGGGTCCAGCAAGGCTAGATTAACTGGGTTTTCTTTCTTCCACTCTCAGCTCTTTTCATTTTATATTAAAAAAGTTTTTTTTCTTTATTGATTTTAGAGAGGGAAGAAAGGAAAGGGAGAAAGAGAAATATTGATGAAAGAGAATATTGTTGGCTGCCTCCTGCATGTCCCCCCACTGGGGATTTGGTTTACGACCTGGGCAGGTGCCCCGACTGGGAATCAAATTTGTAACCTCACAGTGCATGGGTCGATGCTCAACCACTGAGCCACACTGGCCAGGCTCTTTTTATTTATTTTTAAATATAAGAGAAAGAAACATTGATGTGAGAGAGAAACATTGATCAGCTGCCTTCTGCATGCCCCCCACTGGGGATCGAGCCTGCAACCTGGGCATGTGACCTGCCTAGGAATCGAACTGGGATCTCAGTCCATGGGATGATGCTCAATCCACTGAGCCACACCGCCAGGTGTCTCAGCTCTTTATAAAGCTAATTTCAGGATAATCACTTTCTCACTCTGTAGTTACACATTTGCATCGCTAAGACTACATACTGATTTTTAAAGGTTCTCACACATTTGTTCACAAATATTTAAATCTTGTTGTGCACCAAGCACAGTGCAAGGCACGAAGAGCACAGAAGTGAGTGGGACAGTTCTGTTCTCAGAAGCCTGTGCTGAGCAGGGCAGTGGACAGGATGATGGGAGACGTCAGGGACAGCGACTGGCATTGTGAAGCGGTGCAGGGCGGTGAGAATGTCTGGGCAGAGCTTAGCTCAGTAGGAGCCGGGGGTCACTCTGAGAGTGCGGAGTGTGTCCGAAGGCCCTCGGGGCCGCTGATGGATTTCCGCAGGGGTGTCTGGTGTGCTCACAAGTGCGTTGGAGAAAACCATCCTCACTGTGGGTCAAGATGGGGATGTCCAGAAGCAAGGGGTCCCGCGGGCAGCTTCGGGTTCGTGACTGGCGCACATCAGTCTGTGTTTGGCTGATCGTCTCCCGTTGACGGTTCCTTTTCAGGCCACGTGGCAGAAGTGTACCTTGTCCATCTCCACACCAGTGTCTACGCTCTCTTCCATCGCCTCTATGGGATGTACCCTTGCAACTTTGTCTCCTTTCTGCGCTCCCACTACAGCATGAAGGAGAACCTGGAGACCTTCGAGGAAGTGGTCAAGGTAAACGAGCACCGTGTAGACAGGCAGCATCTACAGCTGTCCTAGTAAACGGTAGGCGGGAATCCTGAAAAGAGATTCTGCCTCCCCCAACCCAGCGCTCCCCTCCCGGGCCCAGGCAACCACTGGACTGCTTCTTGCCTTCATAGGCTTGCCTGCCCTGCCCCTTTACACAGTCATCGCTTTGTAGCGTGTTCAGGGGTCATCTGTGTTGTAGCGTGTATTATTCATTCTTTTTTGCCAAGTAATATTCTGCTGTGTGGAGATATAGAAGTTAAGCCCTTTACTTGTCAAACCCCTCTAGCCAATGATGGAGCATGTACGGATTCACCCAGAACTAGTGACCGGATCCAAGGACCATGAACTGGACCCTCGGAGGTATGGAAACACACTAGTGACGTATTTCCCAGAGCACTGGAGAGGCTGAAGGTGGGACCTAGGAGTCATCCCTCTTGAGGAGTTGTTGGGGAATAGAGGTTCTGCTAATAGTCGGTCCCTTTGCAGGACTTGAACAGTGAAAACTTCCGATGAGTCTGAAACATGTTCCTGAGTGACAGAGAATAGATAGTTCATTTATATATTTATGTATTTATTTACTTATATATTTCTAAAATATATTTTCATTGATTTTAGAGGGAGAGGAAGGGTGAGGGAGAAAGAGAAGCATTGATATGAAAGAGAAACATCGATTGGTTGCCTCCTGTATGTGCCCCGACTGGGAATTGAACTGGCAGTCTTTTTGGCGCTCAACCAACCGAGCCACACCAGCCAGGGCTCGCTAGCTCATTGGGCAGAGTGGAGGCGGCTGCAGTGCAGATCCCTGCCCTTAGAGCCCCCAAGGGCTTCCAGCTCTGTGGGACCAGCGAGTGGGGAAGGGCATGGCTGAAGACAGGTGGACTGTGGAAAATCTGGAGATCCAGTCTGGACAAACTGGGTCCCTTTCTTCTGCTTCGCCGGGTGACTACCATCCTCCTTGGAGCCCACCTGCAAGGCTCCTGATTGGAGGATACCAGGCGTGGTGGGGGTTGTAGCTGAATCAGGACTGAAAGAGGCTCGGCTCCCTCCTCCTGCTTCTCTCCGGCTGGTAGCCAGGCTCACGCCCCCCAGGCGGGCGGCGCCAGTCCCAGTCAGCATGAAGCAGCCCACTGAGATCTCTGTGGAGAAGCGTAGAAAATGTGTGTGCAGAGCTAAACGGTAACATGCAGACCTGCGTGGCTGCCACCCTGCTTGACACACGGAACTGTCCCTCCTCAGTTGCAGCCATCCTTCTTGTTCCCTGTCCCACCTCAGAGACAACCACTCTTCTTGTTTTTGTGTTAACCATTCTCTTTCTTTTCTTATAGTGTTGCCATATATCTCATTTCATTTGAAAACTAATGGGAGGCAAAGCCTGGTTCAGGAAAACATAGTCTTGTCACTGTCAAATAAGGGTCCCAGAAGACGAGAGCAAGAACCGTGTCAGAGTGGTGGTCCGGCTTTTCCTTCCTTGAGAGTTTACAGGAGGCCCTCTGGGAAGGTCACTGGGCAAGGTCATGAGGGAGTCCTGGGAAAGGCGAGGCTGACCCTGGTCAGAGCAGCTGGCGAGGTCTAGAGTGAGGGCCAGGAGCTGGGCGTGCTGCCGAGGATCACAGAGGAAGGAGAGCGCTCGCAGGAGCAGGTCAGAGCAGAGTCCTGTGGGATGGAGTGGAGGTCCTCAGCCGATCCAGGCCGAGAAGGGCGAAGGAGCTTCAGTGTGTACTCAGGACACGCTGAGTACAGACGAGTGCTCTAGGAAGGAAGGGGTCACCGAGATTCTCTGTCCCTCAGTTCAGAACAGTATCGTGCCAGCCGGCCCCCAGCGAAGGCCTGCGCCACGCCCGTCTCGTGGCATGTCCGCTCTGATCTGCACGGGTCGTCTTCTGTGCCTCGCACAGAGCTGTCCCCTTGCTCGCCGGGGGCTCCCTGCGCTGCTCTCCGTGGCACGGCCTCCGTTTCATGTATCTCGTGTCTTCTTTCTTGGTTCTCTCTTGTTTTCATGGA
Source organism: Molossus molossus (assembly GCF_014108415.1). NCBI lineage: Eukaryota > Metazoa > Chordata > Mammalia > Chiroptera > Molossidae > Molossus > Molossus molossus. The sequence goes on from NW_023425349.1 coordinate 3,301,087, forward strand.
GTGTATCCCTTAGCAGTTTTCAGAGAAAGGGTGCAGTTTTTGGCCAGGTGTAGACTTGTAGGTCTGGAGTCATTCTCGACCAGCCACTTGAAGCATCATTCCACTGCCACCTGCTTCCAGGGTTTCTGCTTGACTTCTGGTCGCCCGTGTTTGCTGTGTTTTCCTCTGTGGGGCCCGACAGCCTTTTCTTTGTTTTCACAATATTCTGAAATTTCCTAATGATGTCCCTTGCTGGGAGTCTGTTCTCGGTCTTCAGTCTGGAAGCACTTTAGGTTTCAGGAAATGTTCTTTAATTATTTTATGCTTGAATTTGTTTCCTCCATTGTCTCAGTCTTTTTCAGAACTCCTGTGTTCAAGTCGAGCCCCACCCCGCACGGTTCTCTGCCCTTTCGTTCTGTCCCCTGAAGAGGCCCTTATTTTTAACTCTTCTATTATAGTTTCATGTCTACCATCATGGGGTTTTTTTGTTTGTTTTTTTGTTAATCCTCACCTGAGGATATTTTTCCATTAATTTTTAGATAGAATGGAAAGGAGGGAGGGATAGAGGGAGAGAGAAACATCATGTGATAGAGACACATCAATTGGTTGCCTCCCCCATGACCTTGACCAGGGCCACGGATTGAGCCTGCCACCTAGGTACGCACTCCTGATCAGGAATCGAACCCGTGACCCTCCAGTCTGCAGGCTGACACTCTGACTGCCGAGCCAAACGGCCAGGGTTCTACCGCCATGTTTCTAATACCTTTTTCAGTTCTCTGAATACCCCTTTTTCATGACGGCTCGTTCTGTCTTCAGATGCAGTCTGTCATGTCTGTGAGAATGTTGATAGTTTTGGTTTTTCAGGGGTTTTCGGAGGTTGGAAGTGCGTGTTCAATATACACTGTTAACTTGGAAGCCTTCTGGGTGAACTACCAGAGCCTCCCTCCCCTTGACAGGCAGGAGTTACCTGCTTTCGGAGACAGCTCTGACTCAGAAGACAGGACACCAGGGAAAGAGGGGAAGGAGCCAGACAGTGACCGTTCAGAGAGCCGCAGAGAAGGCCAACGTGGCTGCAGAGACGAGGCGCTTAGCAGACACACAGGCCAGAAGGGCGCAGACTAAAGACAACTCTTGAAAATGAAAAATGATACCCAAAATAAACATTTCAATAAAAGAATGGGAAGGTAAAGCTGAGACTCTTCAGGAAGCGGAATCAAAGGGTCGAGATGAGTAACATGGGAAGAACTGTTAGAAACTGAATCAGCCCAGGAAGTCCAGCATCCTAAAAGGAGTTTTAAGCCCTGGCTGGTTTGGCTCAGTGGTTAGAGTGTCGGCCTCGGACCAGAGAGTCATGGGTTCTGTTCCTGCCAAGGGCATGTACCTAAGTTGCAGTTTGTCCCTGGCCCTGGTTGGGGTTGTGTGGGTGGCAACCACTTGATGTGTCTCTCTCACGTCGATGTTTCTCTCTCTCTCTTCCTCCCTCTCTCCCTCCTGCTCTATCTGAAGATAAATGCAAAAAACCAAAAATAAACAAAAAGGAATTTTAAAAAGAGAGGAAAGAACTTTGGTGGGGGAAGAAAGTGTGAAAGAAATAACAAGAAAATGTCCAGTACAAGTACAAATAATACAAGAAAATACAACCATGCAGTAGTTGAAGGACACGCACTTCTAGATCCCAGGAGCCTCCGAGTGTCCAGCTTGGTGTGCTGCCAAGTCGCTAGTGTGGGGCGTCCAAGTGCCAGGGGTGCGCCTTCGAGACAAGGGGAGTCCAGCACGGTAGGATCAGAGATCAGATGGCTAGTGTCTGAAACACCTTCAGAACTGAGAGGAAAGGATTTTCTCCCCAGCCAAATTGCCTGTCGAGGATGAGACATTTTTAGATACACGAGGATTCAGAGTTGCCTCCTATAGACCCTCTCAGTTAAACGCTGGGCACACGTGTTTCACCACAATGGGAGTAAAGTCAAGGAAGACAGAGAGTCCAGGAAACGGGACCTGTCTTGGGATCCTGGTCCCGGGAAGTCTGGGGATAGCACTGTGTAGCAGTGCTGAGAACATCCAGTCCCGATCCAAGTTGGGGAGCCAGAGGGCCCCAGCAGGAGGCTCTTTAGGGAGAGGGTGAATTGTCCTGGTGGACTGTTTGCATTTCTTTTTTTTTTTCTTTATTGATATTAGAGAGGAAGAGGGAGAGACAGAAACATCGATGAGAGAGAGCATCAATTGGCTGCCTCCTGCATGTCCCCATTGGGGATTTGGCCCACAACTGGGGCATGTGCCCTGACCAGGAATCGAACCAGCGACCTCTTGATGCACAGGTCGATGCTCGACCACTGAGCCACATTGGCCGGGCTGTTTGCATTTCTTTACGTAAAAGTTAATGAAGCATTGCTTCAGAGCTGTCAGAGTAAGTTCAGGAAGAATTAGTAATAGATACCAGAAGGTTGAGGGAAAGAAGCAGAAAAATTCAAATGCCAACATACTAAATTGAGCAAAAAGGGAAATGTCATAGAACTTTGGCTTGGTCACGAATAGTACTTGTGTAGTCGTAATAATTGTTGCAAATCAATTTTGACAAAGAATAAATAATGGTATTTGAGGGCACTGGGGAGGCGAGAAAGAGGCGGGGACGTGACTGAGCAGTAGACGACATGTGAGACTCACCAGGCAATGGAGGCACGGGGCCTGTTTGCGAGGGACGTGGCGGAGGTGCGGACAGTCAGGTGCTGCCAGAGCGGGCAGGGAGAGGCAGGGAAGGGGCCTTTGGGTGCTGCGCGGACTTGAACTGCCATACTTCGTTCAGTCTAAGATGCCAAGGGATGCAGGATGTGCTTATATTTTATTAAGCACATCTGAGGAAGAAAAACTACCAAATACACTAACGTGACTGGTTAGCCTATTTTCCAGTTTCAGAGATACTAAAATATGGAACGTCCCTTTAAGAAACAAGAATCATTGTAAGCGCATCTATTACTTTGATTAAAAAACATTCCTGCTTTATTATGGGTCTCTTTCTTCTCTAAGATCGATCTTCCTATGTGTACATATGTGTCCTGACTCTTGCTGTCACTCAGTCACTTCTGGGTCATGCTGAGAATGCGTCAGGAAGAGACTAGCACTCATACCACAGGTGTCACAGGCTGTCACTGAGACCCCAAGGCTTTCCTGCTCGGGAAGCTGGCGGATGCCCCCCACATTCCAGGCTCTTCCACCCTGTATCAGACACCACTTCCCAGCACCTCTGAATTAGTGCTGAGTGGCCAAGGACATTGTGGAGAGTCAAGTGCTAGGGGACACGCACGGTACCCCAGGGCTGCTGGGCTGTTTTCTGTAAGCTTTGGAACACAGAGGGGAGACTCTATTGGGTTACTGATTCCCGAAACACATGGAGAAAAGCTACGTTGTCTGAGAGGAAGAATGTATACCTGAGCAGGTCAGTGTGTTACTTGTTGGGGCTTCGTGGAACACTTGGCACATACTGAAGAAGTCAAAGAAGAAAAAATCACCCATATCTTGTGCATTTATTTATTTATATCTTCACCTGAGGACATTTTTTTGAGATAGAGCGGGAGGGAGAGAAAGGGAGGAAGAGAGAGAGAGAAACATCAATGTGAAAGGGACACATCAAGTGGCTGCCACCTGCATGACCCAGCCAGGGCTGGGGACAAACTGCAACCGAGATACATGCCCTTAGCGGGAACCGAACCCGGGTCTCTCTGGACCACAGGCCGACACTCTGACTATTGAGCCAAACAGGCCAGGGCAAAGCATGATTTTTTTTTTTTTTTATCCTCACCCGAGGACATTTTTCCATTCCTTGTTCAGGTAGAGTGGGAGGGAGAGAGAGGAACAGAGAGAGAGAGAAACATCGACGTGAAGGGACACATCGAGTGGCTGCCACCCACACAACCGACCAGGGCCGGGGACAAACTGCAACCGAGGTACGTGCCCTTAGCGGGAACCGAACCCGGATCTCTCAGGACCGCAGGCCGACGCTCTAACCACTGAGCCAAACCGGCCAGGGCAAAGCATGATTTTTAAAACCAACTTTAGTAAGGTATAATTTAGATACAGTGAAATTCATCAGTTTTGTTAAGTGTCAACAAAAGTCTCACAATAGAAGAATGTTTCGTTGCCTGGAAAGTCCTGTCCAGTCCTCCCTCCTTCCCTCTCAGCCATCACCGTTTGGCTGAAAGTGTGCTTTTTCATGGGGGTATCACTGGTTTTCCTGTGCAGAATGTACCTCTTTGGTTGGACTTGGGGTTCCTTCCTTCCTTCTTTCCATTACAAGCTGTGCTGAGCACTGGTGTCCATCGTGATGTGACCATTTCCATAGGCCATGTTCTTAGAAGTGGAGCTGTGGCTCATGTGACAGGAATCAAAAAATAACTCCTTAAATATCCTCGTGGGCTTTCTCTGGGTCTGAGACTACCTGCTCCGTGTCTCAGGCTGCCTGCTCCGTGTCTCAGGCTGCCTGCTCCGTGTCTCAGGCTGCCTGCTCCGTATTTGTGGCCTAAGGGAGGGTTAGAATCCCAGGACTTTGGTAGGAAACCTTAAATCAGTCTCAGCTACCTGGCAGTTTGTAGGTCTCCCTGTCCTTTGATGACCTTTGAAAGGACGTTTCCCTGGTGACCACTCTGCATAGTTTGTGCTCTTTTTTGAGGCTGGCTTAGTGTTGTTGACGAAGATTTTCTTTCAGATTCGTTTCTGGATATAACCACTTTAAAAAGGGAGGATATAGGTTTGTGGAATGAATGGCTAATTTCTGATGAATACTTCTTGGGTTGGTGTGGTTCTGCCTTGTTTTTTGCTATTGGGGTCAAGTGGCTGGCGTGTTAGCCGTCTTCTGTATTTGATTAATTAAATGGATTACAACGTGCATTTCTTCCTTTGCCTTTTACAGGTGGAAGAAATTAGAAACCCACGATGTTGTAATAGAGTGTGCCAAAATCTCTCTGGACCCTACAGAAGCCTCGTATGAAGATGGCTATTCTGTGTCTCACCAAAACTCAGCCCGCTTTCCTCCGCGTTCAGCCGATGTCACCGCAAGCCCTTTTGTTGACATGCAGAATAGCTATGGTAAAGGGACTTGGGTACTTCCCTGCCTTCCCACATAGTCCCTGGAAAGCACTGTTGATTTTTGCTGACTTTATTTTTCTTTTCCTAAAATAAGACTTAGTTCAGCTCCTAGGAGCTGGTACCCAAATATTTAAAATTTGAATTTGCTTCCTGATTAATTCCTCCAAGTTTAATTTAGTCTCATGCCCTTGATCTCCTACCTGATCATATGCCGGCAGATTTGATGTATCTTCAGTGCTTAAAAAAGAAAATGGATATGAATATTTGACTTTATAAGGGAATCTCTGTACTTTTCAGACACTTGTGGTGGGGCGCTCTGGGCTGCAGCACTTATGTGGACAAGTCAGGGTGGTTTGGAATCGGGTCGATGTAAAGTCTGGGCTCGTCTGTGGGCTGCACCCACTGAGGTCTGATCCCGGTCGTGCCTTCTCCAGTTCCCCTGATGCCAACTAGATGGCAGACTTCTCTGAACTTGTGTCCCCAAGGATGTCAAGGTCCCCTCAGATATTTTTTAAATATAAGGAACTGTATATAATTGAAGGTCTGTCTAGAAGACTATACTTTTAAAATTTATTACTTTTATTGAGAGAAAGAAACATTGATTTGTTTTTTCCACTTATTTATGCATTCATTGGTTGCTTCTTGTATGTGCCTGGATCGGGGATCAAATCTGCAGCCTTGGCATATTGGGATGATGCTCTAACCAACTGAGCTGCCTGGCCAGGGCTAGATGACCATAATTCAAAAAAAATCCTCACCCAAGGACATGTTTAGAGAAAGAAGGAGGAGGAGGAGGAGAGAGAAACATCGATGTGAGAGAAACATCGATTGGTAGCCTCCTATATGCACCCCGACTGGGGATCAAGCCCACAACATAGGTATGTGCCTTGACTGGGAATCGAACCTGAAACCTTTTGGTGTACAGGACAACATTCCAAACAACTGAGCCACCCTGCCAGGGTAGACGAGCAGTTTCGTTGTTTATTTGTCAGAATAATCAAAGCCACACACTGGTGCTGTGTACTCTTTTCTGTCATCGTAGGGAGCATGACCTCCACCCCTCACCCTGCTTCCCGGCCGGTGTCATCCAGCACGCCGGGGCAGCTACCTCCGGCTCTGAGTTCCCCTGCGACACGGCTGTTACCTGAGCCACCACAGGTATGTGTCCAATAGTGTGCCTGCTTTCTTCCCTGCTCATTGCTGAAGCTGACTGCTCGGGTCAGGGTTTAGCATATGGTCCGGGAAAGTGTCCCACCGCTCATTTCAGGGAGAGTTATTTTTAAGGATGTGTTATATCAGCAAAACCCACTCGGGTTTTTTTCTTGGAGTCTAGACTTACAAAATGCAGCCTGGCGGTTGATCAAGTTTTAATAAGATGCCTTTTCCCACTTTGAAGTGACCATCAGTCATGGACGTAAGCTTTGGGTGATTGGTGTTCATTCCTCATGGCTGACAAGACTTACTGACTTCCCAGGCTACTCTCTGGAGCCCCTCTGTGGTCTGTGGCATGACCACTCCTCCCACGTCTCCTGGGAACGTCCCGTCTGATGCGTCCCACCCTTACAGTAAAGTCTTTGGTGCCACTGGTATGTATGTCCCAGGCAGGATTTGGTTGGTGGGTTTGGGCCTGCCTTTCACCACCTGGAACGGTCTCTTAGACCTGACAGTGAGTTTGGGGACTTGCAGCAGTAAACTTGATGTTGACACTTAATGCAAACCTCTGGGCTTCCAGAACTCGTAAAGGGAACAACAACAACAAAAAGACTGGCCTAGATCCCCTAAAAGTTAACTCTAGCCTATTTTTTTGCAGTAATAGGCTGGAAATAATTTGGCAGCTTTTCTAATAATTGGGCTCAGCGACTGTGTGTTCTGTCTTTGTCTCTGAGCAGGTGGAAAAGGAACTCCCTTGGGAACCCCAGCAACCTCTCCTCCTCCAGCCCCACTCTGCCATTCAGATGACTGCGTGCATGGTTCGCTCCCACACCCCACAGCCACACACCCCCGGAAGGTATGCTGGGCGTGGCTGCCGCCCTCTGCCCAAGTGCAGTGTCCGCTCACACGCTCAGCCAGATGGAACCAGATATCAAACCAGATAGAACTGGGACCTAAAGTGTGATGGGTTTAAGCAGAATGATTGAAAATAGACTAACCAGCAGCCCTCCGAGTATGATCAGCTGACTCAGGGTCCTGAAGCCTAACTCAGGGGATCCACTGGGTCCGAAGTGCTTTCACAGTAACACCAAGCTGCCGTTTGCCCCTCGACTGTGATGAACTCACAGTGTAGGAACAGCGGTGGGTGCACGGCTGGCCCCTTAGCACGAATCACAGCTGGCGCCTGGCTGTCCTGGTAGGCGTTATCTTTTTCTTCCTGGACGTCTTTTTTCAGTTTAAAAGAGGAAAACAAACCAAAAAACACTTAACGTAAGAGAGTTCTGTGGAAGGCAGTGAAAGTGAAAAATTTTATTAAATCTTGGCCCCTGGGTACATGTATGTGTAATATTCCTTGTGATAAAAAGGAGATGCACACACAGCACTGTACTGCACACCAGGTGCGCTGGTGATCTCAGGCCTGCGCAGGTGTCTTTGCTGAGCGCCGCTTTCCGTCACGGGGCACAGTTGTGTTTCAGAGAACAGCTGACTGGCACACTGGCTGTTCCGGCCTGAGTACGTGAGTTTGTCACTTCAAGATAAACAGCTACTGTATTTGTTGCCAATGATAAAATTCAACTCTCAGGTGAAGTTAGAATATTAAATACTGGCTTCTGTCACCACAGCTCGGTAGCTTCCCCTAGACTTTTATGATGAGCTTGGAATGTCTTGGGAAGCTTGGTTAGTATTTGAGTTTTCAGTATCATGTAGTGAAATGTTTCAACATATCTGCATAACTTGGTGAACCAGTGTTTTCTAAATGCCCAAAGTCTGATGCTGTGGACGCGTGCATGGGTGAAGGGGGCATGCAGGGTCCAGGGCAGCCCAGTGGGTGACACACCGCGTGGGAAGTGAGTTGCTGTGCCTTCAGATTTTACACTGGACCTAACCTTGAGAGGTAACCCTTGTCAGGTGGGGGTGTAACATCAAAGATGGTCATCCCGGTTATCCGCAGTCTGTTAACATACATTTACTTCTTACCACTGCTTATCTGTGGGGCCCAGAATTGCCTTCATGTGCTTTAGCCAGAATACCATACTGCAGCAGATTGGACGCAGAGGCAGACAGGAGAACCCCGCTTTCTTCCGTTCAGCCAGACATCAAAGAGGTCGCAAACTGTGACACGCTCCACTCTCCTCGCTCTTTCATTTCTGTTTTGGGAAATATAGGGTTTTTTCCCCCCATAAAAATACATGTTATTTATTTACATGTAAGGGGTTTGTTATTTTTAAGTGCATTAATGAATATTTTTTAAACTTCTCTTTTAATTCCTAATCTAGTAACTATTACTATATATCACCACATAAATAAAAAATCTTGGGATTCCTCAATAATTTTTAAGAATATCAAGGCATCCTGAGACCAAACAGTTTGAGAATCCTTGGGCTAACCTTTGAACTCCTTTATAATCTGCTAAAAATGTAGCTGTTTGGCATAATTCCCTTACACCCAAGAACATGCACTCAGCCTTGCCGTGTGATGTAAACCTGTCTTTTCAGGAGGAGAGAACAGATTCGGCCAGGCCCTGTCTGCACAGACAACACCATCTTCCCAACGACCGAGGACCAGGTAAAGGCTCTGGGTGACAGCAGAGCTCGCGTGTCCCCTCTTGCTGAGTTGCATGTGGAGAGAGGGCAGTTCTGGAATACTGCAGAACCCTGAGGCCTGGAGGAACGAAACGTGTGCTCAGTTATGAAAGCCAGCCTAGTCATAGCAGACCGCCGTCAGCTGCTGTAGTGAGGGCCTCGTGTGTTGAGCTGGCCGGGCGGGTTTTATCTGTTCTCTGCGAGTGAGGGAGAATTTTCTCCGGTGGGTTAGTTCTGGTGCCTTTTGTTGGAGCACTGACAGCAGCTCAGCTCGCAGGAGCCCCGGGAGAGCCAGCCCCCGCCTGCCTGCGCAGCGCGGAGCCCCTCCGTGATGTGGGGCACTGCGCGGCGGTGGCGGTCTGTCTCCGTGTGTCTCTGACTCGGGCTGTCTGTCTCTCTAGAGCAGCTCTCTGGCAGCAAAGGCCCTGTCTCTCTGACCGACCTTCCAGGGTTTCTGGGCGGCCTGTCCTCCGAAGAAGACAGCGCGGAAAAAGACCGAGAGGAAGGTGCCGTCTGGGGTCCTGGGCTTGACGGGGCTGTGGGATGATGAAACCCTGAGACTGGGTTCAGTGTGCATGCTCCCAGACTCGCTGGGTGTGTCTTCTCTTGGGGGGAAAGAGATGGGAGTTTTATTCTGGTCCAGTTTTATTCTGGCTGCCCCTCCTCAGATGGCCTGTTGACCTCTGTCTCTCTCTCTCCTCAGCGGCAATATCTAAAGAGCTTTCTGAGATCACGGTGCCTGACGCTGAGCCTCTGGTTCTTCGAGGAGGCTTTGACTCCCCCTTCTACCGGGAGGGTCTCCCGGGCTGTCTAAGGAAGACCCCGTCAACTGCCTCCGCTCAGGGCGCCGATGCACACCCCGAGCCTTCAACCTCCTCCCTGGACAAGCTTGGGCCTGACACACCAAAGCAAGCCTTTACTCCCATAGAGCGGCCCTGTGGGGGTGCTGACGAGGGCCCTGCCGGGAGCAGGGAGCGCCAGACCCCTCTGGACACCAGTATCCTCACTCCCAGCCCTTGTAAAATTTTGTCTCAGAGGGGCCCGAACTTTGGAAGTGGGCAGCCTTACCCCTACGATCATCTTTTTGAGGTGGCATTGCCAAAGACTGCCCATCATTTTGTCAGCAAGAAGACCGAGGAACTATTAAAGAAAGCTCGAGGAAATGCAGAGGAAGACTGTACACCCTCTGCCTCCCCGCTGGAGGTACTGGACAGGCTGATCCAGCAGGGCGCCGACGCGCACAGCAAGGAGCTGAGCAGGTAAGGCGCCGCAGGCTTCCACAGCGCCAGTTGTGGAGTCGGAACATGGGAGGGCCCAGATGGTTGTGCTCCATCCACGGGCTGCTGCTCCTGTTTGGACGAGCCTGCAGCCTGCTGCCTTTTCATACGCTAGACTTGCACCCTGGCGCAGGGTGAGCGTTCCCTGAATGCTTATTATTAGTGACATTTGCTAATGTGACACTTGGTAACCCTTGAGCTAAAGCCCATGTAGACAGTAGCGAGCTGTCAGGTGTCCTCTAGACTTGCACATTGAGCTGGAGCAGCCCCAACCTGATGTCCCATTTTAACACGGGTCTTTCTGCTTACACGCAGGCCGTTTGTGCCGCTGCACCCTGAGGGCGCTCAAAGGCTTCCACACTTGCTCTTGGAATCGGAGGGTGAGGTTAGGGCATTTCAAATACGGGAGTATTTGTACAGTGTCCCTCTCTGTCCAGCTGTAGGTGGGTTTTGTTTGGTAACATAGTTCATTAGGTGGACAGCCTTGCAGTCCGAGTTCAGGTGGTCCCCTCTCCCAGGACGGCGCACGTGGTTCCTTAGAAAGAAATCTGTCTGAGACACTTTTCAACTTTTATTTTTTAATTTTTTTCTCTTGTCTTTAATCTTTCTTTTATTATCCTTTTCAAAGGATATCCAAGGAAGGGTTAAGGGAAGTTGGACTCCTCTGCTGTTTCTCAACAGGTTCTTGGGGAGTGTTTGTTTTCATTTTTCTCTGTATAATAATCTAAGGTAGAATTTGAAAGAGATGGTACTATTTCAGATTTCTTTTTAGGTTGATTTTAGAAAGGGAGGAGGGGGGAGAGAGCGACATTGATGTGGGAGAGAAACATCGAATGGTTGCCTCCCATATGCACCCCAACCTAGGTATGTGCCCTGACCGGGAATTGAACCCGTGACCTTCCAATGCACAGGCTGATGTTCTGACCAACTGAGCCACACTGGCCAGGGCTAAGATCTCTTTTTTAACGAAATTCAGTGTAATAGGCCCAGGTAAATTACCGACATTTTCCTTAAACTTGGGTGACAGGAGCTTCCAGCCCAGAGCTCTTCCCCTGTATTTCAGTAGAGAGGGTTGAAAACAGGCAGCTCTCAGTGTGTTTGGTCACCAGTCACCTTGGCGAGCTGAACGCAAAACACACAGGCTGCAGAGTGAGCTCGGCGTTGGGCCTTCCCACGCCAGACTTGGGCGCGCGCCCTGGGGCACCAGCCCTCGCTTGGGCTCCAAGGCTGACTTCGTGCAGACTTGGAGTCGGAGCCTTCCTTACACCACAGGAAGTGAGCTAACCTTGCTGCAGTGAAAATTCCAGGGACGTCTTTTCTAGGTGAGATCGGTAACTTTGTGATTCAAAACTTTCTTCCTAGGTTGTCTTTACCCAGCAAGTCTGTCGACTGGACCCACTTTGGAGGTAAAGTTGTTACTTTAGCTCCAAATCCAGCCCACAGGGATCCTGCTTGCTTGTTGTCTTTTCTGTCCTTGAGGGAGGTGCCCCATAGGAAACAAATCTCCCCTTTGCTACTGTTCCAGCTGCTTTATCTATCTGCTTAGCTAAAGAGTATCTCAAGTGTTGCAAAGTCAGCATTTCCTATTTTTTAAAAGTGGCGAAGACCATGCACTTCTCAGTTGAATTGCAAAAAGTGCAGATCTCATGCCAGGCTTCCCTAGGCGGAGCCCCAAGTGAACTAAATGGGACTGGGAGAGTGAGTTCTTGAGGGAAAACATACCAGGAAAGGAAGAAAAGGAATCTTAAAAGTGTATGTGTATGGTTCCAGTTTGTGGGGGAAAATGAATGCTCTAAAGAGCCACCCCGCATCGTGCCATTGCGATCCTTTAAAAGGGAGGTAGGCGGTGAATACTCCGCTGTCTCCTAACAAGTGACTAGTACTGGGAGCCAAGCGGTCGTTTGCCAAGTGAGCGGCAATTTGTTTCTTAAAGAATTCATTTCTTAAGCTAACAGACCATGGGCGGGGCGTGATTGAACGATATGTAAGAGGCATCTCTGCCATCCTCCCTCTGCTTTAAATCAGGCTCTCCTCCCTCAGATGAGATCCGCACCCTCCGTAACCAGTTGCTTTTACTGCACAACCAGTTGCTCTATGAGCGTTTTAAGAGGCAGCAGCACGCTGTCCGGAATAGGCGGCTCCTCCGCAGGGTGATCAGAGCAGCGGCTCTGGAGGAGCACAACGCGGCGATGGTGAGCACTGTGGGGTGGGCGGCGGGGGTGCGGGTCATTTGTTGTCTGCAAAGAGCAGCCCTGAGTTGAATCAGAGGTCCCCATCCTTTCTCTGCTCACTGGTGTGGCTTGGGCAGGCCACTTTGTCTCTGAGGTTAACACATGAGTGGCTGTGTCTCTGAACTCCCTTGTAGCTCTTGGAAACTATGGGGACAGCGGATTTTTGTGTGTGTTTGTAATTGGTTGTGATGATAACAGGATCGAAAGATTATTTTGTTAATCCAAACCAGCTCTCCTGGTTTTACGGCCAAAAACGAGTGGCACAGTTGTGAAGCCAGTTAGACCTGGAGATTGGACCTTAGCTCTGCCATTTAAGAAAGTACGTTCGCTTCCTGAAACCTGTCACCTGGTCTATAACATGAGAGGAGTCATAGCACTTGCTAGTGCCTGGCAGCGTGCGTGTTCCCTATGTTCATCACTAGTGACCTTTGCTGATGTGACACTTGGTAACCCTTGAGCTAAAGCCCACGTAGACAGTAGTGAGCTGTCAGGTTCTGAGCCTGTGGTTACAGTTACAGGGTAGCTGAGACTGCAGATGAAATATTTGCGTTCAAACTTGAGTGTCACTGCCCATGTTGAAAGGCAGCTAAAATGATGACATCTTTGGTCTCTGCTAGAAAGACCAGTTGAAGTTACAAGAGAAGGACATCCAGATGTGGAAGGCCAGTCTGCAGAATGAACAAGCCAAGTACAGCCAGCTGCAGGAGCAGCGAGACACAGTGGTCACCCAGCTGCACAGCCAGATCAGACAGCTGCAGCATGACCGAGAAGAGTTCTACAACCAGAGCCAGGAACTACAGGTATGAGCTGCTGCTACAGGCTGTCCACCCGAGAGGGCACGGAACACCCTGTTCAGCTTGCTGGAGATGAACCCTTTCCTGTCTGAAACTGAGGCCGGTGGGTCTCATGGCAGGTACTTTACATCTAAGGCGGAAGTCACCAGCTCTCTTGGTTCATAGCTCCCTCAGTGTTTCAGTGACGTTTTCCTGGCACTCCACAGCCAAGACAAGTACGTGGACGTTCTGCTGATTAAGTAGATCTAAACAACTTAGGGAGTACCTGTCCTGACAACTTAGTAGCTGTTAGAAATAATACACCTCAATTCACACATTTTTAAATTCCTTTTATTTTTTTTCAAAATTATTTTTCTTTATTGATTTTAGAGAGAGAGGAAGGGAGAGGGAGAGAGAGATAGAAACATTGATGAGAGAGAACATTGATTGGCCGCCTCCTGCATGCCCCCCACTGGGGATTGGGCCCACAACTCGGGCATGTGCCCTGACTGGGAATTGAATCGGCGACCTCTAGGTGCATGGTTCGACGCTCAGCCACTGAGCCATACCGTCTGGGCTTAAATTCCTTTAGAAATGACACAGTTGTTTGCCAATGCTGTGTGTACCTCTTGGGCACTGCACAGAGTGGCAGACCCTGGAATCACCCTCATTTTCTGTTTCACTGGTTTTCGCCTGGTGGTTTTTATCACATTGACCTCCTGAAGCGCAGCTTTGCAAAGAGATGACATCCACAGGAAGGGACACCTCACCGAAACTGTCCTCCAACCTGCAGTGCACGCGATGACCAGCAGATGTCACTGTATTTCCCTCAAAAATAAGACATCCCGCAGCTTTCCTGGGAGTTTACTGGGTAGCCCCAGGGCTCTTTGGTGAGGTTTATGAACTGGGGGGCTAAGACCTTCCCCCCTCTGCTAAACAAATCAGGAACGCAGAAATCCACCATAACATAATTTTTTAAGCTAAGAATTAGTTTCTGATGGGTCACTGAGGAACCAGGTTCCGGTGGTTCCCTGGGGGCAGGCCTGCGGGTGCTCTGACCACGCTGTCTCTCGGACAGACAAAGCTGGAGGACTGCAGGAACATGATTGCAGAGCTGCGCCTGGAGCTGAAGAAGGCCAACAGCAAGGTGTGCCACACTGAGCTGCTGCTCAGCCAGGTGTCTCAGAAGGTAAGGGGTGCGGCGAGCTGGGGCCATCACTCCCACCACCGCGGATGCATTTCTTGTGTGTCTATGTGAGGGGTTCCCAACAGGGAGCAAGGGCCCCTCCCTCCCAGGGACAGTTGGTGAGATCTGGAGACATTCGTGGTGGTACTGACATGGAGTGGCAGCTGCCGGGTGCTGCGAACACCCTTGTGCCTAGGACGGTCTCCACAGCAGGGCACCGCCTGGCCTGGGCCCTCATCTGTGTCCTGGGGACTCTTTCTCACACCTTGTTTGCATAAATGTGCAAAGTTTGTTCAGAGTTTTAAGCTGTGGTCCCTCTTTGGGATTCATCGCACTGCTAGAAATCACTTCGTCAAGAACGGGTGAGTTCTGGGGCTTGATCCCCCGGACCGAATGTCCCTGCTGTGGCCCCGCACATCCACCTTCTCCAGGTGTCCTGGCGTGGCCACCTTTGGTGTGGCACACTGGTACTTCATCCCCTTTGCCGCCCCATTTTGAGGTGTGCTTCTGTTCATTTTCATCGCCTGTGCGCACCAGCCTGTGCGAGGGAGTTGTGGGCTGCCCTCGCACCGAGACGGTGTGCTCCTAGCTTGCTCCCCGGGGCGCCTGCCAGCTGTGTGGTCGGGTCTGTCACTGCTTGTTCCTGTGTTTGGTCAGCTCTCCAACAGTGAGTCGGTCCAGCAGCAGATGGAGTTCCTGAACAGGCAGCTGCTGGTTCTCGGGGAGGTCAACGAGCTGTATTTGGAACAACTGCAGAACAAGCATTCGGACACCACAAAGGTAGGTGGGGCGTGGGGCTAGGCCCTCGCTGGGCCGTGGAGCACGGCGGTGTGACTGCGCAGCTCACAGAGTGGCTCTGAGTCGTTCCCTGCGAGCCGGGCTGTGGTCCTCGTGTCCCTCTGTACCTCTCCCGCCCAGCGGTGCAAGCACTCCCAGGCGTCACGTGAGCCCGTCTCCCTGGCTCGGTGACTGAGGCTGGGTCAGGTGTCGGTGAAAGCGCCAGTGGCGGCTGGTGCCAAGGCGGTGATGCAAGTGCTCTCCTTTCTGTGGAGGGCGGGGTAGGCAGAGGGGCCAGTTCTGTTTCACGTAACCCAGGACTGTGTGGAGGGCTGGGGTGCCCGCTTTCCTTCCTGGCCACGAGGCTGGCAACGGACGCTCTTACGTTAATTAGTGCCTCGCCAGTGGCGTTGAGACAGAAGTTTTATTCACTTCATAAGTAGCCTCGGGTAATGTTAGTGAGAGGGGGTGGGGCTTTAGTGGCGAATGCTCAGATGTCTCCGCCTTGCCCGGGCTTCCTGTGCAGGAGCGCTGTGCTCGAGCTCCGTGAAGCGTCGTTCCCGCCAGATGCAGAGGGTGGTCTCAGACCAGGGAGGCGTAGTTATGGGGTTACTCCGTACTCCTCGGCTCCTCAGCTCTCAGGTCATACACTTTCCAAAGGGTGTTAAATGGGACTTTCTCTAGAAACCAGCTATTGCTTATTTGGAAAGTGTAATGGCCTTGGATAAAGGAGGAGGGGAAACAGAACTGTGGGACAAGAGAACCTCTGCAAAGTTTACTCGAGTGCATCCCTGATGGCTCCCGAGAGAAGCACCGATGGAGTGGCTTCTCTGGCTGTCCTGTGGTGTGGACACTGTGCTCCTGGGGCCTCGAGCAAGCCCACTGTCCCGTTGAGCTGTTCACGGCTCACGCTCCTGGTCACAGGGCGCCTGCAGTTGTGCGCAGCAACAGAAACACTAAACTGGCCTGGCCGGGTGCTCGGTGGTCAGAGCATCGTCACCTGCACCAGAGGGTCGTAGGTTGGATCCCGATCAGGGCACATACCCAGCTTGTGGGTTTGATCCCTGGTAGGTGTGCATGGAAGAGGCAACCAACTGATGTTTCTCACATTGATGTTTCTCTCTCTTCCTCTCCCTTCCCCTCTCTCTAAAATCAATAAAAACATATCCTCGGGTGAGGGTTGAAAACACAAACAAAAACAGTGAACTGGCTTAACAATAAGTCATTTCATTATTTCACTTGAGAAGAAGTCCCGAGGCAGGCGAGTTCTAGGTTGGTCAAGTCAGCAACGTAGGGACACCATCTGGGAGTCTGGCTCTTTCCACTTCTCTCTCTCCTGGCCTATCCCGTCAGCCTTGCCCTTGGGCTAGCTGTTCTCCTGGTTGGGAGGTGTGTGCCAGTTACCACTGCCCCAGGTGGATGCGCTGATGTCCCATGGGAGGGGACAGTTCCTGTGGTCTCTGCAAGGAAACCTTTCCAGGAACCATCCCGACACTTCCACCCTCGTTACTGCCAGGGTTGTGCTGCGTGTCCACCTGTAGACAGCCGTTGCCTTGTGCCGGCAGGTACCAAGAGCGAGGCTTCTTGGTGTTCGACAGGTGGGGAATGGCCGAAGCGGGTGCCGCGCCTGATGTGGTGGCTGGAGGGTGGGTGAGCCCGTGGGCGTGCCTGGCTCAGTGCCGTTGCTCCATGATCACTGCAGTCACTGCGACCACGGTTTGGTCTGTTCCCCCGCCGGGAGCTGGCGTCTGGAACTGTGAGGCACAGCTGGGAGGCCGGGTCATCTGGGGTCCCGTCAGTCTATCGCATCCCACACTGAGGAGACGCCGGTTTTACCAGTCGTCCTGGAGGCTGGGGCACCTTTGTGGAAGCCCCTGCCTGCCTCTCACGTCTTACTACTTTTTTAGAAAGTGAACGTGGTCAATTTTGTTACGCGTATTTTACCACAATAAACACAATGCAAGTATAACACATGCTTATTAGGAGAGGATCCTTCCCCATCTTTTCTGAGCATTAGTGTTCACCTCCTCTGGGGTTTCAGCCGGCTGGCCAGACACTGGCCTGGCGTGAGCAACAGGCTGTCAGGGCACCTCGTCTTCAGGAGCTGCTTTGCTGGAGAGACCTGCTCGTTCTGTTGGGCTCTCCAGCTGAGGAACTGGAGAGAGACACGGCCCACCATCCCCTGTGCTGAATCGATAGAGAAGGTTGGCATCTCCTCCTTCGGTGCTTTGTGATTGTGATCACACTGTCTACGTGCTTTTGTAGTCTGCTTTATTATCTCTTACTGATGCATGGCGTTTTTAAAAACATACAGATATAAGATGTACTTTTTTTTTTTAATCTGCACCCGAGGACATTTTCCCATTTTTGTTCAGATAGAGTGGGAGGGAGAAAGAGGAACAGAGAGAGAGAGGGAGAGAGAAAGAGAGACAGAGACATCAATGTGAAAGGGACACATCGAGTGGCTGCCTCCTGCATGACCCCAACCAGGGCCGGGGACGAATCGCAACCGAGCTACGTGCCCTTGACTGGAGTCGAACCCGCGACTCATTGGTCCGCGGGCCGATGCTCCAACTGCTGTGCCAAACCAGCCAGGGCAAGATGTACTTTAATTCACTTAACTATTTCCCTGACATTAGACCTCACAGTGTTTCTAGTTTGCATTTCTAAATATGTTGTGATGGTTCTTTTTTTGCCAAAATGCTTGAAATGATTTCCTTCAGGATAGATTTCAAGGCAGGGTTCCTAGGTTAGCACTTCCTGTAAGCTCATTTCTCCGAACGCTGCGCCACAGTCCTTCCTACCCACAGCACGCTCTGGCCCTCCCTCCCTGGGAGCCACGGCCCTCCCCTCCCTCGGAGCCACGCCCCCCGGAGCCACGGCCCTCCCCTTCCTCGGAGCCACGGCCCTCCCCTTCCTGGGAGCCACGGCCCTCACCCCCCGGAGCCACGGCCCTCCCCTCCCTCGGAGCCACGGCCCTCCCCTCCCTCGGAGCCACGGCCCCCCCCCAGCCACGGCCCTCCCCTCCCTCGGAGCCACGGCCCTCCCCTCCCTCGGAGCCACGGCCCTCCCCCCCCTCGGAGCTCCAGTCCCTTCTCAGTGCTCTGACCCTGGTTGCTGCACAGCATGGCTCTGTTGTAGGAAAGCACTGACCCAGCCCCTCTTTCAGGAAGTGGAAGTGATGAAAGCCGCGTACCGGAAGGAACTAGAGAAGAACCGAAGCCTTCTGCTCCAGCAGAGTCAGAGGCTTGACACCTCCCAGAAGCGGATTCTAGAACTGGAATCTCAACTGGCCAAGAAAGACCACCTTCTCCTGGAACAGAAGAAGTATTTGGAGGACGTCAAACTGCAGGCGAGGTAACTCCGGTCGGGAGCGGTTCTCGGGCGACGTGCTGTGTGGATGGGGCCCACCCTCCTGCTGGTCTGTCTTCCAGAGGACAGCTGCAGGCCGCCGAGAGCAGGTATGAGGCTCAGAAAAGGATCGCCCAGGTGTTTGAGTTGGAGATCTTGGATTTGTACGGCAGGTTGGAGAAAGACGGCCTCCTGAAAAAGCTTGAAGATGAGAAAACAGAAGCGGCAGAAGCAGCAGAAGAAAGGTAGGAACAGAGGGTTGGCACCACTAGCAGAGCAAGGACAGCATGACGAGCATTAGAAGTGCTTGCAGCACGCGGCTCTGTGTGCTGCAGAGAGCCCGCCTGACGCCCCTTTCCTCAGTGCCCAGCGGCCTCTCCATGTCCCTTTCCCTGGGCCCCCAGCCCCTGATGTGGTCCCAGGAAGTGCCCGTAGTTACGACTGCACCTAACAACCCTGTGCCTAGGCGTCTCCTGGTGAGAGCGCATGCTCGAGTCCTCTGTTACAAAACATGGAGCAGTCTGGCTGAGGTCAGTGTCTGTGAGGACCCCACGCCTCCCAAACACGGACGCACAGTCACCACCTGCTTTTCTCCTCCCTGGTTTATTGCAGGCTTGACTGTTGTAATGACAGCTGCTCGGATTCTGTGATAGGGCACAGAGAAGAGGCATCTGGCCACAACGGTGAGACCAAGGCCCCCAGACCTGGCAGCACCCGGGGCAGTGGAGGAGGCCGAGGAGGTGGGGGCAGCAGCAGCAGCAGCCAGCTCTCCACCCCCGAGAAACCCCCAACCCAGAGGGCAGGCCCGTTCAGCAGTCGGTGGGAAACCGCCATGGGTGAGCTCTCCACCAGCATCCCCACGACTGTTGGCTCGCTTCCCAGTTCTAAAAGCTTCCTGGGCATGAAGGCTCGAGAGTTATTTCGTAATAAGAGCGAGAGCCAGTGTGATGAGGACGGCGTGACCATCAGTAGCCTTTCTGAGACGTTAAAGACAGAACTGGGCAAAGACTCGGGTGTAGAAGTCAAGACTCCCCTGAACCCTGACGGCCTGCACCCACCTCCCCCGAATCCGGACAGTGTTGGACAGCTCCGTATCATGGACTACAACGAGACTCATCAGGGACACAGCTAAGGGTGGTGGCCAATCAGTGTTAAATTGCGTGCTGCTGGTGTAGACCAGGAGGTGTGGATGCCGTTTCCCAGCTTCTTGTGTCCAGGGTTTGAGTGGCTGGCTCAGGCGGCGGAGGTGGGATGGAGGGCCTTTGGACAGCTTACTGGATGCTGAAGGGTTTTGGGATCTGGCATTGAAATGCCTCAGCACGCCCCCCCCCCCCTCCCATCGACCTAGCAGTGTGTACTAACCGAGGGCCAGTTTGCATTCCTCCGTAGCTTTATTTTCTTCCTTCCCCTCAAGGTTGCATCCTTTGAACCAGTGCAATATGAGGCCAAACTTCTCTTTGAGTATAACACAGAGCTGGGCTGGCTCTCGTACCCAGGTCACGGTGGCACTGCAGGTAACGCTGTCTGCCCTACACGAGGCAGCATGCTAGGCTGAGACCTCGCGAGCGCTTTTACGGGGGACTTTCCCTGCTCTGGGTTCTGAAGTTCAGCATCTGAAGCAGTGGTCTAGGAAACGGTGTTCAGCCCCCTTACGTTCTTCTGGCAGTTCCGGTGAGCTTCCTAGGACGTGCTGTGTGAGCAAGGCTGTTGTCGGGCAGTTCCGGTGAGCTTCCTAGGACGTGCTGTGTGAGCAAGGCTGTTGTCGGGCAGTTCCGGTGAGCTTCCTAGGACGTGCTGTGTGAGCAAGGCTGTTGTCGGGCAGTTCCGGTGAGCTTCCTAGGGCGTGCTGTGTGAGCAAGGCTGTCGGGCAGTTCCGGTGAGCTTCCTAGGACGTGCTGTGTGAGCAAGGCTGTTGTCGGGCAGTTCTGGAGCTGGCATCGTGGGACCGCCGTCCTCTTTGGGACCACCGTCCCCTTCCCCACTACCTCTTATTTATTTGGTGTTTTCTCGAAAGCTGGTACTGGTCTGACCACAGGCTGGTGTGGGGAGTAAGCCTGCTGTCTGCAAAACGGAAGGGTGGTGGCGTGGGCAGTGACCCGAGAAACAGGTGTGGATGAGGAGCTGCCCTCCAGGCGGGGCTGCCGGCGGTGCCTGTGTGTCCAGGCGCCGAGCGTCAGCTCTGTGGCGTTGCAGCAGGAAGGCTCTGAGGGCCAGAGAGTTTCTTCAGAGTTTACGTGACCGTTGGCTCAGGCTGTCAGAGCTGCCTCACTAAAGGAGGTTCTAGGCCACCAAAACGTAGGAGCTTGTTACCAATCCTGACTTTCAGTGGCTGACTCCCTGGGGAGGCGATGCGGCTGCCCTCCCACACGTTAGTGATGGCAGAGCGTTTTCCAGCCGGGTCCTGGAGATGCCGACAGGGTCTGGCGGCCGGGGACCCACGGGCTGCTGCACAAGTGTGCTCAGGAGCGGTGACACCGGCCAGGACACTGCAGTGGCAGAGAGCCAAACTCGGCAGATGCTCCTGAAATAAAAGCCAGAGCCTAAGAACGCTCGGCTGATGCTCCCGCGGAGGCGAGGAGACTGCTGTCCCTTTCTGGCCTCTGAGTTTAGTCCAGCGGGTTCAGCCCGAGGAGGAAACGACGCACTGTGACAGGAAAGGGCCCGCTGCCCACCGGAGCCTCCAGCTGAGGGTGCAAGTCTTTCTTAAAGTGTGGCCATAAGTATCCTGGCAGCCCTCAGCAAAGGGCCAGAGGAGGAGAGGCTCCGTGTCCCCACGGCCGTGTGGGCAGACTCCCAGGACGGGTTGCAGGCGGGTCGCTGCCCTGTTGTGGGGTGTCCCACGTGGAGTTCATGCCGCCTGTTTTTACCTGTGTCCAAAGCAAAGCTGAGAGTCAGATGCGTTCTAGTTGCCTAGTTCAGATCTAGAAAAACAGCTCCAGAGAGAAGCAGTGTCACGGGGAGCTGTGGAAACCGTACTGTGGGAACCTGCTCTGAGTGCTGACCCCGCCCCAGCCCAGGACACACCGGGCGCTTTAGCTGCAGCGTTTTCTGACCGGCAGGGCAGGGGCCCCTGGAAGGACAGGGACGGCTCTTAAAACGGGCAGATTGCAAAGCTGCAGGGACGGAGGAGAGGAGGCTGTGTGGTGAAGTGGGCTGAGGCCTGGGCGTCCGCCCGCTCACCGGAACCACGGCTGAGCCCTTGGAACTGTGCTCAGACTCCTGGGTTCTGGGGGCCTGCAGTCACGCTGGGTCACCCAGCACGTGGCCTGACATTGACCAGGGTGGGCACAGACCTGAGAAGACGAGGCTGCTGCTGGGCTCGCACGGGGCCCACGAAAGGGGCCTTGTCACCCAGGGGGGGAGGGAGGCAGCAGCACCTCTCCCAGGGGGGCCTTCCTGGTTCTCTGCAGGCGAGTCAGCACACGGATCTGGCCGACAGGAATTGAGGGGTTAAAAAAGCTTCGCCAGGTCCTGCCATAACGTATAACAATTGTTCCTGTGGGACTGGGAGTGAATATGAAAACTGACTGAAGCCCAAAGGTAGGAGAGAAAGGCCATTTCTTGGGCCGAGAAGTTTTAAGGATTCTCCTTGGAGATGAAGTGACCAGCTTTGTAGGGCAGGTGGGTAGATGTGCCCGCCCTAGGCTTGTCAGCAGAGTTGTTAGGAGAGAGCTGCCGAACTTCGGGAGTGAGTGCTGACGGTCCTTGTTAGACTCCACGAGCGGAGAGACGCCAGATAACCTCTGTGAGCCAGGATATATGTGCAGCCTTTAGGGGGTGGTCCAGACTCTTCTCGAAAGGTAGCAGTTACAATCCAGGATCAGTTACAATCCACTGACCACTGGAAACATTAGCCCACGTGCTACCTTGGCCAGCGAGGCCAGCACACCCCTGGGCAGATCAGGACAGCAGGAGCAGAACCCCAGGCTCAGCCGTCCCCATTCGCAGTGGGACATGGTTCTGGGTCCTTGTGAGAACGATGAAGCTGGCAGCTGTGTAGACGAGGAGTGCCGTGCCCACGGGGATGAGGGGCTGGTGCAGAGCTGCGGGGCTTCTGTGTGGAGGCTGACAGACGTGCTCAGGCTAGCCCGCAGGACGGTCACCGAATACGAGAACAGACCGCTCGAAGCCGGAAGGACATGACGAGCTGCCCAGACGCCCGGTCTTCCTGAGCGTGGGCACTAGGAGGTGGGGGGTGTGGGCAGGTTTGTGGAGGGTTTGGGCGGAGGGGAGGCGCCGTCCAGACTGCAGTGGAGGTGGCGTGCCCCTGCCCTGTGCGGCACAGAGGCCAGCCCTCTCTTCGGAGTGGTCCGGGAGCAGCCCAGCCCCACCCAGGAGTGTGCATCCCTTGGGAAGAGAGCTCTTATGGGGGACTGAGATCGGCACCTTTCTCTGCTGCATTGTCACTGTCTGAGGTACATGCTTTAAAACGGACCAGCAATGAGGACTGGACAGCATATCTGGTCTGAAGATGTTCGTGTGTCTGTTTACATCCAGAGTTCTGTGACACACACCCCCCCGCCCCCCCCCGTCCCCCCCCATGCCACAAAATGATCCATCCTCTGGGCTCAGTAGGCTAGTTGACCATTGGAATAGTTCTTTTAAAAGAGACCCCTGAGAGTTTGAGACTGCCCAGACCACCCCCTCCTCCCCTCCCCACCTCCATGCAGTGTGGATAGGAGGGTACCCGCTGCTCTGTGCAGCGGATACTCTGGCTTATCAAAGAGACAGCCAGGCATTTTGCACCAGGAAGAATCAGTGATCACTTTTCAGAAGACATCTGTGGACCATAGATACCTTATGGAAGAACAGGTTTGATGACATAAAACCTAGTTTTATAACCCAATCATGGATCAAGCGTATGCGGCTAACTTGCAGTGAAGGGGGCTCATCAATGAAAAACATTTTTTAAACTGACTGCTTTTAGTTACCATTTTAAAGTCATCTCTTGTCAAAAGGTTTAAACCTGCCCTCCTCAACCTTAAAAGCATGTCAAACAATCCGCATCAGATGCTGAGACCAGGAACCGCGGGAGGGAGTGGCACACACCCAGTGAGTGGGATGCATCCAGAGTTTGCTGTCCTTAGGATGTTCTCCAGCGTCAAGGCAGTTGCTTGTGTTTAACTGTGAACAAATAAAAACTGATCGTTTTGCACTACTCTGCAGCCCTGCTGCGAAGTGATCTGGCCTTGAGGGGCTCGCCCAGGTGGGAAAACCTCAGGCTGGGCTGGTGCGCTACCGCCCGGGGGTGGAGGAGGGTGCTGGCAACTCCCAGAATCTGGCTTTAGTCTCTGTGAGATCCTGTTTGTTCTGGCAAAACATCTGGCAAGCAGATAATCCTCAGAATTGCCTCCCAATGCATGCCCTTTCCCCAGAGAGGCCTGCTCGTGCATGCGTGTGTGCGTACACGTATGTACATACGAGTATGTGTGCGTTACCAGAAAACACAGAGGCAGGCAGCCTGGTACAGGCTTGCGTCCCCAAGGGTTGGCTGGCAAGGTGGGTTTAATGCAGCTGTGGGGTGGAGCCCAGAGACACTGAACTTGAGCCTTGTCCATTGTGTTGTGTGTGTTAAGGAAAAGGTGTGGCTGGCATGCAGCACCTTCCCTGTGCTGCGGGGTGTGGGAGGCAGAGCCTGTGTCGTGGGGGTGTGGTAGGAGGCGGGGCCTGTGCCATGGGGGTGGGGTGGGAGGCGGAGCCTTGGTGTGGGGGAGGCGGGGCCTTGCCGTGAGGGTGGGGAAGGAGGCGGGGCCTGCGCCGTGCGGGTGGGGGAGGAAGGCGGACCTGTGCCGTGGGGGTGGGGGAGGAGGCGGGGCCTGCGCCGTGGGGGTGGGGGGAAGCGGATACTGTGCCATGGGGGTGGGGTGGGAAGTGGAGCCCTGGTGTGGGGGTGTGGGGGAGGCGGGGCCTGTGCCTTGGGGGTGGGGGAGGAGGCGGGAGTGACCTCTGAACGAGGTAAAATTTGCCCGGGCCTGACTCTCTTGCTTGGGCCCTGCTGGGACAGGACCAGGGAGGAAGAGCGCCCTTGTGTGTGCCTCCGCCCGCTGCCGCTGCTCGTTTTAAAGGTGGAAGCAGTCAGTTCCTTTGACACAAAGACTCAGAGGTGGCAGCTTTGCGTTTTGTGTGGACAGTTCGGGCGCTCTTGTCCGGGTAGGTCTCTCACACAGGAGGGGTGACCACTGGCCGCCTGGTGTCTTTGGCGGGTGGCTCCTGTCTAGTGGCTGCTCTGTGCCAGTGGTTTCGCGTGTGAGGCGCCTGCCCAGTGCCCTGGAGGTCTTAAGACAAACGTGGTGCTCTTTAGGGATGTATCCCCGGAGACCAAGCCCGGCACACAGGTGGTAGAATACTTTTATTCTTGACGATAGCCCCCGAGGAAGCAAGAATACAGAAGCTAAGTCGCCCCCTGTGAAGGAAAAACCAACAGTTAAGCGACACCTCTGGTGAGCTCCAGCGCCAGTGACGCACTTGGTGCCTGGGCCTCCTGTTGTGAAGACCAGGTAGTCGTCCTGCACAGGAGCCAAGGCCAGAGTTCCTCCAGGGTCTCCCCGCCTCCCTCTCCCAAGTAAAGGAGTGGAAAGGTGGGCTCGTTCCCTTGGGCCTTGGTCCAGAGACCGGGCCTTGGTCCAGAGACCGGGCCCACGGAGGACGCTGGGTGTGCCAACCGCAGCAGCCTGGGAGGTGGGAGCAGCCTTGTCTTGACAAGAGCTGCACCTGCCTACAGTTCCCGCTGCGGTAGGACTGCAGCCGTTTGGCGGCCTCCTGGCTCCATGGCTCAGCCTGGACCTGCAGCCTGGGCGAGCAGGGCAGAGCAAGGGCTGGGAGGGAGGTCGAAGAGGGCTGGGACCCCGCTTTCAGAGCCCTCGCTCATCCCCTGCCCCCCGGGACACCCTCCATCAGCCACTCGTCAATGGGCTCCTCTTCATCTGCACAGGGCCTGCCCCAGAGGTGGGGAAAGTTAGGAGTCAAAGCAAGGGAGGGAGCAAGGGTAATATACTGGGCAGTCCCCTATGGCATTAGTGGCAGGGGCCGTGGGTGCCAGCGAAAACGGATCTGCCAGTGGAGACCGGGTTTAGTGACTGCCCCACAGGATGGGACAGCACCCCGACGGCGAGCAGGTCACTGGCTCTGAGTTACAGTTTCCCACCAGGTGGTCTCCAGGGAGGTTTTGCACATCCTCTGTCTCCCTCCCTGGGTTTGAGGCTGTCTTTTGTGAGTTGCCTACACTGGTGCTTTCTTAAGCAAGGCCGGGTGCCCTTGGCCTGGGGAGGCGCAGCTGTGGTGGTGTCCTGGTGTTTCTGGGGCTCACTCACGTGCTGCAGCGCCTTGCGGGGCAGCTTCTCCGAGTGGGCGATCCATTCTTTCATTAGGTCCAGGACGACGGGGATGAGGCTGACCACACCACCATAGTGGTTCCTGGCCTCATCACAGCTCAGGTGGTTCACCACGTCGTGAGGGTACCTGCAGGGCAGGGAGGGCCGGGTGAGCCCCACTCCAGCGACTCGCCGTACCGGGGCAGGGCTGCCAGACCTCGGGCAGGTGCTTTCGTCCCCACCTCCCGTCCGAGTCGCCTGGGAGGGTTTAGCACTGCGCACACCACGCCGGGCTCCCTGTTCGGGTGTTGTGGGTCCGCATGCGTGGGGGCCAGGAGCCCATGTAATGCTTCTGTGCAGGTCTGTAGGGGCCTGGACGAGGGGCTGGGAGACCTGTTGTAACTGCGCTCTGTCCCCTCAACTGTTCCCGCCCTCGTGTCTCAGGAGCCTCCTCAAGGGTCTGGGACCTTGTGTCGTGGGTCTCCAGGGCTCCCCGCGTGGTGCTGACACCCATGGGAATAGCCTCCACACGTCTTGCTGCTTTGTGGGTTTCTGGGAACAGGCTGTGAGCCCCTCCCTGTGCCTGGGGCTAGCTCCCTGAGAGGCTCTGTCCCACTGTCTCTGTCCTCAGGACCCCTCCCTTTTCACTCCGGTGTTTTTCTGGGTCAGAGCGGTTCCAGTTCCACCAGTGGGTCTAGGATCTCCCACCAGCCTCAGTTCAGACTTGCCTGCCCTCTCAGCAGAGGCCCCTGCCCCCCCCCCCCCCCCATGTGCGCACAGAGGCCTCCGGAACAGGACCAGAGGGACTTACTTTGCTCTCAGGCTGCTCAGGTCGTTGCTTTGGCTCACAAGGGTTTTGCATTTGTCGAGGAAGTTGTTGGTGACTGGGGTGCCCGCGTGCAGGGCTTCGAAGTGCTGGCAGATCCTGCTCAGCTCCGTGCAGATGTCCAGGAACATGAGCAGGACGCGGCGGTCCGTGGAGTTGCTGCAGTGGTGCTCCATGTAGCTCTGCACCTGCAGGGCCAGCACCGTGAGCCAGGGGGGTCGGCAGCTGCCCTGACCCCGGAGCCACGGCGAGATGCCAGCAACGTCGGGCACTTGAATGGACAGACAGCCATAGACTGCTTGATGTCCTTGTGTCCCAGGTACCAGGCAAAATGCGTGGCAGGCCAGGCTTCACTTCCTCCTCACCTGGGTAGATTTTAAATCCTCACTATAGCCATGGCCGGTTTGGTTCAGTGGTTAGAGTGTCGGCCCACAGACCGAAGGGTCTCAGGTTCGATTCCTGGTCAAGGGCACGTGCCTGAGTTGCAAGTTCCATCCCCAGCCCTAGTTGGGGTTGTGGGGGAGGCAACCAATCGATGTGTCTCTCTCACATTGATGTTTTTCTCTCTCTCCGCCCCCCCCCCACTCTATCTAAAAAAAAAAAATCAATGGAAAAACATCCTCGGGTGAGGATTAACAAAGTAAGTAAGCCCCACCCCCCAGCCCTGGGACAGACGAGCAGCGGGCAGAGGGGAGAGAAGGTGCTCCACATCACGCTGGGCCTGTGCCCTCGCCAGCCCACGGAGCCAAGCCGATGCCCACAGCTGAGGGCTGGCTCTAGCTCTCTATGCGCAGTCCCACGCGGAAGACTGCTGGGCGAGCCCCTGACTCAGCCCTTGCAGTTTGTTCTCCATCCCAGGAGAGAAAGGAGGGACAGTCGGTCAGTGGAGCTGGGGACACGGATGACCCACGTGAGACTATAACTGTCTACCTCATGCAGAGACGGGTCAGCTCTAGGAGGTGAAGCGCTTCCATACCCAACCCAGCTGAGCCGTGGGAGTGTGCTGCCGACCAGGAGTAGGGAAGTCCGCCTCCCCATCCGAAGGCACTCGGGGGGGGGGGTACAGCCCACCTGCTTCCAGCCGCTTCCTGGGCGGCATGCGGGCCCCTCCTGGTCGGGTCAGTCTCGGGAGTAACCTGGGCCCACCCAGTGCCTCTAGGTTGGAGGTCAGGCAAGGATGAGAGGCCTAACCTTGTGCTGGAGAGAAACTGGCTCCACCCAGGCAGGATTCCCAGCCCCTCCCCCGTTACATGGTTCCCCCACCCCCACTCTCCACGGTCTCGCAGAAGGGGATCCCGCCGCTTCCAGTACCCAGAGTCTAAGCCTGGGTTTCTCGTCGTCACTGGCTGCCATTTGTTGCTAGCGGATGTCTTCCCAATCTGAAGAGTTCCTTCCAGGGGCCCCCGCCCGCACACCTGCCCAGGGAGCGGTGGGTGTGGGGGGACCTGTGCCAAGCTGTCCCCAGGACAGAGCAGTGTCACTGCCACCTGCTGTGTGCACGCCACCTCTGGAGGGCTGGGTGAGGGTGGGCAGTCAGCGCTCCAGATGGAGGGTCCGATTGTGGCACACTGTTTACCAAAAGCCTCCGCTGACCCTAAGGACAAAGGGCCACACCCTCTGCACAGGAGGGGCTGGGATTGCTCAGCACTGGAGAGATTCTGAGCCCAGGTGGCAGGTCTCATACTGAAAACCTGTCCCGTGCCCTTGGCCAGCCGAGCCTTTGGGGGATGGGCTGCAAAGGACGCAGCCAACTTTCTTCCAAAAGTTCCTGGACAGGCTGTGCGCCGGGAGAGCATGGGAACCTGGCTGAATATTATGGGCTGGTGTATCTGGGGGAGGTTACGTGGCTGTTCATTTTCTGCAGGATCACATCTTTTCAAGTTTAGGAACTGGGAGAAATACTTAAAAATTAGAAAAAATGATTTGTAAAGGGGTGCTGTTCCCCCGTGGCGGGGGTGTGTGTTCCTAACACCTGGGCTCAAGCCCGTGACTTCCCGGGAGCTCCCTGGGCACTGAGCCCCGACTGCTGCCAGTCCACGAGGAGTCGGGGGTAAATGAGAACGTCCTTGCTCGGGTCCCCAGGGGAGTCCGGCCGCCGGGACCTGTGTGTCTGTCCCCAGTGCGCCCACACCCAGCCCGGGGTCTACAGACACTGGACACTGACCGAGGGCCTTCCAGGGCCGTCTCATGACACCTGCAGATCAGCCTTGGGGAGTGTTTGCTTTTTTGTCTTTTCAGATGAGGAAACTGAGGCACAGAGAGGCGAATCACTGGCCCGAGGTCACAGAGGGGGCCTGGGGTCAAGCTGAGGCCTAAGCCACGCCTGACTTGAGTCCCCAGCCCACATCTTTACCGCTTTGTGACAGTCACTCCCACACATGGTGAGGAGAATGGGTGGCTTGTGCCACCAGCTTGGGCGTGAGTCCTGATTCAGGCACAAACCTGCTTCCCCTCCCTAGGCCTCAGTTTCTTTCACTGTTCAAGCAAGGCCCAGGGCCTGATGCTGCCCGGGAGTCCCGGCCTGGCTGGACCGCCCCGGCGCACCTGCTCGATGCTGGAGATGGGCCGGATCTTGTCGTGGGCGTTCTCCCGGCAGTGCTCCAGCGCCGCCACGAAGGTGAACTGCTGCTGCTGGAACAGCTTGTACTTCTGCTCGATGCTCCGGAGGGCCTCCTTCGCCTCGTTCATGGTGCCAGTGCTCACCGCGGGCGGCTCTGTGGAGCGACAGCGGAGCGCTGAGGCCCGGGCCAGCCCAGACCGAGGTCTGCAGTCCGGTGCGGGGCGCTCGGCTCCTGCTGAAATGCTACGCAGGACTCCCAGGCTGTCCGAGAGCTGAGCCTGACCTGAGCCCCTTATCCTGCAAGGACACATTCTCTGCCACAAAGTATGACTTCCTTCCCCTCCCCGTGGACAAGAATTTCTCTGGTCCTCAGTCTCCAGGCTGGACACCCCCCCCCCCCCACATACACAGCCCCCAAGGCCTCCCTTGGTGTCAGCAAAGGCTGGGGTCAAGGAACCCGCCACAGCATGTACAATTTGATTCCATCCGCTTGGACCAACTTGTTTTAAAACATCCGCCACTGCAGTCGGTGGGATTCTTTCCCGTGGGCCAAGCAGGGGAGGGTCAGCACCGGACTGATGTCCCAGCTCTGCTTGGGGCGGGGGCCCTGATCTCAGGTTTGCCTGTGGGGACAGAGCTTGGCTGCTGGCCCCTCCTCCCTGCCTCCTGTTACTTGCAGGAAGCCCCGATTGGCAGCAGGAACACGGAGGGGAGCGCTCTCGGTGCCTCACTGTCCCCAGTGTGGTCCAGGGGTCCACTGCTCCTCTAGAAGCCCTCCGGGGAGCAGGGAGGCTGTGGGTGCTGCCCTCCATGACATCAGAGTTTTGCTGAGCACACGAAAAATACTCCAGGTCACAGGTTTGTGGAATGTTGGATTGGAATGGACTTCAGCAGATCAACGCCCCTTCTGGACAGGTGTCCAGTGTGTCACAGCAAACTTGTGCCACAGACCACCCCTCTGCAAGGCCCCAGGCTTCCTGACGGCCAGCCGGCATCCTCCAAGCTGTCCCTGCTCCCGAAGCACCAGCACGCCTGGAGCCCAGGCCTGGACCTGCCCTGCTGAGCAGGGGTCAGAGGAGGCTGAGCCCAGGGGGGCGGGTCTGAGTGAGATGCTAGAAGGGGAGGGCGGGTGGGGGAAGACACATTCCAGGCTTCCTGGCAGGTCCCAGGGGGGGAGGACTGAGAACAGGTTGGAGGTGGGAGGCGTTTCTGCTGTGTGTCTGACCCTCAGCACCTGGAGCCCAGAGCAGGGCTGGAGGCAGGGAGGGCATCCGTGGCGAGGAGATGGTGTGGGAGATGAAAGGAACGCAAGAACAGACCAGAAGATGGCCTCCACGCCTCGGTGGGAGCAGTGATCGGAGAGCCTGGGAGAGCTGGGAGATGGGCCGAGTCCTGGCAGGGAGTGAAACAGCCAGGCTGCCGTAAAGGAACTGTGCCAGACGGGACCCTGACAGTTGCGCCTCATAAACCCGAGTGGGTCCACTGTAAACGTAATGGAGCACATTTCAGCCCAGCGTCCTGAGTCCACCCCTGGGAGCCATAGCGCCGGTGTTTGCCAACAGCAGTGCAGCTGCACTGGGGACAGGCTGGTACAGGGCCAGGCCACCTCCTCCCCACTCAGCACCTCCCCACCTGCAGTGGGCAGGCGGGAGGGGAGCTGGGATACAGTGGTGGCCCACTGTTGAACAGCTGCGTATCCAGCCAACGTGCCCCACGCTGGCCTGGAGGCTGCTGCCCCTGGCAGCAGGCTCCCCGGGGCCTGGACGAGGGAGGAAACTGAGGCACTCACCTCTGCAGAATCAAGGGTGTGCCAGACAACTCAGTGACCAAGATGGGTCAAAATAGTTAATGCACTATTAAAAAAAATACAAGTTACGCCCTGGCCATGTGGCTCAGTTGGCTGGAGTATAGTCCCAGGCACCAACAGGTTGTGGGTTTGATTCCCAGTCAGGGCACATACCCTGGTTACAGATTCAATCCCTCATCAGGGTGCATACGAGAGGGAATTGATCAGTGTTTCTCTCTCTCTCCCTTCCTTCTCTCTAAAAATCTATAGAACAAAAACATATCCTCAGATGAGGATGAAAGAAAATAGAAGTTAAAAGTTAACACCAAAAAGTCCACAAAGAACAAAATATCAGCCTTTTTTTTTTTATCCTCACCTGAGGACATTTTTTCCATTTTTTGTTCAGATAGAGTGGGAGGGAGGGAGAGGGGGGTGGGGGGAGAGAGAGAGAGGTGTGAAAGGGACACATCCAGTGGCTGCCACCCGCATGACCCAACCAGGGCTGGGGACAAACTGCAACTGAGGTACGTGCCCTTAGCAGGAGCTGAACCCTGGTCTCTCTGGGCCCACACTCCAGTCGCTGAGCCAAACGGGCTGGGGTACTGTATCAGCATTTGAAATAAAGACAGGATGGGTGTGTCTGTGCCTTGCCACGGTGGAGCCCAGACAAAGGGAAACGCAGTATTACTGATCCCTTCTTAACGTTTGTGAAATTTTATTCTAAACGAATTTTTGCACTGATTTTGATTTTTAAAAAATAATGCATTAAAATGTTCCTTTTTTGATTCCTGAGGTTTGGGGCGCCCCCTAAGTTCTGTGCTGAGGCAGCTGCATCACTTGCCTCACCTCGTTGGGACCCAGGGTTTCCAAATGGCTCGGAAGTTGGCATGAGGGAGGGGAGTGAGCCCGGCTAACCGGCCACCTCCCCGATGCTCAGAGCTGTGGTTGGTGAAGAACCCGAACTCTGGAACCACACAGTCCTGGGCTCAAGTTGGGCTCCCCCGCTTCTTGCTGGCAGGGCTCTGACATGCATGGCGCCAGACGGCAGGTGTAAGGCGTGGAGCCCAGAATGCAGTCTTGCTTGGCTGTCATTAAACAGTGCACGTGACAGGGGACTGCCACATGGGCATGGTGTGCACCCCAAAAGAAGCAGAGGCTGATGAGGGCTTGACCCTTCTGGAGGAGGGAAGATTTAAAAAACAGGCTTTGGAGAGGTGGAAAGCGGAAGGTTGGGAGGTGGGGGTGTGGGGAGCCTGTGAGGAAGTACAGAAGGCAGTGCACAGGTGTGGCGGAGGGACCCCAGGTGTCAGGCAAGGCATCGAGAGACCACTGCAGGCGTGGACGCCAAGGAGCTGCGAAGCACTTCATGCACTCGCTCGTTTGCTCATCATTCATACTGCTGTGCCGACCCTGTGCCAGGCGCTATTTAGGGTGCTGGGCTATAGACATTGAACAAAACAGGTGAGATTCCCTACACCGGAGGAACTACCTACCTTTTAGGGAGGCAGACAAGAAGGATTAGTGAATGGAGGGTAGTTCTGATAAGGGCGCGGCTGAAGAGAGAAGCAGGGAAGTGGGAGGGGGTGTCAGGAACCAGGGGCTGCACAGTCTGCAAAAGGGCGTTTGCAGGAGGTGGTCAGGGGCGGTGCAGGTGCTCCAGCCTTCCACCAGAGCCTGGTGGCGCGCCCTGACCCTCCTCGCAACAGCAGGTTACTTGATGGGGCGCTAGGAGAACCCTGGGCATGCCCTACCTCAAATCCTCACCACGGCCCTATGAACAGGGTATAATTATCCCCACACAACCGATGATGAAGTTCAGATCTCGCAGCTGGGAAGTGAGCAAGCCAGGATTCCCCACTCACCTCTGCCTATGAAGTCTGGGCTGTTAACGTGAATATCTCCCTCCTTCCCTCCGTGATGTTCCAGAGACAAACATGCCAGACATCAGACTGTGTTTGGGGGCTTGAGGGGGTGATACCAAGGGCCTGACATGCTACTGGAGCCCTCCTAGGGGTCATACACTAGCTGGACCCCTGGACCTTGCTTCCACTCCCATGAGACTGTTTTCTGTGCCCCATCCCAAAGCAATGAGGACTAGCATTCAGCGCTGCCCTGTGCACCTGGCTCCCTGCCACCCTCCTGGGCTTCCTGGGGCTGCCAAGTCCTCCAGGGATACAGCACTACCTCGGCTGGTGGCCCCAAGAGCCCCTGAGAGAAAAACTGCCTCGGTTCTTGATCCTAGCGACTTGTGACATACGTGCCAGGAGTGTTGTGAGAAGAGCTGTAATAAGCTATCCAAAGTGATCGGCCCTTGTACGAGAGTCACTGCAGCCAAATTAGTCGGGATGAAAGGCACAGAGTGCAGACACCCCTCGATCTGGGGGAGCAGGAAGGAAAAAATGATTACCCAATAGGTTTTTGGCTTTAATTGATTTGTATTTTTTCCAGGCTGCTAAAGAAGATTAAATCATGGTATGAAAAGCGCCTAGGGCTTAAAATAAATGAGGAGAAAGGCAAGTCATTTCAGAAATGTCCAGGAAGCAAACTGAACCTCTCCAGCGCAAGTTGCAGGCTTGGTGGTTGTATTCTTTGTTCAGGGGAGGCAGCTTCCTTTTCTTCCCCAGCTGTCTTTGCAGTTGGGTTTGACAAGCCTACCAAGGTTTGCACGCTTTGAGGAGCAGCTCCTGAGGGCACGGCAGAACTCAGCCTTTTGCCGTTGGAGGGCACCTCTCTGGGCTGATGACTGGTGGGAAAGGCTTTGGGACCACCTACTTCCAGCCCTGGCTCAGCCTTTGCATTGAACAGGTGACCTTGGCCAACAGTTCCCCCCCTTTCTGGGCCTCAGTTTATCCATTTGTAAAATGAGGGGATTTGGGTTAGAGGGTTTCGAAGCCTCTGGCTTTGAAGGCTGTGAGATCAACAGCTGCCAAGGGCCGAGGACAGGAAAGGGGAAATGACTCGCCCAAAGTCACTCAGCCAACTATTTTTCACCATTCTTAATCCCCTAAATTCTCGTGCAAAATGGGAATGAAGGCACCCATTTCTCAGGGTTGCTGCAAAGATGAAATGAGATAATACTGACACAGAAGCCCCATTGTAGTGTGCCCTTGCTAGATGAGTTACTGGCTAATATTGCAGATATATTATCAGCTCATGGGATCCTCCCCACTTCACAGGGAAGGAAAGCGAGGCCCAGGGCAGGCACACACGGCTAGTAGGAGTGCACCCAGGGTTTGACCTCTGGGCAGTCTGTACGGACTCGGCCATACGCCCTCTGCATAGCGTGCACAGACACCACCGCTGAGCGCGCAGCGCGCCCCAAAACGGTAGCTCCCACCAAGAAGGGCAACAGGAGCCAGAGCCCCAGTCAGTGCTGCGTCCATACCAGTCCAGCCCCGTCCCACCGGGGTAACGCGACCCCAGAGCGACGCACCGCTCCCCCTGGGGCAGCCGCGGCGGTCCCGGCACCCTCCGCTCCGACCCCGGCCCCAAGCCCGCGTTACCCTGGTCCCACAGCGGCCTTCGCGCGGAGCGCCCTGAAGCCGCCGCCTCGGCGGGTGTCTGCGACCCCGAAGCGCGCCTCGGCGGACGTGGAAGGCGGGGCGGGGTGTCAGGTGGGGAGGTCGCGGGGAGAAGAGGCGGGGCCACGGGCCAGATTGTTACCGCGGTGCCATAGCGACCGGGTCACGTGGCCGCCCCGCCCCGCCCCGCCCCGCCCCAGGAGCGGGCGCGGGGTCGCCCGGGGTTCAGCAGCGGCGAGCTGGGCGGAGGGCTTGCAGCGGGGACCCGGGCCCTCCGGCCGGCCCTTCGGCCTCCTTCCCCTCTTCAAGTACCCCCCTACCTCTGTTCTTCATTGTAAGGGTGGGGACACTGAGGCCGGAGGGCCGACCGCCGGGCCAGGGAGCGTCGGCGGAACCAGAAGCAGGCCCCGCTTCGGCCTTCGAGGTGTCGTCCGGGGTCTCAGCACAAGGGGGGCCCTACCGGGCGCACCTCCGGCCCTCGGAGGCTGCCGCTGGAAGCGACCCGAGGCGCCCGGGGAGACGCGCCCGAGGAGGAGCGCGAGTCCAGGCCCCGCGGCGCGCGCCAGTGACGTCAGGCCGCGCGCCCCTAGCGACGGCGGTCTCCAGGGAGCGGCGCCCGCTGATGACGGCAGCGCCCTTAGCGACGGCGGTCACTAGGGAGCGGCCGCGCCGCAGCGCCGCATGGACGCGACGACCGCGCCGCACCACATCCCGCCGGAGATGCCCCAGTACGGGGAGGCGAACCACATCTTCGAGCTGATGCAGGTGACCCGGCAGCCCGCCCCCGAGGTCGCCTGACTCGGGGTGCCCGCCGTGGCCCCGGGGAATTCCGGGTCTGAATACCTGCCGCGCAGACGCAGGGCGGAGCGGGGCGAGCCGTGCGGACCAGAGCTGCCCGGCCGGAACGGCCCCTTCGCGCTCTCGGCCCTCTGTGAAGTGGGGGCTGCTAGGGGCGGCCTCCAAAGGGCCCAGTTCCGTCTGTCTGCGGGGCTGGCTTCCCAGCTGGGGGGCGTCCCCGCTCAAGGTGGCTCCTCCGAGGCGGCCGCCGCCTGGGACAGCGGCCCTGGGGTGTGGACAGCGGCCCTTGCCACCTGGCCCGAGTTCCTGGCAGCTCCCAAGCTCGCCTCCTGGTGCCTGACCTGACGGGGCCCCACCGCCCGAGTGGCCCTAGGCACAGCCCTGCCCCGCGAGCTGCAGGCGTCCCTTCTGCGCGTCCTGGAGAGCCAGCCGCTCCGGTTCCGAGGGCCACGGGGAAGCCGGAGCCTGTGTCTGCAGCGTCGGTCTGCTCCTCTGGGTCCGCCCCGTCCCCGGAGGCATCGTGGTGGTGCTTGTGGTCATTTGAACCTCTGAGCTGCACACTCGGACTGGGAAACCCTTGCGTCCCTCTCTCCAGCAGGCACATGCTTCCTTTGGGAAGTGTTACCTGATAGAGCGGGGGAGAGAGAGATTTCTAAAGTTGAGTGACCAATCTAAGTGGAGAAAATGGCTGTTATCAGTGGGCAGGATGGGGGAGCTCCGGGGAGCACTGTGTCCGCTCTAGAGAACTTGGTGTATCGCCATAGTGACTTGGAAGGAGCAGCCCCAGAAAGCTCTTAGTCCAGTATTTCCAGTCCTTAGTCACTTGTGTGTTCCCCTCCATGATTTTGACCATTTCCACTTTTCCCACTTTTTATTTTAAATTAACTGTAGACCCACAGGAAGTTATAAAAATAGTGTGAAGTTCTGGTGTATCCTCCCAGCTTCCGCCAGGAATAACATCTAACATAACTGTAGCACATTGTCCAAACCAGAACACTGATGTTGGTACAAGACTGGTAACTAGACTACAGGCCTTAATGGGATTCATCTTTTTTTTTTTTAATCCTCACCTGAGGATATTTTTACATTTATCTTCAGACAGAGCAGGAGGAAGAGAGAGAGAGAGAAACATCGATGTGAGAGACATTGATTGGTTGCCACCTGCATGACCCCAACTGAGGCCAGGGACGAACCACAACTGAGGTACGTACCCTTGGCCGGAATCGAACCCAGGACTCATTGGTCCTCGGGATGACGCTCTAACCGCTGAGCCAAACCGGCCAGGGCAAAATCAACCCACTTTTAAAAAATGAAGTCACTTTCTTTGTCATCCTTGAAGTCATAGGTCTGATGTATTTTTCTAATGCACATTAGATAGTTATACAACTATTTTTTAAAATACATTTTTATTGCCCTGGTCGGTTTGACTCAGTGGTTGGAGCATTGGCCTGCGGACCGGAGAGTCTTGGGTTCAGTTCCCGCTAGGGGCACATACCAAAAGAAAAAAAATCTCTTAAAATACATTTTTATTGATTTTTTCGATAGGAAGGGAGAAGGGGAGACAGATAGAAACATCGATGAGAGAGAAACATCGATTGGCTGCCCCCTGCATGTCCCACACTGGGGATCGATCCCACAACTTGGGCAAATACCCTGACTGGGAATCAAACTGTTGACCTCTCGGTGCATGGGACAACGCTCAATCCACTGAACCACAGCAGCCAGACTAGGTGTACTATTTAAAAGTGAAATTTAGAATATTCATCTGTGAACCATCTACAGTCATCCCCCACCGTTTCACCAGTGACCTGTGACTAGGTGAGGGAGCTGAGGCCCAGAGCAAGGAAGGGAGCTGCTGGTGAAATTCGGAGCGGGGCTAGGACTTCTCAGCCCAGTGCTCTTTGTTGCCCACACCCCAAGGGGCTGAAGCCCCTCTGCTCGTCCAGCCCAGCTCCTCTTAGCTGCCCGGCTCGCCGCTGCCTGTCACTCTGGAACCGTGGAGGCTCTTTCCCTCGGAGTTAAGGGCCAGGCTGTCCCAGGACTCTAGGTATTGGGCAGGCAGAATTCCGCCCCACTCTGGAGGGACCGTGGTAGCGGTGATGGCTGTGTCCCCAGCAGACATCTGCACTGGGACTTGCTGTGATTGTGCCAGGCACTAGTCGGGGTGAGGAATGGCCGGACGCGTGGGGGCGCAGGAGTATGTGGCAGGGCTCAGCTGGTGAGTGTGGTCCGGAAGGCACTCTGCACCAGACCTGAGGACGGAGGGAAGCCTTTCCAAGTGGAGGGAGCAGCATGGCTCAGGCCCAGGGGTGTCTGGGAAGAACAGAGAAGGCTGGTCTGCAAAGCATAAAGGGACGAGGGCGGAGGGCCCTGGACCGACTGAGGCAGGGGCACAGCACCCCCCTCGTGCCTCTGCTCACCTGGACCCAAGCAGCTGCCGTCTGGGGCAGGGGCTGGGTCCCAAGCTGAAAGCATATTGGGGGTGCCGTGGAGAGATCAGGCCTCACAGCCATTATCCATGGTGACCAGGGTGCTGGGCCACCTGAGAGGGGGGCCGTGGGCGCCCCTGCGGGTGTTAACCACCTGGATGTCTGCCCTGCACCCACAGAACATGCTGGAGCAACTTCTGATCCACCAGCCCAAGGATCCCATCCCATTCATGATTAATCACTTGCAGCGAGACAACGATAATGGTGAGCACCCCCCGCCCCAGGAACAGCTGACGCTCCGTCCTGTGTCTGAAGGGAGGTCAGAATAGAGTGGGGAGGCGTTCTGACAATTTAGGTTAATTGAAAAACGCCTTGATTTCTTTGGGAGCACAACTAATAAAAATTCTCTCTTCGAGTTATTAAAAGAAAACGTCAGAGTA
The DNA here is from genome assembly GCF_014108415.1 of Molossus molossus. Taxonomy (NCBI): domain Eukaryota; kingdom Metazoa; phylum Chordata; class Mammalia; order Chiroptera; family Molossidae; genus Molossus; species Molossus molossus. The sequence goes on from NW_023425349.1 coordinate 3,339,141, forward strand.
GCCCATGGAATCAATTATTAATGCTTTCGCACGCCCCAGCTGATGTCGCCTGTTGGGTTTAAGCTCTGTGATCACTCCACTTGTCAGGTGTAAATTTGGTTTCTGGTCTACCTAGACAGGCAGCACTCGGTTTTCCTGATGGTCTCATTATCGGCGCCTGTTAATGAGTTCCAGAGCTCCCCACAGCATGGCCCGAGTGCACGTTGGCCAGACCCAAGGCCAACGCACGGGCCGGGGTTTGGGGAGAAGGGGCACCACCCACGGTCGATCTGCCAGGTGGAGGGGATCACTCCATCCTGTGTGAGCTGTCAGGAGAACTGGGCTCGCAGACCTTTGATGTTTCTTTCACTGGAGCAGTAACTGCTTTGAAGGAGCGAAATGAGCACTTGGTGCAGCTGAGGCGGATGGAGGCCTAAAATGCCCCGAGATGCGGAAGGCTGCTGAGTAGCTTTAAAAGAAAGTGAGAGAGAGGAGTCGCCCAGCCTGCAGGTGAGCCGGGCACACTTGGCCCTTCCAGCGAGCTCTGCCCACAGGTCCTCATGGTGCCAGGCTTGGCTGCAGAGCACCAGAGTGAGGACCGTGTCACAGACCTTAGCCAGGTGGTTCAAAGAGAGCCCCACGGTGCCCGTTCCTAGCTGGGCAGAATCGAGGATTGACGTTGACTGAGCCTGTGCCCCAGGTGGGCAGGGAGCTGTGAACCTGTGGGCCAGGAGGGCGACCTTCTCCAGCGGTCCACTCTGCCTTCTGTGTTCCCACTGTATTCACTTTGCCCCCCGGACACTCTGCTGCGAGGCTCGGGTCTCTGGTTCGCGTGGCTGGGAGGTACAATGCTTTGCAGGGTGGACATTAAGCCACCCTCCTTCCTGTGGGCCTGCTGCAGACTGCGCTGCCCACTAGGCCCACTGCCGAGGCCGCCGGGGCTGCCTTCCCACCTTCCCCGTCCGGGCCGGGCGGGGCTCAGGTTGCTAAACCATGTGTGTGAGGGCTGCTGGGAGCATGTCTGCCCATGTTCGACTCTGGTGCTGCCCAAAGCAAGTAGTAAAACCCAGTGACCCTGAAGAGAAACTGAAAGTAAAAGGAGAGCAAAGCAACAGCGCAGCTCAGAGAGCACAGTGGCGCCCCCTGCTGCCACGACCCAGTCCTACGGTTCACCCATCTGCATGTGCAAAGAATCGGGTTCCTCACGCGTAAGGTGGGCGAGTCTGGTCCCCTGACTGAGATGGAGGCAGGGAAGCTGGGGCCTGGCCTGTGGCGACTGGTCAGTGACGGTCACGGAAGGAGCCTTGGTGCTCCCTCAGGGCTTCAGGTGGTGGGTGCCCTGTCGAGCTTCCGCTTGTGACAAGCATATCAGATTTTTCTAAATTAAAAAGATACTTGACAAAGATACAGTGATTTGAACTGTAAGTTGGGCTGTGATGGCTCTTCACACTGTGCTGGTTTAAAAAACTCTTGGGGCACGTAGGCCATATTGTGCATTTTAAAAATTAACGTTTTCATCACTTTTATCCCCTCTGTGACCTCTGCCACCTCCCCCACCGCCCACCCCCACGTGTGTGTTTCTAAATTCCAACCTCGGAGCTCGGCCATCTCCCCAGCTAGACATCCAAGAGCCTGAAATTGGAGGCTGATCCCGTTTTTATGTTACGATCTTGCTCCTCTGCGTGCAGGTATCATTTCTAGTGTCAGACCATCCACTTCACCAGAACTGTTTTTTTTAATCCTCAGCCAAGGATATTTTTCTTTCTTTCTCTTTTTTTTAAAGATAGAATGGGGGCAGGAAAGGGAGAGAGACAGACAGACAGACAGACATCAGTGTGAGGGAGACACAGCGATTGCCTCCCGCTCGACCCGGACAGGGCTGGGGACGGAACCTGTAACGGAGGCACGTGCCCTTGACCGGGAATTGAACCTGAGACTCCTCGGTCCTCAGGCCGACGCTCTAACCGCTGTGCCACACCAGCCGGGCTCACCAGAACGTTGACTTTCAAACATCATCTTTCTACATTGGACGCAGTGCAGCCGACGTCGGCTGGACAGTCGTCCTGGACGCTGGCCTCACAGCCGCCTCCTGCTGCCGCCTCAGTACCCTCTTCGGTTTGTCCCGGGTGGCAGGGCTCCCTGAGGCTGCCCTCCGCGGAGCTCGGCCCCTTCTGCACTCGGCGAGGGCGAGGCGCCCAGACCTGCTGGGCTCAGCTGCAGCTGCGGGGCCCTGCCTGCCCCTCTGAGGAGCTGCGGCCAGGTTTGGCCCAGACGCTCTGGCAGAGTCCTGGGTCCCACTGACGACCGTTTGCAGGGTTGACTTGTTCCCCACAGCCCTCCAGTCCCCTCCCCCAGGCCTTGGGCAGCAGCTCTTACAGGTGTGGAAGCATCGTTGCCCTTTGGCTTGAGTCCCGACTGGTTAAGTGCAAAGAAGAGAGGGATGTTGGTGGGGGGCCTCCTGGTGCCCAGGCCTCCACCTGCAGGTGAAGCCGGAGTGGGGGAGGCGGGAGAGGACGGAGCTTCTGTGACTTTTCTGGAAGTGGGGCGAGGCAGTGTTCTCGAGGGGGGTAGGGGGTGTGGGGGGCCCCTGACACCCAGCGAGCATCACCCTGGGCCAGCGGGTCAGGCTGTCTCTTTCCTTCTAGCCACGCAGTGGCCTGTCGCCTGGAGCCAGCCCTCACCCTCTGCCTCCCGGGCCAGGGCCTCGCTCGGTGGCCAGGGGCTGGTGCGGAGGGAGAGAAGACCCGGCCTCACCCCCGGGGGCACGAGGGGGCCCCCCACGGCTGGCGGCCCCTTCACCGCCAGAGCAGATCTGATACAAAGTGAGCGTTTAGGGTAGCCCTGGGCAATATTAAAGCCGGCGACGGTGTCGAGAGCGGCGTGATTCGTTCTTTATCAAACGTTTGTCCAAGAAAGCTGTGTATTAGAGCTCCGGTACCTAGGGGTGTTCTTGTGAATTTTAAATCACGCTCCTGGTTAAACCTCAAACGGATGTGCGGATGGATAGGTTTTGATCTCCTTTGAAGTGGTTTGAAGCGGTTGATCACTTGGCGGAGAGCAGTCTTCACGACGGCTTATGAATAATGCTCGCGAGGGGCTGCACCTTCACGGTGTTCGACTCTAAGACACTGAAATTAATCAGATAAATGTGTGTGAGGAATTGGGGGGCATGGATGTTCCCTTTTAAAGCATTTCCACAGATGTGCACACTCTGGGTGTCACTACGGGAGCCTGGAAGGGTTTCCCCAGCAGCCTTTGAACCCTGTCGCTTTGTCAAGATGCACATGTGGTTGGAGTCAGCGTGTTCCCCAGAGGCTGTCGCCGAGCTGCGTCTCCCTTCGCGAGTCCACAGGCCCAGATCCCGCGGGCCTGGCCCAGGTCCCGAGGAGCTGTGGTGGGGCCCTGTGGTGGGGCCTGTGGTGGGGCCTGTGGTGGGGCCTGTGGCGGGGCCTGTGGTGGGGCCTGTGGTGGGGCCTGTGGCGGGGCCTGTGGCGGGGCCTGTGGCGGGGCCCTGTGGTGGGGCCTGTGGTGGGGCCTGTGGTGGGGCCCTGTGGTGGGGCCCTGTGGCGGGGCCCTGTGGTGGGGCCCTGTGGTGGGGCCCTGTGGCGGGGCCCTGTGGTGGGGCCCTGCTGCCAGGGAAGCTGGTGATGGGCGGTGGCCAGACCCTGTCCCCCACCGCACCCTCCTCTGGCTTTGGCCGAGGCGGTGCCCCCGGGGGCTGAGCGAACGCGGCTTCGGAGCACGGGGACTTCCACCCCCACTGCCCTTCCTGCTGCTCGGGCGCTGCCCCTCCCCCCCTTTCAGGGCACCAGCGCGGTCTCCCAGTCATCTCACCTGACCAGCTGTCCCCAGGCCACCTCGCTTCCCCTCATCCTGTCAGCAGCTCCCGCCTGCTGTGCTCCTCCGCCCAGGAGGCCCCGAGGCCTGGCCCCAGGCGGCGGGGCTCTGCAGAGATTGGGTGCTGTTCTGGGTTCACCAGTCAGGTGATGCCGGTCTGGGAGGTGCTGTCCCTGGTGGCCCTGCAGGGCCTGGCTCCTGGGTGACCGTGGTGGCATGTGTGGTGGCAGCCCCACGGCCCACACGATGAGCAGCATTCGGGGCTCAGTGCCCTGTACGTCCGCGCTGTGTCCCCTTCCCCTGCCCTGCCCACCCCACGTGGGGCACTGTTCCCGGCTGGGCGGCCCTGGGGCTGACCCGCGTGTGCAGGGTCCGTGGGCCTCGCTGGCCTCCCACCCGCTGCTCTTGCATCCTGTGGCTGGCGCCCGAGAAGGCCGCGTGGCGGAGGTGCCTTTGTCAGGGGGCAGTCGTGGTGGTGACACGGGACAGCCACTCAGGGCGGCTGAGCGGGGGCCGCTGCAGGTCCCGCTGTGTGCGGCTCCTCCTAGTCCTGGACCCGGAGAGGAGGCCGTTGGTGGGGGACAGTGGTACCCCGGGCTGCTCAGCTGTGGTGCAAAAGTTGGGTTGGGGTAAGGAGGCCAGTCCTGATGGGGAGATGACAAGGACAGTCCGGGCCATCTGGACCTCCAGCAAGGAGTGGCCGTTCAGATGACCAGGACACACCCAGCCTTCTGTTGAGGTCATGCCCCTCTGGGTCCCAGAGGACTTGGTGGGCAAAGAGCCCTTTGGCCAGAAGAGTGTTGGAACCGTCCACGATGCCGAGCGAGCGAGCGGCAGGACGCACCGCAGCAGAAAGCCGCGGCGTGTCCGACGTCAGCCGTGCTCCTCAGGAGAGCACTCCGTCACACGTGGGCGGGGGAGGCCGCTGCGTGCGCACGCTGCGAGGGTCCCGTGACTGTCTCCAGGGGCGCGTCCACCGCGCTTTCCTCGGCAGCGTCTAGCCCAGCCCCGAGCACGGAAGGGGCTCCGTGGAGGATGTGAATGACCTTGAACCTTCCCTCCATGTTTTTCCTGAAAAAGAGAAGGGCTATGAATTTGGGCAAAGGCCTGTTAAGCAAGCAGCCTGGCTGGGTGTAGGCATGCTGATCATTCCACTGTGGCCCCAACGGACCCCTAGACCTGTCCTCGGCCTGGAAGGCGCCCTCCCTGTGGCCTGGCAGGAAGGGGCTCTGCACGGGGACATCGGGAGCCCAGGTGAGCTGCAGCGCACATCTGCCCATCGTCCCGACCTTGGTTCGTGCCCTTTGCTCCCCACTGTTAGGGGTCATGATCATGGTGGCGGTCAGCGATCCGTCTGCCCGGCTGCTCCGTTCTGTTTCCCGTGTTTTGACCCAAGTATGCCCCCTTCCACGCAGTTCTCCAGACGCGGGTCTTCTCCAGACGCCATCGCCCACTCCGTCTGGGAGCCCACCGGGTCTGGGAGCTGCCTCAGGACTTCTCGGGGTCGGCTGGGAACCCGGCCACAGCCAGGAGTCTCCGCCTGAAGCCAGGGTCCTTCCATTTGCATAGAAATGCCCGCGTTTGAACACAAAGGCTTCCTGCCTGGGGTTTTATGAATCTGGCCCATTCATGGCAGGCTCTCCCCCAATACTTCCCCTGTAAAATGATGGGGAATACAGTTTGCTAAATAAGAGGGCATAAATAAAAAAAAAGAGAAAAGCTTCGAAGGTCAATTTACATAAAATACAGCTTTATTTGAGAGCATGTCCCTGAGATGAAGTCCCTGTTTAAAAAGCTTTATGATGTTTGAAATCTCAATTGTTCCTGATATTTATTAGTTTGGCAAACAAGTTACCGTGTCTGTGTCCCCTTGGAGAGAAAAAAATAAACCATCTCAGCGATCACTTACCTCTCTAAACACAGAGCGGGCCCTATGGTGAGAGCATCTCGGATCCGCGGTTACAAACGCCATGTGCTGGCAGAAAGCGAAATCCGGGGAGGGGAGAAATAGTGCCGTATATACCCCGAGTCCGGCGGGCGGGGCTGCTTTGGATGGAGCGATGATGTCCGAACCTTCTCATTCCAGTGCCGAGGGTGATCATCCTGGGTCCACCGGCCTCGGGGAAGACGACCATCGTAAGTGTCCCCTAGTGTGCGGCGCTGCGCTGCCCCCTCCCACGGAGCCGGGCGCCTGTGGCCGCGACCCATCCTGGCCGGATCTGCTGCTTTCCCATCTCCTCCTACACGTGCTTTCTTTTTCTTCTTTAAATCCTCACCCAAGGGTATTTCTCCATTTATCCTCAGATAGAGAGGGAGGCTGAGAGAGGAACATCGAGGTGAGAGAGACGCATCGATTGGTTGTCTCCCCCATGACCCCGACCAGGGCCGGGGACCGAGCCACAACCCAGGCATGTGCCCTTGATTGGACGCTCTAACCGCGGAGCCAAACCAGCCAGTTACATTCTTATCGCAAGAGGCAGTATGTGTTCATAGCAGAAAACCTAGAAAATACAATAAACCCCCAAACCCAGAAGTACAACTCCCTGACCACCAGGAGCTGTTTTGGGATGTGCCTCCAGGGTTTTCTCGTGGCCATAGGACGCTGGCTTTGCCCCTCAGTGCTGTCCTCGGGGTCCGTCTCGGGGCCGAGTGCTGGCCCGGAGCACACACGTTCCCCAGAACCTGGGCCTGGGGTCTTGGGATCCACTCGTGACGTTGTAGGTGTGAGCCGCTTCACCCAGTCAGAAGAGCACAGGGGCTCACTTCCGGGGTTGACAGCAGTTCAGCATTTTGCCATATTTGCCGTGACGATTGTCTTCCATTTTAAAGACAATACAACTTGAAAGATACGGGGACTGCGTCTCCCCACCTTCTCTTCTGTCCCGCCAGGCAGGCGACCCTGTCCTGCAGCCGATGCGCTCCATCCTGTCCCTGGTTTTAATCCTGTGGTTTTAAGCTCCTTTTTTTTTAAGGGCCAAACACTTAAAGTTGTAATCATCGAGTTGGCACTTCTCTGTCTTTCAAAGCCTGGTTAGTGAGCCTCGGTCCACCCTCCCTCAGTGACGGTGTCCTTGTCACCGAGCGCTTGCCCACCTGGAGGGTGTGGCCGGGTCCCCTGAGGAGCTGGTTCCCTGGTGAGTGGGTGCCCGAGAGGGCTGACCCTCACGGAAACCTGCCTGGGCCCTGCTCCGACCACGTCTGTCCTTCCGTCCACCCGCCTGTCAGGCTCTGTCCAGGTTTTCTGCTCCGCAGGCTCAGCTGCCAGCCTCCCGCCCGAATCGGTTTTGCTGCTAGACCCTCGGGGGCCCCAGCCCTGGCCAGCACGCGCATTGCCAGGGTGCTTAGGAAAAATGCAGGTTTCCAGGCCCCCCTCTGGACTCCCTCGTGGAAGGTGCCCCGAGGTGACTCTGAGGCTGGGACCGCGGGTGGTCATGTCCGCACTGAGCTGGGTGCCCTGAGCCTTGTGGAGCTGGAGTTGGCAGCTCAGGGTGAGGGCTCCCTTGGCAAAGGCTCTGCCTTCCAGACAGTCACTGCGGCCACCTTGCTCTTCCCCACCTGTGTGCCCTGATCACAGGGCAGAGTTTGTGCAGCGCTGTGACTCGAGAGCAGACACCTCTGTCCGGTCCTCCCCGAGGTGGCCAGGGCCCCACGGTGCTTAGCTGCATGTGTTCCACTGTCCCCCTGGCCCCCCTTCTGTGTGGGGACACAGAGACTCTAACTTCACCATAAGCTGACATAGAGTAAATCCAGCAGAGGCCCCGAGGGCTGTTGCTGACCGTGTCACCCCCCTTTCCCAGCTTGAGGAGTGGAGAGTTGGGGTCCGTACCTGCCCAGAGGGCCTGCAGGACCCTCGGAGGCATCCTGCCGCCAAGTGGTCATCGGTACAAACTTGGCACGGAGAACCTTGTATTGCACTGTTATGCTTTAATTGTGTCCTCCCCTGGTCTCTGTGGTAGTTATGAATGAGCCTAGACATTCATTTCACCGGGGCTCATCTCCCCATCTTGAAGGGAAAGTCAGCATGGAACGAGGTTTGATCCATACGTCGGTCCTATCTCTGCGTTTCCTGGGTTCGCCGCTCGTGTCCCGCAGGCTGGGAAGACCTGCCACGGGGGTTTCGGCCCCACGGAGGCAGAGGCAGGAGGCAGAGGGGTCGGCACGCAGCAGGCTCCTGGGCGGGGAGGTGCTGCACGGCCGTCTCCCCGGCCTCCTCCGGCCAGGAGCGGGCAGGACTGGGCAGGGCCTGGGCGTGTGTGGACTCCCCTTCCTGAGCGCCTCCACGCAGGTTTCTCTCCCCTCCTCTCCAGGCCATGTGGCTGCGCAAACATCTGAACTGCAGCCTTCTCACCGTGGAGAACCTGATCGCCAGACAGCATTCTTCTCTGGCCGCAGGTGCCAGGAGCCAGTTCCAGAAAATGAAGGTAGGCCTGGCCCCGAGGGGGGCAGGGCTCCTGGGCTCCCCACCCCATGGCCCAGTCAGTTTCTGTTTCCTGTTGGATTGAGAGGAATTGCTGGGGTGAAATGAGATGCAGGCCGGATGTGACGGAAGGAGGGAGGGTTCTTAAGTGGGGCACACGCTGGTGGGGGAGGTGAGGGGTCTGTGCTGGGATCCGGATAGAGGGGAGCCCATGGTGTACTGTGGGTGCAGGTGGGGCGGGGTCCTTCTCACCCGTGACTGCCTGCCGGCCCGCACCAGGACCGGGGGCTGAGCTGCAGCGAGTTCCGGGGGAGGTGGTCCCGTCTCCGGAGTGGAGATGCCGCGCTGCACAGTAGGGCGCCTGCTCCAGCGCTCTGGGCCCGAGCCCCAGGCCGCACCGCAGCAGGCAGGCCCCATGTGGTCCCTCTCACGCATCCCACGGGGACTGGTGGTGGTTCTGAAATTCCAACCCTGCATTTGAAAGACATAAAAAAGGAAAATAGGAGGCTTGATCATGTCATTTCTCTTTAGTACAAATAAGAAACTTTGAAATATTTCTTCAAAGTCCCTTTTGGCCTATTAGTGATTTCGTCTGTTCGGGCTGCGAGGACAGAACACTGCAGACTGGGTGGCTTGGCAACAGCCGGTGTCCTCCGAGGCTGGGTGTCCGAGAGCACGGCGCCAGCAGATCCAGTGTCTGGGGCAGACGCCCCGCCTGGGTCCTCTCACGGCGTAGGGGTCACGGAAGGTCCCTGGGGCACTAGCCCCGTTCACGAGGGCTCCCCCTCATGACCTAGTCACCTCCCAAAGGCCCAGTACTGTGACCTTGAGGGTAAAGAGTTCAGCCTGTGATTTGAGGGGTCAGGGTACAAACATTCACACCACGGAACAGAGGGACCCTGTGTTTGCTGCGCTCCAAGTGCGTGCCGGGCCTCCCTCCTGGCCGCCTCGTCTCCGCGCAGGGGTGGTGGTACCCACCTGCAGCGCCTGTGGGGGTTAAGGAAGGGCCAGGGTGGGGTTCAGGCCTCCCTCCTGGCCGCCTCGTCTCCGCGCAGGGGTGGTGGTACCCACCTGCAGCGCCTGTGGGGGTTAAGGAAGGGCCAGGGTGGGGTTCAGGCCTCCCTCCTGGCCGCCTCGTCTCCGCGCAGGGGTGGTGGTACCCACCTGTAGCGCCTGTGGGGGTTAAGGAAGGGCCAGGGTGGGGGTCAGGCCTGTGGGGGTCCCCAGCAGGCACAGCCAGTGTGCCCAGGGCGCAGCCCCACCTCTGCAGAAGCTGTGCTAAGAGTTCACTGTGTCCGTCTTCATCTGCATTTGCTGGGCGAGGTCTTGGCCACACAGCCATGTGGTCACTGTTCCCCCAAGAACCTGGAAGGAGTTTCCAGGCCTCATGGTCCGCCAGTGAATGGTGGCTGGAGGGACAACCCTCCCGGCCAGCCCTCGGGGATCTGAAGGGAGACACGCTGACTCCTGGGACCCGGAGTGGGAGCACCCACCTTTTTGGCTCTGTGGCCAGGATTTGGGCAGCCACCTTGGCCCTCTCTGCCTCTCTGAGGCTCCTTCATCTTTTATCTCCGTTCTTTCTGTGGTTTTCCATCTTTCTTGGCCACTCGTGACCACTGGCCTGTTCCCAGGTTCAAACCACCCACAGAGGGAGCTCCAAGGCCCAATTCCAGGGAAGGGGATCTGCACGGGCAGCGGGTCAGGTGTCCCCAGGGCCCGGTCGGCTCTGGTGAGGGGTGTGTCACGCGGGCTCCACGAGGCCAAGGAGCATGGCTGTGGCCGGCAGGGCCCTGGTGGGCGAGCGGCCTTGGAGCTGAGGGTGGGTAGGCGGACTCCCAGCACGCGTTTGCTGACTGGGACACGTGATGGAGCAGGGGGGGAGCTCGGTCAGCAGGGCCAGCCCCCCGCAGAGACCCGCTGCCTGTCGGGCCTGGTGGCCCTGTCCGGGGGCAGTTGATGCCCCGGCCCCGCCCTCTCCTGCCCCACAGTCCTGCAGGAGCCCGAGTGGGGGTTCTAGTTGGAGCTCCCCAGCTCCTGGGGGCAGGGATATGGTTTTAGAGAGAAAGTGGTCATCTCATTTTCTGCAAAGATAAGCTTTCAGAGTAGGGGAGGCAGGGTTCTTTCTAGGATAAAGAGCTTTTATTTGGTGTATAACATTCAACAGAGAGGAGGGAGCTTAAAGAAATTCCTCCTGGCTTTCATCAGGCTAATTACCAGCATGTTCCAGACCACACCCCGCGTTCAAGGCTGGCTGGCTGGGGCCCTCTGCTCAGCAGCCAGTGGGAGGAGGGTGAAGGCAAGGCCGCCGGCCGAGGGGCGGGCGTGGAGGGTGTGCGTCGGCCGCTGCTCGTGGCCTTGGTTCAGGCCAGGCCACTTCCTAAGTGTCCTCTTTAAATCGTCCCGGAGCTGGGGCTCTGCAGCTCTCATCAGGGGCCCGTTGCCCCTGTCCCTGGGCTCTGCCGTCTGCACAGGGTTCCCTAGGCTGCTGGTGTCGGCCGAGACCTCCTAAGTGTCCTCTTTAAATCGTCCCGGAGCTGGGCCTCTGCAGCTCTCGTCAGGGGCGCGTTGCCCCTGTCCCTGGGCTCTGCCGTCTGCACAGGGTTCCCTAGGCTGCTGGTGTCGGCCGAGACCTCCTAAGTGTGCTCTTTAAATCGTCCCGGAGCTGGGCCTCTGCAGCTCTCGTCAGGGGCGCGTGCCCCTGTCCCTGGGCTCTGCCGTCTGCACAGGGTTCCCTAGGCTGCTGGTGTCGGCCGAGACTTCCTAAGTGTGCTCTTTAAATCGTCCCGGAGCTGGGCCTCTGCAGCTCTCGTCAGGGGCGCGTTGCCCCTGTCCCTGGGCTCTGCCGTCTGCACAGGGTTCCCTAGGCTGCTGGTGTCGGCCGAGACCTCCTAAGTGTCCTCTTTAAATCGTCCCGGAGCTGGGCCTCTGCAGCTCTCGTCAGGGGCGCGTTGCCCCTGTCCCTGGGCTCTGCCGTCTGCACAGGGTTCCCTTAGGCTGCTGGTGTCGGCCGAGACTTCTCCGCTGTGGGCGTTTCCAAGCGGTTCTGAAGTCCTTCCCAGTCGCCCGCCGTGTGCCACCCGGAGCCAGGGGGGAGCTCCTGCCCCTTGTCCTTGGAACTTCCAGCACGTGGGGCGTCCAAGGTGCCGTGCTGCGACCACTGCCCAGGTGTGGGCAGGGGGCTCTCAGCGGGCGGCTTCCCTGGCAGTGAGCTGACTCAGGCCTGTTCGCTGAGCGGCTGCCAAGTCCCCGCACCGGCTCTGGCGGGAAGAGCAGGGGCTGCAGGGCCAGGGTCCCGGGCCACAGCCAGGGGTGCTGAGCAGAGCCTTCCCGCAGGGCCAGGGGCCTGGGCCACAGCCAGGGGTGCTGAGCAGAGCCTTCCCGCAGGGCCAGGGGCCCGGGCCATAGCCAGGGGTGCCGAGCAGAGCCTTCCCGCAGGGCCAGGGGCCCGGGCCACAGCCAGGGGTGCCGAGCAGAGCCTTCCCGCAGGGCCAGGGGCCCGGGCCATAGCCAGGGGTGCCGAGCAGAGCCTTCCCGCAGGGCGGGAGGAGCCCGGGGCTGGCCCGGTGCCAGGACGCCCACGTGGGCAGGCTGGGCCTCGGCACAGGGAAGGCGCAGCGTGTGTGCTGTTTTGAGCTGTTCACCTGAAAACGCTGTGAAGATGCTCAGAAGCAGTGAGGCCAGTATAGGAACCCCAGGGACCCGCCAGCAGCTTCAGCCGGCAGCAGTGGATGGCAACCTAGCTTCATGGTGCCCAGCCCCGCCCCAGGTTACTTGCGAGCAGACACACCCACGTCTCATGTGTGCAGGGGTTTCAGTCCGTGTGTGCTGAGGGGCTGAGCACGGCCGTGTGCAGGCGAAGCAGGTCTCCCGCCCCGCCTGCAGCAGCCCACCCAGGCCCCACCCTCCACGGTGACCAGCCCTGGGGCAGGGGCAAGTCAGGTGCTGCCTCTAGTTCTGTCCCCGAGGCCCAGCAATAACCCCTGTGACCCTCCGCCCCCAGCTCCAGACTTAATTAACAGCTGCCAGCTCCCCAGTTTTTGTCTCCACTTCTGCCTTACGACCAACCAGAGAAAGCTCCCCTAACCACGACACGGGACGCCCGCTCAGCTTCCCGCCCCACAGTCCCCATCAGGACACCCCAGCCCCCCTTTTCCACTGAAACACTCTCCGCTTCTCGCGGCCTCTGAGTCTCGGCCACACCAGGTGACGCCAGAGCCTGCCGGGCTGAGCCGTCATCCCTTCCAGGTGGGTGGTCCCCGCTTGTTGCCACAGACACAGGCTCTTTCCATGAGACACACAGTGTCGCGTTAGCAAACCTGCCGTCTTTCTCCAGTATCGGGCCAGGGTCAAACTGGGCTCTTCCTTCAAAGCATGGTGTCCTGTTCTCTCCCTCCTCCCATCTCCTGCCGGGGAAACCGAGTCACCCGCTCTGGCAACCCTGAGGAGCTGCAGACTCTGAAGGGAGAGCTGCCTCAAAGGGTTTCTGATCAGTTCTTTATGGGCATTGATTGATTTTTCGAGAGGAAGGGAGAGAGAAACCTCCATCGGCTGCCTCCTGCACGCCCCTCCTGGGGATCGGCCGCAACCCGGGCCTGTGCCCTGACGGGATCGACTGTTGGTCGTGCACGGGACACACCCGGCCACTGAGCCTTAGCAGCCAGGGCTCGGGTCAGTCCCGCGTGAGCCCCAACCCCAGCCGAGCCCCCGGAGCCCTTCAGTGGGGAGGGTGGGAGTCAGGCCGGCCGGGGTCTCCACTGCTCCCCCACCCGGCTGCTCTGGGTGGAAGCTCAACTGTAGATCAAAGTGCCTACGAGTCCCCAGCAAGCGTCACTCAGAGGCGGCCCAGGAGCATCGGGGGCCTCGAGAGTGGGGCCTGCTGCCGGGGCCGCTGGGGCTTGTGGTCCTGCCGAGGCAGCCCAGGCGTGGAGAGGCTCAGCGAGGCGCCCGGCGCAGGGCCAGGGCTCGACCCCAGCCCCGGCTGCCCCTGAGCGGCAGCAGGGGAGGGCGCCCCGGTGAGCGCCAGGCAGCCCGTGCGACCCTCCTGCCCTTGACGAGAAGGCAGGCTGGCACCCCTGTCACCGAGCGGCACCTGGGCTGGGCCTTCGCTGGGCTCCATCCGTTTATCGCTGGTTCTCCCCAAAAAGCCAGGCTTTGGGGCTGGGTGGGCGAGCATGACAGGGCTCTGGCAGGGGAGCCTCGTTCCCGCAGACAGCTTGGCAGGCCCCTGAGAGCGGCCCCCCGGAAGCGCCGCTGCAGCGGTGACATTTCAAAGCTGGTATCGGGACAGCGCACAGCGGGCACCTCGCTAGCCTGCCCCTGCGCACGACTGCAGGGGGCACTGCGCCCCACCTGGACCTGCCCCTGTCAGCTCCTGTTTCCTGACTGGTGGCACACCTCCCCCCCGCCCCCCCGCATCCCCGCCCCAGGACCTGTCTGAGTGCTGTCTCCTGAGTGCGGGCTGTGGGAGGGAGATGGGGCTCCCGCAACTGGCCTCAGGCTGTAACCAGCTCGGCCTGGGGTCGCAGGGGACAGCAGGGGTCAGGGGAGTGGGAGGAGGAACGAGGAGGCGAGGGGCAGGGCTGCTCCCTGTCCACCTCGTCCCTTGCCAGCCTGGGAGTTCCTGGGATAGCTGGGGCGATAGCAGCACCGGCAGAACCCCTCCAGCAGCTTCTCCCATGCGGTTAGGGCTCCACTCGCGGGGGACTCAGCTCAGCGGAGCCCCTGGCCTGCGGTGCTGAGTCCTTCAGCGCTCGGTGCCCGGGCTGGGCCCCACTCCGTCCCTCCTTCCGCAGGCAGTGCCCCGCCGACTGCTGGTGAAGCTGATTCAGGAGCGCATGCAGGAAGAGGACTGCGTCAGCCAGGTGAGCCGCCAGGCGGAGCAGCTCGGGCTCCCACGGGGGCGGGGCGGGGGAGCGAGCCGGCCAGGGCCAGCAGAGACGGCACGAGACACACCAGAGCTCGTGGGGGCCAGTCTCTGGACATGGGTTCACCTGGGACGGAGCCCACATGACCAGGCGTCCATCAGGTTGCCTGTCGGAAGGTGCTGGCCCATCAAAGGGGGTCACGGGAGCTTTGGGTGACAGCACAGCTGTCAGAGGTGGGGGTGGGGGCAGGTAGGGCTGAGGGAGCTGTCAGACCAGCAGTGCGGGGAGTGGAGGGACAGAGGGAGGACGGGGCACCCCAAACTCTCCTGCTGCCCTCTGACCCCTGCAGCCCCCCCTTTGGGGGTGGAATCAGCTGCCACTGGCCAGTGATTCAATCAATCATGCTTTTGTGATGAGACCCCCATAAAACCCCTGCAGGACTGGGCTGAGAGAGGGTTGGCCACCTGTGGAGGTCCACGCCCCCCACACCCCTGCCCTGTGTATCACTACCCCTGGCTGTTTCTGAGATACATCATTTCACAGTAAACCGTGACCCAGCAAGTGGAACATTTCTCTGAGTCTGAGCCGCTCCAGCAAGTTAACGGAGCCCAGGACGGGCACAGGCGACCCTGTGGGTGATGACGGGTACGGGCGACCCTGTGGGTGATGACGGGCACGGGCGACCCTGGGGTGATGACGGGCACAGGCGACACAGGCGACCCTGCAGGTGATGACAGGCATGGGCGACACAGGCGACCCTGTGGGTGATGACGGGCACGGGCGACCCTGCGGGTGATGACGGGCACGGGCGACACAGGCGACCCTGCGGGTGATGACGGGCACGGGCAACCCTGCGGGTGATGACGGGCACGGGCGACCCTGCGGGTGATGACGGGCACGGGCGACCCTGCGGGTGGTGACGGGCACGGGCGACCCTGTGGGTGATGACGGGCACGGGCAACACAGGCGACCCTGCGGGTGATGACGGGCACGGGCGACACAGGCGACCCTGCAGGTGATGACAGGCATGGGCGACACAGGCGACCCTGCGGGTGATGACGGGCACGGGCAACCCTGCGGGTGATGACGGGCACGGGCGACCCTGCGGGTGATGACGGGCACGGGCGACCCTGCGGGTGGTGACGGGCACGGGCGACCCTGCGGGTGATGATGGGCACGGGCAACACAGGCGACCCTGCGGGTGATGACGGGCACGGGCGACACAGGCGACCCTGCGGGTGATGACAGGCATGGGCGACACAGGCGACCCTGCGGGTGATGACAGGCATGGGCGACACAGGCGACCCTGCGGGTGATGACGGGCACAGGCAACCCTGCGGGTGATGACGGGCACGGGCGACCCTGCGGGTGATGACGGGCACGGGCGACCCTGCAGGTGGTGACGGGCACGGGTGACCCTGTGGGTGATGACGGGCATGGGCGACACAGGCGACCCTGCGGGTGATGACGGGCACGGGCGACCCTGCGGGTGATGACGGGCACGGGCGACCCTGCAGGTGGTGACGGGCACGGGCGACCCTGTGGGTGATGACAGGCATGGGCGACACAGGCGACCCTGCGGGTGATGACGGGCACGGGCGACCCTGCGGGTGATGACGGGCACGGGCGACCCTGCGGGTGGTGACGGGCACGGGCGACCCTGCGGGTGGTGACGGGCACGGGCGACCCTGCGGGTGATGACGGGCACGGGCGACCCTGCGGGTGATGACGGGCACGGGCGACCCTCTGGGTTTGCGACTGGTGCGTCTGAAGTGGGACTGAGCCCTCCACCTGAGGAATCTGACACTCTGGGTCGATAGTGGCAGACTTGAGTCAAATTGTAGGGCAGACAGCAGCTGGTGTCCTCGAGTTGCTTGCTGGCGGTGTGGGAGCCAGTCTCTCCACACATTGGAATTGGTGACCAGAACCCACAAAGCGGGGTGGAGAGGGTCGGGGGGACATGGAGAGGAAAAGGGGACAGCAGGTACAGTGAGCATCTGCTGGGCACCTCTGGGGGTGAGGGCTTGACACATATGGCCCTCATGGGACCCTCTGGTTGGCACCATGATGCCCCCATTTTACAGATGAGGAAACTGAGGTCTGGCTGTGTGATTTTGACAAACTGAGGCTGCCCAGGTCCTTGCCCACAGCTACGGCCAACATCAAAATGTCAAGATTTCTTATTAATATTGTCAATTAATTATAAGCAATTATTATTATACTGTACTCTCTGACTATATTGCCCATCATAAGTAATGCTATTGGTTGAGTTTATACCATTTATATGAATATTATAATGATGTTCATTATCATCATTATTGCTGTTTTGGTGATGGCACCACCAAACTGGTGATGATGATCGGGACACCTGGTCTGGGATTGTGTGCACAGACAGGTGTGCTGTGCGAGAGGCTGTGACATCCACTGTGGCTGGCGACAACGGCTGGGCTCTAGGCTGTGTGTGCCCACTCAGGTGCCCGGTCTCACTCAGTCTTGCCACGGCCCAGGGTGGGCGGGACTGTGCGGCCTGGTGCCACGGCCCAGGGCGGGCAGGATTGTGTGTCCTGTTGCCACAACCTAGGGCGGGCGGGACTGTGCGTCCTGTTGCCACGGTCCAGGGCGGGCGGGACTGTGCGTCCTGTTGCCACGGCCCAGGGCGGGCGGGACTGTGCGTCCTGGTGCCACGGCCCAGGGCGGGCGGGACTGTGCGTCCTGGTGCCACGGTCCAGGGCGGGCGGGATTGTGCGTCCTGGTGCCACGGTCCAGGGCGGGCGGGATTGTGCGTCCTGGTGCCACGGTCCAGGGCGGGCGGGACTGTGCGTCCTGGTGCCACGGCCCAGGGTGGGCGGGACTGTGCGTCCTGGTGCCACGGCCCAGGGCGGGCGGGACTGTGCGTCCTGTTGCCACGGTCCAGGGCGGGCGGGACTGTGCGTCCTGTTGCCACGGCCCAGGGCGGGCGGGACTGTGCGTCCTGTTGCCACGGCCCAGGGTGGGCGGGATTGTGCGTCCTGTTGCCACGGCCCAGGGTGGGCGGGACTGTGCGTCCTGGTGCCACGGCCCAGGGTGGGCGGGACTGTGCGTCCTGTTGCCACGGTCCAGGGCGGGCGGGACTGTGCGTCCTGTTACCACGGCCTAGGGGGGGCGGGACTGTGTCCTGTTACCACGGTCCAGGGCGGGCGGGACTGTGCGTCTGAGACGTGCAGAGTCTGCTCCAAGTGCCTCAGTCGGCCCCGGACCGAGATGCACACATGGGAGTCCCACTTGGGCCCCTATCCTTGCCCTGCTCACGTGTCCCCACCGGCGGGGGCTTCCCTGCCTGCCGCCTCACAGTTGTGATCCTGTTGTGTCCAGGCCATGGCTCCCTGCAGAGTAAAGACAGGCTCCTCTTGTCTGTTTTCAAATTTCTCCTGAGCTTCAAGGGGCATCCGCACCCTTTCATCTCTCCGGGTGGAGCCCGGGCTTCTGGCGCCGAGGTGCGGCTTCTCCCGTGCTGCGGTTGTCCGAAACCCGACCCTCCTCCAAAATGAACAGGCTTTCCTGCTTCTAGGGAGAAAAAGGACATCATGCATATTCATTGATATGGTAATTATTGTTATTTAGCTGCACAGGGACTGGAATTGGTAATTGAGAGCACAAAAAGATGCAGGGTTAGTGCCCAGGGAAAAGGAATGCATTCCCGACCCATCGGGGTTCTGTAGCTACGGCTGGTCCCCCCCTTTCTCTTTCGGTATAATGCAATCTCTTTGAAGAATTTCTTTGAAGTGACCGTCAAATGCATTAGAGGACGAGAAATCAGCACTGCGTCGGCCCTGTCAAAGGGAGGAGGGTGCTGCCTGTTGGGGACCGGCCTCTCTCGGGACAGCGCTGTTCATGGACCATGAGTCCGAGTGCCCGGTCCTCGGAGCTCATCGGGAAGAAGAAAGGCAGTAGCGCAGGGGATTTGGAAGAGATGCTCAACCCCACAGGCTTCTGCGTCTTACCTTCCTGTCTGCGCGCCTCTTGTCTGACTTGCTAAGAATCCCTTCCCTTTCCTGGGCACCTGGCCCACCTCCTTGCTTCCCCGGCCCGTCCCCCTGTCACTGCCGGGGTGTCACTGAGAACGAGCAGACTGACTCCTGGACGGCGGTGCCTTCACATGGCTCGAAATTCAACAAGTGCCCAAGTCCCCGTACTCCTGTCCCCCAGCCTCGCGGCCCCTTCCCACAGGTGACTGATGGTAAAATCCTCCTGAAAAAACATCCTTCTGAAGACGGCTTTATGCACAGAGAAGCATTTGTCTTTTAAAGTGAAAGTCACTGTGTCGCTCTGCTGCTGAGACCCTCCCTGCCTCCCGTCCCCCTTGGCTGCCCCGTGATGCCCTGAGGCCCGTCCCGTCCCGTCCCCCTTGGCTGCCCCGTGATGCCCTGAGGCCCGGCCCGTCCCCCTTGGCTGCCCCGTGATGCCCTGAGGCCCGGCCCGCGCGGCCTCCTCTCCGCTCCTCTGCCCTCCCGGCCTCCCGTCCCCCTTGGCTGCCCCGTGATGCCCTGAGGCCCGTCCCGTCCCGTCCCCCTTGGCTGCCCCGTGATGCCCTGAGGCCCGGCCCGGCCCCCTTGGCTGCCCCGTGATGCCCTGAGGCCCGGCCCGCGCAGCCTTCGCTCCTCGGCCCTCCCTGCCTCCCGGGCCTCCTCCCGCACCTGCCCCACCCCGGGCCTTGGCACCCTGGCGGTCAGACCCCAAGGGGTTCCCCTGTTCCGGGGCCCACGCCTTGTGGAACCCCGCCCTTGAGTGGGGCCAGGGCCAGGGCCGAGGCAATGAGGTGTCACTGCCGAGAAGCGCAGGGTGTAAGACTCGGCCTCCGGCCCGATGGAGGGAGCTGCCGTGTTGGGAAGGCCATGGGCAGCCCATTGGACCTGAGGGCAGCCTCCAGCCCGTGAGAAAGCAGAGCCTTCAGCCGCTCACCCGTGGCTGTGACGCTGCCCTTCTTCAGTGTCCGGGGGAGCGCACAGCCCAGCTGACCACGGGCGCTGCCCGAGAGACCCTGAGCTCAGACCGCCCACGACTGTCGTGTTAGCACTGAGACCGACAGTCCGCTACGCAGCAGTGGGAGACATGCCCCTTCGCTGGCTGAGCACCCCTGGGGCTGAACAGCTCTCCTTCCCGTCTAGGTGAAGGTACTTCCTCAGGCAGGCGCCCTGACCCGCACAGCCCCGGGAGGCCAGTTTCTCGTTGCCTGAGATCGCAGCCTCCTGCCTTTTCCTCCGAACGTGAACGTCCCCGGTTGTCATTAGGAGCGTGACTTCCGTGAGGGTGGGTGCCCCGTCTGTCCCGTCCTGCAGGACCCCCAGAATCTCACATGGTACCTGGGGAAGAGTGGGTCATTCAAGTAAAAACTGACCCCGCTGTTGAACTTTGACCTTGCTCCCAACATCCTATCAGGCAAGCCTCTGACCACACTGCACGCAGGGCCACACCCCCAAACCTCAGTTAACAGTCTGAGGGGGCTCCTTTATCGTACATCAAACACAAGCTTGTACTTTGGTCCTCAGGCTAACTATTCGATTTCATCTGATGCGGAGACGCTGGTACCCCCATGGGGATGAGGTGGTGCACTAGACTGGAGCCCTCAGATTTACTCGGCAGGTTCTAGAGTCTTTTTTCTTCTCTTCCCTCCCCTTTGGTCACAGATTTATTCTCTCCTGCCCAGAACGCGAGTCCGTGTTTCATGGTGGGAGGCTGATGGGCGGAGGCCCTGGCTCGGTGCAGAAGGGCGGCTGTTTATTTGTCCTTGCGGCTGTCACCCGTCCCCAGTTCTCCTCCGCTGGTGGGAGCACAGGCTCGCCTCGCCGTGGCTTTGACACCTGCGGGTTTGTAGATGTCGCTCCGAGCAGTGCGGTTTCACTGCTCGGCAGCTCTGCTCTGCTCAGGCCCTGGCTCGTGTCCCCTCATTCAAACACAGCAGGGTTGCAGGGCGGGGAGCACGGCCCCATGCAGGAGCGGCCTGGCTGGGCGCAGGGTGACTCTCAGCAGCTTGAGCGACCCAGGGGTGGGGCAGAGGCTGCCTCCTGAGAGCTGGGATGCCCCTCACCCCCTCCCTAAGCTCTGGTGCTGTTCAGTCAGCTGCCAACTCCCAGGAGCATGGAGTGTGCCGGAAGGCTGCGGGACCAGGCCACGGCCGTCCTGTGCACCACCTCCGCCCTCGACATGCCTTGTCACATCGATCCAGAGGACGTGGTCTCCCAGCTGATAAGGGGCCGGGGTCCCCACCTGGCCCAGTACTGCCTGTCAGTGGGATTTGAAAGAACGGTGGAAACAAAGTGGACAGTTTTTAGCTATAATCGGCAACATTTTAACTGCCCTGGTTTTAAATGTAAATAACCTGACAACTACAACTTTCATTATAAATAAGAGTGTTGGTTAGAATACAGGAGCAAATGTGTATTTTATTGGTATGCCGTTTATTTATTTATTAAGATGTGGGATTCACTTGTTCATACCCTAACAAGGAAACGGAGTTGAGGAGGAGTCTAGGGAGACGGAAAGAGGTCCCGGCCCCCAGGAAACAGCCCGAGGGGAAAGGCTGTTCTCACGGGAGGGGGGAAGGTGGGGGGAAGGTGGGAGGAAGGTGGAGGGAAGGTGGGGGCCAGGTGGGGGGAAGGCGGCGGGAAGGTGGGGTGAAGGTGGGGGCAGATGGGGGGAGGGCGGCGGGTGCTTTCTGGTGGCAGCGACCCAGACACGCGGGACACCTCGGGCGGTGGGAAGTGACCCTGTGAGGCAGCACCTGGCGGGGAGATGCTGCAGCTGTGGTGTTGTGATGTCCAGAGACCCTGAGAGCGGGCAGCCGCTCTTCCTGGTGACGCCTCCTTCCCCACACGCTCACGGCTCCCCTGCTTAGAGCCCACGCCGTCACAGACGACACCCAGTGCCTGTCCTGGCTCCAGCGGCCGGGGGCGGGGAGAGCTGGGTCAGCTAGACCCGGGGTAGTCAGGTAAGTAAACCAGTGACAGTCCACCCCCCCCAGGGGCTCTCCAACAGGCACGCCCCCAAACCCAGCCCAGACGCACAGCGCACCGAACGCGGGTGAACGCCCCAGGGAGCTCACGAACGGGTGCGGCGTGAGAGGGGTGGCGGGATCCCAGCTCCAGCTGTGGCAGCTGTTGTCACTGCAGCGGCGTGACCACAGTTCCCCGGGTGCTGGACGCAGGCTGGTGGCCCCGTGGCCCTGGCCTTGGCTTCCTGGGAGGCCCAGCCAGGAAGCAGCCTTGGACGAGCTCAAGAGCCCTCAGCTCGCCGAGCCCCCCCAGCACGCTCCCCGAGACGCGCGTCCCCGCCTGTCATGGGGAAGCTCTCCCAGGCCCGCCTCTGGGCCGCCCGCCTGTGGGACTGCCCCCCGAGACTGCCCCTCCAGATGGGCTCTCCCTGGCAGCCCACAGACCTGGGCAGCAGCCCTTTCGGAAAGGAGGCGGAGGGAGAGAACGGCTCGCCGTTCCGAACTGGACTTGTGACGGTGCAGCGGGTGAGGTCCCAGGCGCTGTGCGGTGCGTGGTGGTCACCGTCCTGCTTGCAGATGAGGAGAACGGGGTCCACTCCCAGAGTGCCCGCCTCTCACCTTCACGTTGACCCGACACCCTCGGGGCTCATCTTGCCTCTGAGCCGCGACGGGCTCCACGGTGCAGGAGAGGAGGCCATGCGCTGGGTGCTGTGGGTCGTCCACGCCGAGGGCGAGCCCCCCAGGTCTGAGCCCGCGCTGGACGCGAGGCCGAAAAGCGAGTTAGCTCTGCCGTGGGTCCGCTCAGTGTTACCCCAGGCCCAGGGCTGGGCGGCACCGGCCTGCTTGGGGACAGACAGCGTGGGTTCCCAGCTGGTCTTCCTCCACAGGGTGCTTTCTGGGCCACCACAGACATCTGACGTGGATTTGACGTGAAAATACTTTCTAGCTGTTTGAAATGCATAAGACCATTCACACCTGTGCTATCCCAACTTTTAACCCCTGGAGAGTCCTGGCTTCAGCCTGCAGTCCTGGACACACAGACACGCCTGAGTCTGCATGTTTGCATGAGAATGTCACACGTGTGTCACTGAGGAGCAGGGCTCCACACCCCAGCCTGTCTGAGCACACGCAGTGTCGGGCTGTGCAGGAAGGAGGCCGCGCGTGTGTCACGGAGGGACAGGGCTCCTGCACACCCAGCCTGTCTGAGCACACGCAGTGTCAGGCTGTGCAGGAAGGAGCCACGCGTGTGTCACGGAGGGACAGGGCTCCTGCACACCCAGCCTGTCTGAGCACACGCAGTGTCGGGCTGTGCAGGAAGGAGCCACGCGTGTGTCACGGAGGGGCGGGGCTCCTGCACACCAGCCTGTCTGAGCACACGCAGTGCCGGGCTGTGCAGGAAGGAGGCCATGCATGTGTCACGGAGGGGCAGGGGTCCTGCACACCCAGCCTGTCTGAGCACACGCAGTGCCGGGCTGTGCAGGAAGGAGGCCAGCTGGCTGCCTGGGGCTGGGGCAGGGCCTCGTGGAGGAGCCCGTTCGGGCAGAAGGGGACCCGAGATGTTCGCATGGTTGAGGGGTCAGGAACGACAGCAGGTGTGGCATATTGTTGAGGTTAAACTTTGAAATAAAAATTCTGTGGCGGTGGCGGCGCTCGCCTAGCTCTGGCCCATTTGGCTCAGCAGTGAGAGGGTCAGCACGTGGACCAGGGAGTCACGGGTGCTATTCTGGCCAAGGGCACGTGGACCGGGGAGTCATGGGTGCTATTCTGGTCAAGGGCACGTGGACCAGGGAGTCATGGGTGCTATTCTGGCCAAGGGCACGTGGACCAGGGAGTCATGGGTGCTATTCTGGCCAAGGGCATGTACTTCTGTTCCGGTTTGTCCCCTGCCCTGGTCGGGGTCGTGTAGAGGCAACCGGCTGATGTGTCCCTCTCTCTCACATTGATATGTCTTTCTCCCTCCCTCCCTCCCTCCCTCCCTCCTCTATCTGGAGATAAATGGAAAAATGTCCTCCGGTGAGGATTAAAAAAAAAAAAAATGCTGCCAGTCATCAAAGCACAGTTAACCCTTGAACTACATGGTTTGAACTGTGTGGGACCACTTATACGTGGATTTTTAAAAATAAACGTACAGGTGGCCTTCTATATCCCTGGGTTTTGCATCTTCGGATTCAACCCACTTCTGATGGGAAACAGTATCTCTGGTCTGTGGTTGGGAATCCGCCGATGGAGAAGGCCGACTGTAGGTATTGTCCTCCCCACTTTATAGCAGGGACATGGCCATCGGCAGATGTGGCATCCAGGGGGCCTGGCACCAGTGCCCCGCAGCACCGAGGGACCACTGTGGGCACCTCGTTTCCACCGACTGCCCTAGGGCTCATCAGTGTACCCAACTTGATCTTCCTTTGCTAGCTGATGAGATAGACCGTTTCTTCCCTCCCATCTGCCGGGAAACCGCGGCTGTGTCGTCGGGAAGAAAGGCTGCGGTGCACCTGCGACGCTCCCGTTCCGACTGAGCTCAGTGAGCCTGCTTTCGGGGTCTAGCCTTCAGCCCCAGTTGGCCTCCTTGAGGAATGGGCTCCAGGCCCCAGGGACCGCCTCTCGCGTCTGCACTCGGAGCTGGGAGCTGGAGGGGCGTCCTGGGGAAAACGCAGGGGAGCCCCTCTCTGGTCTTCGGAGGAGAGGGGAGGAGACAGGAGCAATGCATCAGAAAGGCAGAGGACCCAGAGGGCAGGAGTCTTGCGGCGCGGAATTGCTAATTGCGCTTTAATAACAGTCAGGAGGGCAGGGAAGGCCAGTGTTCACAGGGAGCTGCGCCGCTCGCGTCGGGCCGCGCTCTGCTGGGCCTCGCCGCGTTCCCCAGGCTGGCTGGCTGCTTTGCTTTCCTTTTTTCTCTTCCGTGACATCTGCTCGGTGCTTGTCCCTCCTGTGATACTGCACCCCTCGCAGCTGTGCGGACCTCCAGCTCCGCGCGGGTGCACGGGGTGCCCTGAGCAGACGCCTCTTTGATGTGTGATGAAACAGAACCAGGCCACGGGGGTGTGGCGAGCGCAGGCATCAGAATATCAATTAACCTGCTCAGAACAAAGCTGCAGCTGCAGAGTGGGGCAGACATTTCACTGGAGTGCCGGCTAGATGGGTAATGTATTCTAATTAGGGACCGACTGATGCTCCCGCACCCAGCACTCCGGGAAGTCAGACCCCCGACCTCGCGGGCACCTGGCGGGGCCCATCATGGCAGTGGCTGGCTGCTACCTACTGATTTATGACTTCTTGCTTCGCCAGACTTTGCAGCTATGAACTTGCTCTCGGCCCAAGTTGCTGTTTCCCCTTGAACGTACGGTTCATCATGCAGCTGGGCAATCACAGGACCCTGTATGAATGCAGGAGCGCAGGGAGAGTCCTTCTCCGAGGGCTAAGCCTGGGGCTCCCATCCTGAGAATGCCCCAGAACCAGCGCTCCCCGACGCAGGGCCCCTGGTCACTGTGCCCTGCTTTCCAGGTGGCACCTGGGCCGGTGCAGGGACAGAGGGTCGCTGTGCCTGTCTTCCCCAGAGTGCGGGGCTGCATGGTGGGGGGTGGGCTGCCCTCAGGGGTCCCTCAGGGGCCTGTTTCTTAGCACCTCGGATTCTGAAAGAGCAGCCTGGAGAGCTGCTGGCCTGGGATTCGTCAGCCCGCCTTCTCCGTCCTAAGTCTCAGATCTGCGAGCGCAGCCCCGGCAAGGCCGGCTAATTAGGGAGATGTTCCTCATTTTGCTGCACTTTTCCTGTGTAATTGGAAGCCTGCTTCCTCCCGTGAGAAGCCAGTGAGAGCTGTTCCCCTGAATAGTTCTAAAAGCTTTGGACCACATACTGATGTCGGCTGCAGACGTATGGGCGAGATGCTGCTGATCACTCGGCAATGCAATATTAAACGCGAGGCCTCTCCGGTGCCGAGCGAGGACCGAGCTCCAGCCGTCTTTCAGCTTCAAAAAGGGACTCGAAGTGCAGCCGCCAGCCCTTGTCCTGAAGGAAGCAGTCGGTCGGCTCCTGACCCCTCCCCACCAAATAAAGGAAAAAGAGGGGGCCTGAATGTAGCTGAAGTTCAGAACCGGGCAGCTCCCAGGCTGAGCGCGGGCGCCCCCGGACGCACCTCCGGTCCCGTGCCGGTGCGCGAGCCTGTGGATGTTTGCTCCGTAAGACAGCAGCCCGGCGCCTGGCTGCCTTTAACAAGGACTTGAGGGAGCAAAAGGCTGTTAAAAATTTTTATTTTGCACTTTTGCTTCGTTAGTTTAGAAACCAGAGGTTCCGTGGTTACGCGTTTTCCTGCATAATTTAAGGAATTAATGGAAGCCTGGCTGATTTTCCCAACACTCTACTCTGTAAATTTGTTTAGCTTTTCTTTAAAACTATCACTCGACCCTGTTGGAACCTAAATTTTTTTTTTTTTTATCCTCACCCGAGGACATTTTTTCATTTTTTGTTCAGGTAGAGTGGGAGGGAGAGAGAGGAACAGAGAGAGAGAGAGAAACATTGATGTGAAAGGAACACATCGAGTGGCTGCCACCCGCACGACCCACCAGGGCCGGGGACAAACTGCAACCGAGGTACATGCCCTTAGCGGGAACCGAACCCGGGTCTCTCTGGACCGCAGGCCAACGCTCTAACCGCTGAGCCAAACCGGCCAGGGCAGGAACCTAAATATTTTAATGTTGAAGACATGCAGGCGTTTTTGTTTGTTTTTTAAGAAGACATTTCTTGCCCCCGGTTCACACGGTGTTCTGGGAAGCAGGTGTTGTGGATTGTGAGTGACCATGAGCCTGAGCTTACCCATCAGTCCATCCTCTGACTTTAAAGCAACCAAGTTCTCACAGTGACCAAGGGGGAGGGGTCTAAAGGGGGGGTTGGGGGTCCCCTTCTGAGAGCCAATGTCAGAACCCCCACCTAACCCCCCTCACTGCAGAATGGAGACTGAAAGCTGTAGCTTTATTTCACACGTCCAAAGCTCACCTTACCTAATTTGTCTGGATGTCAAGTTGAAAGCTTTAAATTGTGTGTGTGTGTGTGTGTGTGTGTGTGTGTGCGCGCGCACACGTGCGCATGCAACTTGACTTGTGGGACTGGAAAAGACTTTGGAAACTGTTTAGTGTGAACATTGCTTAAGCAAATGGGAAGATAGAGTATTGACCAGATAACGTAAAATCTTCAATTCCTCAAAAATCCATCTGCACATATTACAGAAGCCTAGTAGAATTTCAATTTTGGGATGTGACAAAATGTTTTGCTGCTGACCTGGAAGAGTAATTTTTTTTTTGGAAAAGGACAAGGAGGAATGTGTCCTTTAGTTACCACAGCAAATTATAAAACAGCAGTCATTTCAGTGGGGTTAGGATGACACAAGTGTTACAGGCAGAAAGAGGCCGGAGCCAACGTCACTTCCGCATGCAGGCGGTGACAGAGGTGACATTTGGAGGGGAAGGGGTACACTGGGATGAGATGAGGCTGGGACAGCTGGTCAGCCACAAGAAAACCAGTCAGATCACAGCCTCCCATCATTTTCAAAATAAAGTGTGGCTCCATTCAGTATTTGAACGTAAAGACGAAAACTGTAAGAGAACCCAGGTTAAATGCAAGTGAATAATGATCAGGTTTTGCACATACCCATGCAATGTTAGGATCTAAAGAGGAAAATGATGATTGATTTGGCCAAAACATGTGTTAAAAACACCACCGTACACAAAATCAAAAGGCAAAAGACAAACCGCGGAAAGACACTGGCAATGTTGTTTGCCTCAAAGGGTCTGAGGTAGTGTTTGCCAAAATGGGTTCATGTTTTTAATATGTAAAGAGCTCTTGTAAATAAATAAAAGGATAAAACCCCAAGGGGACAGTGGAGAGATGGCATGAATAGGCATTTTTGGAAAAGGAAAAAATGCAACTAGCCAATAAACATATGGAAGAGAGGTTGAGCCTCATTAATGATCAAAGAAATGTAAATAAAGCCGCAGTGCTGCGCCCTGCCTCGCTGATGGATTTCCCCGGATACTGCCTGCTGTCGACAAAGATTCAGGGAGACGACTGCATTGGATCCTGCATTGCAGGGGTGTGGCAGAATGTATCAGAAGTCACACACGAAGGTATCACTTTTAGGAATGTATCCGGAGGCTGATCTGTGTGCGCCTGCAGAGTGTTTTATATGTTTTTATATGTAACGGTGAAACCCAGAGTGAGCTCCGTGAGCCCCAGTGTGGATTCGCCGACACGTCAGCTCGAGCCGCCGCGTGCCAGGCCGCTGTGAACCCCAGCGGAGGAGCACTCTGTGACATGGGATGTTTTGGCTTTCCAAAAAAAGAAAAAAAGACTACAAATGCAGCTATCATTTTATTTTATTTTGTCTAAAAAATTCCAGTCTTTCTATAAAGCTATTCTATTCCTTTATTAATTCCAAAACATCTAAAAAATAGAACTAGGTGAGCACCTTTTCACACTCTCTGCCTAGGGTTGGATTCTGGATGGCATCCCTGAAACTCGGGAGCAGGCGCTGATGATCCAGACCCTCGGGATCACCCCCAGACACGTCAGTGAGTAGCCCCCGGGGGCCCTCCCACCAGGGCTCAGTCCCTGGCCCCCGAGGGAGCAGCCTGCTCTGTGCCCAGCTCCCCAGTGCCCACCTGTAGCCCAGGCACCATCCAAGGGGAAAAAGGGGGCCAGCACTATCTAATGTTTTAAAGAACTAAATGCATTTGGGGCTCATTCTTTGAAAAGTGAGGTTAGCCCTGGCCAATTTGGCTCAGCAGTTAGAGCATTGATCTGCGGTCCCGAGACACCCGGGTTCGGTTCCCGCTAAGGGCATGTACCTCGGTTGCAGTTTGTCCCCGGCCCTGGTTGGGTCGTGTGGGTGGCAGCCACTCGATGTGTCCCTTTCACGTTGATGTTTCTCTGTCTCTTCCTCTCTCTCCCTCCCACTGTATCTGAACAAAAAAATGGAAAATTGTCCTCTGTTGAGGATAAAAAAAAAAGTGAGGTTTTATTTTGACCCTGGTGATTCCTTGTTCTAGGAATCCCACATCTGAGAAACTCTTTTGAGGAATAATATGAAATGTAGCAAAAGCCTTCTGCACAAAGATGTTCCTCACTGTGTTGTTTATGACAGTGAAAACTGTTAGCAGTAGGCAGGTCAGGGGTGTGCAGTCCTCAGTCCTGAGGTTGTGTCCTTTGTGTTCTGGTGCTGAGAAGACCCCTGGGGCAGGAGACTGTGGTGGTTTTAATGTCATTAGACATCGAGAGATGCGTGAGTCAGGTATCGGTCCATGAGATTCGAATATCTAAGACCTGCTGCCCAGTGGGCCTGGTTTCCTCCTTCCTTTTCTGCCCAGTCCTGCTGAGTGCTCCAGACACTGTCCTGATTGAGAGGAACATGGGGAAGAGAATCGACCCTCAAACTGGAGGTAGGCCCCTCCCCTGCCCCCGCACCCCTCCCCCAGACACAGTGGTGTCCTCAGTCCTCAGCAGTGTGGCCTCTGTCTGGCAGAGATCTATCACACCACCTTTGACTGGCCCCCCGAATCTGAAATCCAGAACCGACTGATCGTGCCCACGGGCATCTCGGAGCCCGAGACGGCGCAGAAGCTGCTGGAGTACCACAGGAACATCATCAGGGTGCTCCCCTCGTACCCCCGAGTCCTGAAGGTCATCAGTGCTGACCAGCCGTGCGTGGACGTCTTCTACCAGGGTGAGCGCAGGCGGGGGTGGGGGGTGGGCGTGGACATCTTCTACCAGGGTGGGCGCAGGCGGGGGTGGGCGTGGACGTCCTCTACCAGGGTGGGCGCAGGCGGGGTGGGCGTGGACGTCCTCCACCAGGGTGGGCGCAGGCGGGGGTGGGCGTGGACGTCCTCCACCAGGGTGGGCGCAGGCGGGGGTGGGCGTGGACGTCCTCTACCAGGGTGGGCGCAGGCGGGGGTGGGGGTGGACGTCCTCCACCAGGGTGGGCGCAGGCGGGGGTGGGCGCGGACGTCCTCTACCAGGGTGGGCGCAGGCGGGGGTGGGCGTGGACGTCCTCTACCAGGGTGGGCGCAGGCGGGGGTGGGCGCAGCGCACTGTGGCCTCCCTCTCCCAGTGTCACTTAATCTGGCGGTGCCCAGCATCCCCGATGTGCCTGGGACCCCAGGAGGCAAGTTACGGATGGCCCAGGTTCCCTGTGGGTGGGGTCCCTGGGTCACCCCCCTCGGAGACCCTGGGCTAGCATCCTGCACGGGTTCTACACTCCAAGCTGTCAGCAAACTTGACAGTGGGGGCGGGGTGAGGAGAGGAGGTGCGGGTGGGAGGGACAAGGCACCAAGGTTGGCCCTCAGGGTGAGGGAGAAGGAAGAGAAATTTTATAAAAACAGAAAATACAGCCGCAAACCCCACCACCACCACCACAAAGACCAAAAACCACAGTGCAACTCAGGTGTGAGTCCATTACAAAACCGGCTGAAGCAGACAGGTGTGTGGGGGAGGGCAGCGAGCCCCGAGACTTTGGAGCCAGGTGACCTGTGTTCAGATCCCACCACACATCCACTGTGCTGTCTTCGGCAACTCTCTCAACCCCTAGAGCCTCGGTGTTGCCATCCGTGAAATGGGAACCCAAACCCGGCCTCCCCGCAGCCCTGGGTAGATGACATGGGTCCTTCGAGTCCTGTCTCCGCACAGAATCGGCTCAGGCGACATCTGTGCGGAAGGCCAGGGGAAGTTGGAACAGTTCTGTCCCAACGCAGCTGAATTCGAATGTTTGAAAGTTTTGCCGTCTTCAGTTGTCTCCAAGGCCCGTTATCCACTTGGGGGTGACAGGTAGACACAATGAAAATACCGCCAGGTAGTTAAGACACGTGGCCGTTTACGGGGGCTTTCTGGGTGTTCTCTCAGACCCCTGCAAGGGGGGCTGTGCTTGGTGCCCTGGTGCCCTCCTCCGGCCCCACCTGTCTGTGGCCATGGGAGCAGCTGGCTTCGCCCAGAGCCCGGGCACGGCGCAGCCTCGCTCGGGGGTCAGTCCCCCGCGCCGGCCCGGACACTGACGCTCCCTTCAGCAGCGCCAGGCTGACGGGTGGCCTGCGACTTCCCAGAGGTTCTGCATCTCGGAAGGGTCTTTAGCAGCAAACACTACACTCAAGATAAACAGCCACAACATTTATCTTTTGCCATGATTCTGGATTTACACATTAATTGCTTCCAAATTATTTAATTAAACGTAAAAGTTCATGTGATCGTTCATAAAGAGCTCATGCCTGGGATTGCAAGTAAAGACGTGAGTGTCTGAGTGTGCTAGTGACTGCGAATTAATAATGCAGAGGAAGGAACGGAGTCGGGATGCAGGGCTCTGCCGTTGTTTTCCTCTCTCCGCAGTGCATCCAGGCAGCCACGTAGTTTAAAGAAGAAGAATTAGCTGCTGAGACTGTCTGGGGGCTCATTACTTCTAATTAACTTAGTTCTTTACTGTAAATTGAGCCTCACTTGTGAGCACTTGCTCTGCCTGTAGTGTCCGTGCGTCTGGGACGCGCTGACTTGGCAGGTCTGAGGACGGGGCCTGCGGGGCCCCGGGCTGTCCCCGCGGTGGAGCTGCCACCTGGCGGTGGGTTTGGGGGTGTGGCCCCAGCCCTGCCAGCTCCCTGTAAGCGGGGACAAGAGGCGCTCGGACTCCTGGGCCTGTGGACGAGCACAGCGATGCTGCTGGCTGCACTTAGCTTGGGGCTCGCTGCCAGTGGTGACGATGACAAGGGTCATCACAGCCTCCAGGGCAGGCGACGAACTCACCTGCGCCTTTCATTCTGAAAACGAGGGCATGTGGTGCCTCTCGATCCTGCCAGAGAAAATCCCTACGAAGACTTGAGAGTCAAAGTCTGCGCAATGGACACATTCCACTGGTTCTCGATTGCGTCCCTCCCCCGCGGGCACTCATCGATGTCTGAGACATCTGTGGTCGCCACAGCCTGGGACGTGCTGCTGGCGCCCGGTGGGTAGAGGCCGGAGACGCTGCTCAAATCCTGTACGGCCCAGGACGGGTGGCATGATGCACAGCAGGAACCGCTGGCCCCAAATGTCAAGAGTGCGAGGCTGGCCAGCCCCACACACCCGTCAGAGGTTTCAGGGAGGCCGGGCTCCCGAAGGCAGCTTGCTGCTCAGCCCTAGTCCAGGGCAGACTCATCTGAAGGGGGACGCTGTCCCAGGGCTACCCATAGCTGACCTCGGGTGCTGGCTAGTCTGGGTTCCTGGCAGGAGCCGGGGCTGGGGGGAGACCATGTTCTGATGTGGGCAGCTGGGGAGTGGGCACGGCCTTGGCCTCAGCCGGAAGGCAGCCTCTCCCGTGAGCTGCCTGGCGATGCCCCCGCCCCGTGCTCCGTGCTCGGGCACGAGGTGCCGGGATTGATGTTCAGTGGCTGTGGCAGCCAGGGTCTTGCCCTGTGTGAGTGTGCAGTGTTGGTGATGCCCGCGTGCCAGTTCTTTGTTCATTGAATGCCCGGGCACAGGGCACGTGGCTGCAGCCACCCTTTCTCAGGACGTGTTTGACGGCTGCCTCTCTGGGGACCCACAGCTCAGTTGGTGTCACTGGAAAGTACCGCAGGTCACTGTCCACCCAGCCCGTCCTCAGAGGCCCACGTGCCGCAGGACACTGTCCACCCAGCCCGTCCTTAGAGGCCCACGTGCCGCAGGACACTGTCCACCCAGCCCGTCCTTAGAGGCCCGTGTGCCGCGGGACACTGTCCACCCAGCCTGGTCCTTGGAGGCTCGTGTGCCGCAGGTCACTGTCCACCCAGCCCGTCCTCAGAGGCCCGCGTGCCGCAGGTCACTGTCCACCCAGCCCGTCCTCAGAGGCTCGTGTGCCGCAGGTCACTGTCCACCCAGCCCGTCCTCAGAGGCCCGCGTGCCGCAGGTCACTGTCCACCCAGCCCGGTCCTCAGAGGCCCGTGTGCCGCAGGTCACTGTCCACCCAGCCCGGTCCTCGGAGGCCCGCGTGCTGGCCCGGCATGGCAGTTATCAAAGCCCGTGTCTGCCACTAGGAGACCCACCTGGTCCGGGTTTCAGGTGAGAGGCTCAGCCGGGACTCAGCTGGGAGGCGTCCCAATCCAACAGTGCACATCCAGCCCCCTTCGCAGAGGGGACCTCGTCCCCTCCGGCCTCCATGCCAGGCCTCAAGCCTAATCCCTTCCCCGCAGCTTCGCCCTGCTCGGCAGGCCAGACGCAGGGAGGCGTCCATGGAGCTGGAGAGGGGAGGGACCGTCCTGCTGAGCAAGGGGCCCGCCAAGGGGCCCGAGCAGCTTCCCTCGCTGGGCCCTGCGCTGATTAACCGTACGCGCTCTCTTCCAGCTCTGACCTATGTCCAGACCAAGCATCGATCCAACGCCCCGTTCACCCCGAGGGTGCTGCTCTGTGGGCCCGTGGGCAGCGGGAAAAGTCTGCAGGCCGCCCTCCTGGCCCAGAAGTACAGCCTCGTCAACGGTGAGCGCCGGCCCCGCCCTGCTTCCAGAGCCTTCCCCTGCGCCTGCCGCCGAAGCCCTCCCGACTCGTGGGGGTGGCAAGTGTCGCTGCTCTTCCTTGCTCTCTGCTCTGAACAGTTTGCAGTGAGTCCATCTTTGCAGGGATAGGTTCCTCCTCCCCAGGAATGAGGCTGTAAGGACGTTAACCAGTGAGAACGTGGCCGCAGCCCAGAGCGCAGGGCCGATCTGAGCCTTCTCTGTCCTTCTCTGCGTACTTTGCCGCAGTGGTTTTCGGTGCTCAGCCCCCAGGCTCCAGGAAGCCGCGCTCCTGCATGACACAGCTCTGCTCCCTGTTCCTTCCCGGCTCCCCTGGTTTGGCTCCCCACCCAGGTCAGCGGTTTGCAGGCACACTTTCTGAAGCAGAGGAACACTTCTCGCTCAGCACAGTTTCAGTACATATTTTGCCAGGAGAGGAAATATTGAAACCAGTTCTCCAGGTCTTTGCCAGTGGTCCCGGGCTGTCCTGGGTGCCACCCTGTCCTCAGGAGGGTAAAGATGGGGGGGGGGGGGCTAGGGCACTGCCCCCAGCACTCCGTCAGCCTGAATGACCTCTGCTTTGTTTACAAAGGGAACATGAGACCTGCACCCCCAAAATATAAACATACATACCCCAATTATACACACACACCAGACCAATGTATATGTACACACACACGCAAATACAGATATACCACCCCAGAAGGGTCAAGTTTTGAATAAAAATGCTTTTCAATTATGCCCCCTACAACTTAAAATCCCAAAGCCACTGAAACTAGCCAGGAATTAGTGACAAAGATCATACCCACAAAATGAAGAGAGAGGACTAAGCTGTTGTTCTGATTAATATGGAGAAATGGGAATCATGTGGTATTTGTGTTTTACTAAAATTTCTCAGCAGTAGTGTTTTATCGATTAGTAAGGAAAAATAGTCTGGACACGTTAGGATTAAAAATGTTTTTGCTGGCATCGATGTTGTTTAAACCATGATGTAAGTAATTTCTTCTCCTTTTGATTTCCTCCTTTGAGAGTATTTTAAGCCCTGGCCAGTTTGGCTCAGCAGTTAGCTCATTGGCCTGCAGACCAGAGAGACCCGGGTTCGGTTCCCGCTAAGGGCATGTACCTCGGTTGCAGTTTGTCCCTGGCCCCGGTTGGGATCGTGCGGGTGGCAGCCACTCGATGTGTCTCTTTCACATTGATGTTTCTCTCTCTCTCTTCCTCCTGCTCTACCTTTTTTTTTTTTTTTAATCCTCACCCGAGGACATTTTTGCATTTATCTTCAGAATGCGATAGAGCAGTGTTCCTCTGCCTCTCTAGTAATACTCATTCTCTTGAAGTCCACTTTGACATTAATGTAGCAGCCACTGTTTGTTATGATCCATGTCTGTATGCTGTATCTTTGAAACGTTTTCTTTTAAATGATCTATGTCTGATTGTCTGATGTTTTAAGTATGTCTAGTAGATAACAGAGTTGTGTCTTGCTTTTAAAAAAAATCCAACCTGATGTTTTTCTGCCATTCTGTGTAGTCTATTACCATTTAAAGTAATTTTTAAAAAATCCTCACTCGAGGGTATTTTTCCATTCATCTTCAGATAGAGTGGGCGGGGGGGGGGAGAAAGAGAAATAAACATCAATGTGAGAGAGACACATCGATTGGCTGCCTCCTGCATGACCCTGACCAGGGCCAGGGACCGAACCACACCTGAGGTACGTGTCCTTGACTGGAATTGAGCCTGTGAGTCTTTGGTCCGCAGGCCAGCGCTCTAACCACTAAGCCATAGCAGCCAGGGCCATTTAAAGTAATTTTAATATAGTGGGTCCAAGTCTGCCATCCTGGTTTTTGTCTTCTGTTTGTACGATCTGTTCTTTGTTCCTCCTTCCCTGCCAGCTTTTGGGTTAAGCAGGTCTTCTCAGTAATCCATTCTATTTCCCCTTCGCTTCTGAGCGTTGTCTCCTTGCTCTGTTCTTAGTGGTTGTTCTCGGGATCAGCATCCTTTCCTTACCACAGTCTGTCTTGGCGTAACATTGTAGCTCTCCGTGTGCCACATGAAACCTAGCAGAGTATCTCCTTCTGCCTGCTCCTGTCCTCTGTGCTCCTGTCCTGCTTGTCACCCCTGCACATGTTGTACACACTACGATACATTGTAACCACCTTCACTTTGTATAATCGATTTTTTTTTTATCCTCACCCGAGGACATTTTTTCATTTTTTGTTCAGATAGAGTGGGAGGGGGAGAGAGAGAGAGAAACATGGACGTGAAAGGGACACATCGAGTGGCTGCCACCCACACGACCCAACTAGGGCCGGGGACAAACTGCAACCGAGGTACATGCCCTTAGCAGGAATCGAACCGGGTCTCTCTGGACCGCAGGCCGATGTTCTAACCACTGAGCCAAACAGGCCAGGGCTAATTGATTTTTAAGAGTCAGGAAATGGGGGAGGGGCTTCTATGTTTACCCCTGTATCAACACTCCAGCCCTTTGTGTAGTAGATCCAGGTTTCCATCTGATACACTTTCTTCAGCCTAAAGAACTTCCTTTAATGTTTCTTGTAGTGAAAGTCGGCTACTGACAAATTCTCTCAGCTTTCATCTGTCTGAAGAATGTCTTGATTTCACCATCATTCCTGACAGGTGTTTTTGCTGCATCTAGAAATCTATAAGGCAGTTTGTTTGTTTTTTCTCACACCACTTTAAAGATGTCATTTCGTCGTCTTGTGGCTTGCATTGCTTCTTATGAGAACTCAGATGATTTTTATTATTGTTTCCCTATATTTTATTTATTTATTTTTTGTTAATCCGCACCCGAGATTATTTTTTGCATTGATTTTTAGAGAAAGTGGAAGGGAGGAAGAGGGGAGGGTGGGGGGAGAGAGAGAGAAAAACATCGGTGTGAGAGAGATACATTGATTGGTTGCCTCCTGCATGTTCCCCAGTTGGGGCCAGAGTTTGAACCTGGAACCCAGGTATGAGCCCTTGACCGAGAATTGAACCCGCAACCCTTTGGTTTGTGGGCTGACGCTCTAACCACTGAGCCAAACTGGCCAGGAGATCATTGTTCCCGCCACTCTGGCTGCTTTTTATATTTACTCTATCTTTAGTTATCAGAAATTTAACTGTGATACATTCAGGTGTGATTTACTTTGTGCTTATTCTTCTTGGGACTCAGAGATTCTTAGATTTGTGGGTTGATATTTTTCATCAAATTTTGAAATTTGCCTTAGCCGGTTTGGCTCAGCAGTTAGAGCATCAGCCCGCGGACCAGAGAGTCTGGGGTTTGGTTCCTGCTAAGGGCATGTACCTCGGTTGCAGTTTGTCCCCGGTCCCAGGTGGGGTCGTGTGGGTGGCAGCCACTCAGTGTGTCTCTCTCACATCGATGTTTCTCTCTCTCTTCCTGCCTCTCTCCCTCCCGCTGTATCTGAAGATAAATGCAAAAATCACTTCGGGTGAGGATAAAAAAAAAAAATTTGAAATTTTTTGCCATATTTCCTCAAATATTTTTATCTGCCCCTCGTTCCTCTTTCTGGGACTCCAGTTGCCTGTGTGTCAGATTGTGGATGTCCTCCTCCACTCCCCTCCCCGCCCTCCCCGCCCTCTGCTTCAGACGGACACTTTCTAGGGCCCGGTTCCCCGTCTGCAGTCACCGGTACAGCCCATTCCCGACGTTCTCTCGTTCTAGGAGGTCCTCTGGTTGTTTCCTCCAGTCTCCATTGCTTTCTGGCGAGATTTCTCCATCTGGCACTCATGTTAACTGTCTTTTCCTTACGGTCTTAAACCTCTTTATAATAGCTGTTCTACAGTCCTCCTGTGCGAATTCTGACCTCGGTGTCATCTCTCGCTCTGGTTGTGGCCTCTTTTCTCTCCTCATAGGGGTCACATTTTCCTGGGCTTGTTGCATCTCAAGTAGCCTTTCATACAGGCTGGACCTGTGCTTCTCGCATTGCTGAGAATCTGGTTCGCGTGGTTTTGCTTTAAGAATATTGAGTTCAGCCCTGGCTGGGGTGGCCCAGTGGTTAGAGTGTTGGCCCTTGTACCGAACAGTTGCAGGTTCAATTCTCGGCCAAAGGCATGTACCTGGGCTGCAGGCTCAGCCCCCAGCTCGGGTCAGGGTGTGTGCGGAGGCAGCCAATTGATGTGTCTCACATTGATGTTTCTCTCTCGCTCGCTCTCCCTCCCTCCTTTCCACTCTCTCTAAAATCCAATAGAAAATTCCTCAGGTGAAGATTAACAATGAAAGAATGTTGAGTTTAAAAGAGTTCAGTTTTATCAAGCAATTAATTTTTTTTTTTAATCCTCACTTGAGGACATTTTTGCATTTATCTTCAGATAGAGCAGCAGGGAGAGAGGGAGGAAGAAACAGAGAAACATTGATGTGAGAGAGACACACTGGGTGGCTGCCACCCACACGACCCCACTGAGGCTGGGGACAAACCACAACCAAGGTACATGCCCTTAGCGGGAACCGAACCCGGGAGACTGGTCTGTGGGCCGACGCTCTAACCACTGAGCCACACCGGCCAGGGCTCAAGCAATTAATTTAGGGCAGGATCCACTTGGCCCAGTCGAGGCGCATTAGTTCTGTTAAGGTGGGACTGGACTGCTTGCTCTGGGCAGTGTGTTTCTGTACCTCAGGTGCGGCCTTCCCAGGGTCCCAGCCACGTGTCGGGGCGTGTGGCTGTCAGAGCCCCCACGCTGCGTGGATCTCCACTCGGTCCACGGCTTCCCAGTAGCTTTTCTCCACCAGGTGTTGTGGGGTCTCATCCTGCATGGGTGCAGCTGTGCACTCACTGACTAGAGACTCAAGTGACCCCCACGCAGGTCCCTGGGCCTCCCCTGCAGAGCCCCCTCCTCTCCATTGCCCTGTCCCACAAACTCCAGCTGTCTCAGCACCCCGAATCCCAGCCTTTGTTTCCCGTGCTCTGGCTGGTCTCCACTCCTGTGCTGTGGGTTGAAAAGGGACCACAGGCCCTGGCGTGCTCCCTGCCGTCCCCCGCGTGGACAGTGCCAGCAGGGGCGCACGTGGGGCCCCTCGCTCCGGCCCCGGCGTGCTCCCTGCCGTCCCCCGCGTGGACAGTGCCCGCAGGGGCGCACGTGGGGCCCCTCGCTCCGGCCCCGGCGTGCTCCCTGCCGTCCCCCGCGTGGACAGTGTCGGCAGGGGCGCACGTGGGGCCCCTCGCTGCGGCCCCGGCGTGCTCCCTGCCGTCCCCCGCGTGGACAGTGTCGGCAGGGGCGCACGTGGGGCCCCTCGCTGCGGCCCAGGCGGCTCCCCTGCCGTCCCCCGCGTGGACAGTGCCGGCAGGGGCGCACGTGGGGCCCCTCGCTGCGGCCCAGGCGGCTCCCCAGCCGTCCCCCGCGTGGACAGTGTCGGCAGGGGCGCACGTGGGGCCCCTCGCTCCGGCCCAGGCGGCTCCCCAGCCGTCCCCCGCGTGGACAGTGCCGGCAGGGGCGCACGTGGGGCCCCTCGCTGCGGCCTAGGCGGCTCCCCAGCCGTCCCCCGCGTGGACAGTGCCGGCAGGGGCCCACGTGGGGCCCCTCGCTGCGGCCCAGGCGGCTCCCCAGCCGGCTGCTGGTCCTGGACCAGCCGAGTTCCGCTCGGCGCCGCCAGCGTGCACAGGCCCTGCCGTGCCTTCCCCACACCATCCGTTCTCAATACGTTCTTTGCCAAATGAATTCTTTTTCATTCCGCATCTTCCGCCTGGGCCTTTCTGTTATTCCCAGTTCCTCTTTGATATTTACCTTCCCTTGGACACACACCCACACTCAGAAAAACCCTTTCATATTTTTTTCAGTGACTTTTCTCCCCGAGCAGCGCTGGGGTTTCTTTTTCCCTCCTTCGTCCTCCTGTTGAAAATTTAATGGTGCCTCTGTTCCTCTCCCCTCCAGTCTGCTGTGGGCAGCTGCTGACAGAGGCCGTGGCCGACGAGTCCAGATACGGCGAGGTCATCCGGCCCTACTTTGAAAAGGAGATGACAGGTAGGCCACACTCCCCGAGGCAGGTCTGGGAGGAGCTGCGCCCTGTGCGGCCCGCTGAGCGCCAGGCTCCAAGGAGGAGCGCGGCCGGGAAGTGGGCGCCGGGCTGTCGCGAGCAGAGGGGCCCTTGCCGCTCCAGGCCCGTCGCCGGGAGGGGCTTGGCGGACCCGCTGGCGTCGCCGGCCTTGGCAAGCTCTCGGTTTCTCAAGCACGTTGCTTTCCGTCGCTGATGACACAGCGGAGCCAGGGGAGGCCGCAGAGCTGCACCCACGCCGTCACGATTCGGGTGCCGAGCACTGTGGGCAGGTAGTCCGATTTCGCCAGCAGTCAGGGCAGAAGGTTCAGGCAGCTGTGCCGATGCCCGATTGACCACCCTGGTCCTCAGAGGGTCTGATGTTACCCGTCTGATGAGGGGGCTGGGTCAGGTCACCGTTCCAGAGCCCTGTCCCTGTCCCCCACGGTCTGAGAGTCTGCTGCCAGTTCCACCCCCCCCAAGGGAACCTGTGAGACCATCCTGTCCAGTTCCTGCACCCACAGATGAGCCACCGAGAGGGGGCCGAGCCGCTGAGGCCACACGGCCCGCTCACGTCTGGGCTCCTCTCGGCCTGTGTCTTCCTCGGGCAGAGAGTCCCCCACCCCGTGTCTCCGCTCCAGCGTGCAGGGCCTCTGGTGGTCGTGCAGTCACCAGAACGTGCTACTGTGAGGAAGGTCACCCCAAGGAGGCCGTGGTCATAACGGGTGATGCGCCTTGACTGGGACGCCCTCTTGGAGGATCCTCAGTGCCCCTCCCACCGTCCTCCGGCCAGAGGGCTGCTGGCTCCCAGCCTCGGCCCAGGGAGCCCCGGGTGCCTCTGGCCCAGCTCTCCAGGGTCCCTCCTTCACGCGCGGTTCCCAGGGCGAAGCTCAAGCGCGCAGGCGGTGGGGTGCGTAGGGAAGTCCGGGGGCGCGTCTCCAGTCCCCAGTCGCCGGGCACGGGCGCAGGAGGCACTGGGTGAGCCAAGGCAGGGCGAGCGTTGGTGCCCGTCTCAGGCCCTGGGTGCCGCAGCCTGTGCCCTTGTCAGAGCCCGGGCTTCTCAGGGTGGGCACGCGCGTCCCCGGGGCGGGACTGTGAGGGCCGATGTGAGCCGTGCGCAGTGCGGGAGGGGTGCTGGCAGCGGGCAGGGACCCCAGGCGGTTTCCTCCTCGGGTTAGCGCCCGTCAGCAGGGTCGGGGTGGTCAGCGCCCTCAGGAACGTTTGCTGGCTGCAGGGTGCCCGTGGTAAGAAGGCAGCAGACGTCCCAGGGCCGCCTGGGGGAGCTGATGCTGCGCCGCAGGCCCCTGGTGCGGAAGGAGAGACGGGCCGCCCGGGAGACGCTGGTGGCGGGTGCGAGCCCGGCGGGGCTGCAGTTCTTGTACTTGCTCCTTGCAACTCTTCTGGGCTTTTGGATTTTTTTCCAGAAGTTACATAAAGTAAATATTTAGGCAGTTTCCAAATGTGCATCCCTTCACTGGTACTGTAACACCTCACCTTGCTGCCTACGAGGCTTGCAGACATCCGTGACCGTCTCTGGTCAACAGACCGGCCGGTCCCGGGGACGCCCATTAGCAGGTGGGACTTGTCGCTCTGTCAGCATGAACGCACTTGTCCTCCACGACTGCCCTGTCCCCCGTGCCTGCCTTGTCCCCCGTGCCTGCCCTGTCCCCCTCGCCCGCCCGGTCCCCCTCGCCCGCCCGGTCCCCCTCGCCCACCCTGTCCCCCGCGCCCGCCCTGTCCCCCCCGACCGCCCTGTTCTCCCCGCCTGCCCTGTCCCCCTCGCCCGCCCTGTCCCCCCCGACCGCCCTGTCCTCCCCGACCGCCCTGTTCTCCCCGCCTGCCCTGTCCCCCTCGCCCGCCCTGTCCCCCCCGACCGCCCTGTCCCCCCCGACCGCCCTGTTCTCCCCGCCTGCCCTGTCCCCCTCGCCCGCCCTGTCCCCCCCGACCGCCCTGTCCCCCTCGCCCGCCCTGTCCCCCTCGCCCGCCCTGTCCCCCCCGACCGCCCTGTCCCCCTCGCCCGCCCTGTCCCCCTCGCCCGCCCTGTCCCCCTCGCCCGCCCTGTCCCCCTCGCCCGCCCTGTCCCCCCCGACCGCCCTGTCCCCCGCGCCTGCCCTGTCCCCCTCGCCCGCCCTGTCCTCCCCGCCCGCCCTGTCCTCCTCGCCCGCCCTGTCCTCCCCTACTGCAGTGTCTTCCCTGACCGCAGTGTCCATTTTCTGTTGCTGCGGAAATGGACTCAGTGCTCTCAAACAGCACAGGTGTGTCCCCTCCCAGTCCTGGAGGTCAAGTCCTAGCAGGGATGTCGGCAGGGCAAGCTTTCCTGAGGTTCTGGGGGGACGTCCTGCCTGTCTCCCTGCTTCCAGAGGCCCCTTATCCCACTCCAGGCAGCAGCGTGGCGTCTTCTCGTCTTTCTCTCTCTGGCTACGCGAACTAAACCCGCATGGTCTTCTCAGGCCGAGAGGCAGAGTTGGTTTTGGATTTTGGTGAGCGAGACTGTGCCCGGACATTCAAGGCTTTGTGCTGTGCTCTCCCTGTGCAGCCGTCGTGTGTCTGATACACTGTGTCTCTAGCCGTCCCACTTCCTGCAGAGGTAAAGACACAGCCACAGGACACATACCTTCTGCAGAAGCCACGCATT
Organism: Molossus molossus; assembly: GCF_014108415.1. Taxonomy (NCBI): domain Eukaryota; kingdom Metazoa; phylum Chordata; class Mammalia; order Chiroptera; family Molossidae; genus Molossus; species Molossus molossus. The sequence goes on from NW_023425349.1 coordinate 3,380,283, forward strand.
CTGTCCGCTCAGGAATCCTGTTCTCGCAGGGGTAACAAAGGATGCGGTCCCATTCCCGACCACCAGCGGTCTCGTTAGCGGCTGCAGATGCCTCTGAGCAGAGGGGGGGCAGGAACCCCCGCCGGGCAGGCCGCGCCCCCAGCCAGAAAGGAAGGCCGTGCAAGTGCTTCTGCTCCCGTCTGGGTGTGGAAACTCTCAGCCACCGCAGCCTGGCTTGCCTCCCAGCTGAGGCCTCTGCTTCTCGATGTCGGGGACCCAGTGTGGGCGTGCCGCGTTTGGGGCTCGGGTGGCCATCAGCCACGTCACCTCCCCACACCCGAGCTCTGAACCCCTTTGGAGACAGGCCGAGTTTGCTGGGGCATCGGAGGGAGGGTGTGGGACAGGAGGGCTCTGTTGGCCTTCCTGACACGCCTTCAAGTCCAGGCCTGGGGACAAGCCAGATGAGATGCAGGGGTGCCCTTCCCCCAGTGCAAGGCCACGCACTGATGGTGGGGAGACTGGCCCCAGGCCTGCCCCAGGGAGAGCCCTGGCCGGGTGGAGGCGGAAGTGGGAAGGGACTCGGCCCGCCCTGGGGGGGGCCAGAGGGCGAGGCCAGTCCGGTGAGTGACTCCTCTCTGGGGAAAGCCAGGCAAAGGGGCAGAGGGAGCTGAGAATCTCTGCTCCCGGTGCTGCCCTGGGATTGGAAGGCCCCTTCGAATGTCAGAGTGTGGGTGTTGCTCTGGCCGTCTCAGACGTCCCTCTCGCACCCTGGGCGTGTTTAGACGCCTGCCTCAGTGCGAGCCCGGTCCTGGGGCGGAGCGTTCCCAGCCCCCTGCATGCCTTCCACGCAGGACACCCAGAAGCGGCAAGGGTCGGGGGCTGGGGAGAAGGGCAGAGGTCCTTGGCGAAGATACAGGGGCCTCGTCACTCTGGGACACAGCCCTGGCCCCTCCAAGTGGGCAACCAGGGCATCCTATGGGTGGCCAACCCGGTGCAGAACACCAGGCATCCTCGCCACCCCCTAAGCCAGGCTGTGTCCTTCCGGGCACTGGACCTCCCGCTCGGGGGACAGAGTGCCCCGTACTGCCGGCTGCCGGCTGACTCGGCAACCTGCTGCCATCTGTCCCTGAGTCCCTGCCACTCAGGCTCTGCCCTCCGCTCACCTTGGAGCGGTAAGCCCCAGAGACGGGCAGCTTTGTCCCTCGGTGCACCGAGGCCACCCCGGGGCCATCGTCACCGGCACTGCAGCTTTGCAGGATAGATCCAGATGTCGCCCTCCCCACGTGGGGCCGCTTCCTCTCATCCCCCACAGGGCCTCACGTTATGTCCCAGCCGTGACCTCTGCAGACTTGGTTATGTTCTCTCGTGTCCTCACAGGGGCTGCCAACACCTCCTCCTCTCGAATCAGCAGCAAAATTAATAACTGTGTTGCTTTCCCACCTTTCCATGTCCACTGGGCAGAGGGCCCCTGGGCCCGTCTTAGCTCGTCCTGAATCCCTCCATCCTGGGCTCCTGGTGACGCACCGTGGACTGAGGCGCAGGGAGATGCTTCTTCGGGGCCCCGGACTTGGAAATATCTGGGTCTGACCTCCTCAACTCATTGACTCGAGCTGCCAGGAACAGAACAGAGTTGTTCCCGGGGGTTCTGCACGCACCTTCTGTGTTCGGCCACCGCCATTACGGTCACCAGAGTCGGGGCTGCGCGCGGAACACAGGGTCAGCTGAGTCCTGCTGCTCAGCTGGGGCTGCTCCAGCCCCTGTCACTGTAACGTGGGCACGAACAAGTAGCAACTGTTTTGAGCCTTGGAAAAGTAACCTCTCGGCTGGTTACACACCATCAGAGGGAGGCCGGGGTGCCTCTCTGTCCTACGGCAGCATGCAAATGTGCTTTTCTCTCCCCAAATCAGGCAAGGGGGCCGCTAGCCCTCATTCTCTGTTTACGACATCGGTGACTCATAGCGGCCACCATCTCCCGGTGATGGGCGTGGCTTCTTCCCTGGGGCCCTTTCCACCACAGGGCCCTGCTGAGCGTGAGGTTTCTCAGTCCCGGAGTCAGAGGTAGCTGAGGAGGGCGGCACTCTGTCTGTCTGTGCCTGCCCGGCTGTCTGGGTCCCCTCATCGGCTTCAGCTCACCCCTGCGAAGTCTGCACCCTTTTCCCGGGAGTTGCAGCCATAAGTTAGGGGGGCCCCATGAGTGTGACTGTCTGTGCGTGGCCGTTGGCAGTAGACACAGCCTGGTCCCAGATTGGGGGCTCTAATTAGTGGTGCAGAGGGTGACCCCTCCCTGGCTCTGCTGAATGTTTTCGCCTGCGATCGTCACTTGGGCTCTCTGTGAGGGGAGGATGTTCAAACGGCCCAAGGCATGTGTCGCCCACGCCGGTTCAGGTCTCTGCTCTGGTGGGAGCGGTTTGTCTTGCTCCGTCCGCTCCGCGCTCAGAACGCGTGGGGTTGTCCGCTTGGGGACCAGCAGCGAGGGCGTGCCCCCAGCCGTGGGGGTTGAGGGAGGCTCTAGCTTTCACATTTCCTGCCCCCCACCCCTGAGCAGAGGGGCACTGTGCTTTCCCACACCTGCCAGGTGACCCCGAGCTGCTCCCTCCCTTCAGCCCGGGACCAGCCCCGCCTGTGAGCACCTCCCAGCAGCTAAGCAGTTCCGTGATAGGGAGGTGCACCCAAAGTCTGGGTGCACGCGCCAGACATTCCGACCTGCAGGTGAGAAAGCCGCTGTGTCCCCTGAAAGCCAAGCCCTGATGTGCAGGAAAGATAACGAGACAGATCATGTCTGAGTGTCACCTGTGCCCCCTCCCTAAACAATTCTGTCTGGAAAAGGTCCCTCACGCCCAGCAGAGCTGGAGGAGAGGCAGGAGGCTGGACTGTAGTTTGCACCTTTCTGGTAATGAGACCCCGCCCCATAGCCATACAGCCCTCACAGCAGAGACAAGCCGAAGCAGCCCCAAATTGGGGTGATTATGGGCAATTTGGAGAGCCTTCTGCGCATCCACATCCCGGGAGGCGTGGATCAGAGCACAGCCAAAGAGCCTCTTTTTTAGGGGAATTAATATTCTCATCACTAAATGCACACTAAAGATTCGACAATAGACCAGCTTTCTGCTTTTGTTACAAACTTGCAAAGGTTTGCTGAGTTGAAAGACAAAGTAAACCTTCCCGTCTGAGGAGGTAAGCGGAGCGCAGCCTTGGTGAGCTGGGGGTGCCTCCCGCCTCGCCGTGGAGGGGACCGGAGGGACCGGCGATCTGGCAAATCTGTGTGTGGTGTCTGCGCGAGCAAAGACAGCGCCTGACGCTCTAAATTATTTACCGGTTGATTAATAGACTCACAGGGGTATAATTAGAAGAGGGAGAGACAGTGGGCACAGTAACCGGTACAGTGCTTGGGGGAACGGGAGACTGTTTTCTTAAAGAAACTTTCTAGGGTGCTGGGCGTTTGAAGATCAGTTGGGAAGAAGTCGGTGCCTCTGCTCTTTTGAAGTGGAAATAGGACAGTTTGAATCCTTGAGTTTAATTTTTCACAGGCTTTAGGGGCCCTGTGGTGCAGCTCCCTTTTTATTATTGAAAAAAAACTCCACATTTTTCTTTCATTTTTCTACACACACATGCACACACACGCACACACACACGCATGCACACATGCATGCACACACCCCATGCATGCACACACATGCACACACCCGTGCATACACACACGCGCACCCACACGTATGCACACAGCCCAAGCAATAAGTAATAAACACCTTCATTTACTCTTTCCTTCAACATGTATTTTACCAGTTTCCCTCCCCGGAAGTGTCCCCGCCTGTCCCTGGGGTGCCCCCCCAGCCCGCCGCGGGGCTGCCAGAGGATGACTAACAGCCGCCTCACTTCCCGCATTTTCAAGGAGCCCTCACCTGGGCCTGACAGTGCTTTTGAAGTAGCTCCTCTTTGCAAGTCACAGTTCTGGCTCCTCCGCTGGGACTGCTACAGAGATGTCCTCATGGAGAGCAGGTGCGTCTCGGTGCAGACGGGGCCGTGGCCAGGGCCTGTTCGTGGGCACGGACGGGGAAAGGGGTCCGCTCCCTGTTTGTCGGCGGGTGCCTGTCCCCAGAGGGTGCAGCTCCCTGTTTTTAAAACAAGACTTTCATCGTGAAAGTCCCCGCTGTCTCCGCGTTACCCAAACCCTGCTCCGCCTGCGCGGCACCAGGAGACTCTTGTTCGGTGCCCAGACCGGTGGGGAAACTGAGGCAGCAAGGGCTCTCAGTTCACTCGTGCTTCCGTTCAACAAGCTTCGCCTCCCCCGGAGTGGGGCCTGTCTGGGCTCGGCCGCCTGGCTGTGCAGCAGGCTCGTGCGGGGCTGGCTGTGCACGGTGTCGCCCTGTTGGCTTCCAGGGCTCAGGACGAGACCAAACGAGCCCACGTTCTGGCAGGTGTCAGGTGAGCCACGTGCGTGGTGTCCTCGCTCTGACCAGAGCTGCTGCAAGCGTTTCCCTCCACGGGCGCCCAGGGGCTTCCAGCCCACTGAGCTGTGAAATCGTCTGCGACAGGCTGGGCCCCGAGGCTCCAGCCTGCCTTCCCCTCCAGCCAGGAGGTCCCCGCGCAGCCGCCCGGGGCCCCTCACACCCCCAAGGCAGCTGCAGCTGAAGCCCCTTCCCTCTGGGCCTGTCCCTGACACGGCTGTTTGTGGAGAGGCTGCGCGGGGCCTGCGGTGGGCGGCGCTGCCCCCGGTGCCCTCGGGCCAGTGGCTGGGCCGCCAGCCTGACGGTGGCGCTGAGGCTTCCCCATGGGGAGCGTGGCACAGCTGTGCCGGCCGGACGGGGCTCTGGGCCCACGCCCTCGGCTCCGCACCTGTCCTCCCTGCTCTGAGCCGGGGGACAGCGGGGCTGATGGCGGGGATGTGGTGGTGGGATTGGCAGGTGGAGCAGGAAGGGAGGTGCCCGGCCGTGCAGTCCCTCCCCGCATCCTCCCCGCAGCCATCCTGTGCCATCCAGGGGAGGTGCATGGCGAGTGGGAGACCCCTATCCCCTCCCTGCCTCACCTCACTGCATGTGTCTGATTTACCCTCTAGAAGTCTGGCCTCACTGCCCCCACTTTTGGTCATGGTTGGGTTCCAGGGAGGTGGGGTGGACCCCGTCTGGGCCTCCCAATCCCAGCGCCTCCCACCGTGCGTCTTTGCTCACCTCTTTCTGCGCCCAGTGCCAGGGCCAAGGTAGGAGCTCAGCGACGGTTTGTGGGTGACAGGTGAACTCACGACAGCCGGCCCGGCTGGTGTGGTGTGGCCGTCCCAGGCAGGCCCCGGTGGCCGTCCCAGGCAGGCCCCGGTGACCGTCCCAGGCAGACCCCGGTGGCTGTCCCAGGCAGGCCCCCGTGGCCGTCCCAGGCAGGCCCCGGTGGCAGGACATGTCTTCCTCGTCTTGGAGGGACAGTGGGGCCAGCAGGTGAGAGAAGGCAGCGGGCACCTGGAGGGTTTCTGGGGGTGGCCAGCTATGGTCGCTCCTGGACGGTCAAAGAAGCAGCTGCAGGTTTGGCTCTAGAATCGCTCCCTTGGTTCCAGTCCCAACTTTGCCGCCTCCCAGCTGTGTGACCGGTGAGCCAGGCTCCTCACCTGTAAGGTGGGTTCTTCACAGCCTCAGGGCCGTCGCTGTGGTGTGTGCAAGATGAAACCTGTCTGTGAAGTGTTTAGCACAGCCCAGCCGGGGTGGCTCAGTGGTTGAGCGTCGACCCTGCACCAAGAGGTCACCGATTTGATTCCCGGTCAGGGCACACGCCCAGGCTGTGGGCCCAATCCCCAGTGGGGGGCGTGCAGGAGGCGGCCAATCAATATTTCTTCCTCACATCGATGTTTCTGTCTCTCTCTAAAGAATCAATTTTTTTTAAAAAGAGGAAGGACCCCAGGGGAGAGGTAAAGTGACTCTCCCAAGGGCGCGCCGGGAGGGGACCGCAGAGTGGAGGGCAGAGTTCACACTGCCCTTCCCCCCGAAAGGCAGGGAGGGAGCGCAGAGCCAGATCGTCTGCTTTAAATCTGGGCCCCACTGCCTGTTGGCTGTGTGTGCCTCAGTTCCCTAATCTGTAGAATGGGTTCTTATGAAGATCACACGAATTAACATTTGGATTAGAGCAAATGTGTGCTGAGAGCAGAGCGGAGTTCATAGTACGCATGACAGCACCTGCTTGTAAAATGATGCACCACCGTGTCTCCTCCACCCAGAAAACCGGGCTCAGCCGCTCCCTGGTTTCCCGGGAGCTGCTGGTTTTCTTCTTGCAGATCACGTGGGCAGTGGGGTTCGTTCCCACTGCCCTCCAGAAGGGGAAATAACACATCCGAGCCCCAAGTCCATTAAAATGGAGGGAAATCATGTTCCTTAAACCCCTAGACCTGCCCTGGACAGTGACCGTGAGCACCTGCGCTTGGCGACAGTCCTGCCTGACAGACAGGTTGGCCTCGTCCCCTTCTCCCAACTCACTTTCATAGTCCACTGAGAGAGGTGAACATGTGTGTTAAGGTAAGAATAACTAACTATCAGTGTGGGTGAGCATTTTGTTAACAGCCTTGTTAATTTGTACCATTTATTTATAGGAGAATGTCTCTATTTAAATGCCCTTTTCCCCGTCTGAAACGTCACTAGAGACAAGTTGGTGTCGCTGCCAGAAGGCTCTGCTGGCAGCCGATCGTGTGTGGGCACCTCGATCTCGTCTTCTCTTTGCCGAGTGGACATGGCAGAGACAGAGTGATAGGGAGTGATAGGGAGGGGGCCGCTCTCGAGGGGTGAGCAGCATGAATATGCTCCTAATTGGTTAGAGCCCCAGGGATAATGTACTTTTCTAGACTTGAAAAAAAATCCAGTATTCAGAAAATTATTTCCTGGCACCATTGTCTGCCAAGTAATTTTGAATGTTATTGTGAAGCAATAGAGATGTTAGAATATAGACTTTTGAACCCTAAAGAAATCTTAGATGACGTCTGTTCACCTTGTGCCTGGGAAATCCAGGCCTGCAAGACAGAGCTTGTCTGGGGCGAGGGACTGGAGTTTAACAAGGAGGCAAGCTAGGTCCAGGGGCTTGCTCCCTCTCCAACAATTGCAGGGTGCAGCCAATTCGAACAACCCGGTTTCTCCTCAATATCCCCCTTAGAGGGTTTGGGAATACCAGGTTTATCATTTTGTGTTCGCGTGGGGCGCAGTAGCCATGATCGGCCAGCAGGTGGCAGTAAATAATAAACAAACAGCATCACTAAGGCCGCAGCTGCCTGGTCCTGGCACTGTGGGTGCCGCGTGTACCTCTAAGACACTGGTGATTTCGGTTGTGGCGGCGAGGAGGGCTTGCAGGCCTCAGCTGCCTGGAATCAGTACTGAGGGTCGGGGTGGAGGGTAGTGGTCACTCAGAAATCGCTTTCATTGAGTTACCGTGATAGTCAAGTTGGGGGCCCAAAGGATCCAAACCATGGCCCGGACCACGCCCCCAGCATTCTGGGGAAGAGACCTGGGAGGGGGCCCCGTTCTTCCGAGCGTCAGTGTGCATGAGGTGGAGACCAAGCAGAAGCATCCCTCTTCCTCCTCTGCAGCGGGCTCCTCTCAGACCCTCCCCTGGGCCACTTCAAGGGCGGGGCCCAGCAGCTGCGCTGGGATGTGGAGAGGGGGAGGGGACGCAAACTCTGAGTCTTCCACAAACCTGGCAGGCAGCTAAGTCATCTTCACCTTGTTTCAGGGGACTCGAAGGAAAGAAGTTACAGGGACAGTCAGAGGACTTGTGTGTGTGTGTGTGTATTTGTAGGGGTAGCTGTGTGTAGTCATGTGTGGATGGGTGTGGGGTGCAGTGTGTGGGTGCATGCGTGCAGAGGAAGGCATGGGTGTAGGAATGTGTGCAGTGTGTCTAATAGGTATGTGTGTATAAGGTGTATGCAGGGGGCTTATTGGGTGTGTGGGGGTTTCTGAGTGTGTGCAGGGTGTGTGTGTGTAAGGAATGTGCAGGGGTGTGTGTGGGTTCCTGAGGGTGTGCAGGGCACGTGTGTAGGGGTGTGTGGGGGTTTCTGAGGGTGTGCAGGGTACGTGTGTAGGGTGTGCGTGTGTAGGGGTGTGTGGGTTTCTGGGTGTGTGCAGGGTGTGTGTGTAGGGTGTGCATGTGTAGGGGTGTGCAGGGGTGTGTAGAGGTTTCTGAGTGTGTGCGGGGTGCATGTGTAGGGTGTGTGGGGTGTATGGAGGTTTCTGAGTGTGTGCAGGGTGCGTGTGTAGGGTGTGCTTGTGCAGGCTGTGTGTAGGTTTCTGAGTGTGTGTAGGGTGTGCGTGTGCAGGGCTGTGTGGTGAGGTGCTCAGCTTCGTCTGTTTTGCGCTGGGTGGCAGGAAGGGTGAACCGCTTACTCTATGTCTGTCAGTCAGCCCAGGGTCTTTTCTGCCTTCAGGCCCCGGGTGGGGGCGCTGTCTCCTTTTCTCCACTTTGTCCTTGCCTTTCGGGGCCAGCTCCAGTAGCCCGGGCCCCTGGTCCCCCCAGCTGAGCCCAGGTCAGGGCCCTCTGCTGGCCGGACAGCAGGCGGCGGCACGGGGCAGAGGAAAGCTCCGTCCCTCTGCTCTGGGCTCCCTGCCACCCACCGCGGCGGCTCTCTGAGGGCACAAGGCTGAGGCTGAGTCAGACCGTGCCCGGGAAGCAGGGTCCCGTCATCTCCAGTGGTAGAGGACGAAGCGTGAGGGGCCCGGGCCTTCAAACAGGGACCCTCAGCTTCAAGTCTGGCCCCAGGTGTCCTGGGTTCGGGGGACCTGGTGGGGCCTGTGAGGCCGGGCGCCTCTCACCGGTGACGGCGGCTCTCACCAGCTGTGCCAGGCACGCCCTGCCGGCAGAAAACCAGCGGACTGAGGTTTCAGTCACCTCGAGGTCAGCGGAAGGTCTTGAGGAGAGAAGAGAAAAGCCTGAAGCGTGCGGTGTGGCCTCGTGAAATAACAGGGTGCGTGTGTCTTGCCCTTTGCTGGATTCGGGGTTGACAGGACGTTGGTGAGGCGGCCCGAGGCAGGAGCCGCTGGGATAACCGTAGAGCCCAGGATGAAGCCCAGGATGAAGCCCAGGATGAAGCCCGGGGCACCGGACTCAGTGGAGAGACTGGACCTCACTGAAACCGGCACCCGAGGGAGGGCGAAGGGCAGACGGGCAGAGCTCGCAAGCCGGGTCTGCCCCCCGAGGCCGGGTTTCCCCCCTGAGGCCGGGTCTGCCCCCCCGAGGCCGGGTCTGCCCCCCGAGGCTGGGTCTGCCCCCCAGAGGCCCGGTCTGCCCCCCAGAGGCCCGGTCTGCCCCCCGTGGCCGGGTCTGCCCCCAAGAGGCCCGGTCTGCCCCCCGAGGCCGGGTCTGCCCCCCGAGGCCCGGTCTGCCCCCCCTCCCCCGACGCCGCCTCTGTGCCGAGCAGGCTGTTCAGAGCCTGTGGGGCTGGAGGGCGAGGCCTCGGCCTGCAGGAGAAACGGCCAGAGCAGAGCCTGGCGCAGGCGACCCGGCGGGCTTGGGGAACACGCCCCGGGGCCGCTTCACCTGGACCCGCCGCCATGGGGAGGCACAGAGGGACCCCGGTGTTCCGCAGAGCCTGCCTTCTGTGCCGGGAGAGGACCATGGAGCCTCCGCAGCCTGCAGCCCCTCCGAGGCCGCGTGCGTGGAGTTACCGACACTCAGCACTGACTGAGGGGCAGAGGCTAAGCCCCATGCCTGGTCTGGGCCACTTTCTCAGGGTCACCAAGAGGGGCAGATCGGGGCAGACACGGGGTGCTAGGCTTCTGGGCAGAGCTCCCAAGATGAAGGCTCCACCCGCACCCAGTTGCCCCCAGAGCATGGCCTTCTGGGGGATTTCATCTTTACGTATTTGAATAGTTTCCTTTAAAACTAACAAACCACTGTTTAAATGGGAGGCTTTAAACATGTATAAAAGGCATAGAAAACTTCTGTCCCTGCAGGGACCCGTCACCAGTACCACGAACCCACACGCGTACGTGGCCTCCCATGTGTCCAGGACTCACCCACCAGACCCCTCCCAACGAGACTGTTCAAACAGATCCCAGACGTCCGCGCAAGTCCTCGATGCCTGTTTAATTCACGTGTGGTGAAGGGCTCCCCCGAGCTGGGCCCCGTGGGTATTGCCCATCGTGCCTGCCTGATTCGTGCCGGGAGAACAGGTCTGTGTCTGCACGCAGCACTCAGGAACCGAAAAGCCTTCTGCTTTCTGGAAACGGTACTACTCATCCATTCACAGGGTGTCTTTAAGTGCCTACCATGTGCCAGGCACAATGCCAGGCGCTGGGGTATAGCAGGGGGCCGAGCGTGGCCCAGGACTGGCCGCCCCCTGCGCCGGTCACTGCTGAGGGACGACCCGAGCCCCTCCGAGGAGCGCGGTGTGAGAGACACGTGTTCCTCACTCCTGAACGGGCCAGTGTGGGTTTGGACTCAGAGTCGGGGTGGGTGTGAGCGTTCACCTTGAGCTCAGTGTTCCGGAGCTGGGACCGTCCCCATCAGCTTCCCATACGCCCCTGCCGTGCCGTGCGGCTGGGTTGGCCTGACCTGTGTCCGTGTCGGGGCCGGGTGCTCCGCGAGGGGTTGGGTCTAGTTCTCGGGCGCCCACGGGGCTGTCCTCTCCCTCCTGTGTGTGTCTGTACGTGTCAATGAGACCACAGCACACAGGACACTGCCTGCTCTGTTCCCCTGGGCCCCTCTGCCACAGACCGCGTTCCAGGTTAACAAAGTGCCCGCCATTCTAACCTGCACAGATGTCACCCTTTCCTTAACCTGTCCTCCGCGGCTCCGCAGTGACCGTCCGCGTGTCCACCTTTTCCCACCTGTGTGTCACATCTTTCCAGGTGTAAACCCCTAGAAATAGGATTGCTGGGCCAAAAAGCATGCACGGCTTAACTTCTGATGCACGTTGGGAAACTCCCTCTAGAAATCGTCGCTAACTTAACAGGCACCCCGCCAAGCCCCCAGAAGTCTCCTTGTGTTTCTGCCCGGTCCTCCATTCCTCCTCTGAGATTCTCCCCAGCCGGAGGCCAGCGTGGACAGGGCTCTTAAGCTACAACCTTTTGGGCCTTGGTTTCTCAACTTTGAGGTGAGGGAGGTCAGTGGGGACCTTCCAGGCCCTTCACTGTCTGAGTCCCCAGGGCGCCGAGCCCCAGGAGCCCACTGTGGCCCCAAGAAGACTCTGGCCCTGAGGCTCCACCCTCCCTGGAGTGCAGTCTGGTTCCCACGCAAGACCCGACGATTGGAGAAACGGGGCAGAAATGACCCCTCCCCCCAAACAACGGGGCCTTAATGGGCCCAGGGTGCCACTGGTCAGCAAGTGAGTTACCCAGTGGGCCCCCACCCCGCCAAGGACAAGCCCGTTCCAGCCCACAGCACGCTCCTGACATCAGATCCAAGCTCAGACGCTGGGCTTCGCGTCCGGAAGGTACGGGCCATGGGTTCGCGCCAGTGGCTTTGTCGTGACCACCTGATGGGCATCGAGAGTAGGCCCACACACCCTTCACGAGACCGCCAGTGGGGTGGGCATCTCCTGTGAGTCCCCTCCAGACCCCGCAGCAGCCGTGAGGCAGCTGTCGCAGAGGAGGATACTGAGGTTCAGGGGGGCCCACAGCTGGCGAGCAGAGTCCGCTGGACCACAGGCCTCTCAGCTCACACTGACTTAAGAAGGGAGTCGGGGAGCCGAGAGCTGAGTTTTCTGGGGTTTATGCTGTATCATGAGCCCACCTGGACTCCTGCCTTGGAGGCCAGCCCACCATCTGCCCAGTTTTTGGGTGAAGAGGCCGAGTTCAGAGTCTGAACACTGTTTGGGGCAGAACCGGGGTAGGAGAGCGGCAAGGAGAGCTCTTGGCAGCTCAGCCGGCTTGTCTCATAGGCGGTGCTGGGGGCTGGCATCTCCCAGATGCCGGGACCCCAGGACTTGACGGGCACTGTGCTTGTGGGGCGGGCGAGCCAGGCTTCCCCTTAGGAGGCCGGGCAGCCGCAGCCGTGAGCAGCTGTTCCGTTCGGGGTCCTCAGCCCGAGCACTTTGCAGACGCTGAGAGGGTCCGTTTCTGCCCTCGGGAGGCTGCAGCGGCCACTTGGAAGGCTGTGCTGTGGGTCGGCGGCGACCTAGGGGCCTGGACCCCACATGGGGACTCTGCCAGCTGACCCCAGAAAAGGAGCTTCTGTGTGCACGTGTGGAGATCACCCCCATGTCCATCCAGTAAACTGGCTCTGAGGGCCAACGTGTGACACTCCCACGATGGCCGGGTGTGGCCCAAATCCCCTGCTTTCCCCAGGGCCTGCGGGGGCCTGTCTCCCTCACCCCCACCCACCCCTCTGCTCCAGCCACACTGGCCCTGGCGTCCCGGGCCCTCCGCCCCCCGCCACACTCCCCGTTTGGGTCTCGGCAGGTGCGACCTCCTCACGGGCCGGCCTGGACTCTGAAACGCGTCCTTATTTGTGTAGTGTCCGTCGCGGCTGCTGGAACGGACCTCGTGGGGCAGCGCCTGCCTCTTGCTCGGTGTACTCGGGGTGGAGCACGGACGCTCGGGACTGTCCCGGGGTGGCTCCCGGGCAAGGCCTGTTCCTGTGTTAGCTTATGTCGGTGAGAATACCTGTAAATATTTAGGGGCAGACCTGGATCGAGATCGATGGCAGCTCTTACCTACGTTGCTTTAAATCTGTTATGTGTCCGGACAGGAACACACAAGGTTTCTGGGTCAGAGGACAGACCCATTGTCCATTCACAGTCATCACGGCGCTGGCTCCACGTCCCAACCCTCCCAGGGCGAGGTGGTGGGGGAGCGTGCCCTGGGTGCATGGGCGGAGCCCCGAGTCATGACCCGTGGCGCTTACAGAAGGGGCAGGCACGGCCTCTGCCCTGGGGAGCGGACGGGAGCCCGCAGGTCACAGCCCCGGGGACGTGAACAGAGGTCCCTGCAGCTTCTGCCGGTCTCTGTAACTGTAAAGGCGGGTTTGAAGTCCACCATCCTGTACCCCAGGGGCCAGCGACCCATGCTCAAGGCCCTGACCGCCGAGGGAACATGGAAACGCCCGTGAAATCTGGTTCCCCAGCACGCACGCCCGAGCTGGACGGCTCCGGCCACCAGCTTCGAGTGTCCCCCACGCGCCTGGAACTTCGTGTATCGTGTTGACTCCATGGCGACAGATTTGCCGTCCTCTTTGGTGGACGAGGAAGCTGGGGCTCAGAGAGGTTGAGTGACCGACCAGAGGTTGGCCAGCACATAAGGGCAGGGCTGAGATGGCCCTCGGCCGGGTCCCCTCCTCTCTGCCACCCGGGCCCACCTGGTCACGCGGCTTTGGACGTCGCTCGGTCGCACTGCAGCTTTGAGAAGCCTGTCTGGACATCCATCCACACCTACGGCGTGTGGCGCTGTTGCCACGGTGAAGTGAGGGACCATGGTCCTTGGTCCTTGTGGGCTCCACTGTCCTCCGTGAGAGGTGGGCATTGCCCAGAAAGTCCGAGTTGGTGACAAGGGTGCCAGTGACGGAGGAGCACAGGGCTGACCCAGGCCCAAGGCTCGCCCCGGGCAGGGCGGTTCTGGGTGGGGGGCTGCACTCCAGGGGAAGCGAGGATCGGGGCGAGGGCCCTGGCGGGGAGGCAGGACTTGGCCATGGGGGAGGGGCCTGCTCTTATGCTCAGAGCGCTGGGGAGCCGCAGTGGTCTAAGCAGGAGAGACTCGTTCATGTCACACAGCCAAAGGGTCTCACTGGGTGAAATCCCTTTTCTGCTCTTTCCTGGGGGCTGGGGAGGAAAGGCGGAAAGATACGAGAAAAACAAATTCAGGGAAATGCCAGTTGTTGGTGACAGGGGAGCAGCCAGTACGGCGTGACCATGGAGGAGGGCACGGCCACCCGTGCCCGCCTGGCCTCAGCCCGGGCCCGGGGCGGTTCCAGACGTGTGCAGTGGGGCCATTGCCTGCCATGGCGCTGCAGGAAGGCACGGGCCTCTGCACAGAAGCCGCCACGCCCCATCATTCCCGCTCTAGAGACCAGCTCTGGGGGCCCACGTGCCCGCAAACGTGGTCACAGTCACCAAGTGTGTCTGGGAAGAGAGTGAAGTGCAGGGAATGTGGAGCAATCGCCAGCGGCGGGACTTCAACACTTTGGGGAGACAGATTTCAGGGCGACTTCGGCTGTGGAGCGCAAACAGGAGGCTTCTCGCCGTCCCGTCCCACCAGAGCTGAGATCCTGGGCAGAGCGGGTCTTGGGGCAGGAGGAGGGGTGAGAGGAGCGGGGTGGCTGTGGCTCGAAGGTGAGGAGAGCGCCCCGCACCCTGCAGTCGGGTCTGAGCAGCACTGAGCCTCTGCGCACCTGGGAAGAGGCTTTCGCTGCGAATCTGGACCCTCCTGGGAGACAGCCCTGTGTTATGGGAGCTGGGCACCACCCTGGCTGCCGATGGGCATGGTTAGCCTGTCTAGGGCAGGGAAAGGTCACAGTCGAGGTCACCTTTGACCCATCTCAGGCAGCCGTCACGGGGACCATGGTGGGACCTGGGAAAGGGCACCCGTGGTCTTGTCCACCTACCTTCAAATCCACCCGTTCAGTTCACGGCCAAGTGAGGTTAGGACCCCGTGGGCCACAGGCCCTGCCTCGCGTTCTGGTGGGGCCAGGAGAGGTGCAGAGCGACCCCGGTCCCTTTCTCCGCAGTCCCCGACAGCGTCATCGCGAACGTGCTGAGCCAGCGCCTGAGCAAGCAGGACTGCGTTCAGAAAGGGTGGGTGCTGCACGGCTTCCCTAGGGACCGGGACCAGGCGCACCTGCTGCACAGCCTGGGCCACCAGCCCAACAGGTAAGCGGCTCCGTCCTGGACTCGGCTGGCAGGGGCCGGGGGCAGCTGCCAGCTCACCAGCCGCCGTGTGTCCGAGGTGGCGGGTCTCTCACCCCTTCCCGCCCACCGCCCCGGTCGCCCCGTGAGCTTGGAGGCAAGCTTGGGTTCAAATCCTGCCGACCCAAACTTCCTCATGGACGGACGGACAGCCGTGCCCGGCGGCCTCCCTCCCGCGTGGGGTTGTGCTGCCCAGACTGGGGCTTTCTCCCGCCTCCCGCTGCGTCGCCTGCTGAAACCTCCGTGCTCCGGGACTGGCCTCGGTGTGGGGACGCAGAGTCTCAGCCACACCGCGTAGCCGTGGTGACCACGCCCAGGGGTTGGCCCTGTGTCCCCGGGGTGTGAACGTGGTTGAATGTACTGTTCTTCCTCCGCTCACTCGACCTGGAGGGCACAGTTGTGGCGATTGTGGCGACAAGCGGGGACCACCCACCTGAGAAGGGAAGACGCTCAGTCCCGGGCTCGGGCGAGGGAGGCGCCCCGGGTGGTGTGGCAGAGACTCGGACTCAGAGGCCGGGGAGCGGACAGCGTTCCAGTGGGAAGGGGCTGGGTGTCCTGATGGGGCTGTGGGCCGGGAGCGTGTTGCTGTCCCCTGTGCGTGGCTAGGGTACATTCACGCCAAACTTCCTAAATTCTTGCATGTTTGAGAGTGACGTGTTACTTTATTTGTAAACAAGTAGCAAAGTAAAGAATTCTTTGGGCACGGCCCCCCCCCCCCGTCCCCCCGCAGTTGTTCTGTGCTGCCCTTGGTGCCCCTGGGGTTGCAGGAGTGTCTGAGGTTTCCTGGCAGGACGGTGCCCCCCCGCCGGGATGCCCCCTCCGCCCAGATGGGCGCTGCGCTCTCAGCTCACTAACGCCGCGGGGCCGCGTCTCCGTCTTGGTCCTCTGCACGCCGCTGGGACGTCGTGAGTCCCCTGCACTCACCTGCTGCAGGGGACTTTCCTTCCGGCACATAATTAATATCTCTCTGCTTCATTTACTGGGTGTTCTTACCCAGAAACACCAATTATCTGTTATCTGTTTTCCTAAGTATGACTTTTTTCTAGTAGCTTTTTTCCTTTCCTTTTCTGTATTATTCTCTTGAATCTGTCCTTCATGATAACTTTGTTTTCCATCAAAGTTATTTTTTGTTGTTTCTGATTTGGTTTTCATTTTTATAATGCTTTTGTGTTTCCTGTAGTTTCCCCCCCTAACTCTATCAGCCTTCTCTTATCTCCTTTTTATTTTGTCTCGTCCACCTTTTCTTTCACTCAGCATAATACTCTCCAGGTCCCTCCATGCTGTCTCAAAGGATAAGAGATCTTTCTTTCTCACAGCTGCATAGTACTCCACTGTGTACATGTACCACAGCTTTTCTTTTTTATCCTCACCTGAGGACATTTTTGCATTTATCTTCAGACAGAGCGGGAGGGAGAGAGGGAGGAAGAGAGAGAGAAAAACATCAATGTGAGAGAGACACGTCAACTGGCTGCCACTCACATGACCCCAACCGGGGCTGGGGATGAACTGCAACTGAGGTTTGTGCCTTTAGTGGGAACCGAACCCGAGACTCTCCGGTCTGTGGACCGACACTCTAACCTCTGAGCCAAACTGGCTAGGGCTACCACAGCTTTTTTTTTTTTTTTTTTATCCTCACCCGAGGACATTTTCCCATTTTTTTGGTCAGGTAGAGTGGGAGGGAGAGAGAGGAACAGAGAGAGAGAGAGAGAAACATCGACGTGAAAGGGACACATCGAGTGGCTGCCACCCGCACGACCGACCAGGGCCGGGGACAAACTGCAACCGAGGTACGTGCCCTTAGCGGGAACCGAACCCGGGTCTCTCCGGACCACAGGCCGACGCTCTAACCGCTGAGCCAAACCGGCCAGGGCTACCTACCACAGCTTTTTTATCCACTTGTCTACTGATGGATACTTGGCTGTTTCCAGATCTTAGCTATTGTAAATAGTGCTGCTATGAACATGGGGGTACATATGTTCTTTGTGATCGGTGTTTCAGGCTTCTTAGGGCATATTCCTAGAAGTGGGATCACTGGGTCAAATGGCAGTTCCATTTTTTATTTTTTGAGGAAACACCGTAGTGTTTTCCACAGTGGCTGCACCAGTCTACATTCCCACCAGCAGTGTACCAGAGCCCCCTTTTCTCCACACCCTCACCAGCACTGGTAGTTTGATGATTTGTTGATGGCGGCCATTCTGGCAGGTGGGAGGTGATACCTCATAGTCATTTTAATTTGCATCTCTCTGATGATTAGTGACAAACATTTTTTCATATGTCTCTTGGCCATTTGTATATCTTATTTGGAGAAGTGTCTATTTAGGTCCTCTGCCCATTTTTAAATTGGATTCTTTGTGTTCCTTTTGTTGAGTTGTATGAGCACTCTATATATTTTGGAAATTAACCCCTTATCTGATGTATCGTTGGCAATTATGCTCTCCTGTAGAGTGGGTTGCCTTTCCATTTTGCTTGTTTCTTTTGCTGTGCAGAAGTCATCTTTTCTTTGATCTCTTTTTTTAAGTTTTTATTTCTTTTTTAGAGAGAAAAAGGGAGAGAGAGATAGAAACATCAATGTGAGAGAGAAATATTGATTGGCTGCCTCCTGCACGCCCCCTACTGGGGATCGAGCCCTCAACCCAGGCATGTGCCCTGACTGGGAATGGAACCGGGACCTCTCAGTCCACGGGATGACGCTCAGTCCACGGAGCCACACCGGCCAGACTCTTTTTGATTTCTTATATCAAAGAGTCTGTTCTCTAAATTATTTTGAGCATATCAATAAGACTTTTCTAAAATGTTCTTTAGCTTCCTGAGGTAATTCTTCTTCCAAAGGGTATTCATTCTCTCTCTCTCTCTCTCGTTTGCTTTTTGTTTTTTACTTTGAAGACCCTTTTTAGTAGTGTCCATACTTGAGTCCCAAGATGGATATATTTGCAAACTGCGTGTCTTTGACTAGGTTTGTGGTCCGTCTCAGAGCAGCAGGGGTCGGTGTTAGTGTCCTAGAGCTGCTGTAAGGACCAGAGTCTCGAAGGTCAAACAGCTTCAGCCCTGCAGTTGTGGGGAGAATGGGCTCCTTGCTTTTTCAGCTTCTAAGACTGCCCACAGTCCCGGGTCGTGGCCCCTTTGCTGGCGCCAAGGCCAGTGACACTGCGTGGCCCTTCCTCTCCGGTCACACCTCCCTCGGGCCAGAGCTGGGGAGGTTCTAGGGTTGTAAGGAACCAGGTAGTGAGACAGAGCCCCCCTAGATAGACTGATCATAGCAGCATCCTCAGTGTAACCTCGCCTGCAGAGCCCCTTTGCCGCGTAAAGCAACACAGTCACAGACTCTGGGGTTGGGAGGTGGGCCGTGGGCGGGCACGTTGTTCTGCCCGGTTGGACTCTCCGAAACCCTGTCTTCCTCATACCCCTGGGGTTGGGGCTGGAGAGCCTCCTGCGGAGACGAACGGTCTGCCTTGTTCTGGGGCGGGGCCAGCAGGCAGCCCGAGCACCTGGCCTTCACCCACCTGCCCGCGGGATTCCGGGGCCACGGGGCCCTGAGGCTCGGCTTCCGCCCTGTTTTCTGGTGATGGGTCAGACGGTGGTGCCAGTCGTCAGCTTCTTGTGGGCTCATCCTCCACCTGAAAATAGAAGGCCGGGCGGGACGCCGGCACAGTGGGGGTCTGAGCCCCGAGGGGAAAGCTGCCTGTTTTATTTATTGCCGCTCTGCCCCTTGCCCGTCGCAGCACCCACGGGGAGACAGGTGTGCTCCAAAGCACACAGGAAGGAGCAGTCGAGGGCTCTGATTGGGCAGGCTGCGAGTGAATACTTCTCTGTTCACCGCGGAGTAAAACTGTTTCTAAAGACAGTAAATCATGTCAGGTTTTTTTTATCTTTACTGATTTTAGAGAGAGAGCTAGAAACATGGATGAGAGAGAACATCGATCGGCCGCCTCCTGCATGCCCCCCACCTGGGATCGGGCCCACAACCTGGGCATGTGCCCTGACCGGGAATCGAACCCGAGACCTCTTGGTGCAGGGCCGACGTTCAGCCACTGAGCCACACCGGCTAGGTTCGTGCCAGTTTAATTTCCCTGGCCCTCAGGCAGAGGACAGCAGGGGAAGAGATGTTTGCTTTCCACACAGATGTAATCACGTGCCCGTCTGATCGCCCTTTGGCATTTCTCTGCCATCACCAAGGGCCTTTTCCCTCCTCCTGCCTCGTCTCTGCCGATTCCATTTCCCCAGCTTTGCTTTCCATTACATGTTTCTCTGATTAATTCCGAAAGTAATTTTAGTCGTAAACCTTCAAGTCCAGACATAGGCCGAGGAAGAGAAATACGAGGGCACGAACCCACCTGGCCGTGGCCGAGCGCAGGACGGCGTCGCTCGGCCGCGGTGCCCGCGGTGAGGCGCGCGGGCTGTGCGGCTGCTTTGGCACCGGGGACAGCTCGACAGAGTTATGGCCTGGGAACCAGTCTGGGAGCGCGATGCAGAAATCTATCATTCCGATCTGAAAACCATCCACAAAGGCTCTTTTTTTAAAGGAGGGTTCGAGGAAATGAGATTAAAATAAATTTACATATATATCAATTTTATTATTAAAATATATTCACACCAGTAAATAGAATCATTGGGCAGGGCAGTCTGCCCCGTGCATTGGACACAGAAATAGACCTCTTTGGTTATCAGGAAACAAAGTTATTGTCTCCTTGTCAAATATAAATCTCCTTCGCGCTAATAAAGGGATCGCGTTCTCATACAGTGTTTTGCTTGACTCCCACCTTATAAACCCACGGCACATCACACTAAATTACATCCCGCGGAGCAGTATCAATCTCGTGATCCCAACATCGCACAGAGAGGGAGGCACACCAAGTAATTGATGTGTCGAAAAGCAGGAGGAAAAGTTATTTGAGAACAAATAAAATGGGCTATAAAGTTTGTTAAAACGTAATAATAATAGTAACAAAAACAAAGGAAGACGAGGAAGACGAGGAAAGGAACAAAGAGCTACGCCGGCTGCGCCCAGACAGCTGCCCCCCCCCCACCCGGCTGCTGCAAGTTCGCGGCAGGTCCGTCCTTTCTGAGTGACTTGACCCCAGGGAGGGCGTACAGGGTTCTGACTGATGCTGGGGAGGCGGCAGTGTATCAGGCAGACTCGGTTTCCTGCCTCTGCTCCTGCCCCTCCGCGCTGCAGGGAGGGGCCGGCGGGCCTGGGCCTGGACTCTGCTCCCGGCCTGGGTACAAGGCGGCCGCTGGACCAGTGGCGGCGGAACGCAGCCCACGCAGCCCACGCAGCCGGGTTTGCTCGCGGCGTCTCCTCCACCGGCCTCTGCTGCATCCGGCTACGTGCCGGACCACGAAGAATCTCCCAGGGGCGGTGATCTGGACAAGCGCCTTCGGATCCCAGGTCGTCGTGGGCAAGTTGGAGACGGCTCCGTGTGGCAGTTTTTACATTTTTATGTGCCGTTGTTTTTTAAACTAGACGGTGCGTGTCCCGACCGAAAGTGGTGACAGGTGTCCTCGAACTGCATTGGGCTCCCGGTTGGTGCCCAGTGTGTTGTTGGCCTTTGCTGAACATGCAGCCCTTCCTCCAGGGAGCTGGAGAAGAGAGCCCCGGAGGCCACCAGGCCGGCCAGGTCCACGCCAGCCGGCCCTGCAGGTCCCTGGGCCTGGGAGCCGGGCAGGTTTCCGGGAGGGGTGCTGCCGACAAGCCCTGGGGGGCCCGGCAGGCTGCTTCTGGTGCTGACCAGGGTACCTTCCTCCTCTCCTCCCTGACCTCACCGACAGGCCAGCCTTGTTCCAAGGTGCGTCTCAGGCACCCCCCTTTCCTGGCCCTCCAACCTTCACCTTTAATCGCCATCCTCATCATCCTCCCTGCAAGTATTGTGGGGGATACGTGGTCTCCACCGAGTGCCAAGTATGTGCTTGCCCGACGCCTCATGAATCCGCCCAACAGCCCCTGAAGTAGGCTTGGGCAGTGAAGTCACCTGGGCTCGGAGAAGCCGCGTCCCTTGCCTGGGGCCACGTGGGCAGCCCCGCCCTGAACCCAGCTCTTTGCTCAGTTACTTTGTATCCTTTCTGCAGTGCCGGAAGCTACATTTTCTGTTTTCTTATCTGTCAAATGGGGCCATGACCTGGGATCGACTGGGACCACCCTCCTGCTGCGCAGAGTGAGTGGGGTCTGTGCCTGTGCGACCTGTCACTGGACGGCACGTGGTCGGCCCTCTGGCCCGTTGTCACACAGCACATGCTCATGACCCCAAACACTGCCGATTCGTGTTTTACGGTTGTCGCCCGTGTGATTTTGAATTCCTGTTACGTGACAGAGAGGCTGAGCCAGCAAGTACAGCCACACTCTGACGTTTGCCCCATCAACTCTTTCGGGTCAGTCCTAGTGACTCCTGTTCTTCTCTGATAGGAGTCTGCTGGTCTTGCCTCTGGAAGACATCGAGACGCCCCTGGGGTTGGAATTGGGGAGGGCGGTTCCTTGTTCACCTGGCAGCACGTGGCACAGGGAGCCACCCCGAATAGACAAAGACCACGTCGCCTGTGTGTCCAGAAGGACCCCGTGGAGTGGGCAGACTGGGAATGGCCAGGGGCGTTATCGATGCGGCCAAGTATCCTGCTCGGTGCTGGTCTGGCTCCCTGGCTGCAGCCAGGCCTCGGCAGTGGCGCGTCGGGCCAGGGCCCAGCGGACTGGCCTGCAGTGTCCCCGCCGGCGCGCTCGGATGCGGCTGCACGCCCGCTCCCTTTAGTTCCACGTGACGCCATGTTTTCGGGGGCGGCACAGCGAACCCCTGGACAGTGGCTGTGCCATCGCTGACGTTTCCCAAAGGACACTGGTGCTGGCGTATCTCATGGGAATGGCAGAAGGACCACAGGAAAATTAAAATGCAAACGAGGGAGGATTTCTTGCCTCTCTCCCTCCCCCCTTTGTTATCATCACTCGGCCCCCCCAGGAAGCGCTCCATTTCTGCCGCTGATCCCTGTGCGGATTAGGGATGATAAACAGCCCGTGAATGGAGACCTGGACCAGGAGATGGAGCTGGAATCAGCGGAAACATTCAGTGGCTGACTGAGGTTAATAACTCCATTACTCCAGCTCGGCGCCCAGCCGCCCGGCGAGCGGGGTGTTAGCCTTATCTACTCCTCATTAATTGAGCTAATAGAACCCGGGTGACCCTGCCTCACGGCCGCCGTCTGGGAATTCACCAGGCGTGGGCTGGAATACATATCACCCACCGCGTGCTCCTGGGCTGCCTCCTGTTTGGCGAAGAGCTGTGTCTTGAAGACCGCAGACCCTTCGGAAGGGTAGCGTCGCTGAGCCGCCGTCCGACCTGGCCACCCGAGGACGGCGCAGCGAGGGCCGGCGCTGGCCCTGGCGCCTGCAGGCGAGGTCCACGTGGCTGAAGGGCGCCGGCGGAAGGAGCCGCGGCCTCAGCAGAGGTCTGGGTCCGGGTGCAAGTGGAGCCTGGCTGTGCTGGGCGGGCAGGGCAGACCCAGCCTGGCCTCCGGGCGCTTCTCCTGCCGTCGGCGTTTGGCGCTGCCTCTCTCGCGCTGTCCTTCCCGCCCACAGTTCCTGATCAGTGCGTGTTCGTGACCGTTTTGCTTTGCTGCTCACTGGGTGGGCGGTCTGGGGGCTACTTAACCTTCCCAAGCCTCAGTTTCCTTAACTGTCCAACGGGTCACAGCCCTGCCCTCTTCCCTCACCCTTTGCTGGGCTCTCGTGTGCGTTTGCTGGGGAAATGGGTGTGGGCAGGATGGATGAAGGGGAAATGCTCCGTCAACCAAAGTACCGGCGTCAACGGTTAAAACTCGACCCTCGAGTTTCCCGAAGCAGGTCACTCGCCTCTCTGTGCCTCAGTTTCCTGAACCGGACAGCAGGGGCGGTCACATTCAGGATGTGGGGGTGAGGAGGCGATGAGGGGCTGCAGGGCTCCGATGGGGGGACCTCGTGCATTCCTGACATACGGGACTCCGTGCCTGTCCACGCAGGTCCGAGCTTCTGAGAAGCCGGGCAGACCCGTCCTTGCCGAAAGCCCGGCTGCGTGGTTCCGTGGCCAGGCTGGCCCCTCGGCTGCCCCGAGCAGGCTGCTTCCCTCCGGTCAGAGGACAGTAGCTCCTGCTCACCCGGCGACACGTGGGACAGAGGAATGAGTCTGCCAACAGAGGAAGGTGAAATCAATCGTGGTCGAGACGCCACGGAGCCGGACAGGGAAGTCTTCGTGCTGGACCGGTCTCGCAGGTCGGACGAAAGCCGTGCACCCAGCCCTGGGGAGATGGGAAGTCTTCATCACCTGTCCCTGCTGTCTGTGGGGGAGACATCCCGGTGGCACTCAGAGAGGCGGCCGGCACGTGGGGCCAGGTGGGGGTCACACCCTGGGGATGGGTGGTCGGCAAGGGCGGGGCTAGCTGGGCGTTGCGGGCTTCCTGTGGACTGGCTAATTTAAATAATTTCGGGGCTGTCCCCGGACAGAGTGTGGGAGCCCCCGAGGGACGTGGCGGGAGGGGGCTCAGCCAAGTGCCGAGAAGGGCATCGGGAGTTACGAGCCGTGACTTCAGAGCGGCCGGTGTCCAGCATGCGTCCTGCGCGGACTGCACGGCCGACCTGCGGCTCGGAGCGCGCGTGCCGTGACGTGGGAGAAGAGGACACCAGCCTCCTGGGCGGGGGGACGGAGGCGGTGGCGGGTCACTGGTGGAGCCCCCGTGCCTGAGCCCCAGCTGGTGGCCGGGAAGGGCAGTGCCGGGTCACCTGGAGCGGCGGCACCCCTCTCTCAGTGAGCAGGAGCTGAAGTGGAAGAGGGACTGGTCCCGTCTTCTTCCTGCCTGGGGACTGGGGACATTTCACCACTCACTTCCAATGTTTGCGCTGAAGAGGTCGGTGAGGATGACCCGGAGCAGAGGCGGAAGGTGGGCGCTGCTGTCCCGGGCACACTGGGCCGTGCCGGCGCCGTGGGGCTCCGCGGGAGCCCGGAGCAGTGGCCTCTGAAGCCGAGGAGCACGGAGCGCGTCCCCGCGCCTGGTCGGGGGCTCGGGGCTCCCGCCACTCGCCGCCGCGACTTCCCAGAGGCCCGGCGAGCCCGGCCGCCCCTCGCTCTGCTCCGTGGGGCCCCAGTCCAGTCGCAGGGAGACACGGGCACGCATCCGGCAGGACACTTGCCGCGTGTTTTCACGGTGAACAGTTTGTTCACGAAGGACCGACGGTGACAGTCTCGCTGTCGCGTGTTGAGACTCCGCGGACCACTGACCGTGTCACTGTCCTCTCGGCTCTGAGAGCCCCCTGTCCCGCCGTCTCCACCCCCAGGAAAGGTCCGGCCGTCTCCTGCCCCCACTGCTCAGGCGCCATCCGGGTGCACGCGCCGCTTGGGCAGAAAGTGCCAGCTTCTCCCCGTGTCCTGCTTTAGCGTCCGATGACCTGCAGCCAGGAGTCCCCTCCTGCCCCACCCCAAGCCTCACTCGTCCTCATGGGCAAGTCGCCTCTCAGCTCCTTCCCCGGGGACTCCAAGCTGTCACTGGGGCCCAGCTGGGCCGAAGCTGAGTCTGATGAGACCGGGACGAGGTAAACACACTCCCGCCTCGGGCAGAGACTGACAGGTGACCTTCAGCAGCACACAGCCCGGCAGCTGGCATTTGAGTCCCGCCTGCGCCTGTGGCTCGCCGCTCGCTCGGATTCATTTCCCCGAGAAAGGCGAGGACGGCAGGCGGAGATGACCGGAGAGGCCTGTTTGTTTCCTTCGCCCGCAGGACACGCGGCACGTCGGCCTGGCCTTCAGTCTCCCGGCTTCCTCAGAGCTAAATCGAGCGTGAAGGGCCGGCCTGGCGCGGCGTCCAGAGCGGGGCCTCCGCCAGGTCTGGGGGCAGCTGTCTGAGGGCGGGAGGCTCTGCTTCCTAAATGTCACGGACAGCTTTCATGAGAAAACACTTTAAAAAAGTCTTCTTCAAGGAGAAGTCCAGCTTCACACTTTCTGAGACGGTCAGACGGGGCAGTGCCTCCGTGTGGCTCTGAGGTGTCGCCCGCAGGTGGGCCGTGCCCCTGGGCAGCCACGGGCAGAGCCCCTACTCGGCTGGCAGCGTCTCCTTCTCTCCTGGGCCTGGCCTCACGAAGCATGGCTTGTAGACCCTAGGAAAGGACGGCACGTCCCTGGAGAAGACCCGTCAGGCCTGGGACGCCACCTCCTCCAGGAAACCCTCCCTGACACTTCTTGCCCTGCACCTTCCCAGGACCTTGGCGTCGTTCCTGCGACGGGAAGCAGCGTCCTAGCAGACTGGTGAGCAGAGGGGCCGGGCAGGTGTTACCACCTCTGAACCGCAGGGTCCTCCAGGGCAGGTCCTGCTTGTGTCCTGGGCACAGAAGGAAGCAAAGCTACAGCACTTGCCATCACGTGGCTCACAGTCCGTTGGGGTGGTTCCTGGAGAGCAGGGAGCAGGGTGGAGGGGAGCAGGAAAGGCGGCAGCAGGGAGGAGTGCTGGGTGCGTGCTGTGCAGGTGGCCGGGGAAGGCCTTCTGATGCGAGGACATGTGTGCGGAGGGAACGCATCGTGGAAGGGCCTGGGAAGAACAGTCCAGGGGTGGGGACAGCAAGTGCAAAGGCCCTGAGGCGGGAATGGGCTTGGCAGGTTTAAGGTCGACATGGTGGCCGTTGCCATGAGCGGGGAGAGACTGGGAGGTGACGCCTGAGGCAGAGGGGCCCAGGCCTGGAAGGCGGGGGCTTTCCCCCTGAGCCAGGGGGAGCCACGGGGGCGTGGGGGCAGGTGAGTGACGGATCTAGTTTAGGGTGTGAAAGGCTGAGTCAGGCACTAGGTGGAGAACGGACTGTAGGTGAAGGACGAGGGCGGACACCGGGAGGCCAGGTCGGGGCCATTGAGAACCCGGGGGAGGAGCCCTGGCCCTGGCCATGGCCACAGCTGCAGGCCCTGAGGAGTCTGGAGCGAGCCCGTGGCCGTCCGTGTGGGTCGTCTTGGGCGGCAGGAGCCGAGTGCCACAGGCGGGCGGCTCAAACCCGGGAATCGATTTCCCCGCTCTGGAGGCTGGACATCGAAGGGGAAGGTGTCGGCAGGGTTGGTTTCCCCTGAGGCCGCTCCTCTCTGCTTGGCCCGCCCTCCAGCTGCCTCCGTGCACCTGCCCTGGTGTCTCTGTGCGTCCAGGTCTCCTGCGCTGACAACATACCTGCCAGACTGGAGGGCCTCGTTTAACCCATCTCCAGATACAGTCACACCATGAGGTGTGGGGACAGTGCTTCACATACCAGCCTGTGTGGCACTTGCTGTGGCCGCCAAGCCAACCAAGGCAGCCTCCTCGGGTGGCTCAGCTGGCCCTCGGGCCGATCCACATCACCGCCAGGCAGGTGCCCGGGAGCCCAGGCCTCGCCCAGCATACCCCTCCCGTCCAAGATCCAAGTCCACGAACGTCAGACGCAGAAGGCCCCGGAGGCCTCTCATGCCACCTCCCAACTGCACAGGGAGAAACTGAGGCCCCGAGAGACGAAGGTCACCAGAGTTCACCCTGTGAGTGAGTGGGGCAGAACCGGGCCTCCTGGCCCCAGGCTGACTGGTTCCCGTTTGGCTTTTCTCCATCCCAGAGCCCTGTCAGCTGAGCAGTCGCCCACCCTGCTGAGACCTCCCCGTGTCCCCTTTTCCTTGCCCTGCCTGCCCCCAGACGGGGACAGTGGGCTGTCAGCCCTGGTGTCTGGCCCACGTGCCGTCCTGTCTGCGTGAACCAGATGCCCCTCTTCCATGGAGCTGTGGGAGTGTCCCCTCCCCTCAGCAATAATTAGCCTTGTAAGACTAATGGACAGAATCGTGTCTAATTGCCCCGATGAAGGCCCAATTATGCGATTAACATTCGTGGGCTATAAGCTAATGATGAGAAGAGCCTCTCATTTGCATAGCATTAAGTTAATTGAGCTGCACGCCGGGGCGGATGGGGTGGCGATGGCAGGATTCTCTTTCCGAGAGGATACTAATGACCAGAGAGGACAATTCACCTGACAGCTTTATTAATTAACAGCGATCCGATTACCTGGCAGGACTGGCGAGTGGCAGCGGTCAGAAAGGCTCGGCGGTGCACGGAGTGAGAGCCGGGCCCGCTCTGCGGTGACCCTCAGCACTGTGCACGGAGCGAGAGCCGGGCCCGCTCTGCGGTGACCCTCAGCACTGTGCACGGAGCGAGAGCCGGGCCCGCTCTGCGGTGACCCTCAGCACTGTGCACGGAGCGAGAGCCGGGCCCGCTCTGCGGTTGCCCTCAGCACTGTGCACGGAGCGAGAGCCGGGCCCGCTCTGCGGTTGCCCTCAGCACTGTGCACGGAGCGAGAGCCGGCCCGCTCTGCGGTTGCCCTCAGCACTGTGCACGGAGCGAGAGCCGGCCCGCTCTGCGGTGACCCTCAGCACTGTGCACGGAGCGAGAGCCGGCCCGCTCTGCGGTGACCCTCAGCACTGTGCACGGAGCGAGAGCGGGCCCGCTCTGCGGTGACCCTCAGCACTGTGCACGGAGCGAGAGCCGGGCCCGCTCTGCGGTGACCCTCAGCACTGTGCACGGAGCGAGAGCCGGGCCCGCTC
Organism: Molossus molossus; assembly: GCF_014108415.1. Lineage (NCBI taxonomy): Eukaryota > Metazoa > Chordata > Mammalia > Chiroptera > Molossidae > Molossus > Molossus molossus. The sequence goes on from NW_023425349.1 coordinate 3,407,586, forward strand.
TGTGGTTACCCTCAGTGCTCGGCTGTGCACGGAGCGAGAGCTGGGCCCGCTCTGCGGTGACCCTCAGCACTGTGCACGGAGCGAGAGCCGGGCCCGCTCTGCGGTGACCCTCAGCACTCGGGAGCGAGAGCCGGCCCGCTCTGCGGTGACCCTCAGCACTGTGCACGGAGCGAGAGCCGGGCCCGCTCTGCGGTGACCCTCAGCACTGTGCACGGAGCAAGAGCCGGCCCGCTCTGCGGTTGCCCTCAGCACTGTGCACGGAGCGAGAGCCGGGCCCGCTCTGCGGTGACCCTCAGCACTCGGCTGCGTCGGAGGCCAGCGTGTGATCACCTCGAAGAACCATTTCAGAGAAATGCCTTCAAAGCCTGGCTCCAGCCTTTCTGTCGTGCTCTTCCTCACGCTTTACTTCACTCTTCAGTGGTTCATTCGCTCTCTCATCCATTCATTCCACCTACACTTACTGAGCGTGCAGGCTGGGGTCCTTGCCCCGTGAGAGTCTGGAGAGAGAGTTCCATTTGGCGACAGGCCCTGGCCTCTCCCAGTCAGCCTTGAGCTTGGAGAGTGTCAGCAGACAATTTCAGACTTTGAGGAATCTTTACAGATCATCAGTTCAAGCCTCTTATTTCAACCCCTCCCCCCCAAAAAAGTGGGGCCTAGGCTGAGAGCCTGGGGGTCAAGGTCCCTGGACTTGGAGCGGCGGAGTAGGGCTGGTGGTCCTGTCCCTGCCCTACACCCCCTGCCACAGAACTGTCCTGTCTTTTCAGCCCCTTCCCTCACCTGTGGATTGTATTTTGATTGTTGAGACGTTCTCTGCTCGGGAAACTTGCCAGGAAGCCCCTCCCATGCTCCCATGGCCCGGGCCTTCTCCCCAAGGCACTGGCCACCTGGCCTTCCTCCTGCCTGCTTCTGCTCCCTGCAGGCAGAGACCGTGCTGTGCTCACTGTTTAATAAATAGATGATTGAACCTACCAAGGAACCACTCAAGTGCTGTGACTGGGACTAAAACCCAGATTTCTTTCCAATGAATGCTAGCTAAATCATGGAATTTTAAAACAACAACAACAAAAATAAGATTATGGGTAGGTCCTTATGTGACTTGCTTTTTCACGTAATAAAATGTCACGGACATATCATTCCAGAAACGATAACTCATGAAATATTTGTATATATTGCACTGCAAACGATTACAAGGTAACAGTTTATGTTCACAATGACACAGTCCAGACTGTTACAATGTATCTAAATGCCCTCTGTGGGCAGACCTTTGCTTCCAAGTCTTTTTTCTGTTGCAACCACAGCGGCAACAGGAGCATGCGCAGTGAGGCTGAAAGGATGTAGGGAAGGTGCCTGTCAGTCTAACCCGAAAACAAAGATAACTGACCAGAGGGGGTGGGGCGACTGCAAGCTGAGAAAATTTTGGTATATGGACCCCCCTGGACAAAAGAGCTCGCTCTCTTGTGGCTCTGGGCTCTGGGCTCTCTTGCATTTGCCTGTGATCCCTCCACAGGTGTATGGCCCACAACCATGTGGACCCCAAACGCAATGGATGGACTACAGCTGGGAACACAAGCTAAACTGGCCTGCTTCTGGATTGGACTGCACCCCAACATGGAAACAGACTCTGGGCAGCAGCTTTAATCCGAGCCCTGCTAAATGCACAGCTGCATATCTGCATGGTGGGACGGAGGGAAACAGGACCTGGAAACTCGGGGACTTCCCTTCACGGAAATGAACGCCACTCGTTCTCCTGTGCGAGTCTCAGCAAGAAACCCACCGCTCCGGCCACTGGTGGGGTCGACGAGAGCGCCCCGCCCATGACAGAACTGCTGAGCCGAAGCGTGCACGCAGCCAAACAGCTACTTCGATTTTTTTTAACTGAAAGGAGTCAGAGTTGGAAGGAGTAGAGACAAATATTTTGTGAAAAATAAATCCCCAAAGAGAAACGACGGAGAATTGAAGATCTGAGCCTCTGACTGAGGTTAGAAAAAGAATACACCCAACGAGCGCAGGAAAGACCGTCAGAACGGAAGTCAGGGCGGAAAACACAGAGCAACGGACAGCCACAGTTGCTCCTTTGGTAAGATTAATAAAGCTGACGTGTCTCTGGAAAGACGGAGCAATAAAAAAGGCTGCACAGATAAACACTATTTAGAATAAAAACGAGGACATAGCCATAAACAGAGCAGAGTTTAAAAAGGTAAGAACGATATTATGAACAACTTCATGACAATAAATATGGAAACAGATAAGATGGATAAATTCAGGAAAAGAAAAAGTCTGGCCACTGTTGACATCAGAAGAGAGAGAAAATCCAAACAGTCCTGTAATTATGATATACATCCAAGGGAGAGCTCCCGCCTCCCACACTCCTGCCGAGACCTCTCCCCGCAGCACCGTGTGTGATCGAAACACGGAAACAGGCCGGCGACCGTGGGGAGATGCTGGTAAGTCGCCACAGAGCCACAGGCGCTGGACCACCCCGCAGTGGAAGGGAGTGAACTACAGCCACGCACATGAGCCTGGAGTGTCTGAGAAAAATCTCGTTGAGTGGAAAAGCAAGTGGTAAGAGGACGTGTTCAGCAAAACTGACCAACATATTGTGTAGGTACTCATACGCATTTTACCAGTTTTCGATGATGGTCCTCTTCCAATCTGAGTGTAGACACGGGATAGGGTTGGTTAGGACCCCCAGAGTGTTTCAGTTTTGGGGTGATGCATTGCTAAGGTGGTGGGGTCACAGGGTTAGTTTTATATTCTAAAGATTAGCTCTGGCTGGTTTGGCTCAGCGGTTAATTAGAGCGTCAACCTGCAGACCAGAGAGTCCTGGGTTCGGTTCCTGCTAAGGGTACATACCTCCATTGCAATTTGTCCTGGCCCCAGTTGGGGTTGTGTGGGTGGTAGCCACTCGATGTGTCTCACACTGATGTTTCTCTCTCTCTCTCTCTTCCTCCCTCTCTCCCTCCCACTCTATCTGAAGATAAATGCAAAAATTTCCTCAGGTGAGGATAAAACATAAATAAAATTAAAAATAAAGATTAGAACACATCCACCAGAATAGAAGTTCTTCTAGGTAGAGAATCTTTGTCTTATTTACCAATATATATCAAACTCCTAAAATAATGCCTGGCACAGAATAGGTTCTTAATAAATCATGTGGTCAGAATGAGTGTCTGTTACACCATTTGTTTCATATATCAAAATACATCACAACAAAAAAATGGGGAAAAATTAACTTTCTTCTCCCCCCAGACCTTTACTCCCTCCCCCAGACGCAGCCACTGTTCTAATTTATAGGGTGTGCTTCTAGAAAAGGAGATATAAGTGTATGCCTTTATTTTATATGGATGGAGACCTCAAAACCTAAGATCAGATGTACGTCCTTGTGTAACTTGGTTTTCGGTTTTCTCTGAGCCGCGTGTCTGGCGATATTTCCTGGAGCGTCGTTCTCGTCCTTTCTCGCAGCCGCCTAGTACTCCAGCCGTGCCTGTGCCCGCAGCCGCTCCCTTCACCGGGCCGCCTCTTTCTTCCCCTTCGCCAAAGCGCCGCAGTCAGGGTCCTGTGCATGGCTCCGCGTGGTTGCCAGGCTGCCTCTGCAGACTGAAATCCTAGGCGTGGGACAGCTGAACTGTGGTAGCATTTGCATTTTCAGTGGGTGCTAGCATTGCAGACCGAAGGCGGGGCATGGAAACGGCTGGAACATCCGGGAGCCCACGCTTCATTGACGTTAGGGACGCCGGGCGGCAGGAGTGCGGAGGACGCGGGGCCAGTGCCAAGTGACGGCCCTGCAGCCCCGGCTGGTCCACGGCTCCCCGGAATCACGTACACCCTCAAGCTAGGGGAACGTTTGACATCCGAAACTTGTTTCAGGGAGCATGTGTTTCTCTTAGGATCAAGGGTGGATTTAAAATATGCCTAAATGGTTTCTTTCAAGAATGGTTGTATCGCCCACAGCAGTTACTGTTGTTGTTTTTTGACCCTCATCCGAGGATATTTTTCTATTTATCTTCAGATAGAGTGGGAAGGAGAGAGAGGGAGAGAAAGAAACATCAATGTGAGAGGGACACACCGACTGGTGGCCTCCCATACGACCCGACCAGGGCTGGGGACGAACCACAACCGAGGTACGTGCCCCTGTTCGGAGTTGAACCCGTGACTCCTTGGTCCGTGGGCCGACGCGCTGCCGCTGAGCCACACCGGCCAGGGCCAGAGCAGCTTCTTTATGATTTACAAGTCGAGTATTTAAGTAACGCCAGTTATTCCATTGTTGCCGCCACAACTCACACACCGGCCATGAAAGAAAGTCATCTGGGGGCCACGCTGCCTCTCAAGAGGCCGGGAGCCAGGGTACCGGCGCCTCTGCTGAGCCGCGAGGGTGCCGCCTGCCACGGCAGTGGGTCCCCCTGTAGCCTTTGGGGCGGGTGGTCCTCGGAGGCGCTGGCTGACTTGGCTCGGGCGGCCTGTCCTGCGCTGGTGGTAGGGACGTGCCGGGACCACCCACCTGTGTGAGAACAGATGTGCTGGGGAAAGCCCGGACCTAGAGCTCCCTCTGGAGCAGGCCCACGCGGTCTCTCTGGGGACCGGCCACAGGCTGGCGTTGCCGTGATGTTTTCTGGAAGCGGTTGGTTTAGTGTAAAGCACGTGAGCTTTGGAGTCACAGAGCCTGAGTGTGAACTAGTGAGGTCGGCAGGGGCATAGTGAGCATGTGCTGTGGGGGCTGGTGAACAGGCCGGACCAGCTCACCCTCGGGGAAGGGCCCACACGGAGGGGCAGAGGATCAGAGAGCCAGCTCCGAGGCCCTGAGGATGCGTGGAGGCTCGTGAGACGTTGGGTGGAACCGCATGCCGAGCAGAGGGAACAGCAGAGCCGTGGCCCAGAGGCAGGAAGTAGCTCCAGCTCTTTCCGGTTACGTCACCTCTCGGGTCCTCAGTTTCTTCATCTGCAAAGGGGCATTAACAGCGCGCATTGTGCAGGGCCGCTCTGGGGCCCAAGGAGCTAGGGGAGGGGACGTGTAATAACGGGTGATTGTGGCCCTGGCCGGTTGGGCTCAGCAGTTGGAGTGTTGGCCTGCTGAAGAGTCGCGGGTTCGATTCCTGGCGGAGGGCACGTAGCTTGGCTGCTGGTTCCATCCCCGCCCCGGTCGGGGTCATGCGGGAGGTGATGCGGGAGGTGACCGATTGATGTGTCTCTCATATCCACGCTTCCCTCCCTCCCTCCCTCCCTCCCTCCCTCCCTCCCTCCCTGCCACTCTATCTAAAAATGAATGGAAAAATATCCTCCGTTGAGGATTGAAAAGAGAAGTGAGTGATAGACTGCAGCGGTCCCCAAGTACGTCCCCGGCGGTGCTCTGTTTCCCAGAGGGAGGGATTAACTACCCCCCCACCCCCACCCCAGCCCCGTGCAGCTGTGAAGGTCGGTTCTGCTCATCGGAGGAAACCACCGTCTTCCGGTCTTACCTGTCTTTCCGTTTGCCACGAGGTGGCGGGCCCTCCTTCCCAGAGCTGGGCGGGTGGGAGGCTGGTGTGTGGAGGAGCCCTCCTGGGCTGGGCCCGTGCTCCCGTGAGCTGTGGAAACGTCTCTCCCACTTTTCCCCGTGGCTGCTCCCAGATTGAAATGTCAGTCGCTTTGGCTGCCCCCGGACAAGGCGTTCAGCTGTCATCTGCCGCACGCCCCCGGCAAGTGCTGCGGCGTAATAGAGACAAACGTCTCGCCGAGCCAGGCTTGGATGGGTCCGAAATCGGGCCCTTAATTCACTGTTGGTATGGAGTGCTCGTAACATCTCGATCGTGACAGAGGGGCTAATAAACGTTTGAGAACATCAACATCCGGGGGGAAATGGCTCTGTGAGGCATGAGCTGTGGGGGAGTCGGGGAGAGTGAGCCAGGCGGAACTCTCCGGACACCCGTCTGCTGAGTTATACCCGGGGGGGGGGGGGGCGACGGAGGTTTACAGCTGTTCGTCTGGAGAGTAACACAATAATTAATACATACTAATACAAGAATAAATTCTGCGTCTCACACTCACAACTGTACGCCCGCGTTGGTCTGCCCCCGTATGAGGGCCGCAGTGATCTTGAGCCGGTTCACGGGCGGACGTGGACTTGACTTTGAGGAGCTGCACTGCCCTGAGCCCTTCACCCTTCAGGTATCCGATGGCAGGGGCAGAGGTGCAGCGGGGGAAGGGACCCGAGGCTGATGCCAGCCAGGTGGCAGGGGTGCAGGAAAGCCGGGCGGGGGGCGGAGAGCATGCCTTGGGAACCTCGCCTGCGTGGCCCCTGCCGCTGGGTGGAGCAGCTGTGGGATGGAGGGAGCCCCTCCACATCTCAGGTGTGGCTGCTAGGGGCCCAGGACACAGGTTCAAACCCTGCCCTGCCATTCACTGGCCACATGACCTTGAGCAGGTCACTTGCCTCCTCTTCGAAGTAGGCGCGAGGAGAGTGAGAAATAAACCGGGAGGCGTGTGTTCAGCGGCTGCGAAAGCACATTTTGAGACCCGGGAGTCAGGGCAGTAGGGCACCAGTGCTTCTGGTGGGAAGTTGGTCCAGCCTCAGTTGGCATTTCGGAGCCTGGCCGCTGGCAGGTGCCCCCCCACCCCCCACCCCCGTGTGGCAAGGCAAGGATTTGTGGTGGGAGAGGTGGGTAAAGGGATTTGTTACCCAGAAAGCGGAAGTTTTAAAGTAAGCAAACGATTTACTTGACAGAGGCTTTCTGTGGGGTGCCGGACCCCCTTCCTGGCCTGCTTTCCTGAGGGCTGTGGGCGAGCACCTTCCTGTGAGTCTCCAGCCCGCATCACAACCTGGGAGCTTGTCTGGGGAGTGAGCTGCTGTTTTGTTTCCTGTGAGAGTCTGTACGTGCAGGACTTTGTAGTGTATGGAAAGGTGGCCATAGCAGAAAAAAACAGACTGACCATAACCCTCTTTCCTTGGAAATCTTTAAGAATGAGAGGCGAGCCCTGGCCAGTTTGGCTCAGCGGTTAGAGCGTCGGCCTGCGGTCCGGAGAGACCTGGGTTCGGTTCCCGCTAAGGGCACGTACTTCGGTTGCAGTTTGTCCCCGGCCCTGGTTGGTCGTGCGGTGGCAGCCACTCGATGTGTCCCTTCACGTCGATGTTTCTCTCTCTCTCTCCCTTCCTCTCCCTCCCTCCCACTCTATCTGTACAAAAAATGGAAAAGTATCCTCGGGTGAGGATAAAAAAAAAAAAAAGAATGGGAGGCGACCATGGGTCCGAGGCAACCTGCCTGCAAAATTGGGGGGCTTCTGGGGTCTTCTCTGCCCTGGTGCTGCCAGGGCTGCTGCTCCCCCAGCTGTTGGTGTGTGGACCTCAGCAAACAGGAGGTCGCTCTTTCGTTCAGCAAACTCGGGGTAAGGCCATGTGCGTGCTATGTGGACAGTGCGGGCTCAGGACATGCAGAGATGGGGGAGATGTGGTCCTGCTCTCCTGGTCCCCTCCCCCAGGAGCTTGCCGGTCAGAAGGCGGTCGAGGGTGCGGAGAGGTTCTTGGGGTGCAGGGCGGGCAGGGACTTGCACCAGGAGACTACGGTGTTCCAGTTCCCTGGTGCGTGGCAAACGCAGAAACCTGCTAAACTTTTCAGACGGCCAGGCTGTAATCCCGACGTCCACGCGGTGAGCGCTGGCTCCTGGCGCTGGAAGAAGGGAGGACGCAGCTGAAACGCCAGCAAAGCCTGGCTCGCAGGCCGTCGGTCATGTTTTGGCTGTGAGGCCTTTTTCTCTAAATGGTTGGAGAAAAATGGACGCAGATTGGAAAATGTTGGACCGCCCGGTGAGACAGGCCTGGCTGGGGGAGGGCGAGAAGGGAGAGGCTCACAGAGCTGCATTTTGCTCAATGTCACAACTGAGAGCCAGCTTGACCTTTGGGGATGGAACTGCCTATGAAAGGGGCGGGGCTTCTGGCCACTCGGCATCCAATCAGGTGGGCGTGTGGGCTCGAGGCGCTTCCCTCGTTTGCATACTTCCTGGTCTAGGAAACCCTCATCATCCCCAAGCACTGTGAGTCACACCTCTCCTCTCCTTGGGTGTCCCCTTGGGCTCACACTGCCCTGAGCAGACATCTCTCCATCACGGGTCTGCATTTGTGCCGCAGTCATACTCAAAGAAAATGAAATGAAATAGCCATTTCCGTCCTGGACTGAAATACATCCCAGGTACTTCAGAAACATCAAAAAGCGCAGCCTGCTCAGCGCCTCCCATTTCCTGCCTCCCACCTCGGCCTTGGTCCCATTTGCCACAGGGGTTCTGGCTCCCACACCCTTGCTGCTTCCTTCCCGGAATTTGTGCTCAGCTGGGTGGACTACGGGGACCCGTGAACCCAGGGCTCTGGGGCTCGACCTCACCTGCACCTTCTGAGCTGCATGGACGGAGGCCCAGCTATTTGGCCTGAAGGGAGGCCTTTCATGCAAGTGGCCTGTCGTCCTCAGCGCCACTCTGGGAGGCTGCAGGCCTGAGCACTGAGGGCACGGTGGGGGACGGGGAGAGGGTACCCCGCCGCGAAGGTGCCCTGCACCCCAGCAGGGCAGGTAGAGCATGCCATCAGGGCCACCGGGCAGAGGGTGACCACCAGCCCTCCAGCCAGCACACTAGCGTGTCCTGGAGCGCCGGCCAGCCTGGGCCTGAGCGTCCCCCCCCCAAGGATGTGCGCACCTGGGGTCGGATCCAGGATGGCTTCAGCCCCTCCACGAACCCCTGTGTGACCTGCAGACCTGTCCTGTGAGCCTGGCTGAGTGAGCAGGCCGCTGCCCCAGGCCCTTCTCCATGGAAATTCTGGGGCCAGGCACAGGGTCCGTGCCTGCTGCCCGCCAAGCCCAGGTCCTGCAGGGCCAGGCTTGCCCACCGCGATGGAGGGGCAAGATGAGGGCCCAGCACCAGCCGGGTGGACGCTCCCTGGGGAGGACTTTGTCGGCGCTCTCACCTCTCTGAACAGCAGGCTCCTCATCACTGAAAGAGGCGCAGGATAACGTCGGCCCCTGCCTCACGGGAGTGCCGAGCGATTCCCCGGTTAGAGCGCTCAGCTCGGAGCCCAGCCGGGCAGCTGCCATTCCTGGCGATGGGGAAAGGCCTCACGCGTGCGTTGTCCCTTCCACGTGTTTGTGGCGGGCTGCTGCCCCTTGCCAGGCACTGCCCCGACGCTGGGACTACAGCAACGAGCAGAAGATTTCCTGTGACCAACAGGCAACGGAAAAGCACCCACGAGGACAGAGTGCTCCGTGGGGAGGGGAGGCCGAGGGGCAGGTTCGATGGATGGCCAAGGCACCTCAGGGAGGGTCGATGGAGCGGAGACTTGGATGGGAAGAAGGAGCCAGCCACGGGATGATGGAGGAGGAGCCCTCCAGGCTTAAGGCACGAGGAAGCCAGGCACGCGCCAGGGCCTCTGGTCCGGAGAGCAGGGGTGGTGGGGGGCAGTGGGGAGCTGTAGAGGCTCAGGATGAGCCCGAAGACCCAGAGCCCTGGTACACCAGGGCGAGGCCCCAGGAAGCCCTGGAGGAGCTGGTCGGAGAGGGGGGGGGGGTACTGTCCACGAACATTTCAAACATTTCATTACACAGGGAATCCACTTACTGTAGAAAATGCAGCTAATTAAATATGTTCGATATCCAGAGATAAGCAGTGTTAGCATTTTGGCATATACTCTTTTAGAGACATTTTCAGAGAGACTCTTCAACAAGGGACCTTAGCTGCAAACATTGTACCACGTCCCTTCCGCTCAAGGTGCTGGGTCGCGGTCGGTGTTCCCACAGCCGGTGGGTGGCCCACACTTCCCTCTCGGCCCTGCGCAGGCCCAGGGTTGTTGGGGCAGAGGCCTGGGTGACTTCCCCGGACCCAGTGGGCGAGTGCGCACGAACCATAGGTTTAATTCACAGACAGCCATCGAACCCCGGGGTCCGGTTGCAGCCGTGTCCCCAGCCGGGGTGTGGAAAGACTTGATCGGGAAGCTCCGGTTTCAGCCCCTGGTAGGTTCACGGAAGAAGTTTAACCCCGAGCACGACCGGATAAACAGTTTAACCCGGTTTCCCTGCGCTGGGCAGTTAGGGGAGTGTTCTCTTGGCACCGACACGCCCCAGGGCCGGCATTCCCCGTCCCTGCAAATCCAGGTCCCCCGAGGCAGTCATTCTGTGTCGCTGCCTAACCTCCCGGAGCAGCGTGTCTCTGGGCACAGCCTGACGTAAGGCGCGGGACGGGAGGGGGGCTCTACGCCAGCCTCTCCCTGAGGCTGCTGTCCTGGGCAGGACTGTGGTGACCTGCTCGCCAGGTGGAGCGGGGGTTGCCCGAGTCTGGTGCTGGGAAGTCCTCCCCATGGCCCTGGGAATTGCTGAGGCCTCTGCGGCCTCCACGCAGGAGAGAGATGCGTGGAGGAAGTGAGGACGGCAGAGGCGGGATTAGCCGTGGGGGGGGGGTCTGGGGAGGCCAGGTCAGAGAGGCACATGCGGGGCCCGGAGCCCAGCCCCCCAGAAGCCTGCACTTGGCAGAAATTCAGTACGGACGTGCTGAGTGTCAGCGCTGTGGGCCGCGGAGGGCAGAGGGCAAAGGCACGGCCGACCCTGCCGACCCCCGCGTCCCCGTCGGCCGCAGCGCGTCCTGGGCCACGGTTCTCGGGGGGCTTGTGGCTGTGGTCACCACCACTCACCCTTCCAGCTGCCCTCAGCTCCGGCGACCCCCGAGAGCCCCTCCGTTCTGAGGACCGGGTTCTCGAGGACGGCGTTACAGCCGACAGACATTTACTGAGCACCCGCCGTGTCGCGGGCACTGTTCTAGGAGCTGGCCGCTGGGCAGAGGACAGCAGAGACGCGGTGTGCCCCCCCCCCCCGGAGGCCGCGCGGCTCGGAGGCAGGAGCCGGGAGCGGAGGACAGGTCTGCCGCCAAGCCTGAGCTCAGCGGGCCAGTGCTCGCTCTCCAGTCTGCAGACGCCGTCTTGAGAAAACCAGGGTCAGACATGGAGCTAGCACCATGGGCTCTGGAACCAGACGGGCCTGGCTGGAGTCCGGCCCTGCCCTTGGCCGCCGCCGTCGTCTCGGGCAAGCTGCTTTCTCCCTCTGGCCTCCGTTGTCTCGTCTGTACAATGGGCTGCTTACGGGTGCGCTTCACAGGCTGGTCCTGAAGAGTCCAAACGACCTCAGAATCGATGCGGAGGGAAGGAGCTGCTCCCAGAGGGCCAGGGGCTGTGTGAGTCGGGGAGCAGACGGCTGCCCAGGGTTGGAGCGGCGGGGGACCCGGTCCCTTGCAGGGTGGTGAATGTCCTGGAGCGTGACAGGCGGTGGTCGCACAGCATGTGGACGAGCTAATGCCACTGCGATGCGCACTGTAAATGGTGAAGTTGTACGTTATGCGGATTCATCCTCAACTGAAAACGCAGATCCTCAAGGAAGAGAGTAAGGATGGTAACACAGGCGAGCGCCCAGAGGCCCTGCGCTCACCCCCCAGATGCTGGAGTCCAGGCCGTGGGTCCCCAGTCCGGCTGCTGATGGAGCGAGCGGCCTCCCCCGCAAACGGTGGTGGCCACACGCGGCCGGGCTCTCTGGGAAGACCCCTGGGGTGCTGTCCGCGCACCTCAGCAGGATCCGGGCCTGGGGTACCAGCAGAGCCAGAGCTGTTGACGAGGTGCTGGAGCCTCCAGAGAGACGGCGTGGCCCCGTGGTCTCAGCTCAGGCTGGGCGTCCCACTAACCCGAACCCCAAAAGTCTTCTACCACTGAGGATGTGACCTTGGGAAGTTCACTAACAGCTCTGCGCCCCAGTTCCCACACCCACCGAATGGGGCGCGGAGCTGTGCCTGCCCCCCCAGAGGGAGAAGTCCCGCGAGATCACGCTGTGTGCGCCACGAGCTCAGTCCACAGCAGACACCGCGAACACGTGGGCTGATTAACGACCACCGTTCCGTCAGGAAAGTATCCACCCGAGATATCAGGGTGCACCTCACCTGCCTGGCCCAAGTCCTGTTCACCGAAGGACTCGGTATCTCGTCCCTTTGCTGGCTGCACGCTGGTCTTTTCTTACTGCGCTTGACCCTTGACTGGCGGGGTCCACCCCATGTGCCAAGGACAGGTTACTTCAGCCCGGGGCACTGAGCTCTGTGGGGCCAGGGACTGTCTGGCTCACACAGCACTAGGTCCACGTGCCTGGACTGTTGGTGACGAGGAATGAGGAGGCACTGGGTAAATACTTGATGAACGAATGAATGTAAAGGTGAGCCGTCCCTCTCGCCTGGCCCTCCTGACCTGGCACCGGGGGGCTGCTGCCTGGGTGAGAGGTTCGGTCAGCGCACAGGGTCATCTCGCCATCCGTCCTTCCTGGAGGCCAGCGTCAGTGTGCCCCTGTGGGTCTGCCCACTCCTAGGAAGTGAGGTGTGGCTCCTGGAGATGCCAGGCGGGCAGGCGGGCACTCAGACACATCAGCTGTAGTTCTGTCCGTGTGTCACCTGCACGGGAAATGGGTCCAGTCACGTGTGATCACCGTTACGCCGGTCCTTTAGCTTCAAGTTGTGTTTTCCTTTTTAAAATACCTTTTTCCTTGTGACTTCATCATTCATGTTTTTTCTTGATTGTAGAAGTAGTATATCCTCACTGTAAAAAACAAAATGCAGCCGACCGGAAGAAAGTGCAAAGCCCTCCCACTTCCTTGACCATCCCCGCTGGGTGCTCCTCCTCCTGCTGAGCCGAGACCAGCTTGCAGGGTGCTGTCCGTGGTAAGACTGCGCCCCAGACTCTCTTCAGCGCCACCCCGAGATCCACCTGTGGAGCTGCGGAGGGGGAGGGGCGCCGCCGGAAGCCGTCCTGTCTGTGGTCCTGGACGCTGAGCCCACTGTTTGCCGCTGTCAGCGACTCGGCAGCAGCAAGCCTGCCTGTGTATCTGGGCACGTGCTTCGGCCCGCCTTTGGGGGGGATGCCCTCAACCAGAGGCTCAGCCTCATGTCCCCTTTGTGCACCGAGCACTGGTGTTCGCCTCACGGCGTGCTCCAAGGCCGAGTTCTGTTAGGGCAGCTGGCGGCACCTAGGAAGCCCTGAGAAGCGACGCTTCGGTTTTATCTTAGACCAGACGCGTCAAGTGCCTCCGGACGGCCCGCTGCCCATCACCCCCCGGGGGTGCCGAGGCCCCAGGGGGACATTTCAGGCCCAGTCCACGCACTTCTGTTCCTGCAGTCAGCCCTTCTTTTGTCCTTGAAGTGGTGACCATTTGGGTGCTGCTCCCCCCGAGGTCCTTGGAGTCTCGTCACAGGAGGGCCTGCTGACTCGGTCGGTGCCTCCTTGGAGATGTCACCATTGCTTCACGCGACAGCCCAGCGGGGTGCGGGGTGGAGGCCGCCCCTGACCGAGCGCCTTCCCGGAGGAGGAAGTGATGAGCCTCCTAAGGGCACAGGCTGGACTGCGACTATCACTCGGCGGTGACACGGGCTCAAGCGATGTGGGCAGTCGGTCCGCCAGACCAGGCTCTGAGCACAGGGCTTCGGCCTCTCCATGTGCACCACCTTCGGCCACTGCGCTCCGTCCCCGTCTCAGGGACTGTGGCCTGTGGCCACGGGCCAGTCCCCCTCACAGCTCTGGGCGCGAGAGGGGGCCCAGGACATGCTGTCTGCGGCACCCAGGGACATTGCAGGGTTAGCCACAGGCTCGTCATTTGTGGTGGTCGCTGTGTGTGTAGCGTGTGAGAAACCCAGGCTTAGAAGCCAGCGCAGAGGCGAAGCGTTTCAGAGGCCTGGCCAGTGGGCTGCAGGGAGAGCAGATGTGGGGCTCTGACCACTGGGACGAGTTTGGGGGACGCTCGCCCCCATTCGTGCAGGTGACATCTCTCCGAACCAGACGCCTCGCTGCTGCAGCTGGGAGCAGGCTGTCCCGTCTCCTGAGCCCCAGGGCGATCCTCGTGGGTGGGTTCAGCCGCTCTTCTGCTGGGTTTCGTTCTCAGCCACCAACGTGCTGGTGCAGAGCTTCGAGTGCAGGGCCAAGTTTGCCACTGACTGCGTTTAACGAAGCCCCGAGTGGCCACCTTGTGCCGAGGGACAAAGTCAGGCCCAGAGGAAACCCGTAGCTCGGGGAGCATCCCAGGTGGAGTGCCCCAGGGGAGCCTGGGCCTTCGGGGTGACCGGAGGGCCCCCTCGCCCTGGGCTGGGGCGCAGTGGGCTTCGGGGTTCCTGTGCCCCCTCCCCGGGTGCTGCCACCGTCCTGAAGCGGCAGGCGGAGCACTTCCAGTCACCTGATGGTGGGGACACCTGACGCCCAGGCTCAGGTTTCCGAGCCCGGCCACCGCCCGGCCGCTGTAACTACAGCCAGCTTTGGCCCCGCTTCTCCGAGTTACAGCCCGGACAGGGCCGCGCACAACTGCAGTATTTGAGAACAATGAAATATGCATGGCTATCGGTGACAGCCCCATAAAGTGCAGCAATTAGCCCGTAATCCGAGAGCGGGAGCCGGCCCTCGCAGCCCGTGGCTCCCCATTAGTTAAATGCATTTTGTACTCCTCATCCCATCAAATCAACTAACACTTCCTTTAATTGGCTCATGAATTATACAGCCGCCCGCATTATAATTTAATCGCCGGTAAACATTCATAGGGCCCGCAGTAAAGCAGCTCGCGCTCATTAATTCGTTAATTTCAGCAGATGGAAGGGGAGAGCCGATGAACAGTGGCAGAACAGAGCGCCTTGGGCCATGGAAGAAGGAAGAAAAGGTGGGGGGCCGTTTAGGTTTTTAAGGGCTGTCAGAAACTCAATCTGTGAGCTGTCAGCCGCCCGGACCCGTCCCCACCCCCTCCGCTCTGCCGGCTGTGGGAAGTGACTGGCGGATTCATGCGGAGGCTTGTCAGCCGTCTTTAAACATCAAGCCGGCGGGTAAACCGAGCCCAGTGTAAATTAATTCTTGTCTTACGGGCCCCCCTTTCTCTGTCCCCATGAATATTTCATGACGGGCAGCATAAATATTAATTCTAATAGCTCTGCACAGTGGTTATTATTTCTGTTTTATGACAAATATTCATAAAAGATTCAGGACCCCGTTTTGGAATATTTACACACTTGATGGTGAATTTCCCCAGATTCCCGGGGACACTGTAAACATATTGGGGTTTTCTTGATGGACTGTCCCCCCTTAATTAGTACCACTGGTTATCAATATTTAATCAGATCGAGGTTTTCGGAGAAGTAAAACCTACGAGGTTGGAGGGAGAAGGGCGTTTTCTGCCTTCGGTCTGCATGGGAGGGACGTTCCTGGCGGCCGGCGACCTGACCGCGGATCGCCTGGCGGTCCACCGGGAAACCGCGTCCGTGCCGGGCGGCGTCTGTTCTCTCCCAGCCGCGCTGGCGGCGCCCAGCCCACCGAGAGCGTCCTTCTGCAGCGACGGGCTTAATGCACCCGGGAGGAATTAAAGCCTGGGTCTAACTAGCTCTGCGGGGGTTCCTGAGGCAAGGCGGGGGGAGGGGGGGCTCTCTGGAACCCGTGTTGTTTATCGTTAACCTGACAGGCAGCAGTGCACTGCGACCCCGGTGAGGTGAACCAAGTAGGGTCCCCGCCCGGGGTGCCCGGTGTGTCTTAGGTGATGGAGAACACAGGTGGGATGGCAGGTTCTGCCTGAGGCGGGGCGCAGCGAGCCTTGAGGGTGGGGGTGCATACATGGTGCCGACTCCAACCCCCCCAAACCTCCAGACCCGCTCGGACCACTGCAGGGAATGAAGCACAGTCTGTTTTCATGCAGGAAGACAGCAGGGCCGCCAAAGAGCGTCCCGGGGTCGGGGGACTGGAGCCCAGGCGGAGGCGTCCCTTCACCCCCGGCCTAAGGCTTTCTGTCCGTGACACGGGCGCGGGCCCCATGCTTCTCGCGAGGATTGAGTGGGACAAGTTACGTGGTTGCCAGGGGCCGGGAGCTGGGGGCCGGAGAGGGCCCGCTCGTGGGTATAGTGTGCTTTGGGGGATGGAAGCGGACCGCTCTGCCGGTGGCACACTGCAGGTGTACGAAAACCCTCGCCTTGTGCAAGTTCAAGGGGTGATGGCAGCTCAGTACCGTGGTGAGAAAACAGCCAGAACGATCACAACATCGGGTTGCAGCCCCTGGAAATGCTTCGAGCCGGAGCGGCAGCTGACCACACTCCTCACAGCCGAGCCGCAGTCTCCCTCCAGGAGGAGCCGCTGGAGCCCTCAGTGCGGCCACGCCAGGGACACGGACACGTCCACCAGCTGACCACACTCCTCACCGCCGAGCCGCAGTCTCCCTCCAGGAGGAGCCGGTGGAGCCCTCAGTGCAGCCACGCCAGGGACACGGACACGTCCACCAGCTGACCACACTCCTCACAGCCGAGCCACAGTCTTCCCTCAAGGGGGAGCCAGTGCGGCCACGCCAGGGGCTCCGACACGTTCACCAGCCCAGGTGCACTCTGGGGACTGCTGCAGACTGCGGATCTAAACTGGTGTCCGCGCAGGCGCACTTCGCCGCCGGTCTGTGCTGAGCAGAGTTCCACAGCGGGGGGGACCCTGTGCGGGCAGGTGAGGGTGCAGCGCCAGTGCTCTGGGTGCGAGGTAGACAGTGGAGTGTGGCCAGTGCCCAGGGAAGACGGTGGGTTTCCAGGAGCACGCAGGAACTTCATGTCATGAACACACCCGCGACCAGTTGGGTAGGGAACCAGGCCCCTCAAACTGACACAGAGCTGAAGGGTGATGGAGGAAAAGGGGGGGTGACGAATGTGGTGCCCAGTGGCCCTAAGAGCCATGGGGCTCCACCAAGGTGAGCGCCTGTCCTGACGACCGCTTTGCTGAGTGCACGGGCGCGAGGGGTGTGGGGCGAGGGCCGAGTTGGGGAGAGTTTGGACCCAGGGCCTTCCTGGGGCCGAGAAAAGACACTGGCCAGAGTTCATAAAGTGTGCGCCTGTGTCCCCATAGGTCCAGGGTGAGGGTCATTGTGGAGGTGGCGCCATGGGCCGGCACAGACTGGCCCGGCTTGTCGTGTAGCCCCAGCCAGCTTTGCGCTGCCTGATGTCAGTGCTGCAAGCCCGCCTGCCTTCCTCTGCGGGAAGTTTGCAGAACTGCCCGGTGCCGAGGACTTGCCGTGACTGTCGCAGGAGTGCCTGGCGGCAGCGTGCAGAACATGCGCCTCTTTCTCCCTCGTGCTGAAGGAGGCAGAAACTTTAAGACAACTTTAACATGGAGACGGATCACGCAGGAACGTGAGCCCTGGGCCACTCCCCTTGAACCGGATCCCTGCATTTTGAGTAGCACGTGGGGAGTGGCCCGGCGTGCCCGCTCATGTCCTGGTGAACGGCAGTCCCGGGGTGCTCTTGCCCCAGGAGAGACTTCAGACACAGTCAGTGTAGATTTGCCGCTCGGTTATGCCCAGTTGTAAACAAGAACTGGTTGGGGAGCCCCCTTTATAGGAGTGGGGGGCAGGGAGAGACAGAACATGGCAGCTGCACCCTGAGGGCCGGAGACGGGGTGCTCGGGTTGAACATGAGGTTGAAGTGGCAGCCCTTCAGTCTTCACATTGGACTCTGTCAGAGTAACAAGTGTACATGGGCAGAGTAACCTAGTAACATGCACAGTAACAAATGTAACAAGTGTACAGAGTAACATAGTAACGTGTACAGTAACAAATGTAAGAAGTGTACAGAGTAACATAGTAACGTGTACAGTAACAAATGTAACAAGTGTACAGAGTGACATAGTAACGTGTACAGTAACAAATGTAACAAGTGTACAGAGTGACATAGTAACGTGTTCAGTAACAAATGTAACAAGTGCACAGAGTGACATAGTAATGTGTACAGTAACAAATGTAACAAGTGCACAGAGGAACATAGTGCACGACTTCAGATTCTGGGCAGGGCTTGTCCATACTCTAGGGAGGCCTTGTGTGTACTCTGTCCTCCCCTGCGCTGTCGCACAGTCCTTTCCAGCAGCAGTGACGGGGTCTGCAGCCCAGTCTGGCCCCAGGCCCTGCCCCTGAGCTGATGGGCCGTGCTCTCCAAGGTGGAACAGGCCTCCTCGCTGTCGCCAACCCCGTTCACTGCATGTCTGTTCAGCACTCCCAGTGCAGGAAGGCCACAGCACAGGCAGGCAGCCCAGCGCCCGGCTGGCTCTCCAGGGTGCAGAGGTGTGGATTCTCCAGCAGGCGGCCGATCTGTGTTTTTATATTTGATACTCTATGTATAGTGCACATGGCACCCTCCACCCTGTCTCTCCCACGTCCCTGTCCCTGCCACTCCCAGTGCAGTCCCATGTCTCTCTGATGTGCATGCTGACACCGCCTGGTCCTCGCTGCTGTCCCAGGTACCAGCGCGGCTCCCTCTGCCGTCATGCTAGGTGGAGGCCGTGTCCTGCCCAGTCTGTAGAGATGCTCTCTCTGTGCCATGCGAGCGCCCCCCCACCCCCGCCCCGTGGCCATGGCACAGGGACTGATTCGGCAGCAGCTTCCCTTGCATCACCTCTTCCCCGGTTTGCTTAAACACGAGCAGACTATTCTAAGTGCATGCGTCATTTTGCATTGTTCCTGGTGGTTCTTTGTGCGCTCTGCTTCCTGGTTCCATAGCGGTCATTGCAAAGTCCCCCTTGAGAGAAGACCCCCTGAGCACGCCATGGCCGGAGACCCCACCCTTGCCCGGAGGAGTGCGCTCTGAGAACGTGCCAGCCCCCAAGGGGCTCCGAGTGGCAGAGTCCAGGTCTGCATGTAAACCCAGCGGCACCAGTGAGACTCAGCACCGCCCTCCAGATGGCAGGAACTGGGGAAGGAGGAGGCAGTTTGAGCTTTTGTAAGGAAACATTTCCTAGACCAGACTTTCCCAATTGGAATATCAAATTTGGAAACACAGAGTAGTAAGGGGTCTGTTGGTGCCTCGTGTATATTATTTGTGCATATAGCTCAACGTTTCTACATGTTCTGGAGACAAGTCCTTTATCATATATGTATTTTGTAAATATTTCCTCTTGGCCTGGGCATATCTTTCCTTAATGTTTTTGAAGAGCAGAAGTTTTTGTTTTAAAAAAAAATTTTTTTCTTTATTGATTTTAGAGGGAGAGGAAGTAAGAGATAGAAACATTGATGAGAGAGAACATCGATCGGCTGCCTCCTGCATGCCCCCCACTGGGGATTTGGCCCACAACCTGGGCAAGTGCCCTGACCAGGAATCTAACTGGCAGCCTCTTGGTACATGGGTTGATGCTCAACCACTGAGCCACACTGGCTGGGCTGAAGAGCAGAAGTTTTTAATTGACTTTCAATAAGATTGAATTTTGTCAAAATTTTTTATAGATCACGGTTTTGGTTTCATATCTAGAAAATCTTTAACCCAAGGTCACAAAGATTTTCTTCTAGAAGTTTAATCATTTTAAGTGTAGGTCAGTGATCCACCTTGATTTAAATGTTGTAGGTGGTGTGAGGTATGGGTCAAGAGCATCAACTTCATCATCATTATTTGCATGACTGCACTTCCGGGTGGAAAAAAATCCCCCAAACCATTTCTCCTCCACTGAGTCGCCTGCCTCCCCGTTGACAAGCGAATGGCTGTGTTTGTTCGAGTCTGTCTCAGGATCCTCATTCTGCCCGTGTACCCTGTGTCTGTTCTCTCTCTAACACGCCTGCTAGCGTGATTGCTGGAACTTTCTAGTAAGCCTTGATATCAATTTGTTCTTCTTTTCCAACATTTTTTTACCCCACAATTTCAATTCCCTTCCAGAACATAGAAATTTTAGAATTAACGTGTAGAATCTTTTAAAAACCTCGCTGGGATTTCGGCTGGGATTGCACTGACTCTTCAGCTCTGTTGGAGGAGCTTTCCAATCGGAATAGCATGGGGTCTCCGAGTCCGCGAACATGGTGTAGTTCCCCACGTGTTTGGGTCTCTGACTTCTTACATCAGTGTTTGTAGTTTTCAACTACAGATCTTGCATATATTTTGTTAACTTCACACCTAAGTATTTCATTTTTGTACTATTGTAAGCAGCACTTTAAAATTTCAGTTGCCAGTTGTTTACTGCTAGTATCTAGAGAGTCCATGTATTTTTTTATATATATATTGATTTTGTACCCTGTAAGTTTACTAAATTTACTTACTCTAGTAGCTTTTTGAAGATTCTTTGGGGCTTCTACTTAGATGATCATGTTATCTGCAAATAGACAGTTTATTCTTTTCCTTAATAATTCATATGCTTTTTATTTCTTTTTCTTGTCATATTGCACCATCAGGACTTCTGGTGAGATGTTGAATAGGAATGGTGAGAGCAGACATCCTTGCCTTGTTCCCAGTCTTAGGGGGGAAACATGCAATCTCACCATTAAATATGACATTAGCTATAGTTTTTTTGTGTGTGTAAATATCCTTTATTGGGTTAAGGAAGTTACTTTCTAGTTCTAGTTTGCCTAGAGTATTCATCAGGAATTGATTTTTGTCAAATGCTTCTTCGACATCTATTGAGATGATTATATGGTTTTCCTTCTTTAGCCTAAGGATGTGGTAAATTACACAGACTGGTTTTCAAATGGTGAACTGGCTTTTCATTCCCAGGCTAACCTCACGTAGCTGTAACACATTATTTTTTTTATGTATTGCCGGATTCAATTTGCTGTTACTATATTGAGTACTTTGGCATCTACATTCACATGGGTCATTGGTCTGTAGTTTTCCTATAGAGTCCTTGTCTGGTTTTTGGTGTCAGGGAAGGGCTGCCTAATTAGTTTTATTCTCTGCTCTTCTGAAAGAGTTTGTTTAACGATGGCATTATAGTTACTATGGAATTAGTACTATCATATAGCACATATATGCTGTCCATCCCTTCATTTCTATATGTGTGTGTATATTCAGAATCTCATTAAATTCTAAGTTTTTTCAAGGCCTAAGAAGCACTCCTTCCCCCACCCTCACCATGATGTCTAGTGACTACACTGTGGTGCCTCTAGATGGTGATCAAATGTATATAACATGGGACTTACTGCTTTAACCATTTGCAAGTGTGCAGCCCAGTGGCACTTAGTGTGTTCACATTGTTGTGCAGCCATCGCCACCATCCGTCTCCAGAACTTTCTTTTCTTTTTGTTTTTAATCCTCACCCGAGGGTATTTTTCCATCCATCTTCAGATAGAGTGGGAGGGAGGGAGGGAGGGAGAAAGAGAGAGAGAGAAACATCGATGTGAGAGAGACACATCGACTGGTGCCTCCCACACGACCCCAACCGGGGCCAGAACGAACCGCAACTGAGGCACATGCCCTTGATGGGAATCGAACCTCTGACCCCTTGCTCCACGGGCTGAGGCTCTAACCGCTGAGCCAAACCAGCCAGGGCCCTCTCCAGAGCTTTTTCTTTTTTTGTTTTGTTCAGGTAGAGTGGGGGGGGGGGGGAGAGGAACAGAGAGAGAGAGAGAAACATCGATGCGAAAGGGACACATCGAGTGGCCGCCACCCGCACAACCGACCAGGGCCGGGGACAAACTGCAACCTAGGTACACGCCCCTAGCGGGAACCGAACCCGGGTCTCTCAGGACCGCAGGCCGACGCTCTAACCGCTGAGCCAAACCAGCCAGGGCTCTCCAGAGCTTTTTCATCTTCCCAACTGAAACCCTGCCCCCATGAAACACTAACTCCTTATTCCCCCTCCCTAGTCCCCGGCTCCCACTGCCCTACTTCCCATCTCCGTGGATTTGGCTCTAGGGGCCTCATGTACGTGGAAGCATTCAGTATGTGTCCTGGCGTATTTCACTCAGCACAACGTCTTCAAGGCTCATCCTTGTGGTAGCAGCTGTCAGAATTTCCTTCCTTTTTAAGGCTAAATAATATTTCATTGTACACTTACACCATTTATTTTTATTTTTATTTTTAGAGAGAGAGAAACATCGATGAGAGATTGGCTGCCTCCTGCGTGCCTCACACTGGGGATTGAGCCCACAACCTGGGCATGTGCCCTGACCGGGAATCGAACCAAGGACCTCACCTCGGTGCATGGGCCGATGCTCAACCGCTGACCCACACAGGTCGGGTGCACTTACACCATACTTTGTTTATCCATCATCCCATTCCCTGCTGGACATTTGGGTCATTCCTTTCTTTGGCTATTATGATTGCTGCTGCCATGAGCGTTGGTGTAAAAACTCCTGTTTAAGCCCCTGCATTCGATTCTTTGGGGTTTGTACCCAGACTTGGCATTTCCGGATAATGTGGTAATTCGATGTTGACCTTTTCGAGGGTCTCATACCATTTCCCTCAGGGTGGCAGCGTTTTACATTCCCGGGGGTTCCAGCGCCCTCGCGTGCTCGCCGGTGCTCGCCACCTGCTGGGGTTTGGATAGCAGCCATCCTGGGGGTGTGAGGCGGTGTCTCACTGCGGCGACACCATGGTGCCTTGTTGGAGCTGGGCGCAGAGGGAGGCTTATTGTTGTGATCACGGGGTCCAGGGGGCCGGGACGCCACAGTCAAAGCCAGTTACTGCGTGTCACCTCTCTCCGTTTGTCAGATGGACCCATGAGCCCAGGGAACAGCATCCCTCAATTTACAGTGACTTTCGCTCTGGAGGGGCGAGCTTCAGGGCCTTTGAGGAGGAAGGCTTCCTTCGCTCCCCGAACTGAGCCCCAGGCAGGGTGGCCAGGGGGCGGGGTGAGGGCGGGTCGGAGATCCTAGCTGTCACGGGGTATCTGACAGCAATGCCCAAGTGACAGAGATGAGCCCTCAGGTCTGAGACAGTCTCCTCCTGGTACCCTGTCCAGGTCGGAGCAGAGCAGTTGTTATCCACCTCGAGTAGTCGTGGCCTCCTCTTGGGCCAGCTTGATGTTGTTGTTAATCCTCACCCGAGGATATTGCTCCATTAATTGTTTTCAGATAGAGTGGAAGGGAGGGAAGGGAGGGAAGGGGGAGAGAGAGAGAGAAACATCATGTGAGAGAGACACATCGATTGGTTGCCACCTGTGTGACCCCAGCCAGGGCCGGGGTTGGGCCAGCTTGAGATCAGCATCTCTCAGGGTGGGGCCTGGGCCTGGGTCTTCTCAGGCGACCCCACTGCCTGGGATGAGGCCGCGGATTGGAGCCAGGCTTCCCACGCCTGTGCTGCGGCCCATCCACAGCTGCAGGGCTCCCCAGCCCTCGCCTGCAGGGTGTGGCTGAGCAGCTCTCCGGACAAGCGCTCCAGGTGACGCAAATTCAGACATACTCGGGCCCCACGGGAGGGAGCAGGCTGCTGTCTCCAGTCTCGGCTTGCCTACAAGTCACTGCATCTCGTTAGCCGGAGATGCCATCACGGGTGGGCAGTGCGAAGCTGCTGGGCCGGCACCCCACCCTGAGTGGTGAGGCCTGGAGGCAGCCCCAGCCTCAGAAGGTGCCATCCCAAAGGCAGGTGTCCGCCCGCCCGCCCTCGGCGAGGCCAAGCCCCCTCTGCTCACACCCCAGTGTCCCTGCCCAGCGCCGGGCGCTGAGTAGTCGCCTTCCTTGCCTTCACCACCCTCCTTCCCTGGCTGCGGCACTGTCACCGAGGGGCAGGAAACAAAACGCGGGCGGGGGGGTTGGCACACGGCTGTGTCTGCGGGGGCCGCGGGGGTGCGGGGGCCGCGGGAGGAGGGGCGAGGGGGGCGAGGGGGCGGGGCGCAGCTCCTCTCGGGAGGCTTTTCCCTGTTGCCTGTCTCAGGTGCCAGTCTGGTGTCCTTGTGTTTCTGACCGTGCCCCCCTTCCCGAGCCACCCTCCTGAATCAGCGCCAGTGGTCTTGACATGCCGGGTCAATAATCTTCCAGCTGGGGCTTGTGTTTGAAGCAGCAGCAATGACCAGGGATTGGAAACCGGCCTCCTCTCCACTGGCGCTCGGAGTGGCGCCACCAGCCACCAGCGCAGTTGCGGCCGAGTCCTGGTGTTGCCGTTGGGCCTGGGGGGCCCGGGGACGCGATGGGGCGCAGCGTGCTCAGTGTAAGGGATGAAAGTGCGTTGGGAAGCCCCTGCTCCCCGTGCTCAGAAGCTCCTCCACCTCCAGCGCCTTACTTGGCGGCGGCTGTTTTGTAGCATGTTGTGATCAGAAGTCATTACCGAGGACGTGTGCCGGGGAAACCGTTGCACCCACCCTGTGGACTGGGCGGGCGGGCGGCTTCAGCTCCCATCGGGTCCCAGTGAGGGGTGTCCTGGCGCCTGGGCAGAAGCGAACCTCGGCAAACAGCTTGGGCAGACAGCGAGGGGAAGGGAGGCAGCGGGAGCAGCCGGCCTGCGGGGGAGCGTGGTCTCGGGGACTCACCTTCTTCTCAAGCTCACACTTTCTGGAGCGACTGGCACTGAGAGCCCAGATGCATTAGGGGTCCTTGGGGAACAACCGCAGGAAAACCCAGCTCATCTCAGTGTGAGCAAAAGAGGAGACGGATGTGTTCATGCCAGGGAAACAGTGA
Source organism: Molossus molossus (assembly GCF_014108415.1). Classification (NCBI taxonomy): domain Eukaryota; kingdom Metazoa; phylum Chordata; class Mammalia; order Chiroptera; family Molossidae; genus Molossus; species Molossus molossus. The sequence goes on from NW_023425349.1 coordinate 3,431,900, forward strand.
GGGCTGTGATGGCTTCAGGCACAGCTTGATCCAGGGCCCCAGACAGGCTCTCTGAGCATCTCTCTGCTCTCTTAGGGTGGGCTCCGTCCTCAGGTGGGCTCCCTCTGGGTGCAGGCCCCAGGCAGCCCCAGGCATCCATGCCATCGGCCATCGGCCTGACAGCCCCAGCAAAATGCGCCTCCTTTTCTCTGCAAGCGGGCAGCCTCTCTAGGCCTGCCTGGACTGCCTGCACCCTGACCCAGTCCTTGGCCAGGAGGAGCTGGCTCTCAGATGGGCCACATCTGGGCCCCTCAGGCCCAGCCCTACAGCGCGGGGTGAGTTCACTCCAGATGCCTCTCAGGGACGAGAGGGATCTGGGTGGCACCGTGAGGTGAGGGAAGCAGCGAGTGTGGGGTCACTGGGCAGCCCTGTCTGCACCCCTCACAGTCGGCTGTGCCGCGTCCTTTGTCTCTCAGACCACTGACTCCGAACCACTTTTATTTATTATTTTTTTAATCCTCACCCAAGGGTATTTTTTCCATTTATCTTCAGATAGAGAGGGAGGGAGGGAGGGAGGGAAGGAGAAGGAGAGAGAGAGAGAGAGAACGACTGGCTGCCTCCTGCACGACCCCGACCAGGGCCGGGGATGAACCACAACCAAGGTATGTGCCCTTGACCGGAATTGAACCCGCGGTCATTGGTCTGCGGGCTGATGCTCTACCGCTGAGCCAAACTGGCCAGGGCGACTCCAACCCGCTTTTGAGAACTGGCCCCCTTTGAGAATCTGCTGAGAGACGAACCCGTTCTCCCCAGACAGCACGTGTGGTCAACAGTCTGTATCTAATTGCCGGGGGTCTGGGGACCTGCAGGGGTGCCAGGTGTTGTCCGAGGTGGTGGGCTCCGTGGCTCGGGGCTAGCAGCCCCTGCGGTGCCTGCCGCCCAGCACGCCTGGGCTCCCAGGGGCTCTGGTGCAGGTGGCCCCTGGGAGGAGGGCGACGTCCGGCGCCTCCCAGCCCGGCTGCCCGCGGAGTGCTCAGGCCGGCCCGGTGGCTGCCCTGGCCGAGCTGGAACACTGAGCGTAGGCAGAGGTGGACGGACCCTAGAACCACGCACACACGTCCCTGCCCCGGCTTCAGTGTGTCCGAGCACCGCTGGCTGTCAGGGTGCTGAGTGGGGTCTGGCGTTGCTCTGGGCCCAGCAGGTGGCACCTGGGCCCGAGAGGCTGGTCCACGGCCCATGCGGACCAGTGTCCAGTTGTACCCACCAACCGTGGCCTCTTTGGAAGCCTGCTCGACACTTCTTGGGTGACAGTGAGGGGCTGCTCCGTCCCGAGAAGACAGTCTGAGAGGTGGCCCAGGTCACCCACAAGCCCACGGTGGAGGGGAGAGTCTTACCATCTGTGTGACTTCAGAGTCCTCCTGAAGGACTCCCCCACGCTCACCCAAATGCTGCCCCCAGAGCCCCCACGGAGTGTTGGGGGCTGGGAGCCATCCGGAGCCCAGGGTGCAGAGAGCTTCCACAGCAGGGAGGCCGCCTGCACCCTTCCCAGGACTCCGAGCTCCCGAGGCCCCGCCCACCTCCAGGTGGATGCCGATCCGGGCTGGGCTCCTTCCAGCCGGTCATGGTGCCCGTCCGTCCCTGCAGGGTGTTCTTCCTGAACGTGCCGTTGGACTCTGTCATCGAGCGGCTGACCCTGAGGAGAACGGATCCTGTCACCGGAGAAAGGTTTGTGCCAGCCTCCTGGGGGTTGGCCACCTGAGGGCTGGGGGCCAGGCCCCACTGGGGACCTCCTCTCCCTGCCTGGCTGACAAGATGCGAGAAAGGGGCCCATCACCCCCAGCTCCTCTGGGCAGCCTCTGTCCACCCCCTGCCCGGAGGAGAAGCCAGGACGCGGTGTCCCAGGTGCGGCAGCCCACGTGGCCCTGGGCGGCAGCTCCGACCCCGGTGTGTGAACTGGCTGCCCTGGCAGGTGTGGCCCGTGCATGTGGCTGGGCCTCTGCTGTCACAGTGACGCTGCGCACCCTGTGGATCGGGGTGGGTTCTGAGTGTCACTCTGTGAGCTGGCCGAGGGCAGTCACTGTGTGCGTGTTGAACTGCAATTGAAAGTTGCTGCCACTGCAAAGGGTAAAAGCTTCCTCCCTGGTAAGCCAGGCTTCCCGGCAACCAGGACCACGTTTCTTGGCAACCAGGACCACGTTTCTTGGCAACCAGGACCACGTTTCTTGGTAACCAGGACCACGTTTCTTGGCAACCAGGACCACGTTTCTTGGCAACCAGGACCACTGCAGGAGCGGAGTGAGGAGGGGCAGGAAGGAAATACCAGGATTTTTCTAAACTATGGGCCCGATGTCTTCTCTCATCCTGGCAGTGGGGGACAGCCTTTTGCTGACCCACGTCAAGTACCACGGCCCTCATGTTGCCCTGGGGCCTCTCCCAGCAGTGACCATCTGTGGCACTTCCTGCCACCTCTGCTCCCATTCGTTGTGAGCATGTCTCCCCCCCTTCCTTTAAGCCCCACAAACGCAGTGCCATTGTGCTGTCAACAGCAGATGAAACGCCAGGCACGGAGCAGATGCTCAGTGCACACTGTCTGGAGGGGAGAAGAAAGGGCGGCAGGGAGAGGAATTCGGACGGCATCTGTCCCGTCTGTCCCTCTCCCCTGGGCACGGACCATGGTCTGGGTGTCTAGCTCCCACGCCCAGCCAAGGCCGTGCACAGAGCTGGTGCACAGTGAGTGTTCCGTGGTGGTGTCTGACTCGGTCCACCGCCGGACCAAGGGCCCCTCCCCCTGCCGTCGGGGCTGCACCACGGACCCTGCTTGCGCTGCTCTCTCGCAGGTACCACCTCTTGTACAAGCCTCCTCCGACCATGGAGATCCAGGCCCGTCTCCGGCAGAACCCCAAGGACGCTGAAGAGCGAGTGAAGCTCAAAATGAGCCTGTTCTACAGGAGCTCCGCTGAGCTTGAGGAGTTCTACAAGCAGGCCATCACCCTCAACGGGGACCAGGACCCCTACACAGTCTTCGAGTACATAGAGAGCGGGCTCATCCATCCCCTGCCCAGTGAGGTCCTCTGAGGGCGCAGAGCAAGGGGCATCCCCAGGGGAACGAAGTTACTCCCCACCCCCACCTTCTGGAACCCCAGCCGAGCCAATAAAGAATGCGGGGTGCAGTCTCACGTGTCTGAGGGGAGGTGGCTGGAGGTGGCCTTGTTTTGGCGCCTGGGGGCACAGAATGGGTGAAACCCACGGAGGCCATGAAGCAGCGTGGCAAGCGGGTCAGGGCCGGGGTGTGCTGCGGCCCCAGCACCAACGCCCCGTGCGCCCGGGAAGTCACCGCCCCGAGCCTGTCTCTCACAACCGCATGGGGGCGCGAAGGTCGGGGCGGTTGCTGTGCCAGCCGAGCCGGTGAGCACGCAGGGAAGCCCGGCACCGCGCCCGGCACACCGCAGCACTCAGGGAGCGTGGTTGACGCACGCTTACCCTCTAGGGGGGTGCTGCCCAGTGGAACTCTCTGGAACGAGGCACACTCTGCACTGTCCACGTGGCCACCCGTAGCTGCAGGTGCAACTTGACTTTCATTGATTTCAGTGTACAAGCCCCACAGGGCTGGAGGCTGCTGTGCTGGGCACACTCAGCTGTTCACTAGAACCCCATGGAGGGTGCCCACAGCGCCTAAAAGTGGCCATGGAGGGACAGTTCAGTGACACCGGTGGCCCGCAGAGCTTGGGATCCTCTATCAGGAGTCCCAGCTCCTGCCCCCATTATTTCCTTTGACCTCGTTGGGAAGGTGGTCGGGTGTCCCTCTGTTGACAGAAGAGGACACCGTAGCCACCGAGGGTAAGTGACTGGCCTAAGGTCACTCGGCTCCAGGCTGCGGCTGACCCCGGTGCACAGGTGCTCTCTGTCCGCGGACTCAGCAGGCCGGACCTGTCTGGGCCTGAGATGGATTCCAGGCTCTGGGCTCTGGGCAGCTTGGGGACCCCCAGCCTGCTGGCTGAGCCCCTTGTGCCTGGGGGGACCCAGAGCCCCTCCAGTAAAGACCTACCCCCGCTCCAGCTGTGGAGTGACCGTGCAGTGACGCTGGTGTGCACCCAGCCACGTCCTGGGCCTGCCCTCGGCCCAGTGAGTCCGGCCTCCTGGGGCTGGGCCCCTCTCCAGAGGGGGTGTCCTCTCCTCTGCACCTTCTCTGTTGGGCAGCTCAGCCCCCGGCCCGCTGCTTGCCCTGCACGGACCCTGGGTTTTACCTCCTGAAACTCCATCAGGGCCCTCCCCTGCCCGGGCCCCATTTCTTCCCAACCCGCACAGGGAAGAGGGTGTCTACCCTGAAAGGCCCCCGAGAAGGGGCTCCTCAGACCCCAGGAGGCCTCAGGAGGGGTTCAGTTACAGACCAGGTTGCCAACGCTGCCTGCTCCGCTCCGTGCCCAGCGTGCACTCTGCCCGCCTGTATCCAGCTTCCCAGACCGGAGGAGACAGTGAACTGGGAAGGTGGCCAGCCTGGCCGGGCTAGGGGTCACCTCCCTTGCCCTCCGTCCTCGGCTCGTCATTTCAGACACCAGAAGACATGATCTCACTGTACCGGAACCAGCAGTGAAACGCCATCGGACGTAAATCCTTAGCCAAAGAAAAGACACCGTGAAGCAGTCATTTCCCTAGTTAACACATTCGTGCCTGCTGAGTGGACGACCTGCTCACGGGGGCGCCCACACCACCGGCCCCGCCCTCGGCGCCCCCTCCATGCCGCGCTGTGAGGCAGGCGCCGTCCTGGGCCCCCACGGCTGTGTGACCTTGGGCCGAACAAATGGGTCCTTGCCTCCTGGGCGGCACTGAGCAGGCGCTGCGGGCGCTGCACAGGCCGAGGGGGGCGCTGCGGGCGCTGCACGGGCCGAGGGGGGCGCTGCAGGCGCGGCGGGCGCTGCACAGGCCGAGGGGGGCGCTGCGCAGGCCGAGGCGGGCGCTGCGGGCGCTGCACAGGCCGAGGGGGGCGCTGCACAGGCCGAGGCGGGCGCTGCACAGGCCGAGGGGGGCGCTGCGGGCGCTGCACAGGCCGAGGCGGGCGCTGCACAGGCCGAAGGGGGCGCGGCGGGCGCTGCACAGGCCGAAGCGGGCGCGGCGGGTGGCACACAGGCGAGGCGGCACAGTGACAGCCATGCTCAGTGACAGCGCCGGCAGCTGTGCCTGCCTCGTTCTCGCTGCTCCCTGAGCTGTGCTACTTTCACCCATGAATAAGGGAAGTGGGGCTCGGAGGGTTAAATCACGGCCGCAGGCTGCCCGTGGTGAGTGGAGTGGTGAGTGGACGGGGCTCATGGAAGAGGGCGAAGAGCTCAGCCAACCTAAGGTCACTGCCTGTCCCTCCATGTCCACTCGTGGGCGCTGTGGGCTCTGCAGGCCCCAGAGCCCCAATTCCAGTGGGACCCGAAGCCCAGCCTTCCACAGGGTTCTGGCAAGTCTTAAACAGCTTTGTGTGTCTAGACCTGCCCCCCAACACAGCAGAGGGGCCAGGACCCCAGTCCGAGGACCCACAACTCCCCACAAGGCACCTGCCTTCCCCTGCAGCAGGGGGGGTTGGGCTGTGGGATGCTGTCTCTCTCCGCCCTGGCGTCCAGGCCCTGCAGCAGGGGTTGGGGGGTGGGCTGCGGGGCACTGCTCCCTCTGCCCTGGCGTCCAGGCCCTGCAGCAGGGGGGTGGGGGGGGGGCTGCGAGGCGCTGCCTCCCTCGGCCCTGGCGTCCAGGCCCTGCAGCAGGGGGGTGGGGGTGGGCTGCGGGGCGCTGCTCCCTCGGCCCTGGCGTCCAGGCCCTGCAGCAGGGGGGTGGGGGTGGGCTGCGGGGCGCTGCCTCCCTCGGCCCTGGCGTCCAGGCCCTCCAGCCGCTGGCGTGGGGACAGTGCCAGGACAGCGTGGGCTTCATTGAGCTGCGCGGGGCGCCCCGCTGGGGTGGGCCCGACGTGCCCCTGCTCCTGTGGGTGGCTGCCTCGGGCAGGCCGAGAACAAAGGGCGTCATCCCGCCCAGCTTTGCGGCCGCGCGCGCGAGCTCCGCGCCAGCTGGGGGCCGGGGCCTCTCGGGGGCTCCGCTCGCCGGCGCCCAGGCTGCTGCTCGCGCCCAATTGGGCGGCGGGCAGAGTCATCAGCATCCAGTTCCCGCCCCGAGAGGCCCAGGCCGACAGCCAGAGGGCCAAGGCCTTGTTAACGTCGAGCTCGGGCTCTGCTTGAAGGTCACTGCCGACCAACTCACTGCAAGAGAACAAATCATTCCGATGTGGTCATGAAAGTAAGTCCTTGGTTCCTTTTCGATCTGTTGTGGTAAATGGTCACCGCGAACTCTCACCTCTCTGGGCTTGGCACCCTGGCTTACGTCTGCCCTAGGAGGTCCCCTCCCTTCCTGCTGCTCTGGCAGAGGGAAATGCAGCCGGTGTCCCCCACCCCCACCCCGCAGCCTCCACAGGTGTTTCTCCTGTGGGGACTGCCTGCAGCTGACGGGACCAGCGTGGCACCTGCTGGCGGCTCCCCGCTGCCCAGTCAGCTGGTCTCGCCCAGGAATTTGGGAAGAGAACTGGGGGCAGCTGGCCCCTCTCCTGGCAGCTGGCAGGGAGGAGAGGGCATTCAGGCAGCAACACCCACCTCACTCACTCAGCGAGCATTTATTGAGCGCCTGCCCCGTGCCCGGCGCTGGGGACCCAGCAGAGGGACACAGGACAAAACCGCTCCCTCGCTGGGCCTACACGTTACAAAGGTGGCAGAGACGAGAGAGAGACCATCTGAATTTTGATGGTCCTGATTGCCACCTCTGCCCTTGGTCCCACGCAGCGTCCCTCCGCCCTCCCAGCACGCACCTCTTGGCCTCGGGCAGCCACGGTGGTCTGGTTCGGACAGCAGGCGAGGACTGGGGCTGGTTCTGCCAGGCCTGTCGTTTTACAGACAGTGCCAGCCACTACCTGAAGCCAACCCAGCTGGCTCCCTGGGAGACCCCCCCGGGGAGGGGGAGGGAACTCAGAGCTGAGTTTTGAGGCACATATGAAGGTTCCGGGGCAAGAGAAAAAAGTTTCATATCAGCTGATCATGGAACACGCTTCCATTAAAAAAGAATAGAAGTATCATTGCATTATTATGTTACTTATTAAAAAACCCAAACAGAAACACATCTCAAAGAAAGTAAACTCCCATCCTCACCACAATAAAACCCATCATTGTCATTTTCGAGAAATAACCAGAGTTAAAGCTTGGAGTGGATGGATGGATGGATGGATGGACGGTCGGATGGAGAGATCTGGGTGTGACCACTGAGGGGGGTTACTGCCTGCGACCTTTTTTTTAACTGTGGTAACAATGCACATGCCATCTACCGTCTTAGCTCAGTTTCAGTGTACAATCCAGTATTATTAACTATCGGTTTATTCCTAGAGTGAGTCACTTTGGTTGTGATGTATCAGTTCTATTATACAGTAAATGTACTTACTCAAACATATATAATGAGTTCATTTGATAATATTTTGTTTTGGGTTTTTGCATCTGTTTGTTAGTAAGACTGGCTTTGTCTGATTTGGGTTCCCATCAAAGCAGACCCTGAGACAAGGACGTGGCTCGGGTGGTTTATCTGGGGAGAGGACCCAGGAAGCACCTCTGTGGCAATGGGGACAGAGACACGGAAGGGAGAAAGCCAATACATCTAGGTAGCGGGCAGGACCCTGCTGTGGGCACCTGGGGTGCAGTCCCACTGGGATCCTCCAAGAAATTATGTGGAATACCCCTCAAAATCATCCCCCAGAGACTGAGATGTTTACCCATCATTTCCCACACCCCTGTTTTGGAGTTGCCCCAAGGAAAGGCGACTCCCTAACAGGACTGGTTTCCCAAGCAAGTTCATGGGATGCTAGAGGGAGCCCTCAGGCAGGCGAGAAAAGACGCAAATGCTCGGGTTGAGAAACTGTCAGATACTGGACCGGGCGAGAGGGATACGGTGAGAGGTGGGAATAGTTTCTGCCACAGTCCACCCCTTAGGCTGTCCACACTGAGTCAACTGTGTCGATGGTTTGGGGACTGGCCAGCACTATCTCGAAAACAAGTCTTACATTAGAGGGTCAGCAGCCCAGCCCGAGCTCACCTGCTGCAGCTACCCGTAAGGTGAAAACTGATAGGCACCCAGGAGCACACAGGCTGCTGTTCCTAATGGTTGTTGCCCCTCGGACCTACGTGACGGGACCCAGCTCCGGCCGCGGGGTCACTCGGTGTCCATGGCCAGGTGCTGCCTTCGCCAGAGCCCAGCAGGACCAGCAGTGCGTGGTGCTCTGGGGCACAGGCGGGGCACTTCCATCGCTGCCCCGCCCCCATCGCTGCCCGCTCCTATCGCTGTCCCGCCCCCATCGCTGCCCCGCCCCCATCGCTGCCCGCTCCTATCGCTGTCCCGCCCCCATCGCTGCCCTGCTCCCATTGCTCCCGTCGAGAAGTCAGTTCCAGGTCTTATTATTGCCGCTTTTAAGGTGATGTCTTTTTTTTTTTTTGCTGAAAATGTTTGGTCTTTGATTTTCAGCAGTCTTATCACAGATATGTTTAAGTGTATTCTTCATTTTCTTTATCCTGGGTGCTGTTGGTCTAGCTTTCCTGGTTGTTCTCGGAGCTCTGGTCCGAGTTCCGTGGTGGTGAAGTCCCCGCCGTCAGTACTTGGTGTGAGTTCTCACCGGGCACTATTTCAATGGTGTGTGCGCTAACGTGTCACTGACGCTCTGTTGATGATCCCCCTGCACGCCTCATCCGTTTTCTGGAACGAGCCAAAGACTGATTTGACCTCGAGGTGGTTGCTAAAGGCCACTGCTGTCATGCACGCGGCTCCCTCTCTGCCCATGCCTGGGCATGGCTTACCCTGCCGGGGGTCAGGCCTAGAGGCCGAGCTTCCCTGCGATCGTGTGAGCCCGGGAAGACACGCACACGGGATGCAAATGATTCCGTTCTTTATTGTGAATAAAAAATTGGCCAGGATAACAATACTAGTGGCTCTGCACACAGAACATAACATATTCAAGGTTATTTCCCTTTTTACAAAACTGCAGTTCAGTACGGCACTGGAGATGAACAGCAACTGTGTCGGACTCTGAGGACTTGGACTCCCACAGGGGAATCCAAACTGGGAAAAGCTCAACACCAATGGGCTTTCGTTCACTGGACAGACGGGTGAGGAAGCAGAGGGTCTGTTCCACCGTCGTCAGTAATAACTACAGTGTGCACAGGGCTGCACACTGACCAGCACCCTCCACGGTTCCCACTGCGTTTTCTCTGTCATCCTCCCCACTGCACACTTTCCCAGAAACCTCTGCCCCAATCTTAGATAAAAGCTTAGGACACGGTGCGTCATCTTCAGGAAAAGAAGGCTGAACAGTGCTGAGGATACGGCACGGTCTGGTTCAGCCCAGGCAGCTCAGTTCAAACCCAAGAAAGAAACGGACCCTCTTCTGGTCGTGTGTTCTCTGCAGTGTTGAACACACTGGAAAAAGTGAAGCATGCTTCATCTTAAAGGTGGCAGGAAGTCACTCACTCTGCATGCCAGGAGCACCTGCCTGTGCAAGGCACTTGACCTTAGTGCTGCCGGAAGTACCAGTTCCTGCCCCGAGGAGCTTACAATCTAATAATGAACACTGTACACAGGTGTGATGAAGAGAAGCAGCCAGTTTTTCTGGACGGGGAGGGTGGTATTCCAAGCAAAATGTGTCGTTATTCTTAAAGTTAGCATTTAAATACAAAACATCTTGACACCACCTAATCAGATGGAAAAAAAATAAAAAACAACAACAAAATCCCGCCTTTTTATAACTAACTTTTTAGATGCCTGTTCTTTTTATTTCAAAAAGTGTCCTATGTAAACATACAAAAATTCAAAGCCAACACGAGGACTAGCGCGGGCGTTGGGTAAACATTTATCAGTATACACAACACAGACTATTTTTCTATACAGTCTTATTTTCGTATAAACAAGTTTGATATTCACTTGTCCTCATTCATTAAAGTACAAATCTGAGTCAAAGTCCTGAAAAAGACGTAACTGATTTTTGCAAAACAGAAGCAGAAGCCCTAGGCCTCCCTGTGGGCTGGGTGTGAAGCCCATGAAGTCAGCGGTCCTGGGGGCCGCCACAGCCTCCGGCGCGTCCAGTGCAACCTCCCGGCAGGGCCTTTCCCGCGAAGGTGACAGGGTTTCGTGATGGTGAGATGAGCAGTTTTTCACCTAAGAAATACACGTGACATTTAGAGTTCTGAAATTGAACTCTCCCATCCACAACACTTCAACTCGACAGCCTGTCGCCTGCTTTCTCGGCGTGGGCTTCACCGTCCCTCCTTCCAGCTCTCCCCGAGCCCGGATGAACGAATGACACCACGACAAGCCCGCCAGCGCCGCTCTAGATAAACGCTCTCGCTGGGACCTCTGACTGTGTACTAAGTCTCCCCACTAGAGAATATTAGAACTCAGAAAATGCAAGCTAAGAAAAGCTGAGTCACCTAAGTGGATGAAGATGGGGGCGGGGGTGGGGGCAGTCATGGGCCAAAGGGTTAACTTCTTCACGGGACACCTTTAGACATGCCCGTTAAATCTGTTGATTTCACACCACTTTTCAGAAACAGTCCAGTCTTAAAACAAACTACATAAGCACGTGGGAGGCCACTGCCCATCACCCGGACTCAGCCCCGCGACGGCCCTCGCTCCCGGACCGGCCGCTGTGCCCTGCGCACGGGCTCACCATCTCCCGAGCACGCTGCCGTCTCGTCAGGGCACCGAGGCTGGAGCACTTGGATCACTGGAAGCAACTCAATATCCTGACTTAATTCAAGGACAAATTCCACCTGCTCTCATCAGTTTGACTAGCAGAAACCATGTTAGCAGACATGAAGATCTTAACTCCAAACACCTCTTTGAGCTTCAAGAAAGAACAGCTGAAGTTTAATAACTCTGAGCCTTGAGACATAGTCTGAAACCCTGCTGAACTGCCCACTGATGCTTCAGCTGCAAACGGAAATGCAAACAGTTCAGGCGGGCTAGCGCCTCCAGGGGGGTGAGACTGGACACACTGCGGGATGGCTGCCCTGCTGGCGCCCACGCAGGGGCAGCCAAGAGCACCAGGGCCCACGCACGGCGAACTGCCGAGCCAGGCAGAGGCTCGAAGCCGTCCGTGGTGGGCTACTTGTCCTGCTGTTTGTGCTGACCTGGCTCTAAGAAGAAAAATGCGCAGAATATACCTTTCCCTTAAAACATTTAGGCCTCCTGTCCTGGCCAGTGTGGTTCAGATGGTTGAGCATCACCCCATACACCAACAGGTTGCCAGTTTGATTCCGAGTCAGGTTGTGGGTTTGATCCCAGGTTGTGGGTTTGACCCCAGGTTGGGGTGTGTGTGGGAGGCAACCGATCGATGTTTCTGTCTCACATCAATGTTTCTCTCTCTCCCTCACCCTTCTTCTTTCTAAAAACCAATAAAAACACCAAAACATTTAGGCCTCCTGACTCTCACTATAACCCATTCAGCTTAGCTTTAACCAGAATTTCTGCTTGTCAACAATAGTATTTGGGGCCTGGCCGGATGGCTCCTTTGGTTGAAGGGCTATACACCAAAAGGTTGAGGGTTTTTTTTTTTTTTTTTTTTTTTTTTTTTTTTTTAATCCTCACCCGAGGACATTTTTCCATTTTTTGCACAGATAGAGTGGGAGGGAGAGAGCGGAAGAGAGAGAGAGAGGGAAACATCGATGTGAAAGGGACACATCGAGTGGCTGCCACCCGCACGACCAACCAGGGCCGGGGACAAACTGCAACCGAGGTACATGCCCTTAGCGGGAACCGAACCCGGGTCTCTCTGGACCGCAGGTGGATGCTCCAACCGCTGAGCCAAACCGGCCAGGGCGGTTGAGGGTTTTTTAAAAGAATGTTTTTATTGATTTTTCAGAGAGGAAGGAAGAGAGAGAAACATTGACCAGCTGCCTCCTGCAGCTCACTCCTGGGGTTCGAGTCCGCAACCCGGGGATGTGCCCTGACCAGGAGCCCTGACCAGGAATCAAACCGGGGCAAGGTTGCAGCTTTGATTCCTGGTCGGGGCACATACCTAGGTTGGGGTGCGTGTAAGAGGCAACCAACCGATTGATGTTTCTCACGTCAATGTTTCTCTCCCTAAAAATCAATTTAAAAAATATGCTCAGGTGAGGATTAAAAACAAAAATAAAAAAAACTCTTAAAAAAGAAAGAAGAATAATATTTGGGAGAAGAGGGGGCAAGCAGCTAAAATCCTCTAGTCCAGCGATGTCCGACTGGTAAGCTGCAGGAGCTGCTAGGACACCACCTGACTGTGTAGTCAGGGCACCGCCCCTTCCCTTAGACTGCAGGTAAAGAATGACAGCAACCAGCACAACAGATGTCAGGCGTGAACCAATCAAAATCATACCTATTTTATTTTTGTTAGATCGGCAAAATAAATCCACTTTTTGGTGCGCCGCGGGGAGGAGGTGGGAACCGCCGCTCTAGCCCCGGCCCAGCCCAGGCCACTGAGCACTCGCACGAAAGCCCCGAGGAGGCCAGACACACTTTATCAGGTTAACCGACACTGTTACCTTTAGAAAGAAAAATGAGCTTTTAGAAATTGTATCATGAATCTACTGTTGTTTCAAACATGAAACCTGTTCGCTCTGAACGGGTCCTAAGGCAGAGAGACCGGAGGGAAGGAAGAGCGAGAGGGAGGACCGTGGACGCTGCGCGCGACGCCCACGCTGCTTCTCTCCGGGAAGCGTGCGAATCCACCCAGCCCACAGGCCAGCTGCCGCAGGGGCGGGTGCTCCGGACACCAGCGCTCTAGTCCTCTCAAGGACCATCACAACAAAACGTATTTAATATTTAATTACTCCCGCGAACGTGCCCTGGCCCCGGCTGACCGGAGAGCCGCCTCGCCAGTCGCTGCGACACCCCGAGGACAAGCAGGAGCGGCCGCTGCCGCGCTCCCAGTGCTTCCGGCCAGTGGCCGTCTGCCGGGGCGGCGTGCAGCGCCTGCTTGAGATCGGGGCGGCGGGCACACGGGGATTCAGAACAAACACCGAGCTGTCAACTCCTTATCCAGAACACCAGGAACACAGGACGCCGGGCAGAGAAAATGAGATACAGGTGTGGCTGTCAGACTCCCCAGATCGAGTGTTGTAGCTGAGGTCCAGCTGCGTAGAACCTGCCCACGCACTTCAGCGCAGGGCTACCTCTGTGGTTACCAGTGACAGCTGAGCCCGCTGGGAATCCACTGGACAGAGCAGGCGGGTTTCAGGAAGGCACGGAGGTACGGATTGAACCCGGGCGGCGCAGTCTGAGGACTCCTGGTGGCCTCCCCCTTCCAAGGTGTCCCTGGTCGCCACTCACCAGATGTGCCGACCCTCGTGAAACAGGTGCACTGCGCTGTGACCCTGCCTTGCGCTCAGTCTCCTCGTTCTCCTGCATCAGTGGATTCACCTCCACGGACGAGGGTGGGCAGGGAAGGGGCAGGCCTCCCCAGTGGGGGTGCCGGCATTTGGGCTGAGGCTGGTTGGGTTCAGTCTGGAAAACCACACCAGGCTCATCCTCATGGGGAGAAGCCACGATGTAGTGACAGAGTGGCCATGATGATTCCCACAGACACGCAAGATCGTTCTGGGTTTCTCGTCCTGGGTTCCTCGTCAGCGTAGTCCTAAGAGTTCAGGTTCCCCCAAACGCACTAGTGCTTTAAATAAAAACTTAATGTAAGTTGTGAATGGCAGCAGCACCACGTCCCCCAGCACGTCACCTACTCCCAGTAGGAATAAACGCAGCGACAGGAAGCGTCCGTGATCATCAAATTGCAACGATTCCTCAACATGATCCCAACTGTCACTGTCACGTGTATAGTGAAACAGTTACAGACGAAAATCGGCTGCAACCACACACCCGACTGTGACTCATGACCTTAATGCTGACCGATCCTCTTTCTTGAAAATCAACTTAACATGCCCGACCCTCAAGTCTGGATAGATGCTCTTCTTGAAATTACCACCAAAATGAGAAATAGCAAGTGAGGCAAAATGTCCTTCACTGAGGATGCAGAACAAAAGCAGGAAATTGTGTTCGAGTCCAGGCAAGATAGATGCACGTAGCATGCGTCAGAATTTCGCATCTGGTATTTTTCATCCAGCTTCCCAGAAGCACGCACCACGTCAGCCGTGTGCACAACAGGCCTGATTAGCACCAATCCCTGGGGTACTTTCTGTAAAAACCCAAGAACAATGTAGTTCCGGAACGGCTAATTTTTATTTTAGGGTTTAAAACCAACGAACACGGGCCACGTGGTAACAGCCCACAGAGATCCTGTGTCGATACCAAGGCCCCCCGCAGGGGGGAGCCCGCCCTGCCGAGCAGGTGCACACCGCAGCTGGGCTCGAGCGCCTGCCGTCTGTCTGGCAGTCTCTAGGCAGACTCTGCACACTCCTGTACCGGACAGAATGAACCGTCTGCAAATGTCAACATTAAAAATACTCCAACTTTTAATACTGAAAGGAGAAAATATTATTTTCTATGTACAGATATCTCATCTCGGGCATCACCGCTGTCTGACGTAGGGACGGGACCCGGGGAGACTTATACACACTGAGGCGTTGGGGCAGGGATCGGATGACATGGGAGATCATTAAAAGTAAGCCACGATTATTAACTTACAACAGTCATCTGACCTTCTGACACCCTAAACCAATTTTAGTCTTTGTTTAACCCCTTAACAACAGTTTTAGGACAATGTTTTCAAACAAGAAGTGGCGGACACAGGTCTCCGGCTGTCTGCCGGGAACAGACGAGCAGCCTACACATTCCGACACTTCGAACATCGGTTGGTACAGTGCCCACCACGACACTTCAGCTCCCTGGAGCCACAGGGCAAGTCCAGACCAAGGTCAGGATTAAATCCTGTCAGCCCACAAGGCCCTTCGAAGCCCAAAGTCTCTAGAAGAAACCATTCTGCTCCTAGAAACGATAGGGCGCTTGTTCAAACTGCTTGACAAGACACTTGAGAAATAATGTTTCTCACGGGGTAGGAGCGGGCGAACGCCCATCTCTGAGTGCTGGGCTCTCTGCGCGCAGTCAGTTAAGATGACCCCCAGTCCCAGAGAGGCGATGCACTTCAGAAATGACTCCGGCCCTCTTCCCGATCACAGGGAGCACCTCTCCCCGGCAGGCCAGGCCTTCCGGCGCACCCCTCTCTCCAGGATGGAGGGTGTTTCCAGCAGATCACACATGCTGTCCACTTCCCAGCACCGACTTCAGAAGACAGGAGAGTCACAGAAAGGGCAGGGGCTTTGCAGCAGCCTTTTAATCCACTCAGGATCTGCAAAAGGAAGACAGGTACTGAGCGCTGGCTTCAGAAAGGGGTCAAGTGGGAGGAGCTGTGAACGAACTGCAGTGTGGAGACGGGCACCGTGGTCCCGGCTCCCACTCCAACGCTCTACGTGAGGCTGACTAAACCCGCGATCCCCAGTGCTGTGTGTGATGACATTTTCATCCTTCTGCAATGAACAGGAAAACAAAAATATTTAATGAGTGTTCCCCCCCCTTTTTTTTCCAATCCTCACCCGATATTTTTCTGTTTATCTTTAGAAAGAGCGGGAGGGAGAGAGGGAGGAAGAGAGAGAGAGACACCTCAACTGGTTGCCTCCCACACGACCCCAACTAGGGCTGAGGACGATGCCCGTGGCTGGAATTGAACCCAGGACTCTTTGGTCCATGGGCCGATGCTCTAACCATTGAGCCAAACCAGCCAGGGCTGAATGAGTGTTTCATAGAGCTGAATTTAAAGGGCTATATATTTTTCAGAGAGTATATCATTCAAACATTGTTAATGTTAAAATACTCTCTTTTATAAAATTACAGTAGGCCTGGCTGGTGTGGCTCAGTGGACTGAGCATCAATCATCCCATGGACTGAGAGATGCTGGTTCGATTCCCAGTCAGGGCACTTGCCTGGGTTGTGGGCTCACTCCCCAGTAGCGGGCGTGCAGGAGGCAGCCGATTTCTGTCTCCCTCTCCCTTCCGTTCTCTATAAAACATCAGTAAGACATAAACTGCCCTCAGACTTCCCAGCCTGGAGCTGCTCCCCTCCCCTCTAGACCTGCAGTTTCTCCTTCCCCCCGAGAGCGGAATGTGGCTCAACCCAAAGTCAACTGGCAGGGGTGTTTGTTCTTAAAAATCGTTTCAACCCTCTCCTGGTTTTCTGCCTAAATAGCATACTAATTTTCAGTGTGTGTTTATAAGTTCCCCCAAATTTGTTTCAAAATAGTCCAGTAAGAGGAGGGGCACACGGATGAAACGTAGAAGGCCGTGGGCTGGCAGTTTCTGCAGCTGAATGGGGGGCACACACAGATTCATTACACTCTTTTCTCACTTCTGTACAGGAGGCATTTCTCTGTAATAAAGAGAGAACAGAACACAAGCGGCCAACACACCAACTTCTCAGAATCAGAGCGCTTCAGCCAGCTGAGAAAAAGTCGAGCCTGAGTGTGTAGATTTATGTGGAAGGCCTTCTGCTTCCCTGAGAGCACAGGCCCCCCCAAACGTGCGCACAGTTGTGTCCCGTTAGCTCATTTGCTTAGCGTGAGATGTTACTGAACCTCAGGGCGTACACCTGACATCCCTGGAGCTACTTCCATCACCAGTTCCTGCCCACATCTCTGATCTTGTCTCCAACTAGTTCTGTCAGAAATGTGGGCTTTGCCACAGGGCCGTCAGAAAAAGCTAGAGCACCAGGACGAAGCCCGTCAGGCTACCAGGACTCCACGCGAACACCCTGTCTGCAGTGCTGTCTTTGTACACATCGTCACTGCAGAGTTTGCATTCAAATATCGGGTACAACAATCCCGGGCACTTTTGAATAAATAATTTGCAGTGACAGGACGCAAACTTACACGCTAAAGTGCAACATAGACTTGAACACGACATATTCTGACGGTGATTTTGCATTAGTTGTGGCTTCGTGACACTACTGTGAAGAGCAGCGCGAGCCCGGGCCCCGGGGCTTGGCCAGCGCGCTTGGCCGCCCCGGCTGGGGGAGGCTTACTCACCTTCCGGGGCCGGGTGGCGGGCAATGCTGTCATGGAGCAGACACCGTCTGTATATCAGACTCTGGCAGGACTGGTAGGTCAGGAAGCACCTGAAAGAAGACATGGTATTGTCGGTTCTACCAGCACTGGAAAGCAGCAGTGTGGAGGCAACTGGCCAGTTACTCTAAAGCCACATCCACCAGGCAGAGGGCAGACACTGTGGCTCGTTCGCGGCAGCCATATCCCCGTGTGGCCGGACTGCAGCACCCACGCTGCGGAGAGCGAGGCGTGGGCCAGGTTCCCGAGCGAGATGCAGTTTCTACGGCAGTCGCCGCAGCTTCTTTTTGGGTGTCTGCAGTTCAGTCTGTCCCTACCTGACTGTCCTTGGAATTTTTAGTAAGCTAAAACACTGACCACATATTATACTGAAAATGGTTCTCGTTAGTGATTTTTAAGATTAGTACCAGCACTATCTTTAAGAATCTGACAGTACAGTGGGGAAAATCTGAAGGCCGTGGGAGACAAAACTAATGGTGCAAAGAGAAGGGACGTGAACAGACGGTCCCGGCTCAAGCCCCGTGCTGTCCGTGGAGCGCCGCCAGCACCAGGCACGGCAGGGACGGAGGAGGAGGAGACGGGAAGCACGCACCTGGGTCTGCAGGGAAGGTTTCCCAAAACACAAGTTTCTAAGTCGAGCGGCCAAGGAACAGAAGCACAGCAGGAGGGTGAGAGGAAGAGATGCCAAGCAGGCTCACTGTGAGCAGAGAGGTGACGGGGAGAAGCCCACACCTGAGCGAGGGCAGCAGCCACTCCCGGCACCGCCTTCAGCAGAAATGAGAGCGGTCTCGCAGAGCCCGTCCGAGATGAACACGAGCGGTGGTCACAGCTGAGCGCTGCAGCCCGCACGCCAGGGCCGAGCTCTGTCATGCACCAGCTGTGTGACTGAGCAGAGGCTTCACCTTCCCCAGGTGCCAGTTTGCCGTCCGTACAGTCCGTCCCCAGTGTCCCCGTGCACAGTCGTCGTGAGGCACACACCCCGCTCAGCAGGGCGCCCGCAACAGGCGGTGCTCGATGTGTGTTGTGATCACGAGCCGACTGCCACAAGCACGTACAGAAAGCAGTCCGAAGGCGGACGTCGGGACGTGAACCGGACAGCCGAGAACGAAGGGTCAGAGGCAGGAGAGGAGGGAGGGCCGTGTCCTGGAAGCCAGGAGATGCAAGTACTTCGAGGAGGGAGGGAGCGACTGTGTCCATAAAGTGAGGACATGCTAAGGTTCCTTAGAGCGAGACTGAGGGCGAGGAGGAGGACTTCTACCTTTTCTCATAAAGTTAAACAAAAACAGCCCTGGCCGGTTTGGCCCAGTGGTTAGAGCGTCGGCCTGCGGTCCAGAGAGACCCGGGTTCGGTTTCCGCTAAGGGCATGTACCTCGGTTGCAGTTTGTCCCCAGCCCTGGTTGGTCGTGCGGGTGGCAACCACTCAGTGTGTCCCTTTCACATCGATGTTTCTCTCTCTCTCTTCCTCTCTCTCCCTCCCACTCTAACTGAACAAAAAAATGGAAAAATATCCTCGGGTGAGGATAAAAAAAAAAAAGTTAAAAAACAGTACATCAGTGCTTTTGTATTCCACTAACTTGAACAAGCATTACTTTCGTAATAAAATTGAATGCTACTTTGAAGGAAACAGTATTCCCAAAAGAAAGGGACTCCTACATATGTCAAGCCGTAACTGCCGTCGAAGGGTGTCCTGCTACCTCAGCCTGAAGGAAGATGTCTGTGCCAGGCTTCACGGCAGCTTTGCTTCAACCTCATGCCCGGGGAACTAGACTGGGATGGACCCTTCACAGGGCTCTGGGCTGCACAGGGCGCAGGCGGCCGAGGGCCTGGCTGCGAGGGCTTACCGGAGCCAGATGTGGCCGTTGGAACAGACTGCCTGTTTGCGATCCGTGAACGGCAGGACCTCCTTACACAGACTGCAGTGCTCAGGGAAGGTCTGTTTGTTCATCTTCTTTGAGATATGGCCAATCAGCACCTGGTGAGACAAAGCAGTGGGCAGAGTTTATGGAGAGCACGGGCTGCCCTACACAGATGGAATGAAAAATCACGTAGCCTTGTACACGAGACAGGAGGTTTGCAGTTCCATCACACTGTCTGGGAAGTGAAAAGGCTAGACCTTCAACTGTGTCAAATGGCCGAGTAACATCAACTCGCTTGGGGACCTGTGACAACAGGGTGAACTATACCTACTAAAGGAAAAACTGCTCTGAAAACCAATCTTGTTACTAGCCTTGCCTGTGTTGCTTCTGAAACAAGGACTTAGAGTTGTTAGAAGACAAAGCATTTAGCTATTACTTACGATGTTCTAATTTTAAGAAGCATCTCTATAGGTAAAATATTATGACATACTAGGTAGAATTTTACAAATGTCTGTTCTTCAAGAAAGGCTTACAAAGGAAAAAAATAATTAGGATTTAAAAATAATAATTTCCCCTTGTGATGGCCCCAGGACCCCTGAGCGATCCAGTTTAGTCGCCTGCGCTGTGAGGTCCACTACCCTGCGGCAGAGGGAGGGTGGGGCAGGACGCACTGTGGGATTGAGGTGGGGGAGAGGTCGACATGGCTGGCTCAAGGTCTTGTCCCAATTTCAGCTTCCCCTTTCTCTGCTTTGGTCTTAGGTTTACACTACTTTAACAATGGGAGTCTGATAAACACTAATCTACTTCATTATTTTGTTGGAAAAATCCTCAGTGGCTGTATCACTGGGGTGGGCTACCCCAACCCTTCAGAACCATCTTGTCTCACAAGTAGATAATGTCCTTTGAAGTTTTCAACACATTTACACTGGAGCTCTTGTGGAAGGACCCTCTAAACCCACCACTCCCTAAAATTAGTTCACTAAAGGTTTGAAGGGGGTCGTACCCTTCAGAAGAAGAGAGTGGGAAGGGAGGGAGAGAAAGAGGAAGAGAAATATCGGTTTGTTGCTCTACTTATTTATGCACTCATTGGTAGATTCTTGTATGTGCCCTGACCAGGCATCAAACCCATAATCTTGGTGTATTGGGATGATGCTCTAACCAATCAAACTACCTGGCTAGAGCCATAGTGGGATTTTTAAGACATGAAATGCATTGTTTTCAGTCAAAACTCAGTTGCTATAGAAGAGCAGAGGTACAATCTTCTCTTTAAACTGGCTGCTGAACCACATGACCAGGCTAAAGGTAGCTGCCGTGCTCACACAGCATCTGGACAATCACCCTGCACCAGAAGTTCCAACCTTCGTTCTCATGGCATACTAGCTAATTACTAAAATTCTGCAGCACACCAAAAATAGGTTATATTTTGCCCTGGCTGGTTTGGCTCAGCGTGGGCCTGCAGACCAGAGTCCCAGGTTCGATTCCAGCCAAGGGCACGCACCTTGGTTGCAGTTTGTCCCACCCTGGTGGGGGTCATAAGGGTGGCAACCAATTGATGTGTCTCTCTCATATCGATGTTTCTCTCTCTCTCCCCCTCCCACTCTATCTAAAGATAAATGTAATATCCTTGGGTAAGGATTAAAAAAAAAGAGAAAGAGCCCTGGCCAGTTTGGCTCAGCGGTTAGAGCGTCGGACTGCGGTCCAGAGAGACCCGGGTTCGGTTCCCGCTAAGGGCACGTACTTCGGTTGCAGTTTGTCCCCGGCCCTGGTTGGTCGTGCGGGTGGCAGCCACTCGATGTGTCCCTTCACATCGATGTTTCTCTCTCTCTCTCCCTCCCACTCTATCTGTACAAAAAATGGAAAAATATCCTCGGGTGAGGATAAAAAAAAAAAAAAAAAAAAAGAGAAAGAAAAAATATATGTTTTTTGCCTATATGGCACACACACACAAAAGTATAATTTTGATTCATTCACAACGGACGGCTATTGTGTTGGCTGTTGTCATTTTTTACTTGACAATCTAAGGGAAAAGAGGCCAGTGCCCATGACTAAATAGTCAGGTATTTTGTCATGTTTTAAAAATTCTTGCAGTGCACCAGTTGAAAAATGCTGCTCTAAACCATCACCAACCAATTTCCTTTACATATTTTCTAAAATATGTTAATATCACATTGACTATAATATCCCTCCGAGGTCCTTAAGAAACAATTGATAACCGGAATACCCCACTACACCATTAGACCAGAATGAAACAATAGTTAAAAGTTCACTTTCAGCTCTGGCTGGTGAGCCTCAGTTGGTAGAGTGTTGTCCCAGGCATCAAAAGGTCTCGGTTTGATTCCTGGTCAGGGCACATGCCAGAGTTGTGGCCTTGATCCCTAGTAGGGGGCGTGCAGGAGGCAGCCAATCACTGTTTCTCTCTCACATGGATGTTTCTCTTTCTCCCTCTCTAAAATCAATAACAACATCTTTAAAAAAATAGTTGACTTTCAAAATGAAAGGTCACCTGGCCGGTTTGGTTCAGCAGTTAGAGCGTAGGCCCGAGAACCAAAGGGCTGCAGGTTCGATTCCCGGGCCTAGTCAGGGTCATGTGGGAGGCAGACAATTGATATGTCTCTCTCACATTGATGTTTTTCTCTCTCCACCCCCCCCCTTATCCCTCCCATTCGCTCTCTAAAAATCAATCGATGGAAAAAATATCCTCCAGTGAGGATTAAGAACAAACAAAACAAAACAAACAAAAGAATAAGAAATATGTTTATTAAAAAAAACCACACAACAAAAAAACAAAAATGAAAGGTCAGTTTCATGAGCAGCACATCTTAACTACTCTTGAAATCATTGCAAACGTCCAACTGTGAACAGTTTAAAATAGAGATAAAGACAGTTGAACGCACTGCCTTCAATGAATATTTTAAATAAGACTTCAGGCAGTGAGAGTGCCAATCTTCAAAGTAAAAAGGAACAGGGCTTTTACGGTTTTTATTACTGTGGTATACAGTATGTTCCTTGTAACACAATTCTTCAGTCTGGATACCACGGAGCCACACAGAGTTAAGAATTCTCTTCTGTAGGGTCCCATCTCAGAACCCACAGAAGGATACTGTGCACTGGGGTGTGAAGCACGCAGCAGTTCCCCAAGCTTGCACCCCTAGTATTGTCAGGGAACATGAATTCTGTGGAATACATTTTGGATTACACTGTAAGACTGCTCTAATACCCAAATAAAGATTATACCCAGTTTTTGTAAAAACAACACGAGCTATTTACTTTACACGCCCTGCTTACTTAAATCAGACCCTGCTCCCCCCCAAAAACCACCTTTTGCAAACAGCGAGGCCCGGGCGCACGAGTGCCACACTTCCACGTCTGTGCGGGCTCCGCCTACTACTCTCCTAAGGACAGCATCCGGGGCTGAGCCTCAGCCTGGGCATCTCATCTCGCAAACCCTGTGTATCAGTCACAGTCAGAGAGAGAGGAGGAACGAAACTATTCTGTATAACAGGAGCATGTGCTCTGCAGCAACCCGTGTTTTCTATTTACTCTCTAGTGCCTCATGCCAATCAACTACCTAAAACATGTCAAAGCAAAACCTGAGCTTTCGAAATTCAATTTAGGTCACACAGACAGCAGACTTTTGTTTCAGCGCTTTTGTCAATCAACACCTACCCGTGCTGTTCGGTCATCATACTCTTCATCGGACATTAGGAAGTTACAGAGTCCCCGGGTGGGGATGCTGGTGTTTTCCGTAATCCAGGTGTGGAGGTACACTTCTCCTAAGACACGCTTCATGTGCTCCCTCGTCAAGTGCATTTCCACAGCCTCGATCTTCCCTTGGATTTCAAGGAGCTTCTCCTCCATTGGCTCACGGCCCCCAACATCTCCAGACTGGGTGAGAGGGTCATCGGTGGGGTCCTCTGGGTCCCCGTCTTTGCTCCTCTCCTGAAGGCCTTGCTTAGTCACCTGTCTAGAGGACGTGCCTTCTTCTTGCTGCTCATCCTCGCCAGTGCCCATCCCAGGCGAGTCGACGAGGAAGATTTTTGAGTCCTCCTGGGTGGGTTTCCACAAGGCTTCTGAAGGGGTTTTCTGCATTGACTGATATAAAATCCTCAGGAGGAAAAGTTTGAAACGCCAAATATAGGTGGCCCCACTGCTTTCAATCTTTTTCTCCAAAGCTTCTTGTAGAAACGGAGGGATATGTTTATCTTTTAGAATCTTCCAGCGTACGAGGTCTAGTAAATCTACCTGCTTAAAGAGATTCTGAACTGAAGATTCCAGGAGCTGAGCAGCTGCCTCTTCAAAGGTTTTGAGAGCAACAAACTGGACCTGGTAATTTTTGTTAACAGGATGGAGGCCATTGATCATGCCCTCAGTGGTAATGATGGCTAGATACGCACCACAGGGGCTCACTGCTATCCCGTGAGTCCTCACGGAGCCAAACACATCTGACAGTTTAATCAACTGGTGTTCAAACTTCAACGCGACATCCGTGAAAATGGGAATCAGCTGCCTCACCTTGCCATCGCTGGAACAGGTATATACTGTTCCATTCTGCTTGTCTGCAGTCATGGAGACGATCGGCAGGGAGTGAAGGCCCGTGACGTGGGAATTGTGAACATTCAGACCTGCTTTGGAGATCAGTAGGAGACACCAAAACACATAGGGTCCTCTCGCAGCCACCACTAAGCTACAGCTACACTTCTGGTAAGGGTGATACAGCGGAACACATTTGATGCTGTGCACAGGCAACTGGTCCATTTCTTTCCACAAGACGACAGGCTGCCTCAGAGTGAAATAGCCTTTCACAGCTTTGAGATTGACAGGGAGGATTTTTACAGGTCCGAAAGCACTCCCCACAATAAGGCCGCTCATTTTCCGATTATTGTGCTCATATTCCCACCAAAACAAGACACTGGGAGAGCTGATGCCGGACTCGACGGTGTTGCAGGAAGAGATGGACTCCTTTCCCACGAAAGGCAGCTGGAACTGCCACACGGCGATGTTGCCGTTTTCGAAGAGGACCGCCAGGAGCACACTGCCCACGTCCCGGCACTCGTTGTTATGCTTGACCTGCTGGGTGGTGCAGATGCCTGACCACTCCATCCTGACCGGGGTCTGCATGCTGTGTCTCCGCTGAAACTCGGCGAAATCCGCCAGGCTCCCTCCGGGGACCTCATTTTTAGAGAGCCTGTAGCTGGTCTCATAAAGACGTTCTCCATAAATCTCGGTCAGATCGACCAGCTGGACCCACTGCAGTCTGTTGAGGTTAGCCTGGATGGTCAGGCGGTTGTCCATGGTCAGTGCTGCCAAGAGGCACCTGCCGTTAGCATCACAGCCCACGGGGGACCAGCTAGTGTACTTGAACCCTCTCAGTGGCGGCAAAGCCTTCCCCTCGGGGTTGAACACCCTATCCAACATGAAGGTCTGGCTGACCGTGGGGTCTGCAGAGGTGGCAAACTTCTCCTTACACTGAGCAACTTCTGCCTTTGAGCCAACCTGAAAATAAGAGATATTCAAACTGTCAGATAAATATTTCAGGCTAGAAATACATTTACATTTCTTAGGGTGTATTAACTGAGTCACATTAATATATACAGAAATTTTGTATCAATTCTGTTAACTCTGGTATGACATGCATTTAAAAGACCAAGTACATGTCTAACACTAAATGAGCGTATAGTCAGAAAATGACGATTTTTAAAAAAGGATCAGAATAAATGTCCTCTTTCATAGCCTGGTTTCCACCTTCTTAGAATGGACATAAGCAATGACGACGATAGAGTCAAGAGCATTTAGCTGAACTAGTCACAAAACAATACAGGCATTAAAATTCATGGAAATACAGTCGTCCCTCTAGTATTTGAAAAAACTGCGATAGAGTGAAGCCACGAAAGTCGAAGCGCGAAGTGGCGAGGGACGACTGTGTCTAAATAAAGAATCCTACTTCACGGAAATTCATTTATCGTAGTCGAGTCTGGAACTGATTAACCACGATAAACGAGGGCAGACTGTAACTCTTTGACACAGTTAGATATTGGATTTTTATAATATCTTTGCAATACAAATGCAAACTTTTAAGTTTTCTATCTGAAATTTCATTTATAAATTATGCTGAACGTTAATTCCAACTGCTTCCACCATTTATATAGAATGATATCCACTCCAATTACTTGCTGTTCCCTGGCCATCCCGCCCTGCCATGTTCCCTGCTCTCTTGCCTAGAATGCTCTTTCCTCCTGTCGAAACCCCATCCATTCTACCAGGCCTCATTCTAGCTTTCGTTCATCTCTCCATCCTCCACGTTTGTGCCGTACATCAGCAGTGCCTCGCTGTATGATGACGATCTCTTTAAAAATATTTTAAAGGGACATTAAGATGGGGGAAGAGATAAATGACCAAAAGAAAGTGGTCCAGAGCCATAAGACTTGACCTGCTGTACTAGAGAAATGGATAACAGAAAGAAAGCAGAATCTTCCCATTCCTTCTTGGTATCAATCTCCTTTTATAAAGAGGCTGCTCTTCAAACTGGAAAGGTTAAAAAACGTGATTAAAAAGGAATTCAAGCCCTGGCCGGTTTGGCTCAGCGGTTAGAGCATCAGCCCGTGGACCAGAGAGTCCCTGGTTCGGTTCCTGCTAAGGGCACAGACCTCAGACCGGGGCCTTGTGGGTGGCAACCACTCGATGTGTCTCTCTCTCTCACAGACTCCAGACCAAAGAGTCGTGGGTTCGATTCCAGTCAAGGGCACATTGATGTTTCTTTTTCTCCCTCCATCTCTCTCTCCTTCTCTATCTGAAGACAAATGCAAAAATGTCCTCGGGTGAGAATAAGAAGAAAAAAAAGAAATTCAAGCCTTGGCCGGTTTTGCTCAGTGGTTAGAGCAACAGCCTCCAGACCTAAGAGTCGTGGGTTCGATTCCAGTCAAGGGCACATACCTCAGTTGCGATTCGACCCCTGGCCCTGGTTGGGGCCCTGTGGGAGGCAATCAATCGATGTGTCTCTCTCACATTGATGTTTCTTTCTCTTTTTCCCTTCCACTCTATCTGGAAAATCAATGGAAAAATATCCTCTGGTGAGGATTAAATAACAACAACAACAACAATTTAAAAAAAAAAAGGAAATGCAAGCCTAAGCCATGTACAGATATAATAACAGTCACTTTCAGTCCCTAAGCCGGAGGAATTGCACTCCAGGACACGGAAGGAACCTGGAAGAGGTGAACTCTCAACCACTGCCTGTACTCCTTGAGAAAGCACGGACAACTGGCAATGTGGCCAAAAACCCGAGTTCTATAGTTCAAAAATATCCCCCAAGAGGTAAGTAGATAACAAAAGCTATGGACCATTAAGCCTGATAGGAAATGAAATTCCTCAATGTATTAACAAATGACCAGTTGGTATAGACAGCAGTGACCTTTAGAAACCAGCACAAGCTAACTGGAAAAACGTAATCTTATTCTCTCTTCTGCTGACACTGTTCGATGACATAATAAATAAGCATATAAAACAAAAGGCAGATATAAAATCCAACAAATGAATTAGATGACTAACTTTTCCTAAAGTGTATTACACAGAACACAACTCCCCTCAATTGTTCCTTGATAAAGAGTTCTGTGGCTATACGTCATTTCCCTCTGAAGAGTTACAGGAGCACATTAAATGTCTTGGCCAGGCAGCTACCGTAGAAACTTAGTATTAACCAGTTATCCAAACTCTTTTAAAAAAAATAGAGCCAGGGGTGGGGGGTGGGGGTGAGAGGTCATCCTAAAAAATACTCTGGAAATGGTATCTTAGGCAGCGTATCATGATTTTATTAATCCTCAGCTGAAGGTATTTTCCATTGATTTTTAGATAGAGTAGAAGGGAGGGAGGAGGAGAGAGAGAGAAACATCGATGTGAGACACAACCCCAACCAGGGTCAGGAATCGAACCTGCAACCCCGGGTACGTGCCTTTGACTAGGAATCCAACCCGGGACCCTTTGGTCCATGGGGGGGCACTCTACCTGCTGAGCCAAACTGGCCAGGGCGCTATCTCAATTTTAAAAAGGCACTTAAGGTAACTTTCCAGATACACTTATGGACATACTGGAGAAATAGTAGGAACCGGAAATTCCAATGACAGGTGTCGCTTTCTAGCCTGTTAATAAAAGAATGCTAATAAAAGCCCAGAGCTTTGGATGGGTAGATAAAATTTAAAACATGACACAATGAAGCCCAGCCAGCGTGGCTCAGTGGTTGAGCATCGACCCATGGACCAAGAGGTTCCCAGTTCGGTTACCGGTCAGGGTACATACCTGGGTTGTGGGCTCAATCCCCAGTATGGGGCGTGCAGGAGGCAACCAATCGATGTTTCTCTCTCACATCGATGTTTTCTCTCTCTCCCTTACTCTCTAAATAATCAATAAAACATATTTTAAAAAAATAAATAAAACATGACACAATGAAGCCCAGCATAATATCTGAAAATCTGTGCTCTGGTGGCAGACTGCCCAGGTCAAATCCTAGCTCTATCACGTTAACAGCTCTGGGCCCCTGCACACACTGCTTAAACCTCTGGCCCTAATTTCCTCAATTACAGAGAAAGACTAATACTACATGTCTCCTAGAGTTAGAAAGATCAAATAAGTGAAACTATGTAAAGCATATATTAATAAGTGCTCAATGAATGTTAGCTACAACAATGACTTATCAACTCTCTGAGCAGTAAGTGTGTTAATGAGAAGTAGTAAAAGTATGTAAAGCCTCCCTGGTTGCTTGAAGATCAACTTCCATCATGAATGACACAGTAACTATCCGGACCAGAAGGTTCATGACCAACAGACTACTTCAGCGGAAACAAATGGTCATTGATGTCCTTCACCCTGGGAAAGCAACAGTACCCAAGACAGAAATTCGGGAAAAACTAGCCAAAATGTATAAGACCACACCAGATGTCATCTTTGTGTTTGGATTCAGAACGCATTTTGGTGGTGGCGAGACAACTGGCTTTGGTGTGATTTATGATTGCTTGGATTACGCAAAGAAAAATGAACCCAAACAGACTTGCAAGACATGGCCTGTATGAGAAGACCTCCAGGAACAGAGGAAGGAACGCAAGAACAGAATGAACAAAGTCAGGGGGACGGCAAAGGCCAATGTTGGTGCTGCGAAAAATGAGCTGGAGATTGGACAACAGAAGGAATAAAGATTCATCAGTGACTTTATCTGTGGTGATTGTGCAGATTTTTCATGAGAGGATTAATAAACTAAACTTTTATGTGTCTGGTTGAAAAAAAAAAAAAGTATGTAAAACACAGGGTAAAGTCCACCAAATGAAGAGTAGACATAAAATTGTTCACCAAATCCTATAATAAATATGATGTTAGAACAGGTAAATTTGCTATAAATAAAAGCTACTATAGTACTAAAAGTACTATGCAAATTACAGAATTTGTAACCCAAAGCACGGGATGGAATAAAGGGAGCTCATGCAACCCTTGGTCCCACTTGTTGTAGGAAGAATTCTTGATGGGGTGAGAGAAGCATGAATCTGGACGAGCAGGGAAATTCCTTACAGTTTTGTGCAGTGATTTCTAATATATTAGTTTGAATGAGCCTACTGCATATCACAAAATTAGTTAACAAATTAAAACAAATACTCTGATGCCCAAGGAACATACCACTTAAGAATCCAGCTCCCAGAGGCCTGCCCCCACCCAACCATTTAATTATATACTATTTCATACTGACCACCAATCATCTTTTTGCCTGTACTCCAGCCAGATTCATTTTTCTGAACCATACCAGGTCAATCCATGCTTATGAAACTTGAACAGCACCTTAGGGCCTCCTAGATTGAATGAAGCCGACCTCCTCAGGCTGACTTTCAGTGTTACCAAACTGGCCTCACCTCACTTTCTCTCTCTAGAAGAGCTACTTGAGCTCAGCGGTTGACCAATCATTACTTACCAACAATAGTAAATTACATTCCTACCTTAAATATGTATGTGCCTGACATGGACACCTTATACCTGCCACCTGGATGGTCCTCTCCTTCCTTTCTTTTACAACCCAACCCAACCCCACCCTCTTTGAGGACTGCTACAGATTCTGTACCGGATAACTTCCACTGATAAAAGTGCTTCCCTTCCCCATTCCTTTTTAAATTCTCTCAACTAGAGTGTTAAGTCTCTACTGTATTGACACACACACACACACACTTACATTTTTCTCTAGATGAGGTGCATACTTTTTCAGCAAAGGATATACCTTTTAAAACCCCTTTCTCTGCCTCCCTCCTTCAGCATTTCGGACCGTCATAGCATCACCAGTACCTGTCCACTTGATTTGTTTACATCTGGACCAATTCATTCCTAACTTCTCCAAGAAAATCTTAGAGGACTTAGCTTAGTCACACAAGTTTACCAATGATCCAATTCAACACCAAGTTGTCCGTTTAAAACTTGAATTAAGGCCCAGCCTGTGTGGCTAAGTGGACTGAGTGACTTCCCATGGACTGAGAGGTCTGGGTTTGATTCCAAGTCAGGGCACATGCCGGGATTGCAGGCTGGATCCCCAGCTGGGGGCGTGCAGGAGGTAGCAGATAACATCTATGTTTCTCTCTCTCTCTAAAAAAAATCAATAATAATAATAATAATAATAAACCGGAATTAAGTATGCTAAAAAGTGGTTTGGGCTTCCTGCATTTAAAATGGCTGTGCAGAGTAAGAGTTTTGTTTTGTTTTTAAGGTCGCTGTCACATAAATACGTTCTCCCTATACAGATCCCTAACTTAACGGCGCCGATCACTACCTGATGTAATGCTGGTATTTGTTCATGACTTGCTAGTGAACGTAAGCTCCACGAGGGCAGGGGCTTTGTTTTATACGCTGCTTTATTTCCAGAACCTAAATCAGTGCCTAGCTGATACATAGTGGTATCCAAACATCTGTTGAATCAGTGCATTTACCCATAGACAGTTCACTTACATAAATACAGATCTTTGAAGGAAATAGCAAAAGTTTTTACATTGTACGTCTAGGCCATGAAAATGAACGAGAGGACTTAAAAAAACAACACAAAAAACCCCACGAATTTGAAAATACATCACAACAGTCAAACTAAGGAACCCTAAAATTCCGAAGGCAAACTTAGTTTATAAGAAGCAGAAAGCACCCCATCTGCACAGAGACCTTGAAGTTTAAGAACGTGCATGTATTGCCAGACCCTTTGCTTCTCTTTCCACACCAGGAAGACTTCTAGCTGCTAAAGAAAACCTGGAGTACACGCGCCAAGATCCACTCTCTGCCCATCTGCCCCGGGTGAGAACCACTCGTGATAAAGTCGCTGGGACAGTGAAGACAATGGCAAGGACCGACTTTTCGTCTGCAAAGCAGAGGAGGAGCCAGAGGGAGGCACGTCACCGTAAACAAAGCCAGCCCGGGGCCTCGGGGAGTCAGCCCCAGACAATGGGAGCCACGGCAGAGGCAAGTCTGGGGCTGGGTCACCAGGGGGTGGAGTCTCAGAAAGCACCCCCCGCGAGAGGGACCTGCGCCCGACGCAGGGGCCAGGGAGACCCGGGCCCGAGGGGACCTCCGGGGCTAGGTGTGTGTCAGGAGGGGGTGCGCGATCCGGAAGGCGGGGCACAAATAGCTGCAAAGTTTTGTGTTTGCTCGGTGGGCTCGGCGACCCTTCGCCCTGAGCGCGAAGAGGGGACCCCCGGCCGAGCGCGCGGGCATTCCCGGGGTACCCGGCCGCGGCCGCGGGAGGGCCGGGTGGCTTACTTTGAGGAGGCAGCTGTTGAGAGGGGCGGGCACAGAGGTGCGGTGGATGACCAGGTCCTGGCCCGGGTTGTGCACGTCGCAGATGAGCTCCAGGACAGCGATGCTGCGGGCCGTGGACACGGACACGCGGTGGTCTTCGGACCAGGCCAGCGGCTCCAGGCCGCTCACCGCATACTGCAGCTTCACGGCCGGCTCCCGCCGAGTCACCAGGAGGCGGAACGCATCGCTGGGCCCGGGGGTCGCGTCCGCCGCTGGCTCCTTCCCGCCCACCTCGCCCTCCTCCTCCTCGGCCGGCGCAGGCCCGTCGGCCGCGGGCCCCACCCGGGCCTTGTCGGCCGTGTTCATCTCGGCTTAGAGGCCGCGGCCGGATCCCCCGGCGCGCCAATCCCGCGTCGCCGGCCGGTTGCCGCCTCCTGCGCCCGCCGCCGTTCGGCCCCAGCGCCCTCCGCGGCGATTTTCTCCCCTCAGGCCTAAAGCGCCGCCGAACCAGGAAGGACCCCGCCGTTGCTAGGCGACCTAGCCCTGCCAAGGTGGCCAAGGCGCTGCCGGTCTAAAAATGACGCGCCACCTCCGCGGGCGGGACCGAAGCGCCGGGGCTTGGCGCGAGTGGGGTGGGGGCAGGGAGCCTCACATCCCTTTAGTGACCTCCCGGGGGCCACCACACTGCTGAGGAAGGGGTAACCCGAGGGCAAACAAAGGACGTGTTGGTTAGATGGCGCACGGCCTACTCTTGTTGCTCAGGAATCCAAAGAACTTCACGAGCATGAACTCTGGGGTGCGGTGTCACTGGGCTCCCGCCGCCGCAGGCCGAGCCACGAGGGGTGCCACGCAGGACGGCCGCCCCGCCCCGAGGCCCCCGCGCCGCGGCTCCGGCCGGCGGTGGGGCGGGCCGGGTGAGCGTTCGCGGGCCCCGCGGGACCCGGAAGGGGCGCGGCCGCAGGACCCGACGCGGCAGCTACGCGGGGTCCTCGCGCGCGTCCCACGTGAGCCCGGGCGGAGCCGCGGTCCAGGTCCGCGAGGTCCAGACGCGCCCAGCCTGCCCGCGTGTGCCCGCGCCTCCTCGCCCGCCATGGCAGTCACCGACGGAGCGCCCCCCCACCTCTCCGAGCCCGCGGCCGCCGCCTCCAGGCCGGCCTCCGGGCCCCGCGCGGCCCCGGCCAGGCGGGTGAGTTCTGCCCCGGCGGCGGGTCCGTCCGCGCCGGGCCCGGCCCGCCGACAGCCGCCGCCGGGCCTCCGGGTCGAGTTTGGAGTAGTTGGCGGAGCTAAGCGGGGGAAAGTCAGGAAGGAGGCCGCTCTGCAGGGCTCGGCCGAGACCGGAACCCCGCCCGCCGGACGCGCTCGCAGGGGCCGGAGCTGGCTGGGCAGCCGCAGGCCGTCTGCCTCCAAGTTGGAGCGGACGCTCGGGCCTCCCGCGGCCCAGCCCTGTCACTCCACCCCCACCTCCCAGCCGCCGTCCCTCGGCGGGGAGGCCGGTTGCGTCCGCGACGAGGATTGGCAGCTAGAAATTTCTTTTACGTGTTTTCCGAGGAACGGCACAGATTTCGTCGCCGTCGGGGGGAGGGGGAGAAAGTATAAACTCTGGCATGCCATGTCCTCACCAGGGAGGGGCAAGAAGCCTTCCGCCGGGCCCAGGCCAGAGCTGCCAACGAGGTCCTGGGATGGCTGACTTGCCTCCCAGGAAAGGGCAGGCCTGTTGGGCAGAAACAAATCTGTTGTAAAATCACGTTACTGACAACGCCAGGAAGGGTGCAGTCTCGTGGCGAGGAAGTTGTGTGCGTGTGTGCTTGCAAAAGCAACAGATTATTATTCCACTGGAAAGTTTAGTCCATAAAGATCAATCTAAGCAAAGTGAGTTGCCCAAGTTCAGTGCCGCCTGTGTGTGGAAGCTGACACCCAGGGTCTGGATTCTCTTTGGTGGTTTTCTGTGCGTGTGACGAGCTGTCGGAGTCCGAGGCTTGGGACTAAGGAGTTTTCCTCCAGCCAGTGGGGTGGCGGCGCCTGGGAGGGGGAGGGGAAGCGGGGCAGGGCCTCCCGCAGCCTGGGATTTGGAGTGGGACCCACAGGATGAGATGCCAGCGCTGCAACACGCTAGCTCTGTGACCTTGAGGGATTTACTTCACCTCTCTCATCCTCACTTTTTTTTCATTTTTATTTTTTTAATCCTTACTGGAGGATATATACTTTTTTCCATTTAGCTTCAGATAGCGTGGGAAGGGGAGAGAGAGAGAGAGAGAAACATAGATATGAGAGAGACACGTCGATTGGTAGGGCTGGGGACCCAACCCCAACCAAAGTATGTGCCCTTGACCAGGATCGAACCCGAGACTCTTTGGTCCTTGGGCCAATGCTCTAACCACTCAACCAAACTGGCCGGGGCTGATCCTCACTTTTTCTAACCATAAAATGAGAACAGTTTCTGCTTCACATAAGGTTATTATGAGGATTAAATGAGGTAATAGATGTAAAGACTATACATTTTCTGACTCAGAGGCACTTAATAAATGCCAGTGTTGAGACACAAATAAGTTCATATTGGCTCCATTTTGTGTAATAGAATTGCTACAGCGGGAGGTCAGTGGGGTGCTTGTACCATGTACTTGCCTAACACGGGAAGCACTTGCTGAAACTTTGAGTTGAATAAATAAACATGAGGTATCTGATTTTATAAGTGTTTGAACTACTGTGTCAAGAGGGTATTAATTAACGACGTGATGACAGGTGTCCGCTGTGGCCTTGTCTACATCTACATTTTCATTTGTGTCTTGAATGAGAATTATGAATATGCTGATCAAATTTGCCAGAAGCCTGAACTTGGGATGAGTAGCTAATATACTGGATTTGGAAAGACTTCTAACACTGTGCAGCATATTTTCTTTGTGGAAAAAAAATTTATTATTAAATTACTATGAATTGTTGTAGAAAATTTTGGAAGTAGATTTTAAAAAACCCACCCATAACTCTGGTTAACATTTTGGTGTATATCCTTTTAGACAACAACTCAAAACAAAATAGGGTTCAAACTATTGAGGATGTTTTCTAACCAAACAGGATACAATTAATAAATGGTATTGTAGCATTGTCGTCAGGGACCTGGGCAAAGCCTGGATCCCTCTGCGGCCCTGGGGCAGCTCACCTCACATCTCAGTGTTCTCAGCTTAAAGTGAGGTGATAGGAGGCGGGTGTCAATGGGGAAACATCTGTAGCAAGAATAAGTTAGTTAATAAAAAAGTAAAATGAGGTGATACCAGTACGTGCATTGATAAATGAGATAATTCATGTAAGTACTTAGCATATCACCCTGCCTAATAACTACTCAGTATGTTTATTAACATCAAAGACTTAGGGCTAAATGGGCCCCAGGGGTCATCTGCCATAACCCCTTGTTCTACAGCGGCAGGAACAGAGACTCAGAGAACAGTGACTTGCTTAATGTTGTGCAGCTAATTTTGAGTAGGTCTAGATATGTCCTTGCTCGTCTCTGCTAAATGCCACCTCTTGAAGCATTCCTATCCCCATGCCTTTCTTAGTCTGTGCTCATAGCCCTTTGTACATACCCCTTCTATGGTACAGCTGTAGGTTTCAATTTCTGGTTTTACACTTTTGTCTCTTCCATGAGTCTGTGACTTCCTCAAGGGCTTGGCTAGTCTTTCAGCTTTGTACCTGAAGGTTCAAGCTACTTGACAGCGGCTAGAGTAGTCAGTTTTTGTTTTTTTTTAATCCTCATCCGAGGACATTTTTCCATTTTTTGTACAGACAGAGTGGGAGGAAGAGAGAGGAAGAGAGAGAGAAGGAAACATCGATGTGAAAGGGACACATCGAGTGGCTGCCACCCGCACGACCAACCAGGGCCGGGACAAACTGCAACTGAGGTACATGCCCTTAGCGGGAACCGAACCCGGGCCTCTCCGGACCGCAGGCAAACGCACTAACCGCTGAGCCAAACTGGCCAGGGCTAGAGTAGTCAGTTTTTTAAAATTAATGTATTGTGGATGGGAAGAGCAAGCAAGTAGTAGTAAAGTGTCCAGATTATGGAAAGGGATAATTCCATTGTGTGTAATTCGTTCATTTTATAAGTATTTATTGAGCAGTTACTTTGTGCCAGGCATGAGCCAGTGCAGGGGATGACTGGGTGAAGAGAGGAGGGCAGGAAAGACTTCTGAGAACCCAGTAAGCCTAGATCTGAAGGGCGAGTATGAGTTAGCCAGTCAGATGGAGGGTTGGAGACATAGCATGTGCAAAGGCCCTGAGGAGGGAAGGAACATAGTACATGTTTGGAATTAAGGAGGACAAGGATGGCAGAGGTATAGTTGAGACTGGTGAGATGGGCAGAGCCAGATTCCAGATCAAATTACAGATTTGACTTTAGGCTAAGAGCAATGGAAAGCTGTCTAATATTGTGCTTAACTCTGAGTACTTCCTTTTAGAGAGAAGTTGACATGGGAATAAAGGGTGGGCCGGATGGTAAGGGATCTAAAGTTTGTGTCCTATTGGGAATATTTAGAGGAGGGAGAAAAGGGCTCATGTGATGTACAAAGGAATATCATGCACAGAGGAAGTAAGCTTGTTCTGTGTTGCCCAGAAAGCAAACTTCAGGCTCGTAGGCAGATGTTCAAGGCAACAGATCCTGCCTGAATGTCAGACACAGCTTCTGAACCCCTAGAATTTGGTCTGCCTTGAGGCTTGGAGACCAGTAAGAGGAGGTGTGTAGGCAGCAACTGTCAGGCCGCCTGTCAGGGAGCCTGTCATAGATGTCTGGATGGTGGGAGTGGCCTTTCGGCCTATGCTCCCAGATTCAGTGTCCATCAATGGGGTGAAATCTGCACATTTCATTCAGCCTTGTAAATGATTCAGCAGACCTGAAGTTTGACTTCATCTCTCTCTTTAATCTGAAAATTCATGAACTTGGGACTCTGTAAAACAAAGTAGGTCAGTACCTATGATTAATATTAAATATTTGAAGTTGTGTTTATTGAATTACTTAGCTATAGAGGACCTTATAGTTGTCAGGAACAAAGACCTGTTGTTATTGGTGGGTTAGTCTGAAGCCAGCTGTCATGGCTAAAACAAGCTGATGTGTACGCGAAAGTCATCATTTCAAGCTAAGAGGAAAATAACGTTTTCCCAGAGAAACCAGAACTCCCGCATAACAAGTCCTGACTACTCACAGGATGTTTTTATTTTCCTGTGTAAATTGGAAGAGAAGGCCAAAGAAAATAGAGGAATTGGATGTTTCTTCTCCTGGGGGGAGTTTGGACAACGTGCAATTAACCACATTCATGGTATGGAAGTAAGAAGCAACAGGCAAGCAAGTACCTGGTGGTGTAGGCTGTAGTCGGTGATCAGGTGGAGAACTGAAAGGCGAGGGGAGTTGGAAATAATTGTGGTAGAAGTGATGGATGGAGCAGGATTCTCGTTTGGAATGGAAACACCACCTGAATCCGGGGGAGCAGCTTGAGGGGAGAATGACATGATCCAAGCACTCTGGGTGGAGCGGTGATGAAGGTTTCCGCTTCCTGGGCAAGAGCTGGAATGCAGCGGCCCACCCCCACGTGTAGTACCCAGGGGCTTTCATGGTAGAGAAAAGAAATGTATTCCTCACCCCCCTTATTCTAATGTAAATGGATTCCTAGCAGTAGAAACTGACTTAGCATCGCACTTCACAAACTGGGTTCTCTTCTCTTAAAGTAGACTCATTTGTTAATATGCAGCCTGAAAATCGTTTCTCCCTTCCTGATCCTCACTCATCTTGGTTGAGTTAGCGGTTAAGAGGTCTCGTAGATGAGTGAGGTGGGGTTTTTGTGTTGTTTTGTTTTTTTGCTTTTAGAGGGGAAAAGCTGAGTCAAAGCGTCTGATTGCAGACCCTAAACTGTTGCTTGACATATGGGGCATAATGGTCTCTGCGGGGGGAGAGGCAGTTCCGGGGCAGTCAGGCTTCTCTCTGAGCTCCGTCTTCATGGACTAATGCACCTCTGCCGCTCTTTCCTTGGGGACCACGCAGCAAGCACAGGCCACCAAAAGGAAGCGCCAGCCGTCCAGTGAGGCTGCCCCAGCCAAACGGAGAAATGAGACATCCTCTCTACCAGCCAAGAAAACCGCCGCTAAGGAAACGCAGAGGGCTTTCAAGGGGAAGGCACAGAAGGTGTTTTCTCGGAAGAAGACTTCAGCTAGTGCGAGTGAGAGAAACCAAGAGCAGAAGGCGTGCGTTAAGACTTCATCATTGTTTAAAAACAACCCTGAAATTCCAGAGCTCCACAGGTATGCCCAGGTGCAGGTGCACCTCAGGAGTGAACGAAGCTAGTGTACTCTGCCTGTTTCTTTGTGTATTGGAACTGATGCCTGGCTTTTGTTCATCATTTGCAGACCTGTAGTCAAGCAGGTGCAAGAAAAGGTGTTTTCTTCAGATGCTTTTCATGAGCTGGACCTCCACCCACATTTAGTAAGTACCTCTCTGTGGTTCGTGGGGCTGAGATTTTGGTGCGTTTATTCGTTCAGAATGTCTGAAATGACAGTGTAGGGAAAAAGATCCTAGTGTGGTTACCTCTGCTCCGAGTTACCTGAGTGAGCTCGGATTGATAAGGCTTTTCTAGGACAGTACACGTGAGCTCATACGATTGCTCGCTGTGCCCTCACCCCCATTCACCCCTTTTAAAGAACTCAAGCCTTTCCTCACCTCATTCAGTTTAGGACTGGGATCCACTTATCAGGCTTTAAGTCAGTCTCGTCATTACTGGGTAGATGTGACATTGAGGCTGTTCTGGGTGGCAGATGTCACGGTGACCACAAGAGGGAACTGAGCTGTGTCTTGCTGTTAAGGGACGTCTGTGGTTATAACATGCATTTTCTACCAGCAAATGAACCTTTATTTTTTTTAACCTTGAGTGAGTTTTTCATGCTTATCTATGAGAAAGGAAAAAATACCTGAACTTCAGGAATTTCCTTTGCTCACATGGTCCTGACCTCCTCCTCCTTCGGGGTGGGTAACACAGCTTGTTTGCCTCCTGCAGGTCTGAACAGTTTCTCAGCCTTTCTGCCGGGACACTCTGAGACGCTAACGCACTGCAGGGTGTTCAGCAGTATCCTGAGCCCTTGCTCACTCGATGCTGGTAGCTTTCTGTCCCGCGTTTGAGCAACCAAAAATTTCTCCAGATTTGGCTGCACTGGGGCAGAACCACCCCAGCTGAGCACTGCTGGGTTGGAGGAGCTTAATTTGCTCATGGCGATCAGTGTCCCTCCTCATGGGTTTTGTTTCCTGTTTTTTGGCATTCTTATTTGCAAGCATAAATATACTAATATTTATATTTCGGTATAAGTATATTTAATGTGTTTATACCAAAAAAATGATAGTTAAATTGATTTTTGTCTTTCAGATTTCTACAATAAATACAGTCTTAAACATATCTAATATGACCAGGTAAGTCCTGTCCAGGCCAGTCCTGATTTTCTTAGGACTTAAGTGGATAAAATTGTATGAAATCTGAATTGTCTGTGGAGAACTGAGCTAATTTGTGTTAGTGATAGAGAACAATGCCAGGTTATTGACTGTCAAGGGCTGGACGTGTCCCTTAGCCACTCGGTTTCCCCACCTGTCAAAAAGGGAGAGTGGGTCCCCCTCCAGTTCTGCCCTCAACTCTAAACTAAGAGGTCTCTGGTCCAGACGATGGTCTGCATAAGACCTCTCTGTTGTGCGTGCTTCCCTGAAAATAACGTGTTAGACACGGAGAGTGTATCGTGCAGTTTCTCAGTAGTAAGGACTAGAGTCAATATACACGGCGGGAGCAAATGTTTAGTTGGATATAATGGGATCCTGAAATTGTGGTCAATGTTTGTTAGGAATGAAGTCCCCTGGGAGCTAGAGAGGGTGTGAAAGGCGAGGAGCAGGGTGCAGGCCCTCTGGGCATATGCACTTCTTTACATTTAAAATAGCCACGATTGACGTACAAGTAAAAACAAGGACATTACGAATAAAAGAAACCCCTCACCATTTGTTTTGTTCAGTTTTGTCAGCCAGATTTAAAATGTCTATCCCCTTTTAGTAGTTGGTTTAAATGCACGTGGACACATCTCGATGTGTCCATGCAGTTGGCTTGGTTTCTGGAGCGGGAGAGCAACTCCTGGCTCTCTGGGGGGCTCACAGCTTCCTCTCACTCTTCTGCCCGGGAATCTTCCCCTAGCGTTTCACTGCGCCTCACATTCCCTCCTCCAGAAGGCAAGGGGGTGTGTCGTGCTTTTGGGATAGCTCCCGGTTGTCATGCCTGTCCCGTTTTTGTTTTTAGTTAGTGTAATGGAATGGCCAGTCTCTGGCTTGCCTTAACATTTTCAGCTCAGTTCCAAAACTTTAACTGAGCTTTTTTTCTTCTGATCACCAAAAGTTGCTTGGCACCTTCACTTGAATGTTTTGGTAACTTCTAAGGGGGCAGCCTTTAGACAGACCAGAAGGTGGGGCGGTTGCATTTTGTGTCTCCTGCGTCTCTGCATGTAAAGACAAGTGGGTAACAGTCTGGGTAACCATGTGTTCTTTCTTTTGGGTGGCCCCAGTGTCCAGAAGCAAAGCATTCCTGTGTTGCTGGAAGGCAGAGATGCTCTCGTGAGATCCCAGACGGGCTCAGGTCAGTCCTTTAATTTCTTCCCCCTCTCCTGTGGTACCCAGACCACCATTATGGAGTAGGTTTTATAGGAAGGTGTCTGCTTGTGGTGGAGGCTGCTTTGTTTTGTTTGGGGGAGGGGAGGCCATGCTTGCTTTTGACGAGAGCCCTGAATTAGCTCACATGGTGAAAGGAAGGGGAAGATTGACAGCCGTGAGCAGGAGCCATCAGGAAGTAGTCAGGTTCTGGTCTCATTCCTCGGAGCCTGTCTCAGGGCTGTGCCAAGTCCCACCATCTGTGGCCAGAACTGCTTGTCCTTACTCCATTGCAATGAATTTTTTCTGCTGGCATTAAAAGAGTCTGACATGAGCACACACTGCTTGGTCCCAGTCGTTTGCTCAGACGGGGAACACTGCTTTTGTGTGTCCGGAATAACCTGGACATAGTCTTCTGACCTTCTTGTGCCTTTATGGCTGCTCAGCTGTACTCTGCTATCCCCAGCTCAGCCATTCAGGGGGATGGAAGCCCAAGGTTATTGCCATCCTGAGTTTCTCCTTTGTCTTGAGTGGCTGGGGCTGGGGTTCGTGTTCAGTCTGGCCCCTCCCACACCAGCACCACAGAGGACATTTACTCGACTACAGAGCACATTTGAGATTTTAGGACCACTTCAGAGGAGGAGCTGTCTAGCTTCTGGAGACAGTCCTCAGGTTGCACTTGGGAGTAGTTTAGGAAGTGTGTCACTGTGTCCCGTGTTAGAGGGAGAAAGGAGGTGGAGCTGTGGTTTTGTAGAAGTAGGACTGAGTTATGAGAAGAGTGTGAGATGGGAGCCTGTTTCCGCCTCTCCTGGCCATGTGACTGGCTCTTTCCTCAGATTCAGGGCTGCTCTCCTTTACTATCATCCACAGGGGCTCTGCTTTTAATTGCTTTTGTACTTTTTAAAAGGTAAAACTCTTGCCTATTGCATCCCTGTGGTCCAGTCCCTTCAAGCAATGAAAACAAAAATACAGGTGAGTGACAAGTGTGCTTTTCCACTGTTGTTCATAGTGCGTAGAAGCCCTGAGACTGAAGCACAGCAGTGATCTGGAACTGGAAGAATCTGCCTTCACTTAGCATTGCTTCCTTCACTCTGTTTGGTGGTGGTTGTTAATCCTCAGCAGGGACCCTGAGAATTGTTTTTCCATTGATTTTTAGAGAGAAAGAGAGAAACATCGATGTGAGAGAGAGATATTGACTGGTTGCCTCCTGCACTCAGCCGACCTGGGCTGGAGATTGAACCTGCAACCCAGATACACACCCTCGACTGGGAATTGAATCCTTGACCCTCAGTCCTCGGGCTGACAGTCTAACCACTGAGCAGTGCTGGCCAGGGCTCCATACCTCTTTTCAATTCATTTATCACACAGGCATGTTGACACTGAAGACTGTGTCCAGAATGCAACAGAATAAATGTATTTCACCATCATCGTAGTAGGTCTAACGGGACATTTGTCAGATGTGCCCTGGGTGTCAGACATTGTGCTGGATGCTTTGCCTGTGTGATCTTCTTGAATCTTTAACTGCCTTGGCCCCGCTGAGTTGTCGGTATTACTGTTGCCCCAAGTTTACATCAGAAATTGAAGCTTGGGGAAGTTCAGTGACTGAACCAAGACCATGTGGCGAGTGATGGGAACTGCATTCCCCCCTCATCTCTCTGTGGCTCCAGAGACCAAGCTCTTCTGCCTGAGAAAGGTGAACGTTATAATAAAAACATGCTTTGCCCTGGCTGGTTTGGCTCAGCGGTTAGAGCGTCGGCCTGCGGTCCAGAGAGACCCGGGTTTAGTTGCCGCTAAGGGCATGTACCTCGGTTGCAGTTTGTCCCCGGCCCTGGTTGGGTCGTGCAGGTGGCAGCCACTTGATGTGTCCCTTTCACGATGTTTCTCTCTCTCTCTCTCTGTTCCTCTCTCTTCCTCCCACTCTATCTGAACAAAAAAAATGGAAAAATGTCCTCGAGTGAGGGGGAAAAAAAAGTGCTTAATCATGGGTAGTAGATGTAAAAATAAGCACCCAGTTAGTGAGTTTGACCATGGGCTGCCTGGTAATGAGCATTTTCTAGAACTTATCTTCAGTTGTGAAACATGTTTCATTAGTGCCTGGGCCACAATTGGGTTCTTGGCGGTCCCCAGGCAGCCAGTTACCTGCCACGTTCCGCAGGCGTAGGTGTGGTCTCAGACCCAGCCGAGTCCTCCAAAAACAGCCTGGTTAGTCTCAAGAGGAAATAGCAAGATCAGAAATAGAAAGTGGGGTAGGTTCACAAACAGATAAAGAAAGCTAATTGGCTCCTTTTTTTCTCAGTTTGGACATACAGGATTAGGTGTGTATTGAGCCCACCTGATATTTGAGTGCCAAAATAGATAATGAGAGTATTGGATTATAGCCCATAAACTAAAACAAATCCCATGAGTCCAACTGCTACGAAGAGGTTACTGAATAAATAAATATGGGAAGGGAAAGCCCTTCCTCGTAGTGGAATTGCAAAGAGTAAATGTAGACCAAGTGACCGAAATAGAACAGCAGCATTCAGCAAATGCCACAGTGGGAGTGTTTGAGGCAAGAGTCATCGCAGATGCTGAAATGAGTGGGCGAAAGTGGGATGAAATGGGATGTTTGCATAGTTTCATAGTAGTTCCCCACAAGCTACTCCCTAATCACAAAGGGAGAGCAGTAACCTTTCAGTGGGCAAGCCTGGTTAAAAGTCTCCCAACCAAGCCACCACACATGCTGAGATGTGTGGACCTCGTGGGCCTCACGTGTCTCCTGCAGGTCTCATGGAGGACGCAGCTCCACTGCTGTGGTTTTCTTGCCAAAAACGCATAACCCAAAGTTAGTCGTAAACAAACATCAGACAAACACAAATCAAGGGACATTCTACAAAGCAACTGACCAGTACTCTTCAAAAATGTGAAGGTCGCAAAAGACAAAGAACTACCCTGATTAAGAGACAAAGGAGATGTAACAACTAAATGCACGACTGGTCCTGAACTGGATCCTAGTCTGGGGAAAGGACGCTAGGGGGTCAGTTAATGAGTCTGGGAAAAGGATGCTAGTAGGTCAGTTAATGGGATTTGAATAAGGCCTGTAGGTTA
Organism: Molossus molossus; assembly: GCF_014108415.1. Lineage (NCBI taxonomy): Eukaryota > Metazoa > Chordata > Mammalia > Chiroptera > Molossidae > Molossus > Molossus molossus. The sequence continues at coordinate 3,474,279 of NW_023425349.1, forward strand.
ATTAATAGTGTTTAATCAATGTTAGTTTCCCAGTTCTGATCATTGTACTGTGATTTTGAGAATCCATACCATATGAAGCAATAGGGAGAGAAGGATTTGAGTTCTTTGTACTATCTGTGCAATTTTTATTGATCGGTTGGTTGGTTGGTTGATTGAGTGATTGATTTTAGAAAGAAGAAGGGAGAAGGGAGAAACGTCAATTTGTTGTTCCACTTATTTATGCATTCATTGTATGTACCCTGACCGGCACATTGTATGTCCAAACTGAGAAAAAAAGGAGCCGATTAGCTTTCTTTATCTGTTTGTGCCCTGCAACCTTGGCGTATTGGGGTGATGCTCTAACTAACTGAGCTACCCGGCCAGGGTTGTGCATTTTTTTGTAAGTCTGAAATTATTTCAAAATGAGTAAGCTTAAATTTTATTTAAACTTTATGTAAATGGTTTTAAATCAATAAAACAGTCATCCAAATGATGGAACCTTCTAGAGCCAGTAAGTGGTATTTTTTTCAATTATTATTTGTGAACTTGTGTTCTTGCTACGTTAATTGAAAAAAGGCAGGTTGCAAAGCAGCATGCGTAGTATGACTCCAACTTCATCAATGATAATAATCTCTGTGTATCTATAGAAAAAGATGAGAAAGATACTTATCAAACTGTTAATGGTGGTTTTCCGTGAAGTGTAAGAGACTTTTATTTCCTTCCCATGGGGCACAGTGAGAGGACTCACATGGAGGGAGGGCTTCTTTAGTGTTGTCCTTGGAACACAGAAGAGGAAAGGTCGTCACAGCAGTGTGGTGGCGCCTCACCCACTGAGAGTCCCAGGAGACTTGCTGGTTCAAGGTGTTGGTTCATTCAGAGTTGGTGAACTGGGGAATATTGGAGCTGGAGTGGGTGCTGCAGTCCTAGCCCAGCTGTCTCATCTTATTGGTCGTGACGTAAGGACAGGAGAGATCAGTCTACACCTGAGGGAGCCCATGTGGTGGGCAGCTTTACTCCAGTCCGAGTGCAGCTTTAGGCAAACCATTTCACCCCTCTGCGCCTCACTGACTTCACCCGTGGCAGGGGGTGACCACATTGCCTTTCTCCAGGGGTGAGGAGTAAGTCTGCTTGGCACACGTGGATGGTCGAGAATGGTGTCTAGTGCCTGGTATCAACCTGCTTATTGTGTTAGCCGCCATCATCATTGACACGCTGGGATGGTTGTTTGAAGGACGATGATTTGATTCACTTATATTCAGAACCATTAACAAGCCAGATAGTTGCTTTTATTTGCTCAAATTTTTTTGTTTTGTTAATCCTCACCTGAAGACATTTCTCCATTGATTTTAGATAGAGAGGAGGGGAGGGAGGGAGGGAGGGAGGGAAGGAGGGGGAGAGAGAGAGAGAGAGAGAGAGAGAGAGAGAGAGAGAGAGAAACATGATGTGAGAAAGATGCATTGATTGCCTCCCACACAACCCCGACTGGGGATCAAACCTGCATCCCAGGCACCTGCCCCTGACTGGGAATCAAACCCTCGACCCTTGGGTCTGCGGGCTGACACTCTAGCTGCTGAGCCAAACTGGCTAGAGCTGCTCAAATATTTTTTATGATCAATAACAGCTCATTCTATTCAAGACTGAAATACTCTATAGAAAGTTTTCCAAGCCCAAATGTAACTCATTTCTAGTAATAGTCAGTGTAGACCCCTGGAGTTCATTGTAAAATGATTTGACCTGTAAAAAACGTATGTGTAGGGAGCAGCGAATTCAAGGCACCCAACAGAGTCTTCGATTACTTGGGGATGGCATGGGAATGGACCGCTCTGCTGTCATTTTGGCTCTGATTTTTCTAACATCACATCCATCCTCTTCACTCACTTCTGCCCTGCAAGGAATTGCTTTTTCTTTCTTCTTGTCTGTGTAGTAACACCTTTTGAAATGTCAGAATCTCCTACCGTCACACCGTGGCACCTTGATACCCTTGTGCTAACATGTTTACTGTTCCTCGCCCGCTTCAGCGCGGTCTCACCAAGTTGATGTTGAGTACAGACGGCTCTAGTTTGAATTCCAAATCCTTTCTCCTTGTGGGTAAATGTCTCCTATGCAAAACATGAAAACCATACTTGTGATTGAATTTGCTGCTAAGTCTGCACTTAGCTGCTGCTCTAACAGTGTTTAGATCCAGTCACTGTCTGAGCATTTTCGAGGTGTAAGGCACTTGATTTTGGGGCCCTTTTCAGATAACTTAATCTTTTTCTTGTATTATTATTATTAATACTATTCCTATTATTAGTTTTAGATATAATGTATATGGTAATAAATTTAAACAGTTCCAAAAATATAAGTCCTTCTACTCTCCCCACCTTCCTTGAGTGGGACAATCCTGTCAGGATGCAGTGGTCCTTGTCACCTGTTTCTTGTGTGTCGTGCCAGGGGTATTCTTTGCCTATAAAGCAAATATGAACATGTACAGGTCCTCTGCCCCTTTAATTGAAGTGTTTGTTTGTTTGTTTGTTTGTTTGTTTGATAGATAGACAAATGGTTGCTTGTTATGCATGATGTCACATGCTCTGCTTTTGTTCACTTAATATGTTTTGGGGATAATTTCTTATCTGTTAGGCACCAGATCGATCTGCCTTGTTTTTAAAGGGCTGCCTAATATTCTACTTTATGCGTGTGCAGTAAGTCATTGCCTCATTCCCTCACTGGTGGAATCTACATTTTGTTCAGTATTTTGCTATAAACGACTATTCTGCATTCTGGAAAATACAACTTTTTTATGCACATGTATGAGCATATCTTTTAGAGAAATTCCTATAAGTGGAATTTGCATTTTTATTTGATAGAAAATGTCAAAATTGACCTTTAAAGGAGTTATACCAATTTGCACTCTCATCAGCAGTGTATGAGAATCCCTGTTTGCCCGAGCCCTTATCAACACTGTCAGCTGCTTCGGTTTGCTCACTTGGCAGGGGAAACATACTGTATTATAGTTTCAATTTAAATTTCTCTCAGGAGTCAAGTTGAACATCTTTTCATATGTGTAAAAGCCATATTTTGAATTATTTCCATAAATTAACTGGTTAGGTCCTTCTCCATTTTTCTGTTTGAGTTGTTAGTCTTTGTTATTCTTATTTTTAGTTGAATTATAGACCTTCCTTATAAGGTAGAGAAATTGCCCTTTCTCTTATGGATGGCATAATTTTTTCCCATGTTGTCATTTGACTCTTGATTTTGTTTGGGTGTTATTTATTCTGAAATTTAATTGTATAATAAAATTTATCGGTGTTTTATAGTTTCTGAATTTTATGTCAACTTAAAAAGGCCAACTTAATTTTTTTGAAATGATCTCTGAACAATCCATTTTATCCCTGATATAAAATGCCCCTTATCTTATTTCCTAAATTTCTCTAGGTATTTGATTCTATTCTAGACTCTTTTTGCTATTGTAATCTCTATATGCCAGTATCTTTTTATTTTTAATCCTCACCCGAGGATATTTTTCCATTTATCTTCAGATAGCGTGGAAAGGAGGGAGGGAGAGAAACATTGATGTGACAGAGACATATAGATTGGTTGCCTCCCACACAACCCCAACTGGTGCTGGGGACCAAACAGCAACCAAGGTTCATGCCCCTGACCGGAATCAAACCTGTGACTCTTTGGTTCGCGTGCCAATGCTGCGACTGCTGAGCCAAACCGGGCAGGGCCAGTATCATTTTTTAATTTTATTTAGTTTTAAATTTTTTTCCTTTATTGATTTTTAGAGAGAGAGGAAGGGAAAGGGAGAGACAGATAGAAACATCAATGAGAGAGAACATTGATTGGCTGCCTCCAATCTCCTTATACATTTTTGTTAAAATTGTATTACATTTATGGATTGACTTTAGCTTATGTATAATATTATCCAAGAACAAGATACATCTTACCATTTATTCAAGTTTTATTTTATGCTGCTCAGAAGTGTTTTAAAATTCTCATTATGTAGATTTTGTACATTTTTGCTAAGTTTATTCTTTATCTTTTTTGTTGCTGTTATAAGTGTGATTTTTTTTCCTCCTTCATTTGTATTTTCTTATTTTCTGTTAGAAAGCAATTGGTTTTTTAATTATGCATTCAGCTAGTTGACTTAATTGTTTTTTTTGTAATAAATCTTCAAATGATTTTTCTTTTTATTTTAGGGTAAAATATCTTCTAATAATGACAGTTTTACTTCCTACTTTCCAGATATATACAAATTCCTTCTCTTGTCTGATTGCATGGGCCAAAACCTCTAGAACAATGTGTTGTGGTCATGAGGGTGGTGGGCATTCTCATCCTTTTTCATTTCTTTTTAATCCTTACCCTAGGATATGTTTTTATTGGTTTTCTGAGAGAGGAAGGGAGAGAGAGAGGAAGAGGGAGAGAAACATCGATCAGTTGCCTCCTGTATGTACCCTAATGGGATCAAACTCATAACCTAGGTATGTTCCCTGATCCACTTTTGGTATATGGACGACGCTCCAACTAACTGAGCCACCCGGTCAGGGCTTATCCCTTTTCTTTACCGAGACTGCTTCTGATGTACAAGTGGCCACTCTTGCGTTCTGTCACCTAGACTCTTGTGACCTTCATTCAGGGCAGTTCTTTCCTTCTCCGCAGCGCGGTGACGGCCCCTACGCTCTGGTGCTGGTGCCGACGAGAGAGGTAAGCAGCTCGCACTCGGTGCGTCTTCCGGTGGCATCACGTCGAGTCTGTCAGTGGTGCGGCCATCTCTCTGCTGAACAGACCGCTGTGCCCTTTCCTGTGCCCAGGAACCGCCTCGGGCTCCTGCCGAGGAAAATTCAAGTACTTTTTGAAAATTATGTTTCCCTGTTATCTAAAAACTGATCACACTATAAATTTCTATCCTTTTAAATGAAATTTAAATAATCACATTTTTATACTTTCCTCCCCATCTTAATTTAAAAAATAAAAGCAATCAGCCCTGAAAATGAACTTTTTTTAAAAAAAGAAGCTACTGTACAAAAATATGTTTCTAAAAGTTAAGCTTCTTGGTATTTTTCTTCTTTCTTGGTGGAAATCTCTTTTGTCTGGTGTATTTTATTTGCCTACAGAGGCAGTTTCAGACGAGGGTATCTGTTTTCTCTGTCAGATGCAATCACTTCCCTGTAGAGACTTGACCGTGGCGATGGAGGTTCCACTCAGCCTTTGACAGCCTGTGGAGCCCCATCAGCTCCGTCCATTGAAGGAGCAGGCAGAAAGAAAGCTATTAAAATTTTGACAGCAGCACACTGGCTACTTCCTAGGATGCTTCGTGAATACTGAACATATGGAAACTATACACATATCTTTGGTCAAAGGGATTATAGACAGACTCTGTGTGTGTGTGTGTGTGTGTGTGTGTTACATGCCCCTAGTGGGAACCGAACCGGGGACTCTCTGGTCCACAGGCCAGTGCTCAACTGCTGAGCCAAACTGGCCAGGGCTGTACAGACTTTTTTGATGGTTAATGGTTCTGACCTCGTTCATTTTCATTTTCTCTGGTTTCCATTGGGCTTGTTGGTTATTCTTTCCTTTAATGGATTTGAGGAATGGCCACCTTTCAGTCTTCAGCTGTTGCTCAGCCGTGGCATGTTCCTGGATTACAGTCACATCACCTTTAAAGTTCCCAGAGGCCAGCCCGCCACACCACAGTTCCAGTTCACCCTTCACACAGATTCCATCTTTCTCCTTCCAGAGAGCCACATTCCGGTCGGCTCCTCCATTTTCTTCCATTTTGTGCTCCAGAACTTGTACTTTCTGTAGCACTCTAGGAATTTGAGCCAGCAGAGGGAGCACAAAACACTGTTTTTGGATCCATCTAAGAGGTAGATGTGGGGTGTGTCGGCCCACACTCTGCAAACCGAGTTTTCTTAGCCTCCCAGTCAGGTCTGTTTGCGAGTCGATTCTGTGCTAGGATTTCTTTCTTCTTAGGTCTGAACTTGCGGGCCAAGTGTGGGTACTGATCACTTCACATTGTCTAAATTTAACAAAAAAGGAAGGCTAGAGAGATCTTGCTCATTATAACTTTTTAATATTTTCAGCTGGCGTTACAAAGCTTTGACACTTTCCAGAAACTGCTCAAGGTAAGGCACGTCAGGAGTTCAGTTTTACCTTGTTTTCTTGGCTTTTTGAGGAAAGAGAAATCTTAAGTCTTTTTTTTATTCTCAAAGAACTGGGAATTAGTCTCATTTCCCTTTTCCCGCTGGATGTCTCTGCTCTTCCCAGGTATAATGTGCAGATTTTTACTGATATAAACCTTGCTAACTACCTGTTTTTAGCTTAGCAAGATTACTAGTGTTTTCTGGTGCTTAAAGGTTTATAATCTAATTATAGTCACCAGTAAGCCATATACAGACATTCACAGGCACAGCAGCCTCAAGCTGGTGAGGGTAAAGCAACCTACAGTGCTTTGCGTGGGGTTTAAGGAAGCAGAGCGAGGCTCCAGGCCCTAGCTGGCTAGCCCACCAGTTAGGAGGAGAGCTGCTCTGCCTCGTTGTCATGGGGGGGGGGGGGCGGGCTTGCGTTTCATCTGAACCCAGGACAGAAGCAAGCGATGGGATCACTGAGTGTGTGTTCCAGGCCCACGGACAAAGGCAGAGAAGCTACTGAACCATTTCCAAAGCTGCTGTTTCTGTCTCAGTGTTGGAGGTGGTGACATAACCTTAATGCAGGCTATTGCTGAGAGGGACCCTGCATGTGGCATTGCCTAAGAATCGTGTCTGCACAGTGACAGCTTTTACACCAGAAGGAAGCCTTAGTGCCCCTCCCGACTCCTGGGAGGAGAAGGAATTGGGACTGTGTCTCATTTGCAGGAAAGGGGCTTTGCACTGATTCTGATCTGATGTCTTTCTGTAGCCATTTACCTGGATTGTGCCTGGAGTGTTAATGGGAGGAGAGAAGAGAAAATCAGAAAAAGCCAGGTAGGGGGAGGTTTGTTTGTTAATCCTTCTTTGAATCTGTCTGTCCTGCCTTCCTATTCAGTAAGACTTGGTCCTTCTAAACCTGGAGAGAGCCTTGTCTCCGGTTGTGCTCCTAGTCCCATGTGTAGGGACAGATTGAGTCAGCAGGGAGCAGTCACCTCTAGACAGTGCTGTTTTTTAAAATATTGATGAACCTGCAGGGGGCTCCCTTCTGATGTGGTCATGACCTTCTTAACTCTATCCACTCCGTCCCCGTGGTCCCCCTTGTTTAGTGCACATCGCCCTTTTGGGTACATTGGGAGTTTGGGGTTTTGTTTTTTCTTAATAAAAACAAAATCATAAGCTTACATAATGCGTTTGCATCTTGCTTTTTACACCCAAAAACATGGATTTCTGATTCTGTGTTAGAACTGGAAATGGGTGTCAGTAGAAAATTGTTGTGATAAGTAAATTCCAAATTGTCTGCATTCTTTTAAAACAATTTTTATTGTATTAGAGCTGGGTCCATTAGTAGTAAGACCCAGCTATGTGTGGTCTGTTCCTGAGGAGTAAATATTAAAGTGGAAACATGAAAATATTGGCGCGGGTTAGGCTCAGCTGTGAGAAACAGCGGCAGCAAACAGCAGTGCCCCCGCCACGTGGGAGTTTTGTTTTCCTTTCACACTTAAGCAGCCTGACGGCAGCCCATCCAGGGCTGGCGGGTGTTCCAGTGTCAGGACCCAGGCTCCTCCTCTTTCTGGGCCACTGAGCGAGGCTTCCGTCTCCAAGGTTCCTGTCACATGTAGTTCCCTGCGGCAGGAACAAAGATAGGCAGGCCTCCTCCCCCTACAGGTTCTTGTGGGATTTACGTCTTCTCTTTATCCCTTTATCCTGTTCTAGAACATAGGCCGGATCATACTTAACTGGGAAGCTAGAAAATATACTCAGCTAGAAATCAGAGGCTTTTATTACCCTGGAATAATGGGATAAAGGGTGTTTGGGGAGTCATAAATTAGATTTATTCTACCTAATGTATGGGGGCAAAGCTGAGCTCATTATGTGGAAGTTAGAACAAGGATTCAGTATAAGAAAAACTTTCTGGGACACTGATTCAGGTAAGAGGTTCCCTGGCACAGAAACCTTCAGGAACAGGCTAGACAGCCATGTATCTGGAATGTGCTAGAACGATTCATGGACCAGGTGAAGGGCATAGGGTTACATAGTAAAGACTTCTTTTAAAGTTAAGGAATCTTTTTATGATTTTAATATAATTGCAGATCTTAACAATTCGATTCTGTAGAAGAGAGAAAAGTTTAAATTATCTCTGTGTTCACTTGTCATTATGTTTGTCGTGATTTCAAGCTGTGGCACATGGGCGCTAGACAGGAGTCTGTCTCCTTGGCCTTTTTCCTGTGTTTTCTGTTAACGGTCGTGTGACTTACTTTCTTATGCTGTATAATTTTAAACAGGCTCCGCAAAGGAATCAATATCCTCATCTCCACTCCTGGACGTCTGGTGGATCATATAAAATCCACCAAGAACATTCATTTTAATCGGATACGGTGGCTGGTTCTGGATGAAGCCGACAGGTGAGGCTGCTCTAACAGCATGAAAGGCAGAAAGAAAGGCCTGTTTCTGTCTCCACTGCGACTGAAGCCCCCAATATTATGGTCAGTCTTCATGTAGATTAAAATTTCTTTTCTTGAAACCACAGAATCTTGGATCTGGGTTTTGAAAAGACGATCACAGTGATACTCAATGCTATTAATGCCGAGTCTCAGGAACGACAGAATGTCTTGCTGTCGGCGACTCTCACGGAAGGTGAGCTGAATAGGTGCTTTTTGTTCTGAGTGCAGAGGATGGACCCAGCTGCAAGGGGCCTGTGTGCTGGCAGTGGCTCTCAACCTCGGGAAGGGGCAGCATCTCAGGACGGCCTCCAGGGTCCTTCCTGCACCAGCCTCACTCGTCCAGCAGCCTAGACTGCTGCGACCCCCAGGGCATGGGCGAGGACGAGAGGGCAGGTCCCAGGTCCAGGACTGCCAATAAGTACAGTGCTGCTGGTGCTCACTTTGGGGTGGGGAGGAAGAGGAAGGCTGACTGCCTCCTCTCTGTGCTTTCGTGAGGTTTCTGTTGCTGCTGTAACCCATCGAGAGCAGGGCTCTGGTCCTGGCCACGATGCCCTCTCACCCAACTGCGGTTTGTTTGTTTTTTACCTTCACCAGAGGATATTTTTCTATTTATCTTTAGATAGAGTGGGAGTGTGAGAGAAGGAGACGAAGGGAGAGAGAGAGAGAGAAACATCAACATGAGAGGGACACATTAACTGGCTGCCTCCCACATGACCCCGACCAGGGCCAGGGACGGACCGCAGCCAAGGTACGTGCCCTTGACCGGAATCAGATCCGTGACTCATTGGTCCATGGGCCGATGCTTGAACCACTGAGCCAAACTGGCCAGGGCCCACGTGCAGTTTTCAGTGTAGTCACGCCTTTCCTAAGGCGGTGTTGAACCTAAATGTATATGCTCTTTGAACTCGTTTCGGGTTTTCATCCTCACGAGATGGAGGTTCTCAGCTGGCTTGCATAGCTGGGACACTGGGCTCGGACAAGGGGCATCGCCCTCCTCCAGAACCCACAGCAGGTCCTGTCCCAGCAGCGGCACAGCTTCCGTGCTCTCGGGTCCACGTCACTCATTTCACCGTCCGTGTTTTGCATGCACATAGCAGCTTCATCGCTGCGACGGACCAGCAGTTCTGAGTGTATTTCAGATAGCATTAAAGGGACGAGCCATGGAAAGGGGATTCTGTGCTCGAAAAGTTTGGGAAATGCCACACATTGCCTCCTCTTGGGAATTCATGGTGTGCCTTCACACAGTAAAAGTCCTGAGAAGGCCTGCAAAACCTTACGATAGAATTTATGGAACATTTTTATCAGGGTTTTCATAACTTACTTGACCATAGGAAGTGGCGGACAGACATCTGTTAATGTTCCTTTCAGTGGTTTCCCGCAAGTGTGAGCTTAGAAACGCCAGTGGGGGTGAGTTTTGGGCTGTGGGAAGACACTAGTGCGCTCGCCCCACCAGATCGACAGCCGGGCAGGTCAGTGCTGGCTCTTGGTGGCACCCGTTGGGAGTTTGCTAATTCGCCAGGATGTGTGGTGTGTCTGAATGTGCATATGGGACCAGTTCCAAGGCGTGTGCCTGTCATCTCTTGCCTTTTTCACGTTTTCCCAGGTGTAACACGGCTTGCTGACATCAGTTTACACAACCCAGTCAGTATTTCTGTCCCGGATGAAAGCCTATGTCAGTTTGACCTAGAGGACAGAGACATTTTTGAAGACTGTGATCTACAAACTAGCGAAGAGCTGGACGGCTTTGCAATTCCGGAGGGTCTGGAGCAGTACGTGGCTTTGGTTCCCAGCAAACTGAGGCTGGTCTCCCTGGCGGCCTTCCTCCTGCAGAAGTGCCAGGTAGGACTGGGGGCCAGACCTGGCTCCACCGAGGGGAGCGAGTGGTGTCGTTTGGATCAGGCACTGGTGGCAGTCAGTTGAGATGCACGCACACAGTCGTCCGACCTAACTGCGAATGTACACTTGAGTAGGGTCAGCCAGTGGTTCTAGGATTGTGGTGAGAGCAGAGGTCAGTGACTGTTTGCCATTATGTTCAACTTGAAATCTGCCTTAAGTATCTTTCCTGGGACCAGTGTTGGAAATGTCACAGGTAGTAGGAACGTGCTAGATGTGAGACAGCTAGGGGCCTGCACTTGCACTTTTGCAAGATGCCAGTATTTAGATATTTCTTTGCTCGTTTCATATGGCACTTTCTCTGGTACATGGGGAAACAGTAGGTGGAAGGGCTTAAGAAGGAAGCGCCAAGGTGCACTGTATGTGTCTGAGCTGGGTGGTGGTGTGCGTGGTGAGGCCCCAGCGAGTGAACAGTGATGTACAGCTGCACCCTAACTCGTGCTTCTGGGTGTGGGAACTTGATACGGTTATAGCTGTCATTTCCCTTTCCTGCCTCGTAGCACGCATAGCAGTGTTATTTTAAAAAATAACTCAAAGTCGTCTGTCACCTGTTTCCAGATGGGGGCCAGCATGACCGTATTTTACAGAAATACTCATTTCAGTGTCACCTAATAAAAACATGTGGTGGTTTTTCCCCTTTGTATTGATGCAGTTTGAAACTGACCAGAAGGTGATCGTCTTTTTCTCAAGTTGTGAGCTGGTGGAGTTCCACTACCACCTCTTCCTCCAGACCTTGCTGAGCGGCTCAGGGGCCCCAGCGCCAGGGCAGCCACCATCTGCCTGCACGCTTTTGAGATTCCTGCGGCTGCATGGCAACATGGACCAGGAGGTGAGCAAGCCCAGGTCCTTCCAGCTGAATGTGCCCTCCAAGGTCACCACTGGCTGCCACCGGGCTTGGGCAGGCGTCGCCTGGAGTGGGCAGCCCATGGGAACTACTGGAAGCAGTCACCCTGCCCGTGGGGTGTGGGCAAAGGAAGCCTATTGTTCTGCTCGCCTGCTCCGGGAGCTGGGCTCATCCACCTGAGAGCTCACAGGCCACTTGGCCTGCATCTACCTCAACCAGCTGTTAAGGCGACAGAGCACCACTAAGTAGCTGGCACCAGGGAAGGGTTTTGCCTTTTTAGTACCCAGTGTGTAATTAGGGCTTGATGTCTTCAAATTAAGAGCATTAATGGAGCTAAATTGTGGCTCCCATATGGTACTGCTGAGCGTGACTGCTGTCGTTGTCAACAAGATGCAGCGCTCGCTCTCAGCACTTTTGGGCGAGAGGGTCTGTGTGTCTCAGCTCTGCCTCGGCTTCGAGTCACGTTTTTGTTCAGGAAGAAGAGGAGAACATTTTCCTTATTTTAGATTCTTAGCTATGTAACTCAGTTCACTGCCTGTAAGTAGACCATCCACTTAGGGAGTTGGGTGGCGTGCAGAGTGGGATGAAGTCACCGAGTTGTGCAGGGAGGGACGGACAGGGCCTGAGAGCTGAGCCGTTTTGTCCTAGAGGCTGGGTTACAGGCAGCTTAGAAATGAGACGGAGTAAAGGAAAGCCAGAAATCAGGGTAAGATTGGACTAGAAGCAGCTGTAAAAATAGTAATAGTTTTAGAGCTACAAGAGACATTAAAGATCATCAAATCCAGTTCCCGTTTGTTTTTGCTTTTTTGTTTTAATAATTCAGGAAATGGAGGTTCAGAAAAGCGAATTTGCTCAAGGTCACTCAAGGACATAGCCAATTATTTGCCACAAGATTATGTAGAATTTCCTGAACATTTCAGCTTTTGTGATTTTTATACGCTCTTGGTTTTTACCTTCTGGATCCCTGCTTTAGTCGATGTTGTTGATTTGATGATGCAGTACCACTTAGGGCGTTTTCTTTTTTGTTTGGTCAGTTTCCTAGCCCCCTGGGCCTGCTGTCACGAGGCAGTGTGCACAGCAGACGGGCTGGCGGAGCTGCGTGTGGGCTCGAAGGTGTGGGGATTCGAATAGATCACACAGGAGACTCTCTACTTAAAGTAGTTCCACCTCCCGTCCTAATAGGCTGGCAGTCTCAGGTGTTTATGGCTGTGTGTTCGGGGACAGATTCCTGGTTCTAGTCCTGGCTCTGCTGCTGACCGGCTGTGTGACCTCAGAAAAGCGTTTGACCTCTTGGTGCCTCAGTTTCCAGGTCTCTGAAATGGAACTAATAGTAGTACTTCATGTGGTTCAGACGATTGAGTTTATGCAGATCAAGTGCTTCACGTAGGGCTGGCACATAGTGATTGCTCAGTGACTGTTAGGTACCATTATCATTGTTATTTCTCCTTCAGGAATAGTTCATTTCTTTCAGTTCAATAATTGTTGGTATTTTGCTTACGCTGTTTTGTTAAGTAGCCTTCTAGCCTCCCCAGGAGACAGGTAGAAGGTGGGAGGGAGTGTCTGTATCTCATCTGGTAGATACGAGGATGAGTATCTTGTCCCAGACTTAGCTGAGATAGTCCATCACATACTCCTGGCCACTGTTGCACGTGACCTGCGGTCCCTCGAATGATTGACACGACCCCAAGTGTGGGCATTGGAGAGAAGTGACGGTTTGAAGCTGCTCTCCAGTGGTTGTGAGGAAAGCGCAGGAGCTGGGTCTCCTCCTCTCCCCACCTCTGGACGCGTCACGGACAGGCTCCGAGATGTGCCCCCGCTTTCAGGAGCTGCCCTGGTCTGACTGTGCGATGCAGCCTTAACGCTGTCCCTTATAAAGGCCGTGCAGCGAGCAGGGCAGAGGCGGTCGTCCTCGCGAGGGTCCAGCCACAGATTCTGGAACACAGCTCCCTGGGCTCAGGCATTAGCCCAGCCCTTTACTGTGTGCGGATCCCTGGGCATGTTCCTCAGCCCCCGTGCCTTGGCTTCCCCGGGAGGGGGTGGGAGCACCTGCTCGGAGGGCTGCTGTGAGGATTAGGGCAGTGCCCACGTGTACAGCGTGGGCGGCGTCTGGTACCGGCAGCGCTCAGTGCACGATGTTTTCAGTGTCCACTGTCCTAAGTGAGGGTCCCTTGGCGACATGGTGGCTGTGCCAGAGTGCAGGGAGAAGCTTCATTTTTTTTCTTTTTATCCTCACTCGAGGACATTTTTGCATTTATCTTCAGATAGAGTGGGCGGGAAAGAGGGCGGAAGTGGGAGAGAGAAACATTGATGTGAGAGAGACACATCGACTGGTTGCCACTCGCACGACCCAACCAGGGCCGGGGACAAACTGTAACCGAAGTACATGCCCTTAGTGGGAACCAAACCCAGGACTCTCTGGTCCGCAGGCCGATGCTTTAACTGCTGAGTCAAACTAGCCAGGGCTCTTTTTTTCCAAATTTGTAGTAATTTTGCTATTTCCCTTTTTTTGTTGTTGGGGTCAGATGGACATGGCTGAGTCTCAGCTGCTTGTGAGACTAAGACTGTGGCTTTGCAGGTTCCCCCAGAAAGCCTTTAGTATGCACTCCTTTTGGTCCGTGAAGTCTGACTTTAGGAATTTACCCAAAGTGAATAGTTATGCCCACATGACTTACCTACAGAGACGTTTGTCACAGCTTGTTTGTAGTAGTAAACTAGGGGTCACAGCCTCAGTTGCCAGCAGTGGGTATCAGCCACCTAAATGGTAGCGCATCCATCCGGCTGGATCCAGCTGTGTTGTCACAGGAGAGAGGGTGTGGTTAGGGTGTCTGTCGTCATGTTGTGGGGAGGTGTTCGTGTTTGGTTGGCACGTGACCCGAGTGTTTGCAGTGTTAGTGGTTCGGGCCATCTTTTAGGAGCCCCTCCTGGGTTTGTTTTGCACAGGAAGGCCCAGAAACAAGGGTTACCTTGCTGTGTTTTGAGTGGTGGGATATTGCGTTTTCTTCAACTTAAATATAATTTTTCTACAGTTAAAATACCTGGGTTTATAATTTTTAAATAATTTTTAAAAAATTAGTTCTTAACAAAATTTTGCTGCAGGAAATGTGGGTTATCTTCGTTCCTCTCGCCCACCTGTAGGAAAACGTGCCCTGTGGGCTGTCCCCGTCCCCGGGTGGGCTGCTCTGGAGGGAGCGCCCAGCCTGACTGCTCTGACACATGCCGTCCGGCGCTCTGTGCTCTGTCAGAGTCCAGTCCTGGGCCTGCGGTGCTGTGGGATGTGAAGACACACTGCTCCCTCCTCCTTGCGAAGCCTCTGTGTTCCGTGCCGAGTCCTGCAGCCGCAGAGAGGGGACCGGGAGGCCATGGGCGCAGCCTGCCCGCTGGGGTCGGCCTCCGAGCTGTAAGGCTTTCTCGTTGCTTTGTAGGAAAGGACAGCAGTGTTCCAGGAGTTCTCACGAGCCAGAACGGGCGTCCTCTTCTGCACGGTACGTACCAGCCTGCTCCAGCTGAAGCTTGAACTCTTCCGTAATTGGCGGTTGCATTTTTTTTCTCTTGACAATTTGCCTTGTGGAAGCCCCACAGACACTGGGCCTCGTGGTGTGGCTGGTCCCTTTGCACTTCTGGTTGGTCACCTGACTTTGTCACAGGTAGCCACTGCCACTGTGCAGAAGACTCAGCAATTTGCTCACTAATAGTGACAGCTGTTGGTCTGAAAACGTGTGAATCTTGGTGGTTTCTATTCACCAAAAACTTGTAAATTACAGCTATCGGGAGTAATTAGAGCTGAGAAAGTCTTTCCGCAGCAGGATCGCTCTCCTCACCTCCGTTCACCTCTCCTTGCGGGAGAGCAGGTGCACTGGGCAGAGTTGGTCTGCTATTGTCTAAAACTCATTTGCCCTGAGTTTCAGGCCTCCTCCCGCACAGCACTGACCTTTTGAATGCACGTCTCTCGTGCTTTTTTGAGATGGAAGGTCAACTTTTGATGGTCTCTGGGATGCACTTCTCCTTAGTTGTGGCTCACTCCCAAGATGAAAATACCTTCCGTTTGCTCCGTTGTGGGTGATGCAGCTTAATCCCCGACTGAGTCCCGACATCCTTGTCTGCATGGTAGTGAAAGTGTACTGTAAATGGGGTAATCCTGTGGCCACGTGCTGGGCAGAGACAAGCGTTTAGCTCTTTAAACACCTGGCTAGGCCTCTTGAACGCAGTTACTTCTGTGGAGCTCCTACTCTGTATTCAGTGCAGGGGTGGGGAACCTTTTACTGCCAGGGGCCATTTGTTTGTTTGTTTTTAATTTGTTTTCTTTATTGATATTGGAGAGGAAGGGAGAGAGAGAGAGATAGAAACACTGATGAGAGAGAACATCATTGGCCTCCTCCTGCATGCCCCCCACTGGGGATCAGGCCCACAACCTGGGCATGTGCCCTGACCGGGCACTGAACCGACGACCTCTTGGTGCCTGGGTCGATGCTCAGCCACTGAGCCACACCTGCCGAGCATGCCAAGGGCCATTTGGATATCGAGGGCCATACAAAATTGTCAGCTTAAAAATTAGCCAGCTATATTTGGTGAGGCTGATTTGGTGAGGCTGGTACTGATTTCGAGGGCCTCATGTGGCCTAAGGGCCGGCTGTTTCCCACCCCTGCAAGTTAGCAGTTGTTTTCTTCCAGACAGAGTGTATGGGTGAGTGCTACTGTCTTTCTTGTGCATGGTCATACATAGGACAGCATGCCGGTCCCATGTGCTGATTCTCCTGTGTGGCAAACGGCGGCTGTGCCAACCATGGTCGGTCAGAGCTGAGAACAGTTACTGCAGACTGCTTGCCTCATCTGGAGGTCCGCGTCTGACCAAGTAGTCCTCTCCTTCAGAAGCCCATCCGCAGCCAGGTGTTTATGTTTGCTCTAAAACTGTCTTTATGTATTTATTTAAATCCTCAGTCGAGGATATTTTCCCATTTATCTTAAGATAGAGTGAGAGGGAGGGTGGGAAGGAGCGAGAGAGACATTGAAGTGAGAGAGAGACATCAATTGGTTGTCTCCTGCAAGACCCGGACCAGGGACCCTGAACCACAACCAAGGTAAGTGCCCTTGCCCAGTATCGAATCCGCAACTCTTTGGTCCTCAGGCCGACGCTCTAACAGCTGAGCCAAACTGTCCAGGGCTCTAAAACCATCTTTAAAGGTGAAGACGGGTCCAAGTAATTATCTACTCGATAAAGAAGTTTGTCAGAAGTCCTTGTCATGTCCGATAGTACTTTCTGGAACCAGAGCCCTCCTGTCTCCTCTTATTCCTTACCCTCAACCAAGCAAGCTCCTCTCTCAGCTCCTGGAATGTGTCATTCTTGCTTTTTCTGGCCTTGGGGACTTGGTATATGCATTCCCTCTGCCTGGAACACCCTACCTTGACTTTGACTAACCCCTGCTTAGGTGTCAGCTTAAAGCTCGTTTTTTCCGGAAATAGATCCCCCAGTCCTTCCCTATGAGGCGTTCCTAGTTCTTACCAATGCTCATCACACCTGGGCTAGGTGTATTCCCACTGATGATGAGTTCATGAGGACAGGGACTGTGTTGTTTGCAGTTCCGTCCCAGTGTCTGGCACAGAGCAAGCGTGCAGTAGGCACTCTGTATTTGTGGATTAAATGTATGGACAGTTAGGGCCCAGGCAGGACACTCAGTGTGGAGAACCACCAACGTATGCCTCTTTCTAAAGGCTGAGACGGCTGACATTAATATACTTGCTCCTTGGAAATAAGTTCACTTTTCATACGTGTCGTGTTACCTGAGGAATGAATGTTCTACATTGTTTACATTGAAACAGCTGTAGAAACCTCTGCTGGAGTTGGGGTGAGGATGGGAAAAAACTGTTTCATCCTTGACCCTCAAGATGCTGGATTTGTCCCTGGTGAGGAATCGTCATGGTTCTTAGTGTTGGTTTTTAAAAAAAATTTTTACTTTTTTATTGACTTTAGAGAGAGAGGAATGGAGAGGGAGAGAGAAACACCGATGAGAGAGAACATTGATTGACCGCTTCCTGCATGCCCCCTACTAGGGATTTGGCCCACAACCTGGGCCTGTGCCCTGACCGGGAATCGAACTGGTGACCTCTTGGTGCGTGGGTCGATGCTCAACCACCGAGCCACACCAACGGGCTTAGTGTGGTTTTATAACATGGGTGAGCTCTGAATCTCCAAGAAAACTCTCAAGTATTTGAAGTTCAGTTTTTTGTTTTGTTTTGTTTTCTTCATGGAAGAAAAGATCATTCCTTCTGAAATGTAATTCTCAGGGGATCAAAACATAGAATGACTTTCCTTGCTCTGTCTGGCTGCAGGCAAGTGATACCAGCTAGACATAAAGTGCTGTTGACTTGGCAAAGCTCTCACCCCACCTTCCGTGCCCTGCCAGCCCTGGGCGCTGTGTGGAAAGCAAGCTCTCACTTGCCCACAATCTGATTTCTCTACAACTTCTGGGCGTCTGCTCGCTTGCCGAGGTCAGTCCACTAGACCAGTCCTCTCTAGTGTCATCCGTCCTTCCTCTGTGGTGACGGTCTCTGGAGAGGGCTGGGTGGGCCTCATCCCCCTTCACTTCTAAGCAGGACAGAGCACAGGCTCCCTGTGCGGGTTCTTCATTCACTCGCTCTCCTTCCACTGCGGCGTGTTTGCTTTAGCCTGACACCTCTGGTGTCTGAGACCGTGGGGAGCACACGGCACGCTGTGATAGATCACGCCTGGGTGGGGGAGAGACTGTCATCCTGCCTCCTCTTAGGCAGCCTGTTGCTTGCCAGGTTCTCTGAACGCTCTCCAGGAGCCTCCTTAGTGTTAATGAGGAGCGTGGGCCACGTCAGGACAGGCAGATGGGAGCTGCATCTCCGGATAAAGAAGCATGGTGGTGTTACTGTTGTGTGGGGATTCTCCCCCTTATCTGCTACCTTTGCCATTTTGATTTATCATCCCAGGGTCCTTTTAACAAGGCCAGAAGACTGAGTGTCAGCATGAAAATGTGAGAATTATGGTGTAACCACATAAAAGCTTAGAATTAAACTATTTTCTTTATGCTAGAAATGCCTCCCTGTGCCCCGTCTTCCTCCCTGCTCTCTTATGTTACCAGGAACATTGAGGACGTGTGTATGTGTGTGTGTTTTTTTCATCTTGATTATAAACATCTAAAAACAAGGATCTTTTCATTTCATGCACCAAAATCTTCCAGGACCTGGCACCTGGCTCTGTATTCAGTGGGTTCTCAGTAAACACGTGGCCATGTGACATGGAGTCCAGACGGAGGGAGAAGGGCAGGGAAGACCAGTTTTTGGAGGCAAATCTTTATACATTTTAAGTGTAACTTGTGTTCTCCAGAAAATTAGATCTAAAAGCCAAGTTAAGAAGGGAGCAATGATTAGCAGGAAGGAGTCATTTGAAAGTTCAAAGCCCACTTTCCCAAATGGATTTAAGAAATCAAAGGAATCAGAGATAAGGTACTGAATTATCTACAACATGGTTTTAATACCCTTGTTATGTTGATGAGATGTAATAAGAAATACCACTGAGAGCCTGGAAAGTGAATTTCCCATCTGCCTCTGGTTTTAAGGATGATGCGTGGTGCTTCCCTGTTGTCCCTGAGTACTCAGGCACGATGACCTTCCCCGCCAGCAGACACCTCCACCCTTCCACCTGGCTCTGCGATCCAGCGCCGTCCAGCGCCTGCGTTCTTCGGGGGTAGCTGAGTCACCTGTGCTGCTTTCCTCCACCTTCTCCGTGTTGTGATTTTATTTTGGTTATTTTTGCTAGAAGTACACGATTATGTCTGCGGTTCTCAGTTTCCTCCCCTCCTGGGGAATTTCCACTGTGCCAGGAGGCCCGAAGACAAAAGAGCTCGGCCGCGAGAGTCATGAGCATGTCACTTAACCCAAAATAAATGTAGGCTTTCTTGGTTTTCTCTGGGGCCTGTTTTTTAGGTAAAGTTTCTCATTTCCACTCTATTTCATCGTGTTAATGGCAAGATCCTTGGGAGATTGTTGGCTTTTGACTCAGTTACGCTAACTCATGTTGCCAGTTTTTTGGCGTCTCCAGCCAAGATCTCTGCCTCTGACAGCTTCTGCACTCTCCCCTTCCTCCTCTGTTTACGCAGCCCAATCTGTCACCCGGACAACGGGGGCCTGTACCCTGCTGATGGCTTTCCACACACGGCAATAATGACTTTTGGCAGGCCGGGAAGGCGGCAGAGGCAAGTCCGCCACGCTCCTTCCACGGAGTGCGGCAGGCCCCTCTCCCTGTTAGGGAAAGCACTTTGTGAGGTTCTTGGGTAAATAAATGAGTCATTTTAATCCAACTGACAGGCTGGCACCTGAGCAAGCTGCCTTCCATCTGCACGCCTCGGTCTCATGGAGGCGGCCAGTTGTCAAGCCGGGCCTTCAAGGCCTCACCACTGAGCGTCTTTCAGAACTGACTTTAGCAGCTCTTCTGCCCTAATTATGGTGAAGGAACACAATGGGCTGATCTAAGTTCTGAGAGCGGGCAGGGACCGAGGCCTCTGCCGAGTCTCCTGGTGCCTGGCACTCTGCTGGTGGCATCCAGGAGGAGGGAGCAGGGTCGGGCCTCGCCCTCTGCCCCACGGGTGAGTGGGTGTGATGGGGGAGAGAGTGAGGAGGCTTTCGCATCCCTGCCTGGTCGCCTCCAACCCAGTTCTCACTTCATCCGGAAGTGGCATACTTAGAATTACAGTTTCCAGTGTTTATATACATGGTCTCGTTTGGTCTGCACTGTAACCTCAGGAGATAAATAGGGCAGGTCCTGTAGCCATTTTCAGGTGTGTGAACTGTGGCTCAGAGCTGTCGACTTGCCCAGGTGGTATGGCTGCTGAAGGGATACTGAAGTCCAGTCCTCTGTTCCTAGACCAGGAAGATTCCCTCCTATTCTGCATGTAGCCCAGGCTCAGACCAGAAGGACACTTAAAGAAAGAGCTGGATTAAGTCTGAGCAGTGGTTGGATATCAGTGAGGTCCCCCCACCCCAAAACAAGAAGTGGGAGACATGGAAGACCATCTGAGCCTACTGTCATGAGCTAGGCCACTTAGGCGGGAGGCAGAACCCTGAACAGCCGCAGGCTGCGGGCATTCTCCTAGCTCACCACACCCGTGCGTTTGTACTTGGTGAGTTTCATGAACGTCACACACTAGTTCAGAGTTTCTTGGTTGAATTCACTACACTGGTGAACGTTGCATGTTCCGCAGAGCCTGCCTGTCTGTAAAGCTCAGGCGGCCATAGTCTGCGTGCATCCCCCCTGCAGAGCACCTCAGCAAGAGAATCATAACCAGAGCTCAGCAGATTGGAGAAGCCATCAGTGTTTCTGAAGGCGTCAGCTGTGGGTAGTGTAGAATGCCGTTCCCGTGCCCCTTTCGGTAGCAGTCTAGTGTGCAGAGGCACTGCCCAGGACAGCAGCCTTCAGCTCCAGAGCGCACGGGGTTGTCTGAAAGCATCTCTGGGTGCTTGGCGGTTCGCGTGCATTAAACTTTTGCTGAGCCCGTCTTGAAGGCAGCCTGG
Source organism: Molossus molossus (assembly GCF_014108415.1). NCBI lineage: Eukaryota > Metazoa > Chordata > Mammalia > Chiroptera > Molossidae > Molossus > Molossus molossus. The sequence continues at coordinate 3,495,073 of NW_023425349.1, forward strand.
CCACCACTGGAAGGGGGCCAGCCCGACCCGCGTGTGCTCAGTGAAGGCTGAAGAAGCCTGTCCTGCCCTCAGAGCTCCTGGGCATGTTAGATGTTAGTGGCACGGTGTCTTCCTCGGCCATGCCTGCCTCTGAGCCTGGGGGACACAGGAAGCGATGGTTTTAACATGCGTCTTGCAGAAACTTTGCACAGGATTACTGTTTTTCAAAAAAGCCAGTTATGCATATGAATCTTTAGTGTATTTGTGAGTGAGGGGAGAGGGAAGAGGTCTGTCCTGGGGGAAAATGCCAGCTCTCAGATGGAAGGAAGGGATGCTGGGCAGAAGTCATCCTTGCAGCCATCAGGGTAATAGTTGAGACAGTCAAGCTGCACCACAGTTGCTGAAGCCACTGGGCGGAAGGATTTGGGAAACAGTCTCCAAGCTTCACTTCTCAGTTTACTTCTAACTACAAAGGCAAAAAGTACCTTCAGATGGGGAGAGCTGGTGGGCGACTGGACACGGCTCCGCCAGCACAGGACAGACCACTCTGGCGCGTCTCTGATGTCACGCACCGGGCAGTACACACGACGTTTGAATCTGAACTGATTATTAGGAAATAACGTTACTCAACGTTGGGTTTCTTGGGGGTGATAGCGGTGCTGTGGCCATGCAGAGGAATGTGCTTTTACTCAGGAGAGGCATGCTAAAGCATTAGGGGAGAAGAGTCGAGATGTTTCCAACGTACTTACGCTGGTTCAGAAACGTGTGTCGAGAGAGGAAAAGAGGAAGCAGACATCCCAACCGTCAGCAACCAGTGAATCCAGGTGAAGACAGACAGGTGCTTATTGTACTATTCCAACTTTTCCGTAGGGTGCATTTTCTAAATAAAAATTAGAGGGGCAATGTGTATTCATTGTTAAAAGGAAAACAAAACAGCCCTAGCCAGTGTGGTGCAGTGGTTAGAGTGTTGGCCTGTGCACTGAAGGGTTGTGGTTTGATTCCCAGTCAAAGACACCTACCTGGGTTGCAGGTTCAATCCCTGGCCCCAGTTGGGGCATATGTGGGAGGCAACCAGTCAGTGAGTCTCTCTCACATTGATGTTTTTTCTCTCCCCTCCCCTTCCCTTCCACTCTCTCTAAAAAGCAAAGGAAAGCCCTAGTGGGCTTGGCTCAGTGGTTAGAGCGTCGGCCTGTGATCCAGAGAGACCCGGGTTCGCTTCCCACTGGGGGTGCGTACTTCAGTTGCAGTTTGTCCCCGGCCCTGGTTGGTCGTGTGGGTGGCAGCCACTTGATGTGTCCCTTCACGTTGATGTTTCTCTCTCTTCCTCTCCCTCCCGCTCTGTCTGAACAAAAAAGAGGGAAAGGTGTCCTCTGGTGAGGATAGGAGAAAAAATAAATAAATAAAAAGCAAAGGAAAAAATATCCTTGGGTGAGAATTAACAACAAAAAAGAAATACAAAACAGCCAGAAAAATGCAAAGAGAAAAGTAAAAATCACCCCAATCCCTTTACCTGGAGATAACTCAGTTGGCAGTTTGAGAGACCCCTTCCGGTGTTGGTTCTCAGCTTCTCTACCAAGCCATCTGCCCATTAATCCACCTGAGTAATGTTTAATTTAGGTTTGGGTTTTGACCTGTTTTCCTTGACTTTTTTTGGTGGAAGAAACCAGGCGATTTGTCCCATCCTGGGTTTGCCTGATTGTGTCCCCGTGGTGGTGGTTGCCTTGCCCTGTCTCCCCTGATCTCTCCTAAGCTAGTGGTTAGGCCTCGGCCCCTAGGTGGGTCCAGGCTCTAGGGTCTGTCCTGGTGAGAACAGGTGGACCCTGTCACTCTTACAGGTTCAGGCGTTTACGGGGTCTGCAGTTACAAAGGTCCCCTGAGGGAAGTCCAGCGTCTGTCCTCCCTCACCTGGCCTCTTTCTTCCTCTTCAGTAACTGTTTTTATAAACTTTTGGGTTTTCCCCTTTATTATTCCTTTTAGAAGTATGGGCAAATATGCTTTATTTTCCTCATTTTTCACACAAAAGTATACTACACACACTTGAGATACACCCGGAGTCCCGTGTCAGTCCACAGGAACCCTCCTCCTCCTCGCGGGTCTGGCGCTCTGCGCGTGGGGCGGGTGTCGCCGTGCTGGATTCACTGTCTCCTGCCAACACGAGTGGCCTTGCACGTGAACCAGTGTGTATTCTTGTCAGTGTATCCTCAGGATGGATTTCGAAAAGTAAGATTGCTCTGAGTCAAAGGACAAGTATATAGCAATTTTGCTGGATGTTACCGAATGCCCCCAGAGGGGTTTATGCTGTCCTGCATTCCCACCACGGCGCGTGAGAGGGCAGCGCCTTCGCTGGCGCCGGAGCCGTGTGATACAGCACGGCCTTGGAACTGTGGTTGTGGAGAAGATCATCAAGGTGACGCAGGTAGAGGGCTCCAGGGGCATCTGGGGTGTGGTGCCTGCCCGGTCAGCGCTGACTGCAGGCGTTCTTGTCAGGACTGCTAGCTTGAAGGTGAGTGCCAAGTGCCAGTTCACTGCCGAAGACCGGAAGATTCCCGCGTTCTGTATCTGCCCGAATGGCCCGGCAGAGTCTCTGCACTCAGGTGGCCGCCAGCTGGAAAGAAAGAAGAAATCGCTGCTTTTATAGTTTCACTTGTCTGGTCATGTCTTCGGCCTGTGTTCTGCTTTGGCTGTCAGAGAGGCAGGGCGTTGCTGGACCCTTGCTGCCCTGCGGCTGGTGGCCACAGTAAATACGTTGCAGCTCGCCTCCACGTGGGAACGCCGAGTGACCTTCCAAAGCCCACGTCAGCGCCGGTGGTTGCTCGTGTTTCTGGTAGGTATGGAATGGGGATAGTGACCACAAATGCGTCGCCTGGAGTGGTTTTCAGAGTTCTTCCGAGGCGCTGAGAGTGACGTGTGAGATCCTGGGCTCCCTGCAGGTGCCGGTCCTGTAGGGAGGGGTTGAGACTGCCTCGCCAGCGGGCTCTGTAGCACTTAGCCTGCGTCTGAACTTCGAGCCCCAAATGGACTGGACGGCACCCTCAGGTCGTGTGCAGACGTGTGTGCGTGAGAACATGCACATTGGTGCCGGTGAGCCCTCGTCTATGTGCGATCATCAGTGGGTCCATGACCCCAAATGGTTCAGAAACCCAGTCCTAAGCCATATTCTTTTCTGTTTTGAAGGATGTTGCAGCTCGGGGCTTAGATCTCCCTCAAGTCACATGGATTGTTCAGGTAATTTTTTAGTTGTTAAGGTGTGAGCTCGAGGCAGGAATACATGATCATGAGTAGATGTGTAGGCTCTAAGTAGAATAATTATTATTGCCCTCCTGGGTGTTGCCCTGGTAACGAGGCAGCAACCGACCTTATTTGCACAATTCTCATGACCTGTTTCCTTAACTCAGCCCTCCTAACTGCTGCAGCAAAACAGCCAGACTGCAGTTACGGGAGGGGGGTGGACAGGCCTCCTGGATCCCAGACTGAGGCATATCACACACAAAGTTTCAGCAACCTGAAAATAACAGGAATTCCCCGGGCCCCTGGGAGGCCTCATTGAGTCCAGGAGGAGATGGCTCAGCTGTCCTGAGAGCCGTGCCCTGTACATTGACCTGCAGGGGGCAGTTAACCCCCTGTCAGCATCTTACACATAGCTCTAGCCTTAGACGCTCTGCCAGAGGGTGCAGGTGTTAGCCCCAGAGCCTGCTGGGTTTAGTTTTGTTTTTTCTTTTTGTCAGACTGCAGAATGGTATTTTTAAGCCCTTCTGTGTGGGGCCAGGGGACACACACCCTGTGTCCATGAGTCATGGTTTATTCACATTCCAGTGCAGTTGCCTTCCTGTTGCTAGCTGGGGAGTCTGCTGTGCTGGCCGCAGATGATCCCTTTGCAACTAGAGACATTGTGTCTTCTGTGCTGCTGGCCACAGAGCGAGGCAAAGATGAGGAGGCGAGGGCGTTTCAACGTGTGGCAGCTGGGACAGAATCGATCATTTAGAGCCTTATATTGTGAATATTGATTAGTTTAATATGCCTGGCCTCCCATGTATTGTACTCATCTTGGCCTTCTGATCTTTGATTCATCTAACAGCAGAGGGGAGAAAAGGAAGAAGGAATATATGGTCAGTTAGTTTTGATGATGATGAAGTTCTTGCCATAGATAGTAGCTAATGCTGTGGGTAATTCAGTCTGCAGAGTTCTAGAGTCAGGAACACTGTCTGTGGGAGCAAGTTGTGTCCCTGTGGGAAGGCACATCTGCTCCGGGAGGAGGCTGCAGCCAGGTGGGGGGCCCAGCTCAAAGGGGCCCCGAAGCAGAGCTGACCTCTGGTCAGGGTCATCGGCCCCTTGCTCCTTGCCCTGTTCAGTGTCCTCACCCCCACCGCTTGTCTGCCAGGGAAGTAGGCCAAGGTCATGTGGTCATCTGCAGAGATTCACCCCCACCTGCCTACGTTTTCACCTTGCACATCACCGCAGTGAAAAGATGCAAATAGAAAATTGAAGAGACCTGTGGAGAAGTAAAATTAGAAAGGAGATGCTGGGACGAGAAGACATCTCGTGTCTCTGGAACTTGGCCACAGTTCCCGTTTGTGTGTCAGCCTTGTTATTTCCGATGAAGCGAGGAGATTCAGGGCTGAGTGACTTCTCCTGGTGCCTGTGTTAGGGTAACCATAGCACCAGGATTTAATTCTTGGGGTACCTGGAGGCAGGTGAGAGGAATTGCACTTCCAATTAATGGCAGTCCCTTGATCTGTGAATGCCTTCATTTCTGTTACCCTTTTTAGTACAACGCTCCGTCTTCACCCGCGGAATACATCCACCGGATCGGGAGAACCGCCCGCATTGGCTGCCACGGGAGCAGCCTGCTCGTCTTGGCTCCTTCGGAGGCAGAATATGTCAACTCGCTGGCTTCTCACAAAATCAAGTGAGTCAGAAACCTGAACGGGATTTCAGCTGATCTCACCTAATTAACTTTCTGTCGCTTCTTATAGTGGCTGGGCCTTGTAAGCTGACGAAGAGCCATTAACCCTTATGATCCCTAAATGAGTCCCAGAATAGCCAGTGGCAACAACTAAAACCCTTAATGCCATCAGCACATGACAGCTTTCATTGCGTCGGGAGACTGAGTCCTAGGACGGTCTGCGCTCTGTTTCCTTTCTCTCGCAGCCAGCTCCTTAGAGATCGTCGCTAGTCACAGTTTCGTTCCTTGCAATTAATGTTTTGTACCTTTAAAGTTGGTTTGTCTTTGAAAAAAACAATACTTGGTTCTCATCACACAGCCCCCTGTCCCTCAGGAAAACAAACCCGGGAGGCAGTGAGTGGGCGGCCGCTGACTCGGGCTGCGCCTCCTGGTCCTCTGCTAGACCCCCAGCGCCAGCCCTGGTCGTGCACAGAGGACTCAGGAGTGTGGAAGCTGAGCCCGGGCCTCCCATCAGGCCCTGACCTCACTTAGGAAAGACAAAGAAAGCAAACAGGAGAGCGGGGCTTCGACCTGGCCAGGCGTAATTATAATGCAAGCAGAAAGAATTCACAAGGCCTCCAGAAATTAATTTGTTTTGTCATATTTTCCATAAAATCTTTGACACCTGACGTAACAAGGTCTAATAACGGGCTTCTGAAGGCATGCAGATTCACACTGGTCCACGTTCCAGAACTTCTGCTCAGACCTAGCACAGCGGTGCAGAAAATGTCCGGAAGCACCGCAAGGCTGGGTCTGCCCGATGGCTGCCTGGGTGCCCTTGGCGCCCACGCTGCGCCGCCGCACTCGGCTCGGCTGCGCGGCTGGATGGGGGTCTCGCTTCCTGGTGCTCCCTTTGCCCAGGCTGTGCTCTCTGTAAGGCACCCGGTACGCTGCAGGGCTTGCTCCTGGGAAACCATTGCACCCCACATCTGAACCGGCTCTGGGGGACCCCAGGGCCCAGTGTAGGCCACCCACTGGGAGAGATGGGTGTACATGGCTGTCTCCAGCAGGACCTGCCGGGCTCTGCTCTGCTCCTGCTCAGCACACTTTCAGGGTTGCTGGTGTGGACTGTGGGCTGTGGCTCACTCAGAAATGTCTGCAGTGTTGGAGGAGACAGGAGCCCACTCCTAAGTCTGGTCAGTTTCAGGTGGGCTAAATAAAGTAAGGGTGGTCTGCATTTCTGCATTTTTTTTTTTTTTAAATTTAATGTGTTTCATCTTTTTTTTTTTTATCCTGGGGTGAGGATTTTTATTTATTTTTTTTAATTTTTTTTATCCTTACTTGAGGGCATTTTTCCATTTTTTGTTCAGACAGAGTGGGAGGGAGAGAGAGAGAGAGAGAGAAACATCGATGTGAAAGGGACACATCAAGTGGCTGCCACCCACATGACCAACCAGGGCCGGGGACAAACCATGACTGAGGTACACGCCCTTAGCGGGAACCGAACCCGGGTGTCTCTGGACCGCAGGCCAACGCTCTAACCGCTGAGCCAAACCAGCCAGGGCTAATGTGTTTCATCTTAAAACAGTCTTCCATTTGGAAGGGTGGTTTTATTTGTTTGGGGAAGATATGCATATTTTATCCTACGAGAAATCTCGTGTTGGCCAGTCACTTTTCACCGAGAGCTTCATCTTGGGCTTGGAAAGGAAGTTCAGAAGGATGAGGACAGGGAAATACCCAGACGGAGAGAGTTTAGTCTTTTGTGGAGAGAAGGTACCAGCTGGTGTAAGAACACTCATTCACGGGGACAGTCCTGTAGGGTCCAGCCTCGCTGGGTTTTGCCCCGCAGTCACCTGTGGACGTGCCTGTCTGACACGGACCTGCTTTGCGCGCCAGTGGGATCAGCCTCAGTGCCTTGCAGACCTGAGTCGGGGTCCTGTAGCTTTCCTCCCTGGTGTCCACGTGAGGAAGGGCTGTGTGTGGATATCTAAATATAGGCTGTTCTTCGGCTTCATACAAAAAAATCAAATCTCGTAAAGAACTAACGGCAGGGTGCGCTGTGGAAAGCAGCAGACGTGACCATTTTTGGAATCCAAAAGGTACTCCTAAATATTTGCTTATTTATTTTTAAATGTTTGTGTATTGATTTTAGGGAGAGAGAAACATCCATTTGCTGTCCCACTTACTGTGCATTCATTGGTTGCTTCTTGTCTGTGCCCGGACCAGGGATCAAACCCTCAACCTCGGCATATCGGAACGACACTCGAACCAACTTAACTACCCGGCCAGGGTGGAGTTCCTAAATATTTTTTAAAAAATAAAAAGGGAGAAAGAAAATGTGTGTTTTTCTGTGCCCATGAATCTGAGAGCCAGGCAGCAGGATGCTGGGATGGCTGGTGATTAGAGGGCTGATTGGGGGATGGCAGCGACACCTGGCTGCCTGCTTCACACTCTGTGCAGTGCCACCGCCCTGCCGGTTCAGCTTAGCAGGCAGGGCAAGAGACGGGCCTTGGGCTGTTGCCTCCTCGGAATAAATGCTCAGAACTTCTTTCTGTCCTTTTGACTTCTTTGTATTTGCCAACTCTTTCACTTTTCCCCACTTCTCCTTTAAATGTGTTTCTAATGAAAGTCATCATTGGTTTATTAAAATGTAAATGCTTCATCAAAATGTGTGTGTCTTAGATCAGGCATGAGACAGTTCCCTGACTTTGTTTATCTGCCTCTTTTCTTAGTAAGGTGGGTGGTTCAGATCTGTTGATAGAACCATAAATAAGCAGAGTAGATTTGCTTTGTTCCTCAGAAGCAGCAGTTTCTGGGGGTAGTGGGAAGGCCCTTCGCAACTGTGAAGGACTCCAGTTCACACTTGGCTCCTGCTCACAGAAGGTCAGTGGTCCAGTCTCTCTCTGCGGACACTGCCCGCAGCCGGGCCTGGAGGGGTGGCAGCAGTGCAGAGGGCGGGCCTCCCTGCGGCACCCTCAGCTCTGTGTCCCTGCCTGTGCACGACGCAGTGTTCCTTTCTCTCTCCCTGTTCACGATTTGATCCCAGGTTCTTATGTTTCTTTTACTCTTGTATTTCTCCTTTATTTTTCTTCAAGAAAGAAAGGGATGAATAGAAGCAAGTCAGATAGACAAAGGAAAAGATAGAATTGGGCTGTGTTTTCACCTTCTTTCAGACATTCAGGCATAAATAAGGCAGATTCAAAGCCATAACATTTATCTCATATGAAAATAGATTTTCCAAGAAGTTATGAGCATTTCCTCCAACTCCTGCCTCCATTATGTACTCCGCCTTTGCGGCAGACTCACTGCCACACAGGTGTCGTACCCAAGGGGCCCAGAGTGGCAGGGGCCGCACAGGTGTCTTACCCAAGGGCCCAGAGCGGCAGGGGGCTGCAGGCTGGGCGGGCAGGGAGAGGTGGCATCTTTCAGGTAAGCAGCTGTCAGAGACGCGACATTGTCATTCATGGCTTCGGCAGAGTAACCTTTAGGGGACGGGGGAGCATTGCCTTGTCCCACATAAGAGGTTGCTATTTGTGCCCTGGACGGTTTGGCTTAGCAGTTGGAGCGTCCGCTTGAGGTCCGGAGAGACCCGGGTTCGGTTCCCGCTAAGGGCACGGATCTCGGTTGCAGTTTGTCCCCGGCCCTGGTTGGTCGTGTGGGTGGCGACCACTCGATGTGTCCCTTTCACATTGATGTTTCCCTCTCTCTCTCTTCCTCTCCCTCCCTCCCACTCTATCTGTACAAAAAATGGAAAAATGTCCTCGGGTGAAGATAAAAAAAAAAAAAGGTTGCTATTTGTGTTTTAATCTGCAGTTATATTTTTTTAAAACAACAACATGTAAGACAATCATTTATCTTTTTATGTTCTGTTTTTCTCCCCCAGAACTCCCCCTTCCCTTTTCCTTCCTCCCTGGGAAGTGTCGGCAGCCGCTCCCATTTTCCTTAGTCTCTGACACGGGACTGCGCGCATTCCCACGGCTCTGGCTGGCTCCTGGTGGCTCTGCCGTGACTGTCAGTCGTTTGCACATGGCTCTAGACTCATCAGAGAGCGCTGGTCCTCATCCCTTCGCAGTCAAGAGACAAGAGTCCTGAGGACCCTTTAGGCATATTGGAAGGGGGTTCTGATGTGGACAGCAGGTGCTGGGCCCGCACTGACCTTCACTGGGTGTTTACCCCGTGGTGAAGGACCTTTAGTGTGCCCTTCACCTTTTCAAAGTCTAAAACAAAAGGAACTATCTGAAATGTTTTTATTTCACCATCTTCTGCTCAAGTCAAGGTAGTATATCAATAACTAGGCTTACTTACTTAGTATTGGAGGTTTATTAAGAAATAATGGCATTTGCCTTGGCCGGGTAGCTTGGTTGGTTAGTTAGAGCATCGTCTCAATATGCCACGGTTGTGGGTTGGATCCCCAGTCAGGGCACATCGGAGAATCAACTGATGAATGCGTAAATAGGTGACAACAAATCGATGTGTGTCTCTCTCCTCCCTCCCTCCCTCCTTCTCTCTTTTTAAACTCAGTATTTAAAACAAACAAACAACATTGAAAACAAAAGGAAAGGAATGACGACATGATCCCTGTAAAGTAAATTCTCAGTGCCCCGCACTTGCAGTTCATCTGGAGGAAGGAACTTACTGGGACTATTCCCCACTGGTCCCTGTGATGTTTCAAGGCTCCCTTCCTTCCAAGGCCCCGAAGGGTTTAGGGAAAGAGTCCCTTTCCTATGGAGTGCTGCTTCTCTTTGTATCTAGCTAGAGAGTAAGCCATCAGGAGTCTGATGATTGTGAGAGAATGAGAACTTTATCTTGCTCTGCCCTTCTTTTACAGCGTTTCTGAGATTAAGATGGAAGATATTTTGTCTGTTCTGACAAGGGATGATTGTTTTAAAGGGAATCAATGGGGAAGCCAGGTGAGTTTTATTATTTATTATGTTTGTTGCTAACAGATGTGACTGACTCCTCGACTTGGAGTAGCGGAGATTTTGTTACTGAGGGTTTTTCCTGTCAAGTAAAGTGCATGTTTGAGGGTTGGTAACATCAGATGAGCCCAATCTGATGTGTCTCTTCTCTCCGTTGCTTCTGGGTGTGTTTGTTGGTCTCATCCAGTAAATGGGCCACGGTCCATCCTGGAAGTCTGCCAGGCTGCAGCAGGCATCCCAGCACCAGGCCACCTGCTCGGCCTGGTGGGCCCTGTCCAGGTTGTCTCCAAGGACAGCCAACTCCACCGTCCACCCAGGACAGCAGGTCTCTTCAGACACACTTAGTTCATTCGTTTCTTAATGTGTGAACACAGAGGAAGAGGGAAGTTGAGATAGCAGAGCGTGGTTAGGATCCGGCAGCTCTATAAGGAGAGCTGGAGCAGTTGCCGCCTCTTTCCTGAGGCTTCCTTCCTGCCAGGCGCTCGGTTCCCCGCCCCCTCCTGCACGCTGCTCCTGACATCACATGACAGAGAGAGAGTGTGTGGTGCTGCTTCTGTCATTTTGTCCATAAAGTATTAATTATTCGGATATTTTGTTTGTTTTTTATGCCTGAGGGTAGACTGGAAAATCAGAACCAAATAGACAAAACGTAAGAGTTTCTTCCCTGTTAGCATGTGTGTTCATTTGGGTTACTGCTCTCCCAGAGGCAGGGACTCGATGGGACGGCCCTGACCTACCTTCTCTTGTTCCAGAGAGTACGTAAGGAAAGAAGAGGAAATGTCACTGCACCTAGCACCTCTGTGAGCTCTTCACACTCGGTCCCATTAATTCTCCCACTTTATAGATGAGGAAACTGAGGCCACAGAGGTGAAGGGACATTGACAAGGCACACTAGTCATTCATCCTCCTGGGCCGTGAGAACAAGCAAGCTAGCGTCAAAGCACACATCCTTGTACACCAGTATGCCTCCCTTGCAATTCCTACGCCAAGAGAATGGAGCTGTGTTCCTTTGTAAATTAGGTCACGTCAGCCATTCTTATAGAAGTGAAACCTTGGTCAGTAAATGCTACACTGTGAGTAAGAAAGGTGATGAAAGACTCAGTTGATCAACAAGTTATTTCAGGTGATATTTCCTATAAAACATCCCAGCCCAGTAGACATTGGACCATCCCTTCCTAACAGTTTGTTGTCAAGGCAGTGGACTAGTGACCAAAGACACTGCTTTTGCACACCTCTGTCCTTCTGAAACGATTGCAGATTCTAGTTGGGGTCTTCTTTGCTGTTCCCACAGACCTTCCCTGTGGCCCCAGGAGGGCTCTGGGATGAGCAGGGCACCCGGGAGATTTCAGGAGGCCATGTGCAGAGCTGTTAGGAGTGTGGCTTCGGGGTCACTCCTGGTCTCCCCTCCCAGATGCGTGCCTTTGGGCACTGCTGACCTTCCTAGTCCTCAGTTTCTCCATGTGTAAAATTGAGGTTGCAATAGTATTCTCATGAGGACACTCAAAAGCCCCAGCGCGGGTGCCGAAGGGCATTGTGTTGTTGCTGCTGTTCCACTAATCACCGTCGTTCCTGTCGCATCAGTTAATGGCAGCTGTGGACAGAGCCCACTCAGTGACACGAAGCCTTCTGTAGCGCCATGGTGGAACGTCTGTCCGTCTGCCTGCGCCTCAGAAATGAGCAGAGGGCCACAGCTGAGTCAGGAAGGGCTCAAGTCCATTGTGTTCCTGTTAATCCTCACCTGGGGCTATTTTCCACTGACTTTTTTGAGAGGGTGGGAGGGAGGGAGAAAGGGGGGGGAGAGAAACATCGGTATGTCTTGAGAGACACATGGATTGCCTCTCACACAACCTCGATCAGGGCTGGAGATTGAACCTGCAACCCAGGTAGGCGTCCTTGACCGGGAATCAAACCCGTAACGCTTTGGTCCAAGGACCAGCGCTCTAACCACTGAGACAGGCAGGGCTCAAGTCCATTCTTGATTTAGACGCTTTGGGCCCGGCCCTGATGTTGGTGTTTACCCTGGGCCATGCATCTCGGGGCCCTCCTGAAGGACAGTCCCCGGAGGAGGAAGAGCGCAGCCATGGTCCCCTCTGCTCCTCAGGAACAAGCCAGAGCCACTTCTAACATCCACTGTCTGGCCTCTTAGGGCCTTTACCTTGGCTCAGGGCCGGCCCCGAGCCTTGCTGGGCCCCGAGGTGCCAGGCCCAAGGTCACACACATGTGGGTTTGAGTCCTTGCTTCATAGCTGGTAGTTCTGCGTCATGGGTCAACGAGCCTCTCCCAGCCTCAGTTTCCCCATCTGTCAAGCCTGGAGATCCAGAGTGCCTGTTTGTGGGGTGGTTGAAAGGTTCAGTGAGACGAGGCATAAAGTGTTCTGCACACTCGGGGCCATGGAGGTTCAATGACTCCTGCTTGGGGGGCAGGGTAAACAATGTTTTGATATTTTTAAGGTTTGGTAATCTTTATTTTTAAAAAGAAAAAGTGCTAAGCAAGGGTGGGCTTTCCCTGATGCCAAAACACCTGTTAACTGAGGACACAAGTAACATTGGGTTCTACATGTCACGTGGATGAAATCTGCCTTGTTTGACGCAGTTTAACTTTAATTTAGAGGACAAAGAACAACTAAACCAAATCGACAATATTCTAATGATCACATGTTCACATGACCCATGTGAATAGTGGAAGGAATGTAGTAGATGCCGGGTCCAGCTTTGAATTCTCTTTCCCGTAACAAGTGCGTGCGTCTTGGCTGTTCTGGGCCGGGCAGCTCTCGAGAGCACGAGGCGGTGCGGGCAGGCGGCAGGCCCAGCAGCCGGCCTTGCCCGTGTGCAGCGGGCGGCTCGTTAGGCCGCCCTCCTCACTGCCTGCTTGGAGTCCATGGTAAGTGTCCCTTTGGCACGTACAATTTTGGGCTCCTGTGAACAGAAAACAAGCGAGTGAAGCATCTGTAAAATGTATATTTTATATTTAAGTATATAAAATATATATAGCTACGCCTGGGTGTGTGAATGTTCACCCACCTACAAAGAGAATAAATTTGATCTTTCAACTTTACTGCGAAGCACTCAGAAGTTTCTAGGGACTTGGGGAGAAAAACTCAGCTTGGCAATAACGTGATTAAAACAAAATCGTCTCATTTAGTTTTGAAATACTTCAGAAGTTGGCAATTTCAAGCTACATACTGCCCTCGGAAAAGCTGCTCTCCCCCACCCTGCTACCACTCACAACTTTTCACAGCAGATAAACTGGGTGTGGTTCTCTTCAACTCGTCTGTTGTTTCTTGATCGGTTGGAGTTGTCTCCAAAGTGCACACGTGCGTGCACACGCACACGGAAATGTTTTCCTGTACGTCCTCGTGTCCTGTGAAATGTGCTGGTGACCTTATCCTGACAGGGACTCACTGCGTCACGAGACCTCGAAGCCCCTTGCTTAGTGCCTTTTGGCTGTCTGTGTCCTCCAGGACCCGTCGGGTCTTCCAGACACGGGCGAGCGCGGCCGGGCGGCAGTGAGTTCTCCAGGCTGCTCGGGTCTGCTGCTGCAGCTGGCTTCATTAGTCAGCCCTGAGCCTGGTGTCTGGGGCGTGAGCGGCAGTCCTTTGGGGCTCACGTGCGCTCAGGGGCTTGACCCCCTCATTATGGGCGCAGTTTACCTGTCTGGGCTGAGCTGGGACTGCGTCACTCTGCCCCTGTGTCTTTGGTTTAAATTTAGGCCGTCCTTTCCAGAAGGCAACTGAAAAACACTTCATTCATTCTCAAGAGGGGCAATTTTAAAATAAGGTATTTCTGGAAGCAGGGGTGGGGGTAGTAAGACATGCTTTTTCCAAAATATATTTTCTGCCATTAACTTTTTCTCACATTTTACTGAAACTGACCTCATCATTTCAGACGTGTGAACTTAGTTTTAACACCTTTTTCTACATATTCCACTTGTATGCACACTCACATTTTATGTGTGTGTGTGTGTAATTTTTTTTTTTTTTTGGTTGGGAAGAAAAGATGCCTCATTTTGAAGCCTAAAGGGGGGAATAAGAAAAGCCCTTTGTAATATATTGCCATATTATCACTAAGTCCCCTGACAGTTGTGTCACTGAAGCAAGTCACCTGTCACTTAAGCTTGAGGTCTCTTTAATTTTCTCCTGGAATTCGCACCAGGCTGTCTTTAATTTGAGGCCTTTATTGGAATTCTGAAACCTCTCTGCCTCCCTGGCTCTCAGATCTATTCTGAGAGCTGTTACAGAATGTATACAATAACCAACAGAGGGATTCGAGAGGGCTGGAGCTCTGTTTATTTAACACTCTAGAGGGATTTTTGTGCTTATTCGGTCCTGGCTGCCCGGCTTTCAATATCGCTTTGACAGCCATTCTGCCCTTCTCATTAATTTTAAACAGTTAAAACACAGGAAAAAGAGGGAAAAGTTTTCATTATTAAAGTGCTTTACTTTTTAATAACAGAGGATTCTGTCCGCCAGGGGAAAGGGCATCCTCGCTAATTTCACATTCATATTTTTTAAAAGTCACGAGGAAGGTGACAGAGGTGCAGTGGAGGTGGCTTAACGAAAGGAGGACAGCACAGGAAAGTTTGCATCTCACATCAGTTAAGAGGGTGGAAAAAATCCTTGTTAATGACAATAGCAAATGTCCACTTTCGTCACACAGCTCTGGAGTGACTTTTCTCTTGACATTTGAGTGGAGAATACCCTTAGGGGACCATGTACTGTGAAATCAGCTAGACTGTCATCAGCCAAACAGGTAGCAGGAATGATTTGACTAAACTAAAAACATTTTCAGGTTGTTCAGTCTCTCTTAATACAGAGATGAACGTCGATGCCGAAGAATAGCTTTTCTTCTTTGTTCTTCTCTGGCAGCTCAGGGAGAGACGCGGTCGTCTGGGTCAGGCCGGCCGCCAGCCCGGTGTGCCACCGCCCTCTGCAGGGCTTAAAACCCGAGCTGGGCCGCTGGTTTCCCTGGTGCCTGGGGCGGGGCAGCAGAAGCTCGCAGCACCATTCAGAGAGTCAGCCAAACAGGCTGCGGAACATGGGATGTAGTTTTCTGCATCAGTTTCACCTTCGAGCGTCCGTGTTTGTTTTAAGATAGTGTACGAAACAAAAACCACATGTTTTGGGGGGCGGTAAAGAATGGAAATCTCTTCTCTGCGATGGTTAAAGGATAAAGGGAAATATTTTATTACCCCTCCCCCCCCCCGGGTCTTTCAGTGCATACAGGTGGGGCTGGTCACAGAGGGAGAGTTTGCGAGAACTGCCCCCACCTGAGAAGGTTCCTGGGCACTCCGCGCAGGCCTGGACGTGAGGGGCTGAACCGCAGGAGCTTGCCGTGGTGCTGCACAGGGGAG
Organism: Molossus molossus; assembly: GCF_014108415.1. NCBI lineage: Eukaryota > Metazoa > Chordata > Mammalia > Chiroptera > Molossidae > Molossus > Molossus molossus. The sequence goes on from NW_023425349.1 coordinate 3,510,202, forward strand.
CTGCCGTGCTCCTGGACGGGGAGGGAAGGGAGAGGACGGGGCCTCATTAGGAGAAGCAAGAGTCATTTGGAAACAGCTTCGCTTCGGAATGTTTTAAATGCCTGAGTGGGACCTGGAAAATTCCAGAGTGTTTCCAAGTGGACTTTCCTTTTGAACATGAGTGATAAGAGGCAAGGAAGAAAGGTAAGTAAATAAGTAAATAAATAGACACAGCTGATCTGCTTCATCACAAAGCCATCCTCTCTTTGCCTGACTTGAACATCTTTATAGCTCCCTTTTTTCCCTAGTAATATTGAAAGGATTACCCTTGTTGGCCCCTAGGTGGTTACTGTGTGATTTTACTGTTATTAAATCTATTATAAACTGCTTCATTATTCCTGACTCTGACTCTGTCTCTCCTTTAATCCTCCCATCACCCTCCCAGAAATCCCAGGCTGTTGGCCCCCAGGAAATCCGAGAGCGAGCCACGGTCTTGCAGACAGTGTTTGAAGATTACGTGCACTCCAGTGAGGGGACGGTCTCCTGGGCCAAGAGAGGTCAGTCGTTTTCTTAGGTGGGTGTGGGTGGCGAGCCCGGCAGAGATCACTGCCCTCACCTCCACCCGCATACCGCCAGCAGGTCGAGGGGCCAGCCAGGCGTCTCTGTTCACCAGCAGAAGCCTTCAGTCTCCCTAACGTGCAGGGTTCAGAAAAGGCACGGAGGCTTCAAAGTGACATTGAATGTTAGCTTCACCCTTCCCCTGCTCTGCACAAATGAGGCTTTATCTCCGCTTACGTCAGGACTGGAGCTTTGACCCGGCAATGTGGGTCTTAGCGATCCATTCTTCTCCTTTGAAAACTGGATGGAAGAGATATGACATGTCATGAGAAATAGTTGTAGAGATGGAAATTAGAGATGAAGCAAGGGCTGGCAGTATGAGACCTACGCGGGGCCTGTGTAAAAGTACAAAGGAGAAGGAGCAAGAGCGGTGCCGAGCAGCAGCTGTGGACCGTGAGCCCAGCTCCTCGGCACTCACAGAGGAGCCGGGCGTTTATGTAGCACTCAGACCTTATAGGCCAAGTGTCTCCTGGGATCACCGAGCCTTAGGTGGGACTCAGTTGACTTGAGCTTGCAGCTGAGTAGGGAGCTGACTGGCCTGTGGTGGAGCCTGTGGGTCTTAGCTGGTGACTCCGGTGCTAACGAGACTCCCTCCGTGCTGGGAGAGCCACAGCCCTAGGCAGTCCTCTGCCGCTCCGAGAAGAAAGCCTGGCTGGCCCACCGGGGCAGCAGGTCCTCGGAAAACGTCCTTCTGTCCATCATGTTTGTTATGACTTTGATAAGGTGCCGTGGGAACTCAACTCATCTCTATCACTTAAGCCATTTTCATTATAGGGTTAGCATAAAGCCACAGAACCTACCCACGACATCAAGTGAGGACTTACTGTGGATGAACACCATAGCGTCCGTCCGTCCTTCCTTCCTTCCTTCCTTCCTTCCTTCCTTCCTTCCTTCCTTCCTTCCTTATTATTATTTTATCCTCACCTGAGGACATTTTTCCATTTTTTACTCAGATAGAGTGGGAAGGAGAGAGAGGAAGAGAGAGAAACATCGACGTGAAAGGGACACATCGAGTGGCCGCCACCCACACGAACCAACCAGGGCCGGGGACAAACTGCAGCCAAGGTACATGCCCTTAGCGGGAACCGAACCCGGGTCTCTCTAGACCGCAGGCCGACGCTCTAACCGCTGAGCCAAACCGGCCAGGGCGCGTCCTTTATTTTTATTTGTGTTAATCCTCACCCAAGGATATTTTTCCATGATTTGCAGAGAGTGAAAGGGAGGAAAGGAGGGAGGGGAAGAGAGAGAAACATCAATGTGGGAGAGAGACATTGATTGATTGCCTCCTCCAAGACCCCACCACAGCCAAGGATCTGACTTTCAACCCAGATACAGGCCCTTGGCCAAGAATCAAACCCTCAGCCCTTCCGTCCACAGGCTGACACTCTTCATGCTGAGCCAAACCCACCAGGGCACCTTAGCATCATTTCTTTTCTTTTTTATGAATCTGAATTTATTTTTAAAATCATTTAACAAATGTGTGTTGAGTTGGGCACTGTTCCAGGTACTTGGGGATACATCAGGAATCAAAACAGACAAAAATTCTCACTTTTCTAACATTCTGGTGTGGGGGGCGACAGTGAGCACATAAACGTAATAAATTATACACATATTACGTCTACTAAAGGGTGGTCAGAACTGTGAAAGATGTGGAGTAGGGCACGGGCTGTGAGGGCAGGTGCGTGTTAAACAGGGTCAGAGTGAGCCCGCTGTCAAGGTGGCACTGGAGCAAACACTGGGGAGGTCAGGCCGGTGGCCTACGCAGCGGGAGCCGAGGTGCCAGGACTCAGGAAGGCAGCGTGGCTGGGGGTGGGGAGGGGGCAGAGGCAGACAGAAGACCTGATGTCACCGAGTGATACAGGAGTTTCCAGAGGGCTTGGAGCAGAGCTGTGTGTGGTCTGACAGAGGCTTTAAAAGAGCAGTCTGGGGGGCAAGGGTGAAAGCTGGGGGACGGGTTACGGGGCCACCGTGGCCGTCAGGAAATAGATGGTAAACATGGGGAGTCAGCCAGTACTGCCCAGTGCCTATTATGTGCCGTAGGGTCTGAAAGCAGGTCAACTGCGCAAGGTGAAAGGTGAGCCAGTGTTCGCCCCGTGACCGCTGACACCTAATCATTATGCATCCTTCCAGCCCGGGCTCTGACAGCAGTCTGTAGAGAATCTTGGCATTTCCCTGAAGTGGATTCTACAGTACCTATGGGTTTTCCAAAGAACCTGCCTCAGAGCTGTTCTGGGACACAGCTCGAGAGGAATAGAGTAATGTCACAGTGCAGCTTTGCAGAGTTCGGTCAGCTGGAGAAAGTTAGGCAGACTCAGCTTGCTGTGGGGTACATAGCTGGGCACTGTGCTGCAGGAGTTCAGGTTTAATAATAAGTTGCAATGCAAAGAACCAAATCAAACCCATACTAGCATCCTCTGTTTTGGTGCCAGAGGTATTTGTGATATTCTAGGGAGACCACAACTATTTTAAGGTGTCTGGGTCCTCAGAGTGCACATTACAGTAACTGATCCTTAGGGAATGTGGTTTTGTGTTTTCTCATCATTACCATTGAACTTGTTAACACCAAGAAACAAACAGAGGTACTTGTTTTCCTTTGAAAGACTGAGGGAATAGGACCACTCCCCATCGATTTCATGCCAGGAAGGAAATCAATGTATCATTGTTCTTATCTATCTGCGAATTGATTTCCACACCAGATTGATGATGGCCTGGGACAGACTGCATGTAGCGGGTCTCAGTCACCCCACTTCGGATGTAAAGCTCTTTGCTCTTCACGTCTCTCCTGTTACTTAGGATGTGAGTTCTGAAGAGTTGGGGAGATCTACACATAATTGCACTGTAAACATAATTGCGCTATAAATACTTTGGATTTACAACTTGAGGACAGCACCACACCCCCATAAGTGATGCAATCTTTTGCATTTCAATCTTTTGCATATGCAAATCCCCCACTTCTGACTTACCTCCTTTTATGCCATTTCAGAACCCACCTCATGAATAATTAACAAAGCAGCTGGGTTTTGCCTTTGTGGCAGAAAACTAGTTGGAAACTGGGCCAAGTATGCATTTGTTTTCCTTTCACATTTTCTGACCCAGTCGCTGTTCATAACCAGCATTAATTGTTGTCAGTTTCCAGAAGCGCTTACCCCCTTTTTTCCCCCTCTCATTTCTTGCATCTTTTTAGCTCGAGATTCAAGTGGTAATGTAAGTTTGAGCTCCAGACCCCTGAGTGGAGTCCATTCCCTGCAGGTCTCCAGTCCTGCAGTTTGTTCCCCCACCTTTGGGTCTCCCAGCAGAGCTGGGGCCAGCATGTGCAGGAGTTACGCCTGTCTTGGAAGGGGTGCTTTCCAGTCAGGAAAACCCAAACCACTGGGGCAGGCCACCCACTCCCCTCAGAGTATGCAAAGCGGGCAGGGCCTTTGGCCCGAGGCCTTGTCTCAGAGAATGGTACCGAGCTGCCCCTGGCCTCCCTCGAGTAGTTGGGGCTGTGGATGGCAGGTGGGAGGTGGTGCCTGTGCTCGGTCAGGTGCTGCTCCTCTGGGGCCAGTCTGGAGCTTGCTCTCCTCCTTCCTCGGTCCTCGGCGTCATCCGTAAGACCCTCATTCCTGAGCAGACGCCCAGGAATAAGTTTGATTCTAGGAAAAGAGGCGAATGTCCATGCAGGGCTTTTTTTTTTTTTTTTTTTTATCCTCACCCGAGGATATTTTTCCATTTTTTGTTCAGACAGAGTGGGAGGGAGAGAGAGGAAGGGAGAGAGAGAGAGAAACATCGACGTGAAGGGACACATCGAGTGGCTGCCACCCGCATGACCAGCCAGGGCCGGGGACAAACTGCAACCGAAGTACGTGCCCTTAGCAGGAACCGAACCCGGGTCTCTCCCGACCGCAGGCCGACGCTCTAACCGCTGAGCCAAACTGGCCAGGGCCATGCAGGGCATTTTAAAATGGATTTCCCTTAATTCGTCAGCCATCTGGCTTGGAAGTAGGAGTCAGCGGCTATGGGGCGCTCATGCTCTGGCTGCAGCTTCCCAGATAAATGTCTGCTTTCATTACTTCTCTGCTTCCCTCTGGTCCTGGCCCCCCAGCCCATTCCTTCTACAGTTCAGACACAGCCAACATGGGCCACTTCCTGCCCCTGGGAAGGTCCTGCACACAGTGGCGTCTGCATCCAAACTCCCTGCTTCTTTGAACCATCCCAACATGGGAGTCCATGCAAGGGTATGAGGATGGCCCACTGTCACCATCTCCAGTGCGACAGACAGGAGCCTGGAGGACAGAGAGGCTCAGTAAAAACATGCAGTGTGAAATGCCCAGCCAGCCATCCAGGGAGAAAGCACTTCCTGTCATTTCTTGGCAAACTCCTTAGCCCTTAAAGATGCAGGTTGGGCCCCTACATCATGGGACAGAGGCTCTTGGGGACGAGGCTGGGGGAGGACAAGGTAGAAATGGGGGCTGATCTGCTTCAGCAGAGGACAGGGATGAATGAGGAGGCCTGGGCCAGCATTTGGGTAACACTTTAAAAGTGCCACCTTGGCCGGCTTGGTTCAGCAGTTAGAGCGTCAGCCCGCGGACCAGTGGGTCCTATGTTCGGTTCCCGCTAAGGGCACGTACCTCGGTTGCAGTTTGTCTCCGGCCTGATTGGGGTCATGTGGGTGGCAACTCGATGTGTCTCTCTCATGTCAATGTTTCTCTCTCTCTCTTCCCCCTTCTCTCCCTTTCTCTCTCTCTGAGATAAATGCAAAAATGTCCTTGGATTAGGATAAATAAATAAATAAAGTGCCACTTCTTTTTAGCATGGTTGGCTTGGCTTGGTTTTACTCTGGTTTCTTAGACGAGTGAATGCTGGTGGCTGGGGAAAGGAAGGGGCAGAGGAGAGGCCAGGGCTCCTGGGCCAGGGAGCTTGTCTGGAGGCCTGTGTCAGAGCCCTCCAGACTGCATGGGCCATTGGAAGTGTGAAAGATTTCCTTTGAAAAAGCAGCCAGTCCCCCGTTATTAAAAAGGGGAGTAAGTACAGACTTAAGAGAGGGGTGCTGAGGAGTTGCCTTGGTTATTATTTCTCATCGATTGGGAAAAGGAGTTCACTTTGCTCAGTAAATAGAGCTTTGATGGATTCCCAGGATCCTTCCAGGAGCTGATCTGCTAAAATGACACTTTTTATTACTGTTCATAAACGCCAATCTCCAGGTGCTGCTGGGATATTACGGTTAAGCTGCGGGCAAACTTGCCCGTCCAGTGGCTCAGGAGCCAGGGTGAGAGAGGTGGTATTTAGTGCCTGCTTCTGCCAGGCGCTGGGGCGCTGGGCTCCGTGTGGTAGCAGAAGCCCAGGCTGGGAAGTGAAGTGGGCAGTGACGGAGAGGCCGCTTTCCGGAGCAGTCCTGCCCTGCGGTGAGAAAGGGCCGCTGCTGCATTTCCACTGTTGCGAGACCCTGGGGGAAGCTATTCTATGGGGAACAGCTACAGGAAATCTCTCCTCAAAGGAATGTGAGTGGCCCGGCCAGTGTGGCTCACTGGCTGAGTACCTGTGCACCAGCAGGTCACCAGTTCGATTCCCAGTCAGGGCATGTGCCCAGGTTGTTGCCTGTTCTCCAGTCGGGGGCATGCAGGAGGCGGCCAATCGATGTTTTCTCTCATCGATGTTTCTCTCTCTCTCTCTCTCTCTCCCTTCCTCTCTAAAATCAATAAAAAAATTTGTTTTAAAAAAAAATAGAAATGTGGGTAAAGGTGCCGGAGCTTCACCTTCCTGGGACCGAGTCTGGTTTCTCTCTGGCCTTCACCTGGTCTGGGTGTAGGACAAGGACCATTTCCTACACTTTAAAATAGGACCAAAACTGCCCGGCTCGTGTGGCTCAGTGGCTGAGTGACAACCTGTGCACCAACAGGTCGCCAGTTTGATTCCCGGTCAGGGCACAGGTCCAGGTTGTGGGCCCGATCCCCAGTGGGGGCGTGCAGGAGGCAGCCAGTTGATGTTCATTCTCATCATTGTTTCTATGTTTCTCTCCCTTCCTCTCTCTATAAAAATCAATAAAGAATAAATAAATAAACAAACAAACAGGACTGAAACTTTCATGATAGGATGTCTGATGAACATCTCTAAACTGCTAGCAGTCCTCAAGGGGTGAACTGTTTTGTGGACTATTTTAGAAATGTAATTCTTTTCTTTCTCCTTTAAAAATTCTGTTTCACGCCCTGGCTAGTGTGGCTCAGTTGGTTGGGCATTGTCCCATGCACCAAGTGGTGGTTTGATTCCCAGTCAGGGCACATGCCTGGGTTGCATGTTTGGTCTTTAGTCTAGGCTCATGCAGGAGGTAACTGATAGGTGTTTGTCTCGCACATCAATGTTTCTCTCTCTCTCTTTTCCTTCTTTCTCTAAAAAAAAAATTAGGTTTCATTTCCTTTCACACATTCTTTGAATGAGTAAGAAGCACTGTGCCAGTCAGTCCTGGCCACTTGAGAGTGAACTTGGTTTTAAAGCTCCATGAGCACCCTGCAGTGGGGCCAGTGCCTCCTCTGGGTGGGGAGCTAGAGGGGGCTTGTGGTGGAGGCGACACAGTAATGTCATTCTTCTTGGTAAACTTGGGGACAGTCACGAAGCCTTTGAACCTTTCGAATTTTGTAATATTTGCATGTATTAACCATTGAAAAATAAATAAAATTTACTTAGGGAATTTTTTTCTAATATAAAAGTTTAATGATTTTATTTTTCATAAGAAAATGAAATCCCAAATTGATCATGTCTTGCTTTCTTCACTCATTCGTTTTCATTCACTGTGTGTGCTAGGCACTGTGCTGGGCCCAGGACTAAAGAAGAAAACAGGCCCTTCCTCTGGGGTTATTAGAACTGTGCAGTGAAGTCTGGAAGAATACTGGGTTCACTCAAGTGATCATTGGAGCCTAGTGGGTAGGGGGTTTTTTTGAGGAATTTTAAAAACCACAAGTACAGACTGAGATTCCAGTATATTTGTACTCCTGGTCGCGTGCTGTCGTGGCCTGGCAAGGTGTTCTGCCCAGGACCCCGACCTGACAGCCTCCCTCGCCCTCATTTCTCTTGCAGCCCTGCAGTCCTTCATCCGGGCCTATGCCACCTACCCTCGGGAGCTGAAACACATCTTTCACATCCGGCTGCTGCACCTCGGCCATGTGGCTAAGAGCTTCGGGCTGAGAGACGCCCCCAAAAACCTTAGCGTCTCGACTGTGAAGAAGAGGAAAGCGAGCGTGAAGAGGTAGGGTGTACTGGGTTTGTTCTGTGACGAGCGGCTGGGAGGCCGCTGGGTGTGTGGAGCTCTGTTCAGGTTCGCAGTGAGCTGACAGGTTGGCCGCTGGGTGCTTCGTGTCCCCGTCTTCGGTTTCCATGGTAACTCATCACCAGTATCTGTCCTCAGTATCACAAGTGCTTGGAACAGGAGAGTAAAGTACCCAGTTGTGACTTTTTGTGGTTGTTTTTGTTAATCCTCACTGGAGGATGTTTTTTTCAGAGAGAGTGGAAAAGGAGGGAGGGAGGAAGGAGAAGAGAGAGAAACAGATATGAGAAAGGCACTTTGATTGGTTGCCTCCCACACGTGCCTGATCAGGGCAGGAAATCCAACCTGTAACCCATGTACGTGCCCTTGACCAGCAATCGAACCCTAGATCCTTCTGCGTATGGGCCGATGCTCTAACCATTGAGCAACACCAGCCAGGCCCTAATTGTAACATTTTAAAGGCATCATCAGAAATTCTGTGGTGTCTTCTGTCAGGTCCAGATGTGGCAGGGAGCAGCAAGACGGATGTGTTGGGCTGTCTTCACTGCCCCTCCGTAGAGTAATGGGGGACTTGCTGTAGTCGGGGCTTCTCCCTGGGGAGCCTCTGGGGCTTGTACGAGGACTTCTGTGGGTTCTCTGAAATTGGACCTGGTCGAGCCAGGCAGGCACAACCCAAGCAGCCCCTCCCGCAGGCTGGCTTCCGCCCGTGACGCTGTGCTTGGTGCTGACAGGAGCTCCAGCACCGAGCGTCCTAGAGGCAAGCACAGTGACATTGCTCCCTGGGCAGGCGTGTCCAGGACTGCCCCTGGTCCTGGAGAGGAGAGTCGGGGTGAGGAGCGTTGCCCTGTGGGTTGGATGCTGGGCTCTGAGTCTGTCTTCAAATATCAGGAGGTCCCGAGATGGTCTCCCTCAGCAAAAGATGTTCATCAGAAGTTCTTTTCTCCTCAAAAACGGTGTTCTTTTACCCAGCTCTCGCGGGAACCAGTGTTTGAGGTTCCATGGTCACATGGGATTCCATCAGGAACTTGGGGTGGCTCGCCATCGGCGCTTATGCAGCATGTGGGTTGGAAGGATGCATTGACAGATGTTTGGAGCCCTGAGAACCCTTGGGTGCTCTGGACAGGCAGTTTGCATTGAGTAACCTTAGGTTTGCATGTCGACTACAAATGCCAGCATCCACGTGCGGGCAGCATGCCCCTCCCGCACAGTGTCGCCCTGCGCCGTCACAGGGAAGTGCGGCTGATGCCCTGCCTTGTCCGGCCCGGTTTCTCTGGTGTGAAATGATGGTGGGAGCAGGACTGCCGGTGTAGGGCACGGCTGTTGGTCTGGGAGTCGCAGGATGGGGACTTCAGTTCCAGCCCACCTGGTGTGAGCTTGTAAGCTCTGGGCTGTATTTTGCCAGACTTCTCAGAGCCTCCCTTTCCTTGGCGACAAAGGGGAGAAGGAAATCTGTTTCTCACTACGCAGGGTGGTTTGGAGAACCAAAATGAAGCAGTACATGTGATTTGCCTTTGAACCATAAGGGCCATGCAGATGAGGCCCCTTAGGACACAGAGCTAGAAATCAGGGGAGTCAGGGTTCCAGAGCCTCGGGCTTGATCTGCTTGGGGACTTGGCATCCACAAGGCTCTTCACAATGGGTGGAATCTTGCCCAGTTCCACTTCCAGCTTTGGAGTTTGGAAGAAGCATGGTTGTTGCCTTTCGTTCTAGGGCAGTAGTCTGTGAGGCGGGGTTTGTCCACGGGCTGCTGTTCTGCGCGGCCCGGGAGAGCCCAAGACAGCCCCGTCTCATCGGGCGGGCGGGCACCCCGGCGCGGGCTTCGTGCTCAGGGCGTAGTGACCCGAGGCGGTCCCTATCTTTGGGCTCGGGGTAGCTGTTGTCTGTGCACATGAACTTTGGTTTTGAGCATGTGACAAAACATGAGGCCTACACTTGGGTCCGGGAGTGACCTCCTTGTAACCTTAAGCCTGACCATGCTGTCACCATCTCTAAAAGGTCCACACTTTGAGAAGGTAGGAAGTGACATGCCAGGTGATGACTGGTCGGGAGGGTCATTTGTTTATTTTCCCCACACATTGGTGCGGTCCCAGTAGTTCGTTGTCACAGGTGATCTACTTTTATGACTGGGAGTTTCATTAGCAAGTGCTAACCAGACAGCTCTTCAGACGGGCATGTCCTCGGCTCCCCCAGATCCTGGAAAGCAGGGCGGGAGGCAGGGAGGCGGTTGGGAGCGACTTGGAGCCAGCATTGTCCTTACCTTGAGAAGCCACCAGGGAGAGAGCAAGCTGCCTCCTGCCGCTGCTGACCCTCACTGGCAGATGGGCACCAGGATGACTGTGCCCCTGTGGGCAGGGGGTTTAACAGGCTTTATTGAGGAAAGAATGGGCTGATTAGCCGATAAAGAGCGTGTAAGATGGTATGGGGCAGCCTTTGATGTCTGGCTGGCGAGGCAGGGAGCCGGCGGTGAGTGACAGCAGTGTGTCACAGGATTACTCCGCCCGGGACAATGCCGCGCTCTGTTCTGGCCGTGTCACCACTCTGTTGCAGCCACTTTTTCCGTGGTTATGCCCTTCTTTTGAAGGCATTTCTCTCCACAGTCCTTACATCCTCCCACTCCACCCCTGCCTCGCTAATGCAGACGGGTGCGCGGGGATACAGCAGGTACCTCCTTTTATCTGGGGGATCTTGTCACCCTGGCGGAGAGTGACTTACAACTAATCCGCACATGGACCGTGTCATTGTGCTCAGGGCAAGCGGCCGGGAGCCCACAGATTCTCCACACCTCAGTCAGGGCTCAAGCAAATGCCAGTTGCTGCTTTCTGAGGACTGAACAGAAAGTCCCTTAAACTCCGCGGAGTGCGGGGACTCGTGCTGTGGTCACAGTGACTGTTCTGAGCTGAGGTGTCTCCTCGGAAACTCGTCTGTTCAGGGAGAGAATGGGTCCCTCCTTGTGTGGGCAGTGCAAGGCTGGCACTCAGCTCCTTGTCCCGCTGTCCGGTGCTCACCGCCTGGGTGATCCATGTCTGTGCGGGCCTCCAGCATGCGCAAGCCGTCCCGCCGCCTGCGGAGGCCTGCCTCACCTGTCGCGCAGCACGCGGGCCCCGCCGGTGTCTGCGAAGCGAGGACCGGGCTGGGGCTGCCAGGCACTTACTTCCATGCAGTGCCAGAGGGAACTTTCACCTTATCTCTGTGCCTTCACTTGACCGCTTTTCAGGAAAAGAAAATCGGTAGTTAATGTCCTCAAATGAGGTCTTAATCATAGGTCTCTGCCTGCTTTCCTAGTCCTCAGTTCTGAAAGGGAACACTGAGTCAGTCGTCGTCACCAAACCTCTTCTGACACCTACACACACGCCTGTCAGAACAGCCCTCGCCCCAAACACCTACGCGCGTGTACACAGGGAGCTGGTGCTGAAATATTGAATGGCCCCTCAGCAACCTCTCGCGGAAGGAAGTTCTGGTTTTGAAGTTGTGTAGATTCAGCAGATCCTGAGAAGCAAAGCTAGCACCTCTGCTAGAATCCCTGTTGTCCCAGGAGATGCTGAGACCCAGCACTGTCCGCCAGGAGAGGGCACAGGGGGCTGTTTGCCAACGTCTGTCTGTCTGTCTGCGCCATCACACACGAGCAGAACGTGTTCAGGAACAGTGAGCAGGCACAGGTCCCTCCTCTGTCCGACACTCTGGAAAATGGTTCAAGACTATGGAAAGAGCCCTGGCTCGTGTGGCTCGGTGGGTTGGGTGTCGTCCCATGCACCAGGAGGTCGCTGGTTTGATTCCCGGGCAGGGCACATGCCGGGTTTTGGGCTCGATCCCCAGTAGGGGACGTGCAGGAGGCAGCTGATCAGTGGTTCTTTCTCAACAGTGTTTCTCTCTCCCCTCCTTCCTCTTTCAATTCAATTAAAAAAGAAACAAAATTAAGAAAGAAAACTAATGGGCTTTAAGGTCCCGGTGTTATGGTGACAATATGTGAGGGCATATCTGCTGTTTGCTACCTTGTCACAAGTGAATTATATGCGATAACTATAAAAAATAAAAAAAACACCATTTCTCCCAGGTGACTTAGGCTGTAACCAGCCACCTGAGAGTGGTCTGACCCGTGTCCTTCTGATGTCCTTAGTGCCTAGAAACATTTGGCATCTGTATCCGTCATCCCATCATTTTGCTCTTCTGTTCTTAAAAGAAATGCAGTTCATTTTATCTATACGTTTTCTCAGCCAGTCTAGCTGAAGCGTTACCTGGCCGTTCCTGATGTTGTCAGACGTAAGCAGTCTAAGATCAGGGTCTCTTTTCCTCGGTGCTCCCAGGTCTGGGCGTGCGTGGTCAGCGCCTAGCCACCTGCCATCACTAGCAAAGGCACACGGGCCGCCCCAGGCACTGGGCACCACAAAACCCCACACATCCGAGCCCCACCGAGCACCTCCCAAGCCCGCCACTCCTAAGGTTCCAGATGCAGTGTGGTCTCTAAAGGAACAAACATCCTGGCAGGACCTTACTCACCAGACTTTTCTCTCTGAAGTGTCACAAATGCTTGTCACTGAAGTTCAGATTCCGGCTTGCAAAGCTTCATTTGGGGACCTCTTTCATCTTGGAAGCCCTTTGCTATGTCTCCTGACCCTCGCCTCACTCGTTTGATCATTGTTATGTAGCTAGTACGAGTTACTGTGTTGCACACTCCTCTGGTTCGTGCCTTTGTTCCTCCCCTTGTTTCTGAGCCGATTGTGGGCATCTAGGTTGAATCACTGATCATCTGTGTGTCCTTGGATGAGTGACTCAGCCTCTCTCTGCCTCGGTGCCCTCCCCTCTCACATGGGGCACTGGAACCTCACAGCGTTGTCATGGGGCTCAAAGCAGAGGGTCAGGATAGCGCTTCAGCCACGTGTCTGGAACGTGAGTCCACAGCGCACTTGTAGGTGATGACCACAACGACAGTGATGTTCTTTCCCCTGGCCTCCCTCACACTCCTGTGTCCCTGGGATGGAAAAGTGCTGGTAACCATCGTGCTCTTCTGGGGCTGGACGAAGGCCCTGGGGGCCAAGGGCTCGTCTGTGTAGACCCACTGCTCGGAGTCAGGCCTCTTGCTGGTTCCGGAGCCACACTCCCCACTCCTGAGCCCTCTGGCCTCCTTGAATCAGTCTTTCCTTAGCTTCCCAGACTGTCTTTGTGCCTGGCAGCCCTCAGCCCCTCAGCGTCACCTGGATGTCAGAGCCTGCTGCCCGGCCTGGTGCAGCCACGGGGCTCCACAGGCCGCGTGCTTCTGCCCTCCCTGTCCTGCCGCACGCCGATCAGGACAGGTGACCACAGGCCTGCGGGGCCCGGCCTCGCTGACCTCACGGCCCCTCTGCTCTCCTCAAGGCCCTGCCCACTGCTCTTTATCTTCGGACCTGGGTCTCAGCAGGAACGCCCTCTGACCCGCCTGCCCAGGGCAACGCACATGGCTCTGCCCTCACTGCGCTGCCGTCACAGCTGCCGACCGGGCTGTCGGTGCCGCGGTGTCGTTCGCGTCTGCCCTTGCACACGGAGCTCGGCGAAGCCCCGTCTGGTTCTCCTCGCCGCGCCCAGCCCCCACAGCACCGGGCACAAGATGGGGGCTCGGGGAATTTTGTTTTTTTTCATATGATTTTGTTGATTTTTTTGGAGAGAGAAAAAAAAATCAATGTGAGAGAAACATCCATCGCTGCCTCCTGCTGGGGATCAAGCCCGAAACCCTGGCATGCGCCCTGACCAGGAATGGAACCGGGACCTCTCAGTCCATGGGACACTCAGTCCACTGAGCCACACCGGCCGGGCTCAGAAAGTACTTCTGAACAGGCGAAAGGAACTGGGGCATTGTGAGTCCGAGAGGGAGAGCGCGACGGGAGGGATGAAAGGGCTGGCTCTGACGTGGGGGGGCTCAGTTGTCGGGGAGCCTGCGGGGGGGCTGGCTTCTGAGCGCTCCCCCGCTCACTCCTCGGCCAGTCTGCCCCCAGAGGACAAGGACAGGGCCTCCCTCCTCGTGGCATCAGAGTGGAGCCCCAGGAGGGGCCGAGCCCGTGGTGTGTCCTTGACCTCACAGGCGAGGTGGCATGAGGATCGCCCACAGAACTGGACATGGGTGGGATCAGGGCTGGGGCACTCAGCCTGCGCCTGACGGGCAGCGGACATAGCTGGAACCGTGGAGTAGCTGTGAGGACAGACGTGTGTGTCCTGTGAGCAAGGGGCCAGGGCCTTCTCTCAGAATCTACTGGGAGCTGTGTAGAAACACTTGCCCAGATCCCAACCCAGGAGACCTTGCTTCAGGAAAGTCTGGAATCATAGCACGAGACGGACATGATTGTGAACTTGACTCCCAGATCTCAGAAATCTAGGCCCGGGTTCACCCCTTGGGAACCTGAAGAATATGGTCCTCGCAGCAGGTGGCGGGGTGTCGTCCTCAGTGCAGATGGCTGGTGAGGTGCTGGCTCAGTGCACCTGGTTTAAAGGCAGTGAGGGTGATGACAGGTGGGAACACGGAGCCTGGGGAAGTCGCACGGACAAGCCATCGAATCGGCCTTGCTGCCAAGGGCACCGGACGTGAGACTAGTCTGCGCTGGATTGTATCTTTGGGTCATTTGTGCTCGGGAGAGATGTCCAGATGGGTCAAGGGACAGGAGGGTGGCTGGGTCTTCCTGGGTGGTGAACACCCGGCACAGAGTGGTCACGGGGCTCTTCCTCAGTGAGTTCCTCCGTAATGGCGTTCACAGGTGGCTCCACGTGGACTGGCTGTGTGGGCACAGGCTGCTGGGGGGTTCACCCTCAGCGTGTGCCCTCTGCGGGCAGGCACTGCGGCCCCGCCCTCAGGGCTCTGGGTCAGTCACAGCTGTGCACACAGCTTTTTACATCGGCCTTTGTTTCTGCCATCGTTCCTCTCGGACACCATGCAATTACCAGCTCTCCACCTCCTCGTACCCTGCTAACGAGGTAATTAGGGGCATCCGTGGGACCCTGTGCCTCCTCCACACCTGGGTCACCTACAGACAGCAGAGAACAGGAGCCCAGCCAGCCTTCCTCCCCTGGGAGGGTGCTGGCTGCTGGAGCCTCCGGAGCCTTGGGGCTGAACGGTGGGGCCAGCCCTGGACGGACTGCAGGCACCAGGGAGGCCGCGTGCCCAGGCCAGTGCCCAGTTCTTCCCTACCCGGTCCCTCCGTGGTCCCTCCAGGTTATGCCATTTAGGAGTCAAGAATGAGTGTGATGGTCCCCAGCTGTCCCCTGGCTGCAGTTTCACTTTAGTTGTCCTGAATCCTCCGTCTCAGAGCTGCTGCTCTGTCTCTGCCTCTCATCTGTCCCCACACTCTTGGGGCTCCTTTCTGAGTAGGACGTGTCAGCTCCTCCACACTTTGGTGATGCCAGAGCCTTCCATCTGGTTGTGACCTGTACGAAATGCCTCCAGGTCTCCACGTCATCTTCGTTCCGAGGTCCTGAGGTCTGCAGTGCGGAATAGTGTCTCCACTGTTTTAGTTACGACGAGGGATGCGGTTTGAGAGCCAGTGTTCCAAGTGACAGTAGGTGACTGCATGTTAGTTTTCAGTTCTTTGGGGGCCAGTGTGTGCCTTCAGCGGTGGTGAGTGCAATGCGCGATGTCTCTGAGACCTCCTGCCACCCTGTGCCCAGGGAGGGTCCCCAGTACCCACCAAGGAGATGGGTGTGCCCGGTCATGTGGCCTGAGCCTGAGAGCCCGGAGCCCACACTTGCACGTCCCTTTTGGAGACTCCTGGTTCCCAGACTCAGCACGGGCACAGGAACAAGTACGTGGATGAACCTGTTACTGAAGTTTCTCCACGTGCACGGGTCACTCTTCGTGTGACTGAAGGCGTAGACTTCAAGCAGGAGCGGTGTATGTGGGAGAATCAGAGTGGAGACGGCAGAGTGGAAGGCCCGGAGTGGGTAGTAGAACTGCATGCTCCTGGGGCACTGTCCAGAGATCTTTGAGAACAGACGGTCGTAGGCAGCACCTGGATGCGGTGATGTTGCCAGTTGCTTTCAAGTCTGGTGGCAGAGGTGCAGTGAGGAGGCTGGGCCTGGAGTTGGCACAGCACGGTGGGTACAGTGGGCTGTGGGGCGTGGGGAGAGAGGGTGCATGTGGAGTACTGGGCACATGGTGGTGGTTGATGCTGCTTCCTCTTCCCAGGCCCACTTCTCAGTGTAGACGGACAGTGAAAGCCACATAGGTGCCCCCCAGCGCTCCCCAGCCTGCCCTCTGCCTGCAGCCCATCGCCCCTCGGGGTGTCTGTGGTCCTCTGCTTCAGGTCGCCCAGCTCTGCCAATTCCAGAGTGGACTCTGCTCGCTGTCAGGCTCCTGAATCCTGAAAAAGAGCTTAAAGTGACCGCTTTTGTCTTCCACTCTGGTCTTTGAGATTCAGATGCCGAATGCGCTGGGTTTGCCAACATAAAAACAAGATGATGATGTCATTGATGAGGGCAGCCCTGGTCCAGGTGCCGTGTGTCAGCTGTGCAATGACGTGCCTGTGTCCTCTGCCTTCCTGCCACACCAAATGGCAATGGGCCTCTAACGATCGCCTGCGCAACAGGCGCTGTGACTAGTGCTTTGCGCAGGAATCAGCCGGGAGGGCAGGGTCCTCCCCCTCGGGCCAGCTTTGCCCTGTGTGTGCCTGACCCAGGCCATAAGGCCCCCGTGCCTCCTGCTGCTCCTGGGTCACAGTCTGTCATCTGGATGGCTTGTCTCTCAGCCCAGGTTCTTTCAAAGTCTGTTTCATAAAACTACCCAAACTTAGGTAGGGACTGACTAGCAGAAAGAGTGGTTCAGTCGATGGTAATGGCAGGGCTCCCGGCCACCAGCGATGTGCCAGGCTCTTGGCATTGTGATGCGGAGCTTCCACCTCGTCCCCCATCATCCTCAACATCCTTCGAGGCAGGTGGGTGGGGCTTGCACCCCAGCCTCCTGGGTCCACATCCATGGGTTGCCGTTGCAGCTTCTCGCATTGTTGCATCTGGGTCATCCTGCGGCTCAGGGTGAAACTCTCCATTAAATCCCTGCCTGTCTACACCCCTGCTCATTCACACTACCCATCTGTGCACACCCTCGGTCGCCCCTCGTAGCTGAGGCCCATCCTTTTGTCCTGTCAGGTACTGTGGGCCTTGGCTCCCCAGTGTCAGCTGTCCCGACAGGCATTTCACCTGCACGTGTGATCAGCATGCCCCGGAGTATCACCCATCGTCAGTGATCATGTCAGCAGGACAGTCCCAGGGGCTCAGCTGTGGGGTTTCCATGTCCACCTTGCATTTCTCCAGCTTAACAACAGTCCACAGTATTTTCATAGCGTCTGGCACGTTCTAGTTGGTTTACCTTCAGATGAGCCCTGCACCTATGTGAGGAGACAAGGCCATCGCTTGGGGGATTGGGTGGGCAGACCTGAGGTTCCAGCCAGGCTCGTCCAAGTTCTGGTCCTCCGCCCTTCCAACAGGGCCGTCCTGCTGCCGATGTCCGTGCCTGAGTCCCAACAGAACTTGGTAAAAGTTTCAGGCACTTGGGCTACGTGATCTCAAAGTCCCCGCCCGTGTCCGAGGTTCCGCTTCAACTCTTCACCCTTGGCCATGGGCCATCTCGGAATGCCATCTCTGTCCTCCCCCATTGTGATGCCCTTCCAGTCCATCACAGCATCAGCATGTTCATCACCTGCGACCTGCGCGGCCTGGCGCAGTGCCCACCGCGGCCCGGGGCTTGGGACTCGGCTGCTCTCACTGGGTCTTGTTCTTGGGCATACGGATCACACCCACTCTATCAGTCTGTCCACAGGCCTCTTGGGAGTCCACAGGCCTCTTGGGAGTACCTTTCTCACCCGGGATGGGGTGTGTTTGGGGCCCTGGCAGTTTCACAAAAGCTAGAGTTGGTTTGATCGTCAGGTCACAGAAGGCGGCCGTAGAGCCCACTGCTCATCTCCGCCAGGCAGTCCCGTCCTGGTCTTCTCCTGCAGTGACGGAAGGGGTGTGGTGCGACTGTCCCCTGCGGTGTTGAGGCTGTCATCCGGTGCCGGCGGCTCTGTACCTCAACTCCTGTGTCACACCAGAGGGACTGCCTGTCATGTTCTCCCTGGAGTTGTTACTCCGTCATCCGTGAGGGGAGCCGGCCTCTAGCCACTGCCTCCGCAGTGCCTCCTGCCGGCACTCCGAGCCAGGCTGCACTCCGAGCCAGGCTGCACTCCGAGCCAGGCTTGTCCACCGGCGGCTCTCCGGCCTCCCGCTGAGGGCGCAAGCACAGCCGGCAAGCCGAAGGCAAGGAGGTTTTATGAGGAAACATTAAAATACTTCAGTATTTCAGCATAAGGCAAAGTTCTGCCCTTTGATTTTATTTTCCTAAATGAATATGCTGATTTTTCTGATTATAGAAATAATGTATGTTCATTATAAAAATTCAGGGAATAGCCCTGGCAGGTTTGGCTCAGCGGTTAGAGCGTCGGCCTGTGGTCCAGAGAGACCCGGGTTCGGTTCCCGCTAAGGGCACGTACCTCGGTTGCAGTTTGTCCCCGGCCCTGGTTGGTCGTGCGGGTGGCAGCCACTCGATGTGTCCCTTTCACGTCGATGTTTCTCTCTCTCCCTCTCTTCCTCTCTCTCCCTCCCACTCTATCTGAACAAAAAATGGAAAATTGTCCTCGGGTGAGGATAAAAAAAAAAATTCAGGGAATAGAGAAAGGCGTAAAAGTCACTTGAAAGCCCACAGTCCAAGTCAGCCTTGATTCCCAGGCTTTGTATCCCCAGACTTTCTCTACATATGTACAGACATAGATTTTTGTGTGTAATGAGACTGAACAAATCATGGGTTTTTTTCCTTTTTTTAATCCCCACCCAAGGATATTTTTTTATTTTTGTTCAGATAGAGTGGGAGGGAGAGAGAGGAAGAGAGAGAGAGCGAGAGAGAAACATCAGTGTGAGAGGAACATATCGACTGGTTGCCTCCCTCACAATCCCAATCAGGGCTGGGCACGAAGCGCAGCCGGGACGCGGGCCCTTGCCGGAACTGGACCTGCGGCTCACTGGTCCGCAGGCCGATGCCCTAACCACCGAGTCGAACTGACCAGGGCAAAATCAGGATTTTTTTTAAACTAATTTTTTTTTTACTTAAGTTATCCAACTATTACTTCTTTTTTCTTTATTGATTTTATTTATGTATGTATTTATTTATTTTTTCTTTATTGGTTTTAGAGAGAAAGGGAGAAGGAGAGAGACATAGAAACATCAATGAGCGAGAATATCATCTGGCTGCCTCCTGCCGCCAGCATCATCACCATCGACTCCGTCGCCGGCAGGGAGGTCCCAGCACCTGGAGGCGGCGAGTCCTGGGGAGAGTGCTCAGGGGCTGCCGCGGGTGCCGCGGAGGGAGAAATGGGCAGTGTCTCCGGTCCGCCGTGAGCCGGCGTCGAGTCTAAGTGGGAATAAAGCAGCAGTTTCCAACCTTTTTTACCTCATGGCCCACAAACTAATTACTAAAATTCTGTTGCACACCAAAAACTTTTTGCCGATCTGACAAAATAGGTATAATTTTGGTTCATTCACACTGGACGGCGATTGTTGTGTTGGCTGTTGTCGTTTTTTTAAATATAATTATTGATTTTTTTTAGAGAGGGGGGAAAAGGGAGAGAGAAACATCCAAATGTTGCTCCACTTATTTATGCATTCATTGGTTGCTTCTTGTCTGTTCCCGGACCGGGGAGCGAACCTGCCACCTCAGCGTATGGGGATGGCGCTCTAACCAATGGGCCACCTGCCCAGGGCTGTCATTTTTTATTTGACAGTCTCTCACGGCACACTGGTTGAAAACTGCTGACTTAAAGCAATAGCAGTCTCAGAAAATACGCTTGAATATTTTTTAAATGCTAGGATGCAGAGACATTTCTAAGTATGACCCTCAAACATAAGAAAATATTGAGAGACTCAACAATACATAAATAAAGTAAGAGTGTCGTTCTGCCACAGAGTGCCATTCACAGAGCCGAGGTTAGAATGGCTTTGACCTGGGGTGCTCGTCTGTGGAGTTGTCGAGAGTTGGAGACGGTCCCGAGAGCGCCCCTCTTCAGTGACCATCCCGCAGGCGCACTGACTTACTGACCGGGCTGTGGCTTCGCCCCAGGGGCAGTGAGAGGCATCCGCCTGCCCTGCTGGGCAGTCTGGCCTGGTAACGAGGGGGTTACTCAGCCTCCACTATCCACCACAAGGGAGTTCCCCGTGGTTAGAGGAACTGCTCTGTTGCCTGGTAACTCCGGGTCAGTGGATGCTCGGGAAGCCCATTGGAGAGGGGTTTGGGTATTTGGAGGGCGAGGAGGGCAAGAAAGTTGGCAAGTTGCTGGGAGAACTGCAGCTTGGCAGGAGGACTCGAGCCCACGCGCCCATCATGTGCTTGGGTTAGAACTTTCATGTTCCATCTGCCTTTTCAGCCCTGGGCCTCAGAACAAAGAGACAGTGAGCTGGCCAAGGGCAAGGAGGGTCCCGCTGGGGTGGCCACTGTGCCAGCAGGGGACCCCTCGGGGTCTGGGTCTGGGAGGTGCAAGCCTCTGCTTGCTCTCTGGGTGACCAGAGCCTCGGAGTTCGGGTTTGGTTCCTACCTTGAAAGTATTGTTGATCTCGAAAGGTTTGAACTGCGGCTACTTAGGTGGGGTTTCTTGTATTAGTTCAAACCCGTGGTGTTCGAGGCAGAACTATGTTTTCCGTCTGGAGGGGAATCGGCGTATGCAGAGGGCCAACTTAAGTCACATGGATTTTCAACTGTGCAGTGGTTGGCAGCCCAACCCCACACTCTTCAAGGGGCAACTATATATTTGACTAGAATAAAGTCATAAACAGCTGGAAATTTTGAGAGCGTAACCTCAAGGCAAGCAGGACCATCTCCAAGACCTGCTTGCTTGCTTTATCTTTTTATTTTATTTGTTTGAGAGAGAGAGATTTATTGTAAGGAACTGATTCATGTGGCTGTGGGCCAGGAGCTGGAGACCCTGGGGGAGTCTGGTGGACTCTAGTCTGAGGGTGGAGATTCCTCCTCCAGGGAGCCTCACGTCTTCTTTATTTATTCACCCTCACCCAAGGCTTCTGTCATCGGTGTTTAGACAGAATGGAAGGGAGGGAACGAGAGAGAGAAACATCAATGTGAGAGAGACACATTAATTAGTTGCCTCCTGCACGACCCTGGCCGGGGCCAGGAATCAACCCTGCACCCAGGTACGTGCCTTTGACCAGGAATTGAACCCATGATCCTTTGGTCCTTGGGCTGACACTGTAATTGCTGAGCCAAACCAGCTAGAGCATTCTTTATTTTTTTTAATATATATTTTTATTGATTTTAGGGAGAGAAAGAGAGAGAAACATTCGGTTGCTTCCTGTATATACCCCGACCAGGGATCAAACCTGAAACCTGGGTATGTGCCCTGACCCGGAATCAAACCTGCGACCTTTCGGTGCGTGGGGCAACACTCAGCCAACTGAGCCATACTGTTTGGGGCCAAGACATGCTTTCTAACGCATCTGCTATCCCAGTGTGGACTTGAAGAGCCTTGGTAGCTGTCCCTGTGCAGTGACCGTCATCCTCAGACCACCTTCACCGCCCAGTGTGTTTGTCTTGGAAATGGACCGAGTGGAGGGGGGGGGGGTGTGTGTCTCTGCCCGCGTGTCACACACATTGCTGTGGCCTTTGCACTGCCTGCTGGAGCCGCCAGTCTGAGCCGCAGCCCGCGCCTGCCCCATGCAACATTAGTGTATCAATCACCCCAATCAGATTCCGGTGTTTACTCTGCTCCGGCCGTGACAGGAGCCGTCGCTGAGTGAGCTCCTGCCGGGGAGGCTGTATGGACTGGTTGTGCGTATTTTGAAACTCTGGTTGTCACATTTAAAATTATACACGGTGTGAGTACCTGGTTCAAACGAGGGGGAAGGCAAAGCATTCCTTCCTGTCACAGCCCCTTCACTCTGTCATGTCATCCGGCTAAAAATAAACTGAGGCGGAATTGGCAGCTTTCAGTTTGGGGGTGCAGCGCTCTCCACTGGCGGCCTGTCTCCTGCCGCTGCCAAACCACACTCCAAGCCCTGGAGGCGGCGTCTCGGCCAGGGTCCCCGGCATCCCACGGGGAGGGTCCCGGGACTCAGAGCCCTGCCCTGTGGGAGCAGGTGGTGGACCAGCCTCAGAGTCAGTCTGGTTCCTGTGTGGCCTTGGGGGCGTCACTGGCATCTCTGAGCCTCAGTCTCCTCATTTTAACCGGATTGACCACAGTCCACATGCCAGCCACCAGCTGACACCTCTAGGTCATGTTTCACTTAATCCGTACGAAACCCTGAGAGTTATGTGTGAGCATCATCCCCGGAAACACTGGGGCACTCATTTTGTGTCATGGAGCTAATGACAGAGCCAGGTCCCAGTCCCCGGGTCTCCTTCATCCTCTCCCCGCTCCTTCCTCTGGTCATCTGCCCCCACCCTACTAAACATTTCTGCGTGACCACAAAGGACTCCCCATGTCACATCGTGGCCATTTGTCACCCGTGATCATGCCGGGCCTTCTCTTCACGCCTGACTGTCCCACCCTGGACCAGAGCCTGGCGGGCAGAGCGTGAGCGTGGAGTCCCTCTGACCTGCATCCTGGCTTCTGCGCTCACAGCCGGGCGGTCTGGGGCAGCTCCTCACCCTCCTGGAGTGCCTTGGTCTCCCTGCAGGAGGACGACCACCTGCCTGCCTCGCTGAGCAAAGTCTGGATGAGACAGCACAGCCCAGAGGCTCCCCTGGCTGCTCGTGCGCTTCTCGGGTCCTGCCCCAGCGCACACACCTCATTGCGAACCCCAGCCCTCGTGTGGGTCTTCATCGTCCCCCGCCCAGATCTCCTTCCCAACCAAGTTGACTGCCTGTTTTCCCGGGGAAACCCGCTGTCTGACTCAGATCTGGCTGCCTGAACCCTGCGCCCTGGGGTGTGGTGTAACGCGTGGCCGCGCGGCCTGGCGGTAGGTGGTCACAGCTTCTGCAGCCTCTGTGATCACAGTGTTGGTCCTGTTTAAATTTGGGAGTTTTAAAGAAGTTGTTATATTTATTTTTACCACAAGTTCAATCTAATTTATCTTCCAGTTACTACAGCATAGAAAATGTGAATATACGTGTTGAAGGTGACACTTGCCTCTTGTAAGAACCCAAGAAACTGCTGCCCAGGGACACCGACACCGCCACTTAGCTGCTGGGGAATTGCCAGCACGGCAGTGGGGGTCTGGTGGTCATGGTGCTGCTTCTGTTTTGGTTAAAATCCTGCCTTGAGAAACATTATTTTATTTTATTTATTTATTTTTTTTTAATTTTAATTTATTTATTTTTTGTTACAGATGTTTCTCCTTTTTTACCCCGTTGGCACCCCCCTCCCCACCCCACCCACAACCCGTCCCCGGCTTTGTTGTCCATGTCCATTGGTTATGCATACAAGTTCTGTGGTTTATCTCTTCCCACCCCCCAACCCCTCTTCTGAGGGATGTCAGTCTGTGCCCTACTTCCATGTTTCTGGGTCTACCGTATTCCTCAGACTGTTATGTTCATTATATTCCGTATATAAGTGAGATCATGTGGTATTTGTCTTTTTCTGCTTGGCTTATTTCTCTTAGGATAATACTTCCCAGGTCCCTCCATGTTTTCCCAAAGGATAAGAGATCTATCTTTCTTACAGCTGCATAGTACTCCATTGTGTATATGTACCACTGCTTTTTTATCCATCCGTCTACTGATGGGCACTTGGGCGGGAGAAACATTATTTTAGTCTTTAATTTGCATAATTATTTTTCCTGGGTCTGATTGAACTACTACAAATTTCCCCCTCTGATCTGATTGGTAAGAGTTGTTTTGTTGGTTTGTTTCTTAATCCTCACCCAGAGATATTTTTGTATTGATTTTTAGATAGATGGAGGGAGAGGGGTAGAGAGAGAGAGAGAGAAACATCCATCTGAGAGAGACACATTGATAGGTTGCCTCCCACGTGACCCCGACCAGGGCCGGAGATCGAACCTGCAACCCAGGTACGTGCCGTTGCCCGGGAATTGAACCTGACACCCTTGGGTGCGAGGGCTAGGTGGTAAGGTCCTTTGAAAGCAGGCACAGGCACAGGCACACCTTGTTTTTTTTTATTTGGCCTTGACTTACGGAGTGTCACAGATGTGTCTTACACACTGAAGGCAGCCCCTCTGCCGGAAAAGATGGCAACTCGCTTCATTGCGGTGGCCTGGACCCCAGCCTGAAATGTCCCCAAGGTCTGCATGTACCAGGACTTGGTGTCTGAAATTGCCGTTCAGCCTTTGGCAATTCCATGTGGGTCAGGGTGGGGAGAGACCTCCCTAGAGCCCTGGCCTGTGGCCCAGAGAGCTGCAGTCCGGCCTGGTGCAGACGCTGCCCGCTGCTGGGCACCCCTGGGTGCAGACCCTTCCCCGCTGCTGGGCACCCCTGGGTGCAGGCCCTGCCCCGCTGCTGGGCACCCCTGGCTTTGGGTTTTCTGGGTCAGAAGTATTTACAAGAGTCTCGGTCAGTGAAGAGGGTCTGTGACTGGTTCCCCAGCCCTCGCTGTGTGGCCCCTGTTGGGCAGGCGGGGCTCAGAGCCCTGGAGGTGGCCCGGCGCTTTGAGCTGTGCAGGGTGGGGGACCTGCCAGCTGCTCCCCCAGCTGTGGGGTTGAGTTCGGTGGGTTTCTCCGTCCTCTGGCGCAGGGCTGCATCATACATCTTGCCTGCCTTCAGAGTGGGAGTGTGTAGCATTCTTTTTTTCCCAGGAAAACAACACAGAACAAAGCTTCACTTTTAAAAATGCCGTGCTATTTTGCCACCATTATGAAAATCTGTCATTGCCGTATCTAATCTTCTGGTGCACAGAATATCAAAACAAGCACTATTGAAGGGATTGTGCTTCTGTTCATGCAAAATGTCAGTTCCACCGTCTCGGAACCAGCTGCTGTGAGCCTCTCTCCAAACAGGAAAGGAAAAATAATAAAGTTTCTCTTCCCTCTGCTGTTACTGTTCCTCAGGCCTGACCTTCGGAAGAAGACCCCGAGGAGACGCCTGGCGGAGATGCTGCAGTCGGAATACTCCAGTGGGCTGGAGGCTGGCGTCGCCAAGGTCAAGAAGCTGAAGAAGCCTGGGGCGCCCGGCGGCCAGCCACACAGCGCCGTCTGAGGCCGCCCGCGGCCGGGGGAAAGGAGAGTGCTCCCGCAAGACAGAAGGAACCAGAAAGGCTCACGAGGGACAGGACTTCCCAGAAAGTGTTTCTACACCGACACCACGGGACTGGGCCCACGTCCTGTGTGCGCCTTTCCCTGAAGACGGTCCTGAGATTCGCACAGCCCTGCTCTCGGGGGGCGTCGGGGGGCGGGAGCCGCGGTGTAGAGTAGCCTGTACCTCGTAGCCTCTTACGCTTCTGTTGTTCTTCGGGGCCCACACTTGTCCTCACAGACCACGGCGCCGGGCGCCCGCCGGCAGGGACGCCACCTGCCCTACACGCGGACCGGAAGTCCCGCAGCTCTGCACCTGCATTCATCAATTTTGTAAAATAAGGTGTCAGAATCTGGGTTTAAATTTGTAAAAGAAGAGTATTTATCAATTCCCCTTGCCGAAATCCACACGCTTTGTGAGAGGACCAAAGGGGACTTGGTGGGTCAGAGCGGCTCTGGGGCTCCGTCCCAGGTCGCTCCTAACTCCGTGTCACGGTCACACGCATTGCTTGACCCTCAGGCCCACGGAAAACTTGCTCTCTCAGGGCTAGTTGATTTACTGTTGCCTTTCTGTTGTGTGCCTTTGAAGTCAAGAGGCACCGAGGGCCTGAGCTTTTTCTCCCAGTGAATTCCATCTTGTCTCCAAGGGTCTGGGGTCTTTGTGTTGTGGCCTAGGCCTCCGCTGCCCCTCCCCCGTTGTGTTTTCTGGGAGGTTTGAAAGAGGACCCCTGTGGCGTATTGATTTCTCAATAAATGTAAGATTTGGTCATGGGCAACTCCAGGGGGTCCGGAGGACAGGGCTGGGGTCCCAAGGACAGGGCTAGAGCCCACAGCACCTCGGTCTGGCCCCACTCTGTTCTTTCTCCCACTCTCCCTGTCCCCTTTTCTCCCTCGAATTCCTGGGATGAGTGTGGGGCCCCCCTGCAGTAGGCCCTCCAGACTCGTGTGGGCACCAGGGAAGGGTCAGCGCCCTCCCTGCCCCTGTCTGGGGACAGCGCATAGGCACGGAGCTTCCACAGGAAGAAAATAGGCCTTCCCAGAGCTGCTGCCACAAGTTAGTAGGGACTCCTGATGACGTTTGTAACGACAATAAAACTCAGCACACACCATGCTGACCGGGCGAGCTGGCCCTTTATTTCCATGTGATGGTTCGTGTGGTTTGGGTGAGAAAGGGGGATCGGACCATAGATAAACCCTGCTGTGTGAGAAACAGGATTAAGGCCAGTGATTGGGGATGATCAAAGAGAAACCCGCCTTTTCCCCCATTAAAGGGCAAATCCTAGAGGTCTGCATTCCGGGGGGAGGAGGTGCTAGAACCTCGCAGAGCGTGTGAGTGACTGTGATTCCGGGATGAGAACTTGCACTCAGTTTGCTGACACTTCCGTGAGGGTTTCTTATCATGGCAGAATCAGTCTGTTACCCCCAGTTAATAAAGAAACACGGATTTAGCAGATTTAGGGTTAATATTATCTAAATTTAAATAACCTTAAAATAAATCTCTTTTTCTCTTATTACAGCTCTTGACAGATTATACATTTCAGGCATCAATTAGGCAAAGCTTTAGCCTAATTCCACTGTACATATTCTAATTTTGTGTGTATTTTCAATCGTACCTCCCCCCCCCCCCCCAACACCTGATTGTCACACAGAATTTGGGCATTTCATGGAGTGTTTCGGTCTGCAGCCTTCCTCCTTGTGGGCCCATGGGGGTGCTTATTTGAATGCCCCCTTCCGTCTGCGGCCCTTCTAGGTTACCCATCTTCAGGGGGGCCCTGCTCATGCGCTGGAGGGCCAGGAGCCCGGGCAGCCGAGCTGAGGGTCAGTCAGTGCTGATACAATTGGAGCGGCATCTTCCTCTGAGAGACAGACACGCAGCCAAACTGGCCAAGGCCCTTCGGACGAAGCCCGGCCGATCCCTTTGGTTTTCCTTCTCCCTGAATTGAAGGGAGGTGAGATTTGGGGAAGAGGGGAGTCTACGAGAACCCTTCAGGCAGGTGTATTCCAAACTGCTAGTGGCTTTGCTCTTAAGCACCTCAACCAGAAGTCCAGGGAAGCCACTGAAATCCAGTGTTGCTTTCAGGAGCCAGAAATTGAAGGCTTTTCCCTGCTCGCAAAGGGTGCTTAACTGATGTTTTTAAGTGGCCACATGACCATCACACCTCCCTCTTAGTCTGTCCCACCACAGGACATGCTCAGCGGGGGGCAGGGGGCACCCTTCAAATCAATTCGACTCCTCAAAAATGCCCAGAAGCTGTGCAACAAGGCTCCCAGGGGCATGTACACTGCAGATCGGTTGCCCCTCGCCTGGAGGCTAGGCTTATGGGGTGAGGGCAGGAGCCGAGGAGGCGGAGCAGAGGGGATGCCTCATTCCGCCTGCTGGGGGGCGGCTCCCTTTTTCTCTGGTTAAGAGCGGGTACCCCCCAGCCCCAACCAGCCAGTTCACCTAACTAGATGAGAGCAGCCCACCTCGCCGCGCAGGCGGTGAAGTTATTATTACAGCGCAGGACAATTTAAAATATTGTAATTAGAAACTTGTCGGGAAGTCTTGTTCTTCATTAGTGTACGCTATGAAGCCGCCTCGGAGGTACAAGGACGATTACATAGTCGAGAAGGTGTCTGCGATTTACACTGCGCTGTGTAAATGTGAGGGCGGCTGCTCGGGCCGCGCCTCCATCCACAGAATGAAAAGCACACCAGTGCAAGTTGTCCTTTGATAGATTTTTAATATGATTTTAAAGAGTTTTGTTTGGTCTCATTCTCATTCAATGAGATTAATTTGAAGCACTTATCCCCTGGGTTTAAGTCAGTCCGTGTAGGATTTGGGCAGGGTTTGTTGCACGGGGGGTTTTGTTTGCAGGAGGCTCTGAGAGACTCCTTTCCCACTTCATTAACCCTGAGTTGGGGACAGTCCCCCCGCGCCCCCACCACAGCCAGAGCTGGGGATTTACCAACCCCCATTCACATGCAAAAGAACCCGAAAGCCGAGGGGCTCCTTGACTTAATTAGCTGCTGTGCATTTTGCAAAATTAGAATAATACCCTCGCCGTCCCCTGAAAGGGAAAGGGGTGTGAGGGTGTTGGGGGCTAGGGACTACCAGGGACCGGTGGGGGTGTCCTTTAAGCATGCCCCCCTCCTCCACCAGGCAGTCCTCCCAGAGCCACCACGCCATCAAACAGGGGCTCAGGTTGTTGAGCCCCAAACTTCCCTGCACTGGGCCCTCTGCAGTCCTGGGAATCTGAGCTGCAGGTGGTGTGTGGGAGGGGTGCACCTGCGCCCCCTCCCGGAGAGGGGCCGGTCTCAGGAGGTGACCTTGGCCCTTTGATCTGAACTGGAGGGCTGGAGTCTGGCTGGAGATTTAAACCCCTTCCCCTGAGATCCTGGAGACACAGGCTGGGCCTGGGCCGATGCTGGGGTTTGGCTCCCCTTTGCGTCGCATCTCCTACGTATTCCAGGGGAAAAGGGGAAGGGAGGAGATGCGGGAGTGGGGGTACCCGCTGGGATGTCAGGTTTCCCAAGGCTTTTGGGGTCCTACCCCCGCGCAGGGCCGGAGCCGCCTGAGACCGAACTCGGCCGGGGCGCGGGGCGGAGGGGCTGAGGGGGGAGTAGCCTCGGAGCCCATCTGTCGGCCCCGCGCCCGCCGGGCCGGTCACCAGCTGCCGGCGCCCTTGTTGCGGCCAGATGAGCCGACGGCGAGGGCACCGCAGTCCTGCCCGCAGCCGAGCAAGCACGCCGCTGACCCCCACCCCGGCCGAGACAGGCTGGGAGCGGCCAGGGACCAGATGGAGAGGCGTGGGGGTGGGGAGCAGGGAGCGAGCCTCACTGGAGAGAGAGGGAGACGGGCCAAGGCGCGGAGACCCTGCCCAAGGCCCCGGGACCCGTGGGGGGGCTCTGCCTGTCCACGACCACAGCGCCAAGGAAGAGGGGGACACACATTTTTTTACTGAGGATGGAAGGAGACTGAGTCCCGTGAGGAAAAATGGATCTCACGGAAGGTGGTTAAGAAGGGCTGAGCGCGGATAGGCGCCTGGTCATTTGTAAGAAGTTTATTTCGACATTTAAAAAAGAGAGAGAGAGAACCCGGGGGGCCTGGCTGCTCCGGACAGAGGCTAGAGATGGGGCTGGGGCGGGGTGGGTGGGCACGCCCCCTCGGCCCCTTCCTGCCCGCCTGGGAGCGGGAGGGCACAGGCCACAGACTCACTGATTCACGGACACGGTCACGGGCTCATGGGTCACGAATAAATAACTTCATGTACACTTTACACACCGTATGTACAGCTCTGCGCCGGCCCGGCGCGCGGGGCGGGGGCTCCAGCATCCCCTCCGCCGGCCAGGGGTGCGGGGAGGGGCTCGGTGTACAGCTGGAGCGTGGAGGGGGAGGGGAGAGCCGCTCGGGGTCCCCCGCTGCTTCCGGGAAGGGCAAGGGGTGCCTGTGGAGGCCTCGGGAGGGGTGTGATGCGTGTACATCCGCGGGTGGAGGGCTCCGCGGACTGGCCAGGAAGGAGGGCGCCGAGGGCGGTGAGGGAGGCTCGGTCCGGGTCCGGGCCTCAGTAGACTTGGCATCTGGCCCTTCGGGGAACAGTGGCTGGAGAGCCGGACAGGGGACCCGGGAAGGGGCGTTAAGCCCGCGCCCTCCGAGAGGCAGGCGGAAGGGGCAGGCGCTTCACCGGGGCTGCGCGGCGCGGGGCAGGACGCCGGCCAGCGGGGGCAGCGGCGGGGGCGGCTCGCTGGCGCCCTGGAGTCCGTGGATGAGGATGCGCGGCACCAGAGGTCTCTGCAGGGCGGGCGGCGGCGCGCTGGGCCCGCGGTACAGATACAGCGCGGCGCCCGGATCCAGGTTGGAAACCAGACTCTGCGGGTAGAAATACGGCGACGGGAACATTCGCTGGAGCGCCGAGTAGTTGCCCGCCTCCGCCAGCAGCTCCAGCCCGACGGCCGTCTGTCGCTTCCATTTAGTCCTAGAGACCAAAATAAATACACATTGTGGGGTCAGGGCTGTGGCGCCCGGACACCCCGGCCCCTCACGGTGCCTGGCCCACGGCCCACGGCCTGCGGGAGGCCCGGAGGGGTCACCCCAATGTGTTAATAACCGAGCGCCAGGCACCGTGCGCACGTGGTACAGGCATTGGCTCCTTCAAACTTCCACCAGCCTTCCATTGTACAGGTAACAAAACTGAGATATGGGCCATTTTTCCAGGTGGTCTCGAAAGTTGTAGAGCCCCAGTTCTAGGCCAAGCTGTCTGACCCCAGAGCCTGGGCCCTAACCTCGCGCGCTCTGCTCAGGGGACCGCAGACGGAGCGCTGGGCGCTGGTGTTGGAGCGTCCCCAGTGTATCCGACCCCTGGGGAAGCAAGATTACCCTGGAGAGAGGACAGCGAGGGCCTGGGCTGTTCGCTAGGGTGGAAAGGGTGGCTGCTGTTTCTCCCGCGGCACCACCTGCGGGGTGAGGCCAGCACCAAGGTTCCCAGTTCCCGGCGCTTCCCCAGAAGCCAGGCCAGAGAAAACACACCCCAACCTCACACCCCCTCTGCCTCACCCAGGTCTGAGGTCTGGGGCGAGCCTCGGAGCCTGCCTGGCACCGCAGTGGGAGTCGAGGCCACCGCCAGAGTGTCCGCGGGGGTTGCGGAAGGCAAGGAAGTTGAGGCCACACTCTGCCAGAGCTGCTGCCTGGACCCTGAGTGTACCTGGCCTGGGGGGCTGGCCAGCCTGCCCAGGTCCCACTGAGGCCAGCTCAGCCACACGAACCCCCGTTTTCCCCCCTGAATTATTCATCATCATCATAATTGTGTAATTACTGTAACGGGCCTTAATTATTGATGCCTGGAGCAGTAATCGGGATTTATTATTAATGGGGCGACGTGTTCTGAGGCTTGTTTATGGAAAGCACCATCCTGGCCTCTGCTAAGTGCGGGTGTGAGTGTTTTAGTGCGACTGTGTGAGTGGTGTTGTGTGTGTCTGTGTGACCGTGACTTGAGTGTGTGTGTGTGTATCTTTGTCCCTGAATGTGTTAGGGAGGGAGGTCAGAAAACACCAGGTCAGGGCCAGTGTTCAACACCGTTTCCCAGTCACTCAGCCCCCAAGGCTGGGCCCCTGCCCTTGGTGGTTTCAGTCCTAGGAAGGCTGAGGCCAGGTAGAACCCGGAGCCCTCTGCCCCCCATGCCCCAGAAGCTGCCTGGACTGGGCTGCATCTGCTGCCCCACAACACCCCCTTCTCACTGGGCTGCATACGCGTCTTTCTGGGAAAGCATTATGGACACAGGCCACCACCCCACTCCTGGCCTGGGCTTCTACTGGGAGAACTCAGTGGCCCTAAGATGAGCTAACGGCTGATGCAGGTGGGGATTGTGGGACCTGGCTGGCATGGGGCAGGCCTTGGACCTCCCTTGGCCTGTGTGTCTGTCTGTCCACCTGTCCTGGAAGGGATGACTTTCACAGAATGAGGAAAGCTCAGGGGCCCTCCCTTAGCGGCCAGGCCGTGGACATGTTCCATGGAGGGGCAGATGGAAAAGAAAAGGAGCCCTTTCCAGCCCCCTCCCTGGCAGCGAGCCTCACCTGCGGTTCTGGTACCAGGTCTTGACCTGCGTGTCTGTGAGGTTGAGCGAGGCGGCGAGCTCCATGCGGTCCTGCACGCTCAGGTACTTCTGCCGCTCGAAGCTGCGCTCCAGCTGCGCCAGCTGATGGTCGGTGAAGGCGGTGCGCGCCTTGCGCGGCTTTTTCAGGCGCACCGGAGGGCTGTCCCGCGAGCTGGAGATCTCGCGGTCTCCCTCCTCCTTCACTGCGGAGACACGCGGCGCGTCAGGGCCCTGCCGCGCTGCCCTCCGCCCCGGCGGCCGCTGGCCCGCTGCGATCGCCGAAACGCGGCTCCGGACGGCAGTGGCCCTGCTGCACTGAGGGGCGTGGGGCTGCGGCGAAGCCCGTGGGAACCGAGACCTTGGGGGCCACGGACTTAGGAGGACTGACACCTCCGGGAGAATAACCCCAACCCGAGAACTCAACTCGCTTTCCCTGTGCCACGCTCCCCAGAGACGTAAACCCAGCGGCTGGTTGGACGCATGGTGGGGCAGGGTGGCGTGGAGGAGACCCACGGATTGCAGCCCGTGGGCTGTGTGGGTGCGTGCAGGAGTGCGGGTCTGTGCTCCGCATCCGGCGGGGATTCTCTTGTCGCCTGCGGGCCCAGGAAGGGAGGAAGCGGAGGGCCGATGTCTGGGGAGAAAAACCCGCGTGGAGGGACAAAGGCTGTGTACCCTGGAGCAAATTATTGTCCTGAAGAATAAATAATTGTACCCTCATCTCGCCTGGCCCCTCTGTGGATGCGGACCTATAATGATGGTTTTCCGGTTCTTAAACCACAGCCATGAGCAGCGCGGGAGGCCAGGCGCGAGGGTGAATCGCTGGCGCCGGGTCTGGGAGCGCAGGCTCTCGGAAAATTAAGTGACCCGTTTGATCCTCGATGCGCGCATCGCTGAGGTTTGTTTTCTTGTCAACACTGTGTCCCCCAAGACTCCCCACTAGCTCCGCGTGGCGGTCCGGATGTTTCCGCCCTTCCGTGGGGACACCCCAGCAGGGTCCCCGCTCCGGAGGCCCAAGGAGTGGACCCAACAAGGCGGTTTCTTTTTCCCACTTTCCATCGGGGTTGACCGTGCCAAAGCGCACACTTGATCAAACCAGCTCAGTAATCTCCCTCCTCTCCCCCTAAAGCGATGATATAACTAAAGAGACCACTTCCCCTAAATTGGCGCCTGGCTGGGGCTCCCCTCTCTTTTATTCTCTCTGTGTTTTTCTTTATGGTGAGTTTCATTGTGCGTGGCATTTGCAGTGACAGGGTTCAGCTGAATGCGAGTTGATTTCTCTCTGTAGGAAACAATAATCCGGTTAATTGAGCCACCAGGGAGGGAGACATTTCAACCGGAAAGGCAGTGGTTTGCATCCAGGAGGGTTCGGGCACCGTGTGCACTGAGGTGGGCTAGCGGGGAGAGCACCTCTGGGGAGCAGATGCCTCCTCCGTGCCCCGCCCGGCCTCCCTGCCCTCCCAGGCTGGGCTGCGCAGGGGCCTGGCCACCTCAGCAGGGGTGTTGAGATGGGGGAGACAATTTCTGTCCATGATGGCAGGTAAAGTTTAATCAAGTGCAAGGAAACAATTATCCGAACTTCAAACTTGATATTGTGGAAACCTTACTTTTTGACCTAATTGCCCGACTATTTGTGAAAATTTCCACTTCTCGGGCTGAGGTCCGAGGTGGGGGTGGGAGGGTTGAGTCGTGGTGTGAAGATCCTGGATTCTCTCTAATCCTTCTCCTTCGGGGGTTGGAACCTTCAGAGGTGCCCTAGGTGCCTCTCCAGGACAGGCTCCTCTGTGGGGCCGCGGACCCCGGTCTGGAGGCCACACCTCAGCACCCAGAGTCCAGTACCCACCGGTCTGCCTGCTGGAGCCAAGTGCCGGCTGAGTCTTAGCTGCCGGACTTGGCTCCAGAAGCCAGGTCTCCGCAGACCTTCTTCAAAGCCTGGTCGGAGCGTTCTTAAATGCTACCTGAAGGAGCCTTCGATGCCAGAAACTTGGGATGGACTGACCGTCCCTCCAGGCCCTCCTTGGAGAAAATGACTCAACATGGAAGGTGGGCGGGAGGGTGCCCAGCCGGGCGGCTCGGCGTGTCTGTCTGTCTGCCAGGCTTCCTAACTGGGCCCTGAAAAAGTCGCCTCCATGTTTGAGAAATGCTCCAGACGTTGACGGGGCGGTGGCTGATGAGCCCATTCCTTTTTCACCCTCGGGCTTTGTAGGCTCAAAGGCCGCACCACCTAGAGGTGGGGGTGGGGGAGACCTTCCACCCCCCTCCCACTCCAAACCGATGTAAGTGACATGTGGACAGCCGGCCCTCATCACCTCCCTGATCAGATATCATCAGCGACAGGAGAAGGAAATTGATATTCTAATTATCTTAAACAAAACCTCGCCTCAAAATCCCAAATAAAAGGAGACAAGAGCCAAATTCTCTCACTTCCACGGCACCCTTGTCAGCAATGTCGTTGATGTTCGCCCCTCACTCTAACCACAACGCGGGATGTTGTTGAGAATCGCAAATAACAAAACAGTGTTATAAATATACGTCTCTGTTGCTTCTCTGCTCTTCCCTCACACCTGTCTTTCTCCAGGGCAGGTTTTCTCGGCCTCTGTAAACAGCCCCTGGGGGAGAAGCAGGGGTCTCTGGGCCGCATGCCTCCGGACCTCCTTCCCGGGTGCTTGAGCTCCGGCCGCCGGGGCAAGGCCGGGCCCAGCAAGGCTGCAGGCGGCTCGAGGCTCACGGAGAAGCAGAGGGCACTGAGGAGTGGGGCCCCTCTGGGTTGAGGGTTGAGGGTAGGGCATGTCCACAAAGGAATTCTTGGCTGGAAGGAGAGCGTTAAATGAGCCTTCCTACATTTCTGTGAAGACTGAGTACAAATAGGGGCGAGGAGGTGCAGGGC
Source organism: Molossus molossus (assembly GCF_014108415.1). NCBI lineage: Eukaryota > Metazoa > Chordata > Mammalia > Chiroptera > Molossidae > Molossus > Molossus molossus. Next base: position 3,544,655 of record NW_023425349.1, read on the forward strand.
CCCAAGACGATACAGCAGTTGCCGTCACAGGGAAGTTTTGTCTGATGAAAGGGTCCGGGGATTAATGATGAGGCTCAAAGAGCTCTGAGGCGCCTCTGCCAGCCCCCCGCCCCCCGTTCTCTGCTGGTGGGGTACCGGGTTCTCCCCCTCAAAGCTCCACACTCCTTCCCCTCCTGCCTCCCGACTTCTTCCTGGAAAGAACTTTGCATCTCTGGCCCGTGTCAAAGAGCTAAAGTCGAGGCAGTTGCCGGGCGAGAAATAAAATAAGGGTCCTCCTTTTTTCCTTCCCTTCCTTCTTTCTCTTCTTCCTTCTTTTTTCCCTCCCTCCCCGCTGTCCTCTTAATCTGGATCTCAGCTCCCTGGTTAAGATGGGATGAAAGGGGACGACCACAAAAAGGTTCACAGAGGTGACAGACAAGCGAAGGGACAGGGACCCCAACACAAGGGAATGGGGCTGGTTACTCGGGAACCCCTGCGTCCCACACAACCAGACATTGATCGCTCAATTCTCTTAAAAATAAAATTCAGTGAGAACCACTGGGTGGGTGCAGGGTTCCCCTCTCAACCAGACCTCTGAACCTGCTCCCGGCCAGCCGTCTGCCTGCTGTTTCTGCTTTGAAGTGAGCGTTCCTTTTGCAGGATTCACAGGGCCCAGATCGCACTGGGCCCAACAGGAGGCAAAGCTCAGTTTCTCTTCCCCTCTGGAAATTCAGATTAAAGGGTGGAAAATTCTGACTGTTCTTAGCTCTTAGTGCTCCTGCTGAAATTTCCTCTTAGGTTTTCACTCTTATCAAAAGGGCGTTCGAGAAGAGCCCTTCGGGTCCTCTGTTGTTTCCACTGGGTCTTTTCTCAGCCACTGGCCAGATAGGAGCCTGCTCCTGCCCACCGGCACCCCTGGGAAGGTAGACCCGGTTGAAGTTAGGAAAGTTTGCTTTGTGCGTTTTGGGGGATCCCCTGGGGCACACAGTATCCCTCTCCTCGCTGTCTCCACTGGACTCTTTGTTGCTCGGAGGCATAGCCACGGGCTGGCAGAAAGGTTCAGACAAGACTGGCTGCTCAGCTGCGCCCTGGGGAGCTCCGAGCCGGCATGTGCTTATACCTGCATGTGTGCACTCAAGTTTTACTGCCAGTTTTTAGAAATATAGCATTCCCCCCCCCAAGTTTTCACTTCCCATTTTCTTACCTTTATACTCAGAGTCTGATGAGGCGTTGCTACCACTTTTGTCCAGCTTGTCTCTAAAGTCCTCCCCAGCCTTGGCCGCAAGACGGCCCCCTGGCTCAGGGGCCGCTGGCTGCCCGCTGCTAGAATAGGGTGCACAGGCTGCCAGTGGTTTGCAGTCGGCAAGGATGTCCCTGATCAAAAAGGAGGAGGTCACTGTACGAGACTGGGCTGGGGCCGAGAGCTGCCCGGGCTGCAGGTGGGAGTCCAAACCTGGGCCCGATGCCCCGCCAGGCCGCGGGGCACCCGTCTCCAGACAATCCCTTCCTGGTGAGGCTGGTGAAGAGCAGTCGCTGCTGCTTTCGGAGCGCGGACTCAGCTCCAGGGGCGAGCGGCAGTCCCCAAGCAAGGGGTCCCCCTTGGGAAGGGCGGGGCTGCCCGCACGGTGGGAGAGAATGGAGTCGATCCCAAAGCCATTGGAGCCTTCCATAGCCAAGCTTCGACCTGTCCTCTCCAAAAGCTCCCCACCCACCCCCAACCCCAGCCGCCGCTGCCCTTGCCCCTAGCTGCGGGCTGGCATGGGGAAGGCGGGCAGGGAGCCTGCGGGCACCTTGGATGGAGTTCAGCCTTGGGGGAGCCCAGGAGCTCTGGGCCAACCTCCTCTGCGCATTAGATCCAAAAGGGCTCAGCGCGTCTTCTGCAGCATCGCGCCGAGCCGCCTAGCCGAGGGGGGGTGGTGGGAGTGTCAGGGAAAAACGGGAGGGAGGGTGCGCCAAGTTGGGGAGAGCAAAGGGGAAGACGGACGGCCTGAGCGCTCCGCTGGCACCGAAGAGATGCGAGGATGTTGGAATCTAAATAAAGAACGGCTTTTTAAAAATCCAAACCGCACGCTTGCTCCGGGAGAGCGGTGGCCGATGGCAGCGGGGTCAGCACCGCGGATAGCAGCGGGCTACCAGCCGGCGGGACGAAGCACACCTGGTGGCGTCAGCACCGCGGATAGCGGCGGCGGCGGCTCGCGGCGCATGACGCTCCACCTGGCCGGGGAGGTCCTCTCTCCGCGCTCCCGGCTCTCGGGGGGCCCGTCAGCACCGCGGACAGCGCCTCCCGGCTCTGCAGTTGCAGCTCTCAGCCAGTCCTCGCGCGCCTTCGCCTCCCCCCCTTCCTTTAAAAAATGAACTTGTGTCACTTTTACTTTGGGGCTGGGTTTTTTTTTTGTTTGTTTCTTTTTTTTTTTTTCGTTGTGTTGTGTGTGTGTGTGTGTGTGTGTGTTTTAAAGTGGACTCGCCCACGTGTCCCCGGAGTGATGATGCTGATTGGCTCTGGCGGATTTTGGGGGTGATGTCACAGCTCCGCAAGCCGCTGCCCGATTCCCTTTCAGTTTGATTAAAAGAGACACTGAATTAATTACAGCACAGACCCAACTGTTTACCGGCGATTTCCACACGGTTTGCTTTCATTAGGCCGGTGATGAGGTTCCTAATGAGGGTGATTAGCTGGGGTGGTGGGCGGGCTGGCGGGGAGGGGTCCGCAGCCCGACTGCCGCTGCCGGTGGTTTGGGCTGTGAGCTTTTTTAAGTTTTCCCCGACCCTTTCGGGCAATTGTTCAAATTATTCGTCCGCGGGGCTGTCATAGATGCTTTTCCTTGCCCCCCCTCCGGGTTTTCTTCCTCCAACAACAAAAAGGAACTAAGTCCAGCGGAGAAACGAGGGACCGAGTGTGTGTGTGGAGAAGCCCTGTCCCGGGTGTGGAGTCTCCGCTGGGTTCTAGGTGTCCCGCACGTAGGACAGTTTGCAGTCCTTCCTCTACCGGCTCAGGACCCTTCGACCTGCCGGGGCGGCAAAAGCCTGGGGTCTGCCCCGAGAAAGGGCTGGACTCTGGCTTCGCTGCGGGGTGTGGGTGACGAACGAGAGAAGATCTTGTCTGGGACATTGGGGGACCCCTAGAAATCCGTGTGGCCCTAGGGAGGCGGCGCAATGCACAAAGGCAGCAGGGAGCCCCATCCGGCCGATAGCTCTCCTGTGGCTTGGCCTCCAGATCGGTGTTTTTGTACCTCTGAACAGGGACACGCAAGAGCTTCCGAGGGCGAGTGTAGACGTCTGCAAACGGCTTCTTATTCCGCGCGAAGCCGGAGCTCGCCAGGGGATGTATTTTCAAGGCAGCTCTGGAAACACAGTCTTTTCATTGTGAATGACGTGTCCCTCGCCCTCCCCACTCCTCCCAGGTCTAGTTCTGTGCTTTTCAGGGTCGGCTCCGGTGCAGGGCCCAGCGCGGTGGGCAGATCTGAGGCGCATCTCGGGCCTTCGGACACGGCCCCGCGGGATCAGGGTCGGGTCCGCGGTCAAAGGGCGCCCAGGCCTTCCGAGGTGGCCCCCGCGCTCCTGTCCTCCTCCCCACGGGTCCTCAGAAAACGACCCGGGCTCTGCGTCAGGCTCAGCGTCCGAGACCGCAGCGGAAAAGTGAGCCACCCGCATTCCCCCAAACCCGAGACCCAACCCGGGGAAGCCCCACGCAACCGGGCGGAGCAGAAACTTTCTTCTCCTTCGGGCGAGGTCGGCAGTGACCTCACGCCAGCTCCCTGCGCGCTCCCCCTGCGCCCGCCAGCAGATTGGAAGCGGCCCGGCCACCGGCCGAGCTGGGGGCGAGGACGGGCGGCTCCCCAGGGACAGCGAACCCGGCTCGGCTGCAAGCTGTCGGGGAGGCGGGAGGGCGGGCGCCGAGGGGCCGCGAGCCGACAAACCGTCCTGGCTTGGTGGCCGCTGTGGTGGGAGCCACCTGCGGGGGGGCCGAGCCGGCTGGTCGTTTATTTTCGTTTGGTGAAAGGGGAAGGAGGCATAAGTCACGAGACCCTTTCCCGCCAGCCCCGAGCGTGGGCCTCGTTGCTGCTCTGGGGGCCTCTGGAGACCCTGCACCCCTCTCCACTCTGTCACCCCACCTCTGCTTCTCTGGGCCTGCACCTGCATCTCCAGAGGAACCTCATCTGCCCTGGAGCACCCAAGGTCCCAACTTGGGTCAGCGGGACTCCCCTCCTGGGCCTGTTAGAGCCGTGAAGCTCCTGGGGCAGGATCCGCAGGACCTGCTGGGTTGCAAAAAGTCCGCGTCCTGTTGCCCGCGCAAGGGTTCGAGTGCCCTCCGCTCTGGCCGACATGCATCGGGCAGCGCAGAGACCGTTTCTGGCCTGCGGGGTTTTACGCTTGGGTTTGGATCCCGGACACAGCGAAAGGGAAGCCTGGGGTGGTGCCGGGGCTGCAGGGATCCGAGTGGAGCGGGTGTACGCGTGTGTGTGGAAGCGAACCTCTTGAGATGGAAAAGAACAGCATGAACCCCAACCCCTGCGGCCCTCGCCTGCTTCCCCGAGCTTCTCAGAGCCCAGGAATATTTAACAGGTTGTTAGTATACCATCATGAGTATTGAATGATCACCCCTATTATAACATAACACATTCTGGGTGATTTGTTGCATTTGGGATTTACTGGAGGATTCCACCCTCTCTCATTAACATTATTTTATTCCTGTTGGGGGATTTCCAGCCCCACCACCCACCTGCTCCTTCCTCTTTGCTTCATCACCTGGTCAGTTCTAGCACCTCGAGAATGTGTGTGCTCCCCTGGGCCCTAGCTGAGAGCAGCTCAGGAACTGCATTCTACTGGGCACCCAGGGAGTCCGGGTGGGGGAGCCCTCCCTCCCTTTGAAAAAGGACCCGGCTGGCCCTGGAGGGGTGTAAGGGCTTTGAGGTCCTCACAGCTGGGTGGGAACCTGGGTAAGTCCCTTCGCCTCTCCAAGCTGGTTTACCTCTTCCCCTCCCCGGCCTCAGGCCTGCCCTTGGCTGCTCTGGCACCTCCCCAGGGAGGAAGCCAGGCCTGAGGGAGGGGCTTGGGGCCCAGGGGAAGGCGAGGGAATCCGTGTGACAAGTGCATTCCCAGGACCAGGACTGCTCGGTCTGGACAAAAGGTTCAGAATCACCCCCCCAGCTCAGGCCCCCTTCCGGACTCTCACCCCCCTCCTCCGCCCCCCACTTCCTCCTTAGATCTCCTGCTTCGAATTCCAGGCCCTGCCCGGCATCCTTGAAATCGCTCTTTTAAACCTTCCACTTCTCAAAGGACCCAAAGCCCTGAAAGGCCCCAGACACACCCCCAGAACGAGCAGGGCTCTTCCCCAGGGGCAGGGGGGTGGAAGGCCTGGGATCTGGCCCTGTCCCACTCTCCACGGTGCATGTCTCTTGCCTGGACCTCAGCTTTTCCATTGGGACAAAGATGTTAACATCCGAGGTTGGTAGGGAGAGGCCAAGGTGGGAGAGGCCCATGGACTTGGAAGAAGCTGTGGAGTCAGCCTCTGCACCGGGGTCTCTTGGCTCGGGTTTGGCCGTGGGTCAGGAATGGGCCTGGGAGTGCCTGGGCCTCACGTGAGCCTGGTTCTTACTGACTTCCTCCCTCCCAGCCCCACCCCCCTCCCCGCTGGGTGCCTCAGCCCTGGGGCAGGCGGAGGTTGCTCTGGCTGGCTCTGCTCCCCTTCCTGAGCAGGTAGCACCGTGTGGGAGCCGTGCTCAGGGGCATTGAGAGTGACGCGGAGGAGTTAGCTCCTGCGCACAGCCGAACTGTGTGGAGTGCCTCCTTCGCTGTTCGCAGTAGCTGCGGCTTGGGTGGTTTAAGGCGGCGGCTCGGGTGCTTGAGGATTCCAGCTCCAGAATCAGCCAGAAGTAGGGTCCTGGCTCAGAATCCAGGGCTGAGACCCGCGGGAGGCTGGTGAGGCAAGGCACCCAAGTCTTTACTGAAACTGTTACCGTTTTGTCCTTCAGGGATTGAAAAGGTTTGGTTTACAAAATAGATTGTTTGTCTTGGTTACTGAGTTTGGGGGCGACCCCACAAACGCCGTGCCTCGCCACAGCCCCTGCCCTGCTCTGTGACCCCAGCCGAGCGTGGTTCTCAGCTGTGAGCCTGCCTCCCCCTGCTCATTGCGAGGGCTCTGCGTTCCGCCTGGGCCCTGGGCAGTAGCAGTGATGCCTTCACAGGACAACTCCTGACAATGGCCAGAGATTGTTCTCCCGCAAGTTAGAACACCAGGCTTGTCTCCCAAGCGCTCCCTGGAGAGGTCAGCTCCTCCCCTTGCCCAGGGCCTTCCAACCAAAACCAGTTTTCTTTCTTTTTTCTTTATTGATTTTAGAGAGAAGAAGAGAGAGGGAGAGAGATAGAAACATCGCTGAGAGAGAACATCGATTGGCTGCCTCCTGCATGCCCCCCACTGGGGATCGGGCCCACAACCTGGGCATGTGCCCTGACCAGGAGTCGAACCAGCGACCTCTTGGTGCAGGGGTCAGTGTTCAACCACTGAACCACACTGGCCGGGCCCAAAACCAGTTTTTTTTTATCCTCACCCGAGGATATTTTTCCATTTTTTGTACAGATAGAGTGGGAGGGAGAGAGAGGAAGGGAGAGAGAGTGAGAAACATCGACGTGAAGGGACACATCGAGTGGCTGCCACCCGCACGACCAACCAGGGCCGGGGACAAACTGCAACCGAAGTACGTGCCCTTAGTGGGAACCGAACCCGGGTCTCTCCGGACCGCAGGCCGACGCTCTAACCGCTGAGCCACACCGGCCGGGCCCAAAACCAGTTTTTAATGTGGAGTGGGAAGGGGTGTGGATGATACAGGCCAGACCTGGATGCTAATACCTCTGTTCCGCAAACAGATGGGTTGAACAAGGATTTGGGCGATTTGTGGGCCTCAATGTCATGCTGCTCACAACTATTTTTGTGGCTTCAACCCCCCTGGAGCTACTGCAACCAGAAGGGAGCACATTCTTCTCTCCCCTCCCTCCCTCCTCCCCCAGCATGCAGTCTGCCCCGCATGGGGCACCACACGAGCTGCTGGCGTTGTCCAGGAGAGTAAGCCGGACGGGCTCACCGCACCGTGCTGCCCAGCCGGCTCAATCCCCTTCATAGATTATTTCCCATTTGTGGATTCAAGTTTATAATTTACCTGCATTCAGTTCTGGGAATCTGGACATAAAGCCAACCAAGTTTTTTTTTTTTTTTTTATCCTCACCCCAGGACATTTTTGCATTTATCTTCAGATAGAATGGGGAGGGAGAGAGGGAGGAAGAAATAGAGAAACATGGGTGTGAGAGACACATCGAGTGGCTGCCACCCACACGAACCGCAGCTGAGGTACGTGCCCTTCGCGGGAACCGAACCCAGGTCTCTCTGGTCCGCGGGCCGACGCTCTAACCCCTGAGCCAAACTGGCCAGGGCGAAAGCCAACCTAGTTTTTGTTTTGTTTTGTCTTGTTTTAATTCTTTTAATGATTTCAAGCATCTAAGATTTTCCAAGTAAAAATAAATGAAGCAAAAAGGTGGTTTGAGTCCAGAAGCAAATGCAAGGGAAGGCACCTGCCCACAGCGCAGGCCTGTCTGGCTGTGGTCCTGGCACCCCGGCTGGCTGCCCTGGCGATGCGCTTTCTCTGAACCCCTAAATCTGGTTTCTAGACCAGCACTAGCTGGGGAGCTGGAGTGGGTGAATCAAAAAGCCAGACCTGGGTCCAGGGACCGCCCCGGGGCTGGATCTGGGTCCGTGGCCTGTAAGCTGTGCCCTCACTTCAGGCTCTGGGAGCCCCTGCCAGGCAGACCCCAGGAACTGCCTCTGGTTCCTTGCTCCCATCACTGCTGAAAACCCTGCGCAGCAGCCAGACTCCAGAGCCCCTTTCTTCTTACCAGGAAAATGATTAGTCCTCTGGTTCGATGAGAGAGATGGGGGGGCATGAGAGAGAGGGGGGGGGCACTGAGAGAATGAAGGAGGTTTGGGCTCTGGTTGAAAAATCTGGAAATAGACTGAAGCCTGGGGTTCAGCATGAAGAGAGAGCTGACCTCCAGCCGGGAGGTCTGCCGCTTCCCTTGGGCTGCTGAGTAACTAAACCCCGACGTCCGCTCTGCAGGGCTGCGTGTCTCCTCAGGCCCCGCCCAGCTCCACGCGGCCTGTTTCCCAAGGCTCCCTGCACCCCAGGCTGGCCCTTGCTCCCCGCTTCTGCCAAGTGCACATCACATGATCACCGCCTTCCTCCCACCTCAGACAGGACTTCCAAGAATTTCGAGCAGACCCACAGGAAGTCCAGACCAGCTGCCCCTGTCCCCCAGCTCTTGAGGACAGTGACCCAGGCCTTTTTATTTGGTTAAATTTCTGATGGGCTGTTGCCAGGAAACCCAACCAGGAGGTAGAATGTTTGCAAATGCCAATCAGCAGGGAAATGAGCAAAAAATGGGTACGTGCCACACCTCCGGTGACGGCCACCCCCACATGGCATTGCCTGGAAGTGACTGGGGACTTGGGACGGGAGCTAAGCTAAGCTCCCCGTGTCCATCCATCTTTGACAAGTAGTCTGTGGGGCAGGCTCTGCAACATAAAGTATGTCAGTCAGCGGCCTGGGACAGCTGGTGGCCTAACTCACTGACTGAAGTCCCTGGCAGTGCAGGGAGGCTAACAGATGGCCCCTGAGGCCCCACCAGGCAGGAGCCTTTGAGGACTCTACCCTGGGTCATGCAGGGCAGCCAGAGGGACCCCAGTTGTGCGTGGGACTCCTCAGCCAGGACAGGCATTTGACCGATGCTACAAGATACCTAAGAAGGTGGAATGAGACCGGAATCCGACCTGGGGCTTTGCACAGGTACAAATAATTAATGCGGAAGAGCCAAGTTGGGGGAGGGAAGGCCAGGAGCCTCACTTGGACTTGGACTTGCCAGAGGGTGGCGCTGTAGGACAAGGAGCTGAGGGACCCTCTGAGGAGAGCCGCTTCCGGCCCAGACCCGGAGCACCCCGTGGCCAGGCTCTCCAGGCGAGGATGGGGGTGTCGCCCCCAGGGCACCCTCACAGCCCCAGCAGGTCCCACAGTTTCTGCCTGCGGAGGCAACGGTGAGGATCAGACCCACAGGGGAGATTCCTCGAAGCTGCTTCTGCCCAAGTCCCCATGTTCCCCTTGGCCCAGGCCCTCGGAAAAGCAGCCTGGAGGGGCCGCTGGCCTATGGGCGTCTCTGGTTGCCATAGCAAAGCTTGCCCCGCCCTGCTGTGGACTGAGCCTAATTTCAGGTCCTTCCGGACATTCTGTGTCCTAAGGTGCCCCCTTCGCCTTTCCACAGGGAATTCAGAAAAGTGTGTTGACAATATCTTTACTTTCTTGATGCGCCTGGACACCAGCTGCTGTTCCCCTGAAACTGCTGCCTCGCCCGTCCGTCACTCAGGGTCTGGTTGCCCCTTTTCGGTGCCCTTTATTCATAAGAAAACAATTCACATGGATCTATGACCCGGTACTGATCGTGCTAGACACATTCTTCAGTTAGGCATGATCTAGTGTCTCTTGAGCAGATGTTCTGTACTGTGTCAGGCTCCTGTCTCACAGGTGAGGCACAGAGAGGTTAGGACACTTGCTGAAGGTCACACAGAAATTACAGGGTGGAGCTGGGCTTCGTGCTCTGGACCGATGGAATGGCTTCCGGCTCAGAGGCCAGGCCCCTTGGGTGCTCCCTGCTCTCCTAGGAGGGTCCCTGCTCCCTGGGGGTCAGAGGATTCAGGTGGCTTTAGCCAAGATGAGTGGGGTGCTTTTTCCCTCTGGCTCATGTGGTGGGGGGAGGATGTCAGGCCCTTGGGCTGGGGCGGGTCTGGGAAGGCCCTGGCTGAGCCCGAGTCCTGAGGGGTTAGAGTGTGCGGCATTTCTGTGGAATTGGCCTCTCGTGCACATAGGGGCTGCGGAGAAACTCAGATCTGTAATCACCACTCAGCCTTTCTCCCTGCCAGGCGCGGCCTGCAGGGGGCGTGAGTCACAGCGGCTGTTCCCGCGGTGGGTCGTCCCACAGGTATCACTGGGCCGGGCCCTTGGATCTGGGCCCCGGATCTGAGATGCCTGACCCCATTGCTACTTGCAGAGAATAAACTAGGTTGGTGTGACTTTATCGGGAGGCTGTTTCAGGGAAGGCCTTTTGAGTAGAGGACTTGACTTTTGAGCTAAGATCTGATGACAAGAAGGGGCAGGCAGGGGACGTCTGAGGCCCAGGGGTTGCAGGCAGAGGGGAACGGAAGCAGAAAGCCGAGGGCAGGAGTGAGCGGCTGTGGCCTGTGGGCAGTGGGCAGAGGCCGGGGAGGAAGCCAGAGGGCTGGCCCAGCTGTCTCACCTGGGGTCCCACCGGGTCAGGCGGGTAGGTCTCACTTCAGGGCGGAGGGAAGCCACCGGAGTGCTGAGGGTGCTCATGGGATGTGTTGTGACGGTGAAGCCGGGGGATGCTGAGGGAGCCCACTGCGAGTCCCCAGGGAGGAGGGGACGGGCCAGCAGGTTCTGGGCAGTGATTTCACGGGGTCAATGTCAGAGATGAGGGAAATGTGTGGCTTCTACAGCTGGGTGTTGGTGGCCTCATTTATGAGATGGGAAAATGGAGAAGCAAGTTTGGTGGGGACGGCTAGTGTCCCGTCTTGGCTGTGCCGGTTGGAGACATGCCAGACGTGAGTGGCCACGCCCAGTGGGCAGCCGGGTAACCGAGTCTGGACTTCGGGGAGGAATTCCAGAAATGGCTTTTGAGACGCGGGAACTGTCGGGTGCCTGGAGGAAGTAATGGACCGCGAAGGGTCTCTGGGCGGTAACAGTGTCATCCGAAGGGGCTGAGGTTGGTTCTCACGCCAGGTGTAACGTCCTGGTTTTCAGATAGAGACACGAGAGCAGGGTGACAAGCAGCATTTTCATTCAAAATAAAGATCAGCCTGTCGCTTGTGGGGAGAAGCCAAAGAACACGCCGAGGTTCAGAGGTGGAGGGGAGGGGCTCAGGGGTTTGGCCGAGACGCACCGGCTGCGCCGTCCAGCGCCGCTCTCGGGTGGGTCTCGGCGAGCAGCCGTTGGCCCGCCAGCCGTTGGGGCGCCCACGGAGCGGTGCCCAGGAACCAGCCTGTGTCGTCCTGCCGCCCGAGCTCCCGGAGAGATGTCACTGCCGTGGTGAGACCTCAGGCGTCCCCAAAAGAGCAGTTAAGACTCACGTTGGATATAAAGTGGGGCTTTCAGGGCACGTGACCGGCACCTTCTGCAGGAAACTCGCGGGCGGTCCTTGGGCAGCGCCTCGGACACCTTAGCCGGCAGCCCAGGGTCTGCCTTGTCGTTTGGTCTATCTTCCTGAGTGAGGGTTTGAGGAAGGGGAGCCCCTGGGTAGAGGAGCTAACCTAAAAAGGGGGACTTCGCACAAACGGAGCCAAAGACCTATTAAAAATAGGAGAGTGTCTTATGTGAGTTAGGGCAAGAAAGGCGAGTCCTTCCGGACTTGTTTCCTGTGTGGAGGAGGCTTTAGGGGTGCGTGTAGTTGCCCATCCGCAGGGTCCCCTGGCGCACGGCACCCTCCTCGCGGTGAGCTTTGAAGGCTCTCTGGCGGTCAGCCTCGGTGGGGAAGGTGTCGAGATGGGGTCCCACCTGCGGATGGAAGGAGGAGCGGTCAGGGGGTGTGAGTGCTCGCCTGCCCGAGCTCCCTCTCAGAGTACAGATAAAGCGGCTGTGAGGGGCGGGAGGGAGGAGCCCGAGCCCCGAGTCCCGGCGCGGGGCAGGACGGCTGTGGGCAGAAGGCAGCGGGAGGGGCCGCCCCGGCAGCATGGCAGTGTTTCCCCGGCCGCCCCCTCCCTGCAGGGGAGATGGGTGCATGGTGACAGCCACATGATGACGGAGTCACTGTGGTGGGACCTGGTAGCCTGTGTCATCCTTCACACACTGGTCTTCCACCACGAAAACCCCCAACAAGCGGTCCTCTCTCGGGGGACCCCCCCGGCACTGTCCTTCACAGTGCATCGTGGGGAGGTGACCCAGGTCCCCTCTTGCCCGGAGGCCGCTGCCCAGGAGCCCCTGGCTGACACTCAACAGCACCAGCGCCAGAGTTCAGGAACATGCCCCCGGCCCTGCAGGGGACACACGTGAGGGAGGCAGACCCCAGGAGCGGGAGCCTCGTGGGTTCGAATCTCGTGCAGCCGGAATTCAGCGGAGCCTTCCTTCTCGGGAAGGGTGGTGGGTGGCGCCCTCCCTCTCCTGGACTTGTGACGTCACTGGCAGGGTGAGAACACCCCCCGACACTGCCATGTCTACTTTAGGGTCACCTAAGGGAGGCCCCTCCTTCCCGTCCTTCTTCCCTCCTGCATTTATTCACAAGACTGGGCCAGGCACAGGGGAGTCAGAGACATACAGGAGGGACGCCTGCCCCTCAGAGTTCACCTCGAGAAGGGAGTCGCCGACCATCATTCCTCGGCTGTTTCATTGCGGCCATCGGACGGCGAGGACAAATTCCGTGAGCTCAGCCTCGCGAGCTGGGGGCCGCTCGGGGGCAAAGACACTTCAGGGGACACTTGAGGCTTGAAGGCTGAGCAGGGGCCATCAGAGCCCAGGTTCCCCAGGTGGCAGGGGGTCGGGGTGGGGTGGGGGCATGGCAGGGGGTTGGGTTTGCTCCGCTGTGTCTTCAGGATAGAGCAGGACCCTGCCCCAGGCCCTTGTCAGGTGTCAGGCTGGGTGGGGCCCTGTGGCTGTAGCACGGCCCAGGGCTGGGGCGGCTGCCTGCCCCCCACCCCTCGGGGGATCACGACCCCAACCAGAGCCCGAAGTGCGCGGTGGCTTCCTGGAGGCGGAACCAGGTGAAGTCTCTGCTGAGGGTGTGTGGGAGCTGCTGTGGCCCCCCGGTTCCCTGAGGCCTACCTCCGCTTCCTTATTCCAGGACGGCCACCCTCACCCCCAACCGAGGTCTGGACCGCTGCTCAGGTCCTGGCCTCAGGCCCCGGGTCCGAGCTCACTGGCAGGGAAGGGCAGGGAACCAGGGTGCCTGGGGGCCGGGTGGAATCCAGTGGGGCCCTTCCCTGTTTTACAGATGAGGAAACTGAGGCCCAGAGAGGGTTTGGCGCAGGGTCGGCCCCACAGAGCATCAGCGGCAGACACACTGCTTTGGCACCCGGCCACCAACCTCGAGGCACTGAGGTCTGGGTTCTTTCTAGAACATTCTGCTGCAGCTGCTTCTCATGCTGAGGCATGTTAGTTATTCCAGGACATAAAGCCACGGTCTTCATCGCTGGGGGAGACGCTACAGAAAGCCGTGGGCTGTGCCCCGGGAGAAGGGTCCCCGGAGGTTCTAACGTAGGCGGCCGTGTGGGCCAGCCCAGGAGGTCCACTTCCCCGTGCAAGTCCCGCAGGGACCCGGGGAGCCATCGGGGCCCCAGCCGCCGGTGGCAGCCTTCTTGGCCATGTGTCAGGATCGTGCCAGGCTCTGGGAGCCCAGCGCAGGGGCCTGGGCTCCATGGACCTGGTGCTCACTGGTCCTGAGCTCCATGCCCGGTGTCCAGCTCTTTGGATCGAACCATGATCTGGTCCTCAGCTTAATCTCCAGTTTCAGAAAAGTTCCCCAAGTGGCTTCAAAAGGTTATTGAGAAGAGAGGGAAACAGCCAAGAGACAAAAGGCTTCGGAGGTGCGCCTGCGTGTGCCCTCGCAGGGAGGGCGGGTTTTCACCGGGACACGATGCTCCCGGCTCCCAGAAGGCAGTGAGGCTGGCACGGTGGGTCCCTGGGGGCCTCGCGCTTCGAATGCCCAGCCGCTGGGACTCCCTGGTCTCCTCGGCCTCTTCTGTAGCACCCAGAGTGGCCACGGTTATGTCCCGAGTGGCCGGTCGCCAATGGCTCTTAACAGGGGCTTGTAGCTCCGCGGTCCACGTCGGCCACCTCCACTCACGCCCGCCCTGTCGTGGGCTGAATGGGGACCCTGACCATGTGCCCACACTGGAACCCCTAGAACCTGTGAATGGGGCTTTATTAGGAAAAAGGGTCTTTGAAGATGTAATTAGGGTGTAGAGATGAGAACATGCTGAATTATTCGGACGGGCACCCTGTCGAGTGTCCTTACAGAGACAGAGGATGTGGACACAGAGGGGAGGCTGGGTGAGGACGGAGGCGGAGACCGGAGCCACCAGGAGCGGGAGAGGCGAGGTGACGCTGGGCGCTGCTGGTTCGGTGCTGCTGGACTCTCATCAAAGCTGACTCGGGCCAAAGCTTACCCCACGTGGGCCGGGTCTCTTCTGTCCCGCGAAATCCCCAGTGCCCGAGCAGAACGCGGAGTCCGCGGAGAGAGGAGTCCAGCCCTCAGAGAGCCAAGAAGCGGGGTGCCCTCGGCGGCGTCCTGGAGGGCCTGCACCGGGATCCCCAGCTGCTCCCATCAGCAGCGATGTCACAACAGGCCTGGGGTTCGCCGGGGGCCGAGCGCTTGCTTCACAGCAGCCTCAGAGCACCCAGATGTTGTCTCCGTTTCCCAGATGGGGAGACAGAGGCCCCGGGAGGTGGAGGCACCTGCCCCAGTTTGCACAGCTGAACCCAGAGCGGTGGGACTCTGGGCCCAGGTCTTCGTGGCTAAACTCTCCTCTCGAAATAAACGCTTATGAAATGGGTCGCGTGAAAGTCGCTGGGGGGACGTGCGGCTCCGATCCCACGCGCCCCCTCTCCCCTAAGATGGCAGCCAGAGACCAGGCTCCTCATTACAAGCCAGGCCTCCAGCTGTGTGTGGTCACGACCCTGTGGACCCCCGGAGTCAGAGGATGAGAGCCGTGGAGCAAGGAATTCCTTCGGAGATGCTTCTAAATTAAGCCATCTGCAGTCTGTCTCCGCCCGGAGCTACGAAATTGTAACGGCTTTGGCAGGAGACAGCTTTGCTGAGCGGAGCCGAGTCGCTCTGAGGTCAGTGCAGGTAAATAAGGGGCGAACACCAAGGCTGCCCGCTGCCCCGGGAGCAGGGTGGGGAGGGGGCGCGGCGCCCAGGCCGGCCCAGGTGCTGGTCCCGTTTGAATGGGGGGCATGTGAAGGGCACTGTCCAAATAAGGAGCGGGCACCTCCACCCTGGGGATACACTGGTGAGGAAGACAGACCAGGGCGGGCACTTGCCCACATGCACTGGGCAAGAGGGCCTAGGAGGCAGCCGCTAAATGCCCTAAATGTGTAATTAATTGTTTAATGACAATGTAGCAAGACTGTGAACTGGGGAGCTCTCAGTCCATCTGGGGGCAGGCAGGTCTTTCTAGAGACGATGAGGTTCCCCGCCGGGGAGGGGGGCCCTCGCTGGAACAGGCCAGTCCCTGACTCGGGAAGATGAGAGGAAATGCAAGGACACCAGGGTTGCTGGGGCCAAGGAGGTGAGGCAGGGTATGTGAGAGCAGTCACATTTCACCGGAGGTTTGTAGGCAAGGCTGCCTTGAGAAATCATCATGCCCCCTCCTTGCATACCCGGTTGGAATACAAAATTCCCAGACAGTCAGCGTTGGGAGAGACCTCAGAGATCACTGAACCCCACTGTCCCATTCTACAGATGGGGAATCTGAGGCCAAAGGGGGGAAGTGACTCTCCCGGGGTCTCTAGGAGTCCGGGGCAGAGCCTTGTCCGGCAGGTAGCTCACCCACTGCCTTTGCTCTGCCCCCTCCCTGCCCACCTGTGGTCCCCACTTCGCTCCTGGACCCAGATTTTTGGATTCTGTTTCCCAGTTCATTTGAAAGCATCCGCACCTTTTCTGATCCACCTTCAATGAGCCAGGGTTTTATTGGGCTGATACCCTTAATGGTCAGACACCCTCGACGTTTTGTGGGTTGTGCTCCTGACTTCGTCATGTCCTTCTCTGAGGGTACTCTGGTCTTCCTTTTCTAGCACCTAGCGTCGTCTGCTCAGCTAATTACCTTTTAATCCTCCTTCTTTCTAATCTTGACATTTATGTAGCATGGCATTAGCAACTGTGTTGCCTCCCCGTTCTCTTTCATCCCACCTCACAAGTCTTGAGTGTATTTATTTTTGTTCTGTTCTTTTCATCTCATGTCTATCACGTTTCTGTTTGGATTTCTTCTTTGGTCCTTAGGTTATTTATAAATATGCTTTTAAATTCCAGGCAATTTCATTAGTTATGTTTTGTGACTCATTTCTAATTATTTTTTCTTTAATCCTCACTCGAGGGTATTTTTTCCATTGATTTCAGAAACAGGGGAAGGGAGGGAGGGGGAGAAAGAGAAAGAGAGAGAGAGGAACATTGGTGTGTGAGAAACATTGATTGGTTGCCTCCCACGTGCACCCTGACCGGGACTGGGGATCGAACCTGCAACCCAGGTAGGTGCCCTGACCGGGAATCGAACTCGAGACCTTCTGGGGCGTGGGCCAGTGCTCTAACCACTGAGCACCCCTGCTGGGCTCTAATTTAATTTCTTTGGTACCAAAGTAATCTGTGTGATTCAGACACTTTGTTAATATTTGTTGAGTTTTTGCTTTTTAAGCCTGTTTGGAAAGACTGATCTACTTTGGGTTTTTTGTTTTTGTTTTTGTCCTCACCCGAGGACATTTTTGCATTTATCTTCAGATAAAGCAGGAGGGAGAGAGGGAGGAAGAGAGACAGAGAGACACATCGAGTGGCTGCCACCCACACAACCCCAACTGGGGCCGGGGACAGACTGCAACCGAGGTACGTGCCCTTAGCAGGAACTGAACCCGGGTCTCTCTGGTCCGCAGGCCGACGCTCTAACCACTGAGCCAAACCGGCCAGGGCCAGTCTGATCTACTTTGAACAGGGAATCCCCACATGGAATGAACCAGCGGCGTGATAGAGAGGGTGCCCCTGTGATCTGGGCGTGAATTATTTCAGCCCCCAAATATTCACCGAGTGTCCGCCCCGTCCGTGCCAGGCTCCGTGCTGGGCGTTGGGATACATTTAGAAAGCTTCTGCTACCAGAGAGCCAGCAAACTGGTAATACAAACACAGTCACACACCTAATCGATTCTAGCTGTGCCAAGTATTACAAGAAGTACCAGGTTCGGTAAGATCTTACAACACAGAGGTCTCAAACTCATACTGTGGAGCCAGAGCAGGGTGCCTGAGGGACGAACAGACAAGTGGGGTCTCGAAGGGTAAGGCGGAGATGGGGAGGTGGCCTTGGGGTCCACAGCAGAGGCAGAAGAAAGGGACAAGCAGCCTGTGGAGGGGAACCTGCAACCATCCAGCCCGGGAAGCGGCTCAGCCCCCCACGCGGCCAGGGAACCGCACCTGACAGCAGGGAGATGCTGCCCACGCCCCTCGGACTGTGACAGCAGCGAGGAGCTGATCGGGAACGGGGGCCTCATCTGCTGCTGGTGGCCTGGCACCGCGAGCCCCTGTGAGCCAGCGAGCCCATGTTGGGTGTAAACCCTGGAGAAACTACACGTCCACAGAGGTGTGTGCAGGAATCCTCACTGCGACACGGTGAGTCCTGGAAGCAGCTGCTTGTCCCCAGCGGGGGCCAGGGGGGCCGGAGGTGGCCAGTTCACGCCGTGGGATGCTCGGTGCCAGTTGCAATGAGCACCCACAGGGGCGCTGCCCACAGGGTAGCCACTAGCCACGTGCGGCCGTTTAAGTTTCAAGTAACTGAGATTGAAAATGGGTCGCCCTCACCGCGTTCCGGGCTCGACCGCACGCGGCAGGGGCTTTGGTATTGGCCTCCCGGCACGTTCTCCCGGCCATGCCACTCCAGGTCTGCGGGAATCGACACACGCGAATCTCCAGAACGGTGTTGCGGGAGAACGGTTTGGTTGGCGGGGTGGGACGGGAGCACAGTGCCGTTTCTATGAAAAGCATAAAACACGCGCGACGACCCCCCGCTTTGTTCAAGTGCGTCGGACTCCAGTTAAGTAGAGAGACGTGGAAGGAAGGGACGTGCCCAGAAGGGGTGCCCGGCATTGCCTCCGGGAGGGGGCACAGAGACAGCTTCCGTCTCAGCTTGGTCCCAGGGGCGCAGGGCTCCTGTTAGTTACCCGAGACCTGTGCGTGAGCCACTGGAAGCGAAGTCCACCGGGGCAGAGTGACCGGCTCGTGCCAACTCTCCCCGCGGCTCCTCCCTGGCAGGCCTTCCTGCCTCGCGGGGCTGGCGTTCACCTCGGGGCCTAAGAGAGCGTCCAAGCCCCGGGATGGAAGGCGCTGGCTGTTTCCCTCTGACTGTGGCTGTGGGCTGCGTGGAACAGCCTGGTGCACGTGCTCACCCGTGAGCAGAACCCTGCCTCCTCCTTCCCCTGGCCTGGCTGCCTTCCCGCCGCAGGAGGCCGCCGCCGAGGGGGACACGGAGGCAGCCGCAGCCGGGCTCGGCGGCAGGGACAGTGGTTTCCCTGCGCCTCCTCCCCTGCGTGAGCTGGTGTGTACAGCCGTCCCCACGCGCCGTGGACGGCTGGGGGACCGACCCTCCACCAGGCACGCTCCCAGGCTGGGCCGTGGGGCCCTCAGACCCTCCACTCCCGTCTCCTCAGCCACAGGATGGGCCCCCATGGACACCAAGTCTCGGCCAGGTCTGGGGGCCGAGAAAGCAAAAGGCAGGACTTGAGAAAAAAATAGCCAGATTAAAAAAAAAGAAAAAGGAAAGAAAGAAATAACCTGCCAAACAACTAAAAAAAAAATGACAGCTATAGAGATTTTAGTTCAGGTGGTTTTCCTAAGTGGCAGGCGCCGAGGTGACTGGGAGAGGGATTTTCTCAGCAAGATTGAGGGGCTGTCTCCTCTAATGAGGGCGCTTGGAGACTATGGATCAGTCCCAGGTCAGTGATCTCTGTCATGCTGGGGCGGCTGGAGGTCAGAGGCCCCGGCAGGACACGGGCCCGCGAGAGGCGTCATTGGCGTTGGCTGGGTCCTGAGCTCTGATGTCGCAGGTTCGGGAGGTGAACTAATTAACGAGGTGACAAGCTCTCCCGCGACGTGTGGCCCCTAAATTGTTATTCTGCTACTAGCCCTTGTTTCTCTGTGGAGCGAGGACACAGGCCCCAACCCAGGCCGCGTTTCAAAGAATATCCAAGCTGGGCTTGGAAATGAACTTCCTGCCTGGGAGCAGGCTCTGGTGTGAGGTTTCCGGAACATCCAGGTGGGGAGCCGAGCCCGCCCGGCCCTGAGGGCGAGGGGGCATCCTCCCCTGATGAGAGAGGAGGCTGAAGGTCAGGATGGTTAAGAAGCTAACCCAAGGACACCCAGCGCTTAGCGGGAAGCCCGATCTAGGGTCCAAGTCTGTCAGGACCTCGAGACTTGCTGAGGCAGAAGCAGAATCCTGCAAGCCTTTGAAAATGAGAATCGAGCCCTGGCCGGTTTCGCTCAGCAGTTGGAGCATCCGCCTGCGGTCCGGAGAGACCCGGGTTCAGTTCCCGATAAGGGCATGTACCTCGGTTGCAGTTTGTCCCCGACCCTGGTTGGTCACGCGGGTGGCAGCCACTCGATGTGTCTCTTTCACGTGGATGTTTCCCTCTCTCTCTCCCTCCCACTCTATCTGAACAAAAAAAATGGAAAAATGTCCTCAGGTGAGGATAAAAAAAAAAGGAAGAAAGAAAAGAAAATGAGAATCGAGCCCTGGCTGGTTTGGCTCAGCGGTTAGAGCATTGGCCCATGGACCAGAGAGTCCCGGGTTCGGTTCCTGCTGAGGACACGTACCTCAGGTGCAGTTTGTCCCTGGCCTGGGTTGGGGTTGTGTGGGTGGCAGACACTCGATGTGTCTCTCTCACATCGATGTTTCTCTCTCTCTCTTCCTCCCACTCTGTCTGGAGATAAATGCAGAAGTGTCCTCAGGTGAAGATTAAAAAAAAAAGAAAATGAGAATCAAGTTGCTATTTTCAGAAGCCAAACCGATGTCTCTTGATCACTTCCAGGGACTGGTGAAGGCTGGTCAGCAGCAGTTGAGATCCAAATTGAGCAATGAGTTTGTTTGCCAGAGGAACAGTAGGGTGCCAACCTAGGTGGGTGTTTGCCTGATCCCTGTCCCCCCCCCCAAGCCCCATTTCTGCTTCAGCTTCTGAGTTTAACAGGTTTCAGGTGAGAGTCACAGTAGATAACTGGGGGAAATCGAGGACACACCAGCCCCTCCCTCGTCATCCGAGGCCATTTCATGGTGGCCAATCATCACCCTCTTCCAGGTCCCAAAAGATTCTCTTAACAGAATCTTTGTGATGAGCACTGATTTGACTCAAGTGGGCTTTTTTTTTTTTTGGTATGTGCCCCTAGCGGGAACCGAACCCAGGACTCTCTGGTCTGCGGGCCGATGCTCTAACGGCTGAGCCAAACCAGCCAGGGGCTGAACCTTTAAAAACAAACAAACAAACAAACAAACAAAACAGCTATATTGAGATATATAATTTATAAATTTACCATTTAAAGATGGACATTTGGCCCTGGCCGGTTTGGCTCAGCGGTTAGAGCGTTGGCCTGCAGTCCAGAGAGACCCGGGTTCGGTTCCCGCTAAGGGCGCGTACCTCGGTTGCAGTTTGTCCCCGGCCCTGGTTGGTCGTGCGGGTGGCAGCCACTCGATGTGTTCCTTTCGCATCGATGTTTCTCTCTCTCTCTCTGTTCCTCTCTCTCCCTCCCACTCTACCTGAACAAAAAATGGAAAAATGTCCTCGGGTGAGGATAAAAATAAGAAAGAAAGAAAGAAAGAAAGAAAGAAAGAAAGAAAGAAAGAAAGAAAGAAAGAAAGAAAGAAAGAAAGAAAGAAAGAAAGAAAGAAAGAAAGAAAGATGGACATTTGGGTTCTGCCACTTTTTGGCTATTATGAATAATGCTACTAGAAACATTCATGTTCAAGTCTTTGTGTGGACTTATTTTTTCATTTCTCTTAGGAACAACCCATAGGAGCAGAACTGCTGGGTCACGTGGGAACTCTATATTTAGCCTTTTGGGAAACTGCTACAGTATCTCACCAGCCACTTATGAGGGTTCCAGTTTCTCCACATCCTGTCAACACTTATTATTGTCTGTCTTTTAATTGTCATTATTATGGCCACCCTAGTGGGCAAGTGGTATTCTGCTGTGGTTGTGATTTATAGTTCCCTAAAGCAGTGCTTCTCAACCTGTCGGTCGTGACTCCTTTGGGGGTCGAACGACCCTTTCACAGGGGTTGCCCAAGACCATGGGAAAACACATATTTCCCATGGCGATTCATAACAGTAGCAAAATTACAGTTATGAAGTAGCAATGGAAATAATTTTATGTTTGGGGGTCACCACAACATGAACTGTGTTAAAGGGTCGGGGCATTAAGAAGGTTGAGAACCGCCCTGGCCAGTTTGGTTCAGCGGTTAGAGCGTCGGCCTGCGGTCCGGAGAGACCCGGGTTCGGTTCCCGCTAAGGGGACGTACCTCGGTTGCAGTTTGTCCCCGGCCCTGGTTGGTCGTGCGGATGGCAGCCACTCGATGTGTCCCTTCACGTCGATGTTTCTGTCTCTCTCTCCCTTCCTCTCTCTCTCTCCCTCCCACTCTATCTGTACAAAAAATGGAAAAATATCCTCGGGTGAGGATAAAAAAAAAAGAAGGTTGAGAACCACTGCCCCAAAGGCTAATGATGTTGAGCACCTTGTATGTGTTTTTTTTTTGGTATGTGCTTCTAGCGGGAACCGAACCCAGGACTCTCTGGTCCGCAGGCCAATGCTACAACCGCTGAGCCAAACCAGCCAGGGCAAGTGGGCCAGGGCAAAGTCTTCTTTGGAGAAATGTGTCTTCCTCCCCTTTGCCCCCTTTATAATCGGGTCATTCACGTTTCATCACCGAGTTGTAGGAGTGCTGTCTGCACTCAGGGACACACTCCTTTATTAGCTCTATGATTTGCAGATACTTTCTCCTGTTCTATGGGCTGTCTTTTCACTTTCTTTTCTTTATTACTTTTTATTTTATTTATTATTATTTTTTTAAAACCTTCACCCGAGGGTATGCTTTCATTGATTTCTAGGGAGAAAGGGAAGGAGAGAGAAACGCGTGTGAGAAACATCGATTGGCTGTCTCCCACACATACCCTCACTGGGAGTCGAACCTGCAACCCAGGTATGTGCTCCTGACTGGGAATCGAACCCGAGACCCTTCCGGCTTCGGGCCAATGCTCCAGCCACTGAGCCGAACTGGCCAGGGCCAAAGTTTTTAATTTCGATGTCATTCCATTTATCTATTTTCCTTTAGTGGGCTGTATTCTATTTCCTTTTATATAAAAATCAGCTAAGGTAGCATGCAAAGACGAGGAGTTTTTGGATACTTGGTGATTTATGTAAGCGGCCCCTCTGAGGCCGGGGTGGCATTGTCGGCTCTGACAGACCGATGCTGGCCGAGGCCCTTTCTGTTCAAAAGACTCTCAGGCTGAATCGAGGCCCCTGAGAAAGTGTGCAGTGATCGATTAGCCAGGTCTGCCGTGGGCACGGGTGGCCGGGGGTCAGAGATCAAAATAGTGTCTCGTGCCACAAGGATGAAGGAGGAGATCCCGGCAAGAAGACACCACGTGTTCACCTGCCCTTCACGGCCCCTCCCCCTCCGGCCCACCTGGGTCCCCTGGGCTGGGCTGGCCAGTGGGGAGGGGGCAGGAGGGGAGAACGTGGAGAGTGGAGCCGAGCCGCAGGGGCGAGAGGAGTCTGGGCCGGGAGCCCGAGAGGACTCCCTGGGGTCTTGTTATTCAGAGAGCGGCCCCACTTGGCATGGGTGCGGGGACCAAATGAGGACTAACAAACGCTCCCGGTCGCCTGGGGGGGGGCAGAAATATGCGCCACTTGTAAAGAAGTGGGTCCACTTTAAACACCATTAAATCCTTGTGTAGGGGGTAGAGCAGTGGTTTAAAACAGGGCCAGGAGAGGGGGTCCTTCCCGATGACAGCTGAGTGAGGCGCTACGACCGTCCTGGGCGCCGAGTGGCTCCAGCGTCCTTCGCTCCAGCATGTCTGGGCCGGTCTGGCAGGCTCCCGGGTGCCCGGGGTTTCCTCCTGCGCCTCCACCCGAATGCCATCCGGGAGGCCTGGGAGCCCCCAACCAGCCGACATGGGCTGTGCCTCTGGGCGGCTCTTTGAAGCGCCTCGGCCCGAGAACATCACAGTGGAGCCTGTTCTGCAGGAGCCAAATGCAAGAGGGGAGAGAAAGACCCTTCCCGTCCCCCGTCTCCACCTCGGAGCCCCGTCCGACACACACACACAGGCGCACACGCGCACACACGCACACGCACACGCACACACGCGCGCCCACCCCGGGATGCAAATGATAACCAACCGCCGAGCCATCACTTGTGAAGCTTGACAGAAAATAATGAGAAACACTAAATCTTTTATAAGGTCAACACTCGCCTTAGCCGAGCAGCTGTCAAACAAGAAAAGAATTTAGCGCCGGAGCCTCGAAACTTCCATCGGCTCATTAAGCCCAACAGGCCCGGGCCCGGCGCGGCGGCGGAGACGGGCCGGGTTCGGTGGCAGTAATTTGCGGCGCGGGCGAGGAGCTGCAGCCGGCGCCAGCGGGGCCTGGGGGGCGGCTGGGGAATCGTTAGTGCGCCGGGAGCGGCCTCAGCTCCTAATTGGAAGCATTGGGCATTATCAACGGAGGATTTGCCTCAGTTCCCTGACAGCTAGTGGGCCCAAAATGATCGCCCACTTGTCAGTGTAAAAGACCATTAAAAACAAACCGTTTTGATTTAATTGGAGGCGGTGCACCGCGGGGCCAGGTGAGGAGGCCCGGCAGCCCCGCTCGCCAGCGGCCGCCTCTCCCTCTGTGATGGGGCCGGGTGGGCGAGCCCCTGTGTTCTCCAGATTCTTCGCCTTTCGAAACTTGTCTGAGTTGGGGGGGTGCTGAGTGGGTGCCGGGACGAGCCTTCGCAGGAGCCTTCGCAGCGGCAGGGAGGGCTCTTTCAATGGGGTTGTCAACACAGGCGCGGGCGAGAAGGGCCCCTTTCTCTTCGGAACCCAGAGGACGATCTGCCAGGCGCTGTCCTGCCGGGAGGTGGCCGGGCGGGTCGCACACCGCGTGGGAGAGTCTGGCCGGTGCTCGCTCCGCCCGCTCTGTGTAGAAATAGGATACGCGGGTCGCGGGAGACTAATCTGCCCCGGAGAGTGGGACTTTCTCTTCTATTTTAAGCACAAGAGAGGGCTAAGGAGGGAGTTTGCGAGGCAGGTGTGTTGATGGGATGCTGGCAGGAGGCTCCGTGGATGGGACAGGCCCAGTGAGTTGGGCTGGTGTCTCAGCAATGCCCCCCCGCCAGGCCGTGGTGCTGATGACGCCCGGTTGAGGATGCTACCTCGTCTCCACTTGCTATAAATGTCAGAAGAGGCCACTTGCTATGGACATTAACCTGAGCTCCGAAGGGGTCCCTGCCAGGGCGGGGCCTCCAAGTACACGCGCATCTATTCGTGTGTGGCTTTTCCATCAGGACGCAGACTCCCCGAGGCTGTGGGCTGTATGTTTGGCTCGTTGCTTCTCAGTATCGTGAACGCTGTGGGTACTTGATAAATATTAATTGGCGCTTGCCAGCTCTCAGAGAGGTCTGTATAGGTGTATATTCATCTCAGCCCTGTTCCACAAGCAGTGATCTCATTTGCTGCCTGCCGCTTCTCCGGGACGACAACACCTGCAGGCGCAGGCGGGGCTGGAGGGGTGTCCGGGACGTGCCCGCCGATCCCCGGAAACCTCCGCTGTTCGTTTTGATGACGGATCAGGCTGGGAGGAGACACCAGATCCCTGCTGAGCGCCCAAGCCCAGGGCTCCGGATTCTGTTGCTGGATTTAGACAGTGGGGACCCCTAATTACTTTCTGTGGAAATTCACCTGACAGTGCCTTTGCAGGCAGCGCCAGGTGGTTGTCCGGGCCCGCGGTTCCTCGGTCGGCAGAGCCTTTGATTTTGTGCTTGGTTGCAAATTAAGTCCTTTGCTGAGCCG
The DNA here is from genome assembly GCF_014108415.1 of Molossus molossus. Classification (NCBI taxonomy): domain Eukaryota; kingdom Metazoa; phylum Chordata; class Mammalia; order Chiroptera; family Molossidae; genus Molossus; species Molossus molossus. Next base: position 3,569,464 of record NW_023425349.1, read on the forward strand.
TCCACACAGTGCCCGTCAGTGCCTTATCGCTTATTCATATAGGCCGTGGAACCACTCCTGTGTCTGCCAGGGAAGCCAGGGACACACTCAGGCGTCCGGCGTCCATGCCCACTGGGGTGGGTGCAGGCGGTGAGGTTTTGGTGTATTTCTTCTGTTCTTATTGGAATAATGAGCAGGAACAATTTTTTTTAAAAAAGAAAGAGTTTTTAAATATGTTTTTAAATTACTGATTTTTTGTAGAGAGAGAGATAGAAACATCGCTGTGACAGAGAAACATCAATCGGCTGCCTCCTGCACGCCCCCTACTGGGGATGGAGCCTGCAACCCAGGCATGTGCCCTGACCGGGAATCAAACCGGGACCTCTCAGTGCATGGGACGATGCTCAGCTGGGCAGAATCTTTGGGGGATGTGTTTTAAGAAGAAGGCTCGACCTTGTCAAGTCACAAATAAGAATATTAGAGGCTGATGATGGCATATTCTGGACCCTGTTCTAGGGGAATATCAACAGACAGGAGACTTTCAAAGGTCTTGGGGTAACTCTGCTGTTAGAGACAACATGTAGACACCCAACAAATCTTGGCTGGGTGGACAAACAGATGGAAAGATGGATGGATGGAAGGATGGACAGATGAATGGATGGATGGGTGGATGGATGAGTAGGTGGATGGACGGATGGATAGATCAGTGGATAGATGAATAGGTGGATGGATGGATGGATGGATGGATGGATGGATGGATGGACAGATGAATGGATGGATGGGTGGATGGATGAGTAGGTGGATGGACGGATGGATAGATCAGTGGATAGATGAATAGGTGGATGGATGGATGGATGGATGGATGGATGGATGGATGGATGGACGGACAGATGAATGGATGGATGGGTGGATGGATGAGTAGGTGGATGGACGAATGGATGGATGGATGGATGGATGGATGGATGGACGGATGGATGGACAGATGAATGGATGGATGGATGGATGGATGAGTAGGTGGATGGACGGATGGATAGATCAGTGGATAGATGAATAGGTGGGTGGATGGATGGATGGACGAATGGATGGATGGATGGATGGACGAAGGCGTCCATGAAGAAGCAGTGTTGGACTTTGGGTATTTGCCGGACTCTCACCTAGAAGGGGGAACGGGTGATCCCATGGGGTCCAGAGGGAGAAACACAGCCAGGAGGTGGAAGATAAAAGGAGGCAGATTTCGACGGAACTTGAGAAAGGGGTTGCTATGGGCTGAATTGTGTTCTCCTACAAGTCATACCCCTCAGTGTGATGGTGTTTGGAGGTGGGGCCCTTGGGAGGTAGTTAGGTAGGCTCGCGAGGACGGGACCCATGGTGGGATTGGTGCCCTCGCCAGGAGGAACACCGGGGTGCGCGCTCGCCCTCCCTCTCTCCGACGAGGCGGCCGCCTGAGGGCCAGGAGAAGAGCCTCGTGAGAACCAGCCGAGCCAGCACCCGGCCTGGGACTTCCAGCCTCCGGAACCGGGAGAAACAAATGCCTGGTGTTGGAGCCCCCGGTCTGTGGTGTAGCAGCCTGAGCAGGTGAAGACGGAGGTCGTGATCCCTGCTTCTTTTTGAAAGCCAGCAGGCTTCATATCAGATGGATGAAAGCGCACCCACCTGCCACAGGACACCTATCTCTTCATTATAACTGTGTAAGAGCCCCTGGCTGACCCAGGGAGCTGGGGGAGCTGCTCGCTGGAAACAGACCTGGCGGCTACCCTAGAACCGCTGGCTCAGGGCTCTGGGGGGCGCCCTGCGATCTGCAGCTCCAACCTCTCCCTAGAGGACCCCCTGCGGGGCCCATGGCACAGCCCGTCCCACCCAGACACTGCTGCTCCTGGATCGTCCCCTGGCAAGGCCCGTGGCGAGCGCTTTCCATGCGCCTCTTGCACTTGACCCTCTTTCTTGTCGTCCCCACTTTACAGATGCAGAGGGGGCGGAGCCTGGGGCCTGGCGCTGGCGGCAGCTTCTGAGCCCACAGGCCCAGCCCGCCCTCTCTGCCCTGTCTCTGCTTCACACCTCCTTTTTTTTCTTTATTGATTTTATTTTATTTTTTTACATATTTTTATTTATTTATTTATTTTTATCCTCACCCGAGGACATTTTTCCATTTTTTACTCAGGTAGAGCGGGAAGGAGAGAGAGGAAGAGAGAGAAACATCGATGTGAAAGGGACACATCGAGCAGCTGCCACCCACACGACCCAACCAGGGCCGGGGACAAACTGCAACCAAGGTACATGCCCTTAGCGGGAACCGAAACCGGGTCTCTGTGGACCGCAGGCTGATGCTCTAACCGCTGAGCCAAACCGGCCAGGGCTCTTTATTGATTTTAGAGAGAGAGGAAGGGAGAGGGAGAGAGGGATAGAAACATCGATGAGAGAGAACACCGATTGGCCGCCTCCTGCGTGCCCCCCACTGGGGATCGGGCCCACAACCTGGGCATGTGCCGTGACCAGGAATCGAACCTGTGACCTCTTGGTGCCTGGGTCGACGCTCAACCACTGAGCGACACCAGCGGGGGCTCAAGCCTCTTATTACAGCAAGCCTAACCCCGATCAATGGCTTCTTTCCTCTTTAGCCTGGGGCCAAACTACAATTTAAAAGATGCTCAGGGGTGTTTTCAAGGTCTAAAGGCCTTCAGGGCAGTGGAAAGTCTTGTTTATTGCAAGGGCTTAAATCGGCCAGAGCAGGGCTGGCCACGACCCTCCAGACGCCTATAAAAACCCAAGTTCCCGACCGCCGTCCACTTTCCTTCCCAGGACCTGCATTTAGCCCCGCTGGCCCCTGACCCCAGGCACAGGTCCTTCCTGTTTATCCGCCCTCCCAGGGCCTGAGGCCTGCAGGCGGCGGGCCAGGGGGTGCCAGCCACTTGCTAACTGAACCTGGGGCACGAGACTTGATGTCTCCGAGCTTTTGCTTCCGCGTCTCAGACAGCGGGATTCGCCTCTGCCACGTCGGGCTGCAGAGAGCACACAAATGAAGGGGACCGTTTCTCAAAGCGCCCGGGCTGCCAGGGAGCTCTCTAAGGCCTCCCGGCCCAAGGCCTCTGAGGAGGGGAAGAGAGGGGGCAGCAGAGCAGGGCCAGCGTCTCGCTCTCCCCCCAGCGGGTGTTCTCCGACCAGCGGACCCCACATCTCTGCGGGGCTCTGGGGAGGATGGGTTGGCTGCCTGCTGCTCTCAGACTTAAAGGTACCAGCCTCCTGGTTCATCTCGCCTGCACCTTTGACAGACCTCAGCTTGAGTGAACCTTGAGTTTATCCGAGTGACTCATAAGACGCTGTTTATCTGCCGGAACTAGCAGCTGGCCACGTGCGCGGCAGCTTCGGGCCCTGTCACACCGGCAGCGTCGGCGCCTGGTGACAGAGGCTGACAAGTGGGACGCGTGGAAATGAGGGATTCGCGGGTGACACCGGGGAAGTCATCCTAGAGGTGGCAGCTAGCCCGAACCCCTCCTCCAGCCCAGGAGAGTCTCTTTAGATCGTGAGGATTTATTCTCCTGGGGATAAACTGGAGGAAGAAGCCGGAGACCCCACAGCCCCATCGACTCCCGAAGTTCAACATGAGATTCTTGCTGTCTCTGGAGATTAGAAATACAGCCGATGCCAAAACAAGTTGACTTCCTCTAGTTTTCTGGTTGGTGTTCAGCTCAAAATGTGAAGTATTTTCATGCCCGGTTGGGGAGAAGAGTTTTCTGGATTACACTCAAAATTCCCAGGTGCTGGAAGGGTTCAGGGGACGGCCAGGCTGGGGTCCCCAGGATTCAGGGCCGGTCGCGTTAGAAGTGCCAGCTCCTGCGTCCCATGATGCCTGAGCTGTCCCCCGTTGCTCCAGGAACGTTGCCCCTTTGTGTCTGTCCCCAGAGCCTCAGCCCTGCTGATCGGAGACTTGCCAGTATTTGAGCAGTGATAGCACCTGTGCGCAGGGGCCTGTGGATTCCGTACCTCCGAGGGGCCGGTGCTGTAAACCAGTTAAACCCCTGCTTCCTTCCCTTCTGCACACTGATCTGAATGGTAAGGGGGGGTCTGTATTTAGGGAAAAAACATCGACTGCCTCAGGACCTCTGCATCACGCTTTCTGTGGCCCCGTTTCCGAGTGGGACACTTCCCGGCCTGGGCTCCGCGCCATGCATAGCCACAGGGATATTTTCATTCCGGTGCAACACGGCGACAGGGTTCTTAAAACACGTCAGCAGCGTGGGGCCTCGGAGACGCGGCAGACCTGGAAGCTGCCCTTCCTGGGCCAGACTTTGGGGCTGAGCAAGAGGGCGGCAGGGGGGTGGCCGCGCCCTGCGGCCCCTGGGTGTTAGCAGAGTTAACTTTGCAGCCTGCTGTGATCTCTCAGAGAGCTTAAAGGTGGGAGCGAAAACCCCTTTCTTAGGTTCAGCGGCTTTTCGCTAATCAGCGTGTCTCTGGGTGTCACCGCTCGGCTGGCTGCTGAGTTCCCCGCCGTCTCCTGTTCTATTAGGCAGCCAGGGGCCCAGGAGACCCGAGGCGGGGTCAGTCTTGCACAAAGAGGAGTCTGATCTCAGCGTCCGGAGCACAACAGCTTGTAAATCAAACTGTTAGCTTAATAGCGTGGGCCATTATTCTAAAGCGGTGGGGCTGAGACCAAACGCCAAACGAAAATGGTCGATTTGTTCATACTTTAGTGACTGAGTGACGGTGTAATGTCGGGGTGTCAGCCCCGCGGTGGGGGAGGTGGGAGGCGGGATGGAAGTGAGACTGGAGATGCTTGGGCAGCAGCTCCCCCCCGCCCCCATGGATTTTGGATCTCCAGTCAGAACGTGGACTCGGCCACAGAGATCTGGGCTCTGCGGGTGGGTCACCTGCTCTGCTGGCAGCGCTCGGCCTCCGACCTTCACGCCTGACGGGCACTGAGTGTGAGAGACCGGGCACGGCCAGCAGCTTGGGAGCGTTCGGAGCCATCAGCGGAACTGCGCGGCGAGGGGTCTTGGTCACGGACACGCACGGGGTGGGGGGAGTCGAGTCCCCATCTTTTAAAAACACTGACAAAACTAGCCTTACTTATTCTGTAAAAGCTACATGTCCTCACTGTAGAAACTGTAACAGTGCAGGAAAGAGCTTCAGAGGGAGGACGGCTCAGCCCGCAGAGCCCCGCCGCCCCTCGGGGCCCCTCCCCCGGACATCTGCCCTGGAGCACACACACCTGCGACCCTGAGCCCCCGACACAGCGCGGGCTCTTTCCGTCAGTGTGTGTCACAGCATGTCAGTAAGTACAGACTGAAGTTGTCACTCTCGGTGGGCCTGCGATATTTCACAACTGTATGCATGATCTCTGAATCTGTTTGCTATCACGCGTGTGAACCGTCGCGTGACCGGCGGCATCAACCTTTCACCTTTATGGCCGAGGCCGCCGTACATATTCGGGGCGCGCGCCCCTTTGTCTGGGCGCTATCACCGGCAGCCTTCTGTAAAGAAAGATAAAGTCTCTGTTTTTCTTGGATTCCTTTAGGTGACGGTATGATGGGTGCTTCAGACTGGGTCCGTTTTGAGAGCAGAAAGTGGAGCTATGAATAATTCCGCCTCCCAACAGGCCCAAAGGAGGGCTGACCTGGGCAGGCCAGGTGTCTGGCTCACCTGGGAAGAGCCCAAGGGGGTTTCTGCGAAAGGCACGTGAACAGGTGGGCCAGGTCGTGCCAGGGTCGTGGTGATGGGGCGGCGTTATGGTGACCATCCCCACCCAAAAGGTTGAGTTGCTGACTGAGGTTGGTGTCTCCCCACCACTTGGGGTTGGAAGCACTGGACACCCTGGGGGTGAAGCTGCTCCAAACTTCCCCATCCAGCCGTGTACCTGTAGTCACCTGTCTGCCCGTCTGTCTGTCCAGCAGCCCTGAAGCAGCCAAATTAGCACTGAGAACAGGGCCTGGCACAAAGGTGCTCAACAAGATTTGTGAGTGAATGAGTGAGTGAATGAATGAATGAATGAGTGAATGGTGACTGAGTGAATGAATGGATGAATGGATGAATGAATGAGTGAACAAGTGAATGAGTGAATGGATGAGTGAGTGAGTGAACGAGTGAACGGATGAATGAGTGAGTGGGTGAATGAATGAATGAATGGATGAATGAATGAGTGAACGAGTGAATGAGTGAATGGATGAACAAGTGAATGAGTGAATGATTGAGTGAGTGAATAGTGAACGAGTGGATGAATGAGTGAATGAGTGAATGAGTGAATGGATGAATGAACGAGTGAATGAGTAAATGGATGATTGCCAGGACCATGCCCACGGCAGCTGCCGTCTGTTGGCACCTGACTAGGGCCAGGCACTCACTAACCCTTGCTCACGTGTGCTCTCATCCACCCTCCCAGCAGCTGCCAGGCAGTGCCACTAGTCCACTTTATGGAAGAGGAAACAGTCTTGGACAGGTAGATCCATCTGACAGGTCGGGAGTGACAGGGTTGCCCTGTGACCTTGGCCTGGCTGACCCTGGAGTCACATGTGCACACACAGTCACAGCACCCCCTCCCTCCCCGAAGGCCCCAGCGTACCTGGTGAAGGGGATGGGAGCCCGATGCCACCGGGCAAGGAGGGTGCTGCCCCCAGCCAGCGATCTGTCCACTCAGGGCTGGGAGGCCATGAGCTCACGCTTCGTCCCCCAGATGGGAACCGGAGCTGTTCCCTGATAGTTCACTCTGACTTTGGAGTCTGCCCCCTCCCACATGGCTCCTCCACCAGTGAACTTGGGACCATGGGACCTTAGGGTGGCAGACAGACCCTCATCTAGCCCTTCCTCTCATTTTCAGATGAGGAAACTGAGGCCCAGAGAGGTTCCACCGCCAGCCCAGACCTCTGAGCTGGCTGGCGGCACAAGGTGAATGTCTCGCCAGCTGTTGGCTGACCCTCCCTCTGGGCACTGGACATTTGTGGCAACTGCTGGTCGTGGAGACCATAGAAGCCCCGGAGTCGATGACAGCCTGTCTCGCTGGGATCCTGTGGCCCACGGAATCAGCGCCCTGAGGGATGTGACTTGTCCTTTACCTCGGGCCCTCTGGGGCTCACGACCCCCTAAGTGCCCCTTGTCACGCCGGGTGGCTGGCTGGCAGGGGCGGCCCCCGGGGGCTGGCTGGGCTGTTGGAAGCCAGCTTGCTCGGCGGCGACCCAGCCGGAGGAGCGGCCTGCGCCTGCCTGCAGCTCTTCCCTGTGAAAGGTGTTTAATTATTTCTGACAGAGTTCAGCGCTGACATCTGTTCACGAGCGGGGAGAGTTCATTTAGGTTATCCATCACTGTGACAGGCTCAACTTTTTTGGAAACGCTTTTACCTTTCATAATGGGGCCAGGGCGGGGAGGGGTGGGGCGGGGGATCAGCAGGGACAGGACACAAGAGGCAGACAAAGACCCTCCTGGGCTCGGTGCTCCAGGCCCTGACCACAGGGGCCGCCCGACGCTGCCCCGCCTCCATCAGCGGCTGCCGGGGTGCTGGGTGCTGGCACGTCTGGTTCAGAAAGTACGTTTAATCAGGTCTGTAAAAGGTTTTTAACTCTCTGTCCTGGGCTGTACTTGTCTCTCATTCTTTAAAAGAAAATTTTTTTTCTTTATTAATTTTTTAGAAAGAGAGGAAGGGAGAGGGAGAGGGAGAAACATCGATGAGAGAGAACATTGATTGCTGCCTCCTGCATGCCCCCCACTGGGGATCAGGCCCACAACCTGGGCATGTGCCCTGACCGGGAATCGAACCAGCAACCTCTTGATGCAGGGTCGACGCTCAACCCCTGAGCCACACCGGCCGGGCTTGTCTTTCATTCTTTCATCCACTCCTTCATCCATTCTTCAGACACTGACCACCCTCTGGGGGCCAGGCACTGTGCTGGGCTCTGGGGACATGATGGGGGCACGACACTCATGGTCCTAATGGGCTCCCGTTTCATTGGGGAAGATGGACAGTGAACAGCTAGTGGTCCATTTAGGTAGTTGATTGACGTGTGGATGAGGGCAAAGGGGGGGAAGGGAGCCGTCGGGGGAGAGGGGACCTGCTGGGGTGGGGCCGGGCGGTGAGGGAAGGAGCCCAGTCGTGGAGAGAAGAGGTTTAGGAAGCCGGGGACTGAGCCCGGGATCCCCTTCGCCAGGGCAAGGCCCTCCACCTCTCTGAGCCTCAGTCTCCACATCCGTAGAACGGGGACATCGTGTCTGTGAGCTTGCGCATGTCCAGCCCTCACACACAGTGCGCGCGCAGTAAGCACCTCTCATTTCCCACCGGGAGGGGGCTGAGCACCGATCTGCTAGTGGCAGCACTCTGGGGCTCTAAGGGCCTCGCTGGGCTGTAACAGGTGGCTTCTGGAACCCCGTGAACATCCCAGAAAAGATGAGAAACACCCTCTCTGCCCGGCGCCTGCGTTCCTATTCCTTCTCGTGATGGGTAGTGTGCGCCGCCTGGGCCCTGCTGTCACCGGAACCTGGGTCCCAGGCCCAGCCCCTCGCTCTGCACAACGGGTGAGGACATCTGCAGGACAGAATGCACACAGATCACTAGCACAACGCCTGGCACCAAAGTAAAGGCTGGCGTCATCGGTCGGCCACTGCTGCGCGTGACAGGATTTTCTAACAGTGTCAAGACCGGGGGAGGCCGTGCAGGGCTCAGTCAAATCTCCTCCTTGGAAAATAGAAGCTCTTCTGTTTATTTCTGTGTGGGTGTTCCAACCGTGGGCCGGACACTGCCGGGACACCAGCGAGTGAGACAGGAGCTCCTGGCACAGGAGAGTCGCTGTGGCCCAGGGTGGGGGGGGTGAGGTGGAAGGAGCCCTTTCCCTGTCCCGCTGGGGGCGTGTTGTGAGCCCGTGTCTGTCCCTTGCCTTGGGACTCAGGCAGATCCTAAGTCAGAGGGGAAGGGTCTGGGGGCTTGGAATCAATGCTAGAGAGCAGCGAGCCAGCCGTGCAGGGCATCTCATGCATGGAGCCAGGAGCCCCGGCCCTCCCCAGACAGCACCCCCCGTGCCTGCACCCCACCAATGTTGCAGATGTTGGGATGCTGAGTGAGAGATGGGGAGGAAGAGCGCGGCTCAGAAGGCAGGAAATGGGGAGCGACAGAGCGCGGCTGAGGGGTGCGGCGGGTCAGGGAGAAATGCTGCAGCATCCGTGGCTCCCAGCGCCTCCTGACCGGCCAGGCAGTTCCTGTGCACGGGGGCGGCGCGGCTGACGGGCGGCGGGGCAAATGGCCACTGACATGTGCCGACAGAGGCCACTGGGCCGACACGAGAGGCCGCATCGAGGGGGCGGGCAGGCTTCCCCGGCGCAGCTCAGCAGCTTGTTCGATTGCATTAGGCTCAGGAAGGCACCGGCCCCTTCATTGTCTAAATTGCAGTTTAACTCGACACGGCGGCCGGCCTGGGCTAGCCCAGATGCTGCTTGATGCGGCTGTCTTCCTGGGGCCAGGCGTGTCCCCTGAGGCCCCTAGAAAGGCTCAGTGGGCCAGAGGTGGGCATGCACAGCCCCCCGCCCCCGTCCTGAAGCTGCTGTCCCCAGATGGCCTGGTTTTCCTCTGCGTCGTGCCCACAGCTCTTACGGGAACCTCTGTTTGGGCACAGCTGCAGGGCTACTGGGCGAATGAACACCACTCAGTTCTGAGTTTAGCCCCCAGGAGACCTCTGCTCCCATCGCCCAGGGATCCCACCCTGAGGGAGGTTTAGCGCTGGTGGCACTGAGCTGTCTTGCGTCCCCAAGTCCCCAGGACAGGATGTGGTGCTGCGATGACCCTATCAGTGGAGGGGTTTGACCCAGACAGTGTCCAGAGGCAGGACAGACCCCCAGGCTCCGGTGTCAGGTGGCCTGGACCCAGCCCAAGGCTGCCCCTTACCAGCATTGGCCGTTTCCTGTCTGTGACATGGGGACAGAGCAGCAGCTGCCCCTTCGGTGAGTGTGACGGGTCTGTGACCTGGAGCTCAGCGCTGGCACTTAGGACATGCTCACCGCTGACAGCAATCCTGATATTACTGCCGTTATGCCCCTTGGGGGTTAGAAGCTCACAGAACTGGGGCGAGGTGAGTGGCGGCTGCCCAGGCGTGGGAGGGGCAGGGGTGAGCTGACCTTCCGGAAGTGGGGCATGTGCCAGAGGGCGTCCAGCTTCACGGGCGGCTTGTACTTCCGCAGCTGGCTGCTCCGGGTCTCATAGAGCTTCCCGAGGATCATCTGCAGGGCAGAGGGACACAGAGGCACGAGGCTCACCTGGCCGCCTGGGGAGACCGCGCTGCGGCCGGGGCACACGAGGGCAGAGGCTGCGATTCCCGGTGTCGCAGGCCCGCGGTCACTTTTCTCCCGCATCCTGCCCTTCGCCAAGTCTGAACTCACGGCACCTGAGCCCTTGCTGCGCCCTGGCCCCAGCTCAGCGGACTTGGAGGGGACCATGGCACGCCGCACGTGGCGTCCCGGGCTCTGGCGTGCGGTTGCCTTGGTCCCGGGCATTCTGGTCATTTCCTCTGAGCTCACACAGCCGGGCAGTTCGTAGGGGCTCCACAGTGTCTGAGTGGGGGGCTGTTGGCATCTCTCGGGAGCAGGTCCTCACCACGGCCCACTCTCAGAAGAGGGATGAGGGCTCCTCTTGGGAGGGGTTCAGGGGCTCAGAGGTAGTCCTGCTCCCGGACGGCATGCCCTGTGCCCGCTCACAGGTGCCAACAAGCCTGGAAGTTGGATGCTAGAGCTCGTGGGGGGTGCTATGGCCTGAACAGCATCTCTTTCAAGTTCACATGCAGGAGCCCTAACCCAGTGAGACTGTATCTGGAGATGGGGCATTTGGCAGATTATTAAGGTTAAACGAGGTCCTAAGGATGGGGCCCTAATACGATAGGCCTGGCATCTGTGTAAGAGGAAGACACCCCAGGCATGTCACACAGAGAAAGACCGCGCCTCTGTCTGAGCAGGCCTCTGTCTACAGGCCGAGGAGGGGACCTCAGAAGGAACCACCCCTGCCCACACCTTGATCTCGGACCCCCAGCCTCGGGCACTGGGGGACAACAGGTTTCTGTTGTTGAAGCCGCCCAACCTGTGGCTCTTTGTTATGGCAGCCGGAGCAGCTCACATGGGGCCAAGGCCCCCTGCAGCTCCGAATCAGCAAGAGGGAGCCCGACTCTGCATCGTCGGAGTGTCCTGGGGCGTCCCACCAGTCCCACCTTAGCCCATGGCTGTGATCCTATCAAAACTCAGCATTCCCTGGGGAAGCTTCCAGGCCGACAGGGACTCTTTACGTAGAGTCTCAAATAGGACCCCAAAGTGTAGAGAAGTCGCAGGCCCCTCCAAGCCTGGATGTGCCCCGGGTTTCACCAGGGTTTCGTCTGTCCAAGTCAATGTCCCCTAAGGACGAAGCCCGATGAACTGTCAGCAGCGCCCTCCTGTGTATCAGGCACACGGGGGCCCAGTGGTCAGGGGAGAGCTGAACCCAGTTTAACTAAAGATGCTACCACCCCGTCGGACCCCTGGATTTATTTTGTTAATCGGTTGTATTAATTTCCTGAATGTGTCTGTGGGTGACGTACAAGCTCTTTGGACCGGCTGCCCTCTCTGTGCCTTCTAGAGCGATTCTGAGACTCGGTCTTGGGACCAAAGCAGAGAGGCCGTACAGCCCGGTGTTCACGAGCTGGCCTTCAGGAGCGGGGGGCACGGGTGGTCCGGCCACCGCTCTCAGCCTCAGCGCCCTGTGCTGGAAACGGGGTGCCGATCCCTGGCAGACAGGGCCACTGTCTGACTTCCCAAGCTAAGCTCCGAGCAGAGCGTCTGGTCCAAGGTGATTGCTCACTAAATGGACCCTGTTAATGAGAGTTTCACTTGGGGTCCTGACCGTCCAAAATCCAGGACGTCCTCAGCTGCTGAGACGGGCTTCTCCTTGGATGGCGGCAATTGGACCTTGCAAACCGACCCTCTTGTCAGCCCCAAACATTGTGTGCCAACCCAGACAACAGCCCCAGCGTTTGGTGGCACTGGGTGTTCGCAGCCATTGGTTTGGCAGCCCTGGAGGCGCCTGGACGGGAAGGGAACGCTGGGGTTGGTTCTTCTGAGTGCCTACGACGTGCTAGGCCTGGCACAGGGACCTCATTTAGTCTGACCCCTGTTTTTGCCCAGTGAAACCATTGAGATCCTGGCAAAAAAGTGGCACACTGGAAGCCAACCCCCCGGACACCAGGTCCCAACCAGTGCTTGGGGTGTAGCCACTCATGTTAGCTTCTTTAGGGGGGGCTCTGCTAAAAAGAGGAGGGTCGCTGGTTACAGATTGTTTCTAGAGTCAGGAGGTGGGTTCTGGGAGGCTCGGGACACTGCATTTGCGACACTGAGTCACTGCAAACCGCTGCTAACGATAACACGTGACTCTCCACCAGGGCCACGGGCAGCTCGTGACGGCAAAGCTCCCTCTGAAACGGTCGTGACCACAGCAAGTGGCCTCTTCCTTGAGCCGCTAACGAATCAACTGGTCACGGGCTGCTTTTAAAATGGTATCACCATGCTCTGCTCTTCAATGAGCCGGTGTCTTAGACTCTGTGGGCTGCTGGGAACATCTGGGGGGCTGTGGCTCCCTGCCATCCATGGGCCTGGGGCAACCCGAGGCCCCTGTGCTGTCCTGAGGCCACCAGGCTCCCGGGGAAGGCTCCTCCATGCCCCAGTGTGGCCCTGGGACATCACAGGCACTGTTGCTGAACCCCGAGTTCTCCTGTGATCAGCAGGGGTGGAACCTCGCCCTCGAGAAAAGCCTGCGCTCTGGGGTGGGGCACACCCGTTGTCCAGGTCTGTCCTGACGCTTTGGCCACTCACTTAATGTCCCCGAGCCTCAGTTTCCCCATCTGAAAATGAACCAAACTGAGATGATCTGATGAGACCCTGACCTCACGGGGTGCTCAGGGGGACCACAGGCAGGAAGACGGGGTGCAGGCTCAGCCCCGTTCTCAGCAGGAAGCGAGGGGACGACTTGGGTGGTGATTGTTGTGACAACCAGACACCGAAGTCGTGCTTCTAACGAGGCCTGTACAGTGTGACATGAACACGGGCAGTTCTGACTTTAGGGTGGTCAGTGTGGGCCTCCTGCCCCTCGCACCGTTCGGTTGCAGTGCCCGGACCTGGTCTGTCCCCAGCCCAGGCCCCTGTGTGGGCGCCGCCTCTCTGAGCTCGATGTCGGTGCCTGGGAAGCGGGGTGGTACCCACCGTCAGTGAGATGATGGAGATGATGTTCGGGAGTGGTCAGCAGGGGGCCGAGTCGTTACTTTGAAACGAATGGCGCTCCTGAAGGTTAATCGGTGTCCTCTAGAGCACCCCCCCAGAAGTGGGTCTGCTCGGTTCCCCTCCCCTTCCTCGCCTTCTCTCCAGAGAGCCCAGGGCGCCTGTCTGCGTGGGCCAGGTCAGGTGGTTCACAGTCTGATTTCCGGGACGTTTGGTGCGAGAGTCCGCAGTGGGACCGGGACATGGGTTCCAGTCCTGCGTCGGGGGCTTACCGGGCCCGTGCACGGGGACCCTGTTCGGAGTCTTGCACTCTTGGGGCCTAGGTAGGGGTTGAATCTGACCGTCACCAAGACCCTCTCTGGCTCTACCTTTCTATGATGCCTGGTTGGCACAGCAACAAGCATCCCCCCAGGGACAAACATGCCAGGGCTCAGTCTCAAAGCTTTGCCCAGCCAGCCCCGCCCGCCGCTGCCACCCGACTGGGCGCGAGACCGCCCTTACCTTGTGCTGCTTCTCCAGTTTGATGGCTTTCTGTGCGTCCTTCTGCTCCTGCACCCACAGCTGCTGGTACCGGTGCTGCAGCAGGTCAAAGAAGGGGGTGGAAGGCCTGCGGGGGGAGTGCAGGGGCCTTGAGGTCCAGGAGCCAGGGCACCCTCCCCAGCCACCGCCTGGCTGGCCAGGCCCCGGGGCAGACCCCTCCCCCAGGCCTCCAGAGCTCTCTCCCCCTTTGGAAGCTGAGGAAGAAGCGGCCGCCTCAAGCGAGTCATTCCACAAACACTGACCGCACCCCGATCACGTGCTGGGCCTGGGAGGGTGACAGAGACGGTCTCCTTGACCAGATTTGAGAGAGGCTCCTTGGGACCCTTGGCCGTTTGACTCAGCCTCACCCTTGGGCCCCTGAAGCCAGTCTTAACAAAGAACCTGTGAGCCCGGCCGGTGTGGCTCAGCGGTTGAGCGTTGACCCACACACAAAGAGGTTGCTGGTTTGATTCCCGGTCAGGGCACATGCCCAGGCTGTGGGCCCGATCCCCAGTGGGGGGCATGCAGGGTGCGGGGCATGCAGGAGGCGGCCCATCGATGTTCTTTCTCATTGATGTTTCTATCTCTCTTTTCCTCTCCCTTCCTCTCTCTCTAAAATCAATAAAGATAAAATAAAAATAGAACCTGCAAAGCCAGCCCCACCCCTGCTGTGGGGTCACCAGGCCTGCCTTACCAAGGACCCTGTAAGTCAGGTTAGCAAGAATCCGCCGCCCTCAACATCGCCTCTTGGTGACCCCCCCGCCGACCCTGCGCTGTGCCCTTGGCTGCACACCCACCCATGTTGCATTCAGACCGAGCCCCTTCGGCTGAAGTCACTTCCCCTCTGTGAAGGACCTGAGTCAACCTGCCTGCACCCCTTCAGTGCCGGCTCGGCCTCGGCGACAAGGGTCCAGCCAAGCGGCACTTGTCCTGTGCAGGGCGTGCTGTGTGCTCGGCTCCTTTGCAGCACCGCAAAGCCGGACATCACCCTGGAGACGAAGGGGTAAGGTCCCAGGGCAGTGGGATGGTGCTGAGACCGCTCGGGGTGACACAGCAGGTGCGTTCTCACAGAAGGACCAGAGCTGACAAATGCAGGAGGAAGGACAGAACTGAGGAGAGGGGACCCTCTCTCTCTCACGCTCCTCGTGAAATAATGGATGTAGGTAAAAGTCATCAATGGCTACTAAGTGATTACGTGGCAGGCAGGTGGGAAGGGGGGGCTTTACCAGGGGTGGGTCAGGCTACAGCGACGGAACCCAGTGATCAGTATGTTTTATTGTGGTAAAATATACATAACATAAAATGTACTCAAATGATCAACTTTAACATCATTGAAGGTGGCAGACACAGTGTGGAAATGATACGAAAGATTCGTGGCACCATCCACCAACTGCTTGGGGAAAATGCCTGAAATGAACCTGAAGGCATCCAGCTTTGCGACAAACACCATCAGACAGTCTAACGTAAGCCATGCGGCTACACTGCGACAAACACCATCAGACGGTCTAACGTGAGCCATGCGGCTACACTGCGACAAACACCATCAGACGGTCTAACATGAGCCATGCGGCTACACTGCGACAAACACCATCAGACGGTCTAACGTGAGCCATGCGGCTACACTGCGACAAACACCATCAGACGGTCTAACGTGAGCCATGCGGCTACACTGCGACAAACACCATCAGACGGTCTAACGTGAGCCATGCGGCTACACTGCGACAAACACCATCAGACGGTCTAACGTGAGCCATGCGGCTACACTGCGACAAACACCATCAGACGGTCTAACGTGAGCCATGCGGCTACACTGAGACAAACACCATCAGACGGTCTAACGTGAGCCATGCGGCTACACTGCGACAAACACCATCAGACAGTCTAACGTAAGCCATGCAGCTACACTGATTTCAGTAGCCGTGTTAGAGGGAACCAGGGAGCCCGGCCGGCGTGGCTCAGAGCACTGTCCCGTGCACCGAAAGGTTGCCGGTTCAATTCCCCATCAGGGCACATGCCTGGCAGGGGGTTCATCCCCAGTTGGGACATGTATGGAAGGCAACCAATAGATGTTTCTCTCGCTCTCCTTCCCTCTTCCTTCCCTCTCTCTCTCAAATCAATAAAATAATATCCTTGGATGAGTATACAAAATTTTTTTAAAAAAAGAAACAAGTGAAATTAATTTTGCTAATATACCCAAAATATTATCGTGTCAACATGGAATCCCTTTAAAATATCAATGAGACGTTTAAACCATCAGGTTTTTAAATCTGAATTTGAATTAGTTAAAAATAAAGAGGAAACGCCCTTCCTAGTGCGTGGAGCCGTGGGCTTAGCGCTGCCTTATGGTTCGCGCGGGGGAGGCGGGGAGGGGCGCCCCACTTCCCCGCCAGGATGTGGTCACCTAGAGTGTGGGACATTCCGCAGGACAAATGACGCGGTCACTGCGGCAAACGAGGCACATGGGAGAGAAGAGAGGATGAGGAAGGAAGTAGATTGAAGGTGGCCTAAGGAGCAGTCGACCACGGGCCACGCTGGACCGGCTCAGAGCTGACCCACGCAGACCAGAGCGGAAAGGCGTCTGGGGGACCCGGGAACAGTGAGCACCAGTGCAGGCCGTGGGCCGTGGGGTGCGCGGCTGTTACACACGCATCCTGAGCGGTTTGTAAGTGAATAATGGGTTGCTGCAGATTTTTTAGTTTGTTCAGAAGATACTCCAGCAAGAACGAAAACAACAGAAACAAAGCTGTGCGAGAGGGAAGGCAGAGCGGTCGGTAAGGCTGGGAGCTGCGTGAGGCGAACCACGGGCGGGCTGTCATCCTCCGGCTCTGCTTTCATGCATATTTAAAATTTTTCGTAAGGAGAAGTGAAAAAACGAAAAAGAAAAGAAAAACCAGTGAAGGAAGCTCATTGTTTTCCCCAGTCACTCCTCTCCGACCTTCCTTTGACCCTGGACAGCTGAGTCACCTTCCCAGGACCCAGCAGGTGGGCTGCAGAATCACGTGGGCCCCGCCCCCACAGGTTCTCATTCAGGGAGAGGGAGGGGCCCAAGACAGAGCATTTTGAGCAAACATAGGAAGTAGTTCTGAAACAGGGCGGAGAGGATCGAATGGTGCCCCCCAAAGATATGTTTCCATCCTTTATTTGGAAAAAAGGGCTTTTGAGACAATCAAGGATCTCAAGGTAGAGTAAATAATTCTGGACATGCTTTTCAGGGAAGGCCCTAAACCCAATGACAGTGTCCTCGTAAGAGATACACAGAAGCGAGACGCAGGGAAGAGGCGGGTGACGTGAGGACGCAGGCAGAGATCGGAGGGTGGCTCTCACGGTCTGGGATCCCCAGAAGCTGGAAGGGTAGAGTCAGGGAAAAGCCCTCCCCTGGAGCCTCCCCAGCAGGGGGCGCGTGGCCCTGCTGACACCTTGGATTTAAACTCTTGAACTGGAGGGAACACACTTCTGTGATTTTAAGCCACCAAGCTTGTGGCGATAGTTAGTGCAGCCCCAGGACACAGAAACACAGGGCTTCCTGAGCCCAGACTTTGGGAAACACCAGTAGAAACGGCAGCTGGGCGCCGCTCAGAGGAGGTCCCCTGCTGGGACACCACAGAGCCCTCCACAGCTGGAGCCACAGAGCAACGGGTCTCCGGAGGGCACGGGCCACGGGGGGCCTCGTCAGAAGCATGTCCTGGTCAGTGGGCCTGGAGGTGCCTGGCCCAGGACCCCCACCCGGAGACCATCCAGCCCCCACACCCAGAGCCCTGACGTGCCGTGCAGGCGCAGGCAGTGTTTCTGAGCGGGTGTGTACAGGCACTCTGTCCGGGGCGAGGACGCACAGTGTGTCACATTCTCAGAGGTGTGTGTGCCCCAGGAAAGGCTGAGCGCCTCCGATCTGACCCTGTGACCGCAGAAGAGAAGCCACCCCCAAGGTCGTGCAGCTAGGACCTGAGACGGAATACCTTGGGCCTCGGGCTGTGCACCGTGGTCCTCAGACTTCGACATCCTTGTCAACACTTAAAGACTGGCCCGTTGACCCCACAGACCCCTCGGGGACTGCCGACCCGAGACTCTGAATGGAGCGTCAGGCTCTGAAATGCCACACGGTGCAGAGGCCTCTTCACGGAGCAGCCCGCGCACATCCTTCCCCTGTGGAGACTTTTATTGCTTCATTATTACACGCCCCATGCTCCTGAGCCGCCTAATTTATAGCCGCGCTTTCCAATGACACCGGATGTGGAGTCTGGCACCAGCCCCCCCCAGAGGCCTTCGCCACCGAGGAGCTGGCTTCCCGGCAGCCCGCGGCACACACCACGGCGACCTGCCCCGGTCCTCCTGCAGCCACACTGACCGGCCACGGTCTCACCTCCTGGGAACAGGCAGGGAGGCGCTCGGAGCCGGGGAGGAGCTGGTAAACCTGTCGCTCACCGCCCCCAGCCCTGGCTGGCTGAAGGACATCCAGCAGGGTCTGCCCTGGCTCACTAACGGGGCTCAGAGGTCGGAGGCTTGTCCGACCTGGGACACCTCAGGGAGTGGATGGGATCACATCACCCCTCTTCAAACAGCCTCAATGGCCTTTTCTTTCTTAGACTGAGCCGAGAGAGAGAGAGAGAGAGAGAGAGAGAGAGAGAGAGAGAGGGAGGGGGAGGGGGAGGGGGAGGGAGAGAGATGAGGCAACACTTTAGGAGATGTACTTTTCATGCGCCAGGGTGTGATGAATTAGCTGGACATGAGTTATAATAAGTCAGAGGACGTTCACCTATCGGAATGCAGTCCAGTGCAGGGAGGAGGGACAGTCTTTTCAACAAATGGCGCCGGAACAACTGGACATCAAAGGCATAAACACAGAAAACTCGTGATCTAATTCTCACACATACACAAGAGCGAACTCCAAACGGACCGTAGATTTACACGCAAGGCTAAGGAACTTGTAAAAAAGTGAGGGCAAGAATCTTTGGGAGCCAGGGTTAGGCTAGGAGACAGGTTCTAGACTTGACACCAGAAGCGTGACCCACAAGAGAAAGAAATACGTAGGCTGGACTGCCCCGAGACGACGGACTTGTGCTTTGCGGATGAGAAGGTGAACCCCAGCCTGGGAGAAGCCTGTGCAAGCCGCTCATCTGGCAAAGGACTGTGGGGACCATGAACTCTAAACCCATCGCCACAGACAAACAATTTGATTGCAAAATGAGAGACCTTTGATCTAAGAGGATGTATGGATGGCAAGCAAGTCCGTGAAAAACTGTCAACATCCCCAGCCACTCGAGAAACGCACACTAAGACCACGGTGACAGGTCACTACACACCTGTTAGTACAGCTGAAGTAAGACACGGTGACGACACCAAATGCCGGCGAAGACGCCGAGAAAGGAAATCTCTCGCACGCTGCCGGTGGGAAGGTAAAAAGGCACAGCCGCTCGGGAACGTAGTCTGGCAGCTTCTCCAAAAGCAAGCGAAGCGTACACTCAGCTCCCGGCCGAGCGACTGCACTCCCCGGCATGTCCGCCAGAGAAACGGGAATGTCTCCAACAAACCGATGCATGGGTGGTCATAGCAGCTTTGTGTGTGATAGCGCCAAACTGGGGACACCCAAATGTCCTTCAGTGGGTGAGTGGCAAAACGAACCTTGGGACATCTGTGCCGGGGAAGACACAGCGACAGGAAGCAGCAAACTGTTGGTGCACACGGCTTGGAGGGAGCTCAAGGCCGTGATGCTGAGTCAAAGGGGCCAGTCTGAGAAGATTACACGTGTGATTCCATGCACAGCATTCTGGGATTTTCCAGGGGCTCTGCAGTGGTGCGGAGAGGGGTCACCAGGGGTTGGTGCCAGGGAGGTCTTTGAGGGGACGGGACAGCTCTGTATCGTGATGATGCTCCATAAATCTGCACGTGTGATCAAATGCACAGACCTGAACACACATGAGCGGGTGCAGGTGGGCAGGCGAGCCTGGGGCTTGTGAGACCAACATTGGTCGCTTAGTTTCGATAATGCGCCCTAGTTATGTAAGATTTCATCATGGGGGTGACCGGGTGAAGGCTGAGCGGGACCTCTCTGTTCTGCTTTAGAACTCCCCGTGAATCTAAAATTATTTCAAAGGAAAGTATTTTTAAACGCCATCGAGTGTGCTAGAGGGGGCTGAGATAGCTTCTGCTTCTAGAAAAATATTTCAAAAGGACTGTCGTACAAAGAGGGAACCAGAGAGTACGGAGCCCAGACTCTCGGGAAACGTGAGTGCAGGAGTGTTTTCCAAGGGTCGTTTTTCTGGATTTTGTGGTTTGTGGTGTTGGTCAGCTTACGTAATATTTTGATGTTTTCTGATTTTTTTTTTTCTCTTTCTAATGAAGTATTCAGTTTCATGTCTAAATTTGCATTCATGATTTTGGATTTTTTTCTAAAATAGAGCCTTGAATTTGAAAGGGCTTCACAAGATCGAAGGTTGCCCTTGAGTGCAGGCGAGATGTTTTTTTAAATTATAAGGGAGTCCGGCCGGTGTGGCTCAGCGGCTGAGCGTCGACCCTGCACCAGGAGGTCGCTGGGTCGCTGGTTCGATTCCCGGTCAGGGCACATGCCCAGGTTGTGGGCCTGATCCCCAGTGGGGGGCACGCAGGAGGCAGCCAGTAGATGTTCTGTCTCATCGATGTTTCTCTCTCTCTCTCTCTCTCTCCTCCTCTCTTTCTAAATCCAATAAAGAAAAAAAAATTGTAAGGGAATATTATGCTTAACTTTACGCTAACAAATGTGAAAACCAAAGCAAAATGGGTGACTTGCCTGGGAAAATAGGAAAGATCAGAGTCGACTGAAGCACGCGCACAAGCGTCACCAGGGCCACGGGCCCGGGCCTGGGTCTGTCTCCACGGGCTCTGCCACCCTGCTGCAGACAGTGTTCCAGGGCTTCCCAGAACTTGTTATGAAGAAGCGTCCCAAATCTTCTCCGATCCCAAGCCAGGGAGAGGAAAGTGCACGGACTATCGGTCATTCTTGCGTCCAGGAGCAAATGAACGAATACTAAGTGAATGTCACCAGATCAAGCCAGGCTGTGTAGGGATAACCGAGGGTCCTACTGTAGTGTCCCCACCGCCCTGGAGCTGAGGACGGCAGGTGGGGTGACAGAGAGCAGCTCACCGGAGCGCCAGCCGGGGAGGAAAGAAGCTGTTCCCCCCACGAGGCTGGAAGTGCTGACTGTCGCAGCGGACTGGACGCACGGAGTAGTGCGGAGACGGTGTTTTGTACCTGGAAGGGACCAGAACCGGCGCTGATGCCGGTGACCTCCGCGGGAAAGGGCCGGAAGCAGCGGCCCTCGGAGCAAGCAGCTCCCAAGTCCCCCCGCACTGGCCGCAGTCACGCAGCGGAGCTGTGTCCTGAGGAAATCCTACACAGCTGCATGTAATGACCCGGAGTGATGTCTGAGTATTTGTGCTACCCGGCTGGGGCCACACAGCCAGGGATGGGGTGATGGGTTGGGGTCCCAGACTCAGGGTCAAGATGTGAGCCTACCGCATGCCCCACCCCCGCCATGGCCAAACCAGAACTGTCCCTTTTCTCCACAAGCGGCCCAGGGGGCAGGCCTTCTGGGCCCCAGGAAGCCCTTGGCCAGAGCCCAGCTGCCCAGTCCACACTGGGGGCCGAGCATTTTCCTGTGCACTTCACTCTTCCCGATGCATCTCTAGGAACCATTTTTTCTTGTTTTCTTCTGCAACTATTTGTTGCTGCTGCCTTAAAACACATTTGATTTTTTCTTTTTAAGGAAGATGTAGTTCTTTATAATAAAGAAAGGCTTTTTTTCCCCACCCCAAAGTGAATGATTTTTGCCACAGGCTGAAAGGCCCGGTGGTCACGGATGTAGCCGATCTCCGCAGCTTTGGTGGAAGGAGCTGGAGAGGGTTCACACAGAAGATCTTAATTATTTATCCTCACTAAACGAGGTGAGAAAGGTGCGGTGGGGGGCCGACGTCCAGAGAGGTCAAATGGCTGGCGCGGGTCACACAGCACACTCCGGGAGCAAAGCCTGGACTCCTGCCCTTCAGGCTGCAGTGTCTGCGGCCAAGCGAACCTGCCCCTGATTTCTGCAAAGACTGGGAGGGACAGCCAGCAAGCCGGCTGCAGACAGAGGCCAAACCCAGGGGCCTGAGGGGTCGCAGGGCATGCAGCAGCCATAGCAATAATTGTCGCAGCCCAGGCTTCCTGCCTGCTTCCTCTATCCTTAGGACAGCAATCTAGAGACAGATATTAATTTCCCTATTTCACAGACGAGAAATCGGAGGCCCAGAGAAGTTCATTGTCTTGCCCAAGACCACACAGCCAGTGAGCGACACGTCGCCTTTTCCCGGGAAGCCTGTGGGCGTGTCCACTCTGCGGCACTGCCCCCTGCAGTACCGAAGCCTCCGTGCCAGTGGAAGGGTGGCCGCTGGAGCTCAGAGGAGAGGACGGGTCATCGAGGAAAGTCCCCTCTCAGCCTCTTGACATGTCTGTAGGGGTGGGAGAAGATGGCCAGGAGGGGAAGTGAAGCAAGGGGTCTCCAGACAGAGGGATGCGTCAACAGGCAGGGAGCCAGGCCGGGCGAGCACCGAGCCTCCCAACCCTAGCTGGCCCGACAGGCGCTGGAGAATACCAGTGACTCGAAGATGCCCCCGTTGTAACGAGCACTTATATACGGAGCCCGTGTTGAGCACTTCAGCTAGAGTCTCAGTGACCCCTCAGAAGTCTGACAGTGAGGAGGGACATTCCTGCTTTCAGACAGGGAAACTGAGGCTCAGAGACATTAAGCAACTTGCCTGGGGTTGGCTCACAGATTCAGAGAAACCAAGGGGTGGAGCCAGGCTCCAAATCCAGGTTCCTGTGGGCTGTGGGCCAGGACCCCAGAGTGGGGCTGTGGTCCGGGCGGCCTGTCCAGGTGGCCTGGCCACTGGCCCTGCTCTGTGCCCGGCTGGTGGAATTAAGTTGTACTTTCCCACAATTTGCTTCTCTGGACTTTGCCAGCCGTGTTTCCTGGACACAAGGAGGCCGATCTGTCCCGGCGCCCTGGTGGCCCCGCCTGGGGCTCTCCAGTTCTCACGCTGAGGGTTTTTCCTGGTTCTGAGCAGCCCCCCTTCTGCCGCTGAGGGCCTGGACAGGTTATTTGCTGATAGCCTGGCAGGAACCTCTTGGACAAGTGCCTCACCCGCCTGACTCCCTCTAACAACAGAACCGTGTCAACGCCCCATCTAATAAAGCGGAAGACGGGCAGCAACGAGGTGAAGTCAGCTCCGGCCCGGGGTAGGCCTGCGAGAAAGTTCAAATTAGTTCAATCAAGTCCATCTTGCTGTCTGGCGACTGATCCCCCAGACCAGGGGTTGATCTCGGCTGAAGGCGCCGGACGCGCGAGGGGGGTGGAAGGATCATTTGCAAACATTAGGCTGACACTCGGTGCGCGTGGGGGTGAGGCCTGACAGCTCCGATTTGCCCACATGGCTCCTCTCTGCCAACGAGCGCTCTGTGGATTAGAGGGGCCCCTTTCATGGCAACCCATCTTCATCTTCGCTGCTCATTAAAACTTCGTGGAGCTGCAGAAGTTGGCGGAGGAGAGGACGCTGCAGGAACCTTCTGAGGGACTCAGGTACACATTTGTTGAAAGGTGTTTGAGAAGGCAGCCTTGGGTCTGACAAACCGGATTTTAGTGCGGCTCCCCATTCACAGCGGGCTGAAATAATTGGTCATCAGTGACTACTAATTCGGTTTAGTAGCCAGAGGCAATTTTTTTCTTCCCGGAAAATCAATGACAGCACGGAGGTCTGTTCAACGCGATTCCGCTCCAGACGGGTCCTTATTTGACGCTTGATGCTTCTTCCAGTGGAGACAGCTATTTTGTTAAAATAAAATTAAAATCCATCTCTAATGTGCTGGCTGTCCCAAGGGGCGGGAGAGGCGCAGGCGTCCACACAGCCTCCGGGCCCACGGAGTGGACAGCGGCCTCCAGGCTGGGCCGTGTCTCCTCAGCCGGCGTGACATCCAGAGCACGCCGTGGACGGGGAGGGTCTGGTTTTGGAGGCGGCTGGACGGCTGGGCTTCCCTCTGCGATTCTAAGTCAAACAACCCAGGACGACACCCAACCTCTCTGCCGGTCTCTGAAGGGGTTCCTTCACTTGTGGGGCCTGGGGAGGGTCCCCTGTGTTCTCAGACAGCACCCAGAGGCACCCTTCAGGGAGGGGGCTGCCCCGCCTGTGCTCATGACCCGAGGCCTTCTGTCTGAGTGCCAGGTGACTTCAGTGACCCTTTACTGAGCACTTGGCCTGCGCCTGTTATACAGCTGTTTTTTCTAACAAGTTGTTCTGACCAGGTTACCGCACGGTACCAAAGCCACTGTTAAATCATCTGCTGGTTTTTTTTTCTACATACATTGAAACTTTAATTGAGATCATTGCAGATTTCACAGGCAGTTATGAGAAATAAAACAGAGGTCCCTGTTTCCTGGGAACACCCAGTTTCCCCCCTTGGTAACATCTTATGGAACCAAATGACAGAATCACATCCAGGGTATTGACATTGAGAAAATCCACCCCTCTTGTTCAGATGTCTCCAAGCTCACTTGTACTTGTGTGCATGTGCGTGTGTGTATTTATTTTTTGAAATCCTATCACATGTGTAGTTCACGTACTCACCACCATAGTCAAGATATGAAGCAGTCCATCACCAGTGCCTACTCTAACCACGCCCACCACCTCCTGCTGGACACGCGTGCCAGGGACCAATCCTTCATCCTTACAGGAACCCTGCTAGACAGGGACTAGTACTGTGACCTCCCCGATCTTACTGATAAAGAGCCACGGACATCCACATCGACACTGAGCACTGAGGAGGAGTTAACAAGACGGAATGACACGCTCAGGACCCGCACCTGGCAACACTGCACAGACGGCGGCTCGAGGGCACCGCTGGCCTGCACACATGCTCAGTGTGGCCTGTAGCGTTTTATTTATTTATTTATTTATTTTGTTATTATTATTATTATTATTATTATTTTTATCCTCACCCGAGGACATTTTTTGTTCAGGTAGAGTGTGAGGGAGAAAGAGGAAGAGAGAGAGAGAGAAACATCGATGTGAAAGGGACACATCAAGTGGCTGCCATCCGCACGACCAACCAGGGCCGTGGACAAACTGCAACCAAGGCACATGCCCTTAGCGGGAACCGAACCCGGGTCTCTCGGGACCGCAGGCCAATGCTCTAACTGCTGAGCCAAACCGGCCAGGGCGGCCTGTAGCGTTTTAAAAGCTCGCGATATACCAGTGTTTGTTGTTCCTAAATAGAAGCATGCACGTGAACGTCCAAACATCTGGCTTCCCTCCGTGAGGCATGAGATCACCTGGTGACACTGGGCCCACATTCTCTCATGTCAAGAGCTGGCTGGAGGCCAGGCAGGTGCTCAAGAATGACACAGTCCCCACCACCCCCTATTGCTGGTTTCACCCTTTAACTTGCCTGGCCCCTGCGGGCGTGTGAAACTGTGGCCTTGGCTCCAAGCCTCTTAAATCACAAAAATACTTGGTGTCTCTACTTCCCAAGAGCTCAGAGGACTCTCTGCGGACGAACTCACGCCATTTCTTCTGACACAGGAGGCAGCGGTAGTACCTCTACAGAAGGAGAAATGGAGGCCGTGCAGATGAAGGGGTGAGCTCACCGTCCCTCGGGACAGGAACAGGAGAGCACTTGTCGATTCTGGAGACGTCGGGCTTCAAGGGGCGTTTTCACCTCCTGCCACCTTCGTCTGTGCCCCTCCAGAAAGAGGGGGGCTGGAGGGGCGGAGGCACGGAGATGGGTGGGCGAGGAGAGAAACTCCCTTAAAGAAAGAAGGGGTGACGAGGCCTGATGGGGCAGGCCAGGGCCTGGGAAGCATGGTGCCTGGGCCCTGGTACAGCCATAAAACACTTCTGATTTTTTATTTTAACAGAGAAGGGGCTCAGAAAAACCAGAGTGTCCAGGGCTCGTGCAAGGCCGGCTGCAGCCAACGGCCCAGGAGCCCAAAGACCCAGGGGCCGGGCCAGGATCAGAGGTTGCGTTTTAATACGCTCTCCTCCCTCGTCACGCTGAGGCCAGATTCGCAATCCTGAGGGCGAATGAGAATCACCCAGGGGCTTCTCCACAGTAGGGGTGCCTGGGCGCCACCTCCAGACATTCTGACTCACTGGGCCTGGGCTGGGGCCCAGGCATCTGCATTTTGCCCACCCCCATCCCCGACGAGTCTGGCCCATGTGGTCCCTGGCCTCCTAGGGGGTTACAGCTCTGAGCCTTTCCCAAGGAGAGCCTTGCAACCTGGCCGCCACCATCACCCCCTTCGACCCCCTCCGCCCACCGCCTGGCCCTGATTGCCCCTCCTTGGCCCGAGGGCCTGAGGCGCGGCCTCTCTCCCTGGCAGGACTCCCAGAGCTCCTTAGAGAGGGAGACCCCTGGGCTCGCGGTCAGTTTTTCATTGTTTGTGGATCCAACACATGCCGACGGCAGAGGAGGGCCCACGCCTGGCCTCGGAGCCGTGTAAGAGGTCACTGCCATGTGCTAACAGTTCCACACGGGTGATTCAATTAGCGGTTCCCGCACAGGCGCCCAGGGCTGGCCGAGGATGGGCGGCAGAGCTGCCGGCTTTCGGGAAGCTTCTCCCAACCTGGAGTGCCTGTGCCCGCACCTCGGGGGCCCTCCCTGCGCACCCCACCTCCTCTCAGCACGGCTGGCTGTGGTGAGCTCCTCTGCAGAGGGGAGGCCTGACAGAGCAGCACGGACATGGGGGGAAGGGAATGCCCTCCAGGCCTCGCAGGAATCTGCTGTGCTGGGGGTCCTGGCACCTGGGAAAGGGAGCAGCAGATTGGGCCCCCCGCAGAGGGGGTGCTGAGCACCGGGACGGGTGGGGTGTGCAGCACATGCCCAGGAGGTCCCGCTTCAACCCGGCAACCCTGCTGTGGCTGCAGACCCCGGGGGATCCCACACACCTGCAGAGGTCACGGGGCAAAGGAAGCACCTGCCGCCCCCACTACGGGAGAGGTGGACGCCCTGGGTGGGAGAAGGGCACCCCCTGGGTGGGAGAAGGGCACCCCCTGGGTGGGAGATGGGCACCCCCTGGGTGGGAGAGGGGCACCCCCTGGGTGGGAGATGGGCACCCCCTCGGTGGGAGATGGGCACCCCCTGGGTGGGAGATGGGCACCCCCTCGGTGGGAGATGGGCACCCCCTGGGTGGGAGATGGGCACCCCCTCGGTGGGAGAGGGGGCACCCCCTCGGTGGGAGATGCGATGCCGACCGGAGTGACATTTACAAATGTGCTGAGTGAAAAAGGAAGTTGCCACGCGAGGTGATTTATAGGGTGTGAAACCACACCGCAGAATACACATTCTTTAAGGACATCTAACGGGGCGGCCAGACCGTGAGTCCCGCGGACGCACATGTCCCATCCTTGGAGGGCTCCCGGGAGCAGGGGAAGGGTGGGGGTTGGAAAGGGTGGGCAGGGGCTTCGTGTGGGAATTGTTACATTGTATTTTTTTCATCGTTTTGCAAAAAGGATCAGAAGCAAGTCCGATGGCGGGTTCGGGGCAGCTCCATACGGAGCTTGTCTTTGTTGGAGAGTTTTCTCCTGACGACGGAGAGAGGACGGCAAGACCCCTCCCGGACAGCGCTCAGGCCTGGCGTCCGGCTGGTCACCCTCTTCTCACAACGGAACAGGACTCTGGGGGCAGCCATAGTGAAAATAATAGTTCTGAAGGTAGTTTCCTCGAAACTGAACGCTTTCTAAAATGTAGGACTTCCTGTGTGGTGATGGCAGGGGGAGGGGGGAGGGCCCCCTCATCACTGGGGGGATGAATGGGGATGGAGAATAAATGGTAAATAAAACGAGAACTTTCTGGCTTTGTGTTAAGATGCTCTGATGATTGTAGTGGGGTGAAGGTGGGTGCCCCCCTAAAGATACGTCCTTTTTCTCGCCCCGAAGCCTGTGGCTGAGACCTTACTTGGAAAAGGAGCTGCTGCAGATGCGATGAACTTGAGGACCTCAAGACTAGACCCCCTGGATGACCCGGGTGAGCCCTAAATCCAGTGAGAGGTGTCCTGGTAAGAGACAGAAGAGACGCGGACACACGGCGGGGAGCCCACGTGGCCGCAGAGCAGAGGTGGGGGTGAAGCGGCTCGAGCCGAGGGCGCCAGGAGCTGCCAGGAGCCGGCACAGGCGGGGAGGCGTCTCCCGAGCCTTCAGATGGAGTGTGGCCCTGTGAGGCCTTGATTGTGGACTTCTGGGGTCCACATCACGATACAGTCAGTCTCCGTGGTCTTGAAGCCACCCAGGGGGTGGTCGTTTGTTACGGAGGCCCCAGCTGAGCTCCGTGCCGGCGAGCCCGTGCCCCGGGAAGAGCCGGCCACCTCCCGTGTTCGCCATGAGAGTGCCGGCGTGTCCGACCTCGGGGGAGGGGCCGTCAGGCTGTCTACCCTTCCGCACGCAGTCAGGCCGCAAGCACCACAGCGACTGTGTTCCCGGACTGGGGGTGCAGCCCCTCGCAGGAGCAGACACGGCCCGAAGTCTCTCTGTGCCCTTCTCCTACCCTCCTCTGTCCGCCCAGAGGCGTGCCGACCACGCTGCCATTTTATCTGGTCGCTGCCTATTTTATTTAGTGTCTCGCTCCCTCTCTGTACCCCAAACACCTGGCACGATGCCCAGCACGGCAGGCACCAAATGCACATGCAGCACAGACGGAGATAAGTGTGGCCATGTGATCGTGGAGAGGGTCACCGGGCCTTGGTTTTCCCACCTGTCAAATGGGGATAAGAGAGGCGCTGCCCACAGGGTCACTCTGAGGGTCCTGTGAGGAGGCGTGAGTGGCGCACCATGCCTGACCCCACAGACGCTGAGGAAGCAGAAGCTGGAGTTGTTATTCATCAAAGCTAATGCAGGGCTGGGGTTCAGGCACAAATGTCTGTCTCCACCTGAATGGCCCCGGCAGGGCACGCTCATTCCGCGAATTCTGCCCTCCGGTGCGCGGGTGTGGCAGCAGGACCTGGGGTGGCGTCTGGCTCCAGGCGGGGCCCTCCAGGTGCAGACAGGGGCCTGGCTGGCTCCCAGCAGTACCAGCTCCGCTGTGCCCCGTGTCGCAGGGGCCAGCATGTCCCTGGAGGCATGCGCCCCAGCCGCACCCCAGCAGCCCTTCCGACTGCGTGGAGACCGAAGGCGGCAGAGATGCGGAGAGGGCAGCCGGCAGGCAGCGAGCCCACGCCCCGCGCTTTGCCCACCGCCACAGACGGGCGTCTCAGCTCCGAGAATCGGAAGGTAGGAGCGGAGCCTGCGTGATGCGGCTGGGAGGCCCCGAGGGGGAGCGCGCGGCCTCGTTAGCGCTGACCCCGGCACCTGCAGCTCCTGATGGATGATGGGGTTCAGGCGGGACAGGCCCCAGGGGAGCGGCGGCCCTATCCATTATGGGCCCATCGGCGCTCCCCGAGCCCTCTCTGCTCCCGGTGCCAGGAGCCTCGGGCCGGGGATAAATCTCTGTCTGGGCCGCAAGAGAGGGCAGAGGGAGAAAGCAGAGCCTGAAAAATGTCCCCTCGCCGGCTCTGGCAGCAAAGGCATGTTGGAGTAGGACTGAGCAGGAATCTGGGGAGCTGGGAGGGGTCCCAGGGAGGCTGAGCTTCAGGCAGCGAGGAGGGGATGGGGCCCTCGGACCACACCAGTCCCCAGCCGCGTCCCCGCCTGGGCTTCCGGTGACGGCCCCCTTCAGATCGGCCCATGGAAGGGAGCGGTGGCTCTGAGGAGGGGGGGCCCCAGTTGCACCCGGTTTGCGCAGTGATGAGAGGGTCCGGGGGGCCAGCCAATACCTCTGCCTCCTGTGAGAGTCTATTCTAGCCACCATGTGCGAAGGTTCTGGAGTGAGCTGCCTGGACCTGAGTCCCCACGCGTCCACTTATCACCTGTGACCTCTTGTTAAGGGACACAAGCTGCCCATGGCTCAGTTTCCCCATGGGTACGTGGGGGTGCAGGGGTGCAGCAGGATTAACTGCGTTGCTCTGTGGAGAGCCAGGCCCCCCCCACCTGCTCGTCAGCGCTGGCTGTTGATGACTATGACTGTCACTGTAGATGCCATCTGCTGCCGAGGACTCGCCCTGCCACCGGGCTCAGGATGAGAAGTGACGCCCTCTCCCAGGGCCTGGCACACAGTCCGCAGCTCTGGAAGGAGGCGTGGCTCGGATCCTGCTCTGTCCCCGACTGGCTGTCTGGCTTCAGGCAAGTGATTCTCTGAGCCTCAGTTTCCCCATCTATAAAATGGGAATGATAGTCCCTACTTGGTAGAGTTGTGAGGATTTAACGAGATGATGCTTAGTGAGGGCTCTGCAAATCTTAGCCATGAGGGTCAGTGCCCCCCAAGCACACACACTGGTCCTTGTTTTGTCTTTGAAACCCCTGAGGAAAAAGCTCCTCCCTTGTCCTCATAGCAGGGCCTCAGAGAGTTGAGGGCTGCCTGCATCTTTTCTCACCCAGCTAGGAAGACCTCATTCATGTCATGTTCTTTGTATGAAGTGGTCTCCCTCCTCCCATCCCACCCACCATCCTGATGTCTCCTCTCTCCTGTTTATGGGCCTTCCCCGAATGTACAATGTCTCATATTTTTGACTTGATGTTACGAGTGTGACCTAAGTGGCAGAATAGAGTGGGAAGGTCACCTCCATTGCTCTGAACTTGCTATCTCTAGTAATTTGGCCAAAGGACACATTCACTCTCTGAGGCAGCGTCACCATGACACTGATTCGTAACAGCAGCTATAGGGGAACAGTAGAGTCTGTCTGACACAGGTCTTCTGGCTTTACCATCTCCTCCCTGGGTCTCAAAGGGACTGTCTTCTTCACTCTAACTCTGCCTCAAAGCCTTCAAAGGTTCTGGACCATATTTCTCCCAACAAATATGCATTGAGTGCCTGCTATGTATCAGAATCGGATGAGATAGCGGCGGACAGAACCGACATTGTCCCTGCCCTCCAGGACCTTGTTTACCCTTGTGATCACTGCTTGCCTAGTCTCACAAGAAAAGCTCAAAATTCAAAATTCAAAGTAGGCTTTCTGCCAGACATGTGTTGCTTTTGCACCATTGTCTCGCTGCAAAATCTTAAGTCCAACCCTCGTAAGTTGGGGACTGTCTCATTTAAGTACAGTTGCTGTCAGTGCACTGAGCAGGGGGGCAGAGGGGCAGAGGGCTGCCGAGGCGAGGCGAAGGGGTCTCTGCCAGGCCCACAGGCTCCCCCTTGTGGTCAGCCTGGTTTCATTCAGCCGGATTTCAGGCCACCGCTGAATCGGAGTTGGCCGGGGATCCCCGTTCAGTAAAACATCATGGATCTCTGGGACAGGTGCCTGGGGAGGAGCTTGTTATTTTATAGGTGTTTGGGAGGGTGGCTTGGATTTTGGCCATCGGCTCTGGGAGACACAAAATAAAGCAGAGAGATGGAGGGGCCCATTGTCAATGTGTAAAATAAATCAGCTTGGCAGAGAGAATCAAAAACCCGGCCAGGCAGCAGACATTCTTTCACAGCCGGCGGAACCTCCCCCACCCTCCACACTAGTCAGTGTAGGGCTGCGGTGCAGCTGGTAGCGGGCCGGCAGAGCGCAGGCCCACGGTGGGCGGGAGCATTTCCTGCCTTTCCTGCGCTTCTGCTTTTCCGGGGTCTGCACGCTTTCAGCACCAGGACTGCAGGGGGCCACACCAGGCGAGCTGGTGGGTGAACTTAGTGTTCCACCGAAGGTGCCTGCTGCCGCTGGCTTCGCATTCAGATTCCAGGGTGGTCTTCATCCGTGCCTCCAGCAGCGGCTGTTTCCTGAGGCCTCTGCACCAGGGCACGGTGGTCAGCGCTGGGAGCCGGGGTGAGGGTGTCCAGTGCCATGGGGCTGTCGGGTGCCCCATCAAGGAGTCTGTTTATTGGGAAGTGGGGCGCCCCTGCAGGTGAAGGTAAAGGGAAGTGACGCCTCCAAAGGGAAGCTCATTGAGCTCCTTTGATGTGTTCAGATTCAGTTGAAAGCTCTCAGAACAGTCCGGACAGGATGGCTTTCCACAACGTGGAGCTGTTCTAGCTCAGCTCCCCTGGTAGCGTCTCACCTGTGTCACCTCCCTGTTTGTGTTCGTTAGGCAGGCAGATCAGATCAGACCAATCTGGGCCAAACGACTCCACCTCTCTGACCCTCTGTCTCTTCTTCTGTAAGGTGGGGATGCAGGACTTCCAAGCTCACACTCACTGAGCTGTTCGGAGTTTGTTAAGGTGGCTCTGAGATGCTCAGTTCAATGTCTGACATGTAATAGTAACAATAATACATAGTTGCCATTATTAATTCAACGCCGGGTCTACCACCTTCCATCCGGCTCCTGTCAGACTGACACTCAGGGGGCTGTTTGCTCATTGACTGAGTGATGGATTCTCCTGGTAGCGTCTTTGCCTTGCCTGTGGCATGAGGCTCTGGGCAGGGCGGTGGTAGAACGCTGGGCGTCCAGAATCTGCCAGGAGCACCAGCTGCTGCCCAACTCTCTCTGCCCCCCCCCTTGCCATCTCTGACTCATTATAATGGACAATGCTGGACCAATTAGGAGCAGTAACAATTTAAGATGTGCCAAGGGCATGCGAACATTTGCAAACACGTATTAAAATGCATCAATAATTAAGTGCCTCTTTAATAGTTACATTTCTGGCCTCCGGACATATCTGTTTATAAACCTTGGCTCACAGCATGCTTTGAGATGTGGGTTATGGCCTTACACTCTGGTGATGAAAATTTAAAATTCTCCCCTGACTTGGATTCTGAGATTCGACAGTGCCATCGTAGCGTGAGTGTGCATGGGCTTCTCCCAGCTGCCTGGTGCTGGAGGTGTGGTCTCCAAAGCAGCCAGCCACACGCGGTACAGATCTGGGCTCTGCTACTATGCAGCGTCTGTTAGGGCCTGTCCCCTCCCTTCCTGGCCTGTGACATGCACAGAACGCTGTTAGGATTAGCAATTACGTGTGCAAAACGCCTGCTCCACACAAGCTCAAGTCATGGCAGCTTCCGTTCGGGGTGGCCCCACCACCATCGGAGGACACAAAGAGGCTGCAGTGAGCTGAGGGGTCGTGATGACCAGTGTATGACCAGTGGTTGCAAACTCAGTGCCCAGCGGGACCAGGCAGATGATGGAAATGAGAGCCAGGCTGGATGGGGGGTGCTGGGACAGACAGAAGAGTACGCAAGGATTCTGCCCAAAGGGGGTGCTGTCTCCCAGGCCCAGCCCCGGGCACCAGGCAGGAGTGCCCATCCAGGTGGCCGGGGCTTCTAACTTCTTAAAGAACTGGGAAAAGCAAGTGTTTATATCAAATCTCCTGACAACTATGTGGCAACTCTTCTTTTTTTTTTTTTAAATTATTGCCTGAACCAAACAAACATCTCTTTGGGTTGACCTGCCTGCATGGGCCCCCTTTTCCAGATAAGAGCTCGGGCTCCTCTTCCTTGTAGCCGCAGAGGCTGGTGGGTGGAAGTGTTCCTTTGCGAGTGAGTGACCATCTGTAACCCACTGTGTGGACTGGGGACCCAACTGGCTCACTGGACAGGAAGTGACGGGCTCATCGTCAGCTGAGGCTTGGACCCCATCTGGTACTGAGAGGTGGAGTGGTGGGTGCAGGGGGGCGCGTGATGCCCCCCTCTGTTTCCTTTGCCATCGTAAGACACATAGAGGGAAGAGGGAAGAGGATTTGGTATGGAGGGTGGGGGAGTGGCCTGGTCAGAGGCGACCTCACAGGGCAGTCGCCACCTCTGTGCTTCCTAGCTTCCTAGCTTCCTAGCTTCCAGGAGCGGCCCCTGTGTGGAGTCCAAGGTGGGACTTTATTTTCATTTTTTAACGCGTCTGTAGTTGTGAGTAGATGGTGCTCGCTTGTTTGTTTCCTTCTTTATTGGGACCAAATCACCCCAACAACTCCTTGGGTAGTCGAGTATGATGGGATCTGGTTTCAAACATGCTTTTAAAGTGAAGAAATAAATACAATCACGGCTTGTAAAAGGTGATCATTAGAAAATGGTCCTCGGCCCCATAACTTGAACGTAATAGCCCCGTTACGCAGGGCGATGGCTTTTCAACTGCTCCCTGCTTGTGCTGTGAGGTGGGGCTGGTGGGCAGCTCGGGCAGCTCCGTAAAAGCTTTTCCAGTCGCCATTTAACCTCCACTTACGAAGAAATAAAGCGAAATTGATGCTGATTTGGGCCTGCTTTGGGGGATATTTTTGTTCCATAAAAGCCCTTTTGCTTGCCATTTGCTGAGCTGCTCTGTCACTTCAGGAAGGGCTGCTGTTGATCAAGATAAAGCTTTATGGCCACGATATTTGCTGCTAACAGCAACCTAATGCAGCATTTTCATTTTTGTGCAATTAATGTTAACGTCTGCTACGAAAATTGTCATTAAATACCATTTTAAAATCCATTCAATTTGCATATGCAAAGCCCATTTACCATCACAGAAGATGTAGCCAGCACTTCATCACGTCCTGTCCCTGGAATGGTAGCCACTCGGTTTTATAGCAATTTAAGGTTTTTATATCGAAGGCTAGATGATGATGGGTGTCCTCGCTGAGCCCGGCGACTTCAGCTTGGCCGTTGTGTATAGGAAAACAGAGCCCCGGGACCGGCAACTGGGGGTGCCGGCGCTCTGCCTCCCACAGAGGCATGGCGTGGAAGGAGCACTGGACAGGGAGTCCACCAGCCTGGCTCCGGGTCCGGCTCTCGTCTGGTCACAACTTGCTCGGCGGCCTTGGGAAAGTCTCTTCACCTCTCTGGGCTTCTACTTTCCTGTTTTCAGTAAGGGCTTTGAACCAGGTGACTGCTCATGTCTGTATATTTCCGTATTTAAAAATATAAGCACTCCAGGTTGAGAATCCAGGCCCCACAGGCTGAGGAAGTTATGTGAACTTGGGAAGGCCAAGCAACACCTTCCTGCCTTGGCTGCCACCCTGCGGCCTCCTGCACAGGGTTTCCATGACAATGACAGGGAACTTACCAGAGAGTCCCAGGACGCCCGGTTACTACTGTAACGTCCTATGTACGGATTAGAAACAAAATTCTGGGAGGAAGGAGAGTTGGGGACAAAGCTGGGACTAGAACCCCAGGCTGACTCGGCCAGGGCTCCTCCCGGGCACCAGGCTGTCTTTGAGACGCTGGTGACCAGCACGCACAGGCCCAGTGAGCTGTGCCCAGGGGGACCCTGTGCCTCGGTGCCCCCGACAGCCTGTGACAGAAGGGCGAGGAGACACAGCGGGGGGCGGGGCAGGTGCCAGCGCTGGGGGACTGATGTGGGCATCACTGCGAAGGTTGGGTAAGGACAGCGTACAGACGCTTAGCTAGTCCAACCCAGCGGAGACTTTCCAACCCGCCTCTAGTGGCGGATTCTGGGTTTCGAGGGCCGGTGAGCAGGGAGGGAGATGTGAGGCCAGGGCAGGAAGGAAGGAGGAAGTGATGACGCTGAGCTGAACTCAGGAGAACGGCAGGTTTTAGCCTGAGGATGGTGAGAAGGGCGCCCAGAGGCACAGTGGCAGGCACTGTGGGAAACCGCGTGAGGCTCCTCAAAAAATGAAGCGTAGATTTTGCGTGTGAGCAGCAGTCCCACTCTGGGTACGGGCCCGAAGGAACTGGAAGAGGCTCAGACAGACATCGAGACCCACGTCACCCAGCATATTCACAATGGCCAACAGGTACATGCACCCCGGTGTGCATCCACAGATACATGCACACGCAAAAGGTGGTCGAGACGCACAATGAAACAGTCTCCGGCTTCAAGAAGGAGGAAATCCTGACACCTGCTCCAACGTGGATAAACCATGAGGACATTAAGGTAAAGGAGACACAAAGGGGCAAATACTGTGATTCCATTTAGTTGAGGTAGCACAGTAGTCAAATTCATCAAGGCAAAAAGGAGAATGGTGGGCACCAGGGGCGGGGGGAGGGAGGAATCGGTGAGTGTCATGAGCTCAGGGTTCAGTTTTGCAGAACGAATTGTCCTGGAGGTGGACGGTGGCAGTGGCCCCACAACCGTGTGAATGTCCTTCAATGCCACCGAGCTGTGTGCTTCGAATGGGAAATCTTATATTCTACCAATGTAAAGATGATTTGAAAAAAATAAAGAAGGAGCCGCTAAAAAGCACATCAAGTATGATGGCCTAGCCAAGAGCGGGCGTGAAGATAGAGTCAATGGCCTTGACTGTGGGCAAAGCAGGGCGCTGCCATGCTGGTGGGCCAAGTATTGGCTTTTCAGCCACAGGTATCTGGGTGGGCTCGGGGCAGCTGGACGTGCCCGGCCAGTTGCTGTGGCTGAGAGCAGGTCTATTCGTCTGTGTGGTGTGCAAACCTCTGTCATTCCGCAGCCATGGGAAGCTGTGACCCAGCGGGCTCAGGGAGCCCTGCCGCAGTGGACATCTGCTCCGGTTGCCTGCCTGCAGTTAGTTCTAGGCCCCACCCCTTCCGAGGACAGAATCCCTCTTTCTCCATCTTCTCCATTAGCCCCTGGTGATTGTGGGGATGGATTCCAACCACGCCCCCTCTAAGGAGGGGCAAGGGATCAGCCTGGCCAATCAGAGCATGAGAACCCACTGGCCTCAGCAGTTGGCGCAGAGGCAGACATGTGACCAGGACTGGCCAATCAGTGCATTTCACAAACCCTACTTGCAGTGCTTGGTTCGGGGTAGGCATGGCACAAAGTTGGACCAAAGACTCAATCTCAAGGCGTCTGTAGTTTTTACAAGCTTCCCACTGGGGTCACTAGGCGAACAGGATGGAACCGATCCTGGCTCTCTTGTTGCAGGAGGAAGGAGCTTGTCAGAGAAAGGAGCCCAAACTGGGGAGCACAGCGGGCGCTGTTACTCCTGGGCTTGTCAGTCATGTGAGCCAGCGAGTTTCCCTTAAAAAAATATCAAGGCAGTTTGAGTTGAGACTGATGACGTGCACCCACATTCTACTTTTTTTTTTTTTTAATCCTCATCCGAGGACATTTTTCCATTTTTTGTTCAGATAGAGTGGAAAGAGAGAGAGGAAGAGAGAGAGAGAGAAACATCGACGTGAAAGGGACACATTGAGTGGCTGCCACCCTCACGATCAACCAGGGCCAGGGACAAACTGCAACCGAGGTACGTGCCCTTAGCAGGAACTGAACCCGGCTCTCTCTGGACCGCAGGCCGATGCTCTAACCGCTGAGCCAAACTGGCCCAGGGCCACATTCTACTTTTACAGGCTGTCATGCATGTCAGGGTTGGGACATGGTCACATGTCGGCCCCTGAACCCATCACTGTGACCAAGGTTAGTGAAGCACACTGATTGGCCAGGCCTGGATCACCTGCCCCTCCCTGGAGTCCAGTCATGTTCCCGCCTCAATCCCTAGTTTAGGTACCACTAACCCCCCTCGCCCCATCGTCGTGAGGAATGGAGCCGAAGGTGCAGATCCTACCGTGAGCAGATCCCAAAGGTCATGTTTGGAGGGAGAGAGGGCAGTTCCTTCTTGAGCCTTCGGTCCTCCTTGTCACTGATGCGTATGTCATTGAGCTGACGGTAGAGGAGGTTCTCCTTGGCAGTTGCCAGGCCGGCTTTCACGGCCCCGCGATTCATGGCGATATAATTCCGGCTCAGCTCTTGAGGACAAGTGGGCTGCTGCTTAAACACATTCCAGTGTCCGATGGCTGAGGGCGGGGAGACACAGATCATGGTGCAGGTCAGTCTGGGCAGCGAAACCACCCGTGGTGCCCGACTAAGAAGACACGGGGCCCCGAGGGTTCTGTACCTTCCCATTAACCTGGAGCCTGCTGTAGGCCAGCCCTGCCTGGCTCCCTGGAGAGGGAGGGGTCAGGATTCCCAGAGTGTCCAGAGGGCAGCTTCATGGAGCTGGGTTAGCCTGGCCTTGACCCCCGTTGGGCGGTCAGAGCCCAGACGGCCTCTGGCCTCGGGACAAGCTTCCACACGGGGTGAGTTCTTTCCTGTTTCCCCAACACAGCCCCCTGGCCCTGGCTTGGTCCTCCCCGTCTCGCTACTCCCAGACCGTGGTTCCCACCAGGCGGTGCTGCAGGCCAGGCCCTGGGCGCTCTTCCTGGACTGTGGCCAGCCTAGGGCCAGGGCTCAAGCTCCGGACGTGCTCGCTCACCTTCGGGGACCCCTCCATCCAGCCCCCGGATGTAGAGTCCGTAGTTAAAGTCAATTCCAGGAAGACTGTAGCTTCTTTCTCGGGGCTTCCCGAGCTCGGCCTGTGGGGGGAGCACAGGGGCGAAGGCATCTCAGACCAACCGTTTGATGAGAAATCAGACAACAGGGAGTCCCCCGATGCCCGCTTTACCCCAGGCCCCGAGGGCAACCTGCAGGGCTACTAGGGTGTGGCCGACAGAGCCCTTCCGAGAGGTGTGCGTTTGGATGGGCACTGAGACACCGGCCTGGGTTACTCGTGCTAAGGGTCCAGCCAGACCAGCGGAGCCGCGGCCCGGCTGGCCCGGCGGGACGGGGTCACGCGGTCTGCTCTGAGCAGCTGCACTGGGGTCCAGTCGAGGCCTGCTGGCACAGCTGGAGGCGACCCACCATGCAGATGTGCCGCAGGGCCTGGTTCACTCACCTGGAGCCCCCATCGAGGACATCTTTCCCCCCTAACCCTGCATCCCTACCAGTGACCAGGCCCGTCGTCACCCTGGGCTGCGGGACAACTATCCTCTCTCTAAGTCTCTGGTGAACTCCTCCTTGAGCCCCCAGAGGGGTCTGTAGGAAAGACGTTACTCTGTGTATTCTCGGCCACGTTAATCCCCCCGTTTTCTAAGTAGGGAAACTGAGACCCAGGGAGGTGACCATTATGCAGGGCTCCTAAGTGATGGGGCTGGGTTTCAACGCAGTGGGTCCGGCCTCGGCGGGAGGTCTCCATCACCTGCCATGCTGCCTCTCAGCAGCTCCCCGAGGCCAGGGCCCTGTCCTGTAGGTGCTCCGATCATCGTCCTCACCCTGACGGGCACTTGCTGGGGTCCGTGCTCCAGGTACAGGAGTTGGTTTCTCACATGCTTCTCGCCCTTCGTCCTCACTCTTGCTCCTTCTTCTATCTCATCTATGTCCCCGTCCCTCTGGCTCCCAGGGACCTGAGCACGCGGGTTAGGTGATCAGGGACCACCTATAATGGCTTATCTCTGTCTCTCTTTTTTTTTTTATCCTCACCTGAGGACATTTTTCCATTTTTTGTTCAGATAGAGTGGGAGGAAGAGAGAGGGAGAGAGAGAGAGAGAAACATTGATGTGAAAGGGACACATCGAGTGGCTGCCACCCAACCAGGGCCGGGGACAAACTGCAACCGAGGTACGCGCCCTTAGCGGGAACCGAACCCGGGTCTCTCTGGACCGCAGGCCGACGCTCTAACCGCTGAGCCAAACCGGCCAGGGCTCATCACTGTCTTTGGACGAAACCCACCCCTGGGGCTGGCAGTCCGGGCCCTGCCCCTTCCAACCCCACCCGTCCCTGCAGCTTCACCTCTCATTTCTCCCCCGTGCAGGCTAGCTCACTCCCCTCGCCGAGGGCCCGCAGGTGCCCAGCCTCCTGGAACGCCCTTTGTCCCTGGCCCACGCTCCCTACTGGTCCTCATTCTTCAAGCTCTCTGGGCCCCCGAGTCCACAGTAGCCGCTCCCACACCTGACTTCGGTAACTTTTACTGCTCTGCTCATTCGGGCTTAGGACCCAAGTGGCCTGGATTTCTAAGACTGCGCATGCCAGGTCAACTGCCTGGGTGATAAATGCCTAGGATGGGCCTCTTCTGCCCCCGGCCCAGATAAGCTTCCCTGAATGTGACATCACAGGGCCCTAGGCCACCTGGGAGCACTTGCAGAATCACACAGGGGTGCCTGCTGCCGCCTGGATGGGCCTTGGTTACATGATGCTCCCTGAAGGAGCCGCTCACAAAGGACCGGTGTGACGTGATTCCGTATACAAGAAATGTCGTAAGTAGGCAAATCCGTAGAGACTGAAAGCAGATTAGTGGTTGCCTGTGGCGGGGAGGGGGAGGGGCATGGGACGATGGGCAGTGACAGCTAAGGTGTGCGGGGCTTCTTTGGGGGTAATGAAAATGTCTTGAAATTGATCATGGTGACTGTTGCACAATTCTGTGAATATGCTGGAAGCCTGTGGGTTGTGTGCTTTAAATGAGTGAATTGGGCCCTGGCCGGTTTGGCTCAGCGGTTGGAGCATCGGCCTGCGGATCAGAGAGTCCTGTGTTCGGTTCCCGCTAGGGGCATGTACCAAAAAAAAAAGTGTTAAATGAGTGAATTGGCCCGGCCAGGTGGCTCAGGTAGTGAAAGTGTCGTCCTGTGCACCAAGGGCTGAGGATTTGATTCCTGGTCAGGGCACATGCCCAGGTTTCGGATTCGATCCTGGTTGGGGTGCATATGGGAAGCAACCGATCGATATTTCTCTCTCTCTTTTGCTCTGTCTAAAATCAATTTTTAAAAAATGAGTGAATTGTATGGTGTATGAATTATATTGCTGTAGAGCCATTACAAATTACAAAGTAGTGTAATCAAGTCATTAACCGTGTGATGATCAGTTTAATATCTGACTCCCCAGGCAGACTATGAGCTCAGTCTTTAACTATTTAAGCTTAATTTTAAAACATTTTAAGTCCGGCCAGTGTGGCTCAGTGGTTGGGCATTGACCCATGCACCAGGCCACCAGTTCGATCCCTGGTCACGTCATATGCCCAGCTTGTGGGCCAAATCCCCAGTGGGGGCCATGCAGGAGGCGGCCAATGTTCTCTCTCATCGATGTTTCTATCTCTCTCTTCCTCTCCCTTCCTCTCTCTATAAAATCAATAAAGAAAAAAAATTTTTTAATGAAGAAAAACATTTAAAAAATAGACTTTAGCCCTAGCCGGTTTGGCTCAGCGGTTAGAGCATCGGCCTGCGGTCCGAAGGGACCCGGGTTCGGTTCCCGCTAAGGGCATGTACCTCAGTTGCAGTTTGTCCCCGGCCCTGGTTGGTCGTGCGGGTGGCAGCCACTCGATGTGTCCCTTCACATCGATGTTTCTCTCCTCTCTCTCTCTGTTCCTCTCCCTCCCTCCCACTCTACCTGAACAAAAAATGAAAAAAAGTCCTCTGGTGAGGATAAAAAAAAAAAAAAAATAGACTTTAATTTTTAGAGCAGTTTTGGTTCACAGCAAAATTGAGCAGAAGGGACAGAGGCTCCCCATGTGCCCCCATCAGTCTTTATGTTCACCCCTCTTTTTCCAGGGCCCAGCACAGAGGAGATGCTAGTACATAGGGGCGAATGAATGAGTGAATGAGTGAAATGCCTCCTTGGAGACTCTGTCAGTTTT
Source organism: Molossus molossus (assembly GCF_014108415.1). Classification (NCBI taxonomy): domain Eukaryota; kingdom Metazoa; phylum Chordata; class Mammalia; order Chiroptera; family Molossidae; genus Molossus; species Molossus molossus. The sequence continues at coordinate 3,610,439 of NW_023425349.1, forward strand.
TTTCCACGGAGTCTGATCAGTTTTCTCCCTCTTCCTTCCCATCTCAAACCCAGGCCCTGACCTGCAGGGCTCTGGGGCCTTGAGTCCCAGGCAGGTGCCCAGGTGCCTGGGGCCTCCGCGAGGCAGTTTGTTTGAATTCCTTCCACACGACTCGCTCTGAGCTGCAGACAAAGCTCTGGCTTCTCATTTGTTTATGAAAATGATCTGGCCTCTCTGATGACTGCCGGGGAAGTTAATTAAAATGTGACTTCTCTGGGAGAGGCCCCCTCCCTCCGGGCAGGTGCAGGTGGGCAGACTTCCAGCTGGCAGAGGAATGACAGACAGACTCAGGAGCTGGCCGCCACTCTGGGTGGGCAGAGGGGGCAGGGAGGAGGCGGGTGCCTTCCTCTTCCTGCTCTTTTTCTGGGAATCGACAACTGGCAAAGTGCATCGAAGCCTTAGGCTGCACAGATCAGCCCACTGGGAGGTGCGCTCATTTTTTTCACTGCACCAACATTTATTTTCTACCTGTTCTGCGCCAGGCCCTGTGCCCAGAGTGTGAAGGTGAACAAAGAAGATGCATAGCCCCTGCCCTTATGAAATTTATCTTCTTGCAAATAGGACAACTCAACAGATTGCCTCTAGCTCTGAAAACCCATGAGTCCTTCGGGTGAGACGAGATATTTGCAATACATGTATGTGTCAAAAGACTCTTATCCATCATATAGAAAAAGCGGCTACAGACTAATAAGAAAAAGGCAGCTGATCCTATAGAAAAATGAGCAAAAGACTTGAACAGGTACTTCATTAAGAGGATGTCCCAGTAGCCAAGAACCATAGGTTAAGGTGCTCAGTCTCTGGGACATGCAAAGGGAAAACTCAGTGCTTCCGGTGAAGGTACTTGGTGGGAACTAGACTGGTGTGACCACCGTGGAAAATTATGGAGCTGTCTTTACTAAAGCTAAACATATGCCAATGTGCCAACCTGAGAACACCCTCCTGGACCCCCAACAGAAATGAGTGCCCATGTCCACCCAAAGATACGTCTGAGAATGCCCATAGGACCTCAAGATGTGACAGCCACGTATTGGAAACAGCCCTAAATGACATCCCAGGTGGGAAAAAAGGAGTTGTGACCTATTTGTTCCATAGAATTGGTTCTCAATTGGGAGTGATTTTGCTCCTGCCCCCCGAGTACATTTAGTCATGTCTGGAGACATTTTGGGTGGTCTCAGCTTGGGAGGGGGTACTGCCCTCCATGTGGGGGTGGGGACCAAGGGGGCCGCTAAGCATCTCACAGTGCACAGGACAGCCCCACCCCCGACAAGGAGCGCTCTGGCCCGAATGCCGAGAGTACCGAGGCTGCGCGACACGACCCTCGTGAGAATGAAGAACTAGACACCGTCACAGTGGCTGTCACACACCTCCTGCAGGGAAAGGAGCCGACGCACAAGGTGGGCCTGCTCTACGGAGCCGACGTTCAAGCACAAGAATATGGTCCATCTGGTTGGGGGTCAGGGACATGCGTCCCCTTGGGGCGGGGACAGTGGCTGAAGCAGCACAAGGAAGCTTCAGGGGCACTGCCCTGCTGCCTCCTGACCCGAAGTGGGTGCCCTTTTCACCCCTTCTCCTGTGACCACGGCCGCACGGAGGAGCCACGGCCAAACAGGAGATCCGCCTTCAGACAGGAGGCACGTAACCAAGAGAGACTAAATGAACGCGGTTCTCCAGCGGGCTCTGAGCTGCAGTCTGAGACTACGGGGCGGGCGAGGTCCCATCCAGAAATCCTTGAGGGTTCAATATCAGTTTCCTCATCTCCTCTGACCTTTCCAGACGGGGGTGTCGCTCGGTAGACTGAAGGAGACGCCCCGAGAATTTGGCGAGAAGCAGATTCGGCCCCCTGGTAAAGTCTGCTCTTTGATGGGTGGGCTGGGGGCTAAAAAACTGCTGTTGCTTCAGAAGACATTGTGGGCCTGGACTGACCTGGACACAGGACAGCCGAGTCATGGCTGGGTCAGGGGAAAGGAGAGAAAGATACAGATCTTGGACGGGCATTTTGAGGAGAGCCGACCTGAAGAAGATTCTAGTGGGGTGGCCAGGGAGGCAGGGGTGCGGAGGGTTCCCGGAGGTGGGCCTTCTTCCCCATCTCGTCCAGAGGGGCTTTCCAGAACCCACAGAGAAAGTCTGGCCGACAGAGTGGTCTGCGGGTCTCTGGGCACCTCAGGGGGCCTGCGCAAAGCCAGCTGGGAACTGGCAGACAGGTACTGAGAGGAGCTGCTGACCCTGGCCTTCTACATGCAGGCAAGCCGGTTGTGACAGACGTCTGAAATTGGCTGCCACTGAAACACAAGGGCACTTAAGGCCTGACAGTGTTGGTCACCTGCTTCTCCATGGCCACCCCACTCTGATAGAGATGGACATGACTAGATGTGGTCACAAATCTCAGTTTCAATCGGCCACCCATGATCCCAAGCAGCCTGCCCTACCAGCCCAGAACAGGATGAGAGACGACCCAGAGGGAAAAGGGGCCTCCTAGCCAGCCCTCAGGATGGAATATGCAAAGGTCCTGGGGCAGCTGGCACAGATGGTCTGTTGGGCCACATGAGGGCTGGGAGCTTCTTCCCTGCACAGGGGTCTCTCAGAACCACCACACTCCCTTTGCTGCAGAAGTGAAGAAAGAAATGAAGAACAGAGTGAACATGTATTGAGCACCTCCTACATGCAAAGCTCCTGGTGGGCCCTGTGCTTCATTTAGCAGGTCCCCTTATTGCACATTTACTGTGTCCTGGGAGCTGTCTGTGCTTCTCCCTGAACTCTGCCAGCCCCACTGTGGTAGGCTTCCCAGTTTACAGATGGGAAAGCTCAAACTTAGACAGGTTGACGCTTACTCCAAGCCATCCAGGTAGCAAATAAAAGATCCGGGGTTAGACTCGGTTCTCTCGGACACGGTAGCTCAAGGCTAACCCCACAGCAGCCCCTCACAACTCAATAAGGGAGACCACTTTGGACAGATGGGGAAACTGAGGCTCAGAAAGGGAGCAGCCCAATGAACCCCTCAAGTCTCAAAGGCAAGCCCTCCTTGTGTTACTCATATTTACGGCTGAATCTAAGACACCTCGTGCAAACCCTCCAGGTCTCTTCAGAAGCACACCTTAGCACTGCGGGCACCGTGGCACATCGAAGCCCTGCAGATGTGACCCACTGGCCGAGGTCTTGTCATCGAGGTGTTAGAATCAGGGGGCCTGACCACCCTGCCCTCCTCCCCAGCCTTCAGACTGCCTTTCTCCAAGCTTCCTGTCAGACTGGCTTGGCTGGAATACAGCTCTGGGTGACAGCTGTCCCCACCAGCAGACAGCTTCATTAAACCTCATTAAGATGTCATCCCTCTCTGCCTTATTTCTCATCTCTCAGCTCTAATTAAAACCATCTCTGTCCCCGTCCCAGGGGTCCTGGGATTCTCTGGGCTCCTTCTGCACGGAAGCTCCCTCCGCTCCCCAACGTGAAGGGCTGGGCCCTAGAAACCCGCGCTGGGAACCAGGCCCCCGGCCCAGAGCCCCCTCGGAGCAGCCGGTCGCCAGCGTGAGGACCACAGGGTGTTCCAGAGGCAAGCACAGGTGGCGTCTCCCGAAAGCTGCCGCCTGCTCTGAAGTCGCCTGAGGCCCAGGAAGCGAGGCCCGGGCCCTGGACGCTTGCCGAGGCCCATTTTCCTGGGACAACTTCAAAGCAACCGACCTGGCCTCGCTACTCAAATCTCATTATTTTCACTCCATATACTGTAAAAAAATGTTAACCGGTCCCATTTTCTACCAAAGAGGCAGGAATGGGCGAGACCAGGTGGCTTTGTTTTTCGGGTGGCCTGAACTGGATCCCCTGCTGGACAAACAGGCCGGGGCCACCGCCAAAGGGCCCGGTGCGGGCGCTCTAGGCCGGCCTTTTGCCATGAGGAGCTGTCCACGCAAGAACCTCTCCCACGTCCTGGCAGCCACTAGACCGTGGCTCGTTGACCCGGCCCCGCGTCTAAAGTAGATGAATGTTTGTTCGCCCGTTGAAAAGCCCCTGTTCCCCTTCCTGCATCCTATTAAAGCGTAGTTAGGTGAAATCCCACAGTTACGGCCTGGTAGTTCTTAAATAAATATCTGTGTACGTCCCCCGCGCATGCACACACACGCGTACGCCGCGCCCACGGAGCGCTAGTTCATTATTGTAAAACAACTTAAGATCCTCGAATGAAAAGCACAATATAAATGCAAATTGTGATCATGATTAGCATAGAGAATATTTATTTATTTCCATAATGAGAGCCTCGGATAAACAAGCATGTGAAATAGGTACGTTACACAGGAGGGGCTCGACCGGGGCTCCACAGCCGGCTCAGGAGCGCGACCCCGGCCAGTGGCCCTGGAGCGCCACGCAGTGACACAGAAGCCACAGACAAGGAGACCACATCCACGTGGGATCCAAGGCAGATAAAATAACGTCAAGTGAAAAAAAGCACAGCGGGGGTTAATTATACACAGACTCCTGTTGCAGCCAGGTAAAAAAAAAAAATTCATTGAAAAACACACTGGAAGAAAACGCAAGCAGATTGTGAGGGCGTGTAGTTAGAGACGGGGGCCTTTTGGGAGGGTGGGGTGGGATTTTACCCTTATAATTAAAGAAGCCAAAAGGCAGAGTTACGTCGTGAGTTTCTGTGTTAATGTACCCGCCCAGGGTCAGAGTCGAGGTTCTTCCCCAGCGTCGGTTTAACTCCGCTGCGGGTTTATAATGGGGCTGAGGTGCTGCTGCAGGGCGGAGGAGGGGCCGCGGGGGAGGCCCCAGGCCAGGCGGCAGGATAGGGAAGCCGGCGAGTTAATGTCACACAGAACTGAGTCCCAGCTCTGCCACTTCCCGGGTAACCTTGGGCAAGTCACTTAATTTGTCTTGTCCCCGTTTCTGGACTGTCAAATCTCCGCAGGCCACACGGAGCATTTAGCGGTGTCTGGCCCAGGACGCGTGCTCAGTGCGCGGTGGTTTCTGTCACTGCTGCTGTGGGCAGGACTGAAGCAGCCCCAGGGCCCCGGCCCAGCCCCCCTCGCCTTGCCGGCTCCTCGGGCCTGTGCTGCTCTGGCGTCCTCCGGGGCAGCCCGGCCCCCTCGGAGCTGCCTGGCCCGTTGCGGTGGCTGATGTATGGCCCTTGCGGTAGGAGGCGGTCACGGTGACAGGGCACCAGCGTTCCCTCCCCTCCCCCTCGACAGCTTGAAACCAGGTCCTTCATTTGCATTTACATGATCTCGCTGTGCAGCTTATGAGATCGAGAGATTTATTTGCTACTTAGCTTGATGTTTGATTACACTCAGAGAAGGCGCGCGGCAGACGCAGACGCATCGCTCGGAGCCCCGGCCTCGGGGGGCCGGTAACTCAGCGGCAGGTTTAGGCGGATGAGGGGGGACGCGCTGCGTTTTGAAAAAGGCAAATGTGAGACATTGGAAGAAACAATCACCATGATTTGGATTTTAAAAAAGAAAGAGAGAAAGAAAGCAATAAAAAACGGCTAGGTGTCATCCACGATTATGAACTGGCCTACGTCACTCTTAGGAAGAGGCTCATTGTCCTGGGGAACAAACTCCCAGAAACTTCAGGGTAAATCAGAAAGAGGTTGTTTCTCCAGTGCAGGGACGGGGTGAAGGCCGACCCCGGACATCGGTGTGGCTTTGGAATCTGAATGTCTGGGTGGGCCCTGGATCTCCAGTTCCACCCATGTGACCTGGACATAGTTACTCGACCTACCTGCACCCCAAGTTCCTGATTGATAGAACGTGGAAAACACCCCCCTCTTAGGTTCACGGCTGAGATGAGTGAACGAGGGGGTCTCAGCACCTCAGTGGACACAGGGCGGGTGCCCAGGAAGTAAATGGAGGTATGATATGGGGATGACTAGCTGTTCTCTGAAGACAGGAGGGATACCTCGATACCCCGGACAGACAGAGAGCACTGTGGGGTTGGATCCCAGCCCTGGGGGCAGCCCTGGCTCATCTTCCTAACAGCCCCAGCCGGGTATCACTAGACACCAAACGCTGTGGCCAGCCTGCACCCCGACACGTGCTGGGTCCCAACAGAAATCACTGAGCACGTGATTGGGCTTTGACAGTTAGTGCTGAGCAACATGAGCTTGGGGCCACACCACCCAAGTTGGAATTCTGGCTTCTCAGCTCTGTAACCCTGAGCAAGTTACTTGACCTCTGAGCTTCAGGTTCCTTGCCTATAAAACAGGCATAATGAGAGGGAGGGCCCAGCTCAGGACTGCGGGAGCAGCTCACAACTCAGAGGAAGTTCTAAGCAGAGGGCCTGGAAGGTTCCTATAAAAAGCAGTCCTACCAGCCAGTGGTCCTCATGAGCTTCTCCATGACTGTGACCTCTCAGCTACTTTGTCATTGGTGTGAACAGACAACTAGCTATAAAATTAACATGTCCTTTGGAAGGTTTTTCCAAAGTTAAACGTAGAATCACCAGTTGAGCCAGCAAATACCCAAAGGAAGGGGAAACAGGTGTTCGAGCTAATCTATGCACACACAGTTCACAGCGGTGATGGTCGTGAGAGCCAAAAGATGGAGACCACCCGAACGTCCACCAGCTGACAAACGGAGAAAAATGCGGTCTGTCGTTTGCAGTAGAATATTACGCAGCCATGAAAAGGAATAAAGTACTGGCCCCTCCTCCCACGTGCGTGAGCCTGGAAAACGTATGTCGAGGGGAAGACGCGAAAGGCCGCACATCGTAGGATTCGATTTATGTGAAAGGCCAGGAGAGGTCGATCCACAGGTGAGTGCCGAGGGATGGGGGAGGGGAGAACGGGGCTGACTGCTCAGCAGGTGTGGCGCTTGCTGTTGGGGGTTACAGCCGCCCTGGCGCGAGACGGAGATGGTGATTGCCGACCGCTGTGATGGTGCTGAATGCCACTGAGCGGTGTGCTTAAAATGGCCGATGGTTCATTTCATGTGAATTTTGCCTCAGTAAAAAGAAAAACTAGTCCGTCCACAGGAAGGGTATGCCATGCCTCCAACCTGAGCAATTTAGGAATCTCTTCTCTCTGTCTATTGGGATGGGAAAGGAAAGAAATGTGGTCTCACTGTGGGGCAGCGTGGTAAGAAAACATCGCTCGATCTTAAGGAAGCGAGACTGTGTGGAAGTAGGGTGGGGGGCTCTAGGCTGGGACCGGAATATTTAGGGTCAGGTCCCATCCGGATCTCGTAGCTGTGATGGCCTGCCCGGTGGAAGTGGGTGCAGGTGTGTCTGTTGGAGGCTTCTGAGGTCTTCGAATATTTTTTTTTAAGAGAGGCCCAAGGACCAGTGAGACACGATGGATTTCACCTCCCATCGCGCCCCTCCTTGGCTTCGTGTGGACTTACTTTGGAAGGCTGCTATGGGGAGGGAGGAGGAGCCCTGGACTGGGAGTCCAGAGCCCAGGGTGCTAGCACTTGCCACCTCGTCTGTCCATGGACATACTGGAGGTCAGTGGCTTTCCCTCTGAGTGCCACAATTCCTCGAGGTGCAGAGAGGAGCTTGGGGAACCTCGGGGGACAAGCAGCAGAGACTCCCAGGAGCAGAAGCCCTCATCCCGACCTGGCCCGACGATGCTGTGATACTGGTGTGATTTATCCCCATGTCCACGTGGAGTTCTGTGGCTTTAAAAGAAAAAGAGAATCACTCAACTAGGCCATGTCAGAGGGCCTCTGCAGCTCCCCCTCGGTGTGGACAGATGGGTTCGAATCCGCACGCTGACCTTCCTTCCCTGTGTGACCTCTTAGCGGCTCAGCTTCTCACTGTGCGTGAAACAGGGACAACCACCCCTGCACCCCCACCTCAGGGTGTAAAGACGAAATTTAGATGAGACCACGACGTAAACCCGCAGAGGAGGCGACCAGCTGGGAGGGGCTCCTCCTTCCCCCTTCCTCTCCAGGGGGCCGCTCCTTCTGCAAAGGAAGGAGCACCTTTGAGCCTCCCCTGACGAGGTGTCCAACAGGAAAGGGGGAAGTTTCTGGACCGCCGAGAAGTGATAAACAGACAACGTGGTCTCCTCCACGGAGGTGGGGCTGACAAGAGAAGTAAGTGGCATCTTCGTTTGGTCATTTGGTCAGGTCAGTTGCCAAGGGTCAAAACCAGGGGCACAGACGCAGCAGAGTCAAGAAAGGGGCTCCCTACCAAAAAAAAAAAAAAAAAAAAAACAAAATAAAAAAGGAAAGAGAGAAAGAAAAAGCACAGAGTGTGATCTATGTACTTTTCAAAACTTAAAGCAGAAATCAAAGGAAAACGGGACTGTTTTAAGTTTTGACAGCTGCGGGGATCATTCTGTTTGGTTACTCTATTTATGTTTTCATTTTCTTTATAGATTCATTGAGAATCGGATCATGTAATAGGGAAGAAAAATGTTCTGTGTCCCCCCCCCCCCATAAACCCTTGTTCCTTCCCGAGAACAGATAAAAACGCCAGCTCCAGTGACTTTGGTTTTGATGTATATTTCATAACATCTCATTGATTGTAAGTTTTATTTCCGTGTCAATAAAAAACTGGCATGGTGATAAAGGAGAGGAAGTTTAACACAGAACGGCAGCTGACCTGTTAGCCTGGCAGGTTGCAGAAGCTGGGACGCGGCCACACGGCAGAGCCCGCAGCAGAGCGGCTATGCTTCCGGCCCAGCTGGGCGGCTGGCGGGCCGGGTCCCTCCCTGCAGCCTGAGTTGTTTTCCAACTGGTCTTGGAACCACTTTACAGGGAAGGTGACGGGAGGGCCTAAGCAATGCTCCTATTTACGGCAGAGGTGGCAGCCGCTTACGGGGCCAGGGCACTGGGCTTGGTACCTGGAGAAGACGAGGTGCATGATAATCTGGCCGTGGAGGGAGGAGTGGAGGGAGGGAGTGCGAGGATTTGGGCTGATCAAGGACAAAGACATGCCCACGAGAGGCGTTCACACGCGTGCTTCGTCGATGTGCTTGGCCGGGAGTGGACAAGAGGGAAGTCCTCACTATGAGAGACTGTCCAGGGACTTAGGAGCGAGGGGCCACCGTCCAGAAGGGGGGAGGGCAGGCAACTGCAGCAGAGAGGGAGCAGGGGAGGGGCTCGGGTGTCCGGGTGACGCTGTTCAGGGCAGGGCAGGAGTGTCTGGGTCTGAGCCCCGAGAGCAGCAGATGTGCCTTGGGCTCTTGTCAGTTTGAGGGGTATGCGAAGCAGGGGGCCCTAGATGGCTAAAAATCTGCTCCTTTGGGCTTTTTTTTTTTTTTTTTAACAATTGTATGTGTCAAAATTTGAGTTTTGTCTGGCGGGCTTTTGAGCTAACAGGCCTCAGCCGACTCGGGGGAAATAGACAGGCAAGGAGCCACACACAGGGCGGTCTTCAGCTCCCACGGAGTGCGGGCCCCGGGGATTCCAGCCTCACCACCACCCTCTCTTCCCGCTTCCAGCCGGTGGTCTCCTTTCAGTTCAGCCCCTTGAACGGCCCACGCGAGACGCGTTCAATCCCCTCCCCATCCTGCCCTGTTCCTGGGCCCCTGACTCCGCGTTACGGGTCCCCTCCTTGGGAAAGACCCGAGACTGCAGCCCGTTAGGAACCCAGCGGACGGATCCCGCGTGTTGACTGTCCTGCCCACCTCATCACAGCTGCTGGGTCCTCGGGGGCTGGGGATGCTCCCTGCCGCGCTCGCTCAGCTGCATGCCGGCCGCATGATGCAGAGGCAAGTCCGTGCCACCCACCGAGGCGTCCCCATGCCTGGCACACAGCGGGCCTTCAGCACGCGTTTCCGGAATGCCCAGGTGACTGGCGCGGGGCAGGGACCTGATCTCTGGAAGTCACGGAAGCAGCGTCCCCCTGCCCCCAGGCCTGGGCCACCGGGGCAGGTCTTCCCGAGCAGGGTACGGAATCTATGCCCAGATTCTGCAGGGCACAAGGTGGAGACCTGTCCTGCCCCACTGTGGGCGTCGGACAGCAGGACCACACTGGGTCTCTGACGGGTGGGAGACGGGAGGCCAATCCAGGAGGGCAGCCTTGAGGTGGCTCCCTGCTTTCTCTGGCCTTGGCGTTACCATCTGTAAAACGAGGGGGCAGAGCTAGTTTTCCTTGGGGCCCCCTCCGGCACTGCCTAGCTCCACATCGGAGATCTACGCCATCCGAGTCTTCCGTCCAGAAGGCAGAGTGCATGCTGGGAAAGCGCTCGGCCGGCCCGGCCCAGGCTCCCGAGTCTACTCTCCCACGGGTCAGCTCACTGCCCAGTGCCGCCCCAGCCCCAGATCTGGCGCGAGGGAAGGATACTCGACGCCCGCACGCGGTAGGCCTCACTGATGTGTGCAGGACGAGTGGCCGTCATCATCAGAGAATGTTGCCGCCACCTGGCTGTCTCCATCTGCAGCACCTGTGCCTGGCGCGTGCCCACCTGCCCACAGGCACTCAGCCCGAACCACAGGGCAGAGCCGATTGGGCTGCCCTGGGCTGGAACTCCACCCCTGGCCTCTCTAGGCTCACCCCTGGGTTTGGGAGGGGTCCCCAGATGCTGAGCTGCACCAAGTACAAGGAATGTGATCACGTGTTTGAAGAATGTGACAATGACCTTGGAGCAGGCAGACCCAGCCCGTCCACCAGGGCCTCCAGGGCACCGCCACCGGCTCGGTAGCCAGGACCGAGCACTGAACACGCCCGGGCTCAAGGCTGGGAGGAGGGAGTGAACCCGGAAAGAGGAGGTCTCGGCACCCCTGAAGACGGTCTAGCAGAAGACAGCTGAGCAGTGAACCGAGGACGAGGGCTGTGCATTGGCTCCTTTGACGGAAGAGGGTGGCGTCACTAGGTAAAGATTTCAAATACGTGGCGTCATTGCTACGCATGAAATCTGTTTGTACTTAGCTTTCAGTCTTGGAAATCACCAAACCCTGTGCTGCTCCTACAATTAATCACGACTTAAGAGTGAGAATACCCATTATTGTAAAAGACTCCAGTAATGGTCTGGATCCAACTTATAAAACAGACAGAATTGATAATAATTCTCCTCTTCTCTGCACAAAATCAGGAAAGCAAGTCCCACTCGATGGCCGGAGTGAACGCTTACAAATGGGTGCAGACCAGCCTGTAATTACCGAACCAGAAAAAGAACAGCATTTGGTAATGAGTGACAAGCCGCCGAGCGGAAATCTAATTTGGTCTAATTAAGCAGCCTTTGGTGAGGATTTGTCTTTAGATGAGAAGAGGGAACGAAGCAGATCTAAATGCAAATGAACTCCATCGTTTTGGGTTAGAGGCAGGCTGAGATGAGTGTCTTCTCTCCTTCGTTAGAAGACGCGCCCGCCCCTGTCACCTCGGCGTGCTGGGCCCCACCTGCCTCGGGGGAGGCTCACTTATTTTGTCCCTTGCCTCTCATCTCTTTTCAAACAGGGCACCTCGTGCCGACGGAGCTGCCAGGAGCTCTTGCTTATTCAGGAGCAAATTTTATCCTGCCCAAAGTAATAAAAGCCAGTGGTGTTGCTTGTTAAAGGAGTCTGCTGGGTTCTCTGAGTGCCCCTTCTGAAGTCGAGGAGTGAGCATGCCCAGCGCCACTGGCACCGACTGAGCAGTGGGGGGAAACCAACCCTGCATTCCGACTGCGCGGTGGCCCCGGGACCCGCCCGAGGTCCCCTGGGTGCTGTTCGATTGAAGGCCCGAGGCTGGAGTGCCCGCCTCGCCGGCCGGACCACGGACTGATCATCGGACCGGCGGATTCTCTTTGGATGCTCTTGGGCCCACGGAGGATAACGACGCACGTCTTGCCCCACCCCAGAATGCCTGCAGCAGAGCCTCAGCTTCCTGTGGCTAATCTGGGGTAAGCAGAGAGCATCTTCAACTTCGAGAGTTCTCTGGGCAGAAGGGCCACAGGGTTCAGAGAAGCCCACTGTGCTCATGGTTAGGGTTTATTGTAACAAAAGGAGCCGGACTCGACTCAGGAGTCAGGAGACACCAGGTACAGAACGTCCAGTTGTCCTCTCCCCGTGGAGAGCGTTGACTTCTCCCATTGTCAACCAGGGGGGCAGTGCCCACTAACTATCGCAGCCAGGGAAGTTCCTGCAGCCTTGGGGTCCAGGGTGTCCGGGGAGTTGCCCTCATGGACCCCGCTGACCACTCACACGCTTGAGCTTCGTCTCCAGCCCCTCCCATGGTCATCGTGGACTGAGCGGCGTGGTCCAGGGCCCCCAGTGAACAAGACTCATCCAGCCCGACGTCCGAGGGCTTAGACGTCAGAGGTTCACCTGCCAGGATCTGGCCAGGCCTAGTCCTTCCTCTGGCATGTGCGGGGTGTGGCCAACCCAGACCTGCTGAGTCACCCCTCGGCTGCCCACTGGCTGAGCCTGTCTCCCAGCCACCCGCGGGGAAGTGGAACAGCCCGAGACCTGGCAGGAGGGGTAGATGGGATGGAGAAAACAAAACGGCGTCCCTCACACTGACTCTGTGAGCTCCCATCTTTGTCTTCTGAGCTTTCGGAGAAGCCGAGAACCTTGTGGCGTGTCACCCAGACAGGAAGGCGTGGAATGAGCCAGGGAGCCGGTGGCTGTGCAGACCCCCCTCTGTGACCACGGGGTCAGGCCGAGAGCGCCCACGCCCACGCCGCCTGCCAGCCAGCAGCCTCCTGACTTTGCCACGTGAGTTCAGCCGTGTTCTCCTCGCCCTGCCTTGGCATTCAGAATGCCCAAGAGAGGGCGCCAGGGAAGGGGCCTAAACCAGACCTGGGGCGACGGAGGTACAGAGAGAGCACCCTGCAGAGAGACATGGAAACAGGGGAGCAGGGATGCCCTCTGCTCGTGAATACTATTATCAGTTAAATGTTTGTGTCTTCCCAAGACTCAGAATCCTCAACGTCACGGAGTTCGGAGGCGGGGCCTTCGAGAGGTGATTAGGTCACGAGGGTGGAGCCCTGATGAAGGGATTAGCGCCCTTACAAGAAGACAGAGAATTAGCTCGTTCTTTTCCCAGCATGTGTGCACACGGGAGAAGCCAGCCATCTGTGAGCCAGGCAGAGGGCACTCGCCAAGAACAGAGAGGGCAGCTGTCAGGACCCTCCGGACTCAGTGCCAACACCAGACCCTTGAGCTGCAGGGCTCAAAGGTGACTCGGTGCCAGGAGAGCTGCCGGTGCAGTTCCACGTGGCTTCCATGTTCTTCCTGCTCCCACACTGTCCCCCTCCCCCGCCAGCTGCCCGGACTTCTCCCTCGACCTGGCCACTTAAGACTGCCGTGGACGCCCTGGCCGGGTTGCTCAATGGTTAGAGCATCGGTCTCCGGACCAGAGAGTCCTGGGTTCGGTTCCCGCTAAGGGCATGTACCTCGGTTGCAGCTTGTCCACGGCCCTGGTTGGGGTTGTGTGGGTGGCAACGAGTCCATGTGTCTCTGTCACATCAATGTTTCTCTCTCTCTCTTCCTCCCTCTCTCCCTCTTGCTCTTATCTGAAGATAAATGCAAAAATGTCCTCGGTTGAGGATTAAAACAAAAAAGACTGCTGTGGACAAGGAAGCTGAGCCCCAAGGTGCGCTTCCTCCCTGCCCCAGTGTCCCCTGGGCAGGGAGGCTGGAACCAGCCTGGGGTCCTGTGATGTTCCCCACTGCAGACCAGCCTCAGATGGGGGCCCAGTGGGGGAGGGAGCCGTAAACACAAACACGGAAAACGTGTCCCGAGGCCAATTTGCCTGTGCCCCTCGGTGCGTGCCCTCCAGGCAGGCTGTCCCGGACACCTGGGGAATCTGAGGGTCCTCTCGAGAGTCCCAGGAAAGCAGAGTCTAGAGGGCAGGGGACACCCTGCAGGGGAGAAGCTGAACCTCTGCTTGGAAGCTTGGACGCGATCCCCTCCCCGCCCCAGCCCCCGGCCGCTCATGCCCGCCCCTCTGCTGGCAGCAGCCCCTCATTCGGGGTTCTCCCCCTCCGACAGGGCAATAGTTTAGAGTGTTTGTCCCAAATGATGCACTTCCTTAACATGAAGCCGTCTCAGGACAGAGCATCGTGTCTGTTCTGCACCCCAGAATTCCCTTAAGAAATCAAATATAATCCTCTTTAAGGAGCTTTAAATAATTTTGAGCTTTCTTACTGACTTATTAAAAACGCAGCTTAAAACCTGCCTTCAATGCAATCCTTTTACAAGGGTCAGGGATATACAGTTGGAAGAAAGCTGATTAGAAGATGTGTCAGAAAGACAGAAGCAGTCAGACCCCGTTTTGACTCTTGTGGAGAAAACGTCCTGTGGCATCTCCAATGCCCCTCAAGCAGCCTGCCCTGGGACGGGCATGCCACTCTCCCTGCCTTCGTCCCTCACGCTGCGTGCCCACGCGTCACTCACACGCAGAAAAATCGCAGCCACAACCTCCCTGTGTTTGCAGCCCATTCCCAGCGGCCTCATCTGCAAGCCCCCCTCTGGTCTTAAAGGCGGTCTTTTCTTAGAAAAAGCCTTTGTTAAGAGCTTCAAAGGGCTTCGAGCGTTCGGAGGGTGGCCTTTGATCCCTGGCATCCTCAGCGAGGGGAACCAGCTGTCCTGATGCACTGTGCGGCGTTTACCCCGTGTCACCGGAGCCTCGCTCCTTCCTGGATGGATGGAGCCAGAGTCACAGTGTGATCGTTTTCATGTTTGAGCGAATGAGCGAATGCAGCGAAGGAACGGTGCCCAGGCCGTCCTCCGCGTATGACTGCCCAGCAGAAAGCCACACAGAACAGGGACTAGAAGCCCACCCTGTTCCGGGGACGGGCATGCCCTGGACCACCTGAATTCCCTACTGAAATAAACCAGATGCCAACCTTTTTTTTTTTTTTAATCCTCATCTGAGGATACTTTTCCATTTTTGTTCAGATAGAGTGAGAAAGAGAGAGAGAAGGAGCGAGAAACATTGATGTGAGAGGGACACGTCGACTGGTTGCTTCCCGCACAACCCTGACCAGGGCTGGGGATGAACCGCAACAGAAGTATGTGCCCTTGACCAAAATCAAACCCTCGACTTATCGGTTTACAGGCCGATGCTCTAACTGCTGAGCCAAACCAGCTAGGGCCAACATGCCAATCTTAAAATGCGAACTGGGCCTTGTTTTCAACGAAGCAAGATTTTCATAAAGGCAAATCCTCACAAGAGACAATCCCAGTTCTGAGAAGGGATCTGACGCAGGCGCCTGACTGCGGGTCCAGAGCAGGGCACAGACTCCTGGGTTTGTCAGAAGAGGCGCCAGCTCCCATCACAAGCAGGAGCCAGGCACTGGTGCGGGGAGGCTCCCGGCTCGCGTCCACGGACCACCCTGTTCCCGCACATGGGTTTGGACTAGAGGGGCTCTCCGGACCCTGGAAGTCACCCGCCGGTGCCTTGTGCAGGTGTGCGAGCCATGACCACCTGCCTGGCTGAAATCCAAGCTGCCACTCAGCTGAGTAAGCTTGAGCACCTGACTGCACCCCTCTTGGCCTCAGTCTCCCCAGCTGTAAAATGGGGATGCTACACAGTAACTGCCTCTGCGGGATGCCGTGAGGATCAGAGAAGAGAAGGCCCGTCAAGCACTGGACTGGACCATGCGACATGGTTTTGTGGGTCCAAACGGGGAAAACACTGGCACCTTCATGTGGTTCGGCTCAGTACGTGGCCCTGTGCCCGCATGCACCAAACCCGCGGCAGAAGGAGCCATCATCATGGCCATGTTCACATCTGCCCACGCCACGAGCACGCACCCACGTACGCCATAGAGCCAGCCACAGCCCTGGCCACGCTGCTGCGCTGTGCTCACTCCACAGTCAGGAGCCTCGCAGATATCTCCCTGGATAACCCGCCGTCTGCCCACAGCAAAGTCCGAGTGCCATCGCCTCGCGATGCTTCACAGACAGTACCAGGTGTGTGCCAGGCGCTGGGCCCAGCAATGGGGACAGTGAAGTGAAGGACACAATTCTTGGTCTCCCAAAACTTGTCCTTTCCTGAGGTACAGAAAGAAAGGTGGCCCTGGGGTAGGTGGTGGGAGCCGTGACCGGGCCCTGCCCCGTGGCCAGACCTAGCAAAGAAAAAACGCAGAACAGGCCATTCGATGCAAGTCGCGGAGGAACGATGCATGTTGCGTTAGTATGAACACGGCCGCACATCGCAGGAACGTACTCAGTCCTCGCTGTCTGGCATCCGAGGTGAACTGGGCGGCGGTGCTGTCTGGCAGCCTTGCTGGGTGGGGATGACACAGAGGACACCCCAGTCCATGCTCAGAAGAGGGCCCAGGGCTGCTGTCCCCTCACCAGAAATCACCTGGAATCGAGCGTTGACCCCTGGGCACATTATCAAGTGATTGGGGCCCACGCACGTCTTCGTCCGTTTGGGCTGCTACGAGGGAACACGGTAGCCTGGGTGCTAAGATTGGGAGCCAGTAGGCTTGGTGTCTGGGGAGAACCCACTTCCGGCGGCACACTGCCAACGGCTCGCTGTGTCCCCACAGGGCGGCAAGAGGGTGAGAGAGCTTTCACAGGGGCACTAGTCCCATGCGTGAGGACCCACCCTCACAACCTGATACCTTCCCAAAGGTCCCACCTCCTAATACCACCACCTTGGGGGTTCAGATTTCAACACTTCTGCCCGCCCGTGTGGCTCAGTGGCTGAGCATCGACCCCTGACCAAGAGGTCACCGGTTTGATTCCCGGTCAGGGCACATGCCCAGGTTGTGGGCCAGATCCCCAGTGGGGGGCATGCGGGAGGCGGCCAGTCGATGTTCTCTCTCATCGATGTTTCCATCTCTGTCCCTCTCCCTACTTCTCTCTAAAATCAATAAAGAAAAAAAAAAATTTCAACACTTCTTTTGGGTAGAAATTATACACCCTGGCAACAGGACGCCCCTGCACAAAAAGACCTTCCCTCCGTGCCAGGGCTGCTGTAGGAACCGGGTGAGAGAGGGCTGGAAGCATGCAGTGCAGGTGTGGCCCTTCGTGCGCGCACAAAGCAGAGCTGCTATCACTGTGATTCCTGCACGTGAGATGCCTTTGAAATGCCCACTTTTAAAAAATGACAGAGCATGCCCTGGCTGGTGTTGCTCAGTGGTTAGAGCATCGACCTGTGCACCGAAGGCTCAGGGGTTTTAGTCCCGATCAAGGGCACGTACCTGGGTTGCAGGTTCGATCCCAGGCCCTGGTCGCAGCACATGCAGGAGGCAACTGATTGATGTGTCTTGTCTCACATTGATGTCTCTCTCTCCCCCTCCCTCCCTTCCACTCTCTCTCTGAAAATCACTGGAAAAAATATCTTCGGGTGAGGATTTATCGACAAATAAATTTTTTTAAAAAATGATGGAGCCACTAGTGGACTTGAATCAGGCCTGTAGAGGGAGCCGATGTCAGTCCTGGTTTGGATATTTCATTATTATTTCAGGTGCTACCGCTGGGGGAACGGGGTCGAGGGTGCCAGGCACCTCTCTGCACTCTTTCTGCAACTTCTTATGAGTCTATAATTATTTCAAAATTAAAAGTTAAAAGAAATGGAGCCCGTGAAACACACTTCATATTAGAGAATGTCGACGCTGGTAGAGGGGGGCCGGACTCTGCAGAGGACTCTCGTTCTCTGGGACACGGAGCAGCCTGTGTGTCCCCTCCTGCCCCCCCATCCGTGGCCATGGTATTTTCCTTCATTACGCCAGCGCCTCAGAAGTAAACCTCTCTAATTTCCTACACCACAGCTATTTATTTAAATGCTAACTCACATTATGAAGTGATAATCCACACGCGCAGGAGATAATTTATGAAGCATTTAAATTAAGAGGAGCAGCTAATTGGGAGCATGTGTCTTATAAGCCTTGCTAACACCAGAAAACTACAAATTAGGGGGGAAAGGGAAGGTATTTTTATCTTGCTTTTATCTTCTTTTGGGAGGCACTTGGGGGGAAATGATCTCTGACTTCACAGGCTGGTCCCCCAGCCCCTCTTATGGCTGGTGTCTCTGCCCTGCTCACAGAGCCCTCTTGACGCTCCCCACCAACCCCTTTTTTGATAAGGGAGCATCTTTTTTTTTCTTTTCTTTTTCTTAGAAAGCTTCTCAGCTTGATTACAAAGATGCAATTAGCAAAGATTGTTACTGTTCAGGTACTGACGGCTGATTGGAGAGAGGAAATTTGGAGGCAGGGGAAATAAAAATCTGAAAATAGGTTTCCCTTAATAATTACTTTGGATTTTCCTTTGGAAAAGGCGGCCTGGGTTTATGTACATAGGCTGGGAGTTAGATGTGAACACGAGTTCTGTGCGTGTGTGTGCGTGTGTGTGTGCATGCTTGTTCAGAAGCACCCGTGTGTGTTTGTGCGTTTATTTTTGCCAAGGACTTAGGTGAGCACCTGCTAGGTGAAAGGCACTGGGGACGGAGCAGTGAGCGAGCGGACGAGATACCACCGTGTCCGGTCACGCGGCGCTTCTGTTCTAGCCAGAAAGGCAGGCATCACAGGAGGACGCATTTCATTATTCCTGAGACAAGTCTTAGAAAGAGCAGCTGCTTTGGGGGTGCAGATAGGGGGGTTGTAGCCTGGTCTTGAGCCATCAGGGTCTTCGCTGAGGGACAGGTATTTGAGTCGAAAGCTGCAGGGTGAGAAATAGCTGGGTGAAAATGAACGGAGCCAGGGGCAGGCACTGGGGGGGAACGGGGCATGGGCCCCACGGGCCACGTTCCAGGGAGCGTGTCCTGGCACGAGGCTGGAGTGAGAGGCACGACCTCGTGCAGGGAACATGTGGGGCAGTGGCCCATATTAAGGGCTCTGGTCTGCGATTCTGAGGCAGTGAGGGACCCTGAAGGCCTTTCAGCGGGAGGGGAAGGGCGACTCCATAGCATCTGCATTTGCCGTGTGGCCCTTAGCCCAGAGCACTGAACTCATGGGGCTTTGTGAAGGATGTGCCCCTGCTCACACCCAGGAGGACGCTACTCCACATAGGAGAAGAGCAAGTGTCAGCGAACAGGTGGAGAAACTGAAACCCCGTGCACCGAGGGTGGGAATGCCCAATGGTGCAGCCACCGTGGAAGGCAGTGTAGAGGTTCCTCAAAAAATTAAAAACAGAACCACCCTGTGATTCAACAGTCCACATCTGGGTATGCACCAAAGAGAACTAGGAGTGGAGTCTCGAGGGGGTATTGAGCACCCGTGTCCCTAGCAGCCTTTTCACAATAGCGAGACAGTGGAAGCCACCGACACGTCCCCTGACGGATGAATGGATAAGCGAGATGTGGTCCGTCCGCAATGGAATATTATTCAGCCATAAAAAGGAGGAAAATCCTGACACCTGCTACAACATGGGCTGAACCTTGAGGGCGTTATACCGAGGGAAATGAACCAGGCACCAAGGGGCAGACGGTGTATGGTTCCGCTTACCTGAGGGGCCGAGAGAGGTCAGATTCACAGGGACACGAAGGGAGTGCTGGGCGCCAGGGGCTGGGGGCGGGAGAAACGGAGCGCGATTCGTGGGGACAGTTTCGGTTTTGCCAGATGAAGAGTCCTGGAGGCGGAGGGAGGTGACGGCTGCACCACGGTGTGAGTGTCCTTGACATCACCTAGCTGTGCACTTCAAAATGGTTAAGCTGGTAAGTTTTCCTATGAGTGTTTTTAGAATAATTTTAAAAGAAAAAGAAAAAAGGATGTTCCCAGCCCTGGGACACTTGCCTGTGACAAATGTCATTGGTTCACTTGGATCAAAGAATGAGGGCTGAGGAGGAGCCTGAGGGTGGTCTCTCCCTTCCACTGGGTGAATCCTTGGGTGTGATGAGGGAGGACCAGACAGGCTTCTGGAAGAGGCCCCGAGGGCTGGGGGAGCTATAGCTCGTGAGGGGCTCCCTCAGCCCGGTGTCCTGTGCCAATCCCAATAGTCTCTTTCCCAGGTTCTTGGTATGCAGAACATTGCTCCTACAGCCGGGAGGGCAACGTAACATTCAGTACCAGGTGGCGGGCTTGCAGAACGGTCCCGTCCCTGCCCACGAGCCCCAGGATCTGCATCCCTCTCGGGACTCGGTTTGCAGGCGTGTCTGGCTGCGCCCGGCAGAGGCGTGGTCATCCGTGGGCAACCTGGATTTGTGTAAACCAAGTGGTTCTCCGAAGGAACTCTGGGGTGGGGCCAGCCACCCTTTGGAATCACCTGGGAGCTTCTAGTGAGTGCTAGATACGCTGCACCCTAGATACGCTGCAGTCAACTCTCCTCTGTAACCTTGCGTTAGAGCCGCTCATCTGGCGTTTGCGGGCTCGGCAGTCAGTCAGATCCACAGATCCACGCAGACAGAACGCTCTCAGTCGGGTGAGGGCCCTTCCCCCGGCCAGTTCGTAAGATGCCTCCTGTTGAACTGCTTTTATTTTTTCTTTTTCCTCTGTTGAGTTTTTATGTCTCCTCGTGCCCTTGGCCTAATTCTCTGAAAGCTAACAGCTCAAATGAAGGGCAGGGTACAAGTGGCAGAGAATTTGCTCTTCTGTTCCAGGACCCAGGGGAAGTTTGACAGAATTGGGAGACTTTTTAGAAAAGTTTATGGGTGGTCTCTTTTAAGTGATTATTGCTTGTTGTGCAAGTCAAACAATCAGACATGTATAAAGACAAAGTAGACAAGCTCCTGTCCCCCACCCCACCCACTGAAGTCTCCGGTGTTGACATCTGGCGGTGTCCTTCTATGCCTTCTCGTTTAAACATAAGCATGCATTATTGACGTTTATACAAATATCAGAATTTTTCCCTGTACAAGTGGGATCTGCAACTCTCCATAGATCAAGGGCCTAGGTCTAGGTCCAACTTCTGCTTTTTTGTGGCTGTATAATATTCCACGCTATGTATACAATGTTTCTCTCAACTGCCTGTGACCAGTCAGGATGTTTCCTTTGTTTTGTTTTCATTATTTTCTACAGCAAATTAGGCTGCAGCAAGCATTCTGTAGAAGAGAGTTCCAAAAGTTTGACAATTGGGCAAAAGAGTATGTGAATTTGATTTAAAAAAAAATTTTTTTTTCCTTTATTGATTTTGGAGAGAGAGGGAGGAACAGGGAGAGATAGCTAGAGATATCAATGAGAGAGAACATCGACTGGCCGCCTCCTGCATGCCTTCCACTGGGGATTGGGCCCACAACCTGGGCATGTGCCCTGACCGGGAAATGAACCGGTGACCTCTGGGTGCGTGGGTCGATGCTCAACCACTGACCCACACCAGTCGGGAGGATTTTTTTTTTAATGGAGACAACTTTCCACAGAAGGTCAGTTCCCACCCAGTCAGTTAAATGCCCACCGTTCTTTCCCGTGAGCTGAGCTTCAGTGCGGTGGCTGCTGGCGTGTGGCCGGCCCTAAGCAGACGTGCTGGACGTGCAGAATGCAACCGGAGCTCAAAGACACAGTGCGAAAAAGGAATCTAAAGTAGCTCATTAGTAATTTTCCTATCGAGCCCTGGCCGGTTTGGCTCAGCAGTTAGAGTGTCGGCCTGCGGTCCAGAGAGACCTGGGTTCAGTTCCCGCTAAGGGCACGTACCTCGGTTGCAGTTTGTCCCCGGCCCTGGTTGGGTCATGAGGGTGGCAGCCACTCGATGTGTCCCTTTCACTTTGATATTTCTCTCTCTCTCTCTTCTTCTCTCTCCCTCCTGCTCTATCTGAACAAAAAATGGAAAAATGTCCTCAGGTGAGGATAAAAATAATAATAGTAATAATAATTTTCATATCGATTACGTGTTGAAGTGACGAGATTTTGAATATATTGGGCTAAATGATATAGTATTAAAATTACTTTCTCCCGTTCCTTTTCATGTATTTAATGCAGACAGCAGAGCATTAGAAACTGCACGCGTGGCTGGTGCGGTTTTACTGTGGGCCCCCGCTGCCCGGACCCTCACTCTCTGCAGCCGTGTGGTGTCCAGAAAACGGCGTCCGAGCCGAAACCCCCGGTCTGCCTTTCGTGCTTTTTAAAACTGGTTATGTAATGTGACCTCTTCAAGCCTCAGTTTCCTCATCTGTGAAATGGGCACACTGGGAGGGTTCATGGGAAAGTGTGTGTGGAGGTCGAGCCGGGGCCAGGCTGGGGTCACAGTGACTAGCGCCTGCCCCGCCCAGCGCTCCCTGCCCCTCCTGCCAGGGAGCAAGCCCCATGAAGACGGGCCTGGGTCTCTTCCCAGCACAGGAACAAGGCCTGGCACCTAAGGGGTGCGCAGCAGTTGCTCTGTGTTTTTTACTGTGGGCACCTATTGCGTGCCCACAGTCCTGCAGAGGGCGAGTAGGAAGTGGACAGAGAGGTGGCTGAACTTTCAGGGGGCGGCGTGGAGGACGGCGCCCTCAGGCTGTGCACGGCCGACATTTGGGGGAC
The DNA here is from genome assembly GCF_014108415.1 of Molossus molossus. Lineage (NCBI taxonomy): Eukaryota > Metazoa > Chordata > Mammalia > Chiroptera > Molossidae > Molossus > Molossus molossus. Next base: position 3,632,673 of record NW_023425349.1, read on the forward strand.
GACTTTCCACACCTCTGACATGGAAAACGTGAGTGCCCTTTGGCCCAGCGACACCCCGACTGAGGTGTAGCTGACAGAAGTACCCGCTCACGCACACTAACACGTTCTGGGAGTGTTGTGTGACAGTGTTGGGACCTGGTGAGGAGCAGGGGCTGCCTCTCTGACGGCCCAGCCATGTGACAGATGAGATGCACCTTTGGAAAAGGAGGAAGCGCTATTATACCCGCTGCTTCGTGACACGTCCCATCCACACGCAGATGACGTTACGGGGCGAAGGGAAAGCCCACCTGTGCAGAAACACTCGCAGGAAATGCCCGCAGAGGCCGCCCAGGAACGGGGCCTCCTCCCTCCTCGGGGGGACCCACCCCTCTCTGCTCCAGAGCTGAGCTTTGTCAGCAAGGCCCGGCACAGAAGCAGGCAGCCCTGGGAGCTGGCGGCCGCTGGGTGACAGCGAGTAGCCGGCACCTCTCCGGGCCTCTCTCCTCCCCCGCAGAGTGAAGGACAGGACGCGCTCGGCGAGCAGACACCAGGCGCCTGCCGTGAGCGAGGGAACACCCGGTCCTCTCCGGTTCCCCGATTTCTCCTCCGTAACAGTTGCAGAGAAAACTGGAAAGGACCCTTGGGGCTTTTAAAAAATGCTCACTGCTGTCTCAAGGACACGGGCTCCGGAGCAGAGCCGGGAGCAGCCGAGGGCGCCCCGCGGCCCGCGCAGGAAGCCTGCCTCTTGACAGAGCCGTGTCTGTGCACACCAGTAATTGCCTCGTCGTGGCCACCGGTGCCATCGCTCTTCGCGGGCCCGGGGACAGCCCAGGGGAGCGGCCTACCTTTGCTAAACCAATATCCCCGTGACAACCCCCTGCGGTCTTCCCACCGTGGTCCCGGCAGAATAAATCCTCCGTTGCTCTTTGCTGAATGATCATGAAGACATGATTAAAGCTCTAGATTTATAGCTTCTTCGGGCTCAAAAAAATCAAGCTGCTCCCGCTGCTAGGGCTGCTGCCCCGTGGCTGCTGGGGACCCGGAGCAGGGGTAGGGAGCAGTCCCGGTCCCTGAGCCGGAGGGAATCTCCTGAAGCAAAGGCAATTAACATGTTAGCCAAACTGCAGCAGGTCCCACGGGATGGACCTCGGGTCCTACCTCGTCCTGCCACCAGGGAGAGAGACGAGCGGAAGTGCTCCTTGCGACCTGAGCACGCCCCCGGGCACACCACTCGTCCGACACGTGGGTTTTGTCTGGCCCAGAAGCAGCTGGCGCTCTGCCAGGACTCCGGCTCACATGTGCTCTCTGTGAACACCCCCTGCAGACGGTCACTTTGGAAGGGTGTGACCCGTGCATCCGAGAGATGCCTGCGGAGACTGGAGAATGTGTGTTGGGGGGTCACTGCTCCTATTGTTAAGGCCCATCCTCAGTCGGCACTTACTACGTGCCCGGCACTGTGCTTGCACCAAAGGTTTCCACCCCCCAGAAAATTGTTACCATTTGGCAGTCACTCCCCATCCCCCACCTCCCCAGCCCTGGGCAACCACTGATCCATCTACTTTCAGTTTCTATGGATTTACCTATTCTAGGTATTTTATATAAATGGGCTCACACAATACATGGCCTTTGGTGTCTGGCTTCTTGCACTCAGCATATATTTTGAGGTTCACCCACATTGGGGCTTTTAGCAATACCTCATTTTTTTTATGGCTGTATAATATTCCATCGTTTGGATATACTGCACTTGGTGTTTCCACGCATCTGTTGACAAATGTTCCTACATTGTCGGCATGAGTGCTACAGTCATTTCTGTTCCACAGAGGAGGTGGCAGGGGCTTTGGGAGGTCGAGTCACTTACGCAAGGCCCCCTGACTCGTCAAGTGGAGGAACCGGGGTACGGCAGTGTGATCATCGAGCTGCCCAGGAATGAGGGGAGGGACTGGGGCAAAAATGACAGCAGGGGAAGTGAGGCAGGAAATGGCTCGTGGTGACTTTTCTGCAGCATCCCATCTGGTACACCCAGCAAAACTCTTCAATGAACTTGAAGAGCTTGGTCAGTAAACCCTGTTGCTCATGAAGTTGTACGGTGTGCGGTGCCCTGGGTAATCGGGAGCAGTTTCCTGAAGGTCTCTAACAAGCATACATACTCCATCCATCCGTCCGTCCATCCTTCCGTCCGTCCATCCATCCGTCCGTCCGTCCGTCCATCCGTCCGTCCATCCATCCGTCCATCCATCCGTCTGTCCATCCGTCAGTCCGTCCATCCATCCATCCATCTGTCCATCCTTCCGTCCGTCCATCCATCCGTCCGTCCGTCCGTCCGTCCGTCCGTCCATCCGTCCATCCATCTGTCCATCCATCTTGGCTGCATGAGATGTCCAGGGGAAGTCACACAATTCCAGGGTTATAAATTGAGCCCCTACAGAAAAAGCAAGTCACAGTTTATCTGAATTGTCTCTTCATTTTTGCCCCCAGGGAAGTAAACATTCAGCGACCCGCGATCTGGTCTGGTTAACAAACCCGTGAGGTCTCCAGCCCTGCTGTGCGCAGGGGAGAGGGCGTACCTTCAACAGGATGCAGCCGTTTCCTGGTTTCCCCGTTCTTTTCTCTCTGGGTACCCACTGCCCTGTTTGAGTGCTGGCCCCTCGAGAGCGCTGCCAGGGGAACGGAGGCCCCGCCACGCGTTCTCCTCTCTGCACCCCCAGGGCTCTGTCCACTCAGCCACCTCAGACGACAGCCACCAGCCCTGGTGCTATTTAGACTTCAAGTGAATTAAAAATCTTTTAAAATCTGGTCTTCCCTCGCACCAGCCAGGTTGCAGGCGCTCCGTGTCGGCACGTGGGCGGTGGCCATCCTGCTGGACCGGGCGGACACAGGTGCCCATCGCCGCTCCCCGCTCTCCTGGACCCCGCCGGGCTGCACCACGGCCTGGCGATCGTCCGCACCTCGCTCCGGCCTGTGCAGACCTGACCTACCAGCAGAACAAGCATTTCCTGCTGCTGAGTAAAGATCATTGTTAGAATCAGCACTTGGCCTTCACAGGCAACACAGAGTGGGCAGATGACCCAGACCGGGAACATTCGGCTGAGATGTCTGATGTGAGGAAGGGAGGTGAGCGAGGGCATCCGCTGAGCCTCCCGTGCCCCTGCCGGGCAGGCCCCGGTGGAGAGGCCCGTAGTTAAGGAACAAATCAAAGTCCCCGAGAATGTCACTGCAGCCGGAAACAGCACCTCTGCGTGAGGCTGGCCCGCCCAGGGGCCCGGGTGGCTGCAAACACAGCTCTCTGGCCCCTGGGTAGCAGGTCCTCTGTATGTTCTGATTCAAGGCCTGGTAGGATTGTCATGGCTTCCCCCCTGGGTCTCACACGCACAGCGAGGCCACTCCGAGGCCGAAGGAAACCCACACCCAGCTTCTGCTGCTCTGAGCTACTGAGAAAATGGGGCCATAAACATGACCAGGGAGGCCGGGCCTTGGGACAGCAGGATGGGCTCTCACACTCCTTACTGTGCCCCGGGGAGCTGGGCCAGCGGCCCCGGAGCGGAACGCCGGAGTCGTGACATGGGTCGCGCAGGCCGGTGTCGGGGCAGAGCCGGTCCAGCAGCCGGCGCTGCCCGAGGCGGAACCCACAGGAGGCCCGCACGCTCCTTCCCAGCCTTCCTGCCTCTGCGCGTGGCCTCCCTTTCTCTCTGCTTCCCCGAGCGCGAGCCCGAGCAGTTTGTTTTCCGCTGCGGAGGAGGCTTGAAATATGACAGAGGTGGCGTGTGGACCGCTCCCCGCGGCCCTGCCCCGATGGCGCGGGCGCAGACATAAAAAGCAAACACCATCAGTAACCCGTCGCCAGAACCCAGCGCCGAGCGGCGGTTCCCTCCCTGCCGAGGCTGTTAGCGGCGACGCATCTCTCCCGGCACTAAGCACCATCTTTCCCGGGGCTGCATTACAATGATTTATAAACCCCACTTCTGGGGAGCACGAATAGATCAAAGCGAGGAGAAAGGGAAGGAGACGCGAGCAGCTGGAGGAAGATATTGAAGCATGAAACGAAAACACCAGTGAGAAACTGCTCGCTGACACGACTGAGCTGTTCCTCGCTGCACCGTTATCAGAGAAAAACAACAGCAAAGCCTCGATTTTAATCCTTTTCTTTTCCCTTTATCAGATGTGGCCTCCTGTCGGCTACCAGGGCTCTGAGCCGGGTGGGGGCATGCGTGGGAATGGGGTTCCCCGGGATGGCACCGGGCAGAGGGCTTGCCGAGGGGAAGCTTGAACGTCAGCGGTGTCCTCGCCATCCCTTCGTGGGGTGGGGGGTGGCCCGTTCTCGGGGCTCGTGGGCTCCTATGTAAACAGGAGGGGTCGCCCTTGGTCGCCTTCGTAGTGGGGCTGCCCGGGGGTGTGGAGTGGTCTCGGCATGAGCTTTCACGGATTTCCGGCCAGGTCAGAGGCCTTTTCCCGGCACTCCCGGTGGGCTGCTGCCCCAGCTGAACAGTTTCTTAGACCTGCCGTTTCCCATGAAGACCGGAGGAAGAAGAAACAGACTTGAGGCTGAGGGTGCCAAGCAGGGCCACCGGAAGGACGCGTCGCCTGGACGTCCCTGCCCCGGTGACCAGTCCATCAGCATGAATGCAGAGACAGTGCAGGGGCCAGTGTTTCATGCGCCCAGAGGGTATAAGTCCTTCTGGGGCCCGACTGGACACGGAGGAACAGGCCGAAGGTGCTCTGGGCAGGATGAGTGACCGAGGGTGGGGCAGGCCAGGTGCTGGGGAGGCGCCCTGGAAATGGGGCTTGTAGGAACCACTGGGGATGGGGTCCCTCCTCAGTCACTCCTCCAAGCAGCCTTCCCTGCCCCCGCACAGCTATTTGTCACAAAGGGAAGTGCTATATATTTTTTTTATCCTCGTCTGAGGACATTTTTCCATTCATCTTCAGATAGAGCAGGAGGGAGAGAGGGAGGAAGACAGCGAAAGAAACATCGATGTGAGAGAGACACATCGACTGGCTGCCACCTACACAACCCCAACTGAGGCCGGGGGGGACAAACTGCAACCGAGGTACGTGCCCTCAGCGGGAACCGAACCCAGGTCTCTCTGGTCCGCGGGCCGACGTGCTAACCGCTGAGCCAAACCGGCCAGGGCAAGAAGCGCTATTTTTTAAGTTACTTATTTATTGTCTAAACTTCCCGTTAGGATGTGAGCGTGGGAGAGGCCTGTCTCACCCCCCACTCCTTCCCCCAGAGCCTCGGACGGTGCCTGACACCCAGCAGGTGCCTCAGAAGAGGCAGCGAACGTGAGAGCGCGTGCCAGCCCCACAGCCGTGCCACCAGACGCGTGGTATCCCCATGTCACAGGGGTGAGGACCCAGGGCTGTGAGAACTTGCTCACGGTTCCACAGCTAGTCCGGGGCCACCACGCCCCCTGGCTTCCCCAACCCGAAGGTTAGGAGTTACTGCTTTTCACTGACAACTGTCCTGTTGGGGGCTGACAGGAGAGAGCTTGGGGTGGGGAGGGGGGGTTCTGAAGGTGAGAACCCCACGCATAGCGAAGCACTAACCGTGCGACTGCAGACACCTGCCAAGGTCCCACCCACCCCAACAAGGCCTAAGAAAGGCCCCGATTCCCTGCAGGCAGAACAGAGGCCGCCCGTCCCCGCCCGAGAGGTCGCTGCGCTGGGCCATGAACTGGGGTTCTCCCCGCTAGTCAACTCTCCTTCTCTTTCAAAGGCCAATCCAATAACACGGCGTCGGTACGGGGCTGTTGTGACCAGGGGACAGTGTGTGTGCAGTGTCGTATATTCTCTGTCCTCTCCCCGGGTGGCCCTGGGAGGCTCTGTGATCGAGCACTGTGGCTGGAGGGGAGTTTGAAAGAAGGGCCTTGGGGTGCGGTGAAAGTCCGGGGGTGACTGAGCGCAGCAGCTGCCCTGGGTACCTGGAGTGCATGGCATGTCCACCCCGCAGGCCGGCCTCGCCCTCTCAGTAGAAAAGGGGACTGTCCTTGGCTACTCATGTGGTGTGTCCCCTTTTCAAACAGCCCACAGGCCCGTGGTCTAGTTAAGAGCATATTTGCTTTTCTGAAGAGTCTGCTGGAAAAGGATTCACCACGTGGTTCTGTTCAGTAGGGCGTCATATCAACTATCACTCGTTGGTCAACAAGGGACTGGCGGGGGCTTCTCCAGGGCCCCCCTCCACCGGGCGCGTGAACACGTCGGTTGCAGAATCTCTTCCCTTTCGCTGCACGTGGAGACCCAGGAGCATCGGAGGGCTTCTGATGGAAGGAGCAGCTTAATTCTACTTTACTCGTGTGGGGAAGAAAAACCAAAGTTTCACCCTAGAAGTTGAAAGAAACTGAACCGATTTGCATCGGTTATTTAATATCTCAGAAAGCACCCGGGTTCCTGGGATGAAAAACTACTTGCTGTGTTTTTTGCCTGATTTGATTTTTAAATAGACGAGTTACAAACCTCCTGAAAATTGGAGCTTATAATTGAAATATTGATAAACTCTTTCCCATAAAGAAGCTGCTAGGTATTGCGGTAATAACTAGGAAGTAGGCAAAAAAATAATAAGAATGCTTTTCTCTGCTTAGCCAAGAAATACAATGGTAGGCATTATTGCTTGCAAAACAGTGCAGCCTCTCTTCAAATTGGATAGGAAAAATGAACCCCGATAAATTATGATGCCCCTAAATTCCAGAGAATGCACATCAATTTATTGGGGGGGGCACCATCATCCTTCTGGGCAGCCTACTTATTAGGACCGTAATTTATTATTATTATGCTTTGGTGCAAATACACAGGCTGATGACATTCAAATCTATTAAACAAACGCCCCCCTTCCTCTGAAGCAGGAAGGGACAGCAGTACAGTAAATTACAAAAGCAAATTGTTCTTATGGGCGCAGAGGTGAGAGGCCAGGAGATAATTTGAAGCAAAAACATCTCCTATAATCCAGGCACTCTGAATTGTACCCCAGAATCTAGGAATTGCTACAAAACTGGGCAGCGAGATATGGCATGGGGGGCCTTCACCTGCTGCCCCTGGCCCCAACCTCTGCCTGAAGCCCTCTCTCTGGAGATCTTTGTTACTGCTAAACATTCACCTTTCAGCTGCCTTTTTAACCAACCCTGAGATACAGTTCTTCTCCGTCTTCAATATATAGAGTATACTGGCTTTTTTGAGAAGCTCGAATGTTCACTCTGGACAGAGTTTCGGAATCACTGAGTTACAGACAAGGAAGCCGAGAGTCCCCAAGGGCACGCAGGACAGGGCCCGAGCCAAGGGTGGCACCAGCGGCCCAGACCCATCTAGCCGCACCCCCATGAGACTTGGCAAAAGAGAAGCCACGAGTCTGACACAGTGCCACGAAGTGCTTCTCAGACATTTTCTTATTAGGAGCGGAACTGCCTTTAAGAATCAAAAAGTTTGAGAGGCAGAAAGGGCCACGAGGGCATCTGGTCTACCCGGCCACTCCGGTTCCATCAGTTTCCTTGGGACGTCGCTGGTTCTCCAGTCTGGCCGGTAGGTCCTGCGAGGGGAGGCCCTGCTGCCTGAGGCAGTCCGTCCCATTGATTGACAGGCACGGTCTTGGGTGTCTCTTCTGTAAATCCAACTGAGTGCCCCCCGAGCTTCCACCAGGGTCCCGATCCCCAATCTTAGTTGCCGGACCAGGCTCTGCCCCCTGGTGGGGATCCAATGTTGGTGGCAGTTAAACAGCTCTTCCCTCCGGAGCAACACAGAAGAGGCACCTGTGTGTCCGTGGACACGTCTTCAAGGACTCGAATATCGTCATCGGATTCAACCTGGGCCCGCCCTTCTCTTTCCGCTGGTCCTCCCAGGGTTTCTGGGCTTCGCACCAGCCTTCCCCTCCTCCCCATGCCCACCGCACCCCAGGTGACCAGAGCCGAGCCCAGGCGCCCTCTGCAGAGGGGGAGGGTGGGGAACAGGTGTTTCCTACTCAGGACGTCAGTGCCCACTTGCTGCGGCAGGACTGCGCTCTGGACAAGCCTGAGCTTCCCTCGGGCTCCAAGGCGGCGGCATCGATGCTCTCATGAAGGTGTGCCCTGCAGAAGCGTTCTGTCTGCCGTGGCCCCTTCCCTGCAGTTCACACCGACCTGGAGGAGGGCACCCGTGCACGGTGACCTGCCCTGTAGACAGCAGGAGGAGCCCTAACAGCTTGAAGTGAGGGAGTGAAGGGGGCTGACATTTCTCTAAAGATAGATGCGACTCCATTGGAGGAACCGAGCAGAGGAGGCTGCAGCAGGTAGGGGGAGGCCAGGGAGGAGGCCTGCGCAATTAGCCTGGGGAGAAGCAATGGTGGCCCTGGACTTGGGGGAGCGGCGGGGACAGAGCGAGAGACACGAAGGACCTTCACGAGTGTTGTGCAGTGAGGAGGAGGGATACAAAGTGGGGTTGCAGCGTGGATGCTGGGTGGCCGACTGGGCCCACTCACCAGTTTGAGAGAGTCCTGCACACATGCTCACGTCTCAGTGCAGGGCGCCCCAACCACGTCTCCGCAGAACTACGAACCCCCAAATACCACAGGCCTTCGGGCCCCTCACGTGGGTGTTAAAACCATGAGCTCCAAAGCGCCATGGTGGGTGGCAGACCCACTGTCTACATCCATACGTCCAAACCTAACCCGCGGTCTTTCTGCAGACCTGCTCGCGTCTCGGAACTCTGTTCTGGTTAGATCCTGCACCCTTGACTCAGCTGCCCGTGCCGAATCCTGATATCTGCACTCCGCTCCTTTTCCTGGCCCCCCATACTCAGCCAGGTGCCCCCGAATGCTCTCCAGTGCCTCCTTGTTTCCCTTCCACTGCTGTGCACTGGCATCAGCTCTCCCCCGCACCCCGCAGCAGCCTCTTCCTGGGCTCCCGGCCTCCAGGTGTGCCCCTCTCACCCGTTATCGCTCTGCAGCCAAGTGCTCTTGCAACATCCAGGTCCGTTCATTTCACTTCCCCTCTTAAAACCTTTGACAGCATCACACTGTCTATAGGACCAGAGCCACGATTTCCAGGTGGGCGGTGTGGTGTAATGGGTAAGCACGTGACGCAAAGCCAGACGCCGAAACTCAAGTCTCCAATCTACATCTTACCCTATGATGGAGGCATGTTAATGAGTCATGCCTCTGTCTCCTCGTCTGTAGAAGGGGTAAGATGAGACCTATCTCATGGAAGCGTGGTGCCCGGTGTGCCCACCTTTGAGGTCACCTCCTGCTCTTCCCGTGTCCCCACTCCCAGGCCCCTCCCTTATGCCCCGGCACACTGACCTCTCTGCAGTTCCCACACATGGCATCCTTCTTGCCTCCCAGCTTCTTCACGTGCTACTTCCTTCACCTGGAATACTCTCCCCACCGCATTTGTCTACCAGACTCTATCGTCCTCCGAAACTCAAGCATCGAGGTTAACAATCCTGACAATAGCAAGTGTTGACAAGGACGTGGAGCAACTGGAACCCTCATGCTCTGCTGGGGAGAAGGCAAGATGGGGAAGCCAGTTGGAAAACCACGGGTCCTGATGAAGTTAAACACGCTGACTGTGTAGCCCAGAGACCCACTCCTCGGCATTCGGTGTGAGATCCGTGCTCACACTGAAATGTGTACGTGGACACTCCCGGCGGTACTACTCGCCATAGCTGCAGACTGGCAGCGGCCCGTGGCCATCAGCTGGTGGCCGGATAAACAGAAAGCGTGGTGCCTGGGGCCATGCATAGGAAAGGAGCCAGGAGCTTCCTGGGGTGAGGAAACTGTGCTAGGTTGTGACGGTGACGGAGGTTACATGACTGCCACGGTGACCAGAATGCACCAGACCGTACGCTTGGAGTGGGCGGATCTTATTGCACGACAGTAATTCCTTCCGAAACCACAAAAAGGGAAAAGCTGTAAAACCACCTGCAGACTGGCCCCTCTGCAATCCCTCTGTGACTTCCCCTCCGCTGTGCTGTCCTTGTCATGCCCCAGTCGCTGGACTTTCCCCACGACCTTGGCAGTAGGTCACATGGGTCTACCTCCGATTAGCCCAAAGGCAGGCCCTGGGTTCCTTCATTCACCTCTGCTCCCTGCACCTCATAATCAGGAGACGTCACTGGGGGGACACTGCCCTGTCCCAGGACCTCTGCCACGTGCCACTGACACGTCTTCACGTGAGCCTCGGGACAACCTGGGGCAGGTTTACCGTCCCGGGTTCACAGAAATGGGAGCTCTGGGAGGTTGAACAAACGCCTGCCGACGTCAGACAGCGAGAAGTGGTGGGGCTGGGCTTCGAAGCCAGGTCTGTCTGTCCGTCTGTCTGACTCAAGGCTGTGCCCCGACACCACACCGCCGCACGCAGCGTGTGGAAGAGAGATGGCCTTCAGGAACCATGTTCCATCTCTCTGCTCCGTCTTCTAGGGCCACGCAGCCAAAGTGTTGTGATGTCCGTGTAACGTGTGTGTGTGTGTGTGTGTGTGTGTGTTCTTGATCCACTAATATCTGAGCTTCTTTCCTCTCGTTTCTGAATTAAACCAAAAAGCTGAATTAGCCCTCTGCCCAGGAGACCAGAATTACCTTGCAAACATAGCACCTCCGGGTTGTCATCTAATTAAGCCACACTCCCAAACAAAGCACATAACAGTGTCACCACGTAGACAGGGGCTGCCTCCCCGGGCAGCGCCTCGCCGCAGAACACGGCTTTGAAACCATCCCCGGCCGCGGAAACCGCGTCCGAACGGCCTTTCCTTCGCCGCCGGCCTTTGAACGTCGGTCAGTGTCACGAAGAAACATCCTAGGGCTGGGGCCGGGAGGGAGGTGGCAGGTTGATTCTTTAATCAGCCCCATTTCCCAGTGTGTTCTACCTTTTAGCGCCCCAGAAATCCACCCTCTCAGCACAGAGGTTGTGCTGGGTGTTTGAAGTCCCCGTGTTCCTGCTGTCGGCGGGGGAACATTTCAGAGGACGGCGAGGCGGGAGCCACGGAGGGAGGGCAAGCTGGCTGCGGGGCCAGAGGCACGCTCACCGCGCTTTGCGGGGGGGCAGCAGGGAGGGGCCACGTCCGGGTGGCAGGATCCAGGACCCCCAGTGGAGTGAGAGCCGAGAGCAGGGTCACAGCGGCCGGTTTTCCATGATTTGCTGGACTTGAAACGGAACCGGAATTAGAATAATACGGCTTTTTCCCGGTGGGAGGGGTTCCCTGAACAGAATGATCAGTGAATGGGACCTAGCTCACTCTCTGCACCCCAAGAGGCAGCGCTAATTGACAGACAGGTGTGCACTCACCGCCTCCGCTCCAGGCTTCTCTCTTTAGTTGATTTTAAGGGGAAAACGCAGAAGCAGCAGCCGAGGGTGGGGTCCAGAGACTCCGGCTCTGGCTCCAAGCCTGGCTCCCGCCTCACTGCCTGGGCCTCCGGGCAGGTCACCCGACCCCCAGCCTCCACCTTCTCCGCTGTAGAATGGGAGGACTCGTTCCTCTCCGGAGGCTGCTGGGAGGAGGGGCCTGAACGAGACCTGGGCCACTGAGTGAGCACGCGTCCCGACCCAGGGAGAGGCACAGTAGGCGCCTCCTCACCCGCCCCCCCCAGCTGTGGAGGCCGCGCCCACCGGGGCAGTGTGCAGTGAAGGCACCTGGCTCGTCCTGGGCTTTTCGGACCAAGTCTCCCACTTAGAATTCAAGGCTTCCACGCAAAGGGTCCTGAGAAAGGCGCGCACTCGGGGAATGACCCCAAGGTGCTGGGGAGGGTCTGTTAGTTCTAAACCAAGGTGAGCACCTTCCCCTCTCCAGCCCCCCCCCCCTCCTAAACTCTCAGGTGAGGAATTGACTGCTTGTGTCGTCTTCTTATCCTCGCCCGGCTCCGGCATGTCCCCCACAGGCGGTCACTGGGGGCAGGAGGGCCGGGTGACTGCTACCTCCTTCCCCGCATCAGCACACGGCACCCCGCAGCGCCCGTCAGTGTGGCCCAGGGGCCGCCTGCGTGAGGACCAGCAGGGCAGGCTCCCCTCTGCAGACCTGGAGCCCCGGGAGCCACCTGCCTGAGGCGCTCGACAGGCTGCCCGGCAGGTGAGCGAGGTGCCAGGCGGGCTGTCGGGTATGTTCTTCCTCAGAGCTGGCGCTTCTGTGGTGAGGTGAGGAGCGGGACCACCGTGCCCAGCAGACTCCAAGACCCCAGGCAGAGGGCAGCGCCTTGGTTTGAGGGCAGAGTCCGGCCTGGCCGGGGGCTGCTGTCTGGGCTGCTCGCGCTGGCTCTAAGTTCCCAGGTTTTAAGGAGGCTCTTCTCCACCTGTTTGCATTAGGCAGTGTCAGGCAGGTCAAGGTCACCGGGGCTCCCGGTGCCTGGGAGCCTCAGGAAAGTCCTCCCACGACCGCTCCCGGACCATGCGGTCAGAAGGGCCGACAGAGCCCGCCTCTCCCGGGGGCTGTGATCACACAGTGAGAGGAGGTGCGGGTCCCAGCCCCCTTCCCAGGAGGACACCCAGAGACCACGGGCTGGAAGGAACAAGGCCAAACACACGCTCTTGTTTGTTTCGTTGTTTAAAAGTCACTAACCCGGCCCTGGACGGTGTTGCTCAGCGGTTAGAGCACTGGCCCATGGACCAAAGGGTCTCAGGTTTGATTCCCAGTCAAAGGCACACACCTGGGTCGCAGGTTGGATCCCTGGTCCGGGGGCCGCGGTCGTGTGGGAGGCAACCAATCGATGTGTCTCTCACATCAATGTTTCTCTCTCTCTCTCCCTGCCTCCCTCCCTCCCTCCCTTCCACTCTATCTAAGAAATCCATGGAAAAATGTCCTTGGGTGAGGACTGACAAAAATAAAAGAAAGTTGGTAGCCTGTACATTCATGTTCTTAGCGGCATCATTCACAACAGCCAAAGGGCGGAAGCAGCCGGTGTCCATCCGATGGTGGCTGGTACACCGCATGGGGCCTAGCCACACAGTGGACTGTTGGGCCGTAAAGGGGAGGAGCTCCGACGCTCACTACAACTTTGAGGACACCGTGCTGAGTGCAATGAGCCAGACGCGAAAGGCCAGGTCCTGCAGGACCCCACTTACACGAGGTGCTCAGAACGATCTAGTGCGTGGAGAATGGAGGCGGGACGGGGTGCCGGCGGCGGGGCGGGGACGGAGTTTCAGTTTGGGAAGATGGAAAAGTTCTGGGGATGAGGGGGCGACGGCTGCACACCATGGATGTCCTCAGTGCCACCGAACTGTGCACTTAACGGCTACGATGGCAAGTTCGATGTGTGTTTCACCCCAGTTTTTAACACTTTTAAACGAAGGACAAAAATGCAGGAACCTGCTCAAGTCCGTGCTTCACCAGTCGCAACAAGGGATTCGCACACGCGTCCGGTGGATCCGAACACCGCAGCGTGTGGGGAGCCCGCAGCCGAGCGGGCAGCCGGCCTGGCCCCTGACAACCTGCGCGGGCGGCGGGCTCCGAGCTCCGAGTGCGGCACTGCGTCTGCATTTCACTCGCCCCTTCCTCTTCCCTGGCACTTATCCAACCCATAATTAGGCAGATTCTCCAAGGAGAGAGAGTACTTCCTGCCCAATGACAAGCTGTGGCTTATGCGGCGATCTTCCCAGATGGGGCATGTGTCTCCCTGGCGACGCTGCTGCAGGTGGCTCTAGGTTTACTTGGCCGGAAAGCGCCATCTGAGCCTTATCCTCACAAATGCCTCCTTCCGTTGCGCCTGCTTCGGCCCAGGGCTTTCGTTTTCAAGCTGATTTCCCTCCAAGCTGCGAGGCCCCCTCTCTGCAGGAAAGGGGAGCGGGTGTGGATTGCCTGCAGAGCCCCGGGGAGCCCTTCCCCCTGGTGGCTGCTCCGCTCCCATCAGGGACGGTCCAAGCGTCTGACCAGTAGGCCACTGACATCTACGCAGGGCAGAGTGCGGCGGACGACCTGGCTGTTGAAGGGACGTGCTGGCTGATTGAGTAAAATGGGAGAATGGCCCAGAGCTGGCACTGATGTCACGCTGTGCTGCGGGCACACGATGCGTGCTTTGCAGACCTTCAGGAGTGATTTTCAAGGCTCGTATCTGCCCTTCAAGTGTGTCCAGGGGCTCCCTGCGTGTAACCTGGAGTCCTGTTCTCACGGTGCTGCTCCGGTTTGTAGCTTACAGACCAATGTAAGCGATGACTGGCATTGTGATAATGTGATAATCCACACGAGCATTGTTACCAAGGCAGGCTGGTTTGCGCGAGACAGACACCAACCAGTTTTAAACTGAGGGGTTTCTTTTAAATGAGCATCAACATCCATCAGCGAATAAAACATTATGCTAAGCAGAAGAAGCCAGACACGAAAGATTACATATTCTATCACTCATTTTATATAAAATGTCCGGAATAGTCAAATCCATAGAGACAGAAAGCAAAGCAGGAGAGGGGGGCAGAGGGAGGTGGGGTGGTTATTTAGCGGGTACAGGGGGTTCTCCTGGGCTGATGAAGTGTTTCCGAACTAGAGGGGTGGTGGTGGTGAACACTGGGGATACACCAGATGTCACCGAGCTGTGTACTTGAGATGGTTAATTGTATATAATATGGATTTTGCCTATTGGTTTATGAGATCGTGCAACATGATGCAGCGCTAACGATCGCACAGATGTGTTTTTTCTCCTTTGGACAACGTTGGCCGGTTGCAATGCCACCGAGATGCGGGTGCCACTCTGCTCAGGGGAGGAAGGCTCTGGGATCTGTTCCACGGGTGACGCTTTGCTCCACGTCTGGCTTCCCTGCGGGCTTGCGAGCTCCCCAAGGGAGAGCAGGGGCTTCTTCTGTCTGTATTCCCTGTATTCCTGCTACCTGAGTTGGCTCCTGGCACACAGCAAATGCCAAACAAATGTGTGCCGAACAAGCAAATGAGCGCAGCGACCGGGGGCCGCTTAGCCTGGGCGAAGCGTGGGGCACGCGGGCGGCCGTCTCTTCTCGACCTGGAATCAGCACACAGACACCTGGGACCTTGTTAGAGATTCTGCGCTGGGGGGTCTGGGCTGGGCGCTGTGACTGCATTTCCGACAAGCACCAGGGACTCGGTGCTGCGGTCCACCAGCCACGCCACGGAAGCGGGTTTGGGTGCCGGGTACCCAGGTTGTCTCCCCAGACCTCACCTCATCAAGGAGCCTGAGCACTTGCTGCTCACCCTGGGGAGGAGGATGAAGGCAACCGGCAACTTTGCCCCATGACTCCGAGGGAAGCTGTCATTTCAAGGAAAATGCGTCCACTCCCATTCGGAACACTCAGCGCTGGACGTGTTCTCGCGCGTGGTGGCGGGGAGGGGGAGGGGGAGTCTGCGGCCCCCCGAAGAAGCATGCCGCTCCTGTGCCTTTGTGTTTCAGAGCGTGTAAACTCCGCCTGACTCACAGCTAATGAACAGGTCAGCTCGTACTTCCGAAATGAAGACGCGCCGCGCTTCAGCGGAGTCGCGACTGTACATTAGGACGCTGTCAACTTCACGGCAATTTCCCTGAACCCTGCACCGCAGAAGCACGCCTTGTCACTCAGAGCCGAGCGCCGCTCTACTGAAATATCTCCTTGTCTGTGTAAATAATGAGTAGAATTGCTGGAGTACCTGGTCCCATCCTTTCTCCCTACTCCCAAAGAACATCTGCAAATGGCAGATTTATGGGGTGAGAGCCTCCACACCTCACTTTGAAAACAAAGGCAGGAGTTCCCACTCCGCCTGGTGCTGTGTGTTTAGGGTGCAGAGGGGTCAGGGGAGGAGGGGGGAGGGCAGGAGAGAAGGTGAGTGACGAGAAGAGTGGTCTTTGCTTCAAGTCTAGGAGGCTGGACTGTCACTCAACAGCTATTTTGGGAACACACACAGGTTGTATCAGAAATTGTCTTCTATGGGAGAGGTTTGCTGAAGGATGGCCCAGCGTCCAGGAGGTGTCTATGTAAAACAGGGGAGCCCACACAGCCTGCAGGGTTCAGGGCCTCGGTTCAAGAGCCACCTACCACTTGTGGGGTCTCAGTCCCTTCACCTCTCTGAGCCTCGGGTTCCTTGACCTTCAAATGACAATAATGATGACAGCCTCACAGGGTGGTGGCAAATGAGATGACAAATGCAAAGGTCTCTGTAAACCTGAGTGTAACCTTGATGCTAACCGTTCTTGTCAGTAGCTGGTCAGTGGAAAGCCAGGCACGGGCTCTGGCCTCAGCCCAGCTGGGGTTCGGGTCTTGGTTCCACCATGCGCTAGCAGGCTGACTTCAGGCAGGTTTCTATACCTCTTTGAGCCCCCATCTGTAAAATGGGGGCAACAATAGCGATAACCCTTGTGGTGGTGGTGTGAGGATCTGCCCCGAGAATGCATGTTTAAGTTCCTACCTTGCCGTGGAAAACTTGGTGGTGTGAGCTGTTATTGTTGCTGCTGCTGCTGCTTCCACTGATGATGGTGGTGACATTTCTCATTGAATGATATGATGCTGATGGCGGTGATGGTGATGATGGTTGTGATGATGATGGTGGTGATGATGGTTGTCATGGTGATGGTGGTGGTGGTGGTGATTGTTGTGATGATGGTAATGATGACTGATGATGACAGTGGTGATGATGATTGTCGTGGTGATGGTGATGATGATGGTGATGACAGTGATGATTGTTGTGATGATGGTAATGATGACAGTGATGATGGTGGTGATGGTGATGATTGTCGTGATGATGGTGATGGTGGTGGTGATGATGGTGATGATTGTTGTGATGATGTTAATGATGACAGTGATGATGATGGTGGTGATGATGATGATTGTCGTGATGGTGGTGGTGATGATGATGATGTTGATTCTCCTCATAATAAGAATTTTAAAATGGGGGGATCACCTAGAATATCTATCCCCCATATATAATTGTTACTAGTTTTCATTTTTCAGAGTTCCCTCCCAAGTACTATTCATGGACAAAAAGAATTTTTATAAAACTATAACCAAATCAGAGGTAGAATTTTGTGTTCTGCTTTTGCCCCCATGAATATCATTACATCATGAACATCTTCCCCATTGCTGGCACTTGTCATGATTATCTACTATAGCATTAAAGCCCCCTACTCGAAACGCAGATGGGGAAATGGTCATGACCAATGTCTTTCCAAAGGTGTGTTCTCTTCTGAATGTTCTTTATAAAAATCACTCTGCATATGTCTTCATGACATGAAGAAGGAGGTGGGCACACACATTCTTTCTTGAAGCAAGGGTGGGAAATGTTCATTTGATTGACTTGGATCAATTCACCAACACAACTTTATTCGACTCAGCTTTATAGCAGATTGAACGGTGGCCCCCATAAGAGATATGTCCCCAGAAACTATGAATGTGACCTCATTTGGAAAATGGTCTTTGCAGATGTAACAAATTAAAGGATCTGGAGATGAGAAAGATCATCCTGGGTTATCCACGTGGGCCCTAAACCCAAAGATAAGTGTCTTTATAAGAAAGAGTAGGAGACACAGAGCAGAAGACCATGGGGCCACGGAGACAGAGACTGGAGTGATTCGGTCACAAGCCAAGGGACACCTGGAGCCCCCGGAAGCTGGGAGATGCAAGGAGGGATTCTCAAGCATCCCAAGGCAGCATTTGGCTTCAGCCTTCTGGTCTCCAGAGCTAACATATGTCTATTGTTTCAAGCCATCCAGCATGTGGCCGTTGGTCATGGCCGCCATCGAACGAATGCTGACGGACGGTGGGCCCAAGCCTCCCAGTCTGCCTGTTGGGCAGATGCCCTCTGGTAACAAGAACCCAGGCTCACCAGCAGAAAACACCACTTAGCCAAATTCACACCAGGCTGAACCCAACTTTCTCTCTTTCACGGTCTAGTGGAAAGTGGTATCGGTAAAGTCATTAGCAGACGTCACCAAGCATTTAAGGCGTTGAAATGAAGGTGGGGGACCCTGAAGTGCCCTCCCGATACTGAAGGGCCAGACCACGCTGGGCTCCGTGAAACACCATGTTAACTGACTTCCTGGCGGAACCAGTGCTGCTGGGATCAACGTTACGGCTGTTTGAGTGCAGCGACCTCGTCTCAACAAACCACTCAGGGACTGGCCACCGTCCCAGGGGGCCCAGGCTTTCAGAAGCAAGCTGGCCTCTTGGATTTGGGGGAAAATACTCTGAAAACAGTATTTTCAGATTCCTTTCCTCTTTATTTGGTTCAAAGTGAGCACAAGCCAAACCCTCTTCCTGGAACATTGTCATTATTGACAACTGGAGATGAGATGTCAGATCACTGCAGACAGGCTCTCGCTGGGCAGTGCGGTGATGGATTAAGAAAGGGGCTTCTAGCAAATTCCTGAGAAATCTCGCTCTCTTAGAACCCCAAACGGAAGTTGCAGCGTTCAGTAAATAAATAAAGTAAGTGGGCAATCTTGTGGTGACATTTTCATTAGCCTGCTCTCTTTCTGTCTCATTAGCCTTCTTGGGGAGAGGAAGGATTGTTTTAATTAGCAGGGTTTGAAGTCTGCCCGGGCTGCCTCCGCTCCCGCTGCTCCGGATTACCCTGTCGGCTTACAGCACGATACAAATCATCACAGCCCACGACGCCACCGCAGAGGCGCCGGAAGAAAGGGGACCCACCCCAGTCCATGTTAAGTGTCTGGGAACAATGTTCTTTCTCCAAGTATTCAAGTATGATTCGAGCGCTTTGTTGGGCTCGATCAGACGGTTCAATATCCTGTCACAGAAAAAGCTCTTTCTAGTTTGGGACCCGCCACGTGTTCCCTTTTTCTCTCTGGCGCCAGGGCTGCGCCGGCAGCGTGAGCATCTGACACAAAGGCCGGGCTCGGTGGGATCGCACCTCCAAAGTCCCGTTTGGTTTACTTGTTAAATGCTCCCATCTAAAGGGCGACCAGAAAACCGCCCAAGCCCCCAGCAGCCCCCGTGCGGTGCTCTGAGGCCCCTGGGGCTGGAGAACCCGGCCGCTGGCACCGGTTGCTGTGCAGGGACACAGTTCTCCACAGAGACGGGTGCTTCTCCAGGCGACCACGTGGCCGGTTCGGCAGCTCACCCACCGGTGCACACAGCTATGTCTTCCTTCTGGAGAACACCCCGTCTTGAATCTTAAAATGAAAGTGTCTTCGCTTGTAACTGAAAATACATCTGGATGTTCCTAGAAATGCCAAGATGACTGTTGACTAGGAAACAGTCTCCCAGGTACTCAGTAAATTGTTTATTTGCTCACTCACTTGGCAAACATTTACTGAACACCTCCCCACTTCATGCCAAGAGCTGTAGGCACTGGGGATAAGAGGTGACAAGACCTGGTTCCTACCCACACGGAACCCACCCAGATAGACATTGTAATGTGCATGCTCACAGAGTGACAGAAATACACACGGGATGTCATGGAGGCAAAGGGGGCACGTAAACCGTCTCAGAGTGCGTCGGGCCACGAAAGACTTCCAGAGGGAGGGCACGCGGCTGAGCGCGACACCGTGAGTGAGGAATGGCCATGCGAGAACAGGAGAAGGGGGCAGGCAGAGAAGCCAGGTCTCAGGCAGGGGAACAGCCTGCCCACAGGTGACAGTCACCCGAGAGGCATGGGAGGATCTGCCACAGCCGGGAAGGAACGTGTGTTGAATATTATCGGAGCCTGAAAGTGGAGAATAACTCATGAACCTTTTGCAAACCAGAGTCTCGATTGTGTCCTGTAGGTGGTGGAGGGTCACTGGAGATGCCAGGCTGATACTGTGGCACCTCGGAGTCAAACGCATGTGCAGGTTAGACTTGTTTCCTCCGTGCCCCCCACAGCCGGTCACCGACGGCAACTCCAAACCACCAGCGTATCCCCTCATTCATTCTTTCGCATGTTCACTCACTCGTTTATTCAAGAAACATTACAGCCCTGGCAGGCTTGGCTCAGCGGCTAGAGCGTCGGCCCACGGACCAGAGAAGCCCGGGTTCGGTTCCTGCTAAGGGCACGTACCTTGGTTGCAGTTTGTCCCCGGCCCTGGTTGGAATTGTGTGGGTGGCAACCACTTGGTGTGTCTCTCTCACATCGATGTTTCTCTTTCTCTTCCTCCCTCTCCCCCTCCCGCTCTGTCTCAAAATAAATGCAAAAATGTCCTCGGGTGAGGATAAAAAAATAAATAAATAAAAGAAAGAAAGAAAGAAACGTTACAGAGTGACTGTCTATGCCAAACACTGGCTAGGAATCGAAATGGAGACATGGAAAGACACGGTCCTCACCCGAGACTCTCGCCGTTCACTGCAGGCTGAGACCCAGGAGGGACGATTCCAGGGAGTGTGGCATGATGGGACACACGCAGAGTGCGGGAGGGAAAGAAGCCCTTTCAAGAGGAGAAAGCCCTTGGAGTCAGTCCTAAAGAATGTCTGGGGCCTTCAGGTGGACAGTGAATGCGTGGAGGAGGATGGAGGTCCGAGAGCGCCTGCTGGTGGTGACAGGGGGGAGCTGCAGGCAGAGACACACTCCCCGAACCTCCGGCCGCTCACCGAAAGCCAGCCGTTTACCCACAAGAAATATCCAGAAGCAAACCCATGACCTTCACCCACACACTTCACACTTCCTTCTCCGGCACCCCCATATTCACATCCATCCACACATCACCAAGTCCTGCTAGAGCTGCCTCCTAAATATCCCTCTAGTGGCCCATTTGTCTGGTCTCCCCCGTCCTCAATCAAGGCTTGCCTCTCGCTTACATTACTTTGTAAACCCCTCAAGGACCTCCCCCCGGCTGCCCGGGCACTCGATCCACTCGTCACTCTGTAGCCAGAAGGGCCTTTGCAAGGCCAGTGAGACCATGTTCCTCTGTCCCCGGTCCCGACCTCTGCTTAGAGGTCTTCCTCCCCATGACCCTTGGGCTAAAGGTAAAACTCCTTCACTGGCCTCCAAGGCCCTGCATGACCCTGTCCTAGTAGACCCAGCCGCCTGCCTCATCCCATTCTCTGCACACCACGTCCAACCACTCCAGACTTTCTCCATGGCTGGAATCACCACATCCGCTCCCACCCCAGGATCTTTGCACATGCTCTTCTAAGTGCCTGAAAGCCCCTGTCCTTCTCCTCCACCACCCCACCCCCATTCCTTTTCTGGTTAATTCAAATCTCAGCTCAATTTTCATTTTCTCCAAGAAATCGTTCCTGACCCCACCCCCAGCGATGTGAAATTTCCCAATTAGGTGCACCATGAACTTCTCCTTCTTCACTCTTATTACATTTGCAATCTTACATTTACTTGTGATTCTTTCATTAATGTTCATCTGCCTGATTAGACTGTAAGGTTTCAGAAGGCCAGTGATCATGTCAAATCTTGCTCACCAAAATGTCTTTCTAGTGCCTAGCCCAGTGCCTGAAATATATAATGAAAATTCAGTCAATACTAAAGTATTTGTTGGCTAAAACAATGGATGAATGATGGATGGATGGATGGTGGATGGATGGATGGAGAGATGGATGGTGGATAGATGGGTGGATGGATGGATAAAGAGATAGTGGATGGATGGATGGATGGATGAATGGATGGTGGATAGATGGGTGGGTAGATGGATGGATGGATGGATAGATGGGTAGATGGGTGGGTGGATGGTGGATGGATGGATGGATGGATGAAGAGATGGATGGTGGATAGACGGGTGGATGGATAGACGGGTGGATGGATAGAACAATGGATAGATGGGTGGATGGATGGATGGAGAGATGGATGGATGGATAGAACAATGGATAGATGGGTGGATGGATGGATGGAGAGATGGATGGATGGATAGAACAATGGATAGATGGGTGGATGGATGGATGGAGAAATGGATGGATGGATAGAACAATGGATAGATGGGTGGATGGATGGATGGATGGATGGAGAGATGGATGGATGGATAGATGGGTGGATGGATGGATGGAGAGATGGATGGATGGATAGAACAATGGATAGATGGGTGGATGGATGGATGGATGGATGGAGAGATGGATGGATAGAACAATGGACAGATGGGTGGATGGATGGATGGAGACATGGATAGATGGGTGGATGGATGGATGGAGAGATGGATGGATGGATAGAACAATGGATAGATGGGTGGATGGATGGATGGATGGAGAGATGGATGGATGGGTGGATGGATGGATGGATAAATAGCTCTGTGGGAGAGAAAAGGAAGTACGGTATAAGGTCTACCCTCAAGGAGTATCTTACAGATGACTAGCGAAGCAAGTTAGTTATGCTTAAGAGCTAAACACAATAACAAGACAAAAGTACCACAGATAGAACAGGCTTGTTCGTGATTGTTATCCATGCGTGGTCCACACCACACCGGAGAGGAGACCACAGAGCTAGTGATTACCATGTTATCCTTACCACAGCTCATGGACCCGTGAGCAGGACCCAAGCCCAAAGCAGGTCCATGTTGAAGTCCTAACCCTAAGGACCTCAGAATGTGACCTGATTTGGCCACTGGGTCAATGCAAAGGTAATTTGTTAAGATGAGGTCATAATGGAGCAGAGTGAACCCCTAATCCAATAGGACTCACATCCTTATAAAAAGGGGAAATTTGAGCATTTGAATGTGGACACAGCTATGGACCAGCCAAAGAGAGGCCAGCAACAGGTCCTGCCTCACAGCCCCGGAAGGAGCCAGCCGGCCGACACCTCCATCCCGGCTGCAGTCATTAGCTCTGGCAGCCCTAGGCAGCAAAGCAGAGGGCAGAGTCACTAGACCTGACAATGAGCGGAGGAGCCGCGATACAGCGAGTGGAGTTCAGGTGGGCAGAGGAGACTGTGGGCGGAAAGACAGAGCGCTCACAGTGAGCCAGAAGGGACATCGTGCCTCATCTCGGGAAAGAAATGTCTTACAGCTACAAAAGAACCAGCCCTGTGCTCGGGGGGAGCCAGGCCTGAGTTGCCCGGATCTGGTCAAGGCTGGCCCATGTGCGTTCAGATGTATTGTCCCCAGCCTGGGAATAACTCACTGCAGGCTTTGTGCATTGATGAATTCGTTATCTTATTAGGCGGCAGCCTCTTTATATTTTAGATGAATAACCATGTAATGATTACCTTGGCTGATGTAGATGGTGTCATTTTAAAAAATTATAGTTTAAATCCATCTTCTCTTTCCCCTTTCCCTCTGCCCTCCCTGCTTTATTCCCGAGGAAGAAACCAATTAATAGTAGCTCGACTATTGTAATGCAGCCTGCTGTACAATGTAGCAATGCCTAATGGAGTTTTAATTTCCCCATGGTGAGTCAATATTTGCTTTAAGAAAGAAAAATGTCACCATAAACCACTGCCCCAAATGAATTTGGTAGCACGGAGGGCGAGAGAGTCTTCTTTTTTAGGTAAACAGTGATGGGAAGTGGATGTGGGGGTGGGGATTTCATTCTTCACAAATCAGGTTGCTTATGGGTTTTTGCTGCTCCTTCAGACAGTGGTGGTTATTCCATATTTTGCGTTGCAAATGCAGATAACTGTCAGACTCACCCACAGTTTAAAGGGTCTGAAACAAAGTCATTATAATATAGAAGAGGAACAATTTATTCCAGCCTATTAATGACTTGGGGGGGCAGGGAGGGAGGGGAATATAATATTAGGCATCCCTGCTCGAAGACCTTATGGGGGTTTCTTATTCCCCCCCAGACTAGGGTTGCATGTGGAAACCAAATCCTACTTTTAGAAAAGCGGATCAGACTTTGCAGGATCGTGGGTGTTAACAAAGGCCTGCAGCCCCCGCTCCCTCGTAATAAGTCTGTCCAAAAATGATGTTGCTCATTCTGTTGAAAGATAGTTTCATTTCCTGCTCAAAATCGGTATGAAAAATTTGCCTTGCCAAACGAACATTGTATACTGAACTTGTCAAATCCTTTCTCCTGACACAAATAAAAGATAACACTGGGTGTCGGGCGTGTAAAACAGCCCTGACAAGATAGCAGAGGGAGACAAAGAAATATACATATTTTGATTCTCTCTGTTTTAGCGGCGGGGCTGGGGGGCCGGTGGGTTCCAGCTTGTGCTACAGGTACCAGCAGAACAAGTCCCTTTCTTGTCGATGTTCAATGGCATAATGACCCCGTTTCCAATTAGCCAGAACATGACAAAATCTCAACTTTTATGGCGGCAAAAGCTGCCAGGAAGGAGACTGTCTGAGTGACAAGGCTCTTTATTCCGAAGTTTACAGGGGCGCCGTGTGGCTGTAATTACTCGTTCTGACGCAGTGGGAGATGACTCCTAGTGTGTTTTAAAATAAATAAGGTAAATGATCACCCTTTCATTAGATCTGTGCTCCTATCATATATATGACTTTTTTTTTCCCCCTATTAAAATTGTTGATTGAAGGCCGTTTGCTGTTTATCAGTTCAAAATTACATCTCTGCTCTCTCAGGGGCCGCCGTGAAAACTCACACCCGGTGCCTAGCTAGCAACAAGAAAAGACTCCTAAAACTGCCATTTCGGGGGGAGAAAACAAGCAAGGGCCCCAGATTGCACCTCCCGTCCCCAAAGGCATCCCGCTCCTTTGTTCTGCTAAGAAAAATTAACCTCAATCTCAGCTCCGGGTCCCCAGATTGATTATCATAGTCATTTAAATACTGTAATCTCATTTCCACATTGAGATAAGGAGGGGGGCACTGGTGGGGGTGCAGAGCGGCCGGGGAGAGAAAGCCAGGGGGGAGGAAAGGAGGAAAAGAATAAATTATCTGACAAAGGGAAGCGGCCTTTCTGCTCACAGAGCCTATTTCGGATCCTTCCACTTGATTGGAAAAGTTGATGAAGTTTAAATGAAGCAGAATTAGAACCTCAGGCCGCTGAGTATTGACGGGGGCTTCGCAAGAATGTGCAATTCAATAGGCCTGCTTTCGGCAGAAAACAAGGCAAGGCCTAAGTGGTATAATCTTCAATCGAGTCTCACATCCACTCTGACAAGGCAGGGTAATGAGTTAGGCCAGATCAGGCCTGTTGGTTAAAGAAATTAATCCCTGCAGCGGCCCAGAGCCCGGCTTTGACGCCTGTTGTGTGGGCCCCTGCCCCAGTCTATCTAAATGCTAACTAACTGTGAGGCTGCGGGACTGTGCTTTTCTTTGCTGGCGCTAATCTGATAACAATTTGCTCTCACTGATGAGGGAGGAGGGGACCCTTCCCTTTGAAAGGGTGAGGCCATCCTGGTCAGCCTTGATGGCGATTTCGCCCCAGCCGCCCTGGCTCCCGCCCGGCGGAGGTGCACGTTGTGAATGCCCCGAGCTCCAGCGGCGGTGGGAAACCAAGAATCCACGCTCCTGCTCGCTCTACGTCTTGTTCCTTCTTCGAACTTCTGAGCAGACTCCGTAAGCCGCCCCCCCTGACGTCGCTTCGCATCAGGCTCCCTCCGGCTTTCCCTCCACGCTCCCGAGCTCCCGGCAGCCTCTCTCTCCTTGTCTGGCTTTTCCAGGTCCGCAAGGCCCTTCTCCCTGGTCTCCGCCTGACCTCCCAGCAGCCCCCCGGGCTGCTCTGGACCCCTCTGGGCCATGGGCTGCCCTCACTCATAACACCCTGGTCCTGTTTCAGCCTTGTGCAGCCGGCTCTGGCGTGTGTGCATGCCCGTGCGTGTGCGTGTGCGTGGTGTGGCTATGTGCCCAACTAGACCGTAGGCTCCATGAGAACAGAAAGCGCATCTCTGATGACTGGGACCCTTTACTAAAGGGGTTCTCAACCTTCCTGATGCCGCAACACTTTAATACAGGTCCTCATGTGTGGTGACCCCCAACCACAAAATTATTTTCATTGCTACTTCATAACTGTAATTTTGATACTGTTATGTCTTAGGCGACCCCTGTGAAACGGTCGTTCGACCCCCAAAGGGGTCGCGACCCCCAGGTTGAGAACCGCTGCTAGAGGATGGAGAGGAACTGAACGCTTCTCTCCCATCAGGACAAAGGAGTCTCCGGGGTGACGGACAGTGTGGCACAAGCTGTAAGGACCATGAGAAGCTGTGGGCGCACACGGGCCCCACACTCTGCCCTCTACCCTCTGTGTGACTTTCTGAGCTCAGCACGCTGACCTGCCTGGCACCTGGCAGGTGCTCAACAAACAGTGGCCCCTGGTGTCACCCAGGTCTTTTGACCTGCACGACGGTTATGACCCCGGGCAGTGGAGACCTGGCTAGAAGGCTGGCCCCTGCCCGCACTGGCCCGAGGACTGGTGTCACCTCCACAAGCCTCAGCCTCCCTGTCTGTAAAATGGGGACAATGCTAGTCCCAGTTCCCAGGGTTGTTGCAAAGACTTAAGGGGATGATGACTAAGAAGGGCCGACCCGGGGCCTGGCACACAGAGGGCTCCTCAACGGGCAGCTGCTGTCCACGCACGGGGAGGGTGGGGTCAGCTGCCAGATGGGGCCTCAGCCAGAAGCTCCCTGGAAATCCAGAGTCCGGGCCCCAGCCTCCTGCTGCTCGGGAGAAGTCAGGCCGCGAGCACCCGCCAGGCGGTCCTGGGAGATCCCCCTCAAGAAAGCGAGCAGATGCCTGAGCAAAGACGGCGCCTTCAGAAACGCCAGGTGCTCTCCTCTTAGAAGGGGAGTTTTTGAAAGACTTGCTTAAACCTCCGTATTTAATGCCCACTGGGGGCCTGCAGAGAGAGCAAAGTCTTCAGCGACCGCGCATCCAGGTTGGGGAGGCGCAGGAAGCCCGGCACTCAGCCCGGAGGGTCCCCTCGGGAAGCATTCCAGCAGGTTCCCTCAAACGACGCAGTGAAAATACTGAGTGACAGACTGGGGGCTTGTGTTACTTGCAAAAAGTAAACAAATCGCAGCCACTAACCCTACACCGTGACGCAGCCGCACAGGCCGCCTGGTGGGAAACCGGGGGGCAGTTCGCGTGTCCGTCCCGTCCAGCAGAGGAGGGCCTTGGCCACGTCTTCCTGGCGGCGGGCGTGTGTCCCCGTGGGCCTGCTGTCCCCTTCAGTGCAGGGAGGCAGGTGCTGGCCCTGAGTCCGTGGTGGTGTCTGTGGTCTCAGTCCTCTGTGCTCTGCCTTGTTCAGGTCCCCTTGCCGCGGCCCCTGCGGGCCTCTCGGGGCCAGGGCTCCCTGCCCAGCCCCCGCTGGCACTCGCCTGTCCCGAGGCGTCACTGCAGCCTCCACACTTGCAGGTGGCTCCTTGCTTGGAGGCACAAAACCTCGTCCTTCATCGGGAACCATCTCTATCCACCACCCACCCAAACATGGACAGGTGGGTGCTCAGCCCCTCCTAACTGACCAGCTCCACTCATCTTGGAGGGTTGGGCTCCTGTGTCGCATCCTCGGGGCAGGAGCTCCCTCGCCTCCTGGTTGACGCCTCTTCACGCCCTGGCCTCCCTCGCTGAGACTCGTCCTCAGTAGGAATAGTTGCTGTCTGTCTTCACCAGGGTGGCTCTCCTGTCCACTGAGGGCCCCCCAGAGTCCAGCCCACTGCCTGGCACCTATAGCCCCTCAATAAACATTTTGCAAATAGCCGAATGAGCGAATGAAGGGCTCTGGGGTGAGAGGAAGCCACTGGGGGGTGCAGGAACCAGGCTTAGCGACATTGAGGGGCGCACCCCAGGTTTCAGAGTCGACAAGCGTGTGCGGGAGCCCGTGTTCCTGAGGCCTGACCCAGGGGAAGGGTGCGATGCGTGCGGGAGTGAGTGAGTGACACGCGGCCTGGAGGGAAACTGAGGGCTCTCGAGCTTGGTGACTCCGTGCATCCCCCTCCCACACCCCACCAAACCGCTGTCCCTTCTGGGAAGCTTTCTCTCCCCTAGTCAGGGGATTTACTCGAAGGCTAATGAAGCTTTAGCCCCAGGGTCCTTCTTTACATGTGTCCCTTTCCAAGGCCTTGGACTTAATTTCCAAAATTATTTATAATTGTGTACTCTGTTTCTTAAAGAAACACCCCCAGATTTCACGAGCTTCAGGCCGTAGGAAACCTGGATGCGCCTCTGCCCTGCCCCCCAGCTCCCTTCACACACTTACTAATCTCTGTGTCCCTGTTCGAGCCGGCGTCTGAGACCACGTGACCATGGGTCCTGGGCAGGCAGCTGTCACTGAATCTTGGCCACTTGGCTGTCTGTTCTTATGCCTGTTCCTACGAGGTTGTAAGCTGTCTGCAGGCAAAGCCTACCTCCAGGTTGGTTTCCCCCGGAAAGGCGTGCACCCCTCTGCCTCCCTCAGAGCGCTCCCAGAACCCCAGCAGGGCGTGTGTGCACCCCTCTGCCTCCCTCAGAGCGCTCCCAGAACCCCAGCAGGGAGTGCATGCACCCCTCTGCCTCCCTCAGAGCGCTGTCCATTCTCGCTGAGAACACCTCACCCGGGTCACACGCTGTGCCTGCGCCGCCCGCCCCTCCCTCTCCTGTCCACAGGCTGGAACCAGCCTGTCCTGCAGCCCAGCCCAGGCACTCCAGCCCGGCTTCACTCCCAGCTATTAACACTGCCTCTCATCCCCTCTCCTTCCACCTGTAATAACTTTTATTAGTGCTTTTAACGTGCGAAGTCTGGTTCTCCTTGACCAGCCCATAAACTTCTTGAGAACAAATTCTTCAACCTCTTGTGTGCCCACAAATACCTTGCACATTGTAAGTGTTCAATAAATATCTGCTCATTGACTGATGGGCTCACTAACAGTCTCCAGCGTGTGCCAAAAATAAATACAGAGCCACCTTCTCTGTCCTTGATGATCTCGTGGGAGACAGGAAAATATGGATGCAATTCCACACAGTGGGGACGTCGAGAAGGCATTTTAATGTGGCAACATGGCAAAAACACTATCGTTCAGTAAAATTGACCAACAAACTGCCAGCAAATTTTCTACTTCTCTCGATCGGTCTGGGGAGCCCCATCTTTGTGAGAGGCTGTGGTATCTGGGCTCTTCCCTTCATGCGGCGATGCAGCTTGGACGCTGTGTCGTTGGTTACAAATGGCCGGCCACCGGCAGCAAGCAGGGAGCCGCACATGGATGACCCACCTTGAAATCAAAGAGTTTCTCAGTCTCCACTTGCATGCTCCTGGGCAAGCACAGGTGATTTTGAGCTACACAAAAAAATGTGTCTTGTTCGCGTCTGGGTTCCTCGGTCTCCCAAATATGCACTGTTTGGTTCATATAAAAGACCAAGAAGCCTGTTTTGGGGCTCATCTCGCGTTTCCTACGGTGCTCTGGGGGGCCATTCTCCCGTGATGTGTTACTCCCATCGACCTTTCTGCTCACTGACCCGCTGGTCAGTTTCTTGAAATTAGTGTGCCTTGACATTATCGGGTGGAAAATACAGCTGTTTTCTTTGTAAAGTGCATTTACTGGCTTCCTCAAATGCAGTCCTTAGTGCCACGGCCAAGGTGTCAGGCTACGATGGGGCCCTGGCCACCGTGAGTCCCATGTCTGGTGGACCAAGTTGATCCCGTGCCAAGTCCTAGATGAGCTCACGCTGAGGACGACAACACGAAGCCAAACAAAAGCCCTGGGCGTGGCGGGCTGCGGAACAAAGCTGGGTGACTGTCGCAGCACTCTGGACCAGCCCCACGCTGACCCGTGCACCTGAGGAGTTAGGGGCCACACTCGCTGGATGGCTGGAAACGCCTGTGACTTCTCTGAACCACAACGCGGGTGAGGCTGGAGACACACAAGCCCCAGCAAACCCAGAGACTCATGGAAACCATAACTAAGAACAAGGGAATGGATTCAAAAAGCGGGGAGGGGTTAAAATAGCCATAAAAGGCGTGGGTGGAGGGGTGGAAGCAAACAAAAGATAGAGAAGCAATGAAAACTAAACCTCTCATTTCTATAAGCGTTGCATTGGGTTGTCAAGGGCCCCTGGACCGTGGGTGAACTAATCACGAATTCTCCCCGTGTTTATGGTTCGGGTTCTCAGCCTCGGCACTATTGACACTTGGGGTCAGGTGATTCCCTGTTTGGGGGGCATCTGTGCAGGACACTGAGCAGCCTCCCTGGCTTCTACCCACTGGATGCCAGTGGCACCCCCTCCGCAGTTGTGATAAACACCTTCAGACATGGCCAGATGTTCCCTGGGGAGCAAAATTGCCCTCAACTGAGAACCACTGGTCCAGTTCTAGAATAATCTATCAGAATTCTGTCTATGATAAGTCTATCATAATCTCCTCCATGAGCTAGCATCTCACTTAAATCAGTCTCCATTCCACCCATGAGAAGAGGGAAGGTAGGTATTAGCACTTACGCTTCACAAATGAGGAAACTGAGGCTCAGAAATGAAGCCTCCTGCCCAAGAACCTCGGGAGAGCTGGAAAGTGGGTTGTTTTCACCATCGCCAGGGCACACCCGTCTGCCCCAGGGCACACAGCGGCAGGAAGCCAGACACAGGGTGGGTGACTGTTCTTCAACGAGAACACACACACACAAAGCAAGCACTTGGGTGGATGTCTCTCATTATACATTGATTGTAGAAGGTTAGATTTCCAGCATTTACTTAAAGTCAGTTGATGGGAATACAAAGGTGGTTTTGAGGAACAAAAACGGAAAGGGATAAAGGGACTCTGGCAACAGAAAATAACAAACGACCCAGTTATTAAGTGGCCTCCTGGGCCCTCCTGGGCCTGGCACACTGTGCTGTCCCGTGAAATCCTCACAACTCTCCCAGGGCCAGGCGCCAGCTGCTGCCACTTCATTTCACAGACAGGAAACTGAGGCTCAGGTAGGTAAGCTCACGGGTGGCGCAGCCAGGAAGGGGCTGGCACAGCAGTCGCCCTTGGACCCGCCTGCCCCAGAGCCTGCTGCCTGCACGCCCTGCTGGCCTCTCTCCGGGAGGCGGCTGCAGTTTGATATCTGCCTGGGCAACCACCGTATCTCTATTCCTGTGGCTGTGAGAAAGCGACAGCTCCGGCCTGAAATCGTTGGAACTGTCCGCAGTTACACCGACTCAGGAGCTAGCAAGGAGAGCCCAGCGGCGATGCACGGACAAGCCCGCGAGGCAGCATCCGGGTTTCTGAGCGGCTTGGGGCTGTCCCGCCCCTGATGGCTCCCGCAGGGTGCAGCTGGGCACCGGAAAGGGGGAGGCTTTGATTTCAAAAGAAAACAAGGATCAAGAGGGAAAGTTGCAAGGGCAGACAAACCCACAGCTTTCCCCAAAGAAAAAGAAACCTACCCACTGGCCGGCCAGCTAAGGCGGGTGGTCAGAATGGGCAGCTCCCTTTCAATCCCCTTCCCACCGGTTCATTTCCTCCTCCTACGCTGTGATTGGATGTGAAAGGAGAAGAGCAATCAGCAGTGTCCTCGTCAATGGGTAAAGCCGAATGTAGCATTTTCACCTTTTACTCAAACGTGATACAAACCCCGAGCCATGCCAGGCTACGTGCACACCTGTGTGTCTGCTCGCCTCCTTTGCATTTGCCTCTAGGCGTTTATGTTCCCCAGCATTAATATTCATTCGAGATGTTAAGCTGTTAGTGGGCACGGTGTGGTTCCTAATTTGGTAGCGCATCTAATTCGAACCCACTGGCTCTAAGTAAATGCTTCCTCGTGGTGATGAGACTGATGATAATGAACCCAGCAGAGGCACCGAGTCCGGTAAACTAAACTAGGATTGGGGTGAAAACCTATGAACACCTGGGATCTACAGAAGGTGCAATCATTTGGCCCCACGGGGCTGAGTGGTTTCCAGCCCACCACTAACCTGCATCTCCCTCTGCACCCATCAAGGTCCTGTTCCAGGCCCGTGTCTTCACAAAGCCTCCCCCAAAACCTCAAACCTTCGGGGTTGTGCAGCTCATTTGACACTTGCAGGGGGTGCCCCATGACATTGCTTTTATTTGTGTGTGTGTGCACAAAAATAAGAGCTAACGCTTCCTTCAAGGCAGGAGCTGTGTACAGCAACATATGTATGCACTAGGTATGTGCACGCAATATATAGTGCACATGTATACTCCAGTTAACTCCTCGTGTGTCAGGGCTGAGTTCTGAACTGTTTCTATGCCCCCAAGAAAGCTTAGTGGCAAGGCACTTAGTAAACACTCAATAAATATTCCTTAGCTGTCAGCAAACCCAGAGAAATCAGTCGAGCTCACTTTGGAAGGGATGCTGAGTGAAATGGTCTGGGAATCAGAGTCATTGGTCAACATTTTTGACCGACTGCTGTACAGATGTACTCAATCTGGGTTGCCATTAATTAATTAGAATATTGTGGCCAGAAAAGCACGAGGCTGAAAGTCAGGAGACAGGAATCTCCTCCCACTCCTGCGACCAGTTCGGGGTGGCACCTTGGATGAGTCTCTTCCCCTCCCTGGGTCCTAATCTCCTCTAGAAAGGAACCGCGCTAGATGTCTGCAAGCCTCCTCCCTGCCAGGACGTGATTGTATGGCTCTATTTTAGCACTTCTTATTTGTGACACAAGACCCGACAGAAAAACAAAATCATTAATAAATTATGAAAAATCGGTGCCATGATCATTTACATTTTCTAAGGGTGCTCGATTCAATCAATTCCTCCCCTGTACATGTCTGCTCTCCAGGGCAACGGAAGACTCAGGCCGTCAGAGGAGCACACCAAGCTTCTCTCCCCAGAACGGTAGTGACAGGCCACCAGCTGAGCTCCAGCGGCAGGCAGGCGCCTGGCAGGCTCTGCGACGGAGCCTTGAAGGCTCTGGCCCCGGGATTCTGTGTTGAGGCACAGAGTTCGGGGGAATGAGTCATGCAGGGAGAAGCCTGGTTCTTTTTCTGTTGAATTTTATTCTTCCCAGAGAGTCACATTGGGAGAAAAACTGGCTAATAGCACATCGCTTTAGACAATAGAGTAGAAGCTCTTCCTAATGGAAAATATTTACATCGTTTTGTGACCACAAGAAGCACCTGCTTGAGTCAATCAGTCCCGCTAATAACCAGTTGGCTTGGTTTTAAATGAGGCAGATAGTTGTTGAGCATTTGTAGATAAAATAGGGGCTTGGATGTCTGAGGTTTTCCCTTTTCACTCGGTGGCTGTGGCAACCTGCAGGCATGTTCTCGAGTAACGGACACATATGCGTCCGGTGAACCCACGCCTGGGAAATGGCAGCGCCGGGTCTGTCCGGGCGGGTGCGTGCGTTTCAATGAAAAACAGCCTGTTCCTGCTCACCGCGGAACACAACCTGAGCAGCAGCCCCAGTGTGGCGGAATAAATGACTGTTTCTAAGAACACGGCCTGTTCTTCCAACATCCACGCAACCTTCAGGTGCAGAGAGCCAAAACCAAAATATCCTCCAAACCTGACATGCCACAGTGAGAAACCCACCAGCCAAGACACAAAAGAAGCTTAGGCAACCTATTGTTTTTGAAAAGACTTTTTTAAAAGGCTCCACAATCATTCAATCTTCTTTTCTCGAGAGCCGAAAACCCCAAAGATTTTCTATAATTAAAAAACAATTTTTTTAAATGTAGGAAGCTGTCTGGAGTGGTAAAAATAATACTGAGCTGGGAGCCAGAACGCAGCTTCTAAGCCAGGCTCCGCTCTGCCAGAGCGGAAGGGGGGGCCGCCACGGGGGCCATCCGTCTGGGAAGCCGGGCTGGAAAAGGTGAGTCAGGGTTCCTCCCCTCAGTGTCGAGGCAGCTTTTCTTTCGGGCGGGTTTTGGCAGAAAGTCCTGTGGCGCTGGTTGGTGTTAAAATGTGGACATGCTCAGAACTCCGGTAGAAGGTACCTACAGCCCATCAAGAACAGGAGAGGGGACAGGAGAAGGACAAGCCCTTGGCCCCTGGCTGCCCTGACGGGAGCTGGGTGCAGTCACAGAGAACACCTGGGCGCAGCCCCAGCCCCTCGCTGTCACCGCCGCCCCAGCCAGGGCAGTCCCGCTCTGCGTCTCATGCCCTGAGGACAGATTCCCTGGTCAGCAGTCAGCCATCTGCACTTTTTCCAAACCTAAGTTCAGGTGCAAGGAGCAGGGAGCAGGGAGCAGAATCTGTCCTGGAAGCTGGTGAGCTAGTGCCACCCAGAGGCCAAATGTTGTCCTTGAAGTGGAGGAAGCAAAGGAAAAAGAGGAAGGAATTTTGCTTGTATTGTACACAGAGGTAGGCAAAAGTAGGCTTACAGTTGTGAGTACATGAAACATAATTTATCTTTGTATTATTCATTAATGATTGTTGTATTTTCCATATGAACAGCTATAAACCTAGTTTTGACCACCCTTGTATTATATTATCTATGTA
Organism: Molossus molossus; assembly: GCF_014108415.1. Taxonomy (NCBI): domain Eukaryota; kingdom Metazoa; phylum Chordata; class Mammalia; order Chiroptera; family Molossidae; genus Molossus; species Molossus molossus. The sequence continues at coordinate 3,666,649 of NW_023425349.1, forward strand.
TAGTGTACATTTACACATGCATGTATATGTGTACACATATATGAAGATGCATGTATGTGTCTAATGTGTGTGTGTGCTTACATGTATGAAAGTACATATATATAGCTCGGGGTGGGCATCACACACAATAAGGCACCGTGGTGAACAGTAACTCCAAAATGACACTGGGTTCATATTTGGCGAGAAGGAGGAGCCCAGAGTGGCTGCCTGGGCGCAGGCGATGGCCTAACACTGAAGCAGCTGATCAGAGGTGGGGGACTTAGTTCTCCCCTTGGTCCCAGAATGGAGAACCTCATCTGCCCTATCTGGCCACTGAGAATAGCTCTTCTCACCCAGAAATAAATAAAGGATCTTGTTCTACTTGAGCAGGCATAAGAAAGTGACTGTGTGAGAGAAGGGTGCCCAGTGTGATAAGCCCCCTTCCCCAGATGCAGGCAAGGACGTAGTCTGGGGGAAGGCACGAGGAGAGTGCGTGTTTTCATAGGGACCAATGAACTCAGCTAATTCTAGCACGGTGTTAAGAAGACCCAGGTTCCCTGTGCTCCCAAACACATGCATGTACGCATGACCAATGAACACAGACAGCAAAGCTGAGGAGGGGGCGGGGGGAAGGGGAGGAGGGTGTCAATGGGGGAAATGAGAAACATCTGTAACAAAAACAAATTAATAAATAAGAAATTAAAAACAACAATAACAAAAACTCTAGGCTCTAATCGGCGCCTGGAGTTAGATAAACAATCCTTCCTGCATCCTTGGTTACCACCCGCGCCTGCCACCTCCGACCACGGGAACTGCCGCATTTTTTGAAGCACACTGCCCTCCAGTGGCGCAAGATAAAGTTGCTGCGCGACCCGCTTCCCGACAGCCAAACTTCACTTTCCATATGAACAGCTATAAACCTAGTTTTGACCACCTTGTATTATATTATCTATGTATAGTGTACATTGACACATGTGTGTATATGTGTATACATATATGAAGATGTAGGCGTGTGTCTAATGTACATGTATGTGTGCTTACATGCATGAAAGTACATATATATAGCTTGGGGGGGCATCCCACACAATGAGGCACCGTGGTGCAGTAACTCCCTTTCCTGAGGCCGTGGGAAAGTGTTGGGTGTCGGGGTGGTCGCCAGTCCGGAAATTAGGTCAAACAAGGGGACGCGCAATGCCAGAGGACGCGATCTAGTTGGAAACCGCAAGCCCTCCCTCGCGCCTGCGGGGCCTCCCGGCGCGGGTGCGCGCTGCGTTCCTGGTGCGGCACCTCGAGCAGAGTGCGCTGCAGCGGAAATGAGCCGAGAAGCGGTGCTTCCAGCAGAGACACGGAGGCTCCCTGCGTGGTAGCCGCCCAGCGGGCAGGGGCAGGGGCAGGGGCAGGGGCTGCACCCCGAGCGGGCTGGCAGGTGGTGGGTGAGGACGTAGTCGGAGTGCGTGCGACCTGTCACCCTTGGGCTCATCAGCAGCCCCGGTAAAGGGCCTCAGCCAACATTGCGGGCTCGTCGTGTGTCGGGTGCTGTTGTGGCCGAGGACTCCCGCAGGGATCACCCTCTTCAACCTTCCCAGTCACTCCTTTAATGAGTGCGGTTATCATCCCCCTTTGAGGCTGGGGAAGCTGAGGCTCAGAGGCGATGGCACCTGCCCGTGACCGCATGGGGGTCCTGGTCTGTCTGAACCAGGGCCCGGACTTCCAGCGCTTCGCTGGACCCAGGCTGTGGGGCCAGGGCTGGACATGGGGACACCCACGGACGAGTGCGTGCTCAGTGAGGGGGCGACTCGAAAGGGTGGTGGCGTGTGTGCTCTCACCTTGACGATGAGCGGGTTCTGAAACATGGAATCCCGCACGACCCCCAGCCTCTCGTTCTCCATGCCCCGCCGGATGTCAGCCACGGTCAGGGGCCGCCGCGGGGGCGGGCAGATCTGGCTGACCGTGCGGTGCACCGACTCCTTCCTTCGCATGAGGTCGTGGCGGGAGCTCTTGGCCTCTGGCATCCTGGAGGTCGGTCGCAGGAAGGCGACCCCCGGGCTGAGTCCGGCGGGCTTCCCAGCTTCGGGGCCCCTCGCGCAGCTCCTAGGAGCCTGCCGCTTGGACCCCACCACTTGGACCCTGGGGTGGGCACCGGCCGCCGGGCTCCCTCAGGAGCGGGGTGCACCAGCCTTGGCAGCTGCCTCGTTTCAAGGAGACCTGACGGTCCATATAAGCCCCTTTGGTTCCTCAGAGCATCTTCTGGGCGCCGTTTTGTGGATTGGGGAAGGAGGGAAAGTCAAAGACCACCCCTTAAGGAGGAATGGAACGCCCTGTCTCCGTGGCGACGGGACGCCAACGGTTCTACGTGCACTTTGTTTCTTTTAGGAAACCATTGTTGGCCACCCAAGTGGACGTGCTCAAAGTTTCCTTAAATCGACGTGAGAAAACCCCAGGAATCACCACTTGTGTTAAAAAGCGACAGGGCTCTAGAGGGTCATTTAGTCTTCCAAGGCAAAGGTCTTCCCAACCCCCCCACACACACACACACACACACACACACACACACACACACTGACACAGGGTGCTAAATGTTTCAGGGTGAACTAAGAATCCTCACTCCTGGCCACTGGGTGATCTCAAACCAGGCACCCTCTTGAATCCTGGTGTTTTCTTCTGTGAAATAGGTAGGGAGGAGAGCACAGAGCTAAATGAGGTCAGTGGTGCCCAACTCTGTGCAGCAAAATGAAGGGAAGTTGAAAAGCACAGATTCACTGAGCCAGAAAGTCTGGAAATGGGATCTGGGAACCTGCATTTTAAAATATCTCTTCCCTTCCGTTAATATATATATATATATATATATATATATATATATATATATTTATCCTCACCCGAGGACATTTTTTGTACAGATAGAGTGGGAGGGAGAGAGAGAGAGAGAGAAACATCGATGTGAAAGGGACACATCGAGTGGCTGCCACCCACACGACCAACCAGGGCCGGGGACAAACTGCAACCGAGGTACATGCCCTTAGCGGGAATCGAACCTGGGTCTCTCTGGACCGCAGGCCGACGCTCTAACCGCTGAGCCAAACCGGCCAGGGCCATCGTATATTTTTTTATTTCGAAAAAATTCAAAGCTGTAGAAAAGTTTAAAGAAGAGTACAGTGAAAACTCATGTAAATCTCACCTAGATTCACCAGTTTTTAGTTTTTGCCACATTTACTTCCTTACTGTGTCACACACACACACACACACACATTGCTGAATTAATTTGAAAATATCTGTAGACAGTATCCTGTTTGACCCAAAACACTTCAGCATGTATCTGCCAAGAACAAGATTCTCGTACATAACTACGTCATTATTACACCCATGTGATGCTATAATGGTGCTTGATATGCACTCCACATGCAAAGTTGGGAATCTGCCCTTTTTACAAGCTTCCCAGGTGATTGGTGCAGTGTTTTTGGAACCACTAGCCTGGAGCATCTCTAGTCTATCTTCTAGTGCCAACCTTTTGTGGGTTTATTCCCCCATCATTATCATCATTAAGTGCTCAAATATCCACACTGCTCAGGGCAAGGTGTTCACCACAGAGCAAGCGTCACCAACCACGAACCTGCATTTCACGGCCTTATGTGCCAACAGTGGACAACACCCCACCCCCATTTCCTGACGCAGCCTTGGGTGATGACGTGTAGGTGTACTCAATGATATGTGCTCATGGTCTCTCGCATCTGGACTGTCACCGACATGCAGGTTGTGCGCTCTTCGATCAAAGCGGCTTGGCAGCTCACACAGAGGGAGTCAGGAGAGTGGGCCCTGGAGCAGAGCGCAGGGCTGAATCCTGGCTGGGTCGCGGAGTCCCCTTAGCAAGTTACATTAAGCCCTAGTTTCTCACCCACAAGGCGATGCCAAAAATACCTAATAAACATACCTACAACACAGGGTTGTTATAGGATTAAATGAGAGAACAAGGAGCCAATGTGGTTATGTTCACTAGCAGTAACTTCCGGATGCAGTTGAAATGGGAGGACTGGAATAGATCTGGAGGCTCTTTCTGTCTCATCTAAACTCTCTGTGTGTCAGACCCTGGCACCCACTAGCTCCGCCTGATGGGGACATCACCTCCTGCCACTCTGCCTTCCGGTCACTGTGCCCAGCTGCCCTGGCCTTTCAGCGCCTCCAGAAACCAGGCTCAGGCCTCTGTATCTGCTTCCAGTCCGGAACAGTCTGCCACCCAGCCTTGTGCGCGCCCTTTTCACGTGGAACTCGGCTCCACTGTCATCCTCGAAGAGCCTTCCCTCCCGTCTACAGTAGCATCGCTGTCCCCGGTCACTCCCTCGCGTCACATTTCCTGACAGGATAACCCGAAGTTAGCCGGGTTTGTTTGTGTCTGTCTTCCTCGGTAGGGCCCCGCCATGCTCGCACTGCTGGAGTGTGGATGGAGTTCGCGAAGACCGCTGATGGAAGGGTGCACGCGTGACCTGGCGAGCGCACGGAAGAATCGCCTCCTGTCTTAGCCTTAGGACCCCCTCCCCTCCCCTCCCCCTCCCCCAAGCCCCCCCCCCCCCAAACCTCCCCGGAGCAAAACAGGCAGATAACCACGGCGCTCTCGCAGTCCGAGCCGCGGGCTTGTCGCCATGGCAACGGAACGCCTGGGGCGAAACGGAAGTGACGCACACGACTTCCGCTTCCGCCGTCGCAGCACTTCCGGATTGGAAGAGTGGTGGTGACGCTTTCGGACGGCAGGTAGAAAGCGGTTTGCGCTGTTCCGGGTTTTTAGACGCGCAGATACGAGTCGAGGGGCGGGTGGTTGGCCCGAGGTCTGCAGGATGGGGTGGCGCCCGTTTCCTCGGCGGCCGCTGCGGGCCGCTCCGCACGGGTCCGGGGGGCGGCCGAGTGCGGGCCTTCCGGGTCGTTCCTCCCCCCGGCCCCGAGCACGCGCCCCGGAGCCCAGCAGGGGCTCCATCACGCGGCACAGCGGCGAGGGGTCCGAGGCCAGGCTGGGCTCGCCCACCGCCGCAGGGCGGGAAGCGGGTGCCCGCAGAAGTGGAGATAAAGGCGAACCCACCGACCCAGAGGCAGGAGCGCTGGGGGCTGCCTGGGAGCCAGGCCGACAACATCCCAGCCCTTGGAGGCCGGTCATGTCAGAACTGGGAAGGGCAGTAGGGAAGCGGCTGGATTGTTGGGGAAACAGCACATACCAGGGAGAGGGGACCCAGGGAAGCGATTAGAGAAGCCTCTGGAAAGGACTTTCACGCTTAGGCCAGTCTTAGCTCAGAAAGTGAACGGAGGAAACGCATTCCTGCAGAATGAGCTCTTTGAGAAGTCCCTGAGAATGAAAAGGAACGTGATGTTTTCTAGGAACTGGGAGAAGGCGGGTCTGAAACCCAGAGAAAGAGCTGGAGAGGTGGGCGTGGGCCAGACTAGGTCACGAAGGGGTGGTAGGGCTGTAAAGTTTGGGAACTTGATCTTAGGAATAACAGGAAACCATCACGTGTTTATAGCAGGAAGTGACCATATATTTAAAAGGTTGTGTTGTATTCAAGAAACAAGAAGGAGAAACTTAGGTATTTATAAAAAAAGAAAAAAACTGATGGAAAGTAGGAGAATATTTGATGGAGTCATCTGCTCTACTCATTGTTATGAAGAGGCTCTGAAAGATGGGCCAGGAAGGCGTCTGTTGAATGTAGCGGCTGAAGGTTGTAGGCCAACTCGGGAGTAGTGAGGGTGGGAGCTACAAAGAAGTGGATGGAGAAGTGGGTGGAACGTGAGGAAATGGAGGAGGCAGTTTCTCTCAAGAAATTTTGCTGTGAAGGGGAGGAAAGAGATGCGACTTTAGGGTTAGAGGATGGTTGCCTTCTTGGTTGTTTTGTTTTGCTTTGTTTAATTTAGAAGAGTCTAGCCCTGGCTGGTTTGGCTCAGAAGTTAGAGTGTGGGGCTGTGGACCAGAGTCTCCGGTTCGATTCCGGTCAAGGGCACGTACCTCAGTTGTGGTTTGGTCCCTGGCCCTGGCTGGAGTCACGCGGGGGCAGCCAATCAACGTGTCTCTCTCACATTGATGTTTCTCTCTCTCTCTCTCTCTCTCTCCCACTCTATCTGAAGATAAGTGGAAAAGTATGTCCTCAGGTGGGGATTAAAAACAATAGAATTGTCTAGAGATTGACGGAGTGTTGCCAGAAGAGAGCCAGTGCAGGAGGGACAGGCCAGAGACACGAGAGAGATGGATGACCTGACGGACCGTGGACTCTGAGAGGCAGGAGGAGGTTGGCATCCAGCAGTCATGTGCAGGGAGTGGTTGTGGGCAGGAGAAGGGTCACTTTGCTGCAGCAAGAGGGGCAGATGCGCGCAGGCGTGCAGGGTCGGAGGGAACATTTCTTGTCTAAGGTGTGTGCATGTGAGGTGGATCGTAGAAGCTAGCTGGCTGAAAGTGAGGGGAGAATGGAATTTAGAAGTCTGTTCAGAGTTGAAAGATTTGAAATGATTATTTCAAGAGAGTGGGCAAGTGAGCTGTCTGGAGCAGTGCTGTCTAGAAAAAATAGCATGCGAGCCACACGTGTAATTTAATGTTGTGGCTAGTAGCTGCAATAAAAAGGAAAAGGTGGAATTCAGCCCTGGCCGGTTTGGCTCAGTGGTTAGAGCGTCGGCCTGCGGTCTGGAGAGACCTGGGTTCGGTTCCTGCTAAGGGCGTGGACCTCGGTTGCAGTTTGTCCCTGACCCTGGTTGGGTCGTGTGGGTGGCAGCCACTCGATGTGTCCCTTTCACGTCGATGTTTCTCTCTCTCTCCCTCCCACTCTATCTGAACAAAACATCAAAAAATGCCTCGGGCGAGGATAAAATACAACAACAAAAAAACAAAAAGAAAAGGTGGAATTCAGAATGTATTTTACCTAACAATATTCAAGGTACTATTTCAACATGAAAGCAATATACAAAAACGATGACTGGGATATTTTAGTGTCTTTGTTCCGAGTCTGTAGAACCCGGTGTGTATTTTGCACTTAGAGCACAGTCTGGCCTGGCCACATTTCAGGTGCTCAGCAGTCTTGTGTGGCCAGTGGTTACTGGGTCACAGCGCAGATCTGGACAGGCACAGTCCGGTTGCTGGGCAGTGTTCAGGCCCCAGCTAGCGTCAGCGACCGCGTGTTTACAATGGTGCCCATCTGTCCAGTTGTGAGATTGTTTTCTCCAGCCATCCTTAGCAGTTCAAGGGCAGCCAAAGAGAAGGCATTAATTCATAGCTCCTCCTATGAGCCCGGCACTATGCTAGAGGCGGGGTTTCAGTCGTATACGGTATAAGACGGAAAAGCCTGCTGGACTCTCCGAACAGGGAGTCAGCTTGCAGCACTCACCCTGTCTATAGCCGAGACCTCAGAGAGGTCACGCATAGGTTTCCATGTGTCTCTGGGGAGCATCAGGGAGGAAGGCCTCAACCAGAGCTCTGGGTGCCTCCCTTGAAGGTGAGACCCTGAGGCCGGGGGATTTGGTGTGCAGTATAAGCCCACCTGTTTGTTTGTAGCCCCCTCCCTCCAGCCACACAAATCTTATAGCCTCTTTACTGCTCAGGAGAAGTTAGGTGCCTTCTGTAGAAAATGTGCTTGCTTACCATTCAGACTTGAATGATCACTGATGCAGAGAGGGCTCTGGGATCCATTGTTAAGTGAAAAACAGCAAAATGCAGATCAGAATACATTGATGCTACCTACTATGTAAGGAAGGAGGGAAATAAGAATAGATTATGGTGTTTGAGCCAGATAAGTATACTAACCAGTCAAAGAGAAATCAAATCTTAAAAAGGGAAACACAGAAGCAATACAGAGCAAGGAGAGTTATAAGACATGTTTGTAAAGTATACTTTTCACCATCTCTGATACAGTTCATTTTTATCCGTGTACTTCAACTCCAAAAGGCGCGTGCTCTCTGTGATATCGACCTTGGCGCCTTACTAAATTTCATTCCACCTTAGTGCAGAATTCTGACTCTTTGTTGGACTTTAACAAGGACCGTCTAGCCCCTTTCTCTGGACCTCAGGCTGATGCTCTAACCGCTGAGCCAAACCGGCCAGGGCTCCAGCCCCTTTCTCAAAGACATGGTCTCCGTTGGAGGTCAGCGGACACTGCTTGGTCCCCACGGTGAAGACCCTGGTGGGTCCCACACTCGGGTTGTGTAGAGTTCTGAGCTGTGGCTCCTGGGTGGGGGCAGTACAGGCAAACAGCCTGTCTTGGAATTTCCTTTTTTTAGCAGAGGAGACAGACATGACATGACTAATTAATTAACTTTATTTTTTAAGCTACAGCTGAGTTAAATGCTACCAAAGTGAAGTACAGTTTGCCATGAAGTCAGTATAGCATTTGGGGAATGGGCCTAGCACAGGGGTCAGGGAAAGCTTTCTTTTCTTTGCTTTTTTTGCAAATACTTAGATATTTATATCCTTGAATTGCTTGTTTTCAAACTCAAATGAAAGCGATCTATACCCTTGTTCTGCCCCTTGTTTTTTATTTAGGGCATTCAAGTAAGTACAGATAAAAATATAACACCCCTGTCATCATTACCTCAATTAAGAAATAAAAGATTGTAGATATGGAGAAACTAGCTCTCTACTTGTTCCTAATCCCTGAATTTGCCCATTAAAGTCACCATGCCTGTGTTCATAGTTTTACTACATGTGAGAACAGATACATACAGTTGTGTGTGGATTTTAAACTTAATATACGTGGCATCGTGGCGTGTATATCCTTTTGACTGGGGAAAGCTTTCTTGAAACAGCGATCTTCCAGCTAAGCTCTGAAGGATGGAGGGAGGCAGCGGAGAGTGTTCCAGACACAGGGAGTCGGATGCTGTCAGCCCTTGAGCCAAGGGAAGAGTTGTGGCATGTGTGTGCTGGCACAGAGCTGGAAGGCGAGGTGGCCGTGAGCATTGGCGCCCGTGAATAGCTGTCCTGAGTCGTGAAGGCAGGGGAGCAGGCTGAGTGGGTTACACGGAGCTCCCGAGCGTTTAGAATGGCATGAGCTGTGTGATCATGGTTCCAGCTTGTCCGTGGTCATACAGTTTCATTTTCTGTGATTTTCTTATTCTCCTGAGGCTAACGTTTTAAATGCTTTGCAAAAATAAGCCCTTGTCGTCGAGTTTCCCTCTAGGAGTAAAATGGAAGGCGACTTGAGCAGATTGGACATTCACACTCCAGTTTTCGACAAGAGAAAGAAAAAGTATACAGTAGATAAGGAAAGACACCAGGCGCGTGCCCACGAAAGTTTCAGAGACTGCCCCCTGGCAGGTGAGCAGTCTCACGAAACCAAGAGGGAAAAACCGAGAACGGACCGCCAGCATCTCGCCCCTTCTCCTTTGAGACCATCAGAGCTCTGTGATGAGACGGAAACGGCCCCTTCCGCAGCCAAAAAGAGGAAAAAGAGAAGAAGGGCTGCTCCGGGGGTAGAGGATGAGACAGGCGTGTACGTCCTGGTGGATAAAGAGAACATCGAGAACATGCCGAAGAACTTCAGAAGGGATATTGACGTCGTTTTCGTGGACGTGGGCAAGGAGCCCGAGGCAGCTGGGGAGCCCGAGGCCGGGGAGCCGCGCACGGTCACTGAGCGCCGGGAGAACGAGCTGGAGGGCCCGAGTGACAGGGTGAGGGAGAGGAGGAAGAAGAAGCGGCGGCGGGAAGCTGTGGCCTGTGCTGCTGTGCGAGGAGGCCCGGACCCCAGCGCCCTGCCCCAGCCCGAGGCCCTGCCCTCTGGGCGCCTGGAAGGCCGGGTCACACGGCTGCTGGGCGCTGCTCCTAAAAAGAAGCCGAAGAAAAGAAAGAGAGACAGTTCACATAGTCAGGAATTGGAGCGTCCTGAGACCGTGAGCTCGGAGGGGTCGCCAGTTGTCCGTGGCACGGGAACCACAGAAGGCGAGCAGGAGTCCTGCCAGTTGAAGAAAAGGGCGAAGAAAAGGAGGCAGAGGTCGTCGGTCGCCAGTGCGACCTTTGAGGCCCCGCTCCTTGATTCTCCGGAAGGGACCGGTCCCGTGATGGAGGAAAGCGCGACGCCCCGGCCGCAGGAGGGAACCCAGGCGGGCCCGGAGCAGGTGCAGAGGTAACTCGGGACTGGTGTGCCTTCCGGGGGGGGTCTTCTGTCTGAACGCTGCCTGGGGTCTGGTCCGCACGTCTGTGGTCAGTGGCTGGAATCCTAGAGCTAAACGAAATGTCCAGGGCGGGGTGCACACTTAGCCAAGTGACTGGACGGAGCGTCCTTTCTTCATGCAAAACATGGGCAGTTAGATCTGCCCCAAGAACTGACTGTTCTAGCCCCAGATTCTGTAACTGCCTGTAATAGGCATTTTAAGACCCCCCAAAACTACCTTTGTCTGTCTATTTGCATATAGATACAAAAGAGTAGATAACTACGAATGTTACTGAGCAGGAAAATAACTTGAATTGTTATACTTTTGAGAAAGTATAACTTTTCTCATTAAGAAAAGATTTTAACACTATTTATATAATTACCGATAGTATTTTGATTATTCATCAGTAGAGTCTGATGAATCAATTCAGGACTTTCCTGGGACTTGGGACAGATTTTTTCCCCTCATTTTTGCTCAGTGGCTTTCTTACATTCATTGGGTTGTCCTGGCTTAAAACAGTCCCCCTAGCAGTTACATGGGAGCGGCCTCGCTTCAGGTGGTCCTGACAATGGTGGTGGCCCATTCACGTCATCCTCCGAGCCATCTTGTCTGAACGTTTTCAGAACGCTGGTAATGAGGCAGGAGTGTGCTGGGACTGTGTCCTTAACTTATGTTGCACAGTGAGCCCGCTGGAGACTGTTAACCCTGCCTAGACAAAGGCACAGGACTTTGTTTCTGTTTCCTGTCTGAGTAGTTGGTTGATACAGTTGGACATAAGAAGAGGGGATCTGAAGATCTGGGGATGCATTAATGATCGATACATAGAAAGCCATGCAAAGGGAAATGTAGCCATTACCGACCACAGCAAAAAGAACTGTAACCGTGGCAAGCCAGGATGTTGATTTAACTATTTAGTCACCATTATTATAAAACTTAACTCATTGGGAGGGTCGGGAAGTTGAATAGGACTTAGCTTATTTGGAAGTCAATTTCTAAAACAAAATCATCTGAGAAATGGTAATATAAGAAGTAACCCTGGTGGGAACAGTTTGGGGGGGGCGCCTACCATGTAGGCAGCCTGGGTCCTAGTTAGCAGTTACGTCCAAGAGTTCAGACATCCTCAACTGAACCACGTCTCGTCGAAATGAGAGTCCCTGCAGGAAAAGTATTTAAAAGCTACTAGGGCAAGTGGCGTCTCAGTGTTAACCAGTCCAGTTTCCCCCTTAGGTTCGGACCTACAGACGAAGAAAGCAATTTGGAATCGGCTAAAGATTCTGAAGCAAGGTACTTATCCGAAGACTCGAGAGACTCGGACGATGCGGATGTGGACTTGGCCTCTGCCGTGAAGCAGCTCCAAGAGTTCATCCCTGGCATCGAGGACAGGGCTGCCACCACGATCAAGCGCATGTACCGGGACGACTTGGGACGGTTCAAGGAGTTCAAAGCGCAGGGTGAGCTTGGGGAACCCCAGTGCTTGTCGCACTTCCCTGGGGACACAGCTGGCCTGACCTTCTTCTGTGAACCGGTCAGATTTAGAGACGCACAGCATCATCCTATAGCAACCTTCCGCTTTAACTCCATCCAGAATGTTACTTTTAAATTGAATTTACTGGGGTTGCCTTGGTAAATAAAATTATATAGGTTTTAAGTGTACAACTTACAGTGCATCATCTACCCAGAACTGTGGTCCAGGCTGTAAGGTGGCCCAGTGAAGTGCACTGGTTTTCCTCTTTGTCCAGCTCTGGTAGGGGAGACAAGGAGGACTAGGGCCGCAGGAGCCCCTAACCCACAGACCAGGAGCTCGGTCCTGGGAGAGGAGGTGGAGGAGGAAGTCAGTTGGTTGTGGCCTGGGATCCGGAAATGAAATAAAATTAAGTGCTCACAGTCATCAGTTTCAGTGAGCGGTTCTTTCCCTGAGATGTTCATTTGAGGGTGAGTTGGTGGAGTGGGCATGGTGTCAGCAGGACCCAGCTTGGTCTCCCTGGCCTCGCTGTCGCGGGCACCTCCCAGGAAGCCTGTTGGATTTAGAATGAACTGCACAAGGGAGGCCGGTGCCCGGTGGGCAGTGTTTCCCAGCGCCCACTCTGGAAGCGCTGTCCACTGTCCCGAGAAAGAAAGGGGCCTTGGAGACTCAGTCATCTGGAAGAGATCAGCTTTGAAAATAGACAAATTAAGTGAGAAAAACACAATTTATAGAGCAGTGTCTATAGAATGACCCCATTTTATTCATATATTCTGTGCTGAAATTTTTATGAGTATGTATTTTATAAAAGATGTTTAAAAACTGAGTCTAAGAATAGAAATACACTGCAGAACGCAGTTAACACATGATGAAACTTGGGGGCCTGGAGTCGGGAGGAGGACTGGAATGTCAGGTGCAGCGACACGCCCCTCCCCTGGTGCATGTGCAGAGAGCACGCGTAGACCGTGTGCCAGCCAGTTCTCGGGCTGCTGTGAGGGCAGTGTGGTGGAGGAGAGTAAAGGGGGCTTTTCTAAACTTTTATTTTCGTACTCTTTGAAGTTTTAATGAGTATTTATCCACTTTTTAATATAAAAAAAGAACTAGTTTGAAAGGAGATCAGTGAGGCAGGAAAGGGCCCTGGAACGGGATCCCAGGGAAGACCAGGGGGAGAGTGGGGTGAGCCTGGAGCTGACTCGGAGGGGAGCCGAGCAGGCGGCCTGGGCAGGGACCAGCTGACCGGGCCCTGCATTGTCACTGCTGAGGAGCACGAGCTGGGCTCGCTTGACCACATGCTTTTTCTCCCGCCCCATCCTAGGTGTCGCCATTAAATTTGGCAAGTTTTCTGCAAAGGAAAATAAGCAGTTAGAGAAAAACGTGCAAGAATTTCTGTCCCTGACAGGGATCGAGAACGCAGACAAGCTGCTGTACACGGACAGATACCCGGAGGAGAAGGCTGCGATCACCGACCTAAAGAGAAAATACGCCTTTAGGGTGCACATTGGTAAGTTTGGAACTGCTCGCTCTGCCCACCCACGGGCTCCCATGGCCTCCTTGGCGAGTGCTCAGCACAGCGCTGGCCCTTCGTGTGTGTAGTGCTGCTGTGGGCGAGGGTGTTCTTGTTGGCAGCCTGCATTTGGGGATTTGGGATGTGTTCACGTCTCCCAAGTATAGTGCTCTACAGATTTTAGGAATGAAATGATCACCTTCCAGCTGTCCTACTTGGTAATAATTACGGTCTAGGTTTCTCTTCCTGTTCTTCGTGGTGTACGTTTTCCGTCTGCAGCACAAAGTGCATCCTTCATGCACCAGGGTCTCCTGAGTGTTCGGAGTGTAGTCATGCAGGGGCTTCGTAGTGGGAACCCCTCCTGCAGGTGATGCTGGGAAGTCAGAGGTCATGAGCGCTGCAGCACCAGCCTGGAAAAACCTCTCTTGAATGGAAAGAGGTTAATGTCTGAGGTTTTCTCCGGAACGTGCCCAGGAAGACGGCAGAGTGAGCCCTGTGGAGGGGAAGCCTGTTCATGTGACACGTTCTTATGGGGAACTCTTGGCATGTGTCCGCCATGCAGCTTCCCTCGTTCACACTATGTTAGAATTACTTTGCCTTGTGACGGTCTTTTCCGTGAATTCGGGAGACCGGAGCGGGAGCCTCTAATACAAAGTGTTCCGAGATCTCCAAGGAAACTGGTGATTCTGTACATCTGCTTCCCAAGACAGTGCCTGCAGGACGTGACATCCCAACCTTGCCGTGGGTCTAGGATAGTTTGTGGTGTTTAAAGAGCTGTTCCGGGACCTCTTCATGCCACACCCTGTGCCCTTCTGACCACCTGTCTTCTGACGTTAGGTAAGGGCATTGCCCGGCCCTGGAAACTCGTGTACTACCGAGCCAAGAAGATGTTTGATGTCAATAATTACAAAGGCAGGTAAGAACAGCGTCTTAGCCCTGGCCGGTTTGGCTCAGCGGTTAGAGCGTCGGCCCGCCGTCTGGAGAGGTCTGGGTTCGGTTCCCGCTAAGGGCATGTACCTCAGTTGCAGTTTGTCCCCGGCCCTGGTTGGGTCGTGTGGGTGGCAACCACGTTGATGTTTCTCTCTGTTTGTCTCTCTCCCTCCCACTCTATCTAAACAAAATATCAAAAAATGTCCTCGGGTGAGGATAAAAACATTAAAAAAAAAGAACGTCTTAGTGGCTTGACCCGGAACGTTTCTCTGGTCTTTGCTGACCCTGGAAGTTAAAGCGTCCACGGCACCAGGTCAGAAGTAAAGACGTGATGGTTTGTGTGTGAAGCCAGGCGTGTCTGTTGTCAGGTGCTGTCTTCCTGGCCCGTTTCCGTTTCCGCCTCTAGCCTGTGTGATCTCCCGAGTCCTCGGCTTTTTCTTTATACTTTCGCCACTCGGCGTGCTCGGCCACACCTGCTGTTGCCCAGGAAGTCCACCCTGCTAACTTGCAAGCCCCTTGTGAACCCCGACAATCCTGTGTGGTGTTCTCTTGAGCTCTGGGCCCAGTTCTTGGGTTGTCAGTGAATATCTGAAGCAGTATGAGGTCACTTGAGTGTGACTCAGTGGCAGATTTTATGTTTATGTGGTGATGGTGGTTTTCTCCTCTCCTTTTTCCTAAATAAAATACCCAGTTATAGTTTGTTTCCAACATTCCAAAGAAAACAAATGCAGGTGAAGTGTTGGCTTTGGGCGAGCTCTCTGCTCAAGGACAAGGGGACGAGCGTGAAAGCGTCAGCCCTCGAGGCCCGAGCAGCGGCCCGTGGCTCGTGGCCTGGGCTCCCTCTGGGAGGCAGCGAGTGCTCCCAGCGGGCCGGCTGGCTTCTGCCCAGCTACGTGATTTCAAACCAGCACGTGTGTTATCTGAACTGCGAACATTGATCTGACTTGGTTTCATTTTTAAATTTTTTACCAAAATAAATAAACCTTAAGTAGAGGAAAGGCCCCTAACACAGACTGACACCCACCCTACCCTCTTTGCCAAGCCCCAAGAGGGGACAGAACTTTAAGGAAAGTCGCTAAAAATGACATTTGAAATGGGACTTAAAAGAATGTGCTTGGGAAATGGTGACAGCTGAGGGGACATTTTTCTACCTGTGACATAAGTGTGGGAATGAAACTTTTAGAATAATGAAAGTGGCCTGACCCGTGTGGCTCAGTGGCTGAGCATCAACCCATAAACCAAGAGGCACCAGTTTGATTCCTGGTCAGGGCACGTGCCCAGGTTGCGGGGCATGCAGGAGGTGGCCAGTCAGTGTTCTCTCTCATTGATGTTTCTCTCTCTCTCCCTCTCCCTTTTTCTTTCTCTCAAAATTGATAAAGAAAAAAATTTTTTTAATCAATAAATTTAAAAATAATAGAATAATGAAAGTGTCATTCTATAAAAAAGTTCATTTATTTGTACCATGTTATTTGTGTTGTGGTCACCATTTACCCATAGAATATTTTTCCAAACTAAGGGATTCTTCATTGAAAAAAGTGCAGAAAGCCAAAAATCAAAACATTTTCCAGCTCTGCAGGCCTTGAAGTCAGTGTCCCTGTCTGCTCGTGTTTGTACCCTCAGTTTCCCTCTGGCGCCCTCTTCTGCTTCAAGGGTGCCCTGAGGTGGTTTTAACTGCAGAAGGACCCTGATTACCTGAGAAGGAAGCTACAGAAACACAGTTCTCCACGGTCAGGGACGGAGTCTGCACTCGCGGTTGCCAAGCGTGGGGTCTCATGTCCAGCAGTTCTGCCCACGGTCATCAGGACGCTGGGCTCTCACCAGGCCTCTTCCGTGCTGCGTCACTGACCACAGGAGCCACTCCCCGCCCAGGTCAGGGAGTTGCAGCATGTCAAAAGATTGCCTTTTCTTCACGTACACATTTGGGGTGTTGAGTCTCAAACTCCACTTACTGTGGTTTCTTTCGTTCTGTTCTTTAATATATTTGTCCTTATGCAGAATTAATGTAGGGTCTCTGCCCTTGTAGGACTTGTCCTCCAGAGCTGTGCTGGCCGTCCTGGTGCCCACCAGCCGCACGTGGCCGTCGGGCACCTGAAGTGTCCTGGTCCCAGTGGAGGCGTGCCTCAGAGTCACACCCCCTGGCGCAGACGGCTCGGTGTGAGGAAGAGAAGCACAGCGTCTCGATACTTTTTTTTTCTTTATTGATATTAGAGAGAGAGGAAGGGAGAGGGAGAGAGAAACATCGATGAGAGAGAACATCGACTGACCGCCTCCTGCATGCCCCCCACTGTGGATGGGTCCCACAACCTGGGCACGTGCCCTGACTGGGAATCGAACTGGCAACCTCTTGGTGCCTGGGTCTGTGCTCAGCCACTGAGCCGCGCTGGCCGGGCCTCAATACTTTTGACACTCATTACATGTTGAAATGACTGCGGTTTTAATATGTTGGGTTAAGTAAAACATGAACTCACTGAGACTAAATACAGTTAATTGTCCCATGACCATTAGGGAATTTTAAAGGACACACGGCTCGTGTGTTGGACAGAGTGGTCTGGAGGAGACAGACAGACGGGCCGTGGCTCGTGCAGGGAGGGGCAGGGCTCTGCAGCGCAGCGCAGGCTCCGGGGGTGGGGAGCCGCACGGCCGGCTGCAGGAGCTGTCCAGGCGGGCGAGGAGGCGACATCCACCACGGGGACTGGGCTCCAAGGTGGGGACCCTTGAGGGGGCTGGCGGGCCAAGCTGCAGGGGGGCGGACTTCGTAGGCACACTAAGAAATTTGTGTTGTCATGTACGAGATGTGCCTTCGGGGTTTGGAGGGGGATACCCTGATCCCGGTATTTGCTCTGGCCACTCTTACTGAGCCTCTGGCCTGGGACTGCCAGGACTGATTGGTGGGGTAGCCACAGTCCCGCTGCTGGGCAGGAAGTGACTGGAGCTCTGGTCATTGGATGGCCGCCCCATCCACCTTTCCCAGCACTACAGCAGACTATGATGACAATGGTTTTTAGTCTCGTAGTTCAAAATTGTTGCAGACTGTGGATGGCTTTGCAAGCCAGAGTCAGGGTTTTTTTCTCCTTTAGCAAGTAATTATTAATTGGAAGTGATTGCTTAATGGATACGAGATATCCTTTGAGGGTGATTAAAAAGCTTAAGATGCCCTAGCCAGTGTTGCTCAGTGGTTAAAGTGTCGGCCCACACACGGGAGGTTCAATCCCTGGCCCCGGTTGGGGTGTGAGTGGGAGGCAACCTATTGATGTGTCTGTGTCACATCAATATTTCCTTCTCTCTCTCTCTCCCCCTCCCTCCCTCCCTCTCCTTCTCTTCCCCTTCCCCCCTCTCCCTTTCTCTAAAAGTCAGTGGAGAAAACAACCTTGGGTAGGGATTAATAAGATCAAAACTTAAGAACTAGGTGGAGGCCACTGTCACATAATATTGTGAACATACTAAGTGTCTCTGAATTGTGTGCTGTAAAGTTGTGTGAACCGTTATGCGTGCTTTATGTCAAGTTATGTGAATTTCGCCTAACTACAAATTTTTTTTTTTAACTTTAACGTGTCCCCTTTGTTGTAGGTACAGCAAAGGGGATACCGAGAAGTTAAAGATATACCATTCCCTCCATGGCAACGACTGGAAAAAGATCGGGGATTTGGTGGCTCGGAGCAGCCTCTCTGTTGCCCTAAAATTCTCCCAGATCAGCAGTGGTGAGTTGTGGTTTCTGGGGCCCACCTCGGGGAGCAAACGAGCCCGGCAGGCCGCCGTGATCCCATGCCCAGGAATCATTGTGACCTGTATTCTGAGAGAGCCATTATTTTTTTCTTTGTTTTTAAATTTTTTCTTTCTTTATTGATTTTTAGAAAGAGAGGAAGTGAGAGGGAGAGAGGGATGGAAACATCGATGGGCCGCCTCCTGCATGCCCCCCACTGGTGATTGGGCCCACAACCTGGGCATGTGTCCTGACTGGGAATCGAACCGATGACCTCATGGTGCAGGGTCGATGCTCAACCACTGAGTCGTGCCGGCCGGACTGAGAGAGCCATTGTTTTAAGCCATCTCTCATCCTGATTCATTTCACTTCCTCATGCACACGCATGAAAGGGTGACCTTTATCCACCAGACTGATTGCCACCACACCTCAGTTCAGTCGCTTTCAGCCTGCCTGTCACTGCCAAGCGGACCTGTACCAAGGAGGCAGCGGGTAGGAGAGGCTGGGAGGGAGGGGTGCAGTTCGGTGACTTATTAGGCAGGGACTTTCCCCTAAACCAGTGTTGTTGATCTCCTTTCTCTTTCTCCTCTTTCATCAAAAGCTCCCTTGGTTATTTCCACACTTGAAAAACCCCAGTTGCTTTAGGAAGACCGTCTTTAATCGCTGTCATTGTGGGCACGGGGCTCCCATGGCCTGGCCCCCCACTTGGGCTGGCACTGCTTTAAGAAAGGACTCTTTGGTGTCGGTTCTTAAACGAATCCATGCCACTGTAGTAGCTTCATTTCAGTGTGCATGTAACTGTTTGGTAGTTTACATTTATAATTGAGATGTTGCTCCTTGTCTTGTGAAAAGTGTCTTATCTTTTTTCAGGCTTTTTTTAGTACGTGCCCCTAGCGGGAACTGAACTCGGGACTCTCTGGTCCGCAGGCCGACACTCCAACCGCTGAGCCAAACCGGCCAGGGCCAGGCTTTATTTTTTTAGAGAAGTGTTGGGTTCACAGTAAGCTGAGAAGAGGATACAGAGAGTTCCCGTGTCCCCCCCAACCTCACATGCACAGCCTCCCCCACCAGAGGGGTACGCTTGTTACAGTTCATGAACCTACACAGACGCCCTGATTCCCCAGAGTTGACATCTGGGGTCATCTTGGTGTTGTATATTCTATGGGTTTGGACAGATGTGTAATGACATGGATTGGACATTATCATTTTATTTTTAATATTATGTTGGAAAAATATATTAGCAACTCTAACATCATCCTTTTTTGTCTGTAGAAAGAAACCACGGTGCTTGGAGTAAGGCGGAAACCCAGAAGTTAATCAAGGCTGTTGAAGAAGTGATTCTGAAGAAAATGTCTCCCCGGGATTTAAAAGAGGTAGATTCTAAACTCCAGGAAAACCCCGAAGGCTGCTTGTCCATTGTTCGGGAAAAGCTCTACAGGGGCATATCGTGGGTAGAAGTCGAAGCTAAAGTAGAGACCAGGAATTGGATGCAGTGTAAAAGTAAGTGGTAAGTTTTAAGGCTTCTTATGTAAATTTCAACGAGATACTCTCTCTTTCTCTCTCCCCCCAACCCCCCAGTTTCTATAGGGTGGGTAGATTGGGGGGTTGTAAGAATATCTGTGTGGCCACCATGTGGAAAGAAAGCCTCCCATGTCAAGAATCACCGTCCTTTGCCGCACGCACAGCTCCCTTGGTGTTGTCAACGTCTGATTTAAGTCAGCACTTCCCCAACCCTGGCGCACCATACGACTGCCTCGTAAAGAACTTGAACCTTTTTTTTATCCTCCCGAGGACATTTTTTCCATTTTTGTTCAGATAGAGTGGGAGGGAGGGAGGGAGGGAGGGAGAGAGAGAGAGAGAGAGAGAGAGAGAGAGAGAGAGAGAGAGAAACATCGACGTGAAAGGTACACACCAAGCAGCTGGGGACAAACTGCAACCGAGGTACATGCCCTTAGCGGAAACTGAACCCGGCTCTCTGGACTGCAGGTCGACACTCTAACCACTGAGCCAAACCGGCCAGGGCAGAACTTGAACGTTTTTAATACTGAATATGGACCTCTGATTTCTTCAGTCTGTCCCTTTCTAAGCCTTTAGTAACAAGGTAGTTTCCTGTTTGTGGCATTAAAAAAAGACCAAAAAACTGCTCAGCTGGTGTGGCTCAGTGGACTGAGTATCATCCCATGGACTGAGAGGCTCCAGTCTGAGTCCATCAGAGCACAAGCCCAGGTTACGGGCTCGATCCCCAGTAGAGGGCGTGCAGGAGGCAGCCGATTCATGATTCTCTCTCTTTCTTCCCCTCTCTCTAAAAAAATCAATTAAAACATATTTTTAAAAAAAGATATTATAGTCCATCACCCCGTGCCTACTCTAGCCACGCCCACCACCTCCCACTGGACACGCGTGCCAGGGACCCATCCTTCATCCTTACAGGAACCCTGCTAGACAGGAACTAGTACTATGACCTCCCCGATCTTACTGATAAAGAGCCACGGACATCCACATCGACACTGAGCACTGAGGAGGAGTTAACAAGACAGAATGACACGCTCAGGACCCGCACCTGGCAACACTGCTGACGCGGTTGCAGACGGCGGCTCGAGGGCACCGCTGGCCTGCACACATGCTCAATGTGGCCTGTAGCGTTTTAAAAACTCGTGATACCAATGTTTGGTTTTTTTAAACAGAAACATGCACATGAAAGTCCAAACATCTGGCTTTCCTCCGTGAGGCATTAGATTACCTGGTGATCAGCAGGAGGCAGCTGATTGATGTCTTTCTCTCTCTCATCGATGTTTCTATCTCTCTCTCCCCCTCCCTTTCTCTCTAAAAAAATCAATAAA
The DNA here is from genome assembly GCF_014108415.1 of Molossus molossus. NCBI lineage: Eukaryota > Metazoa > Chordata > Mammalia > Chiroptera > Molossidae > Molossus > Molossus molossus. The sequence continues at coordinate 3,687,162 of NW_023425349.1, forward strand.
AATATTTTCAGGGAAAAAAAAAGAAACCAGCCTGGCTGGTTTGCTCAGCGGTTAGAGCGTCAGCCTGCAGACCAATGAGTTGTGGGTTTGATTCCAGTCAAAGGGCACGTACCTTGGTTGTGGTTTGTCCCCAGGCCTGGTCTAGTCATGCAGGAGGCAGCCAGTTAATGTGTCTCTCTCACATCGATGTTTCTCTCTCTCTGCCTCCCTCCCACTCTATCTGGTGATAAATAGAAAAATATCCTTGGGTGAAGATTAAAAAAAAAAAAAAAACTAACATTCAGGCCCTGGCTGGTTGGGCTTAGCGGTTATAGCCTTGGAGCTCAGACCTGAGTGTCTCGGATTTGATTCCCTGTCAAAGGCATGTACCTTGGTTGCAGGTTCATTCCCAGCCCTAGTCAGGGTCACGTGGGAGGCATCCAATCAATGTGTCTCACATCGGTGTTTCTCTCTCTCTCTCCCTCCCTCCCTCTCCCACTCTAAAAAAACTGTCAATGGAAAAGTGTCCTCAGGTGAGCATTAAAACAAAACAAAAGAACGAACATTCAGGAAAAACATCACAAACAGTGATTAGTAAGAGCTGTGCCTTTTGTCTGTTGCTTACTAATTCGGTGATGAGTTCCTGATTCACCTGCCTCTTCCTAGAGTGAGGGGTCCCACCCCATAGAACTGTTTCAGTACATCGAACGTCTGGGAGTATTTCTGGTCCTGATCTTGCTGTGAGTCCTTGGACTCAGCCGCAGCCCCGGAGGGCCTCTGAGCTGCCCTAGAAGCAGGGGTCCTGCGGCTCAGGACCCTCACCTCATGCACAAAGGAAGCTCGGGCATCCTGCTTGTCAAATAAGAATGAAATCCTGAGTAGGTGTATTTTATGCTAAAAGAAAATGCCTAGATTATACCGTTTATTATTTTTGTACTTTACATTCCGTTGAAGAGTTATTTGTTTATTTTAATAGAAGACTATGTTCAGGGAACTACACTGCAAAGAACGGATAGTGTTTGGGGCATAGTATGAGATGGAGGAACCAGAGCCCCTCCCACCCTTATGTTTTAGACTAAAAAAGGGTGAGTTATGAACCTCAGTTGGAGGATTGATGGTCAGTGTTAAACGAGGTAGACCACCTTCAGAATCGGTGTAATTAAATAATGTGCAAGGCTTGCTTCTCAATTTGAAGAAAAAAGCAGGATACTTGTAGCCTGAACATACGTTTACTTCATGTAACATTGAAATGACCTCAAGTGACACATTAAAAAAAATTTTTTTTCTTTATTGGTTTTTAGAGAGAGAGGAAGGGAGAGGGAGAGAGAGATAGAAACATTGATGAGAGAGAACATTGATTGGCCGCCTCCTGCATGCCCCCCTCTGGGGATTTGGCCCACAACCTTGGGCATGTGCCCTGACCAGGAATCAAACCAGCGTTCTGTTGGTGCATGGGTTGATGCTCAAACACTGAGCCATACTGACGGGCTCAAGTGACACATTTCAAACCCACGAATGTGGATGGCTGTTAGTAAGAACATCGGTGCTATTACCACGTGTGTGCCATGTCTCTCTCCCTTATCAAGAAGGTGTGGCTTCGTGGTTAGAGTGTTGGCCCTAGGACGGAAGGGCCTGAGGTTTGATTCCCAGTCAAGGGCATGTACCTGGGTCATAGGTTTGATTCTCCGGCCCCGGCCAGGGCGCGTGCAGGAGGCAACCAATCTATGTCTCTCTCCCATCAATGTTTCTCCCCCCCTTCCCTTCCACTCTCTAAAAATCAAGGGAAAAAATATCCTTGAATGAGGATTAACAAAAAAATAAGTAAGGAGAATGGTAACGGCTAATGATCTGTCCATCAGTTTGTGACAAGTTTTGCAATGCAAAACAAGGACTGTTTAAATATTTTAAATTGGGTTGCTACTCTAATTAGGAACTTCGGTCACCTTTTCCTTCAGCCAATAGGTTCGGGCCTGAGAGAAATCCTCAGATCATGTATCACTTTACTAAATTTGTCTCATTTGGTGTCCCAGCAGCTGGTCACGGTGGTGAGAGCAACGTCTGTTTATAAAACAGTCAGAACGAAACTGTCTGCACAGCATCCTTCAGCAGCTGCTATACTGGGCTGCTTCTTCGTCCCCTTTTTAAACTTGTTTGCTATGGAAATTCTGTAACCAACAGTGTTTCTTGCATTCTTCATCCAGCTCCATAGTCACCACTTTCTATCACTGTATTGTCCTTTCCCACTTCTTTTCAAAACCACTGTCTTGTGGGTGGTGGCAGATGTGAGCAAGGACGAGCTGCAGAAGCTTGAAAGTGGTCTGAGGAGGGCAGTTGAGAGGGGAAAGATAGGGAACTGGAATAGAAACTGCACCCCTGAAAGTGACCTAGATTCTCCTTTCTTCCAATCAGGTCGGAAATTCTCACCAAGAGAATGACGAATGGTCGGGACGTGTACCGAGGAGTGAATGCCCTGCAGGCCAAGATCAACCTGATCGAAAGGTACGGCCCAGGAAGTGGGGCTAGTTCACGGCTTCTCTCCCAGAGTCGTCGTTCAGTGGCAGAACGCGCAGTGAGGTGCCATGGTTCTGGGCTTTCTACATGTACACGGTGCAGATCCCTGTTCCGGCAGCTTCTACATGTACACGGTGCAGATCCCTGTTCCGGCAGCTTCTACATGTACACGGTTCAGATCCCTGTTCGGCACTGTCTGCATGTACACCGTTCAGATCCCTGTTCCGGCAGCTTCTACATGTACACGGTGCAGATCCCTGTTCGGCACTGTCTGCGTGTACACAGTGCAGATCCCTGTTCCGGCACCTTGGGCGTGTTTTCCTTGCTAGGTCTTGGTTTCTTTATTCTAAATGAGCATGATGATAATAGTACCTGCCTCTTACTGTTATTGGGAGAAGAAATGAAACAATGTGTGGAGAATGTACTACACATGCAACAAATGCAGTCATTTTAGCCCTGGAAGGTGTTCACGTGGATGCCCGTCATTTCCGTCCGTGTGGAAGCGGAGGCAGCTTATTCCTGCCGAGCCCTGCTGCCCGCCAGCGCGCGTTGGTGGGTGCCAGCGGGCGGGTCTTTGGTTTTGTCTGAGTTCTGGGCCACGCAGTTCCCTTCCTGAAGGAGGGGAGACGTGTCTGTTTCAGGAAACCTGGGCTCGGGTCAAACAACAGCAAAGAGCGGGAGGCTCTGGATTCTGGTCCCTGTGCTGTCCTGATGCCTGCTGTGGCGCCGTTGGTGTGCCTCCCGTGTCCCCACCAGAGAGACAGCATAGATGAGCGGAGCCGGGGAGGGCATCAAGTCGGGCAGCCTGGGTTCCATGGTTGGTGCCACCTGTCAGTCATGAAACCTTGGCCCAGGGCCCCAGGCTCTCGGTCCCGTTTCCTCGCCTGTAGAATGGAGAGACTCCCCCGACCTCATCAGGGTGTTGAGGGTCAGTGAATGAGTGAATGCCACGTGGTGTGTGCTGAGCACTGGTGTACCCTCTCCGTGTGGCAGTTGTGTTTCTACCATGAGAAAGCACGATGTGGTGGGAGGTGTGGAGGGCTCGGGGGGTTTTTAGGTTCGTAGCCCACCAACTCAGTGACCTTGGGCTGGCATTCTGCTCGCTGGCCCGGACGAAGGGGTTGGTGCCTTCAAGCCCTTAATAGCCTGTGAGTCCCCACAGACGCCTGTCGTGCCAATATTTGCTTGAAAACTCAATTTTTATGTTTTCTCGTAGGCTGTACGAGATCAATGTGGAAGATGCTAATGAAATAGACTGGGAAGATCTTGCTAGTACCATAGGGTAAGAGCATTTGTTTAATATTAAGTTAATTTAAAGATAAGCAGTGGTTTTTCAGAAATTACTGCCTATCAGAACTTAAGGAACCAGCTGAAATCATGCTGCGTGTGGGCTGTGTCTGGAAGTTGCATTTATGTACATATGTCTTCAGAGCCCCCACTCTGCCCCCACTGAAGACACCTGAGGAGTGAGCGAGCCGTGTACGGGCTCAGAAGCTTCAGAGCTCACGAGCTGAGGGACTGGGACCAAGAGCCCACGTACCCTTTGCCCAGGACCATCGTCTCCCCCTCCCGCCGCTTCTCCAAGGAGCCCATGTGAGGGGCAGCGTGTCCTGTAGGAGGTTGTCATTCTGCAGTGGTCATGCCAAGGAGATCTGACGTTGAGCCACACTCAGAGTCCCCTTGTCCTAGTAACGTTCTGGGTTACATTTCCCCCTGCTTGGGATGCCGTCCAGGTCACGCGCTGCACGCCCCGTCTCTGGTGGCTTTCAGTTGTAGAGTTGAAATGCTGGGGACACGGGCTGCCTGTCCTGGGGACGCTCCCTCTGCTGGAGTGTCTGACGGCTCCTCCAGTTACGTTAGGGCTCCGCATCAGGTAGGAACGTGACGGGTGTGGCTCCTCACGTCCCGTCACGTCCTGAGGCGCTGGCTCTGATTTTGGCCATTTGGCTCTGCTGGTATCTACCACATTTGGCCACTGCATCTTTTCTTAAAAAAAAAATTATATCTTTTTTTTTTCCATAAACTCACAAAATATAGCTTAAGATGTAGCTATCTATATGAGGAAGATCGTTATAGCATAAGGACAATGCGAAAAAGCGTGAAGGAGAAGGTCTGCGCAGCCACCTAGAGCTGAGGCGCTGCTGTCGGAACCAGCACGGTGAAGCAGCGGAGCCCAGTGGAGCCGCCGCTCTCCGCGCACCGGCCAGGGAGGCCGTTTGCCTTGACTTGCAAGTGGGAGTGGATGTGGGGGAAGGAAGGGCTGAGGGATCACGTCAAGGGTCCACCGAGCGGAGACCGGACCATCAGCCCATGCGTGTGCACATGTCCGTGCCCATGACCGAAGCGCTGGTGTGGGGTGCCCGCCCGGAGCCGCCCGCCTGCGCTTGGTCCAGCGGACAGAGGCGCTCGGCCCCTGCAGCCTCCGCGCGGCGCTTTCGGTAGCGGTCGCCCTTGGGGTGAGAAGGCTGCTGCCCGCTCGCTCCCCTCGTGGTCTCGAAGGGTGCTCCTTGGCATCTCGTCTGAGGAGGGAGACTCCTCGCTGTCCACGGGCTGTCTGCCTGCCTCCCTGCGAGCCCCAGGGCCGCGGCCCTTGCCTTTCCATCAGCAGAGGCCACTCAGTGTCCAGGTGCCACGCTCGGTGCCCGAGGGAGAGCTGGCCCGCAGAGCTCAGTCCCTCTGAGCAGAGCAGATTGTCGAGAATCGTGGGGTGCGGGTGGTGTGGGCTTTGGGAAGTAGGGTGTGGAGGGACTGTTTGGCCTTTAGTTTGGAAGGTGGACAGGAGCAGGGCCGTGGCAGCCTGGCTGACTTGCAGGAGCTTGGCTGCTGGCCACAGCTGTCATGGGTCCATCAGGAAGGGTCAGACCAGTTCTCTGGTTAGTTACTTCCACCTTGGGATGTTGCCAAAGAACAAGCCGTCTTTCTTTTTTAACTTGGAGAACTGGAGTCTTTTAGTGACAGGCCCTGCCAGGAGTCGGACACATGCCCGTAGCTCCACGCCCTTTCCTTCCTAGCTCCCCGAGGGGTGGCACCTGCCCTTCCGTATCGTGGTGTCTGAGGTGCTTAGAAGGAAGGGGACCCTGCTGTGCACCCCACCAACTTTCATCTTGAGGACTATGTCCGCAAAACCCCCTCTTTATATTATCAAGCGCTTTTTAAAAATCTGATATTTCCAGTCATTTCTTGTATATTTTGTGACATTGCTTCAGATTACATGATTTCTTAAAACGGGTTTTTAATGATTTTAAGTAAAAATTATACATATATTTCAGAATTTTTAAAACTTATTTTAGAGAGAGAGAGACATCGATTTGTTGCTCTACTTATTCATGCATTCTTCGGTTGGTTCTTGTATGTGCCCTGACCAGGGATTGAACCCACAACCTTGGCGTATTGGGACGACACTAACCAACTGAGCTACCTGGCCAAGGCCTATATGTATATTTTTAAAATGGATTGTTCTATTTGAGATTTGTAAATCTCAAAGCTGTAAAACGGCAATTATGGCAGCTAGTCAAATACTGTCTGAAAGAGTACATTCTGAAAGTTTTACTAATGAACTTAAACAGTGAAAAATAGTTAAAATTTCAGACTCTTCAGGTCCTGAAAGCCTCCCGTGTGAATTGTTTAGGCAGGATCTAAAGGCAGCATCCGCCTAATGAGTTTGAAAATGTCCAGACCAGTTGATGTCACCCCTCTGAGCCCGAGCTGAGTCCACAGAACGTGACGCCGGGCGTGCGGCGCGGGGGAGCCGGGTGGCGTGGTGCGTCCTCAGGCCGCGTGTGCCCGCGCTGTCTCGGCTCCCCGTGCACGCCGTGGCTCGAGGGGCCCCGCGAGGCCCTGGGGAGGTGAGGCGGGCAGGTTCTTGGCGCAGTGCCCAGCACACCGTGTGTCCAGCTCGTGTCGCTGTGGTGAAGGGGTCGAAAGAGCCCACTCATCTTTCCTTCCACATATTTAACAGATAAAATTATCCACGCTAATCATTTTAACTGCTAGGTTAGTTCATTATTGCTTAAGAAAAAGTGTCCAGGAAGTGAAGTTAGTGATTTTTACTTTAGAAATGGTAAGATTTGGTTGTTACAGTCTTACTACAAAGTGAAAATGTATTTGAGTCACCAAAACATCATCAGCATGTGCATTTTGGAGCTTTTACAAAATAAAAATCAGGTCGTCTGCCTTGAACGGCGACATGCACACATCCATCCTGAGTGTGATGGCTGAGAGTGTGGAAGCTGGAGTCAAATCACCCAGCTGTCCCGGCTCTGCCCTTTATTAGCCGTAAGACCTGGGACCACGTCTCTCTGCCTCAGTTTCCCCATCCCTAAGATGAGGGCCGAGAGTAGCGGCTTGCTGGTAGCATGGTCGTGAGGCGTGTGTGTTGCTGCGTGGGAAGTACCTAGGGCAGGGCCGGGTCCGCGGTGAGCATCAGCACGTGCTGGCTAGTGTTAAACTTTGTCTCCCAGCTGGAAACTTCAGTTGTCCCAGTTTAGACAGAACCCATCGTGCCGCCCTGCTGACTTGCTCCCTTGTGTGTCTTTAGCAGAGCCATCAGCAGCTTTCCATGTGTCCTGTTTGGTCACGTTGCGGCCGGGACGGTTCCACGTTCAGGGTTAGGAAAGCTCGGTAGTCTAGACCTCACCTCGTCCGTGCAGTGCGGCCGAAATGATTCGTTTTTATACCAGCACTGACCATTTTTTACCTTTTCCTTCCTAAAGTGATGTTCCTCCGTCTTATGTGCAAACTAAATTTTATAAGCTCAAAGCTACCTGTGTCCCCTTTTGGCAGAAGAAGACGTTTCCAGGTCAGTATTCTCAGCATTGGAATGGGTAGAGCACAGTGTGGGGTGCCACACGCCGGTAGTGACCTTGAGCAAGTCACTCCACTTCCGGGAGCCTCAGCTTCTTCCGTTGTCACATGGTGAAAACTGGCTTATTATAAGTCCTACCCGGGTGCCAGGACTTTCTGAAGTACTAAATGAGACCACGGATAATAAAAATAAAAATCAGGGTAAGATGTGGTCAGCGGGGTGCTCGGTGCTTAGCAAGCACTCGGTAAACCCGCGCGTGCTTCTGGGTTGTCGTCACGCCACGTGCACGCACACATGCTTCCACCTGTGGGTGGTTTTGAAGTGGGCTCCCCCACCCGGGCCATCCCAGACGTACCAAATGCTCGTCTCTAGATCGAGTTCAGGGGTGTGATCTTCTCTTCACGCGCTCACAGGAGCATCTCAAGTGGTCTGTCCTGCAGCAGTGTTTGGGGACCACTGGTTCGGGTGCCACTGCCCTGGAGCGTTGCAAACCCTCTTGAATTTAGCTGACATCACTCCCTGGGTTTGAACCCAGGCCTCGCCCCAACTAAGTCCATGACTCTGGGCCAGTTTCCTAATGTTTCAGGATGCCTCAGTTTCCTCATTTGAGAAACCGCAACAGCGGCTGCCTCCGAGGATGTTTGAGAGGGTTGAAGCAGCCAGGCTGGGCAGACCGGTGAGAACAGGGTCCAGCAGGTGAATCACCGCACGGAGCGGGGACAGCAGTAATGCCCTGTCCCTGGCCTGGGGCAGAGGCTTTGTGCAGGGCATTTCTTTTTTTTCCCATTACTTTATTTATTTTTGTTACAGATGTTACTCCTTTCCCCCCACTGATTCCCCCTCCCCCCTCCCACCCTGTCCCCAGCTTTCTTTTCTTTTTTTTTTTATCCTCACCCAAGGACATTCTTCCATTTTTTGTTCAGGTAGAGTGGGAGGGAGAGAGAGGAACAGAGAGAGAGAGAGAGAAACATCGATGTGAAAGGGACACATCGAGTGGCTGCCACCCGCACAACCGACCAGGGCCGGGGACAAACTGCAACCGAGGTACGCGCCCTTAGCGGGAACCGAACCCGGGTCTCTCCAGACCGCAGGCCGACGCTCTAACCGCTGAGCCAAACCACCCCGTCCCCAGCTTTGTTGTCCGTGACCTTTGTTCATGCACACATGTGCAAGTCATTTCCAGTTAAATCTTTGTCTCTAGAGATTATGGACTACCTCTACGAGACGAGTCTGCCTTTGCTCAAAGAAAAGCTGGAGAAGAAGATGGAGAAGAGAGGCGCCAAGCTCCAGGCGCCCGCGGCACCCAGGCGCGTCTTCCTGTTCAGAGACATCTTTTACTGTGACGACGACAGTGAGGAGGAGGACGGAGGTGGACAGAGCTAAAGGGATGCCCATTTCTTGTCCGCGTTCTGGGTTTGGCCGTATCTATAGACACGTGTCAGAAAGCTGCTTGCCGTGTTGCTGGTTAGTAAAGAAGATGCACTGGCCGCAGGAAGGGTGTCAAAGTGGTGACTTTGTTGTGGTGCATCGAGAACTGATTGGCGTCGTCAGATTTGAGTCAGCCAGACCGAGTTGGTTAGACTGAAAAGGAAGAGGCGCATATGAGTTGATTTCACATTTCTGTCCTAGCGAAAGCAATCACAGCTGCTGTTCTCTGTAGAACCTGGTTACCCCAAGCCCCCCGTGCAGCAGTGGGTGGTCGCGCCCTGGACATTTCATTGCGTGGATTGAACTGCCCGCGCACAGCAAGATGGGAACGCCGACGACTGCAGGCCACTCGCTTCCGCCGCCGTGTATCTGTGTGCGGTGGTCTGAGTGTTGGGTAAGTGTTAGGGGCTGGCTGCGTGTGATGCGCCTCAGACTGGTTTCGGTTCCCCTGTATGTGTCACTGTGTGCGGCTCATTTCCTGCGTGGTATTCTAGTGTTTAAAGACATGCCTTTTTTCGTACAAGATGCCCTCGGAGCCAGTCCCTGAGCCAGCCTGGTGTGAAGCTGCAGGGAGAACCTTGCACCGTCCCCGTTGCTTGCAGGGCGCTGGCCGTTAGGGAGGGATGCCCGATGCCCGGCACAGCCTGCCTGCGGGACCCGGGGCTCTCCCCGCGGGCAGGGAAGCAGGAGCACGCAGACGGTCAGCGGAGGGCTTCCTCCAGGGGCTTAGGCTGCACACTCGTTCAGCGGGATAGAGGGGCGAACAGGGAGGTCGAATTAACCAGTGATGCGGACCCGAGGGGAAGCCCTGTGGCCTAACGTGCCCCCGTCCTTCTCTGCAAACCCTGGGTGGCCTGGAGCCTGTACAGCTGTCCCTTCTCTGCCACACTGCCTCAGTGGGGACATGTGTCTCCCTGGAACACAGGTCCTGCCTCCCTCCTGCTGGGTGGTCTCAAGTGTCTCCATGGGCAGCCCCTGAGCGGGACCTGTGGCCAGGGAAGTCAGGTTTCCAGGCTCCTGGCCACATCTGTACAGGCAGAACACAGGAAGAAAAGTGAACAGTGTCCCATTACAGGGCTGGCGCCATCCGTGCCAAGGTGCGACCCCACTGCCTGAGTGTTCTCTCGGATGTCACTCGCGTTACAGCACAATGTGATGTTGGTCAGTTCACCTGCAAAGCTAGACGTTTCCCCAAACCTGCCGCAAGCCATTGTAGGAGTCCTGGGTCACCAGTGTGTCCGCAGCACCCAGCATTGTCAAATAATACCCGCTCAGTGAGCACTCGGTAAACAAACAAGGATTTTCTTTTTAGAAAGCATTTGCCTTTGGTCACGTCCTCTCTGTCTCTGTGCTGACGGGAACAGTGTTTGTTCCCCTTGCAGGACAGTCTGGTGAGACACAGCTGACCATAAGGAGGTGCGTGTTCTGTGACCCACACCCCCGTCTAGGACCTAAAGGGATAATGGGCTAGTGTATAACAACAGCACCTTTATCATGTGAGAGATTAAAAAAATGAAAATGTTCTAATGGAATGTGATGCTCTGATGTTAAATGCTGACACGTTTGCTTGACATAAAAAGAGATGAACAACATTATCAACTAAATATTTCAGAAGAGTTTATATATTTTCTCAATTTTATAAAATTAAAAATAAAGGGAAATGTGTATATATAGATACATTAAAATGTGTGTGGGAAGAATTAAACCTAAAGCGTCAATGGTTTTTCTCTGGGCAGTGGGGTTGTGAGTTTATAGGTTAGAAGTCTTGATTTGCGAAAAAAATCTGACTGAGATCTAAGGAATCTAGAACTGGAGGGAGGGTGCGCGCATTTTACTTGCAGGGCTCGTGTATAACAGCTGCTCAGTCATCCAGATGCTGTCTCTCCAGAGTGCACTTCACCTATAGTCCACACGGGGGCCCCTTCATACAGCCTCGAGTTCAGGATACCCACTCAGGGGAAGAAAAGGGTCGTCTCCTCTTCTTGCTCAAGTCCTGGGTTTTGTCCCTAATACCCACTGTCACTGTAGCTGGGGAGACAGGATTGCTTTGGGAGCTGGGACTTAGCGCAGCACCCCTTGAATGGCTGAGAGGGTCGGTACCCCAGTAGAAAATCGGGGTCCCATCACAGAAGAGGTGAGTGGACTGAGGGAGCAAACCACAAATGTAGATGACAGTGCGTCATCTACACTGACCTGCTGTGAGTTTGACCCATAAACTACTTCGTAGAAGTGATTTTTATACCTCTCACCTGTATCTCCTATGAGCTCCCCGCGGGGGAGTGGGGGAGCAGAGGAAGAACCTCGAGTAATATCTGCTCTTGGGAGGAAGAAGGGGATACAGGAGGTGACAGGTAAAAAGAAAACCTGTCTCACAAGAAACAAGACCCAGGGACAAATCAAATCGTTTTCCAACAGTCCTGACTCTGCGTTATTTGAGTTCTTGGTCCCGTTCATGGTCGTTTTACACCTTTTAATATGCGTATTCTTTATTATTATTTTTTTTTATCCTCACCCGAGGACATCTTTCCATTTTTTGTTCAGATAGAGCGGGAGGGAGAGAGAGAGAGAAACATCGACGTTAAGGGACACATCGAGCGGCTGCCACCCGCACGACCAACCAGGGCCGGGGACAAACTGCAACCGAGGTACATGCCCTTAGCGGGAACCGAACCCGGGTCTCTCTGTACCGCAGGCCGACGCTCCAACCGCTGAGCCAAACCGGCCAGGGCTAATATACGTATTCTTTAGCTATTGATGTTTGATTACAGGTTTCGTTATGCAACAGAGCGGCCCAGGGCTCTGCAGCGGAGGAGGTTAAACAGGGCACTCTCACTCCTAGGAGCACACCGGTGCCTTTCCCCCTCTTCTTCCCACAGGCGTGCGCCTCCTGGGCTGGCAGCCAAGCGAGCAATGGGCAGACCCCTGAACCTGTCCCCAGGGCCTCTCCTCTGACTCCAGGGAGCTGACAGCAGCCCCGCCTGGGCTCCCTTCTTTGCCATGTTTCTAGGAGGCAGCGCATCCCCGCCTCGTCTTCCTCCTTCTGCCTTAAGCCCTTCCTTGTTTCACGCTCATAAAAAAGGTCTCATGTCCTGGCTGGTTTGGCTCAGCAATTACAGCGTCAGCCCAAAGGGTCGCAGATTTGATTCCTGGTCAAGGGCATGTACCTGGGTTGCAGGTTCAATCCCTGGCCCTGGTTCAGGTTGTGCAGGAGGCAGCCAATCAATATGTCTCTTTCATACCATGTCCCTCTCCCTCTCCCCTCCTCCCTCCTCCTTTCCACTCTTTAAAAATCTTTGGAAAAATCCCTCGGGTGAGGATTAACAACCACAACAAAAAAGAGTCTCATAATCAGACCAAGATTGATTCTGGCCACAGCACACTTTCAGTCCAACAAGCAGGTCTCACACACACACAGTGAGCTGAAATGCCGCGGTGGACAGCACAGACTTGTGCCTGTTTTCTCAAAGGCTACACAGCCTAACCCTTTCTGAACACCATTTCCAGGTCATTTCCTGAAATCCAGTCATAATTCTTCAACCTCATCAAAGAATCCATCAGCTACTCTCAGCCTCTGCAGGCTGCCGGAGTCCGTCATCACAGTGTGAGAACGAGGCAGGACGAGGGGTGCGGGGTCTCCAGAAGTGCGGGTTTATTGGGAATCAGCCTGCCCGACTACCTCTAAGGAGAGAGCAACCAGCTTGTACAGACTAAGGATTTTTAAACTTAGGGCTGGGGGGTGGCCATTCAGCCGAGGAGACGTGGTCGTCTTTGGTCGGGCCTGGGTGGGTCTCCTGGAACTTGTTTTTCTTGTCGACCATTTGCAGTTTGGGGTGGGTTAGGGTGGTTCCGGCATTCCTTCAGCCTGGCTGGAGTGATGGGTTTGCTTTCCTGGGATGAGAGGCTTAGGGCAAGGTTAACCGGTAAGAGCCTTGGGGCATCAATATGAAAGTATGAAGAGGCTTGGGGCAGTAATATGGAGGTTAGAGCTGACATTTCCCGACTCTTAGTTCATATAATTTGGAAAAAGTTTGTGTTGATTGGAACTCTGGGTTGACCCCTAGGGAGGGCCTCTGTAGCTCCTTCCTGCTGTTCTCCCTCTGGGTTGCCCCTCCTGGGGGGTCACCTGGGGTAGTGGGGTGTAAGTTTGGAGTAGAAGTCGGTGGTGGACGACCCTGGCGAGCTTGGTCACCCGTGCACGTAGAAGTTTCAGAAAACTTGGGAGAAGCGGCAAGAGGAGAGAAATTACTATTAGTGGAGTTATAAGTGGGAGTAGGATGTTAAAGAGGGGGTTTGATCACCATTGGCCTAGTGGTGATGCTTCCTCGGGCCTGTGATTGCGGAGCCTCTCCTGGAGTTTTCGGAGAGAGTATTTTTCCCTATCATACCTGATTCGTTGATACAGTAGCAGCATTTTTCTTGGAGGAAAAGGCAGGTACCTCCTTTCTCAGCGGTGAGGAGGTCCAGGGCCCGTCGGTTTTGGAGGGTGACCTCTGCTAGGGAGGTGAGTTGTTGTAGGGAGGCTAGAGAGGCTGCTGAGTTCTCGAAACCTCGTTCTAAATCGGCCTGGATTTGTTCGGTCATTTTAAGGCTGTGTCCGAGTCCGATCCCCCCAATTCCTAGGGCTGCTACTGAGGTGGAAAAGGTGCGGCCTGCAAGAAATGGGAGGAAAGTAGCCCGCTTCTGGCGGGAGTTTGAAGGGTTCCGGCTCCCTCACCCTCAGTGTAACGTAGAAGCTGTGGGGCGAGGGTTGCGGGACACATGGGCCCAGAGAGGTGGTGTCGATGCGGTTGGTTGGAGTGTGGTTCCACCAAAAAAAGTTCCCCTGGGACTTGTAATGTCAGAGGTAATTTGATGAGTTTGATTGCATGTCGGGTGGGAGATGGCATAGATTATAGGTGTCATTTGGGGTGTATGAGGGCACGTGGTCTAGGGAAAAGGAGGAGGCGGGGCAGGTTTTAGAAGTGTTGAGGGTATGGGAGTGGGATGCAGCCCCTGGTGGTCGATCCAGGAAGGCACAGAGGAAGCATGGAGAGGGCTCGACTTCCTGGGCTAGGTCTGGAACTTGGACTCCCTTTTTGATTACATTTAGCCATGAAAATGGGGGTTGGTTTGTTAGAGAGGTGTTCCGTTAGGGAAGTCTCCTGGGCTAAGATTTTGTGGATGAGGTCTTCTAGTTTCTGGAAGGATGTTTTTTGCGGGACATGTTTCCGGTGATGATTATGTGGCATTTGGTCCATCCCTTGATAAGGGTTTCTTTTTGGCCTCGTTCCCACTTACAGTCCCAGGGGTCAGAAATGGAGAAAGTCCAGGGGCCGGTGGGTGTTTTTATACGCCTGCTGTCTCTTAGGACATGTGGCGGCTAGCATACAGCTATTTTGGAGGGCGAGGTCTATGGAAGAGGGGGCGCAAAGCTCCATTCCTTGGAATGGTTGTGTTTTGTCAGAGTTGGGAGCAATGGTGATGGTTGAGGAGCAGCCCGTGCGGGGCCAGTCTGTGGAGGCGATTATTTGGTTAAAGGCTGGGTGGGGGATATATTAAGAAAGAACCTCCAAACGTCGGGTTCGGGCCTTGAGGTCAGAGGAAGAGATGTGAAGAGGGCCAGAGGAAGAAGTAGGGAAAGCATGTTAAATGGGAAGAAAGAGGAAGAGGAAGGTGTGGAAGTCGGTGTCTGGGGGTGTAAAGCCTCCAAGGGCTCCTTGCCAGAAGAGGTCTTGGGTCCAGGCCAGGAGGTCGTCTATATTAGAGCTGCAGGGCCTGAACCAGCGATGTCTTCCAAACTCTGAGAAAATAAAAACATCTTGCAAGGTAGAGGTTGTGCATTGCTAGTTGATAGTGTTGGTATAGTGTAAGTCGTGAGTGAGCATGTTGTCTCGAGCGAGTCTCACACACAACCCCTCCCTTCCCAAACCCCTCAGCTCTGGTGCTTCTCTGTTCAGGACCCCAAACCTGGGCGAGCCCTTCCGTCTGCCTGCTACCTGCGTGGGAAGAGCTGAATATTCCCAGAAGTCACACAACTCTGCTTTCACTTTAATGACTATAAAGCGCAAACGGACACAATGTTACAAAGGAGTCCACTTGAAGTCTCATCTAGGTTTGCTTTTCTTTTTGCCACATTAGCTATTTTAAACATTCAACCTTCCCACCCCATCCTCTGCCCTTTTCATGACTCACTGAGAAAATTAAAGCCATCAGACATCAATCCCCTCTTTCCTCCAAAACCAGGTACATCTACCTCCAGTTACACTCGCTGCTTCTACCACAGCTGAGTCCCTGCACCTGAGCTCCATGGCCTGACCCTGATTTAGACCAGAGACTTTGGTCCTTTGCTGATCCGTCTCCTACATTATCAGTCTCCTGTTCCGGGTTGTTATCACCATATGAACAAGCTCTGGTGTTAACCAGCTTTAAATATATACATTTCTACGGAGTCATTGAGCGCTTTCTGCTTCCCTCCCAACTTCCGAATGTTCTGGTTCCTCGGGCCGCCCTGGGCTCTTCACGGGCCTGGAAACCGTGTGCCTGCTGACGGCCCCGAAACGTGCCTGGAGGCCAGATTCTCCCTGAACTCCCGGCCCAAAGATCCAGCTGCCTGCTGGCCGCCTCCATGCGGTGTCCACGTGGAGCTTAACTGGTTACAAACATGTTAGCCCCGCCCGAGGCTCCCCATCTCTGCCCGTGGCGGATTTTCCCTGAGACGAAGTCAGAAACAGGAGGCCTCCGTGTGCTGCCGCCTTCTCCCTGCTACCCCCGCGTCTGGTCCCTGAGCAAACGCCACCAATCTGCCTCCAAACACTGGACTCCATCTGCCTCCACCCTCATCAGCCTTGATCTCAGACATCCTCTCTGTCCGAACTACACTGCTCTCGCCCATTACACAGCCCTTCTCCGACCGGCACTCCCGCGGCTGCGGACTTGCTCGCGTGCCGCCGTGTTTGGAAGCCAGGGGCTTCCCACCGCGCTGGGGTGAGATTCACTTACAGTGTCCACAAAGATTCTGCACAATCTCCCATTGCTGACCCTTCCGGCCCTGTCTCGGGCCCCTGATCCCCCACACTACGAAGACATTTTTTCTTTCCATTTTATTTTGTATTGGTTCCAGGTGTATAGTATAGTGGTTAGACAATCATACTTTACAAGATGTTTCCAGAATCCACCTGGCACCTTACAGTTACCACAATATTACTATCTTTCCTACGCTTCAGTTACTTCCCTGTGCCTATCTGTAACTGCCCCTCTGTTCTTAATCCCTTCACCTTTCCACCCTGTCCCCCAATCTCCCTCCTCTCTGCCAGCCACCAGCTGTCTCTCGAAGTCTTTCAGTACAAAAACAATTTTAGGGGGGGGGAACCCATCAGTACAATCCACCATGTTAATAAAGAATAAAGACTATTTGCATTTGATGAATTCCAGATCCATCCCATAAAAACAGGGCAATTTCCTCAACTTGATAAAGGGTATTTTTAAAACCTGCAGCAAACATTTTTTTGGCAAACATTTTAAAAAGTGAAACATTGAAATATTTTCCCTTTGAGATTGAAGAAAAGGATACCTACTCTCTACACCTCCCAGCATTATCCAGTTAGTGCAGTCAGGCGAGAAAAGGAAGTAAAACCTACAGGGATTGGAAAGGAATATCTAACCGCCCTTGTCCGCAGATTGGATTGTGCAGGGAGGAAATCCGTAGGAATCTAGAGAATGTATTGTGCCGCGTCCTCTTCCGACCACATCATCTGACAGTCCGGATACGGAGAGGAAGCTTCAAGGACGCATCTTCTAGGAGGAGGACGTGGCAGGGGGTGGGATTAATCGGTGTTATGGGAGTTATAATATTGGGAACTGTTATTCTACTATGACTAACCTGGGAGTAACAAACAAAGTATCTGAAATCATGCCTCTTCAACTAAATGCTGAAGAAACCCCAGCTTCCCCTGAAACACTCACCACTGCATGTCCAGACTGTCTTAGTAATTTACTAATTCAATTAGGTAAGACTTCCCCCGAAAGTCTCTAATAAACAATTCATGGATGAATTGCGACAGGTAGAACTGATGGAGGCACCTTATACTCCTGTGCCTTCTCCCCAGATGGAATAAGAAGAGTTAACACAGACGGACTCCACGGTCCTCACGCGAGCTTGCCTTCATGGAAGGGTCGGCACGCCAAGGCCCCCTTGGTGCTTGTGCACAAGGGAACAGAAGAAATCTCAGTCACTGCAACTGAACAGGTTTTATGAGAAATGCTGTCCTGAGTTAGTTAGGGAGGGAAATAAAAAACTAGCTGATCTAAAAACCCAGAACTAGATTTTAAATAAAGGTCACCTATTAATCTCAGACAAAGGGCCTATAGAAAACTCTGTCTCACCTTACAGGTTACTCTACTCCCTTCTTTGATAGTATCTATAAATACAAAAGGATATAAATTAATTCTTACAAAAATGAAATTAATATCCTGGTACTATGGAATGAAACTCCCTACTTCTTTAACCTCAAATGTTAAACTCATGCCAAAAAAGAAAGTATATAAGCACATAGAAACTTGCAATAAATCGGAAGAGTGTCACACTGCCCCTGAGTCGTGTGGTCACCTGTCTCCCAGCGCCGACGCCTCACCACCTGCGGGCCCCCGGGCCCTGCTGCGGCTGGACTGCGGCAAGTGGCGCCCAAACAGGGACCTGAAGGTATGTGTACATATTTTCAGCAAGGATAAGGCTCTCGCCGTTTGGGTGCTGCAGACCCCTTAGCCAAAGGCTAAGTAGAAAAGGGGCGAGTAATCATGGGACACGGAATCTAAGGAAAGAGGATTATTTATTGATGTAACTAAACATGTTAAATAAAAGAGGTATTCATGTCTCAAGTAAACAGCTTAGAGAATTTTTTCATTTGGTACAAGAATGTGCTCCGTGGATTCCGGAGGTGGGTACTTTGAATTTAGATTCCTGGTTAAGGTTAGGAAAAGAAATGAAAAATTATTATTCTGTTCACAAACTTGAAAAGGTGCCTATTGATGCCTTCTCTTTATGAATGCTTTAAAAGATAGCTTTGATCCCACACATGAGGCCGTTTGCTTAGCAAAACAGGTTACTGAAGAGTCAATACCCTTGTTTTCAGAAATAAAAAAGGTTAAGAATTATGCCGGCATTAATGAGCAGGATTCTCCAATAAAATCAGGAACACATTTAGAGCCCGGGATGAAATCTCACCCCCAGATTATCAGTAGGAATTGGACAATGCTGCTGCAGTATCACCACAATGATGACCCTGAGCCCTTCAAAGCATCGGTGGGGCTTCTGCTCCTACTGCCCCTACTGCCCCCCGACGACCAAGAATAGTTCCAACAGAGGTTGGGTTTCTGGGGCTGTTCAGCAAGCTAGAGTATGGGTGAGAACGACTTCGGGTGTTTTCCAGGACTGTCCACGGGAGATGAGGGGCCACCGCAATGGGAACCTCTCCCCTCTAAGCTTTTAAAAGAATGAAAATAGCGGTGAAAGATTTTGGTTCATCATCACCTCATACCTTACAGCTGGTTGATTCTATTGCTAGTGAGGACGACGCCCTTTGATTGGCAGCAAACTGCTAGGTCTTGTTTACCTGTAGGACAATATTTACTATGGAAAGCAGATTATGAAGAACGAGCTAAAGCAGTAGCTCAGAGAGGAATTTTAAAGAGGCCTAGAGATAAAATTACGTTCTCTATGCTTGTAGGAAGTGAAGAATATTTCACACCACAGGCTCAACTTGAGCTACCAAGAACTGTGCTAGAGGAAGTATCAAAACTTGCAGTCACCTAAAACAAACAACTTTTTTAAGTAACGTTAAGCAGGGCCCTGAAGAATCCTATGAAGAGTTTCTAGCCAGACTAGAAGAGAATGTTTCTAAAGCCATAAATAACCCTGAGGTGGCAGAATTGATTTTGAAACAATTGGCCTTTGAGAATGCTGATCCTACCTGCCAAGCATTGTTAAGACCTGTACGGAGCACAGGTAATATGAGTGATTTTATTAGAACTTGTGTGGAAGCATCTCCAGCTTATATACAAGGAGTACCGATAGCTGCAGCTTTTAAAGGAAAATCTTACACTCAATTTCTAGGCTGTGGCAATAACTGCCTTCCAACAAGTAACACAGCCTTTTCATCTTTACACAGACTCAGCTTAGACAGTACATTTATTCCCAGCCATAGAGACAGCGTTAATTTCTACTAATTCTAGCATAAATACTCAGCTTCAGATATTACAAAAATTGATTCATCAGAGATTGTCTCTCTTTTTTATAGGACACATTAAGAGGGCATTCTGATTTAGAAGGTCCCCTGGTAGCAGGAGACAGGTGGGCAGATCAGTTAACGAAGAAAGTCCTAATGACAGCCTTAGAGAAGCACCCACCTCTGCCCTGCATCGTCAGAATGCCTCAGCCTCACGCCTGCAATTTCGTCTAACTAGAGAGCAAGCACGGCAAATAGTAAGACAATGTCCTGCCTGTGCTACTCAAATCCCAACTTTGCAGATGGGAGTAAACCCTAGGGGATTAAAACCTAACATTTTATGGCAAATGGATGTAACTCATATTCCAGAATTTGGAAAAAAGCCTTTTGTTCATGTTACTATAGATACATGTTCTCATGTGATCTTTGCTTCAGCAAGAACTGGAGAAGCATATAAGGATGTAATCCAACATATGATTCAAACCTTCTCTTATATGGGAATGCCAAAAACATTAAAAACCTGTTTATACTTCTAAAGCATTTCAAGAATTTTGTAATAAATTTCAGATTAAACATATTACAGGAATACCTTATAATCCCCAAGTTCAGGCTATAATTGAAAGAGCTCACCAAACACTTAAGAATCAAATTTCCAGACTTCAACAGGGAATGAATAAGTATTTATCTCCTCATCATGTACCACAGCATGCTCTATTCGTAATTAACCACTTAAATAGTAGTGATCAAGGATTAACCCCCATGATGAGACATTGGGATCATATTCCTCAGGTGAAAGTTATGGTAAAATGGAAGGATTTACTAGCTGGTCAATGGAAAGGGCCTGATATACTAATATCAGGGCGAGGATATGCTTGTATATTTCCACAGGACGCAGACCCCCTCTGGATCCCGATCGGCTCATCGGCCTACATAAGGAAGGAAGAATGCCACCTCTCCCCTATCCAGTGCTGGGATGGATTCCAGAAGATGAACCTGATTCTCTGATGCCTAAAGTTGCTAAGATGCATCTCTCCTCCCCAGAACTGCTCTCTATCCTGATTTATTTAGACTCTTAGCTGCTACTAACACGATTCTTTCCACAGACCTACCAGTGGCGTTCCGGAACCCTTTGCTATTAGGGCTTGTGTTAATATTCCGCATGCTATTATAATAGGAAATTCTAAGATTCTAAACATAACTCATATAGGAACCTCATACCATATTATATGTAAAAAATGCATAATTACTCATTGTATTAACTCTGGGTTACCTACAAACTACACCACGTTTATCATTGTACATCAGCCTGCACATGTATTACTTCCTATTACTCTGGATGAGGAAAGGTATGATGATCCAGGATTACATATCATTCAGAGATTAGATGAATTAATGAGACCTAAACATTTTGTAGCTGCATTAATTTTAGGAATCAGAGCTTTAATTAGTATAATAGCTTCAATCGCTGTTTCTACTACTGCATTAGTACAGGAAATTCATACTGCTAATCATGTTAATGATCTATCACATAATGTATCTCTAGCTTTAGCTATTCAGGAAAAATTAGACAAGAAACTAGAAACTAGGATTAATGCATTAGAAGATACAGTAATTTATATAGGGAACCAGATTCAGAATATAAAGACTCAAATGACTACTCATTGCCTTCACAATATAAATGGATTTGTGTAACTCCATATCCCTATGACAATAGTTCAGAACCTTGGGGAAAGGTTAAAACTCATCTACAGGGAATTTGGTATAATACAAATTTAGCTCCAGGTATACAGTCATTACAAGAAAAAATTAGAGACTTAAGTCAAACAAAACTGGATTGCCCTTTGGAGGAGACACTGCACACAGTCTTTGGCACTCTGTTCGGAATACCATTAATCCTACAGTTTGGTGGTCTGGACTAATTCACATAGGGATAACTATTTTTATAATTATTGTCATAATTCTTATTTTCCCAGTCATCTTCAGAATAATTGCTTCAATCAACAATCTTCTAACTCAATTTGAAACGTTCAAATTAAAAAATAAAAAAGGGAGAGATGCTGTGTCCTCTTCCAACCACATCGTCTGACAGTCCAGATACGGAGAGGAAGCTTCAAGGACGCATCTTCTAGGAAGAGGACGTAGATGGGGGTGGGATTAATCGGTGTTACGGGAGTTATAATATTGGGAATTGTTATTCTACTATGACTAACCTGGGAGTAACAAACAAAGTATCTGAAATCATGCCTCTTCAACTAAATGCTGAAGAAACCCCAGCTTCCCCTGAAACACTCACCACTGCATGTCCAGACTGTCTTAGTAATTTACTAATTCAGTTAGGTAAGACTTCCCCCGGAAGTCTCTAATAAACAATTCATGGATGAATTGCAACAGGTAGAACTGATGGAGGTACCTTATGCTCCTGTGCCTCCTCCCCAGACAGAATAAGAAGAGTTAACACAGACGGACTCCGTGGTCCTCACGCGAGCTTGCCTTCATGGAAGGGTTGGCACGCCAAGGCCCCCTTGGTGCTTGTGCACAAGGGAACAGAAGAAATCTCAGTCACTGCAACTGAACAGGTTTTATAAGAAATGCTGTCCTGAGTTAGTTAGGGAGGTGAATCAAAAACTAGCTGATCTAAAAACCCAGAACTAGATTTTAAATAAAGGTCACCTATTAATCTCAGACAAAGGGCCTATAGAAAACTCTGTCTCACCTTACAGGTTACTCTACTCCCTTCTTTGATAGTATCTATAAATACAAAAGGTTATAAATTAATTCTGACAAAAATGAAACTAACATCCTGGTACTATGGAATGAAACTCTCTGCTTCTTTAACCGCAAATGTTAAATTCATGCCAAAAAAGAAAGTATATAAGCACATAGAAACTTGCAATAAATCGGAAGAGTGTCACACTGCCTCTGAGTCGTGTAGTCACCTGTCTCCCAGCACCGACGCCTCACCACCTGCGGGCCCCCGGACCCTGCTGCGGCTGGACTGTGGCAGTACTGCAATGAATAGTTAAGCAAAATTGCCAGAGACAAGATCCATATGTAGAAATCAATGAAGTGTCTATATCAAGTGGCAAACAGAATTAAAAAGAATTTTTTTGACCCTTACCCAAGGATATGTTTTTATTGATTTGAGATTTGAGAAAGAGAGACTTTGATGTGAGAAACATCCATTGGTTGGCCCCCCTATGCTCCCTGACCAGGATCAAACCCAAAGCCTGGGCATGTGCCCTGACCAGGAATCGAACCCACAACATTTTGTGCATGGGACGATGCTCCCACCAACTGAGCCACCTAGCCAGGGCCAGAATTAAACATTTTACGTAACTTTGTATTAAATTTCTATGCTGACATAACACAGTACCATAAATTTAGTGACTTGAAACCACACAAAATTATTATCTTGCAGACCTGTAGGTCAGGAGTCCTATATAAAGTCCTTATAAAAAAAAATTGTCAAAGGAACATGCAGATAATTCATAAAGAAGATATACTATTCCCAACAAGCAGATAACAAGATGTTCTACATCATTAGATGTCGTGGGAATACAAATGAGGTGTGCTTTTAGTCCACTGGGAAGACTGAAATGTGAAAGATTCCCAGTGGGAAGTGTTAGCGAGTTTGTGGAGCAAATGGAACACTTGTGTGTTGTTTATAGGAATTTCAGATGGCGAAACCACCTTGGAAAATGGGTTGTAAGTCCTCATACTTTTAAATATACACCTATTCTAATGCAGAAATTCCACTCCTGGAGATTTATCCAAGTTAAATAAAAGCATGCATCCGTTAGAAGATTTGTACAGTAACGTTCATAACAGCTTTATTCTTTTTAAAAGTGTTGTTGAAAGTATTACAGATACACCCCCTCTCCCCCCGTTTTACCCCCATTGACCCTTCCTCCCCTCTCCCACCCCCTCCTGCTTTCCCCTAGTGTCTATGTCCTTTGGTTGTTCGTGTAAGTGCTTTGGTTTATCTCTCCCCACCCCTCCCAAAGGTCCCCTCTGAGGTTTGTCAGTCTGTTCCCTACTTCCATGGCTGAATCTCTTTTGGTCACAGCTTATTTTGTTCATTATGTTCTTTCATCCACTCATCTACTGATGGGCACTTGAGCTGTTTCCAGATCTTAGCTATTGTAAATAGCGCTGCTATGGACACAGGGGTGCATCTATTTTTCCTGATTGTGTTTCAGGCTTCTTAGGGTATATTCCTAGAAGTGGGATCACTGGGTCAAATGGCAGTTCCATTTTTAATTTTTTGAGGAAACACTGTATTGTTTCCCACAGTGGCAGCACCAGTCTGCATTCCCACCAGCAGTGTGCTGGAGTCCCCTTTTCTCCACACCCGCACCAGCGCTTGTTGTTCGAGAATAACAGCTTTATTCTTAGTAGTGAAAAACTTGAAACCACCACTGTTCACCAGCTGGGTGAGAAAAATGTGGTACCCATTTAATGACATCCCTCTCCGCAACAAAAACGCACTGCAGATACGGGCAGCAACTATGAACCTCACACAGTTCCTGTTGAACAAAAGGAGACAGAAAAAGGTGTACATGATGTATAATTCCACTGAGCTAGAGTTCTAGAACAGTCTACGTGGGCCCATGGTGATAGATGCAGTGAGAGGAATCAGACCAGCAGTTCCGTCGGGTGAGTGTGGGGAAGGGAATTTAGTGTGGAACAATCCCAGGCACTTTCTGGGGTGAGGAAAATGTTCCGTATCTTGATTGGAAGATGGTTACACAAAATTAGGGAGTTGTTAGAACTCCCCACACCATACATCTAAAATCTGTGGTTTTTATTGTGTATAACTGTAGAAAGGTGACAAAAATTAATGGAATATGAAGCAAAACTGAGGATGAATGATGATGAAATCAACAGAAATTATAACAAAAAAAAATTCGGTAACACATTGGAAGAGATCCATTTCAAATAGAAATAAAGAGTAATAGGCTTTTTGGTTGTTGGTGATCCAAACAATGAGGAGGAATGATCAAACCAGGCCAAGTACTGACATTCTGACATAAAGTCCTAAAACTCACAATAAGGATCTAAAAATGCAGCCTGGTAATAAAGTGTCGTCAGTTCTAACTATTGAGGTTCGGTCACAACACCAGAGACCTTACGTTCTCTGATATCTTACAGCTCCTACGTGAAAACAAGCTTGAAAGGATTTGTCTTTAATTTGCCACTCCTAAAAATTGACATGACGTGATCAAACAAAATCACGAATCCGAAAGAAACTTTTATGAACTCTTAATTTCATCAACCTTGCTAGAGAAAAGGCTGAATTATCCTTGTGTTCTCTGTTAAAAAAGAAAGAAAGAAAGAAAAGAAAAAAGAAAGAAAAAGATCTTGATCCTTGTTGTCCAGGTAACGTGTATGAAGCCAAAATATGTCATTTTTATCGAGCTGTGTTTGCAGCTTATATGTTGTTTATTTTCTGGATTCTTTTTTTAAATTATTATTTGTGGGGTTTTTCCATTTAAAAAACTTGTCATTTGTGCCATGCATCCCATGTAAATATTTTATTCCCAGTTTTGCATTCGAACATTTTACGACAGTGTTTTTAAAAACACCCCCACATTGGTGGAGTGTTGGGCTCTCGACTGTCCCTGGGATCGATCTTGGGACATAATGTGCGTGTAAGATGCGTTCAGTATAAAGTTGAAAAGCAAGTGACACTTAATATATTGCTTGCAGATTAAAAACAAACGTGGTACAAGGCCAAGGCCCACAGAGCTCAGAGGCAAGCCCAAGTTATGGCTGGAGTGGGACCGAGGCACTTTTTGCCTTTAATGGGCTCAGATACCTTGTTTTGTTTTTCTTTATTGATTCGAGGGAGAGGGGGAGAGAGAGAAACATGGATGAGAGAGAACATGGACTGGCCGCCCCCTGCACGCCCCCCGCGGGGGTCGCCCCACAACCTGGGCCTGGGCCCTGACTGGGGATGGAACCGGCGTCCTCTTGGTGCAGGGTCGCTCTCAACCCCTGAGCCACACCGGCCGGGCCCCAGTACATCGTTCGACATTAAACGATTTCTTCAACCCAAAATGTCACCGCCCCCCTCTGATGTTGGAGTTAGAACAGCTGGATGTGTCCCTGGCCCAAGCCCCCGGGTTCGGTGCCCAAGGCTGGCCATCGCGCTGGTCCCTCCGCGGTGAGCTGGTGGCGTTTAGTAATGTTCTTCCCCACCCCCTGCAGTAACGTAGGCGACAAATTCTGCCACCGGACACGGGAGTGCCCGGCCCTAGAAATTCGGGCAATTCTGTGCACCTTCTCCTTCTTTTAAAGATTCTCTTCCATAGCCATCCAAAATACAGGTCTGTCTGTAGTTTTCAAAGTACTCCATAAAAATATGTCTATAGAGATTATTTTACGAAGGGATGGATGGATGCATGTCCGATGGGTAGCGCGGTCCCGTTGGAAACGGGCGTGCAGCCTGTCTCATTGGAACACTTCCACTGAATGCGGCCAAACTAGTTCCCAGGGTAGAAAGATCTAGAAGCCAGGGGAATAACGGTTTTTCGCCCACGTGCCCCAACGCCAACGGCCACTTTGGCAAATTAGCATAACGGTCACCGGGCGTCGGCACAAGCCACGCCCCTCACCGGAAGCTGCCCCGGGGGCCCTCCTGCGGGCTTGGCGTGCTCCTTCTCAGTCTTCGGTTAGGGTTCTCCCGGGCAAGACCGCTCCGGCCGCGCTGCTGGGTCGGGCCCTTCTCGGCCTCTTTCCTTTGCAGCGCTGATCAGCGTTAGTAATTATCGTGGGGTTTTTTCTGCCTTCTCTACTAGAGTAAAAGCTAGTGGTGGTTCCTCATCACCCAAGTCAGGAGTAGGTGTTAAAAAATAAAAATAAAAAAAAATAAAAAAGGCCCGGCGGGTGTGGCTCAGTGACTGAGCTTCCACCCCTGCACCAAGAGGTTCCCTGTTGGACTCCTGGTCAGGGCCCAAGACTAGGTTGTGGGCCAAATCCCTAGGTGGGGCATGCCCGCCACGGTCAGTGGATGTTCTCTCTCATTGATGTTTCTATTTCTCCCTCTCCCTCCTTCTGTCTCTAAAATCAATAAAGAAAAAAAAATTATAGAAAAGAAAAAAAAATTATAGAAAAGAAAAAAGGGGTAGGCTTTCGGGTGGTGGTTTGAACTGGGATACTCTGTATTGTTTTTCTTTACAATACTTAATGTATCCCTTTCCTGGAATCCAAAGTATCTGTATTCCCCCAGATCGCAATACTTAATGTATCCCTTTTTTGGAACACAACATATATGTATTCCCCAACATATATGTATTCCCCCAGGTCGCAATACTTAATGTATCCCTTTCCTGGAATACAACATATATGTATTCCCCCAACATATATGTATTCCCCCAGATCGCAATACTTAATGTATCCCTTTCCTGGAATACAACATACATGTATTCCCCCAACATATATGTATTCCCCCAGATCGCAATACTTAATGTATCCCTTTCCTGGAATACAACATATATGTATTCCCCCAACATATATGTATTCCCCCAGATCGCAATACTTAATGTATCCCTTTCCTGGAATACAACATACATGTATTCCCCCAACATATATGTATTCCTCCAGATCGCAATACTTAATGTATCCCTTTCCTGGAATACAACATACATGTATTCCCCCAACATATATGTATTCCCCCAGATCGCAATACTTAATGTATCCCTTTCCTGGAATACAACATATATGTATTCCCCCAACATATATGTATTCCCCCAGATCGCAATACTTTGTTGTATTCCCCCAGGTCGCAATACTTAATGTATCCCTTTCCTGGAATACAACATACATGTATTCCCCCAACATATATGTATTCCCCCAGATCGCAATACTTAATGTATCCCTTTCCTGGATACAACATATATGTATTCCCCCAGATTGCAATACTTAATGTATCCCTTTCCTGGAATACAACATACATGTATTCCCCCAACATATATGTATTCCCCCAGATCGCAATACTTAATGTATCCCTTTCCTGGAAACAACATATATGTATTCCCCCAGATCGCAATACTTAATGTATCCCTTTCCTGGATACAACATATATGTATTCCCCCAGGTCGCAATACTTAATGTATCCCTTTCCTGGAATCCAAAGTATACCTTGTCCTCCAATTACAGGTTGATTTATGTCTTTAAAGGAAACCTAAAAAAGAAAAAAGTTCCTTCGCAGTTCGTCACGCACCCTCCTGGAAACGTCTGAGGCGCTGGAAACAGAAAAGGACAGCGGAAAAGGCAGAAAGGTAAGCGCCTAAGCCACCTGGGGGCAGGAGGCGGGGTGCGTCCCCACCGGGAGGGACTCTTGGGCAGGGCCGCGTTCACTCCTCGGCAACGAGCTCCGCCCCCAACCGCGCGGACGCTCCTGATTGGTCGGCCCGGCAGACCGGAAGTGACGCCAGCGCCAAGTGTTCCGGCCTCCTCGCGGAGCTCAGGCGCATCTCTTCCCACGCCCCGCCCCTCGGCGCCCCAAAACAAAGTGACGGCTGAGGCGGGGCTTGCGGACAGCCCACGGCGCGCAGGGGCAGGACCGTCGCTCGCGGCGCCCGGGGGTTGGCTAGCGGGGTGCGGACCTCCACTTCCGCCCTCGGCACACTGTTGAGCAGAGGCATGGAGGGGGGCTGGCGGCCGGCGCGAGGCCACGCTGGGTGAGGACAGGGGCGGGCTCGAGGTCGCACCGGTGGGCGCGTGCGCGGCTGCTGCGCGCGGGGCCGCGTGGAATAACTGTCGCGGCGCGTGAGGTCCGGGCGGGTGGGGGAGGGGCGGCGCGAGCTCCGGGGCGCTGTGGAGGGTCAGGGAGGCACAGGCGGGAGCACCCCCTTAGTGTCTGGTGGGTCGTCCCCTGCTGCCTCCTGCACCTCGGGGTCCCGGGCGCTGGGACCCCTTCTCCCTTCCTGTTGTCTACAGTGCGGTGTCGTGTGAGCAACTTTCGGTCTGGGCCTTGTGTAGTGCCCTCGCGGGTGGGTTGGGAGGAAGTCTTGGTCCTCTCGATGCCCCTGCCTTTCCCCCGCTCCGGGGTCTCGCCCTTTGGAGAGTGCGCCTCTCCCGAATGGCCACCTGAGTCCCTCCCACTCCACCTGAAGGTGATGGGGCGCTGACAGCCAGCCACAGGAGCTTTGCCCACCCCACTTTCGATGTGCGAAAGGCTGGCACGGCCCAGACGGCACCAAACACAAGGCTTGAAGGGAAAAGAACCCTGCACTTACTTAGAAGGAAGAGTTTGACGTTTAAAGTGACAGATGAGTTAGTTACTGATGATCCTAGGGCTGATCAAACCTGCATTTGCTCATTTGGGGAAGTTTTACCCTAGTGCCTAGCTGTTCCTGAGTGGGGCCAGCCCCAACGGAATGAGTATAACCTGTAGAGTCAGAATGGAAATTGTCATTTCTTCACTACTGTACTTGTGCGCCCACAGGCAAGTTGTCTGATCTCTGTGACCATGAGTGTTTTCATTAAACAGTAACATCTGTTGTGAAACTCAGAATAAGACAGAGTATAAAAACTGTGTTACCAGTTTGTTTCTTTTTATCTTTTTTCAGAAATGTCCTTTTGGGGCCAGAGTCTGGGTATGTATGAATGCAGATTCTCACCCGTTTACAAATAAGCCCAGGAATCTCAACTGAGAAGATCACGTCTCTGTAAGCCATTAGCCCAGGTAATTATTTTTTAAGCAAACATTTAAGACATTTTTTTTCAGTCACTTACTTTGTACCAAGCTGGACTAAAAGGGATTGTACAGAACAGATCCTTGCCCTACAGATTTAAAATTGCTGAGAATAACAACTCAACCCAACATGGAAGTGCAGTGATAAAACCATAAAAGTCCTGAGATAATGGAGAAGGTTATTAAAGACAGACCGGAAGGGAGAAGATGGGTCAGATAAGCCCCAGATGTGATGACACTCAGGGATGGGTTGGTTGCACATGGGTAGTTCTCAAATCTGGCTTTTTTTTTTTTTTTTTTTTTTTTTTACCACAATCACTAGTGGAGTTCTTTTTAAAAATGGAATCTGAATTTTATCTGTATTATCTCATCTTCTACCTTGTTTGTTTTCTTCGAGTCTCTTTGGTGAGTTTTTGATGCACTTTCAGAGTCAAGAACCAGGCAGAGGGTGGGTGCTCAAGGCAGATGGATGAGCTTCCATAAAGGCAAGGAATGCCAAACACCATGAAGCACTTTTTGGAGAGCAAGTGAGGGGAGTGGTAAGAGATGGTGCTGAAGCCAGATCAGGCAGGGCCTTATGTACTGAGCTCAGACATTTGAAGTTGATCCCAAGACTGTGGAGGAGTCATTTGTGCTTTCAAAGTCCAGCTTTTTTCTTTACCCTTTGGCAGCATTTTGGCGGAACAGGAGGCAGAAGAATCCCATTTAGGCTTTTTCTATAATCCAGACAAATGAGAATGTGTTAAACTAAGGCAGTGGCAGTCTTACTGAGAGTCAAGTACAGATGTAACAGATGTAATAGAGTAATTTCCAGGTTACTGGTTTGAAAACTAAAGGGGTCATAATGCCATGAATATAGAAAATAACGTATTTAAGGGAAGGACTTTGTTCTTTTCTGTTTGAGGTGCCTGTCAGATGAGTAGAGATTCACTGTGCACGGGGATATTGACTATATCTTTGTGGACTTCTAGGCTAGGCTCTCATTTATTGAGTATCTGAAATGTAGTTAAGCACTGCATTTAGAGTTCTATATATATTCTCAGTCTTTGAGAAACCTCAAAATAGGTAGAGTTTTGAAGCAGTGGTTTGAATTAGGTCATCCAGAAAGAAGATATTAAATGAAGAGGTTAGAGTCCTGAGGACAGTCTTTGGAAACTGATATTTGCAGTCACAAAGGAAGAGGTGCTTATGAAGGAGATTGAGTAGAGAAACTGAGAGGAGAATGCTGTTGTCTTACCTAAGGAATACATGACCAGTGTTTTCTTTTTTTCTTTCTCTCGCTCTCTCTTTTTTTTTTTTGCACATTTAAAAATTTAATCTGCATTAGTAACATTTTATTCATCACATTCTTTTTCTTTTGTTAATTCTCACCTGAGGAAATTATTCCATTAACTTTTCTATGTAGAGTGGAAAGGAGGGAGGGGTGGAAGGGAGAAAGAGAGAAACATTGATGTGAAAGAGACACACCGATTGGTTGCCTCCCACATGAACCCTACTGGGGCTTGGTATTAGACCTGAAACCAAGATATGTGCCCTTTACTGGGATTCGAACCCGAGACTCTTTGGTTCATGAGCCAACGCTCTAACCACTGAGAAAACCGGCCAGGGCCTTTTTCTTTTTTAAAGTTTTTTTTTATTGAATTTATTGGGGTGACATTTGTTAATAAAACTATATAAGTTTCAAGTGTGCAACTCAGTAACATGTCATCTGCACACTGCATCATGTGTTTACCACCTAAGTCAAGTCTCTTTTCGTCCCCATTTATCTCTGCTTTGCCCTCTTCCACCTCCCCCATCCCATGGCAGCATTTTCATATGTTTAGAGGCATCAAGAACCTACCTGATTTGGTAATGCAGAGATTATGAAGGACTTCTGTGAAGGCATTCAGTGAGGGTAGAGACCAGAGTACAGAGGAGCTAAAGAAGTGAATATAGGTGATTTTTTCTAGAAGTTGAGCTGGGAAAGATAGAAGAAAGTGATTGTTACTTGAAGTTTCTGGCTAGCTAATACTGAGAAATGATATCCCCAGGGAAAGTGTATAGAAAGTTACAGCTATCCTTCTGGTGAAGCATCCTGTCTTATTGACACATCAGCTCCCTTATACAAGGTAGAAAATATAAAATCAGCTCCTTTTGATGCTTGGGGAGTGGTTCTTATTTCTGTCCTGCAGCTTGAGGATTCCCTGGACCCCCACCATCTTGGCTTCAGTAATAGTTCTAAGCAGTTAAAATCTGGTGAAATTAATAAAACTGAGTTGGGCGAAAACTTAATAGGATTCATAGTCATCTGCTGTGATTTTCCCTTAAAAAGAAAATTACAATATACCCTATTCAGAATTTGCAGGGTTTAGCTATCAGGCCAGTGGTGATTTTAGATTTGGGGACATAATCATACATATTTTGGCCATTTGAGAGGAATCACAAACATGTTTCTCTGTATATTGTCAATTCCATGGTGCTTATCTGTTACATGGGCGTAACTTCCATCTACTTGGAGACAGTTTAGTCCGGCTTTGAGTGTGGAAATAGCCTAGCTCTGAGGGAGTGAAATAAAAAGCAGACTTCCTAATTCTCTTAATGCAAGGTTTCTATACTAATTACTTTGTTAACATGTTGTAACAAAGTTATTATTTTACTTCAGTCCCTTAATTTTTTCGAAATTTTAATTGACTGCAACCTTTTCCCTGCTAAATCATGCTAGAAATAATTGGTGTTTGAGAAATCTGTAAGTTTCACTTTCTATTCTTAAATCTGAGTTCACTCCCCACATTGAGTTAGATCACCAGAAACAATAGCTTCTGCAGCCTCTTCACTTCCTGGTGTTGTGACTGGCCTTTCTGGTACAAGAAACTCTGCTTGGAATAGAAGAATTTTATATTCTGAAAAAAACTAATGCTATTCACTGTGTTACTTCGTAGTCCCTAGTCTGCAGCACCCTTGTGCCAGGTAAGCATTACTGGAACGGAGTTGCGTTAGAATCAGTGTAGGAAAGGGCAGGACTCTCAGCCGAGCTAGCATGCTGCTTTTGTTTTTCAGATGAGGACTGTGGACCTCATCGTGTTACCTTGTTGCTCTGCTTTTCAGGAAGCTCCCAATTTAGGGCTTAGTAAAATTAAATATCTTTTAAATAAGTTTGGATTGCTCTCTCTTTTTAAATCTCTTTTAAAAATGTCCTTTTCTATATGAAGTACTTTAATATTGAAAACTGCCCTAAATTCTTCATAGGAGCATGAAGAAAATACACAATTAATATATATATATATATAGAATTATTTTAATCCTCACCCGAGGATCTTTTTTTTTTATTATTTATCTTCAGATAGAGTGGGAGGGAGGGAAAGAGAGAGAGAGAGGGAAAGGGAGAGAAACATCAACATGAGAGGACATATCAACTGGTTGCCTCCCACAAGACCCTGACCAGGGCCGGGGATGAACCGCAACTGGGGTACGTGTGCCCTTCACTGGAATCGAACCCACAGCTCATTGGTCTGTGGGCTGACGCTCTAACTGCAGAGCAAATCCGGGCAGGGCCACAGTTAATATTTAATAAATTTAAAAAATGAATTTGTAAGACAAATATATGTATTTGAGTATATGTATGCATTTGTGCTTGTCTTTAATTGTGGGTGTAAGAAGAAAGTAAGGACTTGTTTTTATCAGTTTTATTTTAAAGAACTGGCATTATGCCACAAAAGCCTCAGCAGTAAACTATCATTTCTGTCAAGATCATTAGCAGTGATTATGCACTCTGAATTTTAGGGTGATACCATTCAGGACCCTCACACTGCCAAGTTTCTGAATCCATATATTCAATTCATGTTTCTTAACCTTTATTTGTTCCTTCCCCCTCCCTTCCTGAAAGGAAACATTTTAGACATTTCTTTCCTGTGAAATTTCAACACTAGTAATGTGGTGTATATCTATGTAGTGTACGTATATGTGTGCTTTATACATAAAAAGAGTAGGGCAAACCAATTTCATCTCTCTCGGGATGATTTTACCCCTGATGAGGAGGTGTG
The DNA here is from genome assembly GCF_014108415.1 of Molossus molossus. NCBI lineage: Eukaryota > Metazoa > Chordata > Mammalia > Chiroptera > Molossidae > Molossus > Molossus molossus. Next base: position 3,719,802 of record NW_023425349.1, read on the forward strand.
GGTTAAGTTCATCTAGTTTATGAAGTGAACTTAGTTGGATTTATAACATTTTTTTCCCCATTAGGCTGGTATTTTATATTCACTGGAGACTTGAGGTCAAGTTTCTCAAGATGAGGTTTGTTGGATAATTTCCTGGACCAATTCCCAATCAGTCATTAGTTTTGTATAAAAGAGTGCTTGCTTTGCCTCCCTTTGGGTGTGGTTTTCTTGTTTCAGACTGACTGGTAGCTGTTTAGATGGTACTTTGAGTTTATCTGATGTTTTTCTCATGAATAGACTGGGGCATCGTGGGTTTTGGAGAAGCATACTTCAGATTGAAGTTGTTTCCTTGTCACATTGTGTCAGGTTAGAAACATGACTTACACAGGTGATGTTCACCTTGCTCATTTGATTAAGGTTGTGTTTGCCAGGTGTCTCCACTGTAAATTTACTGCTTTTCCATTACTCTCTTCTTTGGCCCACACTCAAGAAGGGGTGTGTGATTGAGCGCCACCTCCTGGAATGGGGAGTATCAATATATTATTTGGAATTCTTCTATAAGGAAGATTTGTCCCTTCCCCCACATTTGTTTATTCATTCAATCATTCATTTATACCAGCATGGATTCGTGTGTATTTACTTTATACTGTGGGTTATAATCCAATATTACATTTATTTTGTTCAAAATGTTTGAGCTTTGGCCATTGAGCGCTCTTTCAGGTTGGCTCCTGTGTCCCGTTGCCATGACTTAATCTTTTTGTATTTTGAGTACTTTCTGGCACTATAAGATATATTTTCCCTGCCCCGATCCTTCTCTGCCTCCTCCTCCCTTCTCTCTCTCATTTGTTTATTTATTTTAATGCATACATTTGCTTTTTATTTAGCTGCAGTACCTTGCTTACTGGCAATGAGTATCCTGTTTGCTTTTATTTATTTAAAAAAATTTTTTTTCCCTTTATTGATTTTAGGGAGAGAGAGAGATGGAAACATTGATGAGAGAAAACATCAATTGGCCACCTCCTGCATGTCCCCAACTGGGGATTGGGCCTACAACCTGGGCATGTGCCCTGACTGGGAATCGAACCAGTGACCTCTTGGTGCATGGGTCGACGCTCAATCACTGAACCATACTGTCCAGGCTATCCTGTTTGCTTTTTTTTGTTTGTTTGTTTTTTTTGTACATGCCCCTAGCAGGAACCATACCCGGGACTCTCTGGTCTTCAGGCCAGTGATCCAGCTGCTGAGCCAAACCAGCCAGGGCTATCCTGTTTGCTTTTAAATGCATTTAGTTAGGGATAAAAATGTTAGGTCTTAGCTTATTTTTATTATACCTCATTAGAATTAGAGATCTCTCTGGATTTTGGCTTTCATCCTATTTGCTAATCTCAGTTTCATGTCATTTGCAGTTCTGATAAACCTGCCTCATAGGTATTCATTCAAATTGTTGACACATTTGGTTCTTGGGATTTCCTAGTATAGTCTTGCTACTTTGCTGTCCTTCAGACTGCTAGGATTTGGAAAAGTATTTAATCTTAACCTTTTCATTTGAGCTTGGATGGTCAAGGCTCTGATGGTATTATGAAAACAAGAAGTTGGAGACAGTAGAAAAACTAAGCATCAAACTCAGTAGCCATATATTAACATTTGTCTATTACAGTGTATCAATAAGCAGTGAGTTATGGACAGCAGTTCACTATGGCAAATTCATGTGTATATATACTTTGTAAACGAGAGAAAATCCTTTTCTATGTAAGTTTTTGTTTTGGTATGGATTAGTGTTAATGGATTTTCATGTTTCCAGGGATTTCCCAAACATGGCTTTGGGAATGTAAAAGGTTCCTTGAGCTTTTCTCTTAGCTTCAGTGCATCAGTAGAAGACTCCAAAATCTATACTTTGGAAACACGGATAGTTCTGTGTCTCAGTATATTTTGTATCAATATTACATAGTTTTGAGCTTTTTATATAGCACAACTGTACTACCTTATGATGTTTATAACTAACAAAGTGCTTTCATTTTATTGTATTTTCCATGTGTCAAAGTTTTGAGGACTTGAGTTTAGTCAGTGATTGACAGCTGGCCAGCAGGTTGTTCTGGATGTGGTGGAGGTATGTTTTTCAGTTCAGGATGGTTGTTAGTGGAAGTGTACCCATTCTTCGCACAGAACAAGCCCGAAGTATTTTATTTTTCTTTAGCCTTTGTTTTCTTTTCTGGATATAGGTACAGAATGAGCACATGTTGTTGGTGTACGCCAGGTGGCGTTTCCACCATCGAGTTCCTGCAGTGCTATGCCTCCAGGACCCAGCCCAGTGACTTCCAAACAGCAGATGAAGACCTCTGCTACTGCCTGGAGTGTGTGACTGAGTACCACAGAGCCAGGGATGAGCTGCCGTTCTTGCATGAGGTAAGTTACATCAGCGGGGGATATATTTTGGAGCTTGATAACTAGGAAGTGAATAAATTTGAACTCTTTTGGAAGTAGTCAGGGAACTGATGCTTTAAACTTTACATACCTCTAATACCTAATTCATTACCTGAGTCAGTGGTCATTGATGGATGGAACTGAATTGAAACTTAAACCAGAATTTTATGACCTCTCACTTTAAGTCATTTTGATACCAAACAATTTTATGAAATGAAGTGATATATCAGCAGTTTGGTTCATGTTTTTATGTCAGTATATTTGGCAGTGTTATGAATTCATGTGACTGAATGGCTTGGGCTATTTTTTCTTTATTGATTTTTTTTTTTTTGTATCTTCACCTGAGGACATTTTTTGGGGGGCATTATCTTCACATAGAGCAGGAGGGAGAGAAAGGGGAAGAGAGAGAAACATCGACGTGAGAGAGACACATCGACTGGTTGCCACCCACACGACCTCAACCGGGGCCAGGGGCAAACCGAAACCGAGGTACATGCCCTTAGTGGGAACTGAACCTGGGACTCTCCGGTCCGTGGGCCAACACTCTACCCGCTGAACAAAACTGGCCAGGGCTCTTTATTGATTTTTAGAGAGAGAGGAAGGGAGAGGGAGAGAGAGATAGAAACATCAAAGAGAGAGATCATCAATTGGCCGCCTCCTGCATGCCCCACACTGGGAATTGGGTCCATAACCCGGGAATGTGCCCTGACTGGGAATCGAACCTGGACCTGTCAGTCCATGGGACGATGTTCAATCCACTGAGCCACACTGGCCAGGTGCTTGGGCTATTTTTTTTATCCTCACCCAAGGACATTTTTCCATTTTTTTTTGTTCAGATAGAGTAGAAGGGAGAGAGAGGAAGAGAGAGAGAGAGAGAGAAACATCGACATGAAAGGGACACATCGAGTGGCTGCCACCCACACAACCCAATCAGGGCCAGGGACAAACTGCAACCAAGGTACGTGCCCTTAGCAGGAACTGAACCCGAGTCTCTCTGGACCGCAGGTTGATGCTCTAACCGCTGAGCCAAACCGGCCAGGGCCGCTTGGGCTATTTAAAAAAAAAAAATTTCCCCTCTTTTCATTTTTAAATAGGTAAATGGTAGAAACCTCTAGGGCAAGCATATTTTCTAGTCAGAATAACCAAAGTAAAACATAATTTTAAATATGTAGCTTTGAATATTTGGTTTATTACATTTATGTGATGAAAAATAGAATGTGGACCATAGAAATATATAGAAAGGAAGAGGGGATGATTAGTTGTAAATCTGTTCAGAAAACTTTTGCATTTACAAAGTCTTCCAGTTGTGAAGCCAAGCAGTGTCTCTGTGCTAAAGCTGATGTTTTAAGTGGGTAATTATGGCTGGAACACAGAAGGGAAGACAGAGGCCTAGCTCTTGCTTTTGACAGAGAAACTTCAACTTGTCACTTCTTTTTAAGTAGAGTTGTTTGGGATGTTGAGATATTGATAGTGAAACTCTGCACGGGCAATGTTTAACCCTGTCATACTCCGTGTACAGGAAAACCTCGATAGAACGGACTAGTTCGGGCGAGGAGGTGTGTCCGTTAAAGCTGAAAGTCCGTTATATAATAAAGTAGGTTTTCCAAATGCATATGATAAAAAATAGACAGATTAGTTTGCCCGTTTTCACTTATGTAGACACGTTTGTGTAGTTAAAATTAAGTATGTTTGAAAAGTTTAATTTCACAGAAAAGTTTCCTTTATGTATTGCAGTAATTTTAAGTCTTTATTGAATAGGTCTAGTAAGTGCGTGCATTCACCAGTCACTGAGAATAAACAAATGCACAGGGTGAGGGTGTGGCTTAGTACACATTGGAACATTGGCCTGCACGTGTTAAAACTGCTCAGAATGGCCCTGGCCAGTTTGGCTCAGCAGTTAGAGCGTTGGCCTGCGGTTCAGAGAGACCCGGGTTCGGTTCTCGCTAAGGGCACGTACCTCGGTTGCAGTTTGTCCCCGGCCCTGGTTGGGTTGTGCGGGTGGCAGCCACTCGATGTGTTTCTTTCATATCGATGTTTCTCTCTCTCTTTCTCTTCCTCTCTCTCCATCTGAACAAAAAATGGAAAAATGTCCTCAGGTAAGAATAAAAAAAAACAACTGCTCAGAATAAATCTATGCACAACCAGTGGACACAGACAATGGTTGGTGAAGGCAGGGGAGGAGGGGATCAGTGGGAAAGAAAGGCGACATGTAATACCTTCAACAATAAAGATTAAAAAAAAACTGCTGCAGGGAGTCACGCCATGTGACAACAGAACCAATTACCACTCAAGATCCGGTGTGATCATGTGCTAATCATTCAAAGAACGTTGTTTATGAGCAGTGAGTCTTGGATTTAATTATGTAGACGGTAGTTGTAGATATGTAATATTTATGTAGGCAAATCACTACAGTGTGTTTTTTCTAACATATGGCCTATTTGCTAAAATTTGTTAAAAATAACAGTGACTTAATAATAACAACAAAAAAAAAAACCCTGTTAATTTAATTATAAGCAGCCCTGGCTGGTCTTGCGCAATGGTTAGAGCGTTGGCCCATGAACTGAAGGGTCATAGGTTTGGTTCCTGGTCAAGGTGACGGACCTGGGTTGCAGGTTTGATCCCTGGCCCCAGTTAGTCAGGGTGTGTGTGGGAGGCAACCAGTCGATGTATGTCTCTCACATCAATGTTCTTCTCTCTTTCTTCCTCTCTCTCCCCCACCCCCTTTCTTCCTCCCTTCCACTCTCTCTAAAAATCAGTGGAAAAAATATCCTTGGGTGAGGATTAGCAACAAAAATAATAATAATTTAATTATAAGCAAATATTGGTTAAAAGCATTTAAAAATTAACACGGTGTTAATTTTCACATAAGACATGGACTGGAAATTTTTGTCTGTTAAATGTGAAGTCCATTAAAACGATGTCCGCAAATGAAGGGTTTACTGCATTCGTATTCATGTATCATAAATGTGGCCATGGTTAGTGACTGTCTTCTTCAAATAAATCTGTGATGTCTGGTACTTTAAATTTCTGAGTCTTTATGCTTAGGAAAAGGCTTTTAGAAAGATCATCTCATCCAATTTATTTTGTGATAACAAGATATAAAGCACACTGCCCATTTTTCTTTTACTGTAGGTTTTATGGGAATTAGAAACCTTACGTCTCATAAATCACTTTGAAAAATCCATGAGGGCAGAAATCGAAGAAGATGATGATGAATTATATATAGTAGACAACAATGGAGAGGCACAACTGTTTGACTTCACTGGCCAAGACTTTGAAAATAAGCTTCGAGTTCCTCTTCTTGAAATCCTGAAATATCCTTATCTGCTATTACATGAGCGTGTTAGTGAGTATCATGGTGTTCTACAGGTTATATCAGTTTTATTTTAACAATTGTAAGAATTTAGGTTTATCTATATGAAAATCTGTTCGTTAAACATATAATTATGATACCTGGTAATACTTTTCTCAACATTTTGTTATCAAATTTTCCAAATATAAAGAAAGTAAATTATGCAGTGAACACCACAGACATACCACATAGATTCCACAGTTGCTAACATCTTGCTATATTTGCTTTAGTATATATTTTATTCATCTCTCCAGTCCATTGTCATTCTTGTGTTTGTCTTAGCCTCAGCACCACTGACATCTAGACTGGATTAGTCTTGTGGGGACTGTCCTGTGTGCTGTGGGATGTGTACTAGTACCCTTGGGCTCCATCAGCTAGATGGTGTAGTAACCAGCTCTCCCCCAACCCGTTGTGAAAACCAGAATTAAAAATGTCTCCAGATAGTGCCAAATGCCCCTTAGAAGTTGGGGGCAGGGCTGGGGAGAGTCAGAGTTGTCCCTGTCTGGGAACCACTGGGCTACAGTAATTTTCATTAATTACTATAGAGTAGCATGTTATGGCTGCCTAGATTTTGGTCCTTTAAGAGATTCATACTAAGAAATGTTTGCATTTCTTAGTATGAATCTCTTAAAAGTAAAGACATTTTCTTGATTTGTCAAATCTAACAAAATTACACCTTTAAGGCATTTAATATCTAGTCCATATTTACATTTTCCCAGTAGTCACAAAATATGTTTTTTGGCTGGTTTGTTTAAATTAGAGTCCAGTCGGGATTATACATTACATTTGATTTCCCTTTCTGACATCTCTTTTCATCTAAAAGAGTGTATTTGTACATGTATGCGCACATACCTTTTATTGGTGTGGTTCTTTTTTTCCCTAAGTGACTTGTTGAGACCATAGAGTTACACTGAATAAGGCACATTTTGAATTTTTCTCATTGCTTTCTTGCAATGTTATTTAACTTACATCTCTATCCTCTGTATTTTCAGTAAACTAGAAAGTTGATCAAAAAATCTGATGAAATCTAAATGCATTTAAGAAAGATTTAAAAATTCTAATAAGTTATTTTTCAAATATTTATTAAAGAATGCTATGTCCATGCCCCACCAGTGTGGCTCAGTGGATTGATCGTCATCTCATGGACTGAGAGGTCCCAATTCAATTCCTGGTCAGGGCACATGCCCAGGTTGTGAACCAGGTCCCTAATCAGGGGTATGCAGAAGGTGGCCAATCGACGTTCTCTCTCGATGCTTTTATCTCTCTCTCTCCCTCTTTGTTTCTCTCTCTCTCTAAAACTCAATAAAGGAAAAAAAAAAGAATACTATATCTATGCTCCACCAGTGTGGCTCAGTGGTTGAGTGTTGTTCCATGGACTGAGAAGTCCCAGTTCGATTCCCGGTCAGGGCACATGCCCGGATTGTGGGCTTGATCCCTAGTAGGGGGGCGTGCAGGAGGCAGCTAATTGGTGTTTCTCTCTCACATCGATATTTCTATCTTTCCCTCTCTCTCTAAAAAAAAAAAAAATCAATAAAAACATATTTTAAAGAATACTATGTCTAGGCCCTGGCTGGTGGCTCAGTTGGTTAGAGCGTCCTTCTGATACCTTCCCCAGGTTTTGGGTTTGATCCCTGGTCAGGGCACATATGTGAATCAACCACTGAAGGCATAAACAAGTGGAACAACAAATCAATGTCTCTCTCAAATCAATAAATTAAAAAAGAAAAGAATATTATGTCCAGAAAAGTAATAAGCTTGGTGTTTTTTTCCACAACTTTTGTGGCCACCACTCAGATAAAGAAACAGTATCAGTACCCCAGGAACTCCCCTCATGTGGTTCAAGTCATCATTCCCTCCTCCCCAAAGCCAACCACTACCACTAACAATGTTAGCTTAACAAACTGAAGAAGATTCATCTCATAGGTAAATGTACAAGTCTATTGAGAACACTCTGGCAAGAGTAATGATGAAAATTCCATAAAGCAACAGGAGTTAGAACCATGCTTACACAGGGGAGCAGTGTAGTGTCCAGAAATAAGGCAGGTCTATTTGGGGAATTTAGTGTTTGATGTTGGTAGCATTTCAAACCCGTGGGAAAAATGGATTCTTCAGTAAACAAGAGCAAGATAAAATAGCCAGTGTGTGTGTATGTGTGTGTGTGTGTGGGGGGGGGGTTGGAGGTGAGGGGAAGCTGACTTTATCACTCCAGTACCAATAAAATCCACATGAATCAAATGTAAAATACTAATGGAGTTGGACGTGTAACTATACTTCTAAGAAGATACATATGTAGATAATTATGTCAAGAGTAAAAAAATAAAGAGATGTATATACTAGTCAGAATAATTCATCAAAACCACACTGTGATCAGTTAGTCTTTCAGGTAGGTACATAATGCGCCTACATTTACAAGGAACGAGTTTTCATTCACTCACGAAACAACTGAAGGAGCCAGCTTTAGGGGCTCAATAAATTGATAAAATGCATGTCTTATGTTTACTCCCTTATTTTGTCTGTTTAGATGAGTTATGTGTTGAAGCGCTGTGTCGGATGGAACAAGCGAATTGCTCCTTTCAGGTGTTTGAGAAACAGCCTGGGATCTATTTGTTTTTGGTCCATCCCAATGAAATGGTGAGTGTGTCAGGCGACGGAAGCACACGCTATGTTTGCATGCGTAGGTGGCAGTAATAGAAGTTCTGACACGTATTTGTTGAAATGTTTGTCAGAACACTTCTGGTAGGTTCTGCTTCAGCTTAGAAGACAAATTGTAATAATCTGAACGTCTTTTACTGTGTTGACCTGAACCATTGAAGGACTGTTCTCTCTCGCTTCCTTGTCTGCCTGCCCCACTCCAGACACATGGAAATACTAGTTACAGTGTTTGAAAAAATTATTTTGCCAGTAGATGAGATTTTTTTTACAGTGTGGGTGGGGCCCTGGCTAGTTTGCTCAGTGGTTAGAGCGTCTTCCCCTGGCAAAAGGGTTGCGGGTTCGATTCCCGGTCAAAGGCACCTATGTCGGTTGCTAGTTCAATCCCTGACCCTGAGTGGGAAGCAGCCAGTTGTCTTTCTTTCTCTCCCTTCCTCCCATTCTGTCTGAAAAAAAAAAAATTAATGGAAAAATATCCTTAGGTGAGGATTAACAATAAATAAAGTAAGTGTAAGCGGGAGAAGGGATGGAGGAAATCCCGTTTTCAGGTGCTAGAAATGAAGAGGAGTGTGAGGTCACCAGAGTACTGGGCAGGAAAGGTGCCGAGGGCAGCACCAGGCACTGAACCCTGGCATTGCGCTTAGTGCGTAGGTGTTTCTTTTGAGGTTCCTCTTTTCATTGTTTTCTTCCTTTTAAAAAATGTTCTATTATGGAAAATGACAAACATACAATAGTAGAATGGTATAGTGAACCCCTATGTATCCATCACTGAGCTGCATCAGTTCTCAGTACATGGTTGATGTTGACCCCCCTTGGGACGAGTTAGAGCAAACCTGAGACGCCAGAGCATTTTATCCATGAGATGCGTCAGAACATGTCTCTAAAAGGTAGGGACTTTCTGCTTATTTATTTTCGCAGTCTCAACATGGCTTCATCTTTACATCCTTAGTTATAGGGGTTCTGTTTGGCTGGTCTTCAAGGGTTCTCAAGGTGATAGTTCTATAATTCAGTGGCAGTTTTGATGTGGTCGTGGGAGGAGGCAAGCACGGCACTTACCTAGTCCAACATCTTGACTGGCTTCGGTAAAAAAACAAAACACCCTCCCCACACCTAAAATAATGATTTTTAATGTCATTTCTAACCAGTGTTTAAATGAATGGAAATGAGGACCTGGTAAATGCTTTATTAGGGTTAGTTTATTCAAATCAGGATCAAATAAGGTTCATACATTGCGTCAGTATCGTGTCTTAAAAAAATTTTTTTTTGTCTTTTGTTTTTTTAAATTGATTTTAGAGAGAGAAGAAGGGATAGAGAAACATCTATTTGTTGTTCCACTTATTTATGTATTCATTGGTTGATTTTTTTTTTTATGTGCCCTGACCAGAGAGCAAACCCACAACCTTGGCATATCGAGACAATGCGCTAACCAACTGAGCTGTGAGGCCAGGACCCTAGTAGCTTGTGTTTTTTAAAATCTATAGGGAATCCTATTTTCTTTCTTTTTTTTTTTTTATCCTCACCCGAGGACATTTTTCCATTTTTTGTACAGATAGAGTGGGAGGGAGAGAGAGGAAGAGAGAGAGAGGGAAACATCGATGTGAAAGGGACACATCGAGTGGCTGCCACCCGCACAACCAACCAGGGCCGGGGACAAACTGCAACCGAGGTATGTGCCCTTAGCGGGAACCAAACCCGGGTCTCTCCGGACCGCAGGCGGACGCTCTAACCGCTGAGCCAAACCAGCCAGGGCGGGAATCCTATTTTCTTAACTATGTTTTTGCTGTATGTAGACAATTGTTTGTTGAATGAAGTAACAACTGTGTTATGCTTTTAGGTTCGGCGTTGGGCTATCCTGACTGCAAAAGGCTTGGGAAAAGTGGACAGAGATGATTATTATGACTTACAGGAGGTTTTGACTTGCCTTTTTAAAGTCATTGAGTTGGGGCTTTTAGAAAATCCAGACATTTATACTTCTTCTGTCCTTGAGAAGGGTAAACTGATCATCCTACCCTCACACATGTATGATACTACCAACTACAAAAACTATTGGTTAGGTAAGTATTGTCACTACATCGATATCATTAGTATTTTCCTGTAGTTCTGATGAATGTCCTACAAAGGAAGTGATCTCTTTTGGTAATCTTATCAACATTGCTAATTACAGGATTTCATAGTTCCCAATTCTTTTGTCATTAATTTGACATAACCACACATAACCATTACACATCTTGTTTTTAAATATTTATCCTAGAAACCACCTATGTAAGAGGTACGTTGTTTTTTTTTTTATCCTCACCCGAGGACATTTTTTCTATTTTTTGTTCAGATAGAGTGTGGGAGGGAGAGAGAGAGAGAGAGAAACATCGACGTGAAAGGGACACGTCGAGTGGCTGCCACCCACACGACCCAACCGGCCGGGGACAAACTGCAACCAAGGTACGTGCCCTTAGCGGGAACCGAACCCGGGTTTCTCAGGACCGCAGGCCGACGCTCTAACCGCTGAGCCAAACCGGCCAGGGCAAGAGGTACGTTTTCAAGTGTAGCAAATAGATATTTTATTTGAAGCAATATTAGATGTAAAAAAATATTGATAGAGTTGACTTCAGTAGTGTATGATCTATTTTACAAAGAGGCTTAATGCCTCTTTTCCCATCTGTAAAATATTTCCCAGTAGAAAGAGATATTAGCTTTGGTTTTAAACAAGTTCTACACTGACTCAAAATAGTTCCCCATTACTTCATTGATGTGAAGTCTTACAATCATGGGTCATACTTGGGGGAGGTTGGTACTTGAAATATAGTGATCTTAAAATTGAAGCTGTCTTAGATTTGATGAAATACAGATTGAGTGGTAGTCATCTTAGAAATTATTTTCTAACCAAGTTTGTACCCATGTTCCCCTTTTTCCCCCAAATCAGTCTGAAGTCCTGTTACTTAGGAGCAATTATATATGAAAATTTCAGAGCTAAATATTTGAGGAACTGGAATTTGTTTTGCTCTATCTTTCCGCTTTGTTATTCTTTTGCCAACTAAATCAGAGGAAGCATTAGGATGGTGTTATTTAATCGATGCAAGAAAACTGTAAATCTTACAGGTATCTGCATGTTGCTGACCATTCTTGAGGAGCGCGCCATGGATTCGCTGCTGCTGGGCTCAGACAAACAGAACGATTTCATGCAGTCAATACTTCACATCATGGAGAGGCAGTCAGAGGGTAATACACTTGATTTGCTAAATGCTTTTGAGTACTGTGAGGATGGTGTACTTTTAAAATACTGGTGTCACTACAAGACTTGGCTGTATGGTGTGGAGCAAAGAAAACATTTTATGGTTTGGGTCACAGATTCAGAATTCTAAATTGGAAGGGACCTTTAGAGTTTAATTCAGCACCTTATTTTCATAAAAGAAGAGATGGATGGCCAGGGAAGTCAACTTCCTTTTTCATGTTTAAACACCCAGTTAGTGGTAGAATTAAAACTTGGTGGACTTGGATGAATCTGGGGGGATACATTTCTAATGACAACGTAGTTAAAATTGGCAGTGCTTTACTTTCAGTTACTTGCTTCGTTTTTAGTTTTTGTTGCTATCCAGGTAAAGAATGCTTAATTCTTTATGTATTTTAGTATCTTTTCTAATTGTTCTGTAATTTGGCAATAATTCCATTGTGTTTCAGATGAGAGTGAAGATCCTTTCTGGCCAGCATTACACTGTTTCATGGTCATTCTAGATCGCCTGGGATCTAAGGTCTGGGGTCAACTTATTGATCCCATTGAGGCCTTTCAGACCATCATCAACAACGCGAGCTACAACAGAGAGATCCAGCGTATACGGAGCAGCTCTGTAAGGTTAGCTCCCAGATGTGCCAGGGTTTCAGAGTTATCTATAAGGCACTCTGTTGTATCTGAAAAATAGGGGTTTTCTTTTTTTCTTCATTTCTGTAATTTCTATTTATTCTTAATGTTTAAGGACCAAGGTAGAGCCGGAGTCATGTCTGGATGATATGGTTACCTGCAGCCAGATTGTGTACAGTTACAACCCTGAAAAGACCAAAAAGGTATCACACATTGTGAGGATTTAGGTGACATTGTATTGTCTTTATAGTGTAAGACCACGTTTACATAGTTGAATTTCTGATTCTACGATGTGTGGCTCTTTGCAGTCAGCTGCTGTGTAAAGGCTTTCTGGTGGAGCCGGATGCGGTGCGCATGGCAGTGGTGGACTTGGATGACAACATGCACACTGGAAAATACATTTTTAATTGTAGTTAGGAAGGGTGGAAAGGTTATGGGGTGGGGGCTATCAAAACTACTGGAAAGAGGGTCGGAGTACATGGAGGTGTTGTTAATGTCCCCTTATCAGTGGTTCTCAACCTTCTAATGCCGCTACCTTTTAATACAGTTCCTCATGTTATGGTGACCCCCAACCGTAAAATTACTATTTTTTTATCCTCACCCGAGGACACTTTTTTTTTTAATCCTCACCTGAGGACATTTTTCGATATTTTGTTCAGATAGAGTGGGAGGGGGAGAGAGAGAGAGAAACATCAACGTGAAAGGGACATATTGAGTGGTTGCCACCCACACGACCCAACCAGGGCCAGGGACAAACTGCAACCGAGGTACGTGCCCTTAGCAGGAGCCGAACCCAAGTCTCTCTGGACCGCAGGCCGACGCTCTAACTGCTGAGCCAGACCGGCCAGGGCTCGAGGACACTTTGATATTTTGTTCAGATAGAGTGGGAGGGAGGGAGGGAGAGAGAAACGTCAATGTGAAAGGGACATATAGAGTGGCTGCCACCCACACAACCCAACCAGGGTCGGGGACAAACTGCAACTGAAGCACATGCCCTTAGTGGGAACCAAACCTGGGTCTCTCTGGACTGCAGGCCGACGCTCTAACCACTGAGCCAAGCCGGCCAGGGCCATAAAATTATTTTTGTTGCTACTTCATAACTATAATTTTGCTACTGTTACATCTTAGGTGACCCCTGTGAAAGGGTCATTTGACCCTCCACAGGGGTTGCGACCCACAGGTTGAGAACTGCTGCCTTACATGAAACCTGCACCTCCAAACTGAACCAGATTTTCAGTTTCTTGGGGCTATATGTATGTGTAGACCAAAATAGGAAAGTGAGCCACATGTTTTCTTGTTTACAGCTTGTGTGCTAACCCTCTCATGAATGGTGCTTGTTTGTCTGAATGTCCGTATTTCTTTCATTTTAGGATTCAGGGTGGAGATCAGCCATTTGCCCAGATTATTGTCCTAACATGTATGAAGAAATGGAAACGTTAGCCAGTGTGCTTCAGTCAGATATTGGTCAAGACATGCGTGTTCACAACAGCACGTTTCTGTGGTTCATCCCTTTTGTTCAATCCCTCATGGATCTTAAGGATCTGGGTGTGGCTTATATAGTAGAGGTCATTCACCACCTGCATTCCCAAGTCAAAGATGTTCTCAACGAAACAGTGGTCGTGTGTGACAAAGTCACTGAATTTTTCTTTCTAATTTTGGTGTCAGTGATTGAACTACATAGAAGTAAAAAATGTTTGCATTTGCTGTGGGTTAGCTCCCAGCAGTGGGTAGAAGCCATTGTGAAATGCGCCAAGCTTCCCACCACTGCGTTTGCCCGGAGCTCCGAGAAGTCTTCTGGCAGTGGCCCCAAAGGAGCGGCAATGATAACCTCTCTGTCGCTGCATCCACTGCCCGCCAACTCCGTGCAGCTCGCTTGTGTGCAGCTGGTGAGAAGTCTCCTCAAGGAAGGGCATCACCTTGGGCAGCAGGCGCTTTGTAAGCAGTTCTGGGATAAGCTCAACTTATTCCTGCGAGGGAATGTGTCTCTAGGGTGGCAGTTGACTAGTCAGGAAACCCACGAGTTGCAAACTTGTTTGAAGCAAATTATTAGAAACATAAGAATCAAAGTACCTCAATATACTGCTTTGGTGGAGCCGGCTCCTTCATGTAAACTCCTTCCAGCCTCTTGTAATAAAGAAAGTGAACAAGTAGGGAAGACGTGTGAGAAAGACGCCCACTGTCTGGAAAGTTCCAGCCCAACATTTTCTAAAGAACCCATGAAAGCTGATGTATGTCAAGTGCAAGAGAGCAGTATACTAAACAAAGCAAGTGATACTGTGGAAGAGGGCAGCGAGCAAAATTCCATAACAGATTTGAAACTAGAGGACCATCTCTCAGCTGAGTCATGCTCAAAGCAGAGTGATAAAGACCTCTCCACTGAAAGAGCCAAAGATCAAGTGAAAATACGTACAAGGAAGAAGTCTGTGAAAGGTAATTGCTCCTGTACACCACAGAGCTGTACTTCAAGAAGTGATCCAGAAAGGGGGTGTGACAAAGGAGGACTTACGTCAACATGTTTGTCAACTGAGTCTAACACTGATTCTCTGGCAAAGGTGTCCACATCCAAAGAGGATTTCTCTCGAAAGAAAGAAGCTTCAGAAGAAAAAACTAAGGCACAAAAAAGTGAAATCTGTACTAAGTTATCCCATGGAATAATGAAGCAACACAGGAAAAGTGCCGTGGTGAGTAACCCTGTGGATTTAGAGGGAGACCTGACTGTCTCCGACACCAAGAATGTCTGTTCGAGGACAGATACTGGAGATCAGAAAGGGGAGAGCTTCACACACAACCTCTCTTCAGATCCGACTGACGGTCAGGATAATAAAAATGGAGGACAAAAGTCTCATAACAGTTTCTTGCTGAAAAAGAAACAGTTGAAGGATGAAGAGTTAGATGTCCTTTCTTCCCATGAAAATGGTCAAATACAGGAATTGAGTCATGTCGATAATAAAGATTTGGTTTCATTTACAGAAAGGATTAATACTTTCATGCATAGAACATATCCCTTTAAAGATCCTGTCACTTTGCCTGGATTTAGAGATAAGGAAATCAGCAAGGGCACTGACCAGGTTTCTTCTGACCTGAGAGAACAGGCCCCCAGCATCAGCCCCCAGTTGGACACCCTAACAGATTCTCAGGTAGACAGAGACCTCCACAAATTATCTTTAATAGCTCAAGCCCGTGTCATTAAGTTTCCATCAGATTCAACTCAAAAAAGCCCATCCCATCTACAAAGAAAAGTAAAAAATAAAAGAAGTTTCAGAGACAACCAAAATAATGTCAAGGAAATCTGCTATGAACAAGTCATTATTATTTCAGATTCTGATGATGATGAGCGAGTTCTGAGTTTTGAGCAACACATTAAACAAGAGAAGATGCTCATTGAGAAAGAATGTCCGGAGCAGGGCACTTCAACAGCTAGCACAGATGTGGACAGTACGCTGAGTGACGAAAAGACAGATTCCACCTTGCAGGTGGAGGACTATGAGTCTCAGGTTTTTGAGTTTGAAAGCCAACAGGAAGTGTTTTCAGTTTGGCACGATCAGAAACCAGACCACAAGAATTCGGTTCTAGGGGATGAAGAGAGTTCATGTCTGCCTCATATAGCTATTATCACAAATATTTGGGGCTACGATACAGACTCTCCTATGTCTGAAGAAGTGACCAAAGATGGAACAGAGGGCACTGGCCTCGTGGAGCCACGAAGTAGTAGTACTGTTGAGGTTTGTGAGCGTCAAGCCAAGAAACCTAAGAGAAAACAATTTAAGAAACCGATGGCTGAAGATTCTTCATCCTCTGTCAGGAATGAGGACCGGTCTGAGCTGCTTGATGAGAGAGAGCTCACTGAAAATAATTTTAAAATTACAGACATACGGACATCTCCGGGTCCCAGTGCTGAGAGAGCCACTTTGGTTTCCTCGAAGAAGTCTTCTTCAAAGCCTTGTACTTACTCCAAATCCACGAGGAGACTCCCTGTTTCCAAACCGCCTAAGAAAACACACTCAGATACCAAAAAAGGGCAGAATAAAAGTGCAAGTTACCTGAGCTGTAGGACCGCACCTGCCGTGGTGCCACCAAGGAAACTTCGCCAGTGTCCCGAGCCCACGTCCACAGTTGAGAAGCTTGGTCTGAAAAAGGCTCCTCGCCGTGCATTCGAGTTGTCACAGCGATCTTTAGATTCTATAGGTCAGTTACGTCGCCATGGCAAAACTGTTGGCGCCATTGATACCCCAAAAAAGACTAAACTGATTTCTCCTCAGACTCTTCCTGTGAAAGACAAGAAACTGCTTGTGAGTCAGGATCTTCAGTTTCAAAGGCAGACGAGACCCAGATCTCAACAAAACAGACCAGGGCCTTATGGAAGTGCAGACAGACGAGCAGGACTGCGTGCAACCCCGAATTCCAGCCGAGCCACGCCGGAGTGCAGTAGGTCAGATGGCAGCCGTAAAGGGGCGACCAAGGTGGTGGCTAACAGCAGTGGAAATCAGTCACGCAGGTGTGTGTCTCCTGAACCAGAACCCGTGAAGGCAAACCATGTTTCTCAGGCAGCCGGTGGTGCTTGTCTTCTGAAGCTGTGTAATTCCCCAGTATTCAACGGAAGGATGCCAGCAAGTGACACGACAGCCTCCACTTCAGCGGACCCGTTAGGTGGAAGTGACCTGACCAGACATCATGTAGAGGTGGCAACTTCGAAAAAGGGACAACCCGACTCTGACAGTGATATGGAAGAAGATGATATCTTTTTAACACAGCATGATCCTGAAGACATGGACTTGGGTACACAAATGCACAGTGGTAGTGATAGACTCATTGAAGTCGTCCACAGGAAAGATCGTGTTCAGGGAGCAGAAGATGCTGTGAATCGGCCTCAGTTGGACTCTCTGAGCAGCACAACATGTAAGTACAAAGATTGTTTCGAAATCGTGCGAACCCAGGGCGAATACTGCTTGAAACACTCCAAACCCAAAGCAGCCGATGGAGATGTCTTCCGGAAACCTGGCAGGCCTCTCTCTGCGCCTAAACCTTGGAGACCCACGGCAAAGATTTTTACCAGCACTTCGCGAACTGCTAATCTTTCCAAGTCTTTGGAAAGTACCTCAGCACTTCCAGGCCTAAAAAATAAGTCAAGTGGAGGACAGTCTGTCTTGAAAGGACCACAGCCGGCCTCTCTGTTGTGTCCGAAGCCAATGGGTGAATTGAAGAGTCTGTGCAATGTTCTTCATTCTCCAACTCCAAATCATTCCAGCTGGCCAGCCTACAAATTCCCATTTGGTGACTGCAGACCTTTTTCCTCTTCTCCGGTCAACATTCTCTTGTCATCACAGTCCGTCTTTGACACCTTCATCAAAGAGGTCTTGAAGTGGAAATTTGAGATGTTTTTGAGCTTTGACAAGTGTGGGCCGCCAGCAAGTCTTTGTCAGGCCATCTCAAGACCCGTGCCTGTCAGATTTCAAGATTGTGGAGATTATTTTCATGTTTTTTTCCCTTTGATGATATTGAATACTTTTGAAACTGTAAGTATGCATTTTAATTGTGTACCATTCAGGCTTTGAAGTTGCTCTTTTCTTAACCCCGCTGAGTGACAGAGTGCAGTTAAAACAATTGCTGTCGTGTTGCTGTAGCCTCTAGATTTCAGGTGAACAGACATCCGGCCACACACTGCTCGAGATGCTGGTGGCACAGAGGGGATGCTTTCCTCACCTCTGCCCTTCTGGAGCCTACAGGCCCAGTTCAGGCGTACTGCCAAGCCAACGCAGGAGGAGATGTTCGCTAGTGCACAGGGAAGGGAAGCTTCTCACAGAAGCTCGTCTCCCATCTGCTTGCTGCTTGTTGTTTTAAGTTAGGTAGACCTTTACTCCAGTTTTCGTGAAGAGGTGGCAAAGGGCAGTTTACACTGAGCAACAGAAAACAGTAAATCCTCTTAGCACATCTGTCTTCCCAGTTTCTTACTCATAGCAGCTGCGCTCTCCCTTTAGCGGCCTCTCCTCCACTCCCCTGCACATCCTGATCTGGTTCTTCTCTCCCTCACTCCACCAGGAGGACTGCACATGATATCTGATTCTCAGTTAGGTGTGAACCTCAGGAAAGCAGCTGATAATTCTGTGGTGTTAGCACCCGGCAGCGTTGTGCCTACGTGTGGTTTGTTTTGCTTTTGACATTTATTCTGCTTGGTGTTCTCTGAGCTTCCTGGATCTGTGATTGGTGTCTGACATTAATTTGGGGTAACTCTCAGCCTTTATTGCTTCAAATATGTCTCTGTTTCTTCCTCTTTCTTCTGGGCTTCCCATTACATGTTTGTAGCACCTTTTGCAGTTGTCTGACAGTTCTTGGATATCCTATTCTTTTTTCCCCAGTTTTTTTCTCTCTGCTTTTCAGCTTTGGTAGTTTCTGTGGCTATAGGCTCGAGCTCAGAGTCTTTCCTCAGCCGAGTCTCCAGTGAGCCCGTTGAAGGCCCTCTTGTTTTCCATTTCTGTACCAGTGCTTTTGATCACTAGCCTTTCTTTCTGATTCTTATCATGTGCATCTCTGCTTACCTTACTCACCTGTTTTTTTTAAATGTGTTTTTATTATTTTTTTTTAGAGAGAGAGGAAGGAAGAGAGAGACAGAAACATTGATGTGACAGAGATACACTGGCTGTCACCTGCACGCCCCCTACTGGGGATCAAGCCGCAACCCATCATGTGCCCCGACCAGGAATCCAACCAGGACCTGTCAGTGGACGCTTAATCCACTGAGCAACACTGGCCGGGCTCCTCATCTGTTCTTACATGGTCCCCCTTTTCCAGTAAACTCTTAGCATATTAGCTACAGTTTTTATTTATTTGTTTATTTTTTTAAAATATTTTTTCTTCATTAATTTTAAAGAGAGAGGAAGGGAGAGATAGAAACATCGATGAGAGAGGACATTGATTGGCCGCCTCCTACATGCCCCCCACTGGGAATTGGGCTGACAACCTGGGCATGTGCCCCGCCAGGAGCCAAACTGGCAACCTCTTGGTGCATGGTTCAATGCTCAACCACTGAGCCACACTGGCTGGGCTTAGCTACAGTTTTTTAAATTCCCTGGTTTGATAGTTCCAACACCTCTGCTATAACTGACTCTGGTTCTAATGCTTGTTCTTCAAATTGTGTGTTTGTTTGTTTTTATTGTTAATCCTCACCTAAGGATATTTTTTCGTTGCTTTTTTCCCCCCTTAGAATGAGTGAGAGGAAGGGGGTGGAGAGAGAGAGAGAAACGTTGATGTGAGAGGACACATCGTACACACATCAATTGGTTGCCTCTTGCACATGCCTTGACCAGTGCCAGGGATCACACACCTGCAGCCCACGTATATGCCCTTGACAGGGACTCGAACCCATAACCTTTCAGTGCATGGATTGATGCTTTAACCTCTGAGCCACACCAGCCTGGGCCAAATTGTGTTTTTTGCCTTTGAGTATGTGTTGTAATTTTTGTTGAAAGGTTGATGTATTGGGTGAAAGGAACAGCCACAAATAGGCGTTCACTAATGTGGGGAGCTGCCGGGGAGCTGAAGCATCTTGTGGTCTCATGCTAGCCCTGCCTCCGGACGGGGAGCTTCACGCACGTTTCAGCCCCTCGCCTCCTTGGTGGGACACGATGGCTGGAGTGGGCTGGAGTTGGTTATTTCTCTTCCTCCACGTAAATGAGGTCCTGATGATACCCAGCAGGTTAGTCTCTGGTCAAATATCTCCCCACCGAGCAGGCCTGGTAAGATTGGAATGCTCTGGTGTGTTCAAAGTGGCTCCTCTTCTCTGCCCCTGCTGGAAGCAGAGGGGTTTTCTCCTGTAGTCGCTGCGAGGACCTGCTAGAGCTCCCAGAGGTAGAGCTCACCGAGTGTGGGCCCTTGTCCTGGGTCCCCCTGGAGTTCTCAGAATTGGCCTTGTCCATACTGAGCCTCCAGCAGTTTGTCAAAGTTCAGATTTCTCCTTAGGGGCTCTGCTCTGTCAGTTGTGGTTATCTGTGTCCACCTGTGTCTCTCCAGTTTTGGGGGCAGCACTTCTCTGTTGAATATCAGAGAGTTGTTGACTTTCCACCTTGTTCAGCTTTTCACTTGTCAGGATGGAGTGGCGACTTCTAAGATCCTTACATGCTGAATAGGAAACGAGTCCCAAATTAATTGGGGGGGAGGGTGGTTTCTGTCACCTGGGATTTTAGGTTCTGGACTTTACTGGGGCTTACTCTCGGAAATTTTGCTGTTTAGCATTGGCTTTCCAGAATGTTTTTGCTTTCTCAATTTGCCTTGTTCACTTTGTATAGGTAGCACAGGAATGGCTCAGCTCTCCAAATAAAGGAAAATTCTACGAGTTGCAGTTACGAAAATATCCTGCAGAATATAAAAAGTACTGGGAGTTTGTGGGTAAGTTCTTTCTTATATAACTTGGAACATATAATAATTGGACATTTTTATTTGAGGAAATGTCATTGAATTTTCTGGGACATAGGTTTCTTAAGCTGAATTTGTAACCTGTTACAAAGAATATATTTAAAGTCCTAATGAGGATAATTACTGGGACAGTTATGACTATAAAATGTATGGTTTTAATCATTCTGTAAATAGAATACCACAGGCCCAAGTGTCCATGGAAGTGAAGAGGGTGTGATGGGGAGGGTGCACTATGATGACAGTGTTTACAGGTTCTGAGTAAGTCTTCCTGCTGTCTGCCTTCTCGTTTCATGATCATGTGAACTCGTGAGCCCATCTGTGTGTCAGTCATAGACGAGCCACATATTCAGAACTCTTGAAAAGAAGTACAGCCCTGGCCATTGTGGCTCAGCGGTGAGAGTGTTGGCCCTCACCCTAAAGTGTCTCGAGTTCGATTCCAGTCAAGGGCACATACCTGGGTTGCAGGTTCAGTCCATGGCCCTGGTCGGGGTCCTGTGGGAGGCAACCAATCGATGTGTTTCTCTCACATTGGTGTTTCTTTCTCTCTCTTTCTCCCCCTCTCCCCTTCTCTCCCTTCTACTCTATCTAAAAATCAATGGAAAAATGTCCTTGAGTGAGTACTAACAAAATAAAGAAGTAAATAAAAAAAAAGATGTAGAAATCCTACCCAATCCCCTAAATTCACCCTACTCCATAGATGCACCTAAGAAAACATTTGCATCTGTTTTGGGGATAAGGTACTATACGTTCATAATAGAACATTCAGATAATATTAGCCAGCAACAAAATAGACATCACCCAACATTGCTGTTGTTCAGAGATAATCCTGTGAACATATAAGTATGTGTCTTACTGCCAGACTTTCTCCTTTCCTGTGTGAATTGTGTGTGGTGTGTGGGTGTATGGGTGTGAGTGTGTAGTGTGAGGTCATTTTGCCTATTTTGTGACCAATTATTCAGCAAATATTTATTGGCATACAGAGTGGGACAAAAGTTGGTTTGCAACTGTGAGTACATGAAACAGAATTTATTCTTGTAGTATTATTTATTCATTATTGTTATTTTCCATGTGATCAACTGTAAACCTACTTTTGCCTCACCCTGTATGTACTATCTGATTGTATATGATGCTAGATGCTGGATATGTAGCTGTTAAGAAAAGAAAATTTCTGCCTTCATGAAGCTTACATTTGACTTATTTTATTTACTATGTTGTGGATTTTTTTTTAGAGTTATTAAATAATGATAGTATATGTAATATTTGTAATTATGCATTATAAGCATATTCCATAGTTCCATTTAACCAATCATTGCTAATTGGGCATGGACACTGTACATAGTTTGTCACTGTTACAAACACCGAGTAAAGCTTTGTGCAGGTCAGACAGGATGCAGCGCTTTTGAGACTTTTCATTCATATTGCCTCTGCCTTCCAGAAGGAACATCATTTTCACTTGTACATAGGATAGCAGAATGTATCTCTCCCTCATGTGCTGGTTTAAACTTTTCTTTCAGTTTAATACATGAAAATGTATCTCATTTGAGGTTGTGGTTTTTGTCCCCAGGCTTTCACTGGTCATTAGTATTATTGGGGGTCGAGGGCAGGGATAATAATTGTGCCCTTTGTCGTTTTTTCTGTTAGGGAGGTTTTCTTCTTAATTTGGATGCTTTGTTGTAAATAATATTTAAATCACTAATTTATCTGGCATTTATTTTGATTGTGTGATAGACTCACATAAAATTCACTCTCGTGTTTGGCTTCTTTGCTATAACATTTCTGTACAGTTCATCAGCTTTGTGTGCATATTTGTTACTTTTTCATCGCTGTGCTAGGATTTCATTGTATACTATATCAGAATTTCACTGTTGGTAGACATTTTTCCCCAGAAGTTTTGACCTGTTTATCAGGGCTTTTCATGACCATCTGAGATGTAATGATTTGCTGAGAGGACTCAACATATGCTTGCAGCTGTGACTTAATTATGGCGAAAGGATACAAAGCAAAATCAGGGATACAAGGGGAAGAAGCATGTGGGGTGGAGACGGGAGGAAATGAGGGGAAAGCTTGCCGAGTCTTCTCCCAGCAGAGTCACCCAGGACACGCTTCATTTTCCCAGTCATGAGTCCTGACAGCACACACCACCTCTGTCCAGCCTGAGTTTCTACTTTCAGAAGGAAGGCGGGTGTTTGGCATAAGCCATATTCTTTCTGCAAACAGTTTAGCCACAGTGAGCTGTTCTCATCAGTGAGTGATAACTACCCTGAAATACAAATTCCCCGATGCCAAGAGCGCACTGTGTAAGCAGGCCTTTCTATGGGTCACAGCCTCAGGCCTGCTGTGTCCACTTACACACACAGCTTCGTGTGAGTAGTGCTGTGGTGATCACTCAGGTGTCCCCTAGTGTTTCTCTGAGGGCGTTTTTGTGGAGCACATCCAGCAGTGATTGCGGAGACCCAGGGTATACTGAGCTCAGCTTGAGATAATGCCAAGCCTGTTGTACAGTCATACCCACTAGCCGCATCTGAGAAGTTGTCAGTCTGTGTCTGCACAAACACGTCTGTGTTGATTGTCGTGTTCATTTTTTCATTTTAGCCATTACAGTGTGTGTATTGATGGCCTATTGTGGTTTTATTTTGTAATACCCTTTGTAATAGACAGTGAGGTCGAGCACCTTTCATAGATTTAGTAGGTGCTTCAATAACTTCTTTGGGGCAGTGCTTATTGAAGGCTCTTGTTCACTTTCTGTTAGTTGTCTTTTTCTTATTGATTTGTAGAGATTCTTTGTAGAAGCTGGATGCAAGCCATTCTGCCACTTTGGCTTGCATTTGGACTCACTCAGTGATGTCCTAAAAGTTCTTATTTTATTCTTCGTAAGAATTTCTTACTTTTAATATAACAGACACATTGTGTGTGTGTGTGTGTGTGTGTGTGTGTGTGTGTGTGTGGTTAGTGCCTGTGCTTCATTTATGAACCCTTCCTGCCGCAGGTCATCAAGATGCTATCTTAACATCTAGAGGCGTGTCAGCAAGCTACAGTTTGCAGATCCACCCCATATCCTGTTTTTGTATTGCCCTAGATTCGGGTTTACATTTTAAAGGGCTTGAAAAAAAAATGATGATAAATGTGCAGCAGATACCATATTTGGCTCTTTACAGAAAATGTTTGCCAGCCCCTTTTCTGGAGGGTTTGTTGTTTTATCAGCTTGACGTTGAGTTTTGCGCAGGAGTGAGGTGTGGGCTCCTGTCGCATTTGTTTTCCTAGTGGAGATGGAGTTATCGCGGTCTGTTCATCTTCATCGAAGAGCCCATCCTTTCTCTGTGCTCCACAGAGCCATTTTGGTCATAAATCTAGTGTTCACCTCATGACTGGGGCTTCTTCTGGACTCACTCCTTTATTGGATCATTTCTGCCCATATCACACTGCCTGATTCCTTAGCCTAGCTTTGTGATAAGTTTAACATCCAGTGAGTAAGTCTACCTTGTTTTTTGCCTTCGGAATGCCTTGGCTATTAGTGTCCCTTTGCATTCCCATATGAATTTTAGAGGGAAAAAATGTGAAAACTTGTTAAGAATTGACATTTTTCTAATACTGGTTTTCTAACTAATATGTAAGGCATATATCACCAATTATTTAGGTTATTTTCAGTAATGTTTTATAGTTCTCTGTGGAGAGGTTTTGCAGACTATCTTTGGTTAGTTTTTTTTTTTTTTGTCATTTATAATTTTATTTCAGTGACTATCTCTAAAAGATATCAACCTTAAAAATCATGATAAAATAAAATTTTTGTGGCTAAATTAACAGTTTCTTAATATCAGATAGCTGGTCAGCGTTCAAATTTCCAGTTTTCCTCAAATAATTTTTTTTTCAGCTGATTTGAATTAAAATTCAAATTAGCTTCACTCATTGACATTGGTTGATACGGTTTTTTAATTTTATTTTATTTTAAAAACTATAATGAGCTCATAAATTTTTTACCTCTGTAATTTATTTGTTGAAGAAATTGGGTCATTGGTCTTGTAGAGTTACTGTATTTTGCTGATTGCAACCCCCTGGTGGTGTTCAGTCTATGTTTCTGTGTCCATTTCCTGTAAATTGATCACTGGATCCAGGGGTTTGATGTATTATTTTTGGCAAAACTTTCACCAATGGTGGTATTTTCCTTTATCAGGAGGTGCCCGATGTCTAATTTCTTCACTTTTTGTAGTATTTTTAGCTGTTACGCTTAAGGCCTTGATTGACTAATTTGTTCAAGGATACGAAATGGTGATATTTTCACTGGATCATTTCTTTAGTTATTAGTTGGAATAGCTCTATAAAGAAAAGTGTCTCTTGCCTTGGCCGGTTTGGCTCAGCGGTTAGAGCGTCAGCCTGAGGTCCAGAGAGATCCGGGTTCGGTTCTCACTAAGGGCATGTACCTCGGTTGCAGTTTGTCCCCGGCCCTGGTTGGGTCGTGAGGGTGGCAGCCACTCGATGTGTCCCTTTCACATCGATGTTTCCCTCTCTCTCTCCCTCTCTCTCCCTCCCACTCTGTCTGAACAAAATATGAAAAAGTGTCCTCGGGTGAGGATAAAAAAAAAAAAGAAAAGAAAAGTGTCTCTGTATCATTTAGTTACTCGGTGTTACACTTCACAAAGAAAGGTTGAAGAGTACTTGACTCTTGACCAGTTTCCCAGACAACGAGCCAACTCCCTGCAAGCACTGGGCTGACTGAGGAGCTTTGCGAGCCACTCATATACACAAAATTCTTATGTGTACTTGTGTCTGTTCCTGGGTTTTCCCCTGGGAATTTGAAAGTGAGGAACAAAAGAGAAAATTTCTGGATTAAAAACTGAAATAGCCCTGGCCGGTTTGGCTCAGTGGTTAGAGCGTCGGCCTGCGGTCCTGAGAGACCCGGGTTCGGTTCCCGCTAGGGGCACGTACCTCGGTTGCAGTTTGTCCCCGG
Organism: Molossus molossus; assembly: GCF_014108415.1. Taxonomy (NCBI): domain Eukaryota; kingdom Metazoa; phylum Chordata; class Mammalia; order Chiroptera; family Molossidae; genus Molossus; species Molossus molossus. The sequence goes on from NW_023425349.1 coordinate 3,745,401, forward strand.
CCCTGGTCGGTTGTGCGGGTGGCAGCCACTCGATGTGTCCCTTTCACATCGATGTTTCTCTCTCTCTCTCTGTTCCTCTCTCTCCCTCCCAGTCTACCTGAACAAAAAATGGAAAAATGTCCTCGGGTGAGGATAAAAAAAAACAACAAAAAACTGAAATAAACTTCAAGGAAAGGAAATATATTAGCTACTTCTGAATATTATGTTTTCATCTGTTTTGGCTTTTCAGCAGTTTATAAGAAAAATTTGATGTGACTATGTAATCACTATTTGTAGACTCCCGTTTTGAAGTGTGTATGTGAGTCACTGGTGCTGTCTGTGTGCTGGGACTTCACACTGGGTTTAGGGTCCTTTAACTTAATTGTATTCAAACAATTCTGGGCACCTTCCCTCTGGGGAGCACACCTGCCCCTTTTCCATCCCCCATCCCTCTCCCAGGGGTTACCTTTGCCTTTCCCCTTCCAAAGCGCCAAGGAACCCTTCCCATCCCCCTCTTCTTGCCCCAGGGGTTACCTTTGCCTTTCCCACTCCTAAACTTCAAGGGGGCCCTTCTACTTCTCTGATTTTTCCCTAAGCCCCAGTGCAGCCCAGCTGGCTCACTTCTACTACCTCTGTAACTTTCTAAATAAACTTTCTGTTGTAATTTGGAAGAAAAATAAGATAAAATAATTCTTTTAGGATAAATGCTGACTTCTTCTTCTTCTGCAGTTTTTCTTGAGGAATGTGAACTATCTAAACAGCTTCATCCAAAGGAGAACGATTTGGTATTTTTGGTTCCTGAGAGACTGAGTGCAGAGAAGAGAGATATAGAGGGGAATTTCATCCAAGGCCCCCATGAATATCACTGTGCTTATGTTCATAAATTTCGCCGCTCGTCAGTCAGTAAGTACATAATGGGATGTTGAAGAGAAGTCCGCAGCTGTACGCTCATCTTTAGTTTCCCTCTAAGCTGTCCTTTACCAGCATGTCTTTGCTGTACAGTTGACCCTTGAACATCATGGGGTTGAACTGTGTGGGTCCACTTATAAGTGGGTTTTTAAAAAAATACTGGAGGAGTTGTATTTTCTCTTCCTTATGATTTTCATAATAACATTATCTTTTCTCCAGCTTATTTCATTGTAAAAATACATTATAAATATGTAACATTCAAAATGTGTTCCAATCGAGTATGTTTTCAGTAAGACTTCTGGTCATCAGTAGGCTATTAATAAAACTTGGGGGGAATCAAAAGTTATACATGGATTTTCAACTGTGTGAGGAAGGGTTTGTTGTTCAGGGGTCATTGTGCATTTGTTGGATCTCTAGGTTGATTAATTGCCATTCGAGTCCTCTTTTAGTTTTTCTAGACTCATCTGGAAATGGTCCAGTATTTATTGCTCTAGACTTATAATTGAAATTAGACTTATAATGTAAATGCTTTCTTTTGTAATGTCTTCTCCTTGTGGGATATTCCTTCATCTGTCATTGTGTTTGTTATGAAACAGACAACCTGTAAACCACCTGTTTGTTAAATCTTAAATTGCATTTCAGCCTTGGCTTTGTGGCTCATTATTAATGTGAAAACTAAACATGTAATTAATTGTGAGACAGCTTGAGGGGGTTTACTGTTTACATCACCCTGTTCATTGGGTTGTAGGGACTTCTCTCTCTAGGGCAGCATAACAAATAATGTTAGCTTGAATTTAATGAGCAACTACTGTGTGCCTTATCCTTCCTGTCACGTTGATCATCCTCCCCAATGCCCTGCAAAGGGGTAAGAATTATTTGTTCCTGCCTGTCAGGAAGCTAGGGTTCAGGGATGTTAAGTACCAAAACCAAGGTCTTCCTCGGCATTAAATATAAGTGCAGAATTGCAGCCTCCTTCTGTTTGCCTGCAAAGTGCATCTTTATTCTATGCCAAGCTGCATTTTTGATGTTGATGCTTTCTTAGTCCCAGTGATATAAGGAAAACATGATTTCATTATTCCTTTGCCTTTTTGCATCATATTTGGAAAACAACTAAGCTCCTTGAAGTTCAGCGTCAGGCTACATTGTAACTGATGTGTCGTGTGTGTATTGTAAATGTGATCAGAACTCAATTCGTGTAGAATGCATTTAGAACAGCAATAACAGAGATATATATACATGCTTCTGATTCTTGCAAATGATTACATTTGCCAAATTTATATTTCTAAAGTCATCTCCTTCCCTGAACTCCTCATGTACCCAACCATCAGACATCTCCACCTTTCAAACCTTGTCCAAAAAGAAACACTTGCTTTTCTGGCCCAACATCTACTATTCCCTTAGTTTTTCCCATCTCAATAAGTGGGGCCTTTCCTCTTGTTGCTCAGGCCAAAAACCTGAGAGTCATCCTCGATCTCTTTCTCTTACACCCCACATCTAGTCCATCAGCAGATCCTATCGACTCTTTGCAGTGTATCCTGAGCCCAGGCCCCACCTCTGCTACTCTGTCCTGGTCCATCCTGCCATGATCTTTTACCTGGATGACTGCAGTAGCCTCCTGAGCGGCGTTTTTGCAAGTCCTTGCTCAACTATTGCCTGATCCAGAAGACCTTCCCTGACTCCTGTCTATAGTGATCCCTACCTCACACCCTTCCTCCCCTTTATGCTTTCTTCAGAGCACTTTCTTATCACCACCTGACATGTTTGTGTGCCTCTCTCTTCTAAAGAAGAACCAAAGCCTGGTTCAAGAAGTATTTCCTTAGTGAATTATTTATATAACTTGTCATACAAAGACATACATTATAAAATACCTAATTCTGAATAATCTTTTTAACTGGATACTGGTATTCACTGGTAACTGAAATTGCTTTTTCTCTTCCTTGATACTAGTGCGTAATGGGAAATATGAGTGTTCCCTTTCCATCCAGACTCAAGATAATTTGCCAGTCAATTTAAACGAAATCGTGAAATGTGTTGTAATCAGTTCTCTGGTAACTACACAAAGGAAGTTGAAAGCCATGTCTTTGTTGAGTAGTCGAAACCAACTGGCCAGAGCTATTCTGAACCCAAACCCCATGGACTTCTGTACAAAAGATCTGCCTCCGACAACACCTGAGAGAATTGTGAGTGCTGAGGATCTAACAGGGAAGGGCAGACAGTTCCATGTCAGGATGTTAGAGCATCATGTCATGTGTATGTGCTGAGTGTTGATAGCGTGTGCACAGGGATGGTTAGTGCTTGGTTGTCCTTAATATTGCAGAGTGTGTGTTAGGGTCATCAGCTTGCTTCAGGAAAAAGGCGTAGAACCATAAAGAATCGGAGGTGTGCTCGACGAGCAACATTGTAATCACCTAAATGGCTGTTAGGTGATGAAGATTCAGGCGTAGGAGAAGACAGGTGTGTGCTCACAAGTGGGATGAAGCTCATTTTGTGTGAACACGTATCTCACTGGAAGAGCTTCCTACACGTCCCAGGAAATTAACACAGAAAGGCAAAGAAAGGAATCTATCTGAACCCGAGCTGAGTGCTAGGCTTCCCTGTGCCTCTGCTCAGCCAGTTCTCACCCTTCGAGGAAGTCCGGGTTAATGGATGACGAAGACGGACTAAGACAGGGTAGGAGTTTTAAGAGACCTAGCTTGTGAGTGAAACTGAGGTTTAGACTCAGATCTGACCCCAAATCCATGTTCTTTCCGCTGTACTACTTGTTTTTACTGTCTACGGAGAGAATTGACTACAATGGGAAGAACCAAAGAAGAAATAGAGAATTATAGAGCAGTTTATTGTCATCATCTTTATAACAATCACAAATAAAAATAACACTTGTATTTGTCTATGGGCCGAAGCCTACAGACACAAAGTTTCTTTCTTTCCAGTAGTGAAAGTGGTTTTTAGGTTGAGGATGGGTCCCTGTGGGGTTTTCCCTATTGTTCTCACTCTCATTTTTTGTGTAGAAAGCCTACTTGAGAGATTTCAACGAAGACCAGGAGAAAGCGATAGAAACGGCGTATGCCATGGTGAAACACTCCCCAGCAGTTGCCAAGATCTGTCTGATTCATGGGCCACCTGGAACAGGGAAATCGAAAACCATCGTTGGCCTCCTGTCCCGCCTGCTGACCGAGGTAGCCGGCGGGGCCTGTGCTGTGGCTGAGGGGCGGTGCCGCTGGCCTTGCGTCAGCGGCGTGTGAACGAGCACCCAGGGCAGGCGCCTCTCTCTCCACGTCTGTGTATCTTTCTGATACTGTGTGGAACTTCGTCAAAGTCAGGGGTAGTGGAGGGAGAGAAAGTTCTAAGCAGTGAAAGGTAGAAAATACTGCCTTGGGCAAAAGTAATTCTAAGGGCCCCAGGATGGTCTTCTGGCGCTGTTATGGGTCCCATCCGCCGGAGACGGTCTTGAGTGTCTTCCTGGGCTGCACTTTGGTTGTATTGAACACTGAACCAAATAAGCGAGTACTGAGGTCAGGCGTAAAGAAATTAGAACAAGATTTTGTGCCAGAGTACTTTTAATATCAATGGAAGATATAGATGCTTTTATGTATTGTTAACTCCTTGTAAGAGGAACTTTCAAACGTGTGGAAGTAGAGAAAAGGCTAACATGACGTAATAGACTCATGGGGACTTTCTGTCTGTCTGGTGTGTGGCGAATGGCGGAACCAGAGGAGGGGCCACCTGGATGAGAACTCCAACGCCAAGATCAAGCAGAACCGCGTGCTCGTGTGCGCGCCTTCCAACGCGGCTGTGGATGAGCTGATGAAAAAGATTATCCTGGAGTTCAAAGAGAGGTGTAAAGACAAGAGGAATCCTCTGGGTATGATACTTATCGTGGGCTGTTCATTTGTTTTTGTTTTGTTTTCAGTGTTTAGTGTGGGCAGCTTTGAATGACAAAGAACAAGCCAGTTCTGATGATAACTTGTCCATGGGCTGTGGCCCTATGTCCTTAGGGATTCCTTTAGCAAGTGTGACTGGGCATTGTTGGTCTGTGCCAGGCACTGTGCCGAGTTCTGTGGTTTCAGCAGTGAACCCTCTCCAGGAGTCTCATGAGGAAGTGGGTGGAGGCGTGGGCAGTAAGAGGACAAGCTGTAAGCTCTCTGGTAGGAGTGAAATGTGGGCACTTCCTGGCACCTTCGAGTGGCCCCTGACTCAGTCATTTGGGGTTAGGGAAGGCATGTAGAGGAAGTGATGTCTGAGGTGACAAAACCTGAATAGCCCTTAGGAGTTAGCCAGGGGAGGTGTGTGGGGAGGGGGTGCCAGCAGAAGCTTCTGTCGTTAGAGAGGCCAGAGGCCAGAGACCCCAGCCCTGCAGCACAGCTGGAACGGAGTGTGCTCCTGAAGGCGAGGGTTAGTGATGGCTGTGCCGTGCGTCCCCCGTGCCCGGACAGTGTCTGGGGCTTCGTGGTCTGGAGCGACCGGAGGGCTGGAGCAGTGTTCGCTGCCAGTGATTCTCAGAGTGCCCCTGGGAGCTGGTATCACGGCGCCCCCACCTTCCTGTCGGGGGAGGAGAGACTGAAGAGCAGGATGTAGACTGCCCCAGCACAGTTGACATTGGTGAAGAGGTGGCAGGTGACGGAGGACATAGCTCCTGTCTGCCTGGCTCGCTGTCACAGCACACATCTCGTGTGGCGTGCTTAGGGTCAGACTGTTTTCTCCAGCTCATAGTCTTGTCTTTCCTGACCAAATTTTGTTTTTCTTTTAAATCTTCACCTGAGGATATTTTCCCATTGATTTTTAGATTGAGTGGAAGGAAGGGAGGAAGAGAGAGAGAGAAACATCGATGTGAGAGAGACACATCAATTGCTTGTCTCCTGCTTGCCCCCCACCTGTGCTGGGGACTGAACTCACAACCCACGTAACTGCCCTCTAACTGCTGAGCCAAACTGGCCAGGGCCAAATTTTGTTTTTCTTAAGTTACCTGACAGTACCTTTCATCAGTTAGGATTAGATTTGACTGCAAATAAGAGCGGCTCCGAATACAGTGGCTGAGGTAGGATAGAAGTTTCTCAGAAGGCCAGCGATCGGCAGCTCAGGACTGGTACTGGGCTGAGTCTCAGCTCTGGGCTCCCTCTGTCCTGCTGCTCCATTGTGTGTGGCCTCTCCTTGGTGCCCTCCTGGTCACGGATGGCTGCTCCACCTCCAGCAGTCACATCCAGCAGCAAGTGTCCCGGGGGAAAGACAAAGAAGGGACAAAAGGAATATCCTGGCCTTGTTTTCAGGAAAGTTCTGAACACTGCCAGCAACACCTCTGCTTCCTTCCTTCCAGCGAGAACCTACTCATGGCTCCGCCCAGCTACGGGAGCAGCTGGGACCCACCATCCTTATTCCGAGGGACAACACACGTTTTTTGTTTTACCACATGTGTATCACCTACAAATAGAACTCACTGGCTTGTCAGACTCACAGGACAGTTAGTCTGCCACTCTCCCAGCCACAGTGTGTCATGAGGTGTGTGAGCTTAGCACTGTCTCTTGGCACAGGCATTGCTCTCAGCTGCTCCGGGGTATCTCATCGTAGGGTGTCTGGGTAGACATTGAGGCTCTCTTCCGCTCTGCTACTTCAGCGTTGATTGCAGTGAGCGTTCCTACCCGTGTGTGTGCTTCTCCAGCAGGGTGGAAGGGCTGCTGCAGCCAGGAAGGAGGTTGCGCTGCCGGATGCCAGCTGGAGGGCGCACTGGAGGAACCGAGCTCGGTCCGCAGGCTGTCTCCTCCGCTTCCGTACAGCTTTCTAGGGCCATGCTTTTAAAGCTGCCTTGTGAACGTTAGTGCTTGTAAAATCAGTTTAGGCAGACCAGGACCACATACTCATCAAGGTAAAGTCGGGCAGAAAAGATCAGAGTACAGGTAGTAGGGTAAGTTGTCTTGTGAAACTTCTTTCATTGCTGATGGGTGAGGTATACTTTGTACTGCAGGTCATGGTCACTGGTCTACTGCATGTGTACGTAGAGGTGAAATCGAGGGTTAAAGGATGTGTGCGTATTCAGTTTTCTAGAAAGTGTTAAATTCTTCTTGAAAGCGGTTGTACCAGAGTACCTGGCCCAGGCAGTGTGCGGTTCTCACTGACCTCCCAGGCCAGGTGGGGAGAGCGGTCCAGTGTGCACCGACCACGCAGCAGGGTGGGCAGCAGTGTGCGGTTCTCACTGACCTCCCAGGCCAGGTGGGGAGTGCGGTCCAGTGTGCACCGACCACGCAGCAGGGTGGGCAGCAGTGTGCGGTTCTCACTGACCTCCCAGGCCAGGTGGGGAGTGCAGTCCAGTGTGCACCGACCACGCAGCAGGGTGGGCAGCAGTGTGCGGTTCTCACTGACCTCCCAGGCCAGGTGGGGAGTGCGGTCCAGTGTGCACCGACCACGCAGCAGGGTGGGCAGCAGTGTGCGGTTCTCACTGACCTCCCAGGCCAGGTGGGGAGAGCGGTCCAGTGTGCACCGACCACGCAGCAGGGTGGGCAGCAGTGTGCGGTTCTCACTGACCTCCCAGGCCAGGTGGGGAGAGCGGTCCAGTGTGCACCGACCACGCAGCAGGGTGGGCAGCAGTGTGCGGTTCTCACTGACCTCCCAGGCCAGGTGGGGAGTGCAGTCCAGTGTGCACCGACCACGCGGCAGGGTGGGCAGCAGTGTGCGGTTCTCACTGACCTCCCAGGCCAGGTGGGGAGAGCGGTCCAGTGTGCACCGACCACGCAGCAGGGTGGGCAGCAGTGTGCGGTTCTCACTGACCTCCCAGGCCAGGTGGGGAGTGCAGTCCAGTGTGCACCGACCACGCAGCAGGGTGGGCAGCAGTGTGCGGTTCTCACTGACCTCCCAGGCCAGGTGGGGAGTGCGGTCCAGTGTGCACCGACCACGCAGCAGGGTGGGCAGCAGTGTGCGGTTCTCACTGACCTCCCAGGCCAGGTGGGGAGAGCGGTCCAGTGTGCACCGACCACGCAGCAGGGTGGGCAGCAGTGTGCGGTTCTCACTGACCTCCCAGGCCAGGTGGGGAGAGCGGTCCAGTGTGCACCGACCACGCAGCAGGGTGGGCAGCAGTGTGCGGTTCTCACTGACCTCCCAGGCCAGGTGGGGAGTGCAGTCCAGTGTGCACCGACCACGCGGCAGGGTGGGCAGCAGTGTGCGGTTCTCACTGACCTCCCAGGCCAGGTGGGGAGAGCGGTCCAGTGTGCACCGACCACGCGGCAGGGTGGCGGCAGCCCTGCAAGCCAGGCGTTGGCACGGAGTTTTCATTCTTTGAGAACATAGCTTCTGTCAGTCAGAAGACCTTTTTCTTCTTTCTCAGTGTTTCATTCCCACTCCTTTTTACTTTTCCCGTGGTCCTGGTGTCCTGTAAGGAAACGGCCTTGCCAGTTAGTGTGATCTTGTTTCTGGGGTTCATTGTGTATACATGCCCTTCATCAGGGCAGGTTCTCTTCTCACTAGAGTTTTTACCAGGAATGGATGTTGAATTTGATTGCATTTTTGGGGTGTTTTGTTGTTGCATTCATTGAAATGGTAGTGAAGTTTTTCTTCTTTAATCTGTTCATGTAGTAAATTACAATGTTTTTCTAATGATAAAAGAGCTTTGATTCCTAGAATAAAGCCAAATTGGTTGTGTATTACTATTTTTTAACATGTCTGGATTGCTAATGTTTTATTTAGGATTTTAAAAATTACTATTCATAAATGAGGCCAGCCTGTAGTTTTTCTTCGTCTTTCTTTTCTAGTTTTAGTATTGAAGTTACACAAACTTTAAAAATGTAGTTGGGCCCTGGCCGGTTTGGCTGAGCAGTTAGCACGTCGGCTCGGCCCGAGGACCAAAGAGCCACGGGTTTGATTCTGGTCAAGAGCATGTACCTCAGTTGTAGTTCATCCCCGGCCCTGCTGGGGTCGTGCGGGAAGCAACCAGTCAATGTGGGTCTATCACATCGATGTTTCTCTTTTTCTCTCTCTCTTTCTCCCTCCCACTCTATCTGATGATAAAGAGAAAAGTATCCTCGGGTGAGGAGTAAAAAAAATGGAGTTGGGGGAATTTTTTTTGTTTACTCTTTGCAATGTTTTATATAAAACAGATTATCTCTTTCTTGAAGGTTAATTCATTCTTAGTGTTATTTGTTTTTTGTCTGTTTTTGACAGAAGGATAACGTTTTTATCTACTGTCGAAATGCTTTTAACTGTAACAGGTCTAATCAGATTTTCTAGATTTGAGTGAGTCTTGCTCATTATCTTAGGTTTTTAAATATGTTGGTATAAAATTGTATTTTGTATTCTCATTTTTAAAATCTCAACTGTATTTCTGAGGGTCACCTTGGTCAATCTCTATATGATGTGTTTAGTTTGCATATTCCCACGTGGCATGGGCCTGATTGGAAAGTCCCAGGAGAGAATTTTTCCCCAGCTGAGCCAGGACAGACATGTTCACTTCTGCATCCTGCCACCTCTCTTAGGCCCGTTTGCTCTGTAGTGGGCCTTAATTCCAAGCCTGAGCTGTAAGATTTCTGTATCTTGATTGGAACGGTAGTTAGCCAGTATAGACATTTGTCAGACTCTATCGAACTAAAGATTTTTAAAGCTCTGCATTTAATTGAATGTTAACTTAAAAATGCCGAGTCACCGAGATAGTGCGTAGCCCTCGCCCCTCCCCCTCCGGGAAGCCGCAGCAGCTCAGGACATTCCGCTCTGGTTTCCAGCTTCTCTTTGTTTCTGACCCTAGAATTTGTCCTACCTTCTTATGAGCTCACTTATGTAATTTAAAGGGTGTTTGTCATCATCTGCGGGGCACCCCCGGCTGTTCCTGGTGGAGTAGAATGTGAGTGGGGCAGGGTTCAGAAGCTTTGTCCTGAGTACTCTGTAGAAAAGGATTGCTGGTCAAATAAGACTGTTTAGAAATGCAATATGTAGTCTCATATAAAAGTCTTTATATGTTTTTTAAACATCCTGTGGTTAAGAAATCTGTTTTATCTTAATTCGCCATTTCTGAAATCTGTTTTATCATGGAAAGTTCTAAAAATATTGATTAGTAGAATAGAATCTCAACTCTGCATTGTACTGTTTGTATATGACCTTGATAGCTACTATTACGTAGAAATGGTAAGTACCTACTTTATAGGGTTGTTACGAAGAATCTGTGAAAGAATGTGCATGAAGTCTCTAGTGGAGTTCCAGGTATCCAGTTAACTGATAGTTCATGTTCGCTCCCTTCTGATTGTTAATACATTTGCTTAGAAATACATATTATAATGGACAGAGGTTCACAATGTCCTCATTAATCTCTTAAGTGTGATTTTTATCAACAGGAAACTGTGGAGATATCAATTTAGTACGTCTGGGTCCAGAAAAGTCTATCAATAGTGAGGTCCTAAAATTCAGTTTGGACAGCCAAGTTAACCACAGAATGAGTAAGTACTGAAAAAGTTTCATGCTAATGTCAGCTCTGTTCCTTTTGTGCAGTGGACAGTGGCTTAGGCATTTAATGTAATGTGGAGACCCGAGAGATGGCCTGGCTTTGAGAATAGGTTTTCATCTTGTTGTTATGCATATGTAGATATGTTAGAATCGGCATATAACTCTTTATCTTTTTTTTTTTTAGAAAAAGACTTACCTTCTTATGTTCAGGAGATGCATAGAAGAAAGGAATGTCTAGACCACCAACTAGATGAACTTTCCCGCCAGCGTGCTTTATGCCGAGGTGGGCGGGAAATACAGGTATCTAAACATTTCTTGACTAATGGTTTCTAGTAAATCATAGGTGCACGAGCTAGTTGGTGAGGATTTGATACCATTTTTCACTGTGGAATAACATGATTTGTTGATTAAAAAATGTGTACAAAAGTGGTATGAAAAGCACAAGATAGTTAATGGTTTAGACTTTGCAGGACTCTGTTTTGACTAAGCTCTGCTGTGTAGCACAGGAGATGTACATAAACAAAGGGGTGTGGCTCTGTGCCAATAAAACTTTATTTACAAAACAGATGGCGAGTTGAATTTGTTCCACCTGCTGTAGTTTGCTGTTGCCTGCCTTATATTAAAGCTGCACTGAATTCATTAGGTATCTTTCAATTACAAGTTAAAGAAACTCAATTCAAGTTAAGTTAGACAAGCCCTGGTCAGGTAGCTTAGTTGGTTAGAGCATCATCCTCATGTGTCAAGGTTGTGGGTTTGATCCCCTGTTAGAGCACACACAAGAAATCAACCATGGAATGCATGGATGGGTGGAACAAGAAGTCTACATTTCTCCCTCCCTCCCTCCCTCCCTCCCTCCCTCTTTCTCAAATCAATCAAGAACAATTTTTTAAAAGTTAAGTTAGACAGAAGTGGAATTTACTGACACCTGCCTAGACCTGGGAAAGTAGGAGTGGATTAACTGTAGCAAATGATGTCATTTCTGTGCCCTTAATTAGCTTGTCTGTGAGTTAGCCTTTTCTTCTCCCGGAAAAGACGAGCCCAGCACTTCTAGGGTCCACCACCCCAGCTTAGAAAACCCACAGGTAGAGAAGGCCTCCCTGCCATGATCCATGCATCAATTCCAAGGAAGAACTTGGATTAGTCCCTGGGTGTGCAGGCAGGTCTAATTCCTGTTTTTAATAGAATGGATGCCAGGATTGGCCGGGCTTGCATTACATGCCTGTCACTGTGACAGAGATGATTGAGGTGTGATTGATAGCCTCATTGAAACCATCTAGAAACGGAAGGCATGTTGACCCAGGGGTTTGGATGCTCAGAAATAGCATACGTGCCATATTGCTGGACCTAAGGGGGATCTTTCATAGCGTGAAGAATTAATCAGACCAACACTTGCTGCTCAGTGGAGCACAGGGTGCTGGAAAGTGAACAAGGTTCAGCAAGAGACCTGAGAGAAATTGCAATAGAGACATTATTACTCACGGGTCCTGGAGGAAGTACACAGCCCGCCTCGAGGGCACAGTGCAGAGTGCAGCCAGGGGCAGGACCTGGCGCACATCCCTTTAATAGGGCCTCTGGGTGGAGTGCTTTGGGGTTCCCGGGCTAAGGCTGCATTGGTCAGTTCAAACCAAAAAGTGGAGTTTTGGTCAGCCCCACGGGGTCTTATCTAAGGGTTGCATAAGGCAGACAGGCCCTGGGGGGCAGGGGAGACTTGATCTCGAAGGTTGTTGGAGAAATCCTGTCAGGAGCTTACATTTGCTGTGGCTGGGCTGCTGCCTGGGGCGTGGCTCCTGTGAGGGCTGGTGTCCCTGGAGGTGAGCATCAGAGAGCGTCAGGACTTTGCTGGCAAAGAGAAAACCTGGATGGATGAGTTTGCCATTGTCAAGTGTAGGCTCACCCTTTTGAAGTGAAGCAGTCCATTGGAAAGCGTTTTGAAATGCTTATTTAGCCCTGGCTGGTTTGGCTCAGCGGTTAGAGCGTCGGCCTGTGGACTGGAGAGTCCTGGGTTCAGTTCCCGCTAGGGGCACGTACCTCGGTTGTAGTTTGTCCCCGGCCCCGTTGGGGTCGTGTGGGTGGCAGCCACTCAATGTGTCTCTCTCACATCGATGTTTCTCTGTGTTTCTTCCTCCCTTTCTTCCTCCTGCTCTATCTGAAGATAAATGCAAAAATGTCCTCGGGTGAGGATTAAATAAATAAGTAAATAAATAAAATGCTTATTTGATTTTAGTGATGGCATTCTAATTTTTTCCAGAGGCAAGAATTAGATCAAAAAATTGCCCAAGTTTCAAAAGAAAGGCAGGAACTTGCTTCTAAAATTAAAGAGGTAAGTTGTTTACTTATAGCATTTTCCTGGTTTTTCTTCTTTTAATTATGACATATTCAGAAAACCTCTGAGCTTTTGTCAATTACATTAAAAATTTTTTTTTTTATTAAGACAAATTTCAAACAAATATGAAAGTGGAGATGGTGTAATGACATGTATATTTACATTTGTTTCTTTAGCCTCATAATGAATTCTTATCACTACTTGAGAGATCTAAGAAGGAAGTGATTATGGAGTATCTTTTTCTTTTCTCGGTCTGGGTAGATACTAAGCTTCATGTCAGCCCCCCCCCCCCCCCCACTGCAAGATCCATTATGAAATTATAGCCAGATGAGTAGTTAATAAAAACAAGTTGGTGGGTGTTTCCCTATTAAGAAAAGGAATCACATGTCTGGATCCGAGCACAGTGACAGTGGCAACTCCATATTGCATTTCTTCGGATGACACACTGTTTCAATTGGGAGTCAGGAGAGGGTAGAATAGCAAACAGTGATATATTGTCAGTATTTTTGAGGAGATTTTTCTCCTGAATGTATTGCCAGCCTTCTTTATGTGACTAAATAAATACAGTTGAATGTAATGCATATTTCCATTAGCAATTTGTTTATTCAAATTAAAAATTCGGTGGAAACTTCATTAAAATTTTAAACTGAGCCCAAACTCAGTCTTCCCAAATTGAAGGCTGAAGTTCATGTGTGCAGGTAGCGTGTTTCTGCTACTCGTCGCGTGTGCTGCGGCCTTTGGCTGTCTGCGTGCTCGCGGCTGAGAGGAGCCGGGCGACGGCGCTGCAGCGGGTGGGCCCTGGTGGGCCAGTCGCCAGCCTCCGCCCAGAGCTCACATGCGCTTCGAAGTCCATGCTGACGGCCCTGTGCAGGGCAGCGTCGGCCCTGCCTCTCGGGCGCGGGCGCGGGCGCGGGCTGACTGCGGAGAATGCCAGTCTGTGCCCCAGCCCAAGTGGTGTGCAGTGAGAGGTGTCGCTCACGCTGTCCGGGCCACCGCAGCACAGTGACGTTTTCCATCCGAGGGTGTGAGTTCGCGGAGAACAGACTTCAGTTACACTCAGCTCCCCGAACACCCATGTAGTTCAAGGGTGAGCTGTAGACTGCACTAGAGAAGTAGACCAAGGTTGTTTTCTAACTGGAAGGAGAAACAGTTATTTTTGTTGGTTCTAGCCTTTATAGAAGGAAGAATAACGTTATATACTTTAAAATGAACAAAAAACATACATTCAGGTTTATTTTTGACCTTGTTTTTATTCAGATAATTGCCCTACAACTCAGAATTATTTCATCTCTGCTTACTTGGATACCTGCCCGTGTACATTGGCTTGTATAAGCATTGTAATCGACTTAGCCCAGATCAAACCTGGGATACGTTTTTCTTTGGTACCTAAATCTGAGTCTATCTAAGCTTAGTCTGAACTCAAAGCATATTCTTTCTGGTGGTTTCTGATTCTCTAGAATGTTTCTGCTGTTTTTCTAGATTTGAGGTTCTCCCTTTCTATTTACCAAATATTCTGTCACATAATGAAGGTGGGTGTTTTATAGCAAAAGTAGGCCTACTGTAATCTAGAACTTACCGCTGAATAGTAATGATCCTGTGTTTGTTGTCTCAGGTTCAAGGACGCCCGCAGAAAACCCAGAGCATCATCATCCTCGAGTCCCACATCATCTGCTGCACCCTGAGCACGAGCGGCGGCTTACTGCTCGAGTCTGCGTTCCGGGGCCAAGGAGGTGTACCCTTCAGCTGTGTCATTGTTGATGAGGTTGGTGAGCAGGCGGCCATTCAGCTTTGACTAGTGCTGTAGGAGCCAGATGTTGACACAGTGGTCTTGGCATCTGACTTTACTGCCATTACATGTGTGTCCCTTCGTGCTGAAATATGCTGCTGCTGACCCCGTACCCCCAAAACCCAGGTCCAAGCTGCTCTTCCAGTGGTGAGGTTCCCTTGTAAGGGTGCCTGATGGCTCCTCTCAGCCCTCCCCAGGACTGTCTAAGCTTCTGCTTGGAATAGCTCAGTTTACCTTTCGAAGCATTTTTAATGTAACTTTGGACAGCTCTGAGATGCAGTATTTTCCTAGTTGTTCCACTGAGCAGATATTTATTAGGTGCCTACTGTGTGCCAGATGCAGAGCCAGAAGATAGCAGGGGTGGGCAATGAGGTGCAGAGAGCCAGTGCAGGAGGCCGAGGTCCCGTAGTCCCTAGTGAGAACGTGTGAGGTGGGCACGATAAAACGGCCTCCAGTGGAGGGAGCGCCCGCTGAGGAACAGGAGGGCGCGGGATGGGGTGGGACAGGCGTGCCCTCCAGCTGCTGGCTGGCTTCTAAATACATGTGTGAATTTTTTTGAGTGTTTTTGTTTTATTGTTTGTTTGTTTCTCTAAAGAAATCCTTGTTTTTGATGTTTGGTGCAGAAGGAGAAAGTATGGCTCTTTTCTGAATGGTGAGAGCTTGTGTGAGTTTGGTGACCCGCACACGGAGAAATAAAAAGCAAAGATGATTAAGATGATTTCTCCATTCTGTACTGTGTTACTCAGGCTGGGCAGGCTTGTGAAGTGGAGACCCTCACCCCACTCATCCACCGCTGTAACAAGCTAATCCTCGTGGGGGACCCGAAGCAGCTGCCCCCCACAGTCATCTCCTTGGTGAGTTCCTTGTATTCCCATCCAGTTCAAGTAGAAGGGGCTTCTTTGGAATTTTGGCGGTGGGGCGTTCTTTGTTGGATCATCACCTCTTATTTGCAGGGAAAAGTATTGGGAAGGCTGGGAAAAAAGGACCACCATTTTTCTCAGTCTCTGAAAATGTTCCTTTGTTGGTAATTGTGTGTGTGACGGGAGCCGTGTCAGAGACCAGGAGACTAAAAAGACCCTGCTCCACGTGTGCGGGGCTTTCCTTTGGGACAGGCGGGATGCCGCTGTTCTAAGGGTCGCCTCTGACTTATTTTAATTACATAAACACCAAAACAGTAATGGAAGAAAAACTTTAAAAGCAAGAAAAGAATCCCAACCTACTGATTTATATTTAAATAGGTGCTACTTTGAGGAAAACAGTATAAAGAGAAATTTCCAGTTTTAGAACTCTGCATCCTGTGGCCGTCACACCCTCGGGGAGGGAAGGTGACCGGAAGGGGACCGCGAGCCCTGCTGGTGGGAGACGGTGCCTGCGTCATGACCCGCCGCTCTGCTGCTCATCTCAGCGAGGCTGGCCCCCAGAAGTGCACCCAGGCGGTGTTCAGCAGATGTTTGGGGCCATCAGAATGGGGCCAGACCATGGTTTTGAAATTTAAATCATATACATATTTCAAGGCTGTACGGATTCAACTTGTTGAAGGGCTGTGGCAGGGAATGAAAAGGGGTGTTGATGAGCCTCAGCTTGAGTGCCTGCTTTCATGATTGATTGAAAATAGCAAAAGTGCCCTGGCCAGTTGGGCTCAGCAGTTAGAGCGTCGGCCTGCGGTCCAGAGAGACCCGGGTTCAGTTCCCGCTAAGGGCATGTACCTCGGTTGCAGTTTGTCCCCGGCCCCGGTGACTGGGGTCGTGTGGGTGGCAGGTGGTTGATGTGTCTCTCTCACATCGATGTTTCTCTCTCTCTTCCTCCCTCTCTCCCTCCCGCTCTATCTGAAGATAAATGCAAAAATGTCCTCGGGTGAGGATTAAAAAATAAATAAAGGGAGAAAAGTCCATTTCTGCTTTCTTAAATTGCAGAAATAATACAGGCTTATTGAGGAATGTTCAAAAAATAATTACAAAGTTAATTTCCTCAACCTCTTTCTAGGGGTAATAACTGAAGAGTTTAGAGTATTTTAACAGATTGGCTGGGCATTTGTATGTTCATTGATTCACCCTTTTCAGTCTATACTTACTGAGAGCCAGCCTAGTTCAGGTCCTGCTGTGTTATGACAGTGAGGGACACAGACTGAAATCCTGCCCTCGTGGAGCGTCTGTTCTAGTGGGAACCGGCGCACAAGTGACGAGTCAGTGTGTCCGGTGGTTGTCAGTTTGGTGTATGTGTGGATATAGGTGGTAGGCCTTCTTCAAAGGTGGCAGAATCATTCTGTGCCAAGTTGGTTTCTCTTGCGTCAGTAGCTAGATGAGGAGTAGCTTCTGTGTCAGGACATGCAAACCCATGTCATCGTGTAGGGCGGCCCAGCTGTTTTCTGGAAGTAGGTGTTATCTCCTGTAGGTCCTTTTTTTTCTTTCCCCAGAGAGAAGGTTCAAAATGAGGTTTTGGCTAATTTGAATAAATGAGCTTTGGGGAATATAAATGAAAATTGTCAAATGTCTACTAATATTTATTTTATTCAGTTGTGCCAACCTATTTAAATTCACATATAGAAATAATCTGTTATTTAGAAGCACTGCCTCTTCCCTCCGCTCTCACAGTGCGAAGCGGGTGTGTTTAGACTCCGCACATCAGCGTCGGCTCCACATCTCCCCGCTGTCGCGAAGACCTCCTGGCTCCATGTGTTTCCCAGAGCACATTGCTACTTCTAGATTCTTTGATAAAATACTTTTTAAATCTTAGTGTGATGCTGACATTGAAAAGTACATCCAAGGTTCTTCCAGGATAACAGCTTTCTCCGTCTGTCAGGCGAGGCTGTCCGCAGGTTGCACGCTGCAGCCCATCGCTGGGGGTGTGAGATGAGCTTAGTGCGTCGGCTGTGTGCTCTCCGCAGAGCACAGTTCTGGGAGGCTCTGTCTGGGCTGCCGAGACTGCTGAGTGCGTGTTGGCAGGGTGGGCGGAGCTGTGCTTTTTATTTTTACTTTTTCTTTATTGGTTTTAGAGAGAGAGGAACGGAGAGGAAGAGAGAGATAGAAACATCGATGAGAGAGAACATGGACTGGCCACCTCCTGCATGCCCCCACTGGGGATTTGGCCCACAACCTGGGCATGTGCCCTGACCGGGAATCGAACCAGCGACCTCTTGGTGCGTGGGTTGATGCTCAACCACTGAGCCACACCGGCCAGGCGAAGTTGGTCTTAAAATGGGCTTACAGTGGCACTGAATATTTCTGTTTGTTGAGAGCATAACCCAGAAAGAGTGGTTAAAATCTGTTACTTTTTTTTTCTTCTTTCATCATTGAGTCAGGTGACCTCTGTTAGCATCAAAATAGCTTCAGTTGTGGTCATTCACAAGATCATATCGGTTTCAGAGCAGTGTGTGGGTTTTCTGAATGAGGAGAAAATACCTCAACCTGAATGATCAAGCCACATGGCTTTTCAGGGGCCAGGGTCAGAAACCTCTTTCTCTGACTCTGATTGTTGGTAATGTCCCCTGAACCTTGCCGTGTGCATAGTGGAGCTCAGTGCTTGTTTCTATAACGGGGACGAGGACAGGCGATCCTCAGAGGTTACTGCTTCATCCTCCCCCTCCCAGAAGGCCCAGGAGTATGGCTACGAGCAGTCGCTGATGGCCCGCTTCTGCAAACTGCTGGAGGAGAACGTGGAGCACCACGTGAGCGGCAGACTGCCCATCCTGCAGCTGACCGTCCAGTACAGAATGCACCCCGACATCTGTCTCTTCCCTTCCAATTATATTTACAACAGGAACCTGAAAACTGACAGGTGGGCTCCACTCATCACTTGGTAGCTAGTTTTAACTCTTGTCATGAAAAGCATAAAGCAAAGATTTAATACTTTTCTCTAATTATAAAAGTCATGTTTATTGTAAAAAATGTAGATAAGCAAAAAAGAAGGGGAACCCCACCGATATTTATACTACCCAGAAATAGTTACTGGTAACATTTTGGTACATCTTCTTCTAGTCCTTGTACTGTGTGTATCTTTATTTTTTTTTTAACTGAAAGAAAACCATGCCATACTCTATATAGCATCGAATGGCTTGCTCTTTTCTCTACATCCTGTATGATGAGTTATTTTCCAGTTGTAATTGTTATGTTTTAATTACATAGCTCATTCTCCCTGGCACTAGAATAGAACTAAAACTTGTTTTATACCTTTCACTAAAGCACATTGCAATAAAAGAAGGCCCTTCTTGTGCTCTTATTTTCCCTAGTTTCCTCCTCTACAAGGAAAATGGTAATAATAACTTAAATTTTTTTCATATAACTTGACTTGTGTTCTGAACGGTGATCGCTTTTTTGTAGAGTGACTGAGACCTATCGGTGTTCATCAGACTGGCCCTTTCAGCCCTACCTCGTGTTTGATGTCGGGGACGGCTCAGAAAGACGGGATAATGAGTACGTTCTTCTCTTTCTCCACTCCCCAGGGGCGGGCCCAGAATTGTTATAGTGTATTTGTTCATATTTATATTCAGAATACTGTCCATATACACATCTCTGTGTCTATTGTCAGAGTACAATCATTTTTATTTAACCAGGTTGTTGATAGCCTCTCCTTTTAAAAAATAAATTATTAACATCTTTATATATTTGAGCCTTTTTTTTTTTTTAATTTTTTTTTTTAATTGATTTTAGAGAGAGATAGAAACATCGATGAGAGAGAATATCGATTGGCCGCCTCCTGCATGCCCCTCACTGGGGATCAGGCCCACAACCTGGGCATGTGCTCTGGCCGGGAATCAAACAGGCGACCTCTTGGTGCATGGGTCAATGCTCAACCCCTGAGCCATACCAGCTGGGCTATATTTCAGCCTTTTAATTCTTAAGTGTATAATGGAGATTGTAGTACCTAACATGTGGTAGGCACTTGAGTAGATCTCTGCCGAGGTCATAGCTCTGAGCGAGTTTATTGTGGTCTAATAGGAAAGACAGACATCAACCAGGTAGTCGCCAAGGTCATTAATTACACCAATTGGGGTAAGTGTTGTGAAAGGTCAGTATAGATTCAGCTGACTTAGGGTGTGAGACAGAGGGTGGGCATTACTTTACCTGTATTGGATTGTTAAGTGGTTTATGAGTAACAACACAAAGGATTGGTGGTTGCTAATGAGGACCAGAGCTGCTTATAAGAGACCAAGGGGGTCGGGGGGGGGGGGGGGCTGCTCTGTTAGCACAGGTGCACACACCACCTGTCGTGATGAAGTCAGAGGATGTGCAAAGTCACCTGTGTCCTGAGAGCTGCCGAGCAGGCCCTGTCCTCAGTGAGGCTCAGGTGTGAGTCAGTAGAGGTGGAGGAGCTGGAGATCCAGAGCCACAGGCGGCCAGCCTTGCAGTGCCAGAGGGCTTGTGGGTGGAGCAGAGGACTGAGGGCGGAGCCCTATAAGCATTTTGGGTTTGACAGGTCACAAGGGGATGTTGACCTGAGATGACCAAGCAGAACCAAGGTTTCAAGGATGGAGGAAAAAACTAGCTAACTGGGTTGACCGAGCAGTAAGTCTTGGAGTTTGGGTGGTGGGTATTCAGGGCTCTTACAGGGAGGCAGATGGGCAGGAATAAAGGTGCAAGTGCTCTGCCCCCAGGCCCTGCATGGCGCCTCTGGCTGGGACCGAGGGGACGCGTGCTGTTTGGGAGGTGAGTTGGGAGTGCAGGGTGAGGCCAGCGAGGGCGGTGAGGACTGGGCCACTGAGGACCCCAAGTTGTTCACCTCCAGGGCCGAGTCACTGGAGCTCGTATGCACGTGGCCTCCCACAGCCAGTGGGGGGCATTGAAAAAGGCGACCCAGCTAAAGCGCTTTTCTCAGTGTGTGGAAGATCGCACATCTTTACTATTAGCCCATTATTGCTCGTATCCTTCTGTTCTTACTACCGCTCTTCCTGTCTCAATAGGTGCTTAAGAAATGGGTGCCTAGCCCTGGCTGGTTTGGCTCAGCGGTTAGAGCATCGGCCTGCGGTCCAGAGAGACACGGGTTCGGTTCCCGCCAAGGGCACGTACTTCGGTTGCAGTTTGTCCCTGGCCCTGGTTGGTCGTGCAGTGGCAGCCACTCGATGTGTCCCCTTCACATCGATGTTTCTCTCTCTCTGTCTCTTCCTCTCTCTCCCTCCCACTCTATCGGTATAAAAAATGGAAAAATGTCCTCGGGTGAGGATTTAAAAAAAAAAAAAAAATGGGTGCCTAAGCCTCAGTTAGCTTTGAACTCTTGTCTCTCTCGCAGCTTTGTTTCACCAGGCAATGATGTTTGCATCTGTTCACACATACATGAGGGCTGGGATAGTACCTCCAAGTCACTGCTGACCGGGTGGCAGAGCTGGTTGGCAGTCGGCCTGCTGTTCGTTCTGACGTGTTCTTTTTTCCATCCGATTTAGCTCATATGTGAATATTCAAGAAATAAAAGTGGTAATGGAATTGATTAAACTTCTTAAAGACAAAAGAAGGGACATTACTTTCCGAAACATTGGCATAATAACCCATTACAAGGCTCAGAAAATGATGATTCAGAAGGAGTTGGACAAAGAATTTGAAGGAAAAGGGTGAGGCATCTATATTTTTATAGCCATTTCTAGTTTTTCTGTTGAATTACAGAGAAGAAAGAGGGGCTAGAAGGAAAGGAAGCACTGGGGAGTGATCGTTAGTGACCATGGTCGTTAGTCTAGCACAGGGCGCTGGGTGGAGGAGGGGCTCACTTGCAGCCGGTGGGCAGAGCTCCTGCCGTGGGACACTGGTCGCCCCCCGGAGACCTAGCGGCGGAGCAGACCCAGGAGCAGCCCAGGCCTTCCCCTAGCTCCTTGACTTGTCCATCCGAATTCTCTTCCTGGAGGGATGCGGAAAGTCACATCGCCATGTAGAAGGAATGATTTAAACCTTTTCGTGTTTTTATGTGTAGGGACAAGATCATGTTTTTGTCGTCTTTTTACCTTAACTGTAAAATTAAAGGTGTAATATTGAAAACCCATTAACTCAAAAGTTTCTTGAGCTAGAAACACACAAATGACCAAAATTGACTCTAGAAAAAAATGAAATATTGAACAGACCTATAAAAAGTAAAGAGATGGAGTTAGTAATCAAACACTTTCCAACAAAGAACAGGACCAGGCTTTGTATGATGGAGGGGTGGGTTTGGTGCAGCTGAACAACCAAACGTGCAGTCGTAGCAGAGAGGAGGCACTGGCACACCGCAGCACAGCTGAGCCGCGGACACACAGTCAGAGAAGCCAGACACGCAGGCCACATGCTCTGTGGTTCCACTGATAGGAATGTCCAGGACGGAGCATCTGCAGAGACAGACAGTGGATTCAAGGTTGCCGGGGCCTGTGGGGTTTCTCTTGGGCGACGGAGGTGTGAGATTAGATGGTTGCACGGCAGTGAACGTGCTTACAAACCACTGCACTTCCGGGGGGCTCTGTGCTGTGTGAGTCACACTGCATGAGTGCAGATACCATGAAGACATTTCTGAGAAATGAATGCTACTCTGTGACTGTGTGTGCTTAATAACCATCTTACATTTTCTAGTAAACTCTCCTCTTTTGTAACTAGGCCCGCAGAAGTCGACACTGTGGATGCCTTCCAGGGTCGTCAGAAAGACTGTATTATCGTCACGTGTGTCAGAGCAAACGCCCTGCAAGGCTCGATCGGGTGAGTCGCTGTCACTATTGAGCTTTAAGTTGTGAGGCTGATCCAGTGTGGGGCTGCCTCTCTTGATACCTTGTATGCGAACCCGTGACACAGTGTGAGTAAGAGTGAAGTCAGTCACTGGGTCTGGTGTGTTTCGGGCCTGCTGCTCTCCACTGGGATGTGCCGTGTGTGGTTTTCCCTCTTCCCGCTGTGCGTCCACGTTGGCGGAGTCTGTTGGTCTGCACTGCTCAGTGCGCGCAGGATGCCGAGGCCTGCCGTGGGTGTGCAGAGGGCGACCGTGCTCCGTCTGGGGGCTGAGATTCTCTTCTCCTGAGCAGCAGATGAAGTTCACAGACTGTAAACATGTTCAGTTGTTCCTGAAGAAAACGGTCATTGAAGTTCCCCTTCCTCCAGAGTCTGCATGTGCACATGGAGACCAGTTATCTCAGGACCGTTCTGTAAACAGAGCTGATTGTTTTCCAGCTCATCTGAAATTTCTGCTTCATCTGTAAGCAGTTTTGCTGTTTCTGTTAAGTTTGTCTGATTTGGGTATATTTCTGCATTAGTTCCACAATATTTTAGTAATCCCAGATACATTTACATTTCAAAATAATCAATCTAATGTCATATTTGTAGGATATCTTTAAGACTTAGAAATCATACTGTTAAAATTTCCAGTATCTCATTCAAGTCAAAATAGGAAACTGACGGACAGACGCATCCCTCTGAAGGAAAGGGAAGCGCTGGATGTTTGTTTGCTGGCTCAGTGGGACCTGCTCCGGCCCCAGGCGCCCAGTGCCGGGAGGAAGAGTGAGGGAGCACCGTGGCCTGTCCCACCCACGCCGACACAGCGCTGAGTCCCTCTGTAAAAAGAAGTAACTCTTTTTTTTTTGCCTAGATTTCTGGCGAGTTTGCAGAGATTGAATGTCGCCATTACACGAGCCAAGTACAGCCTCTTCATCCTTGGACATTTGAGGACGCTGATGGTAGGTACGCTCTTGGTGACCAGAGAACCTGGAAGTTGGCCTGTCATTATGGATAGTGGGTCGAGGGCTAATTTTTATTTTCATCAACATGGAAACGGATTCGGGAGTATGTGAGGACAGGAAAGAATGAGCCCCTCCCCCAAGTGGTGTGCCCCCCAGCAGCTTCTCCCTGGGGCTTTCATACACTGAGGCCCAGGTGCCCAGTGTCCTCTCAAGATGACCTTTAAAAAAATGGTATCTCGCCCTGGCCAGTTTGGCTCAGCGGTTAAAGCGTCCGCCTGCAGTCCAGAGAGACCCGGGTTCGGTTCCCGCTAAGGGCATGTACTTCGGTTGCAGTTTGTCCCCGGCCCTGGTTGGTCGTGTGGGTGGCAGCCACTCGATGTGTCCCTTTCACGTCGATGTTTCTCTCTCTCTCCCTTCCTCTCTCTCCCTCCCACTCTATCTGTACAAAAAGATGGAAAAATGTCCTCGGGTGAGGATTAAAAAAAAAAAAAATGGTATCTCCATCCTAGGATTGTTAAACTGATGTGTTCGTGAAGGGTTAGAATTAGCAGACATGGCTATTGTTGGCTCAGCTTAACACCAGCGCAAGGGCGTGTGCAAGAGCGCACTTGGGCTGTCCCCTGGCCCTGGCGCCAAGCGGAGCTGCTGTGTCACCAGGAGGCACGGTGCAGCGCTAGAAGGGAGCCAGCAGACTCGTTGGTAGACAGATATTGGGCTTACCTTGGTCATATCACAGCTAGCTGAGGCTGGTATTCACTACCTGTCTCAGTAGGGGCAGTAACTTCCAGTTTTTCCGATTTCTCTAACAGCGATTTCCCCATTTTGGTAGTACCACCAGAGGGCGCTCAAATATAGTCTTTCTCATTGAACTCTTACCAGCGCTGACCAGGGCAAAATCAAAGGCTTTGTAAAAAATTATTTTCCTTGAGACCATAAGGATCTGAGTGTTTAAAAAAAATGATTTCTTGTTGCCCTGGCTGGCATGGCTTGGTTGGTTGAAGCATCGTTCCATACACCAGAGGGTTGGGGGTCCGATTGCTGGTCAGGGAACATACCTAGGTTGCAGGGGGTTCAGTCCATGGTTGGGGCACCTACAAGAGGCAGCCAATTGATGTTTCTTTCTCCCTCCCTCCCTCTCTGTCCCTTCCTCTCTCTAAATAAATAAATAAACATACACTCAAGTGAGGATTTTTTTAAAAAAGATCACCCTGGCCAGTTGCTCAGCGGTTAGAGTATTGGCCCGAAGACCAAAGAGCAGCGGGTTTGATTCCAGTCAAGGGCACGTACCTTGGCTGTGATTCGATCCCTGGCCCTGGTCGGGGTTGTGCAGAAGGCAACCAGTCAGATGTTTCTCTCTCTCTCTCTTCCCATCCCACTCTATCTGAAGATAAGTGGAAAAATATCTTCAGGTGAGGATTAAAAAAAAAAAAGTGTCTGCCCTGGCCGGTTTGGCTCAGCGGTTAGAGCGTCGGCCTGTGGTCCAGAGAGACCCGGGTTCGGTTTCCGCTAAGGGCACGTACCTCGGTTGCAGTTTGTCCCCGGCCCTGGTTGGTCGTGCGGGTGGCAGCCACTCGATGTGTCCCTTTCACGTCAGTGTTTCTGTCTCTCTCTCTCTCTCTTCCTCTCCCTCCCTCCCACTCTGTCTGAACAAAAAAAATGGAAAAATGTCCTCAGGTGAGGATAAAAAAAAAGGTTTCTTATCAATTGAATAATCTATTATAATTACTGTTTTTACACAGTTGAATTTTGATGTTTAAATCTGAAAAGTACAACGTTATTAGAACTGTGCCTCTTAGCGGTGCCCATATTAGAGAAGCCCTCACGGCACCCCTACTTTCACTGCCCCCTTACTTGGCACCCAGGCTGTTTATGTGCCCTGGCAGTGCACCTGGGGTCAGGTTTAGGGTGGACGAGCGCCACTGTGGTCATGGAGGATGGAGTAGAGGGGCAGGAAAGCCCATGAGGGCCGAGGGCGCCGAGTCCCTGGAAATCGGTTCCTGCGCGTGCTCGCACCCCTGAGAAAGACTTTGGGAGCCCCAGGATCACACCCAGATTTGAAGGCCACTGACCTCTAGCCGTGACATTATCTTGCATCCCAGTGCTACTAACAGAGACAGACAGAAGAGAAGAACTCCCATGATCATTTGGGCCTTTCAATGTTTGTTGCCCTTGTGGCTGCTTTTTTTTTTTTTTTTTTTTGGTTCTTTAGCTCAGTTTCCCTTATGGAAGTGAAATCAAAGGAAATCAAAGATTAAGGCACTTGGTTTCCTCTGAGAAACCAAGACTAATAGCCCTTATTACAACTGTCTTTATGAGATCGGATGAAACGCCCAGTTTAGGGGCCGCGGACCTGGCAGAGGCCGCCTGCTTCAGTCTGTGCTTTACCGAAGGGCGAGGCCCGAGCTCTGTGAGCCCGCAATGGAGACGGAGCCCACGCCTACCGGGCCTGTGTGGAGCGGCTGTTGACATGCCTGCCTTGAACCTTGCAGACACCCCCTGAGTCCGCGTGGTTTCATAGTTTGTCAGCTCAGGAAGGCACCGGTTATGTGCACCATTACTTGGTGTAGGATTAAACTGTAACACGACTCTTGATTTTTGCCTAGAATTTTTGTTTTATATGTATTGAAAGAGCTCCTGCAGACTTATTTAGGCAGATATTTCCCATTCCCCAGTTCAGGACACGTCCTCGGCCATGCACGCCCTGCCCCGCGCGGTCTGGGGAGCTGCTGGCTCAGCGCCGTCTCCACTCTCTGCTTCTAATGCTGACCTCCTTGGTCTCATCAGCTGTCTGCGCGTAGGTTTTCAGGCAAGAGCCAGCCGTGTTCCTTTTTTAAATAGTTTATTTGCTTAAAAGTCCAGAGGTTATAGTTTTTTCTACACGGGACTGCACCATGGCCAAGGGGCACCCCCCAATTCAGAACTGGTAAAATGCAAAGACAGCGTGCATGTGGAACACATTGACTGCAATATCCTATTCACACATGAGGAGACAGGCTCAGAGGTCGAGGGGCCGGGTCCCACACAGTCAACTCTGTGTCTGCCTGGTCCTGGCGCCCTCCGCCTGTCGATGGCAGCACGGCCCGGGGCAGCTGGCCGCCTCCGCTCTCCCCGGCTTCTGTCTTTTGTCTCCCCATGCTCCTTTTCCTTTCAAATGAGGCCCACGTTCTGAAGGGTATGCAGAAGCAGTTCGCTGCTGAGGACGAGAGGAGAGAGACGAGCAGTCGGGTGGGTTTTCTTTCCTTAGACGTGCTTTTCTAACCTCAGCTCCTCTGAGACAGAGAAGCACCAGGACAGATATCCTTGGATTAAGATGGGTTAGCCCTATGGAGTTTGGGAAGCCTGCAGGAATTTGATGAAAGCTAAGGCACTTTTTCTAGAACAGTCATGAGCACTCAGAAGTTAGGGCTTTGTGAAGCAACCCTTCCTGTTCCGAACGTCATTAGCCTTGCAAGAGGCAGGCGAGACTAGATCAGCAGTGGCCAGGGCACTTCCTGGGATGACGACAAAGTCCTCTGTCTGCACTGTCCAGCACGCTAATCGCTGGTCACAGGTGGCCACTGAGCACTTGAAATGTGGCTGGTACAACTAAAGTTTTGCTTCATTTGATTTTAAGTAGTCGAAATGTAAATGGGTCCCTGGGCCGCTGTCCAGGGTGCAGCTGCACGCAGCCGCTCGGGAGCCGCAGCAGGGAGTGGCCAGCGCCCTTCTTCACACATGGTGAGCTCTGACGGCTGTCGGGCTGCCGGCTGACTTCTTTCCCTTTCAGCCGTGTCTCACGAGTCACGGATTCTGGAGAATCTGTTCGTGGAAGTCTACTTCTTTGTTCAGACATGAAGCTGGGCCCTCATGCCTGTGAGTGTCTGTTGGGGTGTAACCGTCTCTCCCTTGTCTTGATTTCAAGGACAATCAGCATTGGAACCATCTGATTCAGGACGCACAGAGGCGAGGCGCCATCATCAAGACCTGCAGCAAGAACTACAAACACGATGCTGTGAAGATCCTGAAACTCAGGCCCACGCTGCAGCGAAGTCTGACCCACCCCTCCTGCACAGGCCCGGAGGGCGGCGGCCCCCAGGGCGGCTCGCCCAGCAGCAGACTAGACAGCGAACCCCTCAGGACGCTGCTCGCCTCCTCCCTGTACCACACACCCTGGGACTCGAACGGAGCTGCCGCCGCTGGTGCTGCGAGGGAGTCTGAAAGGCCTGTGCGGGACCAGCTTCGGGACCCACGGCTGCTCAGGAGGATGGGCCTGAGCCCTGAAGCCAGAGGGAGCTGCCTGAGAGATCCAGAGCCCTTGAGCCCCCAGCAGTCTGGAGCAAGCCCTCCCTCGGAAGAGCCCAGCTTCCCCGTGAGTCCCCAGGCTCTGGGCAGCTCCGTGGAGCAGTCCACGGCCACAGGGAGCAGCCACAGACCTCACGTGCCATGTGACCCTCCTGCTGCCAGCGCTGCCCCCACAAATACAAGTACCTGTGACCAGGAAGTGGAGCACAGCCACCAGAGAGAGACCAGGGCTGTCAGTGACGGGGACCAGGGCATGCTTAGCTCTGTGAGCCATCACTCCAAGAGGGACTCTGGCTGGGACAATGGGAGACCAGAGGAGGACAGCGGTTCAAAGAAAAGGAAGCTCTAGGGAAGCCAGGGGACATACGCTGTCGGCCACAAGCGTCATTGCAAGCTTATGGTGACCGGCTAAGAGGACTATCCAGATAAGACTTTTTTTCTTAAAGGAGTTTGTGAGCTGTTGGAGGCCATGGAAAGTATATCCGAACCCCTGGGCCCCGAGCATCTGCAGGACTTCTTGTCAGCTGCAGACACTCGGGGCCTGTGTGCATTAGTGATGGTGCCTTGAAGCCAAAGGCTCGAGGTGTCGGTCTCGTTCTTCCATAAAAGTTAGGTCAGACCCAGTGAGTGTTTTAGGAGCTGAAATGTATATTTGTATAGTGAATAGCAAAATTCTTTTAAAATTTAATCTAGTAGACTGCTAACCCTTGCTTAAAATGTTAATTATTTTCACCAGAACATATCTATGTTAAAAAGAAAGAAAAGCAGGGGGAGGGCAGACCCTTTCAGCCCTTGAGGTGCCAAGCAGGTCTGTGACAGGTTGGGTGGTCTGGGACCCGTGAGGTAACGGGTCAGTGTCTCCAGTTCTACTTACAGAAGTGACAGGAGCCTCCTGGAGGTCAGGTTCTGCTGACGTGCGTTTTCAGACAAGGCACCTTGGCCCGGGACGTTACATTCCTGTGATGAGCTCAGCTACCTGTTTTAGGATAACGTAGCTCTCTAGCTAAGATCCCACCCTTCCCAAAGCAGGAGACTGAAAGAATGACACCCCGGCCCACCGTGAGCGCCCCTGCCTGGCGCTCCAGCTGCGTCGCCCGGGCTCGCAGTGCTGGGCGGCCCTGCACGCCACCCGGAGAACCAGCTGCTTGTTCCCGTAAGCATCTCCCCAGCGACTCTGTCACCAGCTCCTAGGGGACCATGAGGCAGGCAGGGTGTGGATGTTTCAGGCAGGAATCAGCACCCTTTTCAAAGAGCAGGCTAGTAGAGAGGTGCAAGTACTTGGGAGTTGAGAACCAGGAAGAGAGGTGACATTTCCTATGACCTTTAGAAACCACGTGAACCTGTGAAAAGACACCAGTGTTGCAGAGCGTCTGGTGAGGGGAAGTGAGTGTAGTGAGCAGAGCTGAGAGACTTGGACAGGGAGGGGCCGAATCCAAAGTGCGATGTTCCGGACACACAGAACCGAGGGGAAGCGTCACAGGCGGGGGAGGCCCACTGGTGACAGCGGCAGTTGCTGGAACCAGGTCTGGGGATGTGCTGCAGCGCGAGCTAGTGGCAGAGCCACAAGCCCTGAAGCTGAGTGTGCACCTCTTGAGCTTTCGTTTGTCATCTGCTTTGTAGGCTTTGTGTCAGAGATTCTACCAAAGCGCATTGCTAAGAGTTCTTTAAAAAGCAATGTTTGGTTGCCCAAAGTTTAAACAGTCTGCTTTTCATTGCCTGTGTCCTTCTCACTGGTGTCCGACAGCACCCCTGTCCCTCGGGGAGCGCTCGTCCTGGGCTGTGCCACAGAAGAGAGGCAGGGTGGAGGCCAGGGCTCGGGAAGCTTCCCGCATGTGTCTGGGGCACGAAATCTCATTGTTACTTTAAGGTTTCCTTTCCTACCGCCTGGTCAGAATGCTCACAGAGCAGATACTGGGAGTGGTGACAACAGTGTAGCGTCTGACGACTCTGCAAACTTGTAAAGGAGGCGTGACAGAATGTTGGGGTGAAGACTGTCACCCACTATGCTTCTGCAGCAGGGAATGGAGAAGCACGTGTTCCCCAGGACACATGCTGTGCCCCATGCCCGAGCAGGGTCACCCCAGTGACGTCCCATGCCTGTTCTCGCGCAGTGCAGTCGGAGCCCGGCTTTGTCCGCAGGGTGCAGGCAGGCCTGACCTTCGTCCGAAACGCTTGTTCAGTTGGTGAGAGCATTTGCATAAAGCATGTCATACTTCCCGAGGGGCCTTTCTTGATGTGGCTGTCACAGCCGGCGTCAGCGGCAGGTGCGCTCGCTGCAGGGGCGGCGAGCAGGGCCGTGTGCTGGTCCTGGCCAGGCGGTGTGCGGGAGGACCTGCTTCCTTCCGGGTCGGCTCTTCCGCGTGCGCACGTTCTACTTCGTTGCTGTTTTATATGTTCTTTGCCTTGGGTTCATTGTGCACAGTTTATTAAGTTCTGTTTTCATATATTATCAGGAGAATTTTGCTAAGTACATGTGAATAATCTGTAAATGAGTTTTATAACCAAAATGTACCTGAACTATTTTCTAAAGCAAATGTGCACATTGTAATTTGTGCTGAAGCTTTGATTTTTTCTATGCTTTTGAGTTCCTAGCTGGGATTTGCACACGTTAGGTCTGTTGTCTTTGTTAAACTTGAATTCTAAGAGAAAGTTGCAGAATTAAAATGTGGAAACAGCTGAGACGGGTTAGGAGCTCTTATTGAACGAAGGTGCAGTGTGCTTCCTGGGGGACCACGGCTCTCAGCCTCGGTGTCACTGTCCCTGGGCGAGCCAGCAGACAGCGTCCCGGGCCCCTGGCTCCTCCCAGCCGTGCACACCTTCCCAGGAGGGGACAGTGTGCGGGGACAGTGAGCTCGCCACGGGGCCTGATGAGAGCTTCGTGCCCTTCGGCGGCCGTGTCATTTCAGAGCCAGTTATTGCTGTAGCAGTGACTTCGAAGTTACTCCTGTCCGCCCCGGGCGCAGCCCCCTCCCCTCCTGGGGTTCCGCTCGGGGTTTGAGGAGCCGGTGATTCAGGGAGGAAACGAAAATTTAGCTTCAGCTTAAATAGAATTCATAGTGTTGGTGGCACCAAAAAGGCAGTTTCCATACACGTGGGATTTCTCCATAACTCTTTAAAGGACCTGAGTTACTGTCACTGTCCTGCACAGAAGGCACTTGCCAAGTCAGGTGACACACAAGGTGCCTGTGGCGGCAGTCCCGAGTGCTGGGTGGCACTCCCCACGGCCCACGCCCGGGCGCCCTGGACGTGCCATGCCCAGCAGCACGCTGCAAGCGGGACCTCTAGACAGAGTTTCCAACCCATGGCACGCTTCGTGGTCACCTGGGAGCTCTCCAGAACCTCCCACTCCTGGGCTGTGCCCCACAATTTCCCACTTACTGAGTCTGGTGCCGAGTGAATTAGGTTAGCAAGTTAGGGCTAAATGTGTGACCTGGGACCGCGAATGTCCACAGTGACTCCCAGGCCATGGATCAGTACACACCCAGCTCTTAACACTGTCACATGCCAGAGTGTGCGTGAGACCGATGGCACGGGGAGGCTGCTGCGAAGCCGACGCCAGGGCCACCCCCAGCATACCGGCATTGCTGGCAGGGAGGGCCCTGCACGCCCTCCCCTTCCCCGGGTGGTGACAGCATCCTGCGGCTGGAGAGCATGGGCTCTGGCACCACGTGGGAGGGGAGGGACACGGACAAGGGCTGGCAGTTGGCAGCGTGCGCCCACAGTGCTGTGGGTACCACATGCCCGAGTCACCGCTGTGATCTCACCATCACCCTGTGATCCAGGGCAACGACAGCGTTTTGAACACCCATTTCACGGATGAGACTAGGCACAGAGAAACAGTAACCTGCCCAAGGTCGTCCAGGTGCCCTTTGCCATCATCCCGTCTGCTTCGAGGACCACCTTCTTCAGGGAAAATGTGGGCACTGGGTCAACTGTGAACTGTGCCACCAGGAACACAGCCACACACTCTGGGGACCTGGCCAGACCCTGTCATGCCCGAGGGGCACATGGGCCAGACAGTGGGACATCTTTGCCAGGAGCAGAGTCCCGAGGCCAGCAGATCCTGGGTTCAGGTTGGGAAGAGGGCAGCAGCAGAGGCAGAAAACCGGAGGGGGGATGGAGTGCTGCTGTCTTTATCTTAAAAGATCTTTGACATTCAGGGAACATCGCTAAACGTCATTGGGTTGAAGAGGGTATATATAAGACAAGGTTATTACTGTTTAAAAAAAAAGGTAAGCCCTGGCCCGAGTGGCTCGGTTGGTTGGGCATCGCCCTGTGCACCAGGAGGTGGTTGGTTCGATTCCCTGTCGGGGCACAGGCCCAGGTTTCGGACTCGACATCCCCGGTAGGGGCTGTGCAGGAGGCAGCTGATTGATGTTGCGCTCTCATATTGGTTTTCTCTGTCTGTCTCTCCCTCCCTCTCTCAAAAGCAACAAAGTATTCTTTAAAATAAATAAATGAATAAAGGAGGGAAAAGGAGGCCGTTGTGCAGCTGAGTGCTATAAGCTTGGGCTTCTTTGCCGAGACTGGGTCTGCATCTGGACTCTGCCTCTTTTGGGCTGTGTGACCTTGGCCAACTCACCTACCCTCTCTGTGCTGGATTGTCCTTGTTTCTTTGTGCCCTTCCTCTGGTTGGGGGAAGACAGTCCACCTCCATTGACAGAGTGAAGACTGCTGGACACGGGTGGGCACACGGTGGGGGGGGCAGGCGTCACCAGCTGGAGGCACCTGGGGGCGAGGGTGGGGCTGAGGCAGCGTCTAGGCCACAGGGACAGGGGCCTCTCCGGCCCCGGAGGCAGCAGTGTGGGTGTTGGTATGGCTTCCTGGGCCTTCCCACCCTCTAGTTCCCTGACCTGAATCTCTGCGTCCTGGGGTCCCTCAAATCTCCTTTCCTGCCGAAATCACCCAGCGTTGCCTCTGGGTTCGATGCCTCAGCCCTGTGACCAGGACGCTTTGGGAGCCCCAGGTTCTCAGCTGGACAGTGGCTTCATGAGTGGGAGCCAGCGTCCTCGAAACAAGATGTCAGCTCCCAGCACAGCCTCACGGGGGCCCAGCACATGCGGGGAGGTCGTCTGCGCTGTTTGTTTTATGGAAAAGTACTAGAGACATCCATCAGCAGTAGTAACAGTTATTAGCTCTGGATGGTTTGTGGGTGATTTTAATATAAAAATTATCATCTTGCCTTTCTGTATTTCTAACTTCCCTACAGCCATGATTTGTGGTTTTAAAAGGACAAATTAGCAAGTAAAGCTTTTCTTCTGTGGGCCTTTTCCCTTAACTCTTCTGGCCTGGGATGTGCGGGGGTCCCAGGGGACGGGAGGGTGTAAGTGCTGGGACCCGGGCAGGGTGCAGGCAGGGGTGCGCCGCCTCGGTCTGGCCTGCTCCGGCCTGGCCAGCCTGCTGAGATCCCGAGAGCCCACAGCTGCTCCCCGGGCGCCTGTGAAACGCTCACAACTGGACCAGGCAGAAGAGGCAGAAACTGCAGACCTAGCTGTCTGCTTATTCAGAGGTGGGGGCAGGGGTGAGGCTGCCGCGGAGGGGTGGCCGGGAGGCATTTCCCTGACAGCAAAGCCATTCGGATGAAATCTGGCTCCCCCGGGCCTCCTGCTGCAGCAGGGCGAGGGAGGGGACTGGAGCGGTTGGGGTGCAGCCCTGGGAGGACGCCTCTGCCTGGGGCACTGGTTTGGGTTAAATGCTGGGTCTGGAGTCAGGCTTTCTTACTTCACTTGCTAAGAACAGCCTGACTCCAGACCCAGCATTTAAC
The DNA here is from genome assembly GCF_014108415.1 of Molossus molossus. Classification (NCBI taxonomy): domain Eukaryota; kingdom Metazoa; phylum Chordata; class Mammalia; order Chiroptera; family Molossidae; genus Molossus; species Molossus molossus. The sequence continues at coordinate 3,778,462 of NW_023425349.1, forward strand.
CCAAACCAGTGCCCCAGGCAGAGGTGCCTCCTAGCCTCTCCACCTTCTGTGAGGGGAGGGCGACCATCCTGCCTGGCTCAGTGGTTCTCACCTGGGGCAAGTCTGCTCCCAGGCTGCGGTGTCTGGAGGCACTTGTAATCACCGGGAGGGAGCTAGGCTGGCAGCCGTGCCTGGAGGCCAGGGGTGCTGCAGACCCTTCAGTGATCAAGATAGGCCCCTCCCCCCAGTTATCCCGCCCTAGGTGTCAGGGGCACCGAGGCTGAGAAAGTGGCTTAGGGTGAAGGTGGGGTGAGCTGTGAAGCGGAGCCTTCTCTTGAACTCTGAACAACGTCAAACCAGCTCAGGACATGGTCACAGCGGCAAAGAGGCTGGGCTCTGACTCGGCTCCAATACCCTTGTTTTCTCCTTCTCCCAGCTGCCTGGAAGATGTCAGAATTTCCAAATAGCCACTGGCAACTTTCCCTCCAGCCTGCGGCTGAGGTCAGGGCTGAGCCGCCTCCTCAGGGACTGGGGCTGCCACTCTGATTTATGACACGCTCCACCTCCCTGGCCCGCAGCACCAGGGCTAGCCCCAGGGAAGCTGACGCGGCACTGGTCGGGCTGGGGGAGGGCAGGGAGGGCAGAGTGCAGCCACTGAGGACCCTCTCCTCCCAGACCCCTCGGGAGACTTCTGGGGACACACCCAGAGCGACACAAAGGGGTGTGTGTGTGGGCACGTGCGTAGCAGATGCTGTTGGTTGCAGCCCTGGGCTCCTCTCTGGGAGCGCCCTGCCCCACTGCTGTGTTGGCTTGTTAACAGCTCCTGCTGCACCCCTTCTCTACCAGGGGGCTCCCCCTGCAGCCCCCACACCAGCAGGAAGCTGCCCCCTTGCCTCAACCTGTGATTTATGCTGGAGGGCCGTCCCCTCTCAATTCAACAAACACACGGGCCGATCGACCCGTCTGAATTCTGCTGCTGGCAAAGGAACCGGACCCAGACTGGGGTGGGGGTGGGGGGTGAATTATTGTGATTCCTTTGTATTTTTTATTGATTGATTTTTAGAGAGAAAGGGAGAGGGAGAGAGAGATAGAAACATCAATGAGAGAGAACATTGGCGCCTCCTGCACGTCCCTCACTGAGCATGTGCCCTGACCGGGCCACTGAGCCACACTGGCGGGCATTCATTTGTATTTTTAAAAATCACTTTTTTACTGATTGATCTTAGAGCATGTGCCCTGACTGGGGAGCGAACCTGCAACCCCGACATGATGGGACGGGGCTCCAACCAGCTGAGCCGCCCACCAGGCCTGCCTTCGTATTTTAACGCCATGATGATAGGGGAAGGCGACTTGCTTACAGACTGCAGCCTGCACTGGTGGTTGCCGAGGTGGATTTGGGTCAGCTGCCCCTCCTGGACTCGTTTGCAGCTGGAGGGCGCAGGCAGGTCCTGTCTGGACAGGCGGCTGGAGGCGGCAGGGCCTGGTCCTTGGCCTGACGCGCTCTGGGAGCCGTGACCGAAGGGTGGAAGTCTCTCTGCCCTTAGGGGACTCGGTGCCTGGATGCTGGGTGGGCGGGGCCTATAGCAGGAATTGGTAAGTCTGCCGGTAACAGAAAACCCAAATTCCAGTTTTGAATCACATCGAGGTTTATTTTTTCTCACATTTAGAAGTGCGGAGGTCACGAGCAGGGCTGGTTCCTGGGCTAGGTCCTCAGACAGGCGGCTTCACCTTCCTGGCCCATCGCTCTCACCCAGGGCTGCCAGGCGCCCTCCCCACAGCCCTGCTGACTGAGCAGTGGGGGAGGGGAGAGGAAGCCAGGGCCTAGTCCTGGGCCACCTGAGGCTCCTGTAGCGTGTGTGTGTGGTGGGGGGGTTTGGAAGGAACTTTCTGGAAGCCCCACTCATCACTCCTGCTTACATCTCATTGGCCAGAACTGTGTCCTGTGGCCACTCCTAGGCACAAGGAGCCCCAGACAAGTTTTATTCCTGCCGGGCGGGCGGGCGGAGTGGGTTCAGTCAATGGGAAGGAGGTGAAGCCACAGGGACCTGACAGAAGGCACTTCCTTGGGGGCTGGGAGCTGACCCCTGCAATCTGGCGTTGGGGACGGGAACTGGGGGGGCAGGTGGGCCTTGAGATGCAGCTAGTCACATCATCAGCCGCAGCTACCCCTCTGCTGTGCTGGCTTCATCCTCAAGGCCAGGTTTTGTTCAGCTCGGTCTTAGCCCTGCCTTGGGGCCTGGATGCAGTGTGGCCAGTCTGAACGTCCCGGCGGGGGCAGTGCGGGGCCAGACCCGGATCCGCGGCCCGGGAGCCTTCCAGGCTGTGGGAAAGTAAGTAGCGGGCAGGGAAATCTGGGTGCAACCACCAGGGGTTGGAAACACATGAGCACCCTCCCTAGCTAAGGGCTTCTTCTCCACTGATGGGCCCCATCCTTCAGCGCACCCTCTCTCAACCCCCATGCTGCCCCTGGGTCCCTGCTGTGCCCACCCAGGACTGTGTCCACCTTGGGACTCGGGCCAACAGTGGGCTCCGGAAGGAGGCAGCAGCTGCAGATGCTGGGTGGAGTCGTGGGGTCCGGCAGGTCTGAGCCCACACCACCGCCCTGATTTCTAAATTAGAACGCTGCCCCATCACATCCTTGCCCTTCTCAGCAGCCTATCAGTGTCCACCACGTGCTTTCGAATTTGAAGGCAGCTGAGGAAAAGTGCGATAAACTGGTTTGGTTTTGGTTTTAGTGAAAGGAGGGAAGCAACCTCCCAAGTTTGGGGAACACGTGGTGGTCACCGGCAGGGCCATGCCTGGCCAGGCGGTGAGAGGGCTACTCCGCCAGCCTGGGGGGCAGGGCTGCCTGTTCCCATGCACCGGAGGGCTTGGGGGTCGTGGCCTGGAAGTGAGCAGTTTCCTTAAGGCTATTTTGTGGGCTCCTCTTCAAATCCCAGTGAGCACGGAAAGAAAACAGGCCCTGGACGCAGCAGCGAGCAGATTCTTTACTCTGTCCGATTACACGCCATCGCCCACCCCGTGGGGACCAGCATCCGCTTCTGTCCCTTCTCCCAGGGGACGGTTAATACAAACAAAAATAGTTCTCTACAAAACCGCTTCCAGCCCTCCAAACCTGCCTTCCTAGCCCTCCCCGGCAGCGAGTTCCCGGTCACCAGGCCTCTCTCGGGTCTGGCGGGTTGCGAAGGAAAACCAAGAAAAGAATATAAAAGAGAAGTCAGCGACTGGAGCTGTAGGCAACTGGAGAGGTGGAGTTCCGCTGGCCGATGGCAAGCCAGGGACAGGCGCAGGGGTGTGCGCAACAGTCGTGTGTCCCTGGGGTGCGCGGCATTTCTCCCCACCCCTCGTCTCACCGCCAGCAAAAATAAACATAAAAAAAGGAAAGGGGTGCTGGAAATAGAAAAACTAAGACCAAAATTGCAGACCGCCGGGGCCAGGGCCCCACGGCGCCCCCTGCTGCAGTGCTGGGCGAGGGGAGGTGCCGCGGCGAGGCCGGGAGGAGGGCGGGGGGTTCTGCTGAGTAGCACCTGGGAGCAGCTCGGGCCGCCCCTTCTCGCCGCCCGGCCCCTGGCCCCGGCAGGCCGCCCGGCGCGGGGTCCTCGGCGGCTCAGCAGCCCAGGCGGGCGGCCAGACCCAGCAGCAGCAGGCAGCCGAGCAGGGTGGCGGGGCGCGGCGCGGCCCCGGGCGCGCGGTCGCAGTCCAGGCCGCCGCCGTCGTCCGCGGGGGCGCAGCGGGGCTGCTCGCAGCGCAGGCCGGTGTAGCCGCGCGGGCAGGCGCAGCGCTGGTTCTGCAAGCAGGTGCCGCCGTTCTGGCAGAGCAGCTGGTCGTCGTCGCACACGTTGGCTGCGGGCGGTGGAGCAGTTACTTGGGTGGTGGCCCGGTCCCCTCCCCCCAGGAGCCCCACGTGCCCCTCGGGGCGCGGCCTGGGCCAGGGGGATGTTGGAGGCTCAGGGCGCACTCGACACGTGCCCTCGGGGGAGTAGCAGCGACAGGGGGCCCGGGCCCCTGCCTCCCTCCGCGGCTGCCCTGGCTCTGTCCCGCTCCCGGGCACGCGCCCTCCCACCCTCTCGCCGTGGCTGACGCCGGGTCTCCACCAGGCCACTTCCTCGGACAGCCTCGCTCCCTCGCTCCTCCGGCCGGCCAACTCCAGCCAACCCCCAGCTCCCTTCCCAAGCCACCCAGCTCCACCTCTCCCGTGATTCCCACCTGCGCCCGACCCCGGCCCGTCGCACAGGCCCGCCCCGCCCGCTGGCCCCGACTCAGGCCACCCCCGTGAAACCTCCTTCCCGCGGGGGCCCCTACCCTGGCAGCATCAGCTCCCCGGCACCCCGCCCCCCCAGCACAAGGCCCCGCCCCTCGCCCCGCCCCCCGGCCCCACCCCACTCACGGTAGCAGCCCTGGCGCCAGTAGTGCGTGGGCAGGCAGTCGTCGCACTTGGGCCCCGCCGCGCCCTCACGGCACTCGCAGAAGCCGGTCTCGTTGCACCGATCATGCACCGAGCCAATCTGGTTGCAGTTACACTCTGGACGGACAGGTGCACCGGGTGTGGTCAGGGCGACTTGCGGACCAGGACCCCGCCCCGCCCGGCCCCTCATTCCTCCCAGCCCGGCTCCGCACTGCCCGAGGATACTCCCCACGCCCTGTCCGAGCCCGTGGCGGGCGGAGGGTGGGAGCTGCCGGGAGCGTCCACATGGCGAGGGAAGACCGACCGCTTCCCCGGCATTCCGTCTCCTCCCCCTGGCCTGGCACTGTGCCTGCGAAGGCCCTTTCCCGCTCTGGGTCTCAGTCTCTGCGTCTGTGACTGGGGTGGGCGCTGATCCATCTCAGCTCTAAAGAGCCGCGACTGACTGGTGGGAGGAGCCTCATCAGAGGCCCAGGGGCCTGTGTCCCTGGGGGCTGGGGGGGGGGGGGTCCTCACCTACAGCTCTTTTCCAGGGCGGGTGGAGGAACAGCCCCAGGGGCCTCCAGTCTCCCCCAGCTGCTCCCCAGCTGGTTTCCTGGGGCCTCTGCTCTCTGGGAGGGGGCAAATGCCCCCACTCTGGGACTTCTTGAAGCCCAGTGCTAGGCCCGAGGTTTAAGGCAGACAGATGCTGGGGGACGAGAGGAGCCTCTAATCGGGTCCAGAGGCCTTGCCCTGTCCCTGCAGCTGGCCGGTGTGACATCAGCGGCACAATTCTATTTGGATCACTTTAGAGTTGATGGAATTATCTGAAAGCCTCTGCTGTGATTCAAACGGACAGATCCGGCTTTGTGGGCAGCCCCCCTCTCCCAAGCCGGAGCGGGCCTGGGGGAGGGGCAGTGCGGTCGGGGGGGGGGGGGGGGGGGTGAGCACCAGGGCTGAGACTTGGCCTCTCCTGCAGACAGGGGCAGGGTGGTGGGCAGTCCTTCCAGGCTGGTGGGTGTTGGTTGGGGGCATGGCTTTGGTTTTTTGGGATGACCTGTCTCTGCCCAGGCTCAGGGTCCCCAAAGCCAGTTCTGGAGCAGAGTTTGAAAAAAGCAGACCAGGGGTCCACGGGGGGGTGGAGGCACTTTGTAAGCTGGGCTCTGCTTATAAAGCATTTGAAGAATTGCATCTGAGAAATCTGTGGCTTTGGCCACAGAAAGGGGTTCAAACCTTTGATCCGATCCACCTCCTGATTTTACAAACAAGCTGGGCCCCAGAAGGGAAGTGCCCACAGGCGCAGCAAGGGGGCGTCAGACCAGCCCCAGCCCCCGCGCCCCCAGGACAGATTCTGGAGGCTCCCTTCTTGGACGAGGCTGAAGCGGGGCCGTCCGCAGCCGCGGGCTCACCGATGCACACGTTCTCGTCGTCCAGCTCGGCCGAGCCGTTGCGGTAGAAGCCCAGCCGGCAGTGCTGGCAGTGCTGGCCTCGCGTGTTGTGCTTGCAGCTGACGCAGGTCACCACGTTGAGGAAGTCGATGTAGCTGCAGCGGTTGGAGTGGCCGTAGCACTCGCAGTCTGGGCCGAGCCGAGAAACACGGCGGGTCAGCGGGTCGGGACGGGGGCCCCCTGCCGCCCCTCCCCCGCGCTTCCAGGGAAACTGAGCGCCAGGACCCGCCCCGGGCCGTGCGGGGTGTAGGACCTGGCACGGGGCCTGGGCCTCCATAACTTCGACAGCATTTGGGGAGAGACAGGCCGGCTTTGGGCCCGGAGGAGAGCCAGTGTGGGCTTAGCTCACGAATTCCCACCTGGCCCCGTGGCTGGGCCCCGGGGAGGGCTAGTGGGCAGCACCTGCTGGGTGCCAAGCGAGGTGCTCTTAGCAGGGATGCCCGAGGGATGCCAGGGTGATTAGAAATGATTCATGCAGGGAGGGCAGTGCCTGGGTTCACGGCGCTCACGCTGTGTCCCCACACTCAGTGAAGGGAGGTACATGCACCCTGGATGGATGGAAAGGGCCAGAAGCTTCCTCCCTGTGCTGCTTTGGAAGATGGTTGGAAGGTAAAACACCACCTGCAGGCCCTTAGAAGCCTGAGCTGTTCTGCCAATTTGATTGACACCAGAGGGCCCGCTGGCTTTGCTGCCCCCTAGTCCCAGCCCAGCTTGGGACTCTAACTGGGGGCAGCCCTCTCCGCACCACCACACTGTCTCCTCCAGCCTCCATCGCTCCAGGGACGGAGCCAGTCCTGGGACGGAGCCAGTCCTGGGACCGCCTGGGGCAAGGCCCTGAGGAGGGGAGGCAGATTCCATGACCTCATGAAGGGTTGGGGTTTGGTAAGGAGGGTCACCTTCCCTGATGCAAGAGGAGGGGCCCTTTCTTAGTGACCCTCCTATGGGACTCAACACCCCCCTGAGTAAGAAAGCGGATGTGGCTACCCCTGAACAAGGAAGGATGCTGATATCATCTTTGTGTCTCCAGAGGACCCACCTTCCCTTCTGTGATGGAAGAGGGAGGGATGACCAGGGGTCAGGGGTCAAGGGGATGGGAGACCCTGGAGAAAGGAGCCCCTGGAGAGATGCGCCCAGGAGGAGATGGGCCTCCTGCACCTGCCCCCCTCACCTTATTTTTCCAAGGACAAGAAGGCAGGCACCCTCCAAGTGTCCCAAGGAGCAGTGTCGGTGACCCCTGTGTCCCAGACCTTGCTTCAACCCAGGCGAGCCCCTGGGAGTTGGGACAGGCTATTTCTGGCAGCTGCTCCGCCGCCCGGGGCTGCCCACTGTGCTCTGACTCACCCCCGCTCCCCACTCCCCTGGGAAGAGAGGGCTGGAGGGAAGAGGCTCCGTTTCACCTTGACCCAGCTAGTCCGGGGTTTCTGAGCCCGGTGCGGGCACTCCATCCCGCATCGCTTTCCCGCGGAGGTGTTGGGGGAGGCTGGCCCGGCCCTGGGCCTTCCCCTTACCTTGGAATTCTTCAGCAGGCATCCCTTGAGATGTGGGCCTGAGCTGGAAAGGTTTGGAGGCCGGGGCCGGGGCAGCGGCGAAGGTGCCCGCAGCTTGGAGAGATGAGAAACAACTCCTCCTTCAGCCACAGGGCAGCTGCCCAGGGCAGGCTGTCAGGGCCCAGGATGCGCCTGGCAAAGGCTCCCAAGGAGCCCTGCACGCTCGGGGCAGTTCCGCACCTGCTGAGACTCTAGGTGACGGAGCTCACGGAGCCGGCCCTCCCTTGGTCCCCCTGGGAGACCAGCTGTTCCCCTGCTGGACTCGTCCTCCCAAATCACTCCTCTGCCCCAGCACCCTGCGGCGCACAGGCCCTCTGCTGAAGCCGGGCAGTCTGTGTGTGATTAAAACCAGCGCTCTCTCTTGCTGTCCTGCCCCCAACTCCCGAGCGTGCCTCGTCCTGAGCCTGGCATTCAGCCTTTGGCTTCTCCCTCCCTCTCAGAAGCCATCTCCCTGCCCCAGCCAAAGCGAGTCCTTTCCCATCCATGATTCCCATGAGCACAGACTGTCCAGAACCCACCCCACGTTTGTGGGTGAGCCTGCCGGGAGCATCATCCCCTCAGCTTCCCCCTGGGAGCCTGGTGCCCCAGCCAGTCCAGGGCAGGGCAGTGATGGCTCTAGCCGACTCTGTGTACATCACCTAAGAGGATGCCAGGCTCAGGGGCCCCCATGTTGCTGGGAGTGACCTGCAGACCCTCCCTCACTGACTGTGGTTCCAGCTCTGGACATCCTGCCAGCAGAGGGCGCTCAGAGCCCTGCTCACTGCCCAGCGCTGGTGCTGGAGGGGAATCGGTTGGAGGGGTGGAGGGTCGGGTTCTGCCTCAGGGGCACGAGCGATTCATGTCCAGGGCACAGGTGAGTTGGAACGCGGATGGCTTCCCTTCTCGGAGACGCTGCAGGTCCTGTGTGCCTCCCGTGTGTGTCAGGCTATGGCTACAAGCCAGCGTGCCTCCTGCTGTCAGAACGGGGCTCTGGGCCTGGTACCAGGGCCTCCTCTAACCAGCACATCTCCCCCTTTGTCAGGGGGGCTGCTCACTGCCAACCCACCGCCAAGTCTGCCCACAGGTCCTCTGCCTGGACCGAGCCTGCTGTCATCTGCTCAGAGCCGCCGGCAGGCAGCCCCCTGACACAGCTCCATGGCTGCCCCAGAGAGGCCTCTCCGCGCCTGCGCTGGGCTCTGAAGCCCTGGGGGGTGCGGGGGGTTGGTGATGTCACACTGACCCTACCTAGGTGAGAGTTAGGTGCGGGGTGGGGACAGCTCCAAGGCCCCTCCCCTCAGCCCCCCCCCCCCGCCCCAGATCCCCACTTCGTATACCTGCTGCCTCCACTAAGGGGGTGCCCGTGGGTCTAAGAAGTAGATTCCCCCCATACCTTCTGCACGGGAGGACACCTGGGGCCAGGGGGGGCTCTCCCCTGGGGGGGCTGCTGTCGATGGCCTGTTCCACTCTTGGGGGAAAAAGAGAAGAAACAAAGTCATGCAAGGGGGTGGGGCTGGGGTGTCCTGGGGCCACTGAGGACCGCACCCCACTGGCCCTCATCAGAAACAGCACTGTAAGAGGCGGCTCTGTCTACACTGACCGGCAGGACGGGTCCAGCTCCAGGAGGCGGTGTCTACCATTGCAGCCTGCAGCCGGCACGTGTGGCCGAAGGGGGGGGGGGCGCGCTCCGTGCCTGTGGCTGCATTCTTCCGGCGTGCGGGCTCCGGGTTTGGGAACTCTTCCACCCGCCCTGTGGTCCCGTCCCCACCGAAGGAGAGTCAGATCGAGTCTGTACCTGGGCCCAGACCTGTCTGTGCTGAAGTCTCTGGCTAATGGCTCTAAGGGACATGTGTTCTGGCCAAGACATCCAACGTGTCCAGAGGGTCCTTGAAGGCGTCCTGTCCAACCCAACGCAGGGACAGCACGTCCTCCAGCATCCGGCCTGCCTGCTCGGCCACCACCTTTCCCTCTGACCCCTGGTTCAGGCTCATGCACACCAGGGACCCCAGTGTAAGTCAAGTCCCAAATGCCACAGACCAACGGGACACAGCGGCAGAAGCAGCGGCTGGCGGAGTCAGGGCCTTGCTGTGTGCCGAATTTCAAAGGCAGACCCAGAGGGACCCGGGAGAAATCGGATCTTTTTGCTTCTAAAGGGATTATGCAGGATGCTGGTTGGGGGGAGAGAAAGAAAATCTACCAGTGAGAAGTGCGGGGGACGGTCCAGCTGGGAGACGGGAGCCTTCGGACGTCAAAGTGACATTACTCTGGTGTCCAAGGAGGAGCCGAGGCCTGGGCCCCAACTCAAGGGCTTAATTAGAGCCGCACTAAAACCTGCCTGAGGGCTTTGGCGCCTCCCTCCCACTCCCCCTGGGGGACAGGCTGAGGTGGGGAGCGGCCTTCTCGCCAGGCAGCCCCTGCAGACAGCCTGACTGGCAGGAGGGAGAAGCATCTGGGCCAGAGTCCACAGGCCCAGCTGGCCTCGGGCCAGAGAGCCCGAAGCACCTGTGCGGAGGCGCCTGGAGAGACTCGGGACCTTTCTGGGGACTGGGGTCTGGGGGCAGAACAGGCCCCGCAGGGCTCTCCAGGGACAGGGACGTGCGGGAAGAACGTTCTCGAAGGGGCCTGTGTTGTGCCAAGACCAGGCGGAGGCCCTGCCTCTTCCCTCGGAATCCGGGAGCTGTGCAGGCCAGGTCTGAGGGCGGCAGCACCTCACAGCCCCAGAGGCCTCTGGGCAATAGCGCCCGGAGTCAGCAGCCCCAAGTTCGAGTCCTGCGCAAGTGCATTGGTAATCCTGTTACCTGCTCCTCTGCCTTCTGCCTTCGCACAGCTTCCTGAAGGTACATCTACACACCCTGAAATGCAGCTGCCTCTTCCCACCCTGTCCTGGGGACGGGACAGCGACCCGTCGCCCAGCTCTGAGCCCAGGAGCCGTCTCCACCAGCGGCAGCGGCTGTGGTTCTTAGAGGGGCTCCAGGCACACTGGGGGCCCAGGCAGGGGCTTCAGCTGCTAAAGAGGAATGACGACCCCGAAACGCAGGCCCCTCAGGTCACTGGCTGTCGCCCTGGAACCACCTTCTCCTGGCGCCGGACTCAGGACGCGAAGCCGACCGCGACCTCACTGGACGCTCCAGCCTCCTCCCACTCAGACCTCACTGCCCTGGCCCCCGACCCCCGACTCCCAGCCTCGCCGTTCGCCCTGCGCCCTGCACCCTGCACCCTGCACCTGTCAGCTCACCGCCCTGGCCCCCGACCCCCGACTCCCAGCCTCGCCGTTCGCCCTGCGCCCTGCACCCTGCACCCTGCACCTGTCAGCTCACCGCCCTGGTCCCCGACCCCCGACTCCCAGCCTTGCCCTGCACCCTGCACCCTGCACCTGTCAGCTCACCGCCCTGGCCCCCGACCCCCGACTCCCAGCCTCGCCGTTCGCCCTGCGCCCTGCACCCTGCACCCTGCACCTGTCAGCTCACCGCCCTGGCCCCCGACCCCCTGACTCCCAGCCTCGCCGTTCGCCCTGCACCCTGCGCCCTGCACCCTGCACCTGTCAGCTCACCGCCCTGGCCCCCGACCCCCGACTCCCAGCCTCGCCGTTCACCCTGCACCCTGCACCCTGCACCTGTCAGCTCACCGCCCTGGCCCCCGACCCCCGACTCCCAGCCTCGCCGTTCGCCCTGCGCCCTGCACCCTGCACCCTGCACCTGTCAGCTCACCGCCCTGGCCCCCGACCCCCGACTCCCAGCCTCGCCGTTCGCCCTGTGCCCTGCACCCTGCACCCTGCACCTGTCAGCTCACCGCCCTGGCCCCCGACCCCCGACTCCCAGCCTCGCCGTTCACCCTGCACCCTGCACCCTGCACCCTGCACCTGTCAGCTCACCGCCCTGGCCCCCGACCCCCGACTCCCAGCCTCGCCGTTCGCCCTGCACCCTGCACCCTGCACCTGTCAGCTCACTGCCCTGGCCCCCGACCCCCGACTCCCAGCCTCGCCGTTCACCCTGCACCCTGCACCCTGCACCCTGCACCTGTCAGCTCACCGCCCTGGCCCCCGACCCCCGACTCCCAGCCTCGCCGTTCGCCCTGCACCCTGCACCCTGCACCTGTCAGCTCACCGCCCTGGCCCCCGACCCCCGACTCCCAGCCTCGCCGTTCGCCCTGCGCCCTGCGCCCTGCGCCCTGCACCTGTCAGCTCACCGCCCTGGCCCCCGACCCCCGACGCCCAGCCTCGCCGTTCGCCCTGCACCCTGCACCCTGCACCTGTCAGCTCACTGCCCTGGCCCCCGACCCCCGACTCCCAGCCTTGCCGTTCACCCTGCACCCTGCACCCTGCACCCTGCGCCCTGCACCCTGCACCCTGCACCGAGTCAGCCGCAGCTGAGAAAATGGAGCCAAGGGTCCTCGGGGTGCGTGTGTGTGTGAGCATCTGCCTCCCACCCAGACAGACCACTGTGACCACCGCGTACAGACGGACACAACACCCACCAGTTTGTTCCCGTCTGCCCTTCACTGGCTCAGTGAAAACAGCAGAGATCTCAGGTGGCCGGGCCAACTTCTCTCAACCCCACAGTGACTCCGTCCTCCACCCCAGATGATTCCCGGCCAAGAGCCTCCCTGAAGTCCTCGACTCCCCTGGCCAGCCCCGCCTCCTGCCAATGCTCCCGTGGAGGAGGGAGGAGAAGGACAGGCTGTGGTGGGCCACCCCTGGGTCCCTGGCACCCTCTGGGAAGGAGGGGCCCTCTAGGTCCCCCAGTACCTACAGAGGGCAGTCTGGCGAGACCCAGGTGAGACCAGAGGGCCATCCCAGCACCCCACGGCCCGCGCACAGACCAGTCCTGCCTTCAGAGGAAGTAAGACTCTGTCTTCAGGTGAGCATGCTGCCCTCCTGGGCACCCTGTCCTTTGGCTAAGCTGGCCTTGGTGCCTTGGGTGGGGGCAGGAGGAAGATTCCAGGACCGAAGGGAGCCCTGAAGCCCCTGGCTGGGGCCGTGGCAGGTGAGTCCTGCAGGGTCCCAGCGCTCCCTAAGGCCAAGCCCCGGCCCTCCCAGGGCTGATGCCCCACAGCCTCACCAACACCACAGACAGAGGCGGGGACTCGGCAGCGCGGGAAAGGCGGGCACCTGGCACCCACCTGGGCTGTGGGGTGCGGGGGCCATGAGGGCCAGAGCAGTGGATGTGGAGGGGCAACAGTGACTGGCCCCCTCATGGCCACAGTGAGCACACGAGCTGTGGGAACAGGGTCTTTCTGGGATCTGCTGAGACGTGAGAAGCGAAAGAGGGTGGGGGAGTTGGAGGCTGGGGGTCACTCAGAGAAGCAACTTAGGACCCCGTGAGTGGACCCGAGGCCCCTCCAGACCCAGCTCCCCCTGGCGCCCTCTCCGCCCACTGGCGTCCCCGCAGGGAGCAGTCCAGATCAGGGCTGACCCCAGAGAGCCCCGGTGGAAGGAGACGGTGCCCCCCAAAAGCACCTCTGAGGTCGGGGTCTCCCAGCGCTGGCTGGAGGCGCGCTCAGAGCAGATGGCAGGGCCCGCCCAGGTGCGAGGTTCAATGAGATGCTCCCTCTGCCCACCTGTGAGCACGGGGTCTGCGGGGCACGCATGCCCCCCACCCCACCCCACCCCCGCCTTCCTCCGGGAGCTCTGGGACGCTCCTGTCCCTCCGGGGGCCTGCCTGCTCTGGGCCCAGGCTCACTGCCCAGCCTCGCCAGAGCTCCCGTCAGGCCGGGGGGTTCTGCTGCTGGCTGGGAAGAAGGTGGCCCCCACTCTTGTCTGGCTGACCCAGGGGTCATGGGGACCTTTCCAAAGCAGCACTGACCAAGAAGCGGGAGGGAAGTGAAGGTGGGGTGCACCCCAGCAAAGTGGGGCAGGAAGGGCTGTGAGATGGACCAGGCGCAGTCGGGGGGGGGCACCCCAGGGCCCAGCAGGCGGGAGAGCCCACTCCTTTCCTGCTCTTCCCGGACATGCAGAGAGGCTGTCACCGACCCCAGGGGGGGCCAGGTGTGTACTTACTGCCAACGGCGGAGCCTGCAGCTGCACCTGTGGGAGAGAGGGTCACAGCATGGTGGCCAGAGAAGCAAGGACCCAGGCCACCTCCTCCCTCAGCGGGCGTGGGGGAGCAGGGCAGGGGAGGGGCCCTTCCCGTCACCGGCGGTTCTGAACCCTCACTGTGCCCATTTTGCAGATGGAGAAACTGAGTCTCAGGGCCAGGACTTGTCCTATCAGGGACCTGCCCATAAGTGGCTGCTCATGGGCCTCTCTCATCCGACTTCAGACTGTCGGTCCCCTGGCGCAGGACAAGGGGCTGGAGCGATGTCGTCAGAGAACACAGTGTCACAGCCGTGGGGCCAGACAGGTTCGCTGGAGATCCAATGGGAGTCACCGCCAGAGAGGCCCTGGTGTGAGCTCCCATCTGGGGAAAGGGAGGGACGGCCCAGGAACACTGGGAACACTGTAGTGGCCGCCGGTGGTGTGCTCGGCCCTGCCCCGCCCGAGCCCTTCAGTCCTCACAACCACCCCACGGGGCCGTGCGGGGCCTGACTCCACAGGTGAGGACGCAGGCCCAGGGAGCAATGGCCCGTCCACAGCTGTGCGTGCGTGTCTGTGCCGGGGCTGAGGGCCCAGGGTCACGGTTTGACCGGGGTCTCATGGTACCCGCGGGAGAACGGTCACAGTCCCAGGAGGGGGAGCCGGGGCCTCAGCTTCCCTCCAGGTGTTCCGTGAGAATGAGGATACGCTTATCACCCCGGAGGCCCTGGGGACACTGGTGTGGGCAGGGGATGCCCACTCCGGGTGACAGGGAGGCCTGGGGGACACGCCCTCCTTCCTTAAGGGGGCGCTGGTCAGAGCCTGAGCCCAGGGAAAGCCTGGCACACCCAGGGAGGCTGTGTGGAGAGACGGGGTGGGGGGCAGGCACAGAGGGGCAAAGTGACCTCTAAACTGGGCCTCAAGGGTGAGGGAGGTGGTCAGGTGAGTGTCACAGGGCAAGGGGTGTGTCCTGAGCCACAGGGACACTTGGGGAGGGCGGGCGCTGGGATTCAGTGGGGACGCGGTGGGCGGTGCGGGGGGACGCGGTGGGAGGTACGGGGGGACGCGGTGGGAGGTATGGGGGGACGCGGTGGGAAGTACGTGGGGGGACGCGGTGGGAAGTGCGAGGGGGGACGCGGTGGGAGGTGCGTGGGGGGACGCGGTGGGAGGTATAGAGGGGACGCGGTGGGAGGTGCGTGGGGGACGCGGTGGGAGGTGCGTGGGGGGACGCGGTGGGAGGTGCGTGGGGGGATGAGCTCACAGGGCCTCGGAAGGGGGCTTGACTGGTAAGGATTTTACCCTGAGGGCGCGGGGTGGGGGCAGCACAGGTCCGGAGCCATGAACACCCCATGAGGAAGGGCAGGGGCAGGAGGGGCAGAGGGGCCCTGCGGGAGGAGGTGGCAGGTGGGGCTGTAGTCGAGGGTGACCCCCAGACTTGCAGCTCGGGCCTCTGGGTGTGGGTGACACTTGCTAAGGTGGGGAAGGGGAGAAGGCCGGTCGACCCAGAGAAGGCGGGCGGGGAGGAAGCCGCAGGCCTTGGACAGGTGCACCACACTTCCTGGGAACCGTGGGGGAGCGGGAGCCGGCACCCCAACAAGGACGCTTCAGCTGCCTGCAGGACTGACCGAGGGGAGGAGGTGTCAGGAGAAAGGCCTGGCCCTGCAGACAGAAGGCCTGACCTGCTGGGGCCCGGGGGCCCTGGAGGATCCTTCTGGAAGGAGGCTGGGCACAGAGAGGAGAGGGCAGGGCGGGGAGGGGAGGCCAGCAGGCAGGCACACTCCAGTGAGGCTGCCATCAGAGAGAAGTGACAGGGACTGATGGATGGTTCAGCCACAAAGAGAGGGGGACGGGCACCTGGGGAGGCGGGAGCGAGGGGCCAGCCCATCAGCGCCCAGAGTTCTCTGCGCCTTTGAAGGCCAGGAGAGCTGAGGAGTCACCGCTTCAAAGGCCTGTCACACAGCCCGCCCAGCACACACGACACGCCTGTCACGACCTCACTGTGAGGCTTTGATCAGCCTCACGCCACATCCGTCTTCCCCAGGGGCTGGGGCGCCGCTGCAGGGGCTCCTGCCGGTACCCAGGCGGCGGGCGGCTGTCCGGGTGCCCGCGGCCACTGCCCAGCCCTGGCTTTGGCATCGGGCCTGGTGACGGGCCTGGAGACCCAGGAGGGCGCTGAGGGTGCTGGGCCTCAGTTTGCCTGTCCAGAGAATGGGGCAATAATAACCATCCCACCAGCGGGGTTGTGGCGAGGGGCTGAGTGAGAAGCTGTGCTGAGAGCACAGATGTCAGACACCAGAGAAACCACTCGGCGTGTCTGGAAGAGCCCCCAGGGCCAGCCGGGCCCCTCTGCCCTGCAGCTTGGAGCGCCCTGGGAGACACCGTGGACTGTGCTGGGCCCCCGTGAGTGGGGGTGTTCATGATGCAGGGCCACGTGCTGCACCCCGGGATTGCTTCCCTGACAGGAAGGCCGTGGGCAGGATCGGGGCACAGAGGACTGGGCGGCCTCACAGGACTCCTCTGCACAGGGGTGATGGGGACGACTTCCAGGGCGGCTCTGAGGCTGGAGGGCTGCTGACCAGGCAGCACGTGCCGTAAACACCCATGAACACTGGTTAGAAGGGGCGGTGCTCATCAGTCAGCTGGGTGAGGGCCCACCCTCTGCCCTGACACCAGCCTTCGGGGTCGAGAAGGGCACGAGAGCAGGGATGATGCTGAGCAGCTTGCCTTGGGCCCCCCACCGAGCCCGACAGCCAACTGGGTTTTGGGAGAACACAGGTGTCCTAGAGGGTCTGATTACAAGGCCTGGCGCTTGGGACCCACGTAACAAGGGGTGTGGGTGTGTGCGTGTGCATGTTTGTGAGTACATGTTTATGTGTGTGCATGTGTGCTCAGATGTGTTTGCATGTGTCTGTGTGCACGTCTGCTTGTGTCTGTATGTGCACATTTGAGCATATGTATGTGTGCACGCATGTGTGCGTGTGCTTGTGTGTGTGTGCATGCGTGTGAGTGATCCAGAACTCCGGGGTGGAAGGGTGGGGAGACCAGGGCCCGGCCGCCCCGCTGTACGTACACGCGTTGGCAGAGCCGTGGGGCAGCGGCAGGTAGGAGCCGGCGCGCCAGGACCGGGTGCGGAAGTTCTTCCGGCACTTGCCGCAGTCGGGGCCGGTGGTGTTGTGCTCGCACGCGCACTGCAGGCTGCCCTCGTGCACCGAGCACAGGTTGGCGTGCAGGTTACACTTGCACCTGCAGGGACACGAAGAGTCAGCCGGCTCCTGGCAGGCCGCCTGGGGGCACCGAGAGCCCAGTGGCCCCGCCAGGATCCTCCTTCAGGACGAACGCTGCCCGACTCCCCCCCGTCCGGGGAACGTCACCGCAGCCCGGCCCAGGACCAAGGCGCCCCGGGACTCACGCGGCAGGTCTGCTCTCCTTGATCGTGGTTCCGAGGGTTTCCTACGTCTCAGGTGGGGCGGGTGACGGGATGCTTTGTCCCAGATGCTGTATTTTTAGCAACCCAGCTCTGACCACCTTTGCTCTAGACTAAGGGGGTTGACAGGTAGCAAGAGCTGCTCCCAGCCCCTTGTTGTGTAGCTGAGGACCTACCTGGCCCAGGTGGCACTTCTGCTGGTAGCCATGGCCACGCCCATGCCCTTGAGAGCAGAGAGAACCCCTCAACTCATCCACACGTGTATTATTCGTTCGTTCATTCATTCATTCATTCATTCATTCATTCACTCATAGGCAACTCATTATTCTGAAAACCAGTAAATAAAGGGAAAGAATCGAGCATTTGTCCTGCCTGTCCTGTATAAACAGCACCTCTGGGTAACCAAGAGTTGGGGGGGGTGTCTTTTATGAAAACATTCCAGCAAATAACTGAAGAGGGACGGACAGACTGAGAAGGTTGCCCTTTCGCAGCCCCACTGGATGAGAGGCTCTAGGCTGAGTATCAACAGCCTGGAACAGCACAGAGAGACGACAGAGACCAGCTTCCCTGCAGAGACGCCCCCTTCCCCGGAAGCAGTCTCATCAAAACAAACTGAACTTGAATCTGATCAGGATTCGGATCCAGCTACGAATTTACAGGAAACAGGGAGGACAGAGAAACACACTAGGTAACACCAGGGGGACGCAGTCAGCAAAATCCCGATGGAGGGAACCCCGGGATGCCAGCCTGTTTCTTCGACAGATGGACTGCAAGGGGCAGAATCTCCCTGAGGGAGGAGGGACCTAGACGGAGGGAAAGCCCAGGACACACCAACCAGCTGCAGGGTGTGGACCTCATCTGGATCTTCACTGAAACCATCTCTAAACTCACATAAAACAAACGGGATGCATATCCATGAGACGGCTGGGCATTTGAACGCTGACCCTATTTGATGAATTAAATGAACGTCTATTGGGTGGTATTTAAAAGTCCTTATATTTTGGAGATGCACACGGAAACATTTACAGACGAAACGTCTGATGTCTGGGGTCTGCTTCGGGGAACACCGGAAGAGAGGATGTGGACAGGGGTGGGGATGAAACAAGAAAGGCCAAGAGCCGGTGACTGCTGGAGCGGGGGGACAGTGTCCTGTGGCAGGTTCCATTTTCGTAGGCACGTTGGAAATCTTCCAGTATGAGGAGTCAGAGAGAGAGAATGCTTTATATTCTCTGACGGGAAGATAGCCAAGATATATTGTCAATATTAGGAGAAAGCAAATTGAAGGATAACTTGTTTAATAGAATCCTATTTTTATTAAATTACGCAAAGGAAAAACTTAGAGGGCGCCCGTCACGCGCCGGGCTCTGAGCTGGGGACAGTGCGCGGACACTCCGCCACGCAGACGGGTCCCTGCGCGGATGCAGTGGAGGGTCTAGCGGGGAGATGATTTAAGAAGTCAGTGATTGGGGGAGGGTGGACGGGATGCACACAGGAGTTTGAGGGCAGTGGAGCGATCCGTATGACCTGTCGTGGCGGGGACACGGCATCCGGCACGTGTCCAAGCCCACAGAACATCACACCAAGAGGGAAGCCGACTGTCAGCTGTGGACGTCAGCGGACAGTAACGTCTCAGGGTTGCTTCAGCAACGGGAACAGGTGTGCCGGCCCCGCCAGGCGTCGCAAAAGGGCGGCTGCGCGAGGCAGGCTGTTAGGAACTTTCCGTACAATCTGCCCCCTTTCCTGCCCACCCAAAACCTAGAAAGTAATAGACTCCACGGAAAAGCAGCCATCATGCATGTCTGTCCCTGATGTCGCCTGCTACAGGTCAGTGGTTACAGGTGCTCGACGTCACACAAGGGAGAAGTTGGGGGGTCCTGGGTCACAGGGGAGCAGCACAGGCTCCAGGAGGAACAGCCTGAAGTGAAGACCTGGAAGAGGATCAAGAGTCACTCAGGTGAGGCGGGGAGAACCTTCTGGAAGGACTGAGACCTAGAACACAGAGCTCAACCTCCGAGGTCCGGGAGAACCCAGAGGCTGGGGCCCTGACCAGCTGGAGGCATGGCCACTCCATGGGGACAGGTGTGTCTGGGCGACAAGAGCCAGGGCAGGGAGGTCTGGCTGACAGCAGGGGACAGTGGCCTGGACTCGGATGGAGTCGCCCACGGTCTCCAGTGGTGCCTGGCAGGTGTGTTCCCCCTCACCAGGCCTTTCTTCTCCAACCAGACACGTCCCTTTCTCTTCACCCCGAACCTCCCACTGGGCGGAGGGGTGCGTTCCGTCTCCAGCCTCGCCGCACACACGTTTCAGTCCTGCCTTCCCTCCCGCTTGGTCATCCAGCCCTGCCAGACCTTCAGCTCCGCTCTGCCCTTTGTCTCCACCCGACTGGAGCCCCCTGGGATCGCGGGGCCGCCTTCCGGGCAGGGATCCCGGCGGGAGCCTGGGTACCGCTCAGAGTTAGCCGCTGCCTCTGGCTTCAGCATCCCCAGGGACTTTCTCTCTGGCCTCCAATTATCCCGCAGATGGTCAAGGAAATGAGGATGTCTGTGCTGTGGATGTTATGGAGATATTAAGTGTTATGTTGTCAAAGACCGTTTCAAGCCATGGACTAGGTCCGTAGTGCCACACGTACCCGGTGCCCACTGTGTGCCAACCGTGTCTCCTTCGGTCCTCTGGCGGCCGCAAGACTGGTCCGGTTCTTGCTTCCGTTTTACAGATGAGGAGACCGAGCCTTGGGGAGGTTAAGTATCTTGCCCATAGTCACAGGGCTGCCCCAAAAGGGACTGGGCCTCAGAGACAGCCGAGTCCGAGTCCCAGAGGCTAACAGGACAGTGTGCCCATCGCAGAAAGCTGGGTACTGTTGTACAGCGTGTAGGATGCAGTCGAATCTCTTACAGTGCTGCGGACTGAACTGTGTCCCCCAAATTCATGTGTAGAAGCCCTACCGTCCAACATGGCTGCCTTTGGACAGGGGGCCTTTGGAGAGGTGCCGGAGGTTAAATGAGGTCATCAGGGCGGGGCCCCATAAGAAGAGCCCCCCTGCACCACGTGAGCCCCTGAGAAGGTGGCCAGTCAGGACAGGGGCCTCACCAGAGCCACCCGCCCGCACCTGGACCTCGGACGCCCCTCCAGCACTGGGCGAGAATACCCCGGCCTGAGCCCCGCGGTCCGTGGCGCCCCGTTTCGGCAGCCTGAGCCGACTAGCACACGTCACTTCCGATTATGTTTAGAATACACATCTCTGTACACAAAACACCAACGGAAAACACACCTGGTGTTCCTCTGGTTGTCTTAGGAAGGGAGATGGGGCATACATGGTTTTTCTTTTCTTCTTTGTCACTTTGCATGTTCTCTACCTTCTGTGTAGTGAGCAGCTATTAGTTCTTCGAGCAGATCCAAGTGCTATTTAAACATGCAGTCGGGCCCGGGTGGGGCGGCGGCTGGTCCCTGAGCTCGCCACAACTTCCCTCCCAGGAGGACAGGGTCCCTCAGGCCTGGCGGGGCGGGTGCTCCTTGGAGACCGTGATACATGCCTTCTACTACTGGTGACTCTCAAGTCCCAGGTCCAAGGATGGACCCAGCTGCCCCTACAGCCCGGACACTGACCCTGTCGCGGTTTCACTACAACACAGAACCGCAACAGGAGGCTGTGGGAAGCTGGCCCACTATTTCTCTGGAGCCCAGTCCACAGCCACACACACAGACACCGTGGGCCTCTCTGCCCGGCTCTGGGAAAGGCACGAGGGGGGTGGCCAGGTACCCGTCGGCGCTGGGGACTCTTCCTGCAGGGGACCCCGGGAGGATCCTGTGCTCAAACCTACCGGCCTACATACATGATGCGCTCTTCGTGCCCTCTCACCCTGCCCCTGGCCCCGCACCCAGCAGCACAGTGCACACTAGCATGTTAAAGGCTCTGACAAGTCCTGCGGGAACGAAGTCTGTCTGACTTTGTCTAACAAAAGTTTGTTTACAAAATGTATTTGACCTCAGAAGGTGCTCCCCCCTTTCGATTCTTATTTAACGTCCCCCTGCGCTAGCTGGAGAGGGACCAGCTGTGTGGGACCAGCAACGTGCTCCCGGCCTCTGGCCTGAGGCCAGGGCATCCTCAGCGATCAGCTACGTGAAGAGAAGACCGCCGCCTCAGCTTCGGGTGGCGACGCTGACCGTGGCTTGTTAAAAATGCGAAAAGACCAGAGGACTCAGAGAAGCACATTGCAGTGACAGCGGCGGCGAGTCTCGGATGTCAGAGCTGGGCAGGCCTCATGGCAGGTCAGGGAGAAGCCTGCCCAAGGTCACGTGGTTGGTTATTCCTGACCCAAACCCAGATGTCCCTCCCGGCCCCTGCTGCCCCACCGCAAGCTGGCCAGCCCGTCCACCAACCCCATCTCCCCAGGGTGTCTTGGCTTCTGCGCCCTCCCTGGCTGAGTCCCGGAATGAGCACGGCGCCCCTCTACCAAGGAGATGGGCAGTCCCCTGTGGGCAGGGCTGCGGGAGGAGCCCACAGTGTGGGGAAGCCTCACAGGGCTGGCACAGAAACAGAACCCAGTGCTTCTGTGTCTTCTTGACTTTGGCAGGAAGCTCTGGGTGATGCTGCGTGTGTGTGTGTGTGTGCGTGTGTGTGTGTCTGCGCGCACGCATGCATGGCGCTTGTCCGTTCTGGGTCTCTCTGTGCCCCTCCACATCTCTTCCTCTCTCTCCCATTCTGTCCAGTATCTGTTCTGATCTTACTTCCCTCTGGACCTTTGCACATGCCGTCTCCTTCCCCGGAAAACGCTGCCAGGCTCCACCCCTGCTCCTACGCTGATCTCTGCAGGGGGTGTCAGGTTAAAGGCCAGGATCGGCCCTGCCACACTCCCCTCCCCCAGCACCCAGTGGACCCCCGTCTCCCCAGGCGCGCGCGTGACCGGCGGAGCAGGCGTGAGCGAGAAAGCGGCTCGACGGTGACCAAGCGCTTTTGAACACACAGCATTTCTTTTAAGTGACAAACTCATCAAACCTGGGACGTTATTACCTAGGTGAGGCCAAAATTTATAAGTATATTAATTTAATTATTGAATGAGTAAGTGATCCGAGATACCCTCACAGGAAAGAATGAAGTTAGAGCCCGCCTCACAGCAGGAACAAAAGCAGACTCAGTGGGTCAGAGACCTCTACCTAAGAGCTAAAGCGAGAAACTCTGAGAAGGAAACACGGGGGAATCATGACCGTGGTTTAAGCAGGGCGTCCCAAACACAGGGCGTCCCAAACACAGGCAACAGAAGGAGAAACAGACAAACTGCACTTCATCAAACGTAAGTACTTTTGTGTTACAGAGAACACCAGCAAGAAAGCAAAAAGACAGCCCACCGAGTAGGAGAAGGGTTTTGCAGACTGCATCTCTGATAAGAGATTTATATCTATCATATGAATATGAATTCATCGCATGAATATACGATGAACTCTTACAACTCAATAAGAAAGACAAAGAACTCAATTTTTTTTAATGGGGAAAGAATCTGAATAGACATTTCTCCAAAGAAGGAACTCAAATGGCCAAGGAGCTTGTGAAAAGATGCTCCCCACCATTAATCCTCCGGGAAATGGACATCAGAGTCCCACTGCACACCCCTGGGTGGCTGAGATTAAAAACACAGGCAATGGCAGGTAATAAGTGGGAAGCAGCCTGGCAGTTCCTCAACAGGTGAACCTTAGAATTGTCGTAGGCCCAGCAACTCCACGCCTAGGTGTCTACCCAAGAGAAATGCAAACATACATCCACAGGAAAACTTGTACATAAACCCAAGTGTTATGCATAATAGCCAAAAGGTAGAAATGACCTAAATGTCCATCAACAGAAAACCAAAATGTGGTATATCCACACAATGGAATATTACTCAGCCATAAAAAAAGAACGAAGAACTGACACACAATGACATCAACCAACCATGAAAACAACATGCGGAGTGACAGGAGCCAGACGCAGAAGGCCACGTGATGTGTGACCCCAGTGATGTGGGGGAGAATGCATCAAGACAGGAAGCATTTCAATGGTTGCCAGGGGCTGGGGGGAGGGGCAGGAGGGTGATGGCCAAGGGGAGCGAGTTGCTTTCTGGGGTGACAAAATGTTCTCTAGTTACTGTGGTGAGTACACTGAAGGCACACTGAACCGTGCACTTCAAATATGCAAATTCTGCCTGGCTGGTGTGGCTCAGTGGTTGAGTGTCGACCCATGCACCAAGGGGTCACGAGTTTGATTCCTGGTCAGGGCACATGCCCAGGTTGTGGGCCCAACCCCCAGAGGGGGGCATGCAGGAGGTGGCCAATCGATGTTCTCTCTCATCAATGTTTCTATCTCTCTCCCTCTCCCTTCCTCCCTCTCTAAAATCAATAAAGAAAAAAAAGTAAGCCCTGGCCAGTTTGCTCAGTGGTTAGAGCGTTGGCCTGCGGTCCCGAGAGACCCGGATTCGGTTCCTGCTAAGGGCGCGTACCTCGGTTGCAGTTTGTCCCTGGCCCTGGTTGGGTCGTGCGGGTGGCAACCACTCACTGTGTCCCTTTCACGTCGATGTTTCTCTCTCTCTCTCTCTCTCTCTCTCTCTCTCTCTCCCATTCTATCTATCCCATGAACAAAAAATGGCAAAATGTCCTCGGGTGAGGATAAGAAAAAAATTAAATGTGCAAATTCTATGGTATGTGAATATCTCAGTGAAGTTGTTCAGTAAACAACACACACATAGAGGTTGGGGGGTCTGTGAGGGTTACCCGAAGGACTGGAGCCGGAACCGGCTTGGCCGCGATGTCTGGCCCCACACGCTCAGAGGCTTGCTCACCGTCCGAGCAAACCTGTGGCGCTGGACCCAGAGAACGGCTGCGGGCAAACAGGCAGACTCGAGGCACATCCTGAACCTCCCACCGTGACCCACGGCCCTTCACAGCACCTGTGGAAGACACGCGTCATCACCGCCACTGCGGAGATGGGGAAACCAAGTCCTGGGGAGAGACGTAAGCCGCCCGAGGTCCCCCGTCTGGTCAGGGCAGAGCCAGGACTTGTCTTCACCACCGGGTGGCCGGGTGCCCCTGCGACCCACCAGGCAGGCATCCGCCGCGCTGTCACTGGGCAGGGCCTCCGCGGGCTCCCAGTGCCCTCGGCTATGTGGCCCTGCACAAGGCCTTAACCAATCCGAGCCTCAGTCTTCACACCTGAAAAGTGGGCAGCAATGGTCCTGCTTCCACGGGGGGTTGACACAGGATCAGCGACATTGGTCGTTCAGAACGAGGGAATGAACGGATGGGTGGAGCCCACACACGCAGGGTTGGGACGAGCCAGAGCCTCTGCTGAAAGACGGGAGCCCTGGCCCTGGGTCCCGCTCGCCTGGGATGTTCTGCCACTGACCGACCTGAGGAGAACCGCTGGGCTCGCCTCGGCCTCAGCCTCCCGGTCTGTGAACCGGGGATGGCGCAGGCACCGCCGCACAGCTGCTCTAAGGAGCAAGTGGGATCCGGCCAGGGCAGCGCCGGCTCCGTGCGGGTGAGCGCTGGGCAGAGGTCAGGGCCCTGGCCGTCCATGCGTCATCGGCCCTTCATCGAGGTCCTGCGAGGGGTGTCGCTGTCATCTCCTTCTTACAGACCAGGCAATGAGGCACAGAGGCGTTAAGTAAGTTGCTCAAGGCCACACCGCTGGTGACCCCCAGTTTAGGAGGCAGGCAGCTGGGCGGCGGCTTGGGGAGTCTCCAGACAGACCCAGCTCAGAGAAGTCCAACCAGCCCACACTTCCCCGGTACAGGCGGATCCTTCCCTCCCTCGGGCTGCTCTCCTTCGGTGATTCTCCCATCCGGAGGCGCTGGGGAGGTGGAACAGAGAACAGAAGGAAGCCGGCGTATCCACACAGACTGGGGACTCGCGTGAACAGGTCTGGGCGACGCGCGTTGTGAATGGGATCCCCGTGAGTGCCCAGAAGCACCTCTTCCCATTTCACAGGTGAGGGTGCAGATTCTGGTTAGGTCAAGGGCAATAACACCCCCGGTCTCTGGCTGGAGGAGGCGGGATTTGAACCCAGGAATGTCGGTGTGAGGGTTGGACCTCATGGCCACTCCACCACCCCCAGCACTCGCCGTGTGTGGGCTCCGTGTGGGTGATGACGACCAGGGAGGGGCACCGAGGCAGACCCTCCGGTGCCTGCCGCCCGGCCCTGCTGGCCAATCCTGACGCCCCGCCTTGGCCAGGAAATGCAGCCACAGAGGAAAGAGGCCCCCTTCCCACCTTCTCCAGCAACAGCTTCTGCCCCGTCCAGACCTGGGTGGGTGGTCCAGACTCCTGGCTGCACCTCCAGCCCAAATGGTTCCCCTGCATCCACGGCTCAATTTTCCCAAGGAATTGCTTTCTGAATCTGACCTTCGAGAGCCATCAATCTCAGCAGAAAACCACCACCTGAGCCGCCCGAGCCGCCCGAGCCCGCAACACAGCACTCTCGGCCCATCCATCAGGAAGCATTATTTAATAATGAACAGAGGGACAGTGTGGGCCAGCGGCCCACGGGCCTGCTGTCCCCTTCCCACCCCACCCGTCCAGAATCCATGCCTTTAACTCTTTAGAAGGCAGCAGTCTCTCCGTGGGGCGGGGGTGCTGAGCCAGCAGCCAGATTCTTGCAGGCCCTGCTACCGATTTGCTGGGTGACCTTGAGCAAGTCCTTCTCTGGGTCTCAGACCTTTCGTTGGCAAACGGGAAGGGCTAACCGGTCTCCTAGATCTTCACCTTGTTATCTGCTTGCTTGGCTGCCTCCCGCACTGCCTGGCGCACAGCGGGCTCTCGGTGTCTGACATGAGCCCAGAAGCCTTTGCAGCATCGAGCACAGAGCAGCTGCTCAGTTAAAGGCCAGTCAGAGCCGCTGGACTGGAGCAGCATGTGGTGGCCGGTGGCCAGGCTCAGGGGCTTTGTCTTCTGGTCTGCAGAATGGGGAATGGGCTGTAGGGGGAGGAGCTGGGCTTACGTGGGGCGTGCGCCACAGGGGCTGGCCCGCGGCGACCCCTCCGGAAGCGCCAGCTGCTGTTCTCGTATAGTAATGGCCAGTGAGCGTCACAGGTGGGACGGGGGGTCCCTAGAAAGAAGGTTGGCCTTGCCCTGCGACCGGCCCCAAGGGACATGTCCTCTCATCCCCAGCAGCACCCAACGCAGACATGACTGACATGTTCCCCAGGCCCCTGGGGACCCCCACAAGGGGGACACACTCATTTCCCCATGGTAGTCACGCCTCCTGTCGCTATGGTTACCAGATTTAGCAAATAAAAATATAGGGCCTTGGACCGTGGCTTAGTTGGTAAGAATGGCATCCGATACGCCAAGGTTTCGGGTTCGACCCCTGGTCAGGGCACACACAAGAATCAACCAATGAATGCGTAAATAAGTGGAACAACAAATCAATGTCTCTCTCTCATCCTTCCTCTCTCGCTCTCTGAAATCAGTTAAAGGATATATATATATATATATACACACACACACACACACACACACACACACACATACACATAGGATGCCTTGCTAAATTTGAGTTTCAGGTAAACAACCAATAATGTTTTTGTATAAATATATCCCCTGAGACATAATAAAAAGATTATTTGTTCTTTATCTAAAATACAATGTTCAATGCACCCTGCATTTTCTCTGGCAGCACCACCTGCTCACACACATGGCTGAGCCTGCCCCCTGACCTCTCTCGAGGCCTGGCATGGGGGCACCCATTCCCCACAGGAAGCCGGCCCTGCTGCTGCCCGCCGGACAGATGGCCTCAGCCACCGGCTCTGATAAGTCCCTTTCTCTCAAACTGATGAGTCCTTAACGAGCCCCAGGAGACCACGCCAGTTCGGGGGCAGTGCCAGGCCTCACCTCCAGGGCAAAGCAGTCCCAGACACCCCAAGTTCATGAGGAACTCGCTCTGCCTCTGCCTGGGGGCAACTGGCCCGCTGACTTCACCCCGTCCTGTCCATCGGCCGGGCCCGGCGGGGTGCCCGGCAGACACACGAAGCGGCCGTCAGGATGGCAGGGGCACCAGCAGGTGCCGGGCCGGAGTGTGCCAGGCTCTGCGGGGAGGGGCCGGCGGTGCCCAGGAGCTGCCGGCAGGAGCGCCATCTGGACACGGGCCTGGCACCATCGCTCCGTGACAATCGTGAGCTGAGCCCTTCCCTCCTGATGGTGAGAGGAGCAAGGTGTTTGGAGAGCCTCCCAGACCGCGGGCGGAGGGATGTAGGTCAGCTCGGGCTGCTGGAGGGAGTGATGTCACCGGCTCCTTGGGGGAACCAGGGAAGCAGGGAGTTAGGGTGAGCGGGAGCCAGTGCCAGAGCTGGGCAGGGAGAGGGGGCCAGGGCAGGCTCCCCTCTGAGGTCCAACAATGCCAGGATTTCAGGGCACTGGCAGCGAGCCCTCAGGCATGGGGTGCATGGGGGTGCCGGGGAGAGCCCCGAGCCCTGGGGTCTTGGTGACTGACCGGCTCTGCCGGGTGGCTGCCGGCTCACTGGTGGAGCAGAGGGAGGGCGGGGGCACTAGCACGAAGAAACACAGGGCTGATGGACAGCTTGCACTGCAAGGCCTGAGACCCCAAGGCGGGGGCGGAGGACAGGTGCAGGGTCCGGAGGCCTGCGTCCCCCCGCGCAACCTGGCTTTCCCAGGGTAATGTGGATGGATGCCGGCTGGCGCTCCTCCTGCAATGTAATTAGACCGGCAATTGAGTTCATTGGCCAAATCAAATTCGGGCGGCTGTGCGAAGTCCTTTTATATTAAGTGCTTTAACATATATCACCTCCTCCAGTCACTGCTAAATCCGATTACCCGTGACCAAGCCAGAGGCAGCTTCCCTGGGAACGGGAGACAGCGGATGGAGGGGACCGGCGGCTTCCAGGGCACGGCTGGGGGGACATGGTGGAGGTGACCAGGTTGGCCGACTGAAGCAGAATCCCTTCTTTCCCCACGTGAGGCCCCAGCCCCCTGGAGGGAAGGGCGGGCCCAGGTGCCCGGCGCAGTCGCGGGGTGGTGTGGGCCGCGAGGGGTGGGTGCTAGCAGGCCCAGCTGAGCTCTCCTCCCGCCTCGCAGCGTCTGTGTCCAGGCCCTGTCTTCTCTGGACAGTCACTGGCAGTGAGACTCACTTGGTCATGTACATTCATCTGTTCATGAACGCAGGGGGCAGGTACACCGCCTGCCCACCTGGTCTGGGCGCTGGCCTCGCGGGGTGACCGAGCTAGAGCCTGGGGCAGGGGACTAGGTGGCCGGGCGGCGTGGCTACCGCGGGGAGGACAGCGCTGAAGGCCAGAGAAGGGGACGGGTGGTTCCCAGGTCTGCAGCCTTCGGGAGCCCCAGAGAACCACTGTCAGAGCCCAGCCCTGGGGGTCAGGAGTTTGCAGACAGGAGGTCTGGGGAGGGCTGGCTGCGTTCCAGGCAGAAGGAACAGTCCAGAGGCAAGTCGGGGGGACCCAGTGCAGGTGGGGGGAGCCCGTGGTCCACGTGAGTGGAGTGACAGGGTGTAGACTTGATTCTGAGGTCAACGGGGAGCCACTGAAGGTCCCACGCAGCACAGTGACACTGTTTGCGTTTGGGAGAAAAATCCTCCGCATGGAAGGGACAGGACAGAAGGGAGAGGGGCCGGCAAGGTCCTGAGGCCTGTGCGCCCCTCCCTGGGTGGGGTCCTCGCTGGAAACCTGCTCAGGCTGAGATGGGGTGGGGGTGGGGCGGAACCAGAGGTGGGCGTTTCCCCACAGGGTGGAGCCAGGTCTGCAGGATCCCAGACACCCAACCGGCGATGACAAGGGGAGAAGCAGCAAAACGCCCCAAGGTCAAGGCCCTGGCTGACCTGGGCTGCTGTGGGGGCCTTGGTGCACCTTGTGGGTTGGATCTGGGGGCAGAGGAAGTGGAGTCGCTCGCGCTTGTGTGTGTGTGTGTGTGTGTGTGTGTGTGTGTGTGTGGCCTGCAGGGGGCACATGTAGGGAGAGTCTGTGAGTCTCAGACAGGCTCCCTCTGTGGAGGGGTGGAGGGGTGAAGGGGTCAGGGGGTGAGCAAGGCCTGGAAAGTCTCTGGGATTTATCTGCCTCCTCCCCTATTTGACTGCCCCCCTCAGGCCCCGGCTGCCCTGCCCCTGCCTCATTAGCCCAATTACAGCTAAGCAGGTCCTACCAGCCCAGAGCAGGGGGACCAGAGCCTGTCCCAGGTCCGGCGGCCAGAGGCTGGGCACTGGGTCGAGCAGGGCTCCACTCCTGTGCTCTGGGCAGTCACCTTCTTCCAAAGTCACTGCGGCTCCAGCTCACAGCAGATGCGTTTCTCTCCCCTGCACCCCCGCTGACTGGTGAAGGGGACAGAGGGGCTGCGAGCCAGCCAGATGAGAGGCCGAGCTTCAGTTTGGCGGGAGAGAGTCCTCCAAGCGGGTGGCGCCCCCTGGAAGGGGCTGTGCTCAGGTGACCGAGAACACACTCTCCAAATCACAGGCACCTCCGTTCCCCCGAGCTCACCTGCAGGTCCCCACACAGTCCTCGAAACGGCAGTTTCCATTCACGGCGGGGAAACAGAGGCTGGGAACTGGCAGGGACCCGCCCTGGGCATGAACTGGCGAATGAAAGAGTGTGAATTCAAACGTCCGCTTCTCTTTGACGCCGACACCTGGCTGCCGACTCATTAGAGACCTCTGGAGTCAGGACCCACGCGGGGTCCCCGGAGGTGTCAGAAGCAGGGCTTCTGACCTAGATTTTAAATCTGTCAGCCTGCGTGTGTTCCAGTCTCCACCTGGGGTGAGGCCCTCCAGCACGGCCTGCTGTCCCCCACCCCCTGGTCTCTTCACCGTCGGTTCTGGATCATTCCGTCAGAACCCAGCACACCCAGCGCCTCCCCCTCTGCAGCACGAGCGCCCTCGCCCCACACTCCCCACCGCTCACACCCACCTCCCTGCCCCCTTCAGGGGCGAACCTCTGAAGTGCTTTGTCTGCGCCCCGCTTTCTCACCCCTTATTCATTCTTTTCAAGTTTTTTGGAATCCACCCTAAGACGCCCTTGGTCCCTGACTCTCCCAAATCTGCCCCCGACAAGGTCGCCTTTGACCTCCATGTCGCTCAGTCCATGGACCCGCCTCGCCCTCCTGTCTGGACCCCCAGTGGCATCAGACACAGGTGCCCCCCCAGCCCTGACACTCTCCTCCCGCTTGGCCTTGGGGCTCTGCTTTCTGCCACCTCTGCCCCCTCCTGGGTCCTGCCGTCACCATCCAACTCCTCTAGGGCTCTGGTCACCTGGCCCCTCATCTTCCCTCTCTCTCAGGGGGTGTCCCACACTTCCATGCCTTAGGGGTCATCTCCAAGCCTGAGACTCCCCAGGGCCCAGTCTCCCTCCTGTCCGAATGCCCCCGATGCCTCCAGGGCACCTCACACAATGGTCCGAGATATACGCCCACCTTCCTCCGTGGGCAGCGTGCTCGCCCGTGGTTCCCACATCCATGCGCCCGACGCCACACCTGCGTTTCCTCAACAGGAACGGAAGTCCATGTCCACCCCGCTCTGCCCGATGTTCCCAGCAGCTGTGCTCATCCGTGCCCCACACTGGAAGCAATTGGGGTTCCCTGCACGAATGGCCAGGTGGACGGGGCGCACGCAGGGGGACACCGCTCGGCGAGGCAACGGTCCACGCCGGAGGGGCAGCCACATGGAGCACCGCAGAGGCGCTGGCTGAGTGACAGAAGCCAATCCGAACGTCACCTGCTCTGCGACTCCACTGACAGGACATTCAAAAGGACAAAGCTGCCCTGGCCAGTTTGGCTCAGTGGTTAGAGCATCGGCCTGCGGTCCAGAGAGACCCAGGTTTGATTCCGCTAGGGGCACGTACCTCGGTTGTAGTTTGTCCCCGGCCCTGGTTGGGTCGTGCGGGTGGCAGCCACTCGACGTGTCCCTTTCACGTCGATGTTTCTCTCTCTCTCTCCCTCCCACTCTATCTGAACAAAATATGGAAGAATGTCCTCAGGTGAGGATGCAAAAAAAAAAGGACAAAGCTGCCGGGCCAGAGAGCGGGTATCGGGTGCCCGGGGCTGCGGGGGGCTTTCTGGGAGCTGGAACTCGACTGTGTCTTGATTGTGGAGGTTACATGAATCTATACATGTGTTAAAATTCATAGAGCTGTACCCCAAAAGGTCAGTTTTACTGCATAACATGCAAAATAAAAAATTTACATGTTAAAAATAATTTCCTCCAGAAACTCCCCCCTCCCCACCACCAAAGTTGTCCCCGTTTGACCAGGTCATATCTCCAGCCAACCCAGTGTCTCAAGCCAGAAACCTGGGAGTCCCCTCAATGTCCCCGTCCCTGCCCCCACCAGCTGCTCTGTCCACTCTACTGACAAAGGCCACTGGCTCCCGCCTGCACCGCCTGAGCCCAGTACAGGTTGTCCTAGGTCTTGGAAGAAACTGCCTGGTCCCCCTCCTAACTCAAATTTCCAAGCATCAGAAATCAGATCGTGTCGCTTCCCTGCCTGAAAGCCTACAACGGCTCTCCCTGCGTGCAGAAGGAAGCAGCCCCTCCCCAGGCTGCAGGCCGGGCAGGACCCGCCCACCGCTCCACAGCCGGTCAGTCCCAGGAAGTGCTTAGAAGGCACGTCCCTGTTAATGCTGAACACAGGGCCTTTACACCTGCCGCCCCCCGCTGGGAATGCACCTGCTCTCTCACCTTCCAGGTTTCACCGTCAAAGCTGTGTCCTCCAGGGGCCTTCCTGGACCACCTGGGTCCCGGTGTCGGGTTGGTTCTCCCAGCCCCCCACGACCCCCTCGGTGGGTTTCCTTCCGAGCACTTTCCCTACAGGTGGGTTTATTCCCTTCTCCCTACTAGACGCCAACCCCAGGAGGTGTTTGGGTCTGCAGTACTGGTTGCATTGGGCACGTAGCAGGTACCTGTTAGGGGATGGGTTGTGTCCCCCCCAAAAGATACACTGAAGTTCCAACTCCGGAAGCCTGTGATTGTGACCTTATATGGAAGTAGGGTCTTTGCAGATGGGACGAGGACATAAATTAAGGCGAGGGGATACTGTGGCAGGACGGGCCCTAATCCAACAAGAAGAGACACAGGGCGAGTCCCATACAGAGACAGAGGCACCTGGAGGGCCCCCACACAGCCTCAGCACAGCTCTGCTCCCCCACCCCCAGTTCTCAGCGGACAATGTTGGTTTTCACTGAGCATGGGGGGCGAAGACTCAGTGAACTTGCAGATTCAGTTAAGGGGGTGTGAACTGCACCTAATGAATCTCCGTCCCCCGACAAGCTGGGCTCATATACGTTGAGTTGAAAAAAATAAACAGAACACAAACCAACTCTCTAAACATTTTGGGATCACGGACCCCCTTTGGGAATGAAATGAAAATGGGGCCCTGTCGCCCTGGCCAGTGTGGCTCAGCCGTTAGAGCATCGGCCCATGGACCAGAGAGACCCGGGTTAGGTTCCTGCTAAGGGCACGTACCTCGGCTGCAGTTTGTCCCTGGCCCCAGTGGGGTCATGTGGGTGGCAACCAGTCGATGTGTCTCTCTCATATCGATGTTTCTCTCTCTCTCTTCCTCCCTCTCTCCCTCCCACTCTATCTGAAGATAAATGCAAAAATGTCCTTGGGTGAGGATTAAAACAAAAGAAATGGGACCCTCTCCCAGGCCAATCACACACAACACTCAGCATAAATTTCAGGGGGGTCAGCACCCTTTGGGCCCACACGGCCTCCTAAAAGCCCACGGGCAGGTAGAAGGGCCTCCACGGCACACCCTGCGACCCTGCTCTATCATTGACAGTGGCATTTGTCACGTAAACCCCATGGTGACTGTCTCCGTTTTATGGAGGTGAGACAGGAGCCCCAGACAGGTGAAGTAACTTGCCCAAATTTATACCTGGACAGTCTGACCCGGAGGCCATCCATCCATCCATCCATCCATCCATTTCTTCTTTCGTTTTAAAAACATGATAATAAAATACACATGACGTAAAGCTTACTTCTCTGCCATTCAAGGGTGTAGCTCAGTGACAGCAGGCTACGGGGATGCCCTTCAGAGCGGTGGAACCGGTCCAAACAGAGGCTCCGTGCCCTCAAGGCAGTGGCTTTCCGTTCCCCTCCCCCAGCCCCAGGTCTCCTCGGTCCCACTTTCTGTTTCTGTGAAGGTAAGGACTCAGGAATCGCGGTCACACTGGTGGAATCACACAGTATCTGTCCTTCCGTGACCAGCTCGTTCTACTGAGCATCCTGACCTCACGGTTCAGCCACATTCGAGGTTTTGGAATTTCCTTCCTTTTCGAAGCTGAGTAATATTCCACCATGTGGGTGGCCCACAGGCTGCGTATCTGCCATCTGCCAGCGGACACTCGGGTTGTTTTCACCTTGGCTGTCGTGAGTGCCGCTAGGGACACGCGTTCACACAGCTGCTCATGGCCCCGCCCTCCGTGCTCTGGGACCGCTGGGTGCTACGGTACTTCTCTCTGGTGTTTTGAGGAACCACCAACTCTTTCCCATGGCGCTGACCACTGCACTTCCCACCACAGCGCACAGAGTTCCGATTTCCCCGCGTCCTCGCCAACACCCGTCAATTCCTGTTTTTCTGACAGCAGCCATCATAATGGGTACGTTCACCTATCTCTTAACCTCCAGGCCTCAGTTTCCTCATCTGTGGACTGGGGACAGGGACTGTCACAGGGCAAAGAAGACACACTACTGCTTGGCCATAAGGACTGCTCAGCAGACGACAATGAACATCGCCAGAGGAGGGAGCCCTGCCCCCCACACCTCCACAGGGATCGCGGTGGAATCAGGCGGAATCACACCCGCAGTTTTCCCTGTAGACAGCGGAGGAGGAGACTAGGAAGAGGGCTGGCGCACACCTACAGCCTTACAGTGAGGGGGAGAGCATCAGCTCTCCCTGACCCCTCCTCCACCCCCGCCCTCCACACACACACACACACACACCACACACGTGCGCACGCACACGCACCACACATGCACAGATGCGTGCGCACACGCGCGCGAAGCCAGGTCTTCTTCCCTCCTGCAGTTTCTATTCTCGTCCTAAGTTCCATCCATCTCCAGTTACCGGGTGATCAATAGGAACAGGACGTTTGGGAAGAAGACAGAAAGCAAGAAGGGGGGGGCTCGAGGTAGAAGACCAGGCGAGTCAGCAGCCCCGGGCTCAGATGGGCAGCCCCGCCCAGCAGACTCTGGGGAAGTGGACTAGCTCACCCAGTCCAGGCCCAGCTGGGCCGCTAGGGTCTAGCAGGTCTCATCTCTCTCCAAGGACGTCAGCCTCCTGAGCAAAAGGGGATGAGGATGCAATGCCTGGCACCCACCACATTTTAAAACGGTATCTATACGTTCTGTTTACTTAATCAACATTTGTTATTGTACAGAATAGGGGCACAGAACCTCCTCCATCATCTCCCACAAACACCACCCTGCTCGGCTTGCATACCTCCAGGAATGGGGAACACACTCCTTTCTTTCCTCTCTCTGGCTGGAAAGGCCCAGCTAGACTGGTTCCCTGGAACCTCCGAGAGTATTCTGGGCAGAAGAATTTGCCCCTGAGCAGGGTCTGGGGGTGAGGCAGATGACCAATGCCCCTTCTCTCTGCCCCATACTCAGAGTTGGTGGACTTGGCGAGGCTGTTCTGCCCATGTCGCAGACCCCAGGGTGCCTGCTGAGTGCTGTTAGTCTAGTGGCTATGTTATCACCGTGGCAAGAGGACGGACGTAAAAATCTCAGCAGAGGGGCACCCCAGTAGCTCGTGAGCTGCCAGTGGGTTCTGTTTGATCTGTAAAAGGTTTTCCAAGAATTTCGAAGTACATTTCACGTATGTATCTGCTATGTGCCTTCTCTTGCAACATCAAAAGATCTGGCAATACTGGTCGCTTGTCCTGAGGGCCTGCTCTCTCCACTTCTCCACAGACCACACCCTTCCCTTTTGCCCCTACACCCATATATTGTCTTCCAGGCCACTTTGGATGTTTAGGTGTATAATCCCCATAATCCAATAAAGCACGTTTCCCCACTCCTTTCCAGCTGCGGTTTCTGGGGGTTGGTATGGTCATGCCCTCCTTCCCGGGCAACCCTGGCCCCTCACTTCTCCATCACCACTCCGGACACCACGCCAGAGGAATGGGACACACACATGCTCTTTAATGCATCATCTCACCACATGCCAGGGAGGTCATTACGACATCTCCACTTTGAGAAGGTTGCTGGGGGCAGTGAGCTCCCCCACCCCGCCTCGTGGGGTTGCAGCTCACCCGGCCCTCTTCTCACGGTGATTGGTGCTCGTTCCTCATTCCCCAGGTCCTGGGCTCTCCTGATGCTGCACCCCTCCCCCAGAGCCAGGTGTCTCTGCCCTCTGCCTCCTGCCCCCTCCTCTCCCCTGGGTCCTCCTTGAAGTCGGAAAAGGCTGACATTAGTGACAGAGCAAGAAATAACCATTGTATCAGAGCCCTTCAGACCTGGGAGGGAGGCTGGTGACACGGTCCCACATAGAGAGGGACTTGAGCTTAGACATGTTTGGGTTGCATCTTGGCTGTCTGGTATGACCGCCTTACATACCCTGACCTCAGCCTGTGGGGAAAGCTCACAGGGTAGGGATCAGGTCTGGCTTGCTCAATGACGTAGTCTCAATTTGTGGGCTTAGGGATTCAAGAAGCATGGGGAAAGTGAATGTCTATTGATGAAATAAGAAAATGTACATGGAGCCCTTAGCTCTGCTCAATAGGAAATGAGCTGTAGCCAATGCTCAGTAAATATCAGCTGCTATTATTTTTTTTTATCCTCACCTGAGGGCATTTTTCCATTTTTTTGTTCAGATAGACTGGAAGGGAGGGAGGGAAGAAGGGAGGGAGGGAGAGAGAGAGAGAGGGAGAGAGAGAGAAACATCGACATGAAAGGGACACATCGAGTGGCTGCCACCCGCACGACCAACCAGGGCCGAGGACAAACTGCAACCGAGGTACATGCCCTTAGTGGGAACCAAATCCGGGTCTCTCTGGACCGCAGGCTGACGCTCTAACCGCTGAGCCAAACCGGCCAGGGCTCAGCCTCTATTATTAGCAGGTCACACAGGACACACCTATATCTCTGGCTCATGAAATTCTCAAGGAGCCCAGAACAGGTTCAATCTGAGATTCCAGAGCCTGAAAGCCCCTGGGGGGTCCCCAGGTGCTCCCTCAGGATGGGCCCCACATCCACCTTTGCCACCCCATCCTGTCTCTCTGGGTCTGCCTGGCTCCCTGGCCCAGCGGGGATCTCCCACCCGGAATTTGTAAAGGAAAAGCAGAGGCAGTCACGGCCCTTTGCCGAACCACCTAACCAGACCTAATTAGTCGATAAGCAAGCTGCCATTTCCTGCCAACCAGCCGCCCGAAGAGTACTCACTCTGTCTGTGAATGGGCTGCCGGGCTCTTGCCACCACCAGAGCTGATGCGCCACCCGCAGAGGCTGGGTGCCAAGGGCATCTGGGAGCTGCTGGGCTGGGACTGCCCTGCTACCTTGCCAGGGAGACACAGACTCCAGGAGGCCCTGGTCCTCATGTTACAGATGGGACACCACTGAGCATCTGCAGAGGGGCGGGGCTGGAACCCAGCTCATGGCCCCCAGGTCCCTGGGGCTGAGGAACTGCGGCTTTCTTGCCCTCGGCCCCTCCTGGGTATGCTCTGTCCCACAACTGCCCAGATAACACCCCAGAAACTAGTTAATGTCCTGGGTACTAGGTCACATACCAAGTATCAGGTAACATCCCAGCAATGTCCTGGGAACAAGACAATGCCCCAGGAAGCAAGCAACATCCTGGTGCCCCAGCAGGTCCTACCTGCCAACGACCTCGATGTTGGAGATGGCGTAGAAGTACTTGTAGAGGTTCTCCCGCTGCACGTACGTGCCGCCCAGCGCGGGGCGCAGCAGCCGCATGCGCAGGTCGGTGAGGGTGAAGAAGTCCTTGAGGCCCTTGGCGCTCTCCAGCCGCGTGTACAGGTTGTCCATGTTGCGCAGGTCGGGGCCCGCGAAGATGGCAAAGCGGTCCCTCACCTCGAAGCGCACGTGCTTCTCCTTCTTGGAGCCGGCCCAGCGCGAGTACTGCTCGGTGCACAGCACGCGGTGCGCGCCCGAGGCCGGCAGGTCGCGGGCACGGCGGGCGGGCATGCCGAAGGCCTCCGAGCAGTCCTCCGCGTAGAACTGGTAGGGCTGCCACGTGCGCCCGTTGTCCAGGGACTTCTCCAGGACCATGACGGTGGGCCGGCCATACTCGAAGGTCACGACCACGTCGTCCGTCAGCTCCACGCTCTTGTTCCACGAAAGGGTGATGTTGGCTTCCAGGGGGCTGGGGTAGCGGCTCCACGTGACGCTCTGCCAGTAGGTGGCCAGGCCCTCGTCCTCCTTGTCGAACATGAGCCGCGGCGGGTGGGCCAGGTCCGGGTTGGAGGCGTCACACTCGTTGCTGCACAGGTAGGGGTTCTCCTGCAGGGGGACAGGAGGAGGCAAGGGTGGGCACAGGCTGCTCTGCGGGGCCTGGGAAGCCTCTGCCCCGCCCCGCCCCGCCCCGCCCCACCGCGTGCCCAGGCGTCTGCCCAGAGGTCACAGAGCCTGTGTTCTCTCCCATGTCCAGGCACCAAGAAGCATCTCCTGGGTCGCTAGTTTGTACCTATTTCCCCAAAACTTGTGAAGCAGCCTTGTGGCTGCCCAGGAAAACACACACTTGTTCCTACCCTAAGCACAGATCATCAAGAAAGGTGGTGTGCCCTGGACGGCTTGGCTCAGCGGCTAGAGCGTGGGCCCGTGGACCAGAGAGACCCATGTTCGGTTCCGCTAAGGGCACATACCTCGGTTGCAGTTTGTCCCCGGCTCCGGTTGGGGTTGTGTGGGTGGCAACCGTCAATGTCTCTCTCACATTGATGTTTCTCTCTCTTCCTCCCTCTCTCCCTCCTGCTCTATCTGAAGATAAATGCAAAAAATGTCCTCGGGTGAGGATAAAAAAAAAAATGTGGTGTGTCACCTGCTCCAAGGTCTCCCATGGCTCCCCATTGCCTGGAAGATAAAGTTCTAACTCTTTAACACATTGACCCTGACACCCGGAGCCACTGTTCCTAACCTCCTGGGGCTCAGCCCACCTGAGCACACCTGTCCTCCAGGCCCCACTTGTCTGGGCCTCTGAGCCTTTGCAGATGACACAGTCCCTGTCCTTCGAAAATTCCTCCCAACATCCTTGACTCGTGAAACATTTCCTGCGGCGAGCCGTCTCCCTGACCCTCTACGCCACAGCAGTTGCCACAGTGCAGCGGTGAGAAAGCCCCACGCTGCAGGATCTGTTGAACTGCCGCTTGGCGCCAGGCACCTGAGCTCACGCAGACTCCCCTCACTTCTCTGCGATTTGCTCTCCCCCTCCACACTCGGAATGGGCGGAATGGGCGTACTATCTTCGTGCTCTGGATGAAGAAACCTGGCCTCAGGGAGCTGATGGGCCTTGCCCAAGGCCCTGCTGGGAAGAGCTGCGAGCCACACCCCGGCCTGTCAGTGCAGAGCGTGATGGTCACCGGTCACTGGCACAGCATTTGTGACTGCCTCACACGTAAGCTGGGCACACTGGCGGGATGCTGAGTGTTTACGGGTTCCAACAAGGAACCCGTTGTTGTTGTTGTTGTTGTTAATCCTCACACGAGGATATTTTTCCATTGAATTTTAGAGAGAGTGGAAGGGAGGGAGGGAGAGAGAAACATCGATTTGAGAGAGACACATCGATCTGTTGCCTCCCGCATGACCCAGACTGGGTTCCAGGATCAAACCTGCAACCCAGGTATGTGCTTGACCGGGAATCAAACCCACAAACCTTTGGTTCTTGGCTGATGCTCTAACCACTGAGCAACTGGCCAGGGCAAGGGAGTACATCTTGGTGGCAAACCATTTCTAGTTCCTTGGCATGTGCCCACCAGACCCAGTGGGGGAGGCTGGTGAGCAAAGCAGAGCACGGCCCCCACTGGCTTACTGTCCTCCCTTCCGCCTCCAGGGGGCTCCCTGCCCAGTGGGGGCCCGCGGTGGCTCCCCTCCATGGCAGTTCAAATCTGGTTCACCGTGTGAATTCATCTGGGGGCCTGAAAATGTCACCAACACCGTGGTTGCCCAGGGTCGGTGGGATGGACAGGTGGAGCACAGGGAATTTGAGGGCAGGGGAGCGACTCTGAACGACTTGATGTGGTGGGTACAGACCCACAGAACCTCAGCACCACGAGGGAAGCCTACTGACAACTGTGGACTTCAGCGAACAGTGACGTGTCAGGGCTGGTTCATCATCTGGAACAAATGTAGCAGCTACACCACACGCGTGCAGGAAACAGCACGAGGAGCTCCCTATACTGTCTGCTCACTTTTCTGTGCACCTAAAACTGCTCTAAAAGCTAACGTCTACTAATTAAAAAATAAAACCACCACTAGGAACTGCACAGCACCCGGACCACTCGCGGCTTTTTTGATGAATATTTCAGGTCTCCCGTTTGCTCGGTGACAAAGGGCTTTGATCTGAGTTAAAGCTGCTCGCTCTAAAGCGAGCCATTCAGCTTCCAGGAGGGAGGGGCTGTGCCCCAGCCCAGTCACCGCAGTGGCCTCGGGATGTCACCTTTGACTCCTCTAGAGGAGGCGAGTTCCCAGGCTGCCCAGGTTCCTCAGTGGGGGGCTGGCCCTGGGCCTGGGGTTTACTGAGGCAGGGTCTACAAAGCTCTCCTTGACAAAAATAGCTCTGTCCTTGGCCCCCACGCTGCTGCTGTCCACCCTACCTGGCCAGCCTTGTGACTCACAGGACCCACAAACATGGGGTTTGAAGAGGTTCACTACTGAGTCCAACCCTCATTGAGCGCATGGGGAAACGGAGGCCCAGGCCTCCTTGTGGGCGGGCTGTTTTCTGAGGATGAGCTTGCTGCTGTCCTGGACAACCTCAGGGGTGTCCGGAAACACTGGTGACCTCACAGGCAACACGATAGGGAGGGGCCTGGTGCAGCTCCTGGAGGTGTAAGCTTCCTGGTGCTCCAAGCTGGGTGACCCTGGGCTGTCACTTTGAATGGGGGGGGGGACACTGAGAGGCCTGCAGAGACAAGACTTCCAGCTGGGGCTGGGGAGACAGGCCAGCCCGTGTAGGACGGCCCCCTCCCCAGTTGCTGGGCCAGCCACAGCGGGAAGGGCGCTCTGAGCCCAGTGCCCAATGGGCTCTGCTCATGACGGTCAGGGCGGAGGGCGGTGAGCAGCCTGCAGAGCTTAGGCCTGGACACGGCGGGGGACACAACTCCCCGCAGCCAGCAACTGCCTTCTGTCCTCAGCCGCCACCACCTTTCCACTGCCCGGCACCTTGTTAGGGGCTAAACTGTGCCCCCTCCAAATCCACCTGCTGAAGCCCTGGGCCCAGCACCTCACCATGGAAGAACTGTATTTGGAGGTGGGGCCTTTAAAGGGATCAAGTTAAAACGAGGTCTTTAGTGTCCTGGCCGGCGTGGCTCAGCGGTCAGCCTACACACTGAAGGGTCGCGGGTTCGATTTCTGGTCAAGGGCAGGTACCTGGGTTACAGGTTCCATCCCAGGCCCCGGTTGGGGGCACCTGCAGGAGGCAACCAATCAAGGTGTCTCTCTCATACAGATGTTTCTCTCTCTCTCCCCCTCCTCCCCTCCCTCCCTTCCTTCCACTCTCTAAACATCAGTGGATTTTTAGGTGAGGATTAACAAAAAAAAGAAAGGAGGTCCTGAGGGTGGGCCCAGGCTGACTGGTGTGCTAATAAGAGGGGGAAATTTGGGCGCACAGAGCATATGAAAAGGAGACAAGAGGTAGCTCCTCATGGTGTGCAAGCCAAGAAGAGAGACCGCAAGAGAAACCAACCCTGCCTTGGTCTTGGGAGGTCAAACAAACCTTGATCTTGGACTTGAAGACTGCAGAACCTGAGAAAAGAAATCTGTTGTTTAAACCACCCAGGCCTCAGCAAACTGGGAGCCTTATCCCAGGTGAGCGAAGGGGGACGGGGCAGGAATGACTGGGGTCAGGGAAGAAGAAGGGCCTGAATTGTGAGTTTTTGATAATTTCCTTCGAAGTTCTCTCTCAGGCTCCTCCATGAGCCTAGTGTCTATGAGCCTAGCGTCACCAAGTGCTGTCAGGTTTCCTTGTCCACCTGGAAAGCTCTTGTCAACACAGCACCGGAGGCTGTGCCTTCTCCCCAGCTGCTTTGTCCCCCTCACCTGAGTTTGTGCTCCTGCAGCCACTCTCTCTCCTCCTGGCTCTGAGACCCTTCCTCCAGGAAGCCCTCCTTGCTTGACTCAATTGTTAAAGTCAGTTCTCTCGTCATCCATCCTGAGGTTGTTGTGTGCTTCCCTGGGGCAGTGTAGCGAAGGCTCCTTAAATGGCCTGGACCTCAGTAACTGTTCACTAAATTATAGCTATTATTGTCATTATATTAATTAGCTACTAGTATAATAAGTAGATTAATGTTTATATATCTCATATTGAGTGTTGACATCATTCCTGTCTACCCCAAACTTCTGTGTGTCACCACACCTCATCTTTTTCCCTGGTCCTTCTTCATCCCCCTGCCTTCCCTCCCCTCCCCCTTCCCAGCCTCCCGGTGGTCCCCCTCACAGACCCCAGCTTCGCCAGCCTGTCTGTCACCAAGAAGACTGACACAGCCAGTTCCTCCAGGGCTCAGGGCCCCCAACCTGGCTGCCAGCCTCACTGCCCTCACCTGCAGGGTCCACTGACCCCCGCCCCCGCCCCCAACCCAGGGAGCAGATGGTCAGACACCAGTGAATCAGCCCATGTAGTTACAACCCGCACCTGCTGCGGAGCGGAGCGGCCTCACCAACAGCGAGGACAATGAATCAATCCCAGGCCATCACCTGCTTCTCCTCCTCCCACCGCCCTGCTGCTGGGAGATCCCAGGGCTGCACCTAGCCACTGAGGGGCGAGGGGCGTGGCTCCGCGGCAGGTGCTGGGGGGCTGAGCCGGAGCATCCAGGAGCCAGCCGCTGGCAGTGGGTTTAGCCCCCACCTCCATCTCAGCGCCGATGACAGCGCCTGTGGGGGCGGCAGGCTGGAGGGTCAGCCTTTGCCTCTCCCTGGTCTCAGCCTCCCCACTTGACTGTGAGGTCAGACTGCACGATGAAACAAACAGTCCAAAAAGGGGCCGAATAGCGGGCAGACATTCGGATGTTTCAGGCGCCCCTCTAAACTTTTCGAATGACACCAAAGCCAGTCTTTGATATTATCGAAAGCAGTGACTGTTTCTTTAAACATTTCATTAATTTTATAAATACATATGTGTGTGTGTGTGTGTGTGTGTGTGTATATATATATATATATCATACCCCTGATGAAAAGCCTCTTAACTTCCTCCAGAAAAGTATAACACACTACATTTTCATGCAAATTCAGGGGGCTTCATGGAGCCCCATCTCCCCAGTTGGGAACCCCTCTTCTGGAGTCTGGGGCAGTTAAAGAAACTGGCCTTTCGATCAGAAAGCCTTGGGTGCATTCTCAGCTCTGTCCCTTGAAGCTGTGTGACCTTGAGAAAGTTGCTTTACCTTTCTGAGTCTTTATTTTCTCAACCAATATCTCGTGAGATAATGTGTATGAA
The DNA here is from genome assembly GCF_014108415.1 of Molossus molossus. Taxonomy (NCBI): domain Eukaryota; kingdom Metazoa; phylum Chordata; class Mammalia; order Chiroptera; family Molossidae; genus Molossus; species Molossus molossus. The sequence continues at coordinate 3,820,795 of NW_023425349.1, forward strand.
AGGCCTAGAAAATGTCCCCAAGTGGTCGCAATTATTATCCAACATCAGCTTCCCATCCACGAGTCCAGGCTTCTTAACAGTGAAGCCAGAACCTACACGTGGGAGCACTGGCTGGGGAGAACGCAATGATCATGACCTTCAGTGAGTGGCGACCACGTGCTGAGCTGGCTGGGCCCTTCACTTTCCTCATGCTTCCCCAGCGGCCCCCCAGGGAGCTCCCTACAGGGAGCCCCATGTCCCAGACCGGAAGCTGAGTATTGCTGGCCTCTCCTCACTTCCTCTGGACACTGTGGGACCCAACCAAGGCCATCTTGGGGAAACCAAGCCCATCAAATCTGCGGCTGTCCGGTCTCTATAGGCACATAAAGGCGAGTCACCTGGACGGTCAGAGAGCCTGGCTGGAGGGGTGAGGAGCTGTGCAGGGCCAGGGGGAGGCAGCCAGCCGGACAAGAGCACTGGAGATAGGGGTGGGAACACGTCTCCTCCATGGACACCTGACATGAAGGAGAAGCCATTTCATACCACGCTTTCCAAACCTCGCGACAGTCTCTGAAATGCTTTTGCTGTTATGTTATTTTCTGTGCAAAAGGGTACAGTTGGAATCAGCGACCAGGTTGTAAACACTGCAGACAAGCTCCAGGCAGAAAATAGAATTGAGTTGGAAAGTCTCTCTTAGCAGGGACAGAGGTAACTGTGCCCCGGGGAGGTCCGCTATCTGGACCTCCGCCCGTGGAGGGGCAGTCACCAGAACTGTAACAGAGTCTCGGGAAGAGGAATAAACACCGTCATGCAGGCTGCCTGTGCGCGCCAAGCCTGTGTTGACACAAAATCTCACAGTGGCTGGACGCCAACAAGGCAGGTTTGGCAACGGATGCGGCGGCGTGGAGCGAGCTCTGTGATTTGCAGCCGGGTGAGCAGGGAGAGTCCTCGACCAGCCACTCACTAGCCACACACGTGTGGGCGAGCCTCGCCCCCCCTTCAGTCTCGGCTTCTCGGCTGGAGGGGAAGCACCATGAGGACAGTGGCCTCATCAGCCTCCGTCCTCGCTGCCACCCAGACCCCGGCACCCCTGAGGGACTCAGTCCACTGGATGGAAGTCCCGGAAGGCTGGGAACACTGGCCTCCTAGGGCTGTCGTGAGAATCACTCTGGACATCACCTGCAGCACGTGTGGCCCGGCTCACACACTGTGGGTGCAGAGACAAAGCATCATGACCGCCACCAGCCCCGTGGCCTGAGCACACACACGGTCCACGGCCCGTTCTAGGTGCTGTGTGATTAACCTGGATATTGGGGTCCTTTAGCCTACAAGCGAGGAGAGGCTGAGACATGCTCAAGGTCACCCTGCTCCTCAGTGGCAGAGACGGGACAAGAAGCCAGGCAGCTGGGCTCTGAGACAAGTCAGTCGCCGGTGCCCGTCACCCGAAAGGGAAAGGGTGCTGCCGCCCCCGGCCCTGAGCCCTGCTCCTGAGACTCGGCTGCTACTCAGGCAGACAGCCCACCGCGCTGCGCCGAGGCGTGTGGGCAGGCCCAGGGAACAGTTTAGCAACTGACAGATTTTTCTGAACCTGTCTGTCGTCTCATCCTCAGCCCTGTCAACCTCAACTGGGTCTGGAGGCATCTGCCAGTGGGAGGCGGGAGGCTGCCAAGGAGGGCCCTGGGGAGGTGGCCAAGGCAGAGGAACAGTGAGCTCGGCCATCACGGGGGCGGGGGACGCGCAGGGGAAGGGCCAGGTGCACCCGCTCCCCGGTACAGAACAGGACTTAGAGGAGCAAAGGTGGGCGGGAAGAGGACGTCAGGCGGGCGGGCTGGGCCCACCGTCCACCCTGCGCGACGTTCCTGGGATTTCGGGACCGTCTTCGGGCCTGGGCAGGCCTGCAGATCAATAAGGAGCACCCTGACCGGCGGGGGCGCGGTTAGGATGCGGGAGCCGGTGCCTAACCCCATGTGGAACCTGGGCTGGGCCTTGTGCCTCAGTTTCCACGTTCATGAGATGCTGGCGCTGGGCCCTGGCATCCCAAAGTCCCAGCCCTCAGTCCCCTGGGCCGCTGGGAGGAGGGAGCCGAGACACATCCCCACCTCCCCCACTCCAGGGAGAAAGCCGGGTGCCAGGGGAATTCTCCCTGACAAATGATTTCCTATTTATTGGTAAGAAAAGTTGCAGCGAGGATAAATTATTAACAAAGCGGAAACGGAGATTCTGTTGGGAGCGGGTTCTAATTCTAGATGGCCCAGTCTGTCTCAAACTCTCCCCTCCCTTCTCCCCCCCCCTCTGCTTTCATTGATTCTTGCCTGCTGCCTCTAACTCCCTCCGCCCACGGGCTTCTCTTCCCTTCCCTTTTTGAGCGAAAGCCCACAGCACCAAGGTCACCCTCTCTGCTCGTGAATCAGCGGAAACCGACCCTCAGGGCATTTCGGGCCTGCAGCTGGTCAGGGAGCTTCTCTGATTTGTCTGGATTCTGCTTCTCCTTGGAGCTGTGTCTTCCCAGCCCAGCCATTACTCAGGCGGGGAAGGGCCAGGAGCCAGGGCGAGGCGTCTCCCTGGGACCCATCCATCCTGTCCCAGAGCCTCCAGAAGCCGCAACGGCCCCCAGCCCACCCCCAGACCCTGATCCTGGCCAGCCACGTGGACATCTCCTAGGCCACGGTCCGCTGAGACCCAGAGTCTCAGGCGGCCGCCAGAAGCCGCCTGGCCTGGCGTGATGGGGGGAACGAATCTCGGTTGTCCAGAGCGGCTCTCCACTCTGCTCCAGTCCCCACATTGTTTGGGAGAGAAGGGAGACCTTCCAGAATCTTCTGCCTGAGACTGGACTCTAGGACAGCAGGAGCCAGCCTCGGCCACTTGCCCCGCCTCCCCAGGCTGTTCGCACACAGAGGCTGCTGAGCGAGGGCCCTCGGCCAGGGGGTCTAACGCCCGCCCGGCTGCACTTCCTAGCCGGCCTGACTCCTGCTGCTCTGCTGTGGCCCAGAGAGGGGAGGTGACCTGCCTGCATCGCCCAGCGGATGTGCGGTTACCGAGGGGGGTTGGAAGCAGCCGGCATAGGTGCTGTTCTAACTGCTGGGCAGGGAGCCCTCCTCACCCCAATTCTGGCTTCCCCGACAGAGCCAGCCAGCACGGCTTTCCCCCGACTTTCGGGTGAGGGGCAGGGAGGGTGGCACTGTCCAGGGGCGGCTCACCTGGGAAGCTGAGGTCAGAGATGCCGAGCATCCGCTGAACAGCGGGGGGGCGGGTCTTGCCAAGGCTCTGCCTAGACAAGGGCTACTCCCTCCAGGAGCTTACATTTTATTCATTAAAACAAAAAAAGATACATTCTCCCAGCTGGTGTGGCTCAGTGGTTGAGCATCAACCCATGCACCAAAAGGTCACCAGTTCGACTCTCGGTCAGGGCACATGCCCAGGTTGTGGGCCAAATCCCCAGTGTGGGACATACAGGAGGTGGCCAATCGATGTTCTCTCTCATCGATGTTGCTATCTCTCTCTCTCTCTCTCTCTCTAAAATCAATAAAGAAAAGCTCTGGCTGGTTCGGCTCAGCAGTTAGAGCGTTGGCCCGAGGACCAGAGAGTCCCGGGTTTGGTTCCTGCTAAGCCTTAGTGGCTAAGGGCACGCACGTACCTCGGTTGCAGTTTGTCCCCACCCCAGTTGGGTGGCAACCAGTCAATGTGTCTCTCTCACATAGATTTCTCTCTCTCTTCCTCCCACTCTCCCTCCTGCTCTATCTGAAGATAAATGCAAAAAAATAAATGTCCTCGGGTGAGGAGAAGGAAGGAAGGAAGGAAGGAAGGAAGGAAGGAAGGAAGGAAGGAAGGAAGGAAGGAAGGAAGGAAGGAAGGAAGGAAGGAAGGATACATTTTGTTTTGCCCCAGGCATGTGTGGATTCTTCCCACAGCCAGATTTCTAGGAATGTCTGGGGCGGGAAATTCTATCCTGTACAATCGCTGTGCCCTCCCCCACAGGTGACTTCCACACCCCAGCCCTCACCTGGTACCATATAACTGACCAGACACATATGGGCATCTGTCTCAGAGAAGGAATGAAACCATCTCCATTTGCATACCCCAGTGTCAGGGAACTCATTACCACAAAAAAGCAGGCCAAACTGAACTGCTCGCTCCTTAGAAAGTTTGGTAATACATTGTTTCACACTTGACATATTTTCTTTGCTCTGGGCCCCCTTTCTTTTACGTGTTGGCTGTTTTCTCTGGTTATGCTGTAAACATTTTCTAACTGATTAGAAAAAGGAGAGCATGGGGCTGAGTTAACCCAAGCCCTCCTCCTCCCCAGGTCAGGAGCTCCAGAGCCCCCCACCAGGGTCCGAGGGAAGGCCCAGCAGCCACAGCCTCTGTGCTGACCCTTCCTGCCACCCTCGCCTCCTCCACCCCCTGGAGGCTCCCCACCCAAACAGCTCAACACTTCCCTTTAATTTTTTTTAAGTATATTCGGAGAAATGGAAGGATGGAAGAGAGAAGGAAGGAGCTAAAGAAAGGAAGAGAGAAGGAAGAGAGAAACTGGGGCAGGGTGGGGGAGGGCCCGAGAGGAAGCACAGCCCCATCCAGGCAGCCCAGTAAAGTGCATTATTGATTCAGGACTTAGAAAATGCTTAGAGAGTAGGAAAAGCGTCCTTCTTTAAAAGCTTGTGCAAAGCCTAGCTAGACACATGCAGCCTTCCCAAAGAGGGCTTGCTCTGCTGACATAAATATTTTATCACGGAGGAGAGAAAGTGGCCTGGGGGAGGAGGGAGGTGGGGTGGGTGGGGGCAGGGCAGCCAGCGGCCCCTCCTGGGGTCTGGCTAGGGCTCCCAGGGCAGCTGCCTGTCCCCAGATCCCTGGGGCCTTTGCAGAAGCCCCTCTTCTTTCCTGAAAGGTGCCCTTGGCCCTCTTGCTGGAGAGGCCTCGGACTGGCAGGGGTCACCCCTGGGCGGGGCGGGTCCCCGAGGGAGAGAGCGAAGCCTGATCCCCTTGGCCTCTGCCCACCCCCCGCTGCCACCAGACCCCCTTTATCACACACCAGTGCGTTTTCAGCTCCCCTGTGGGCCCCGGAGACACCCCCCTTGGATAAAGTCAAACCCAAACCGGCCCTGGCTCTGCCCGCCTCTCCCACCGTCTGGCGCCTCTTCTGGCCCGGCTCCTTTTCTTAAAAAACATCCGCGTTGAGCACTGTATTGGCCTCAGACCTTGAGGTCAGGGCTTTTCATGTGAAATTTCATTTTCTCTCTTCGTGACCATCCTATGAGGTAAGACACAGCTCCTAATTTCACTTTTGAAATGGAGACGCAGACACGCGACGCTGAGCCGGGGACAGAGGCGGCCGGAGCCCGCGTGCTCCAGGGGAGGCCTGCGCTCCACGCGTGCTCCAGGGGAGGCCTGCGCTCCACGCGTGCTCCAGGGGAGGCCTGCGCTCCACGCGTGCTCCAGGGGAGGCCTGCGCTCCACGCGTGCTCCAGGGGAGGCCTGCGCTCCACGCGTGCTCCAGGGGAGGCCTGCGCTCCACGCGTGCTCCAGGGGAGGCCTGCGCTCCACGCGTGCTCCAGGGGAGGCCTGCGCTCCACGCGTGCTCCAGGGGAGGCCTGCGCTCCATGCCGCCTCCTGCCGTGGCCAGGCCTTGGGGCAGGGGGAAGGCACGCGCCTTTGTGCCGCAGACGTCCCCGTCTGCAAACCGTGTACGCGGTTCCTGCGGATTATTTATGATCCTATTGAAGCCATCCCCTGCCCTCCCCACTGTGGGACGGAGAACAAGTAAGAAGTCCCTGGCCCTGCCTCACCTCTGGGCACACCTGGACAGGTACACACTCTGTGGATGAAGCCCTTTTGGGGGTGAGAGTGGCAATGCTGAATAAGTTTTCATTCATTCACTCACTCACTCACTCACTCACTCACGCATTCGTTCATTCATTCATGTATTCATCAACTACTTCTGAATGCCCTCTGTGTGCACAACAGCCCCGGAGAAGCAGTGAGCAGGCCTGGTCGCCCATCAGGGTCCCTGGGAAGGAGAGGCGAAGGAAAATATCCTGGCCCTGGGGCCAGAAATTCGGTTCCAGATTGAAAGCAAACCAACCGTCCAACCAAGCAACCAAGAACACCCTCTGCAGTGACTCAGCTGCCCAGCCAGGTTCGGGAGACTGGTCCAGCCGATCCAAGGAAGGGTGCCTGTCCATAATGCCAGCCGCTACCACCATCATCCCCACTCTACAGGTGAGGAGACTGAGGCCCCCAGGGCCAGGCACACCTCTGGTCACTTTGACCCCAGGCACTTTGACCCCTATGGGAGTGTTGACAACTTTGCTGTGACCACCAGAGAAGTCACTCATGCTTGGTCCTGTGAATGGCATGGATGACAAACCTGGAGGGAACTTGGCTGGGATATTCGGGAGGGCTTCCTGGGGGAGGTGAGCTTTTAGAAGGATGGATGGGTTGGATGTGGACAGGCTGTGAGGAGGATTCTGTATGTAGAGGAACCAGACATGCAAAACGCTCCAGGGAGAGAGGGGTTAATGCATCTGGCTAGGCCAGCAGCCTGGCGGAGAGCACAGGAGACCAGGCCAAGGGGGAGGCCTGGAGCCAGCCGCAGACTTGACATTTCGCAGCTCTGGCCAGCACGCCTCCTTCCAGGAAGAGAGGTTACGGACCTGGGAACAAAGGGCAGGTGGGAGCCAGCACCCCTCAGCCCCCCGGAACCAGAGCAAGGACGAGTGCCTGCAGCTCAGATAAAGGAAGGGTTCTGAGGGCAAGCCCTCCCCCTCCGTTCTTGGAATTTAAAAAACAACCTGTGTAAGGCTGGGAGGGACCCAGTGTCCCAGGAGAGATGGCGTGAGGTCCTCAGATCTGGCGGCACCAGGGACGCCCTGGGAGCTCTGACCCCCCGAGACCATGCAGCAGCAGTGGGAGCCGCCGCCTGCGAGAACCCCTCAGGTGGGACGGGGCCTGCAGAGATGGGGGCCAGGAGTCTGCAGAGCCCCGCCCTGCCTTCTCCACCCCTGGAGTCCCAGCTGCCATCTGGGTGTGGGGACTTCAAGAAGGCTGCCCCAAGGGTTAGCAGAGAAGAGAGCCACAAAATCCAAACCCCTTCCTCCAGCGGAGACAGTGTTCTCATGTGAGACTCACCTGGGGGCGCCCGGGGCCAGCCACAGAGACACTCAGGGACGGTCTCGTCCTGGGCACCGAGCTGACTCCAGCCTCCCAGGGGATGCCACGTGCAGCCAAGACTGAGGCCACCGCCTCGCGGACCCTGCCATGGGACAGTTCTCCATCTTGGGGTGGCACCTGGCCCCCCAACACTCTTTCCTGCCCCTCCTCTTTCCCATGCCTCTGCCCTAGGCGGAGACGCAGCCGAACCCTCGGGGACCCTGAGTGGGGGGGGTGGGCTGCCCGGGGCCAGGCAGACAGGCCCAGTGGAAGCAGACGCCACCCACCCCGCCCTGCTGCTCCCCCACCTCTATTTTTAGGTCCGTTATTGTCCATTGTTGGGCGTGTTTTTCCCACTCCTTCCCCAGAAAAGCAAGTCAGGTTCCCTGGCAAAGCTATCTTGCCTTCTCCAGAGCTGGTACGTGGGAGCAAACACGCGGCCAGATAGACATGAAATAAGTGGATTAGCAGACTGTCATGTCCCCGAGGGCAGAGCGGGTGGGTAAGCGCCACACCCCTTCCATCCGCTCTCCTCTCCGGGGCTGGCAGAATGTGCTGGGGAGGACAGGCTGCCAAGGGCAGCATGCTCACCCAGCACGGGCGGCCGCGTGCACACACGCGTGCACACACACGCGTGCACACACGACAGCAGCCTCAGTCTATCGGGCATTTTCTGAAACACTCGGAGCGCGTCACACCAGCTAGGCACCCTGGTTAGGAGGTGGGCGATGGGTCGCAGCCCAGGAGGGACCTGCCAGGCTCCTCTACTCAGAAGCTGTGTGACTTCGGACAAGTGGCTCAACCTCTCTGAACCTCAGGTTCCTCACATTCAAATGGGTATAAATATGGGATCTACCATCCGTGTTCTGTGAGGGTTCAATGAGCTAGTTAGGTCAAGTGCTTGGTATACAGTAGGCACTCGATAAATGTAAGCTGTTGCTGGTCTGGGGAAGAAAAGGAAGACGTGGAATCCAGAAAATCCTAACAGTTATGGAAGCAGTTACAAGAGAAAACGGTGATTTTCCTGAACTTAAAGGCTCCCAGAGCGGCTCTGGGGCTCACAGGTGAACTCAAGGTGACCTAGGAAGCCCTGCGGGTGTGTGCAGCTCTGGGCTGTACCTGCGTGTATGTGTATTCATGTGCAACGTATGCGTGTGAGTGTATGTCCACGTGTGTGCATGTATATGTGTCCGTGTGTGTGCATGTTCATTGTTCTGGAAAGAGCACATGGATTCCTGAAAGGGCTGTGATCCCCAAAGGTGGAGCCCTGCTCGGGGTCTGGCTGCGGAGGTGAGGGCTGGTCTCCCCGCCTGGGAGCACACTGGTCTTTGCCTGCTTCTCCGCTCCCTCGAAGCTAGGGAGCCCGCAGGCGTCCCGCAGGCCAGACGCCGCACCCGGGGACCTCTATCCCACGGGCACGGGGGAGACTTGCCTGCCCTCACCCAGCTCCTGGCAGGCAGTCTCGTGCGGAGCCTAGTCCCGCAGCCAGACCCAGCACCATGCCAGCCCAGAGCTGTTGGCAGGGCTCGGGATGGACCTGGGGTGGGGACAGGGACGAGACAGCACGCCCTTTGGACAGCTGGCCTTTCCTTTTGCTGCCACCTGCCTCTGGCTGTCTCTTGATCTCCCAGAGGGCGGGGACAGCGGGCACCGCCCACTTCCGGTGGCTGTCCCCGCCCTCTGGGGATGGGCTCCGGACCAACCTGCAGCCTCCGCCTCTCACTGGCCTCCTTTTCACCTTTTGCCCAACGACAGACTCAGGTCGTGTTTCATTTCCTTTTATTTCCCTGGGCGGTGCTTGGAGTCCAGTGGACAAATGACTCGGGCAGCAGGAGGGAGCTGGAATGAGGGACTGAGGGCTCCGGGGGGTCCCACCGCACCCAGGACAAACGGCTAGGGGAGAAGGACACCCGATCCTTGAAGACGGGGGCCGAGTCTTTAATAGAGGGGGAGCTCTAGAAGCCCCCAGGTTTAGAGCTGGACGGACCCACAAACGTAGATTCATGTAATTCCTTTTCACCAACAAGACCCCAAGAGGTAAGGGGGCCCCTCTGTAGTTGTACCTTGAGGCCCTGGGCCCCTTCCACCTGCGATCTCAGGACAGCTGTTGGACTTTGGTGTTACAGAGCAAGGCAGGATGGGGCAGTGGTCCAGGCCCTGGAGACAGATCCTGGCTTTGTCACCGGCTGGGCAAACTGGGTAAGTCTCCCCACCTCTCTGGGCCCCCCTCACCTGTACTGCCACCTGGCGCGGTGTTGCGGAGAAGGCACGAAAACACCGCACACGGGAAGTGCTCCGTGGGGTGCCGGGCACACGGGAGACCGCGCTGCGTCCCCGCCACGGGCGTGTGAAAGAAGCACCAGCGCCCGCAAGGCCAGGGTGCTGCCCACTCCCCGAGGGCCTGGGGGGACCGGCACCCGCAGCCGCGTCACAGGGCAATCACGGACGCTGACTTGGCAGGGATCCCCCATCCTGCCTCACCCTCGGCCTTGCCTGCCTGCCACAGACATCCCCTTCCTGTCCCCCTTCCGACGTGCTGCCCCAGCAAGCGGACACGGCGCGCGGGTGGGCTGGCGGGTCCTGGAACTCTCAGGACCAGGTCCGTGCAGAGCCCGGCCTGCCCGGCACAGAGGGCAGCTGAGCAGCCCAGACAGCAACACGTTCACCTTCTGGCCTCACCCCCTGAAGGCGGCTTTCAGACGGGCCACCATGTGAGGACACACCCATGTGTGTGGATGGAGAGAGGCCTGGTGTGGGGTGCCGCCCCAGGGCCCCAGTCCACTCTGGAAAGAATGGAGAGCCATGGGCTCCGTCCGAAACTCCTGGGCCTGCTGTCCCTCACGGCAGCCCAAGGAGGTCACTGCATCCTGCCGGGCCTCAGTTTCCCCCGTAGGAAAGGAGGGGTTAGACTCCATTAGCGATTCCACGTTGTGTTCACAGGGGCCCTAGGACTGCCTGGGAGGGGCAGAGGGACACCGACAGCCGAGTTCCAGGCACCCACTTTCCCTTGAGCAGTTATAGACTTTGGGGTTCCTCTGATCTTAGCCGATCTCTGAGACCCCTTCCAAACGGCACCCTCCATTTGAGATGAGGGGTAAGTACCATCAGCGTCTACTAATCACCCGCTATGTCCAAGCGTTGCCCTGGCACTCTGGTGAGCGTGGGAGAGGAGTCAGCTGGGAGCTGGAGAGGAGACATTCAGAAATCAGGAAGGTCATAGGTCACAGTGTCTGCTCTCCAGTGACCCTTCTCGATGACAATCGGAGTTAACATCCCAACCGAAAGATGTGTTAGGAAAAAGAGGGAGGGAGGAGAGGGGGAGGGAAGAGGGGTGAGCATTTGGGCTTTCCCTGTCCTTGGGCCTCGCCGTGGCTTAGTGGTGACCCGACTAGTGTCTGCTATTGAGCCTAGACTCTGCTACTCAATACTGGAGTCTCAGTCTCCTCATCTGGGAATTGGGGACAATGGATAAAACCAGTTTCTGCCCTGAAGGCTATGGGGGAGGCTGGATGAACACTGCACCAGGATGCTCAGTGCCTCAGGGCAATAACTTTGAGAGCCCAGAAACAAACCCTCACATCTATGATTGCTTTTCAAGGACAAGACCAAGGACACCTGATGAAAAGAAGTTTCTTCAACAAACGGCACCAGGAGGACTGGACGTCCACGTGCCAAAGAACGAAGCTGCATGCTTATCTTACACCAGGTACAGAAATGCACCAAAATGGGTCAAAACCTAAATATAAGACCTAAAGCCATAACAGTCTTAGAAGAAGACAGAGGGGTAAACATTTATAACCTTGGACTTGGCAGTGGTTTCTTAGATGTGACAACAAACGGAAGAAATAAATTAAATTTGACTAAAATAAAATTTTTTGTATCAAAGGACACAATCGGAGAGTAAAAGTTTATCTGTAGAAAGGGGAAATGTTTTCAAATCATGTCTGACAAGTGTCTAGCATCCAGAATATATAAAGAACATGTACAATTCAACAACAAAAAACAAACAACTCAATTTAAAAAGGGCAAAGGAGCCCAGTTGGTGTGGCTCAGTGGTTGAGCATCAACCCATGCACCAAGAGGTCACCATTTCAATTCCTGGTCAGGACACATGCCCAGGTTGTAGGCTCAATCCCCAGTGGGGGGCATGCAGGAGGCGGCCAATTGATGTTCTCTCTCATCAGTGTTTCTCTCTCTCTCTCCCTCTCCCTTCCTTTCTATCTAAAATCAATTAAAAAAAATAGATCATCTTAAAAATAAATAAATAAAAATGGGCAAAGGACTTGAATAGATATTTCTTCAAAGATAAACAAATCGCCAGTAAGCACACGATGCCCAGTGTCATTCGTCATCAGGGAAATGCAAATCAAAGCCGCAGTGAGAGACCCCTACACGCCCACTAGGTTAACCATAATCAAAACCAAAACCAGAGCCCTGGCCGGTTTGGCTCAGCGGTTAGAGTGTCAGCCTGTGGTCCAGAGAGTCCCGGGTTCGGTTCCCGCTAAGACACCTTGGTTGCAGTTTGTCCCTGGCCCTGGTTGGGTTGTGCGGGTGGCAGCCACTCAATGGGTCTCTTTCATGTCGATGTTTCTCTCTCTCTTTCTCTCCTCCTCTCTCTCCCTCCCACTCTATCTGAGCAAAAAATGGAAAAAATGTCCTCTGGTGAGGATAAAAAAACAACAACCAGAAAATAGCAAGTGTTGGCAAGGATGTGGAGAAACCAGGACCCTTGTGCAGTGCCAGTGGGGATGGAACATGGTGCAGCCACCGTGGAAAACAGTGTGGCAGTTCCTCAAAAACTTAAATATGAAAATGACCACATGACCCAGCAATTCCACTCCCAGCCATATACCCAAGAGAAATGAGAACATATGTCCACAAAAACACTCATACACACATGTTCATAACAGTATTATTTATAATAGCCAAAAAAGTGGAAACAACTCAAATGCCCACCAACTGGTGAATGGATAAACAAAATGTAGTAGATAATGCAATGGAATATTACTCAGCCATAAAAAAGGAAAGGGATGCTGATTCCTGCCACAGCACGGATGAACCTCGAAAACAAGATGCCAAGTGAAAGGAGCCAGACCCAAAAGTCTTTTTTTTTTTAAATCCTCACCCAAGGATATTTTTCCATTTATCTTCAAAGAGAGAGGGAGAGAGAAACATCGATGTGAGAGAGACACATCGAGTGGTTGCCTCCTGCACGACCCCAACCAGGACTGGGGACTGAACCGCAAAGGAGGTACATGACCTTGACTGGAATCGAACCCACAATTCTTTGGTCCTGGGGCCCACGCTCTAACGGCTGAGCACCCAGCCAGGGCCAGACCCAAGTCTTGCATTGTGCGATCCCACTTATCTGAAATGTCTCGAACAGGCAAATCCATGGACAGAAAGCAGATAAGTGGTTGCCAAGGCTGGAGGAAGGAGGAATGGGGAGCGACAGCTGATGGAAAGTTCTGGAACTGAACAGAGGTAGCGGCTGCACAGCACTGTGAATGTGCTCAACACCACCACACTGTTCACATCAAATGAATAATTAGGCCAATTTCACGCTGTATAGATTTTACAGCAATAAAAATTTTAAGTGATTAATTTCTGTTATGTAAATTTCACATCAATTTAAAAATTAAAGAAAAAAAATTTTAAATGCCTTCATCCCACACAAAAATTTTTTTTTTAACTACGTGTGGTGATGGATGCTAACAAGCTTAATGTGGTGATCCTTTCGCTATATACACATGTATCGAATCATTGCGTTGAACACTTAAAATTAATACAATGCTGTATGTAAACTACATCAATTAAAGTGAAAAATAATTCATTTGTGACATAGCCTTATATTGTTAAGTGCTTGGCTTTGTTTTTCTTTGTTTTGATGTTCATTTATGAGAATAGTATGATAAAGAAATTGAACGTAAGCCCTGGCCGGTTTGGCTCCGCGGTTAGCGCGTCAGCTCGAGGACCAGGGAGTCTCGGGTTTGATTCCGGTCAAGGTTGTGTACCTCGGCTGCAGTTCGGTCCCCGGCCCTGGTTGGGGTCGTGCGGGAGCCAACAAATCGATGTGTCTTTCACACTGATGTCTCTCTCTCTCTCTCTCTTCCTCACACTCTCTCTGAAGATAAATGGAAAAATATCCTTGGGTGAGGACTTAAAAAAGAAAAGAAAGAAAGAAACCGAACTTGAAAAACAGAAGCCGAGTGCTGTGCTGGGTGTCAGATACACACCAGCAGGCCTCTTTCTGCACTGGAGTCCCGTGTGGTCTGTTTGTGAGCAAGGCTGCTCCCCAGCCTAGGCTCCCCCACATCCCAGCGTGCATCTGGCAAGCACCCGGGATCTGGTTAATCTAGCCAAACCCAGTGTCGCACAGTTGGGGAAACAGAGGCTACAGGACTTGGCCTGGGGTCCCAGCAGCAAGGAGTCGGCCAGGGCTAGAACTGCCTGGCTCCCCGCCAGCCCTCACTCTGCTCTAACACGCCGCCCCCTCCCCCCCACAGTTGGCGTGTGTTCGGGGAATTAGAAACACATTTTCATATATTTCAGCAAATCTGCTGCTGATGAAAAACAAATCAGAACCCGCAAACAAAAGCTGAACAGAACCGGTTACAGCCTCATCTGCCATTTCCCACTTTCTCGGCCCCTCCGGGAAGAAGCCCGGCATCCTCGTGGGCCTTCTAGGCTCCGGCCAGGTCCATCCCAGGAGAGCCTGGGTCAGGGGCTGCACGATGGGGACAGAGCTTTGCCGCCCACCCTGTTCCTGGGGCAGTGGCTGGTGGGTGAGGATAAGGGGTGCAGCTTGGGGCTGATCCCCGGAGCCTGCCGAGCTCTGTTCCAGCCTCGTGGCTCGGGGCTTCATGCCTGAGGACTCCCCAGGCCTCTGCCTGCTCACTGTTCCCTCCTCCCCTCCCTCCTGCCACGCCCCTGGCCTAACCCCCCAGACCCTAGAGCCAGACAGAGGAAGGTTGACGCATTTAGGGAGACTTGGGAAGCCTCAGTCTATTCGTCCATCAAATGGCACAGCAACATCCTCCCCCTCTGCAGGCGCTGGGACCGGGAGAGAGGCTGTGAGAACTGAGTAGGTGGAGAGGCTTGTCCCCGCCATCCACACAATGCCCCTCATGTCGCCGGTCCCTCCTCTGCGCCTTTGCTCCTGCCCTTCCTCCTGCCCTGACCATCGCTCCTGACTGCCCCCAGCCCTTCGAGGCCGTCAACCACCCAGACCACCCTGAACCGCCCCCGCCCCCATGGCTCCCCCACGTGGAACACGCGGCCCACAGGACTGTCTTCAGCCTGCATTTTCTGCTCTTACTCCTCCTCTTGTCTCTGAGGCTAAATTCCAGGATGGAAAACAACAGCTCACCTGTGGAACACCTCCTCGGTGCCAGGCCCCCCACTGAGGCCGTTACACGCCCTGTCTCATCTCATCCCACAAGCTGCCTTCGAGGTTGTGTCTGGGATCACCCCATTTCCAGGTGACAAAACTGAGGCTCAGAGCCACAAGGGACTTACCCGAAGTGCCACAACCCAGAGGGGCAGGACAAGGATGAGCCCTTCTGCCCCATCCCAAACCCCAAATCCCCGTCCACCACGGGTGCAGCCTGCCTGCCTGTCCATCGTCCATCCCCGACCTCGTCACACATGGGATTTGAGGCAGACCGTGACAATACATGCAATAGAGGAGAAACATGAAAATATACAAAGAATCAGGGCTGGGGAACGTAGAGACAACCAGGAAGATAAGCCTGGGGGAAGGTGGGCATATGTGAACTGGAAAGTTCTAGAATCTCTAAGTCTCTGGCTGTCTTTGGAAAGACGTCCCCTCCAGGCCCTTCTCCCCACACTCCAGCTGCACTGCCCCATCCTATCCCCCGTCTGCTCCCAGGAAGTTGACCTCACTGTACAACAAGGTGAGAGCGGAATTATTTCTGCCTGAGGCTGAGTCCTGCCTCCAGCGTTTCGAGAGATTGAGCAGCTCTAACTAAGTGCTGGGTGAAGCTCGGGTTCCAAAGTCACTTCCTGCTTAAGGACAGAGCTGTGCAGACCTGGTGTCATCTGATCGCGAATCCCACAGAATGGGGACTCTTACGGAGAGAAGCAGAGGCGTTCGGTGCCTCCTCTGTCCTGATCAAATCCCTAGTTCTTCCTGCAAGACTGAGCTCTGACCTCTCCTCCTCCAGGAAGCCTTCCTGGCTCACACTGTCCTGCTACCCTCCCATCCATTCGTTCAGTGACTACTTACTGAGCACTGAGAGCCGAGAGCGAGGGATGGAAGCTAAACCCTGCTTTTGAAGAGCCCACAGTCCCAGGAAGCACACATCAGGAGTGTAATCACTAGCATCAACTGTGCATCTACTAAGTGCCAGGCGCTGTGCTCATGACAGTCCCATACGTGCATTTTATGAATAGCTCCGATTTAAGGAAATAAGTCTCAGAGAGGTTAGCCTCATGCCAAAGGCCACACAGTACAGGATGCCAACGCCTATCTCTCTGTCCCTAGGGCCTGAGCTCTTAACCGACAGGCCACGTCAGTGAGCACAGTGACAGGGATGTGCCCAGATGGGGATGGTCTAACTCACCTGGGCTAGGGTGTCAGGGAAAGCCTCAGAGATAAAGGAAGCAAAGGAAGGCATTGCAGGCAAAGGGCACAGGCTGGGCACAGGCAAGGAGGGGCAGTGTTGGGGTGGCTGGCAGGAGAGACGGGCCCTCACCTTTGTCTCTAACATCTGTTGTTTCTCTTGTTGCTAACTTGCATTTTCAAGAGTATGTCATTTTCCCATCACTACTGTGCCTGTGTGAGGTCAGTCCTCAGTCTACCGACGTGAGAGGTGCTACAGAGAGGAGGAAGGCCGGTGGGGGTGTCCCCACGCTCTCCTCTGGGGGTGTGGGGCCCTAGCCAGGGGGCGGGCGGGTGGAAACATCTTCTGAGCACGGAGGTCTGGCAGGAGGTGGGGCACCTGGGACCTCGATTCTGCACATGGTGTTCAATGTCATGCTGGGGAGGGCTTGAGGACTCCAGGGCCCACCTGCCATCTGCATTAATCAGCTGGGCAGACCCCCTGGGGGAGTGATGGGGGGGCACTCGCTGCATCTGGGTAAACGGAGGCACGGAGAAAGGAAAGCAGGGCTGGAGGGAGGCGTGTGCTTCAGGATGTGCTTGCACACCTGCCACGACCCACCTGCCACGACCCAGACACCTGTGTGCTGACGTCCCTTCAACCCAGCGTTACATGTCCATCCAAGCTGGTGGGTAGGCACGGCAGCCACCATCATCTCCCATTACAGATGGGGAAACTGAGGCTCAGGGAGTTTACAAACTTGCCTCAGATCACCAAGCCCGAGTAGAGTGGCAAAGCCAGCGTGCGAGCTCAGGTCTTCAGGGTCCAGGCCCAGGGCTCGTGCTGGGACAGCGTGCCTCCTCTCTCAGGAACCTTCTACCCGTCTCCGCCCCCTCTCTGCCCAGACCACTGCACTCTTCCTGCTCCTGTCTTTCTCCCTCAGCAGTGACTCCCCCGCCCTGCAGAGGCGCCCTGGGGTGGACAGTGGGCGACCTTGATCGACTGGGGAAGCGGTGCTTCTCAGACCACGCCCTGCCTGCATCAACCCCCTGGTGAGCAGCTTCGCTCAGCAGGGCTGGGGCGGGACCCGGTACTCTGCATTTCTGACACGGTGCAGCTCTGCTCCTGGTCCAAGGACTACATTTGGGGAGCAAGTGGGTAGTCGTAGGGCTGTGGTGAACATCACCTGTCTGGCCTGTGGCTGGTGCTGCGTTTTTCTCCCTCTCCCTCTCCTTCCTCACCATCTCTCTCCGGAAGCTCAAGGGCTAGCTTTTGTCTCAAAGGCACAAGGAAAGGGCTTCCTCCTTCCTTCACAGCAGCTGTCTCCTCTCTCTCTGAGCATGCTCCTCATGCCCACTGCCTCCCCTGCCCCCCTTCCCAAAGGGATCCGGGAATGGCAGTTGCCCTCAAGGGCTGAAAACCCTTTCTGGGCACCGCCATCCCCTCGTCGCCTCGGCCCCGCAGCCTCGCCAGGCCGCCCTCTCCGCAGGCCCTGGGAATCAAGGGGTGCAGGGGCATCTCTCTGCTCAGCCCTCGCTGAAATGTTGCCCTTGCCCAAGAATCCTCGGTTGACAGTTCATCCCTATTAATTCTCATTGTGCATTTAGGGCCCATAGGTTTTTATTTATTCATTTATCTTCCTTCCCCTGCCCCTCCCTCACCAGGCTGGAATTTACAATTCACTTTTCAGGTGGCTTTGCTGAAGGACACAAGCCTAGGGGGAGAGAGGGTCTGCACCCCGAACCCTGAAAAAGGCAGCTGCCCCCTGGTCCCTCTTGCACCCTCAGGGTGCCCTGGGGCTCGCACTCCAGTTGGGTGGTTGTGGGGACAGCCCAGCACCAGCTGCAGGAGGGTTCCCTGGAAATAGGGACCTGCAGGGGATTGCTAGATTAAGGGGGCAGTGGGCCGCCTGGCTACCGTTAGGGTGCCCCCTGGTGGCGGGTTAACACTTGCTGTGGCTGGAGGAGTTAGCTGCCTGAGCATGCCTCCTCATCTGCCCGCTGCCCTGAGGCTGAAAATACAGGGCAGAGCATCCTCAGGGGAGAGAGGCGAAGAAAAGAGGCAGGACGCCACCAAGGGCGTAATAACAACAACAACAACACAACCGCTCCCGCACATTGAGCACCTACTATGCGCCAGCACTGCACCCAACACACATGACCAGGCTGTACCCCCACCCCCACTGTGACAGAGCAAGAAATCTAAGCTGGGAGAGGGAGGCCAAGCCACCTGCTGGCAAATTCCCAGCATGCCTTCCAGACCGAATGACCTTGGCAGGATTTAGGCAACACCTTCTAATCCCTAAACTGGGATTAGAACAGCACTGCCTGAGCGCCCTGGAGACACTCAAATGAGACACACGCGGGACCTGCTCAGGAGAGACTGCAATAAACTGGTGTGGGGGTTGGGATCCGCCTGGGTGTGACCCCCTCCTCCCTGCAGAAGCCAGCCCCCGCCCAAGGAAGGCTGCATCCCCAGCCTTGTCAGCTGCACATTGTAATCAAAGACAGAGCGGATGGCAGCCTGTAATGAAATATTTAAGTCCATCAGACAGGTGCCGAGACATTGGGGGCCCACCTATGAGGGGATGTTGGAGATTGCTCCTTCCTCCCCTGCCTCACCTGTCTTCCCAGGAGAAAGAAGGAGGGATCAAAAGCCTCTTCCCAAGCCCAGGGCTCAAGGACACCTGCCTGGGCTCAGGCTGGTTGGCATCAGGACTGTGGGGGTGACCAGCCCACCGTGGCAGCTGCACTGGGCTCTCTGTGTGAGGGTGGAGGTCCAGGGCCAAGGTCATCCGAGCCAGCTTCGGGCAGGAGAGGGCCTTGGGCCCACATGTGATGGTCATCTCCACTCCTCCAGTCCTTGGCCAGAAGTGGTCCAGCGAATGATGATGTAGCGGCTCTGCCCCTTACCCCTCCCTCAGCACATTAAGGAAATGATTAATATTTAAGAGAAGAAATATAGTCAGGACTCTAATACGAGAGGCAGGAGTTGACTCTGCCCAGGGAGTTTTCACAGAAGTCCTCACACGGGCTGAGTGGGTGGGCAGCCAGCCCGAGATGCGGACTCAGAGCTGGGCTCCCCCCGGCCTTGCCCTGACCTCCAGGCAGCCTCCTTGTCTGTCTCTGAGCCAGTGGCGCTCCGAGGTCCCCAGTGCAATGATCCCCATGGACTACCCAGCGCCAGCTCCCAGCCCTCCCTCTGTCCCTCTCCCTAGCCCAGCCGCTACCCACAGTGACAGCTCCTGACTGCTGCACAACCAAGCAGGGACCTGCCTTCCTGGGCTGACTGCCCTGTGATAGGATCGAAGTGTCCCATGGGACTGAGGCCTCCTCAGGAGCCTGGTAGGGCACCAGCTCAGGTCAGCCATAAACCCAGGGACCTGGAGGTTCCCCCAAGGACACGGAGGCAGCAGACACCCCACAGATGACACTGAGCCCCTCCTGTAAGCTCCTGCTGCCTGGCTGCCCTGCCCAGCCTCCTGCCAGGCACTGGGCCTCCAGAACAATGCCCAGCGGGGAAGGCACCTCTGGGCAGGCACTTTAGCTCAGTGATTTTGGGGCCAGACACCTAAATCACAGCTTCACCCCTTCCTGGTGTGTGCCTTTGGGTCTCAATTTCTCCATCTGTATGATGGGAATGACAACAGCTAACATCTAAGGGGTGCTTGCTCTGTGCCAGGCCCATTCTGAGCATTTTACACACATGAATTAGCTCTCTTACTCCTTACAACGACCTATGAGTGTGTGCTATTAGTGTGCCCATTTCACAGATGAGGAAACAGGGGCCCAGAAATACCACTGGTCCAGAGCCATCCCCTACAATTCCTACTTTAGACAACACAGAATCAACTTGGCTGAGCTGAGATGGATGGCATCTATCAAGCTCTTAGCCCAGGCACTCAGGAGTTCCCATGAATGATCCCTGCCATTATTGTTGTTGTTGTTGATATCACTTGAGTACTGAAGGGCCCCGTGGCACGTAGGGATGGAACTGGAAAGGCACCAGGCACACTGTCCATCCTGGTCTGACCCTCTCCTTCCTCCCTTATGAATACCTCTGAACTTCCATCACACCTCCCATGGTGAAATGCCAACTCGGTGCGTGGCATACCCTGGCCTGGCAACACTGCTTGCTGGATTGGATCAGGTGAGGCAGAAAGGGTGAGCAGAGGGAGGTCAGAGCGTAGTGTTGCAAGAGTACCTCGCTCACTCCTGCAGAATGCTGACTTCCTACAAGAGAGGCGGGGCTTATCTGGGAGGCGGGGCTTATCTGCCAGGCTGGAACTGTGACAACTACGATCTTCCCCAGAGAAAAGGATCTAGTGGACCACTGGCCAAGGATTCCCCCACCCCAGAGAGTAATGTCACATGACCCCAGGGTCCTCAGGGTGGTCTCTGCTTTGGCACATTTCCATGGTGGCACAGAGACGCGGTCCCAATCCAAAATGCAGGCAAGTCGGTCTTGCACCTCGGTCCTCCCACTTTGCTCCCCCACCCCAGTCTGTCCCAGACCCCCTCCCATCGGCCCGAGCAAACAGCAGCGGTGGGCTGACTTACATGGGAGCAGAATCTCTCAGGGGGGTCTCCACACGTGATGCCCGAGGGCTCCACCTTCACCTTGACGTAGTCTTTCAGGTGCATTACTTTGGGTTGGCAGGCGTAGAACTCCCAGGTGGGGCCCTCGTCCGAGGTCACCCAGGATTTGCAGATGTCATAGTCCCCGGAGGCCAGCGGGAGGCAGTGCAGGAGGAGAGCCAGCAGGGCGAGCATGGCTGTGCGGTCCTCGGGGGTGCGGCCCAGAGAGGCCGTGGAGAGGCAGCGGCTGGGTCAGGCGGGACTCGGGCCTCAGCATGGAAATGCTACATCTACCAGGCGGCGAGGCCGGCTGTCCCAGGGACTCGAGCGCGGCCGAGGCGCAGCGAGGAACTTGTTTTTCCCACCAGGCCAAGATGGAAAACTCAGAGCCAGCGTTTCTCAGACTGCTGCTGGGCAGATCAAGAAGTTGCCCATAACTCGGTGTCCTCCTAACCTTGGCAGCACACTCTCCCAGAGGCGAATCTGGTCAACTCAGGCAGGCTCTCCGATTGTGACAGTGGATGGAAATGGGATAGGGAGGAACTCCGCGGGGAGGTGGCATGGGGCTGGATCCGATTGCCTTTAATTGTTGTCCTCCCAATCAATCCTGGTCTTTCAAGGGCCCTTCATGTGTGATGTGCTCAGCACTACTGCACAACAACCCTCTGGCCTGTGTTGTGAAGATAAAATAAAATCAGAAGGTGGACCTGCGGGCTGGAAACATGGTCCCTCGATGGGGCTGGACTTGGCGGTTCAGACCAATAAAAGAGATTTCTTTTCATATGGGTTTAAAGTGACAACAGTTGTGGGCTGGACTAGAACATAAAAAAGCTACTGAGGTGTTGACTGGGGAGAAGCTTATTTGGCTCTGTCTTGGTGGGGACAGGCACTAATGGAGGCCAGCTGACCTTGGCTGGTAGCCATTGGCAACTTATTATGAAGTTTCTGGGACTTCAGCTCAATCCATGCAGGTACCCAGGGTCTGGCTTGTCTTTCATTGTAAGAGGGGAGGAGAGCTCATTAGCAACAACACCTGCAACAAATTAAAAAGAGAAGGGGCGATAAGGACGTAGAAGAACAAAAGCTCTCTGGCAAAATGTGCAAAAAACAAGGCTGCGTTAGCAAGGTCTCCGGAGGAAACTGGGTTATTTTTACCACTATTGGAGTTGCACATTTGAAAACCGGGCACATTATTAAAAAGGTGATGCATTTTCTCCTCACTTAATGGGGGTGTTAGGCCAGCACAAGTGCCCCTGCTTGGGGTCAGCGACTCTCTAAAACATCCGCAGTAGCCAAGATTGAATGGTTGCTTCAAAACACCATGACTGACTAGTCCAAACATCAAAGCAGAGATGCGACTGTAACCACAGGTGCCGATGGGACCTTGCACACAGGTACAGGTAAACTGGTCCCTGAGTGGGCCAACGGTTAGGAACCAGGGGCTGATAAACAGCTCTCCAAATTCTGCAGTGGTGAGTTCCATTTTTAACTCTAAGACGCTAGGGATGTTGAAGACTTCAACAGAAGTGACAATAATTTGTCATTTAGATTTTCTGATCAAGGCCATCATTTTGCAATCATCCTTAGAGGGCATGTTTATAAACAGACCACTATTATGAGTATTGCTTTACTATTTTAACCTACTGGTAATCATTTAAAAGCCCAAATAGATACGACTCATACGAATGTTATATTGTGAAAACCACGAGTCCAGTAATATTGTATGTTCTCAGACACGTGACACATCACCAGGAGAACTTGAGTCCAGCCAGTGCGGGATCCTGACCAAAAATACTAGCCAACAGGGCAAAGGTTACTGCAATGAGTCACAGCAGAAGCGCCGTTACTAATTATTCTGGTTATCATGCCCATAATTATTGCATCTAAATTCCCTAACCGCCACAGCATGGGTGCTGACCAGCCTGCCTCTCACTCACATCCCCTCCAGCCACTGTACGCAGAGGGTCCCTGAACAGTCAGCTCCGTTCCATGAAACCCATTCTCCACCCAGACACAAAAACACTTGTGCCCCAAATGACAGACTGGAAGGGTGGACACTGTCCCAAGGGGGCTGAGGACTCAGCACCTCCTCCAGGAGAAGCCAGTGCCCCCAGCTCCAGGCCCTGGTCATAAATCTGAATTAAGGCGGCCCCTGCCCCTCTCTCTGGCTGAAGCTCTGTTGATGGAGATGGATGAGGGGCAAGGGGACCACATTTTCATGTCTCACCTCTGGCTGTTTAAAGACAAACCTGTTATAGAGTCTGCCGGGCCTTGAATGCGCTCCTGGCTAGAAAACTCTCAGAAAGAACCCGCCTGGCGACTATTTTTACAACCCGAGAAAATGTAGTAAAAATAAAATAGCTCGGCCTGCAAAGGTTTGGATGCTTTTACCCAAGCGAGCTTTGTGCCGCTCAGAAAAAACGGCAGGTCCCTAATTAATTCTTCCAGCCGCGGAGTCCCAACTGTTCACTAACAGGTAGGGCGCTCCTGACGGCAGGGGGTCCCGGGGCGCCGGGCTGCGGGCTTCCTTCATCTGCAAGACCGGCGGCTGCTCCGCTGCTCGGCGGCTCCGGGTGGGCCGGCGCTGGACCCGCCGGCGTGGGGAGGCAGCGAGGCCCGGAGGCCGGGAGGCCCGGGCCAGCGGCGCGCGGGGCCACTCGCAAACCGATTGCGGTTCTGTTGGCTTAAACGCCACGCAGTCCCCGAAAATGGGGCAGACGACAACAAAATCTGCCGGGGGCGGGGGTAATGAATGCGTTTACAACTAGTCAATCAACTGGGCGTTGCTGCCACCGTGGAGGAATTGTGAACTCAGCACGCGGATATTACAGTCGGTTTTTGCCAAAAAGAAAAAAAGGGAGGGGCGGAGAGACGCCACAGTCCCCGGAATCAGGAGGCGGAAAGCGGAAGGGAGAAGCCAGCAGGGAAATTTCAGAGTAAGAGGTTGTATCCCGGTGGATCGTTTTCTCCTCGGAAAATAAATCTCCACCTGATATTATTAAGAAACTGCAGCTCCCCGAAACAAATGGAATCGATGCGCTTTATTTTCTTTTAAGAGTCCTCAGGAGCCGAGGGGGGCTGATAGCCAGGGTATTAAAAACCCGAAAATTAGATTTTACCAGGATTTCTGAACTCCGGTTTCTCTGTCTTATTGAATTAGCGCCTCTCGGAGCTGGCTCCTCCCGGACTTGCCGGCTGCGCCCTCGCCTCGTGGGAAACTTGCCGCGTGGGCGCGGAGCTCCGGGGTCACCGGAGGGGGACCTGGGGGCTTCTCCCAGGACCAGGCCCACTCCGAGGTTCCCTCTCCGTTCCCAGCGCGGGCTGCCGAAGAGGGTGAAACTGCCTTCAGGGGGTGGTGCTGGGAAGAAAGGGGGAGCCGGTCGGGGTCACCTGCCCCCCCCCCGCCCCGGGCCGGGCCGGGTCCAGTAGGTGCCCCGCTCACCGCCGGCTCAGCGAGCGTCCGGGTTCCGGAGGCCCCGGTGCCCCGGCCCGGGAACAGGAGCCTCCTCTGGCTCCCGACGACCCCAGGACCCTCTCTGCGACTGAGGAGCCCCGAAAAGTTGAGTGCGGAGGGGGTGCGGCGCGAGGAAGAGGCCGCGGCTGGGCTGCTGGGGCCGGGGCGCGTCAGCCCTCCGTGGCGCCCGCCGATGGGGTCCGGGTGAGTCCGCGCGAGTCCGCGCTTCGGGTGGGCTGCACGCGGCGTGCACAGCACTTGGACGTGCCGTGTGATCCCGCAGCTGCTTTTTGTCCACCGAAGTTGAGTGAAGCCATGGGAACAATGAATAATCAAGCTTTTAATGAAGGCCAGGTCGGCACCGAGGGTGTCCCCTCATTGGGCGCAGCCTCCCTTAATTAGAAGACACCGAGCGAAGCGCCACAAATTAGTTGCACCCGTTCCCCTGCCGCCGCCCCCTGCTCAGGCAGACAACTTACTCCCGCAGCGGCGACCCGCGAGCCCCCCGGTCCTCTTCCCGCTTTCCTGTCGCTTCTGCTCCCCCATCTGTGTGCCACCCAGTTGGAGGTTCGCCTCCACAGCGTCCCCAAGCCAGCCCCTGCATGCCCCCCTCCTCCGTGAGTCCACCCCTCCGTGGCACAGACAGAAGTTTCCAGTCCTGCATGGCGAAGAGTTTCTCTGTGCAGCTCACCCATACCCAGTTTTCGGAGAAAGGGGAAGGGGGTGGGGCGGGGGCTCTGGACGGTGGTAATGAAATTGGAGTGGGGTAGCGGCGCGAGAGAAGGGTTAATTTCCTCTTTACAAACACATCCAGGCATTCTAACGACACCCACCCTCACCACACACACACGATGGAAAGAGACCCCGGTGGGGAACAGCCAGCCAGGAAGACGAGCTACTCCTTTAAGATGCTGCTACAAATGCACACTCACACACCCCTCTCCCGCGGCTCCAGTCCTCCGCTAGTAGCAGCCGCTACCAAACAACTTTTGCATCCGAGCCGTTGCTGGCTGGGCTGCTGTAGCGGCTCCTGGGCCCGGGAAAGCCTGCATGGTCACCGAAGCCCTTTAAAATGAAACCAGGCTGGCGAAGCTGCAGCAGCTCTCCCCCCGCGGGCTCCCGGGCGCTCCCCGCCCGCCTTACCCCGGCTCGGAGCAGCTTCCCGGAGCGGAGACCCGGGAGGCCGAGGACCGCCACCCTATGGCGCTCCGCCTCCCCTCCGGCTGGCGCTGGGTGGGGGCGAGGGCGGAGGGCTGCGAGCCGGTGCTCCTTCCCCGCGCCGCTCCCGCCGCCGCTGTGGCCGCCGCCGCTGTGGCCGTCAGAGTGGAGCTGGGGAGCCCTCCGGCCGCCGGGGGGGCCGCCCGCAGCCGTCCCGGAGACGCGGGCCGGGGGAGGGGGCCGCCCGCGCCTCCAGCATCGCCCGCCCTGGCCGAGCGGGAGGTCGCCGCTAACAAGTGCAAACTTTTTGGTCCCCCTGGGCGGCTCGCAGAGGACCCGCGCTCGGGCGGCGGGCTGCCCCCGGCCCGGGTGGGCTTCGCAGCTGCTCGTCGGGGCGCCGGGGCATCCCCTGCGCGGTGCGGGCCAGATGGCGGGGCGCTTCACTGCCCCCCTGCACTCCGCTCCAAGTTAATGCCGAGGCTAAATCCTCCTGCCATCACTCACGATCACCATCGGGGCTTTTATCTCTCGGTCTGATCCGGGCTGCGTAACTTCCTCTGTGTGGCTTGAACACACCATCCCACCACGGAGCAACGGTCTTAAAGGTGCAGGAAGGAAATACTGCGAGACTCGGGGGACGCGCCACGGCCCCGGGAGGGGCGCCGCGAGCAGGGGCGTCCCGGCGGGCCCGCGGCCAGGATGGCCCCAGCAGGCGGCCGCGGGAGCGAGCCTGCTCTGGGGGGTCGCTGTCTAAACATCTCCTCCCGGCCCGGGGGCCAGCGGGTCCCCGCGCGCAGAGCGCATCCTCAGCCAGCTCGGGTCAGGCGCGGCGGGGCTGCAGCTTCCTTTTCTGAAACCCAGGGGCCGACCGGGTGCCAGCGCCCCATGGGCGTGGGGGCTGCCCCATCGGCACCAGGGAGGGGACCAAGTGAGTCAGTCCGCCCACCCCAACAGCCAAGGGCTCAAGGCTGCTGCTCTGACTCCCTCGGTGAAGTGCTGCCGCCCAGAAGGCCCCAAGCAGTGGGTAAAGAGGTGGGTGGGTGGATTTGGGGAGATGGGGAGGGGGAGCGATTTGAGCGCACAACCAGAGCCTGAATACCAGCTGACACATGCCGCCTCCACCCTGATGGGCCCTGCTTTTGAGAAGCCAAGCCATCTCCAGAGGGAGAGCAGAGTAGGGGGGCAGGAGGGGCGCACTCCCTGGTTAGCAGGGGAGGAGGGTGTGGGAGGACTCCTGCAGGGGTAAGGCAGAGGCCACCCAGTTGGCCACACTGGGCAGCTCTGGGCTCTTCAACCCCCTGGGGGTTTCCTGCCAGGCTGCTCCCAGGGTGGTGGGGAGAGCCTCTGTCTTCCAGGGGGACATGTGGTTTCAGGTGCTCCTGGCCTCCTCCAGGGTGGGTTCTCACTGCAGCACACAAGCAGACAGCACCATCATTTGGATGCATCAAGAACAAAGAGCCTGAGGACACAGGGAGAGAAAGAGAGGGACTGGTCCAAGGTCACAGAGGGTGTCAGGATCAGGAGCGAGATGTGGTACCCCAGTGCTCCACCCCTCTGCCATCCCCTACCTCTGCCTTAACCCTTCCCTGCCTCTGGTCCCGCTGAGCTTGGAGAGGGGCTGTACTGCTGAATCACATCCAGGCTCACCACAGAGCAGGCAGAGGATGCAGAATTAAAGACTGTCATGTGCCTCAATAATAATAATAATGACATTTATTGAACACCTGTTTTATGCCAGGTTCTTTGCAAACCAGATTGCGAATTATCCACCGATTCATCCCAACAGCCCTGTAACTTAACTCCTGTTAGCCATGTCCCAAGGTATAGATGAAGCTTAGAGATGTTAAGGTACTTGCCCAAGGTCACACAGCTACGGAAGTCTCTGACCTGGGAAGCAGGGTTCTCAGTCCCCCAGGTGGAACTCTGCCACTACCTGACTTGCTGATTAACTTGGGCACGGCACAGAGTGCTTGTGGGCCTCAGTTTCCCCACCCGTGAGATGTGAAGAGTGAATCTTTCTTTCCCAAGGAGGGGTCAAAACAAGGCCATCAAGGGGCCCCTCCTGCATGTGGGCTCAGATCCCACCATTCGGAGAGGGGCCCACACCACACAGCTGTCCTCGGGAGCAGATGCTTGCCAGCCCCTGGGCGCTGCTCCCAGGCCTCAGAGCGTCAGGCAGGAGGAAGCTCCTCCTCCAAGGAGGACACATCTCGGTTGGATTTTTAAGCATGCCGCCTGCAGGGAGCAGTGCCGGGCACAGTGTGGGGCTCCCTGGAAGGCAGGGTGAGTGATGACCTGGGTCAGCCCTCAGCCTGCTGTCGCCCCCTCAGGCAAGGTCGGGCCATCAATTCCTGGGTAAAGCACTGCTCCTCCATCATCAGCGAGACTGGCTGCTGACAGGACAGCCAACGAGGCACGGAGGAGGATGCTTCTTGTTGTGGTTCATTTAAACACAGTGGAGAGACCCGGGGCATGTCCTGCTATTGCCCCAATAGTTTCTGTGACCATGCCAAGCTGTGTGCCGCTGGAAACAATGTTTAAAATGGCTTTCCAGGCCCACTCTCCCCAGGACTCCCCACCTCCCCAACAAGCTGAGGCCCACAGGCTTTTCCGGGGAGCCATTCCAGAACCTGTTTCTGTCGTCCCGTTTCCAGGCCCTGGGAATTGTGGGGGAGTGGAAAGAGCACTGACCTGAGAGTCAGGACAATGGATTTTTTTTTGGTTCGGCCCCTAACTAGCTATTGGCTTGGGGTCATCACTGCCCTGCTCTTGGCCTCAGTTTCTCCATCGGCATAGTGAGGGGCTTGGCCCAGGAGTGTGGTCCCTGGGGACGATCTGAGTTGACAGCAGGTCATAGCAGCCTCCAAGGGATGCGTTCCTTTCGAGGGAACAGTAACGTGCTTGTTTCCGGGGACGGGAAACAAATAGATTCCAGCCATGTAGGGACCAGGTGGTCAAGGGACGTTCATTTTTAAACTTCATTATGGTACCTTATGACAAATGACCTTTTCCCAGCAAAGAAAAGAAGCCAAGCACCAGGGGCAGGAAAGTGTTAATGAATCTCCCCCCTGCCCCCCAATAATCGCTGGCTCTCTCTCACCAGCAGCCTAATCATCCTCTTCACTGGTGGGATTTTGGCTCCGCCGCACAATTTTAATTTGAATTGTGGATGTGGAATCTACTATCAAAGCATCTGCAGAACAATGCATTTAATTCTATTCCATCTGTTTTTTTTTTAAATAGAGATATATAAAAGGATATATAAAGAGAGAGATGTATCTATCTATCTATATCTATGTACATGTATATAATAAAGATACCAAAGTGTGTGCAGAGGGAGACGGGCAGGGGCATGTTTGGTACACAGATTCTTTCTGTGTTGCTTGACAATGAGGAAGTATGTCTAAACGGGTAGACGAGTAACAGGAAATTATAAAGTCACCCACAAAAATGATCTACTAGCTTTGCAATGAGAGATAACAGATGAGGTCCAGGCCCTCTGGAGATTTCCAAGAGAAGGCAGAGCCTGCTGCAGACAGACAGAAGGACAGACAGATGAGTTCTCACCGCTGATTAGAGGCAAGGGTAAGCTCAAAGCCACCCCCACACAGGCTCACCCTTCGCTTTGTTCACTGACTCTTATGCCAGACCAAGACTGTGATTTGTCCCCTTGACCTTGAGCAGTTGCGATGCGGCTGTAAGTAGGTGGTAAGAGCCTGGGAACTAGCCCAGGACCATCCAGGAGTTTCCAGGCAAGCCTGGGCCCTTAACTCCCACAGCCAAGGCAGGGGTGGGGCACGGAAACCAAGACCCAAGCCCAAGGCCTTCCCCAAGGTGACACTCCAGCAGAGGCTGAGGCCGCAGGGAGCACCCCGACTCCTCTCTGTCAGTTCTTTGCTCTAATCCCCAGACCATATTCCCATTAATTATTATTACCTTATTAATCATACCGTGATTAATTCAGTAATGGGGATTCATAATTGATTGCATTTTTATATGGCGCCTTTCACCCACACATGTCTTGAGATGTGCACAGCCTCCGACACAAAGCAGAACTTGTTCTTTGCTCGCCTGCGTTTCGCTGGGGAGGCTTCTCTTCCAGAGGCAGGCGGCTAATGACGTTGGGGCACACTGGGCTTCCGGCCCAGCTCCGAGCCCGCCCCCCTGGACGGTGCAGCTCAGGCCGCGCCTTCCCGGCCAGGGGTTCCTGCTGTGCCCCGCTTCGCCTGGCAGTGGCCATGCCCTGGGGACCCTGCAGACCCACTCCCTTGGCAGGTAAGCCTGCCTGTGCCCTCTGCTGTCGGGCAAGGGCAGCTCAGGCTCTGCAGGGAGGCAGTACCACAAGTGGCACCGGCCCAGGGTTCTAGAGCTTGACTTCTGGGTGGGAGTCCCGCCTCTCCTGTTAAGTAGCTGTGTGACCTTAAGTAAGCTACTGCCCCTTTCTGCCTCAGTTTACCCAAATGAAAGCCGAGAGAAACGCAGGTCTCTCCCCTCCTAGGGTTATTGTAACATCGACATGTAGCGATGCCCGTAGCTCGCAGTGAGTCCTCCGTAAATGTGGGCAGCCTGGTTCCAGCCGCAGCGGCAGCGCTGTGATTAGGCCAGTCTCGTCCCTTCTTCGAGCCTCGGTTTTCTCAGCTGTGAAATGGGGTGACTGGTCAAGTTTGAGGGTTCCTTCCAGATCTTTGGTGAGCGCTTACTATAGTAATGGTTGGGATCCGGGGCTTCGGAGTCAAGCAGCCCTGGGCTCACACTCCTGCTCACTGTTTCCGAGTCGGTGACCTCGAGCTAAGGATTCACCTCGCCAAGCCTCAGTTGCCTCCTCTGGAAAATGGGGACAATGACAGCATCCGATGCCCAGGTCTGGTGTAAGGATTTAACGGGCCGTTCGGCTTCTAGGAAGTGTGAGCACAGGTGGCTCTGGGGTTCCACCCAGGCAAGGTGCACAGCAGTTCACGGTGTCCTCCACGCTGAGAAAGATGCTGTCACCTCCCCGCTCAGATGAGCACTCCGAGGCTGTCTGTCCCGTGCCATTGGGTCAGGTTAGGCAGGGTCAGTATTTGCACCCGGCCCGCGGCTATGCTCACTGATGTGTGGTCTCTGAATGAAGAGGGTTACCCCCAGATTGTTTATTCCCGACAGTCTTGGGAGAGGACTGGCATTGCAGTCCCCACTCGTTAGCGGAAGACCTGGGGACCCAGAGTGGGCCAGAGCCTTCTCCAGGGCACACGGCAAGCCAGCGCCCGGGGAGCCCTCGGAACAGGCTCTGCTGAGTGCGTGGATGCGTGGATGTGCCACTGGGCCGCCTGCCTTCGCCTGCTGAGTCTCTTCCACGGCCCCATCCCCCACGCTGGCTGGGCTTCCTTCCCCAGGGGACTGTCCTGTTCCTGAGCCCCAGGCAGCATGGCAGAGAGAGCCCAGCCCGGGAAGAGTCTGCTTCCTCCCAGCAAAGCTGCTCAGCTCCTTCAGGAGGGGTGGCTGCTGCAAAGAAGCAGCCCCCTCCCCGGTTCCTGCGGGACTAGCAGACAGCTGGGGTTCCAGCCTGCGGGGCCCAGCCGGG
Source organism: Molossus molossus (assembly GCF_014108415.1). NCBI lineage: Eukaryota > Metazoa > Chordata > Mammalia > Chiroptera > Molossidae > Molossus > Molossus molossus. The sequence goes on from NW_023425349.1 coordinate 3,851,230, forward strand.
GCCAGAGCACCTTCGGCAGACAGCAGGTCTCTGGTCCAAAGGCCCCAGGCAGAACCAGCTGCTGGACCTGGGGGTCTCTGGGGTTCCCCAGGTCTGGGAGACAGGGATGCCAAGGAGCACTGGCCTCCCTCTTTCAGCAGGGGCCCTGCCAGCTCCTGCCTCAGGGGACACCTCCCTGCAGGGGGCTCTGGGTTACCCACTGAGCTCCTACTGTGTGCCAGTACCCTGCAGGGTCCTGGGATGCAAATGGTGACAATTCCACTGGGTCCTGCCTTCGGAGTGTGGCAAGTCTAACAAGAGAATCCACGTCATAGGCATCAAGCTGCCTCTGTACCTCACAAAGGTTTACTGAGCACCTACTGTGTGCCAGGCACTGTCAGGCCAAGCTAGGGAGGCAGCTGAGTCTGGGGAAGCAGGAGAGAGAGAGAGCGAGAGAGAGAGAGAGAGAGAGAGAGAGAGAGAGAGAGTGTGTGTGTGTGTGCACGCGCGCGAGTGTGTGTGTACGCACACTGCGTGCAGGCCCGGTGTGAGTGTGCCAGCTTGGCAGCTCTGCCGAAAAACACCAACCAACCCAAGCTGATGGCAGAGGCAGGTCCTGAATCGGGACAGAAGTCAGGAAAGCCAGGAACCCCAAGAACAAGAAAACCCAGGCTCCGTGGGGACCCAGACCTCGACCGCCACCTCTCTGAGCCTGTTTCCTCCTCTGTCAAGTGGGGATAATAACAGCACCGACTTCCCGAGGTGGTTGGCAGGATTCATGGAGAAACGTGTAGGGGTCATCCCCATCGGCACATGGGAAGCACTCAGTCCTCATTGCTCCTGTCAAGTGTCTCCTCTGGGTGTGGCCCCGGTCCAGGCTGAGGGGGAGTCCAAAGCCCTGCGGGAGCCTGCGCCCCAGCAGAGGACACCACGTCAGAAGAATAGTTCCATCAAGCCTGACCTGTATGGGGTACCAGCCCCAGCCCTCCTCCCACCCCACCTCCCCCCTTCATTCCCGTCCAGCATGGGGAATGTGTCTCCCAGCTATCTGCGCGGGGGCAGCAGGTTGGGGCGCCGAGGCAGGAGCCACGCCCACCCTGGCAAGTGGAAACCTTCACCTGGGTCCTCCATATCTGCCAGCCAGGTGTGCAGGATTCTAAGAGGCGGGCAGAGGGGTAGTTAAGTGCAATTAAATAAAGGGGGAACCCAAGGGGCAAAGGAAGCTGTCTCCCCTCCTGCAGCCCCTCCCTCCCGAGAGTCCTCACTGAGAGGAAAACACTTTTCTTCCTCACTGAGCAGGTAATTTGGGTCTCCAGGAAGGCCCAGCAGATGTGAGCTCTGTCTCCAGTGTGTGCTGATGGCACAAAATTCACCCAGTCATAGAGATACCTGCGCCAGTGCCTCCGCTCCCCTGGTGAGCCGAGTGATTCTGCAATGGCCTCTGAGCCCCGAACCCCACTCCGGTCCCCGCGGTGCTCCCCTGAGCACGAGCATCACCTGGAAAGGGCCCCACGGAGGCCCCAGTCCGAAGGCACCCACGTGCAAAGACGCAAAGTCCTGGGCAGACGAATGTCCTGGCGTGGGCAAGCCGAGAGCAAGAGTCTCCTTAACCAAAGGCAGCCGGAGAGTCTGAGACAGCGCAGCGAGAGAGGGGACAGCCATCCCTCCGACTCGCTCTTTCCTGCTCACACACGTTCAGGCGTTGAGTCGCGTGCAACAATTTCCTCACTAAATTGTCCACGTGAGGCTGCCGAGTGGCACGCAGACTTCTCCCCAGCCAGACACTGGGTCTGTGAGCCCTGCTGCCTGGGCCCTGGGCCCTGTCCTGGGTTCTGGCCCCGCTGAACGGCACGCAGGGACTCTGCTCCCGAGCCCACGCCGGTGCTTGTGGGCGCTCCTGGGCGTGCGCTGCGTCCCTCTTCCCCTCACTCTTGGTCACTTCCTGCCCGAAGGCCCTAGAGTCCAGGCCTAGACCCTCGCAGTGCCCTCAGTCACAAAGTCTGACTCGATCTTGGAAACCTGTTTGATTCCTCATCTAACACCCTTGGCCTGATGGATGGGGACAGCTCGAAGCTGCCACTGCCCCTTGCTCTGTTGACCTTGCTGGCTACCACCGCGACCTCCAAGCTGCCCCTCCCCCAGGATGGCTCCTGCAACCCCCTGGGGTCCTCGGCCTACCCGGAAGGCGAAATGCCGCCCATGGCTTTGAACTCACGCCAAACTAGGGCGATACCAGAAGCCAAAGGGAACATAACATCAGGTCAGACTGAGGGGTGTACCTCTGTCCCCCATCCAGATCGCCTCATTCTCTGGGCCAGCTTAGCTCAGCCATGTGAAGCCAGAAGCATGACCCCTCCCCCCCCCCAAGACTACCTGTGCTCTCTCCTGGTCCTCACCCTGCAGCCTGGGCTCGGGACCACAGAGTCCGGGAGACTGCAGGGTTTTCTTCAGAGAGATCTCCATCGGCCCTGGCCGGTTTAGCTCAGCGGCTGGGGTGTAAGCCCCAGGACCAAAGAGTCGCGGGTTCAATTCCAGTCAAGGGCATGTACCTCGGTCGTGGTTCGGTCCCCGGTCCTGGTCAGGGTCCTGCGGGAGGCAGCCGGTTGATGTGTCCCTCTCACATCGATGTCCCCCCTCTTTCTCCCTCCCACTCTATGTGACGATAAATGGAAGAATATCCTCAGGTGAGGATTTAAAAAAAAAAAAAGAAATCTTGATGGACTGGAACAGACCGTGTGCCGGAGCCCGGGGAAGGTGCCCTTATTTGGTTCCATGTTGCAGATGGGGACAGGGAGGCTCAGACAGGTGAAACCATTTGCCCCAGTCCTACCAGGAAGCAAACCCAGACCTGCCTGACCCAGAGCCAGTGCCCTGGGCCCCACCACGCTGGCTCAGGCTGTGTCCCCTCTCTGGGCAGCAAGATCTCATCGGGCGAGTGGGTGGGCAGAGCTGGTGCTGCCCAAGGGCCCTCCCAGCGCTAACATTTCCAGACGGACCCAGCGCCCCGGGCCTCGCCCCACGACAGCTTCTCAGCTCACCCAGTGCAAACGTTTCTCTGAACGATCCGCAGAATGACAGCTCCCGCAGGAGAGGAGGGACCCACGGTGAGAGCAGGCTTGTTAGAAGCCTGACACGAACACGCCACGAGCACGCTCAGGTGAGACGAGCCCGGAGGACGCAGAGACGCAGAGGCAGCAGCCGGTCAACAGCCTGAAATGGCCCCGGAGAAGCCTTCACAGCTCACAGCGGGGCTCTCCTCTCCCGGCGAAGTGGCCCAACCCGGAGAGCAACTGCCAAGTGCCCATGGGTCTGGGGCACCCAAGGATGAGACAGGAAGTCTTAGTCACATGGGACGGGACCGTTTCCAGAAAGAACCTCGTGGTACGAGAGGGCTGCTCCTGTCCGACTGGTGTGCACAGGACCCAGAGCCCGTCTGCTGAGACACGGACAGCTTCGTGCACTTACCAGCTGGTGAGGACCCGCTGCCCTGAGCCCCCAGGAGATCCCACACCACCCCGCTTTCTGAGCCACCCACAACCCTTCTTTGGAACCCTCCAGACGTCTCCACAACCCAGCAGCTACCCGGGCCAGCTCCTGGCACAGAGCAGGGCCCACCAGGCCTCACTCCAGCACCTGGCCCTCAGGTTGTTACTATTCTAATGGCTGCCGCTGGTCACACACACACCTCCATGCACACAGAGCCCAGAGTTTTCGGGAAATCAGGCTGTCTGCTGTCCCACAGAGTCCCCTGTGGGTGGCCACTACCGGACACCGCAGGGCTCATTGGGTTGACTCCTGTGGGTCTCCCCACATCAGGGCGGGAGGATCACTTCTGGTCCTCGGGTGCCCCAGAGTGCAGCACCCGCCCGCAGAGCTGCGGCGCCTCTCGGGACCTGGGAGTCCGGTACCACGGACCTCCCCCAGCCAGGCCCGCCGCCACTGGCCTTTTATAACTGGAAAAGGGTGGCTGCTGCTTCCGAGGAGGGAGCTGTCCTCCGGCTGCCCTGGCCGCTCGCTCCCAAACAGACTCTGGGATGAAGTGCAAGGGGCAGAGAGAAGGGACCCGTTCCAGTGGGCCACGTGGACTGCAGATCCCTGGATACCAGGATGCAGTGCCGACGTCGATTAGTCAGGGCTGCTGGGCAATGGATTCGGCGTGTCTGTCTGGGACCCGGGATGAGTCTTTGCCCACCCTAAAGAGAGCCCAGAATCTTACCAAATACAAAGAGGTGCTTGGGGAATGCTTCTAATGGAAGGCATGTTAAACATGAACCAAGCAACCTGCATTTACTGAGCACGTACTACGAGTAATTACCCAGATGATAAAGTAGCAATGTTTCTGGGAAATTTGAGGGTTAGTTTATGTATCTTCCCATCTGTTCATAAATCCCCTCTGCGGTTATTTATTGAGTGCCTACTGTATGCCAAGTTCTGCGTTGAGGCTGGAGAGGCAGACCCGCTTCTGCCCTAGGAAGCTACCAGCCCTGGGGGAGACGGGCAAGGTGAGCACAGGTGGCATGTGCTGCTGTGGCCGAGGGGTCCCCAGCCCACGTTCTCCAAGCCCGGCAGAGCCACCCTGCTAGGACCAGCCGGGGCTGTTCATTTCCTGCTGAGTCAGGGCTCCTGAGTTTCAGCATCACAAGATGTTAGATATTCTTGACTCCTGACTGCCCCCTCCCTCATCTTCCCTTTTCCCTGTCCCACCGTCCCACCCCAGCCGCTCCTCACCCAGCCTCTACCTGCCCCGGGCTGTCAAGAAGGCAGCAGATGCCGATGGGAAGAGGCCTGGCTTTGGAAGAAAGAGGTGTAGGGGGAATAAGACCTTGAGAGAGAACAGGTTCAAATCCCCGCTCTGCCACTCATTAGCCCACCGTGAGAAACGTCACCTCTCTAAGTCCCCTCATTTACAAAAAGGAGATAAGAACAGCATCTGTGCAGACTGTTCATGGGAAGGGCTGACCCCTAGGAGGTGTTAAAAAATGATGACTGCTCCTCCAAGTCCCCACTGAGACCGTCCATGTGCCTTGTCTGGGAAATGACAGAGAGCCAGAATGGATAGTCTACTCTCGTGAAACCAGCCGGGTCAGGAGGCAGATGGTCATACAGGGCCTATGATGGGGTCCCCGTGACCCTGCAGCTCCCCAGGTCCTGTGGCTCCCTTCACATGGTGCCCTCCCACTGCATCATGACTTCCCAGTTACCGGTGCCCCCTCCCCACATCCCCACGGACTGTAAGCTCCACGTGAGACGGCTGTGCCTGTCTGGGTCAACACAGACCTCTCGGTGCCTGACCCCTACTAGGCGCTCGATAAATATTTGCTAAATGAATGAACGGACAAGCAATGAGTAAGAAGAGAGGGGCGATGCTGTTGATTTTGAATGACTCCTGTGTACACAGGTAAGGCTGACTAATTAGTGGATTAATAAGATCAGCATAGCTACTAATTGGAATATTAAAATCAGATTCTTCTAGTTCCTTTTTGTTTCTTTGTTAATCCTCACTCGAGGGTATTTTTTTCCCGCTGAATTTTAGAGAGAGTGTGTGTGTGTGGGGGGAGAAACATCAATGTAAGAGACACATCCATTGGTTGCCTCCTGCCTGCACCCTGACCAGGGCTGGGGATCAAACCTGCAACCCAGGTATGTGCCTTGACTGGCAATGGAACCCATGATCCTTTAGTGCATGGGCCGACGCTCTAACCATTGAGCACTCCAGCTAGCGCAAATTCTTCTAGTTCTTAATGGTGACATGCCCATTCTCTCCCTCTCTCTCCCTCTCTCTCTCCCCTCTGAGTCGAGTTATCTCAGCGATCAGCGTTGCCGAGGCACACACTGGGCTCTGACCATCACTGCTCTGACAGGTCTCCTGACTGTTCTGATAAGAAATGGAGAGACAGGTCTATGTGTGTGTTACTTGGCATCACTACTAATCAAAACAGCCCATCGGAGCTCTCCCGCCCCCTGGAGGGCGGAGGGAGGGAGGGGGAGAGGAGTAATGGGAAGAGGAGGAGATGCACTTACAACTGTCACCAGCAGCTGGTTCGTGCAGACACTGTACCCATCACCTTCACACCCGCTGCTCTGTGCTGTCTGCTCCGCCTCGTTCACAGATGAGAAAACTGGGGCTCAGAGTAGTTAAGTAACTGGCCTGAGCTCACCCAGCTGTGGGAAGCGAAGCCAGGACTGCGGACTCTGAAACCGGGGCTCAAGGCCACCGTCCAGCACGGTTGGAGAGGGCAGTCCCCGCGTGTACACGCCAAGCCAAACACTGCTGGGCTCCCCAGCCCACCCTTCGTGCAAGAGATGTTTAACACCAGGTTTTCTCAGGAGCCAAGGGTGGAGGAGGAGCAGTTTGGGGACCGCCACCCTACTGAGACCAGTCCTGCTCCCCCATTGGATGCTGCTCTGTGCGCAGTGGGAAGATAACCACTGCGTTCCCCTCGCGCCCCAGAAGGGCAGCCGTAAACACGGGGGGGGGGGGGGGGGGCTCAGAGCGCCTGGACTCGGATGTCATTGGCGGGCGCTTTTCCGGGCACACTGAGATGAAGCCAGTGGTGACAACACAGGGAAGTGCCATTTGGAGAAGGGGAAACAGCCCGGAGTGGCTCCTGCCGGCAGTCCCTGCTCCCTGGGTGTAAGGCTGCATTCCATGGCAACAGCATTCACACTTCCCTGAAATAAAGCTCCTACCAGCTGGACCCCTTATTACAGCGGAGCCCCAGGATTAGCATATTCCGTGTGAGTGACAAAGTGGCACCAGCTTCTTGAGGCAAAGGAGCCCCTGAGACAGAATAGGAGCGGCCTCGCTCCACCAGGCCCCAGAGCCTCTTGGGCCATCCCACGGCGTCTTGATTGCCGCTGGACCTGGATGGGACTCCGGCCTGGTGGTTAAGGACCGGGATAGTGGAGGCGAAGAGCTGAGCTCAAGTTCCAGCTCTGGCCCTGGCCGGCCTGGCTCAGCGGTCAGAGCGTCGGCCTGCGGACCAATGAGTCGCAGGTTCGATTCCGGTCAAGGGCACGAACCTCGGTTGCGGTTCTCCAGGCCTGGTCGGGTCATGCAGGAGGCAGCCAGTCGATGGCAGCCAGTGGCTCTATCACATCGATGTTTCTCTCTGTCTCTCTCTTTTTTCCTCCCTCCCACTCTATCTGATGATAAATAGAAAAGTATCCCCGGGTGAGGAATTAAAAAAAAGAAAAAACCCAGCTCTGCTACTACCTGGCTATTTGAGCTGGAATGCGTCCCTTCTCTCTGTGACTCAATTTTCACATCTATGAAATGGGTACAACAACACAGCCCTCCAAGGGTTGTGTACTGGCCCAAGGAAGAAACACATGCAAAGCACTCAGCACGTAACAATCAATTGATCCATGCTAACTTTCCAGTAAATTCTTCTACAGTTAACTTCTCAGAAACGCACCTGGTGGGAAAAGTGATTCTTGGAACATTTTGTGCTTTGTGAAATTTTTTATACTAGCCAATTGCCAAATGTGGCCATAAAGCTGCGTGTGTCTGAGTGTATGTAAGTGTGATGCGCGTGTATGAGAGAGAGAGACAATGTGTGTGACACTCACGATGCAGATGACAGAGGGTGAGATGGGGAGCCAGACTGATGGGCTTATGTCCTGCCTCTTTATTAGGAAGTGATCTTGGCCAAGTCTCGCCACCTCTGATCCGTCTCCCCTCCAGAGCGCGGTGACATGGCGCCTGCACCGCGGAGTTGTTGAAGTTAAAATGCCACGCGTGTGCAAGGAGCCTCCTGTGGGTGAGCCGCACGGGAGACTAACACTGCACAGTGGGCTCCTGGAACAGAAAAGCAGGTGAAACCCAACGTCTGCAGTTCAGTTAACAGTGTGTATTCATGTTAATGTCTCCATTTTGATACAGGTGCCATGGTTATACGGGATGATAACAGCTGGGGAAACTGGATGAAGGGTGTAGTCTTCTCCCTTGAACTGTCCTGAGTGGAGGTCTGGGCTGGGCCCTGGTGGAGGCGGGTTGGGGTACACTCAGACCGCAGGTAAAGGGCACGCCGGGAGGCTGTGGCCAGGTGACAGCAGGTTCCTCTCCCATGCCCAGCTCCTGGCTGTGTCCCTGCTGGAGAGCTACAGGATGAGCACAAGAAAGGGGTCAGCAGGTACTGGAGCCAAATGTTGCTGGTGCCACAGACAGTCCAAGGAGCCCAGGCGGAGTGATGGGGGCTCTGGGAGGGCTGTGCTGCACCCCCACCTCATCCTGGGCAGACAGACATGTGGAGAAGCAGCCCCTCGGGAGAGTTTCGTGGCAGCCGAAGCCCTGGGTGGCGCAGCTGTGGGGTTCTGGACTGGCCAGTATTCAGGACAGTGTCTGAGCAGCCGCGTAGGGCACCCCGGGTAAGCAGGTGGAGTGGGGCGTGGGAGGGAAGTGGTGCTGGGGTCACTTCCTTCGCTGCTGCTCATTCATGCTGGGTCCTGTTTGAGCCCCATCAACACCTGAGTCACCGAGTCCCTGTCGATGATGATAGCAATCAGGTTAGGAGCACATAATTGGATAATTCAATTGCTTTCCAGGGAGAGCTGCTGCTTAATTAAAGAGGACTGAAGACAGAACGGGGAGGCTGGGGAAGACCGGCCTGATCATCAAGAGAGATTGCAACAATGTGACAGGGTGAGGAGCAGCCGCGCTGTGAGGGTGGTACTGCCAGGCGGTGGCTCTGGCTCGGAGCAAGCCAGAGAGGGAGAACAGCACACCAGCTTGCTTCCTCGGAAGGGCTGGGAGCGGCTCACATCACAGCCAATCCAAGGCCATCCCTTAGCCTAGATTTTGAATAAATTTGCATTTAAAAACAAACACCCTATCCTATAGTCTGCCAGTTCCAAGCTGTGTGACCTCAGGAAGTTACTGAACCTCTCTGAGCCTCAGTTTCCCGATCACAGTTACAGGCGAGGAATGTACCTGTTGGGGAAGGTAAGGGATTCTTTTAACATCTGATGCTTTGTAAAACCTTCTTATGTTAGCTAATGTACTAAATATGGCCGTGAAGCTGTGGGTGTGTGCGTGTGCGTGCATGTGGGTGTGCCCGTGTGTGTTCCCTCATGCCCGAGTTCCGGTGAGCACGTGAGGGAGTGGCGGTGATTGTCTCTTCTTCAGGACACTGATTAAGTTGTGCCCAACTAGCCGTGGAGTGAGGCTGCCGGCCGCCTGCCTCCCAGCGTGTGTGAGCGCCCAGTGACCTCAAGCATGGAAACCCTTGGAACAGGCCCGGGTGCGCGCCCGCATCCAGTGCCTGTAACTTATCTTTAAAGAAAAAACAAAAGCAATGAGCAGCACATCTTGGACCTGGGGAAGAAAACGCCCGCTAACTTCCTGGTGTTTATACATTTATTATGAAATGTCAGCCTAAGAAACACGCTCCCATGACAAATAGAGATGTTTGAATGGTCTCTGCCCTCCTCCTGATCATTTTCAAAGACGCTGAGTTGCTCATAATGAATTAGGGAGGAGACACCCAGTGGAGTGATCATTAGCATTCGGTGAGTGTCTATGCAGCGCTGTCTGTGTGCAGGCTCTGTGCTGGGCACTGGTGTGCAAGGCGGGTAGCGTCCCTACCCTCTGGACACATCTGTCAGGTCCATGCCATGCCATGCCTTTGGTCTTGGAGGTAGGACGCCGTAGGTGGCAGGCGGATAGTAAAAATGCCACAACACAGGCACCAAGTGCAAGGTAGTGACTTCCTGCTCCCACCAGGACAGGCAAAACAGTGAGAGACACGGAGTCCTCACCACTTCCTCCCCCGATTTCTTGCAGGATCCCCCTGCAAAGCTTCCTCAAAGAACAGAGCTGCTGCTCCCACCGAGACAGGCCTGTGTCCAGTGCCCGGTGCCGGGGTTAATGGTTTTAATTGGAGCCTTCTGGGGGTGAGGCGGAGTGCCCCAGCTGGAGCGCCAGTTGAGCAGCGGGCTCTGGGGAGGCTGCCCCCGGCTCCTCTCTCTGCCCTCCTGCAAACGACTCCCTTTCAACTCCCCTATTGAAGTGGTCCTTTCATTCTGTGTATCTCTCTGCTGCCATCTCATTAGGGAAAGCTTTGCTCTCTCCCCCAGGGTCAGGCATTGTCCTCCTCCTCCCAGAGCCCGCGTGGCGCTGCTCTACCAAACAGGACCGTGAAAAGCACAGAGTGCCTGCTTCCGGGCTGCTGGGAGGGGACGGGACTTTCTGAGCTGCCCAGCACATGTGGCTGGGGTCGGGGAAACAATGGTGGCAGTCCCTGAACGAGTGAGTGGCAGGAGCTCTGGCCTGGTGCCCTCCGGAGGGGACAACTTGGGGGTAGAATCCAAGCTTTGCAGCACTGGGGGAGGGGAGGAGACCACACTGTGGCAAGTGCAGAAATAACGAGTGAGAGCCTGTGTGTGAAGTATTTTTAAGGGTCATTAATATTAATAGCATTGTTCCAAATAGAATAATGAGCAGGACTCTAATGAATCATTTTTAATGGCAGCTTTGCTTCCGTTTTCATACTGTATTTTTAATCAACAAGTCTCCCAAGGGGCCTTTGCACAGAATATTAACTACGGGTGTCTGCTCCCTTTCTCCAAAGGAACCCCAGTCCAGCCCACAATCTGGTGATTGCTCCCAGGCCAGAATACCCATGAGGCTGCCACAAAGACCTGGGAACTGCAGAGATGATGGTCACGCATTCGTTCAACAAATGTTTCTGAAATACCTACTACGACGCACTAGGCTGTGAGGGTGCAGCAGTGGGCGGAGCCATCCCAGCCCCATGCTTATCAGGAAGACAGGCGCAAGCACGGGCAATCAGACCACAGGTAGAAGGGCTCACCTGGAAGGGCTCACCTGGAGAGGGCTGAGCTCCATGGGAGCTCCCCAGGAGAGGCCGCCAGCCTGCCCAAGCATAGCAGGGAGGCTTCCTGGAGAAAGTGGCATGAAGCTGAGCCCTGAAGTGTGGGCACAGGTCACCAGAGGGAAGAGGGGGTCCTGGGGATAGACAGGCAGCTGCAGAGGCCCAGAGGCAGGAATTGCAAAGTGACAGGTTTGAGAACAGCACGTCGTGGTGCAGACCAAGAGTGTGTGAGCTGCACACCCACGTTCACAGTGGCCCGATTCATGGTCGCCCGAAGTGGAAGCAACCCAGTGTCCATCGACGAATGATAGATAAACGAAATATTACTTCTGCCACGGAATGTTATCCAGCCACAAAAAGGAATGAAGTACTGTCACATGCGGCGACGTGAGTGAACTTCAAAATCATGATGCTACGTGCAAGAAGCCAGACACACAGTCACATGTTGCGTGATCCCACGTCTGTGAAGTGTCCAGAGGAGGCAAATCCACAGAGACAGAGCAGATGGCGGTTGCCCGGGGCGGGGGAGGAAAGGAGGGGGGAGGGGAGGAGGGACTCGCCGCTCATGCGCATGGGCTTCACCTGGGTGGCGAACCTGCCCGAACTGGACAGTGAACTGGACAGCGGTGGTGGTTGCCAACCCTGTGCAGGTGCTAAACGCCACTGAATCGCTCCCTTTAAGATGGTTAATTTATTTATGTGAACTTCCCCTCAAAAAAAAAGTGAGAAAAGAAGTGTTTGAGGAGCCAGGCCAGAAGACGCAAGCTGTGTGCTCCCAGCGATCCGTCCACGCTCAGCTGCGGGAAGCCCTCCCACCGCCTCTAAGAGAAACGCCTCCAAGCCCAGCGTTCACACAGGGCCAGTCCTCAGATCTGCAAGGACTTTTCTAGGAACTGCTGTGATGGCTGGCCAGCTCTCGCCTTACTGAGGCTCCGCTGAGTGAATGAAGAGGAAAGTACGGAAAGGTGCCTGGTGCAGAGCTGGGGCACACATGTGCACAGAGCTGGGGCACACATGTGCACAGAGCTGGAGCACACATGTGCACAGAGCTGGAGCACACATGTGCACAGGGAGAGCTTTCTTTGGCTCAGACAGCAGGCCAGACGCTGCCTGTGCTATTCCGTCTCACCTCCCACCAGCCCCATCAGCCCGGCACTGTTCTGACCCGCGATTTCCTGATAAACAACAGCTCAGAGATGTTAAGGTACTTGCCCAAAATCACACAGCTGAGAAGTAGCAGACCCAGGTCTCCATTCAGACCTGTCCAGCTTCAACATTTATGCTCTTAACTATTATGGTTTGTAGCTTCCTAAATCATAAACTATTAAAAAGAACCTGAGCCCTGGCCGGTTTGGCTCAGCGGTTAGAGCGTTGGCCTGCGGTCCAGAGAGAACCGGGTGCGGTTCCCGCTAAGGGCACGTACCTCGGTTGCAGTTTGTCCCCGGCTCTGGTTGGGTCGTGCAGGTGGCAGCCACCCGATGTGTCCCTTTCACGTAGATGTTTCTCTCTCTCTTCTTCTCTCTCCCTCCCGTTCTATCTGAACAAACAATGGAAAAATGTCCTTGGGTGAGGATAAAAAAAAGAACCTGACTCCTTCCCCACCCCCACCCTGCCCCCTTTGCCACGGCCTCATGGTGCATTCTGCTTCGAAAGCCTGGACGCTCATCTTTTTTTTTTAAATCCTCACCGGAGGATACTTTTTTCCCATTTTATCTTCAGATAGAGTGGGAGAGAGAGAAACACCAACATGAGAGAGACACATCGATCAGTTGCCTCCTGTGTGACCCGACCAGGGCCAAGGACTGAATTGCAACCGAGGTACCTGCCCTTGACTGGAATTGAACCCGCGACTCTTCGGTTCTGGGGCCGACACTCTAACCGTGGAGCCAAACCCGCAGGGCCGGTCATCTTTTGTACCCCCATTGCAACATCGTCGGGAGGACACGGACGGGAACAGCGACAGGGCTCCCATGCGGGGTGCTTGTGGCCCTGAGGCGGTGGTCTGCGTGTGGACCCAGCTCTGGCAGCGTGTTCCCTCCTGGGCCCGGGGCAGATGCGCTCACAGCCTGGGAAGCAGCCCCGAGGCCAGTACACAGTTGGAGATGACCGCGGTCACCACTCCACTGATGGCCGGAGAAGCGGGCTGTTGGAGGAGGGAAAGCGAGGGCCGTTGACATTGTAACTGGCAACTGGAGTATTGATTAGCCATCAGGACTGTATGTCCCCAGCAAAGCACGTTCTCACCCCAGACTGGCCAGGAACAGCCGGTTTCCGCTTCCTCTGTGTGCGCGGCGGGCACCCGCCAGGACCCAGCTCTGGCGAAGATGTCTGTCCCCTCTGGGTGGTTACAGAAGGTGCTGCCCGCGCAGCCACTGCTCTTCAGGGCTGGTTTCCTGCCAAAGACTGGAGGCTGCCGTGAGTGTTTGTGATAAACAGGTACGAACTGTCGGGCCCGGAGTGCCAAGGCGCGGAAACGCAGCCCCTCGGGGCGGGGGAGGAAACGGGCCAGCACAGGCCGCGTGGGGCCGCGTGGAGGATCGCTGCGTGGGAAAGGACCACGGTCCGCCAGGCCGGCCCTGGCCCGTCTCCGAACCAGCCCTTTCAGCGCGGCCCCTCTGCGGCCCGCGGGGTGTGATCGACGGCTTCAGGCTTCACATTGATCTGAAGTATAAATGCTAAAAGGGGGAAGGCGAGGTGACGTTTTTTATTGACTCGATTGTAAAGGAAGTCAGGGAACCCAAGGCAGGCGGCCAAGGGAACCGCACCAGGTTGCCGTGAGTTTGAATTCCATAGCAACAGACGAGCCCCCAAACCCCATCATTACCCAAAGACAGGAGCCCAGGAAGGGGTGGCGGAACACTCACAAATGACATTTGGGGAGATTCTTTGGCAACAACAAGGGAAGAAGGCTCCGGTGCTGTGGCGAAGCCACCCACACACGGGGGTCCCTGTTTGCCAGAACCAGGAAGGGAGGAGGAGGGGGCACAGGGTCTTCCGAGGTGGGGGGGCAGCTGGGGCTCAGTCAGGCTCAGCAGAGGGCTTGACCCTCTTGGAGAGGAACGGGGAGGTCAGAAATCAGCCATCCTTTGTGGCCGGCCGGCAGAGGCTCAGGGCCCCCCGCCCCTGGCAGCAGTCTGGCGTGTTTGTCTCCTTGGTACCCCCTCTGAGGAGCGTGGTTCCGAATCAAGGGCTGAGAAGAAGGTCTGAAGCAGCAAAGGCCCAGAGTAATGGGGGCTGGCGGAGGGGAGGCGGGCGGAGAGCACAGAAGAATCCCATTAAGGAACAAGGCTAATCAATACAGGCTGCAGCCAGGAAGGTTTAAAAGCCTCTCCACACACCGCTCCTCTGCTCTCTGTGCGGAGAGGTGGCTGGAGGACTCTGGGGCCCTTCTCTGGGAAGTAGCAGCATCTCTGCAGGAGGGGAGCCGGGTGGGGCTGAGTCCCGGCCTGCCCCCGGGGCCCACGTGGAGGGTCAGCCACCCCTGGGGACTTGGGGACCCAGGCCACGGGGGCCTGTCCTAGGATCTTCACGTCCCAGCGCAGAAGGGACGCAGATCTCCTCAGGGTCCCTCCCTCCCACTTCACAGGTGAGGACACTGAGACCCCAGAGGGAAAAGGACGTGCCTGAGGTCACATGGCTAGAGGTTCCGCGCTCTGCCTCCTGGCACAGGTGACTTCCCGCTTCAAGGCCTGTGAACGTGCCAGACCTCTCACCTCTCTTCGTCCGTCGTCACTCACGACGCCAGCGATCGGAGCGCCGGCCATCGCGGGAGGAGACCTACCCTGACCTGCCTGCGTGCTCTGGCCGGGCGTCGGGCCTGTCGCTGCATGAGGATGGGAGTGGACGTGAAGGCAGCGAGGACTGAACCCACCAAACACTAGCAGCTGCATCCCCTCATCATTCCCTTTTGGAGAGGCGAAAACACAGACCGAGGTCACGCTGCCTTGGGGCCCGGACCCCCGAGCCCCAGCTCCTAGTTGTTGCACGTGGCCATGTCCCTGGGAGTCCCAGGAGGGGGGGAGGCCTCACTCTGGTTCTTCTGTGCCCCCAAGGTTTTCAAGGCCAGTCAATTCGGCCCCTTCCCAGTTCAGCTGTCTCTCGGCGCTGCGACCTGGGCGGGGTGGCCGAGTGTGTGGGTGGCTGAGGCAGGCGAGCTCACTCTGAATGAATTCCTGGAATCAGCAGAGGAGGGAGACGCTCCAGCCAGCACCACCCACCCTTCCTGGTCAGAACCCTGGCAGGGTCAAGGTCCCTAGGAAGGGAGGCAAGTAAGGCCTATACTGCAGCGGATAGAATGACCTTCTCAGGCCTTTGTGTCCCTGTTAAATAAGATGGTCTCCAAAGAAGTCTTTACCAGTTACCAATATTATCATGTGATCACCATGACCATTTGTGGAGGCTCATCGTGGGCCAAGCCTGGACGATGGAATATTATGCTGCCATGAAAAAGAATGAGATCAATCTACATGGATTGCTATGGGCAGCTCTCAGCATATATCATTCAGTAAAACAACAACATAGGTATAGATCCAAGCTTAAAGTATGCTACCTTTTGTGTAAGAAAAAGAGAGCCGTGCCTGGCCGGTGTGACTCAGTGGTTGAGCGTGGACCCATTCACCAAGAGGTTGCCAGTTCGATTCCCAATCAGGGCACATGCCCCGACTCTGGGCCCGATCCCCAGTGGGGGGCATGCAATCGATGTTCTCTCTCATCAATGTTTCTCTCTCTCTAAAATCAATAAAGGAAAAAAAAGTATAAAAAAAAAGAATACAGGTATTATATACACATGTGCCGTAATACGTCTCCCTGTTTATGTTTGCATGTAGAAGGCCAATAAGAAGGTCCTGGAAGGCTTGCCTGCAGAGGCGAGGAGGGCAGGATGGCGGGCAGAGGCCTGCCTTCTCGGTGTCCGCCTCCCTGTGTAGTTCTGAGTTGGGAACCATGTGATACCTGCTATTTAAAACTCAGGCAGGAGGGTGCTGGGATGGGAGGGGAGGCTTGGTGTCAGAGTCCTGGCTGGTGAGCCGGGCTCCCCTGGTGGGTGACCTCACCTGCTACGCCTCTGCCTTCACCTGAGCCTGAGGGCAGCCCCCTCACTTCGGGGTGCTGGGAGGGTCAGCGCACGGCCAAAGGTGTTTCTCATGGAGCCCCCTCGGCTTCACTTCCAAATCTCACTCGTTCTGGGCGTGTTCACGGCCGGTCCGTAAAAGGAATATAGTATATGACATCATTAACCATACCCATATGACATCATTAACCATACCCATTCCTTACCTTTTTACTGTATTTTCCCCCTCTGTAAGAACTTTCCTAGACTTTTCTTTTCTTTTTTTTATCCTCACCCGAGGACATTTTTCAATATTTTGTTCAGATAGAGGAAGGGAGAGAGAGAGAGAAACATCGACGTGAAAGGGACACATCGAGTGGTTGCCACCCACACGACCCAACCAGGGCCGGGGACAAACTGCAACCGAGGTACATGCCCTTAGCGGGAACCGAACCCGGGTCTCTCCGGACCGCAGGCCTTCGCTCTAACTGCTGAGCCAAACCGGCCAGGGCTCCTAGACTTTTCTCATTTGCTCTTGAATGAACCTAAATATCCGCATTTGTAGGTAGGGATTCTGAGGAGGTCCCCAGCCTTGGGTCCCCCTGCCCCACCCAGGCCTCGCTCGAGAAGCCAGGCACAGCTGTCGTCGTCATGGCGGAAATGGGCGACACGGGCTGGAGGGAGAAGCCGGGGTGATGCAGGAGGCCGGGGACGGTTCGGCCCCCAGCAGGGCGCCCTGGCTGGTGCAGGCGCCACTGGATTTATGGCTGACGCTCAGCAGTGGACAGCCTCCGTGTGCCAGGTGCTCAAGGCGGCTCACTGACCAGGCAGGGAGGCCGACCTTGGAGTCCCATGGCCCTGGGGTTGGGTCCCCGTCCTGCCACCTCCTCGTGACCTCAGGTGAGTCACTGAACGTGCTTACATTGTGTTTCCCATCCACAGCCCCCTCGGAAGAACTCCCCAGGTGACGCACGCAAAGCGTGGGCCCGTGCCTGGCCCTCAGCAAACGGTAAGCTGGCTAATTTCCTGCTCTCTGTCCTCTGTGGTCTGCAGGAAGTGACACAATGTCCCTACACTTCATTTAAACTGCCTACAAGGGAACCACCAAGCAGATGGTTTAGAATCAGTGTATTAATTAATACAAGAATGATCGACTTATTTAAATTCTCTGTGCCTCGGTTTCCTCATCTATAAAGCAGGAATAATCTCCACCTCCTGGTGGGTATAGGATCAGTAGGATAAGGCAGGTATGTGTGTGAGCACAGAGCCTGGCATCTTAGGAAGGACCAATAAGGTTCGTTATCATTATTCGTTAATGAGGTAACTAGTCTGTTTTTCCGAAAGCTGTTCTTTGCCAGTCGACCACACTGGCCCACGTGTTGGCATCATAGAGGCACAGCCCTGGGAGGCTCCGTCCTGCTGCCCACATGGACGCAAGAGGAGGTGCTAAGACAAGTGGGTGAGTCTCCAGTCTGGGCAGGAGTTAAATCCAGAGCCCCGAGAGACAACCGGTCCATGAGTGTCTACTGAGGACTATCACGGGAGAATGCCATGGGGGAGCGCAAAAGACTCCCCTCTGCCCCTGGGGAGTTCCTCCTTCCCCCACCCGCAGACCCCTCACTCCAAACTCAGCTGCTCTTATGTCTAGTACGCGAGCCACCTCCCCGCCGTGGCTTGTACTGACCCCTGCCTAGAATGCCCTCTTCCCTTCCTCCTGAGCTGCACGTTGAAATTCTAGGCAAAACGAAAGGCCCAGATCCGAGGGTAACTGCCGTCAGGTCCCATCCTGTTGCCGTGGCCTCTGCGGTCCTGGAGTATCCTCTAGGTCAAGGACCACCAGCTGGCAGATTGGTTTCGGGGAGCAGACCACAGAAACAGAGAGGCTGGTAGAAGGTCCCCGAGGTCCAGGGACTGGAATGGGATTGGGGATTTCTCTCTCTCTCATCTCAACTCTTCCCTGTGGGGGAGCCCATCCTCTCTTACCAGAAGAAAAAGAGGACTTCCCCCCTAGATTCAGTATGAAAACTGTCAGGGAAGAGTGCTATTGGCCGGTTTGAGTCACACCCATTTAGGGATCAATCACTGCTGATTTCGGAAGAGACGTGAGTTTCGATACCAGGAGAACGGGAGGGGGTTGTTGAGTAGACAAGAAGTACATACTGTATGTCCATGATGACACCCACACCTGGCCTGGGGGTGAAGGGGGGAGGTGTTTTTAGTTTCCCTGAATAGTCCCCCACTTCCTTCACATACTCTCAACTGTAAACCTATTTTTGCCCAGCCCCAAATTGTTCTATTCAAATACCACTGAGACTATTACTTTATTATTTTTTTTTAATCATCTGATGTTTACCTTAATTATATGTGCTTTAAAAGGAAACTGCAGCCCTGGCCGGTTTGGCTCAGCGGTTAGAGCGTCGGCCTGCGGTCCGGAGAGACCCGGGTTCGGTTCCCGCTAAGGGCACGTACCTCGGTTGCAGTTTGTCCCCGGCCCTGGTTGGTCGTGCGGGTGGCAGCCACTCGATGTGTCCCTTTCACATTGATGTTTCTCTTTCTCTCTCTCTTCCTCTCTCTCCTTCCCACTCTATCTGAACAAAAAAAAAATATCCCCAGGTGAGGATTAACAAAAAAAAAATAAAGGAAACTTGATATCATGAAAGTAAATTAGTACAACTTGCTGCAAACGTAAGACATAAGGTAACTATAAAAATAAATATAACAAAAGCCAAATGGTTCTGTCAGTTTCTAGAGGTTCTGTTCCCGTGGAGTCCAGGGCGCTGAGGACCTCCCCTTGTCGAGGGAGAGCAGCAGGTATTAGGGAGATGCGGGAGCCCGAGTGAGAAACCCGCTTTCAGCAACGTGAAGTTGAAAGACTCGGAAAGGGGTCATGATCGCTGTGATTTAACGTTATTCAGAACGGTGCCCCGTTCCACGGAAGCCCTTCCGCGCACCACCAGGGCCAGCGTGCCGGTGTTGGCAGGCGCTGAGGTAATCCATAAGGAGACTCCACGGGGGTCCCTGGGCCAGGTTTCAGGGATCCGAAGTACCACGAGGCTCCCTACACCAGCCATCCCCCCTTTGCCCTTGGTCTCTGGGCTGGCCTAACTGACACCAAGGTCTGACCCTGTCTTCTATGAAGGGTCCTCAGAAAGCCAGGGGCACAGGCCAGGCCAGAGATTCCCATCAGCCAAGGTCTTCCCTGTTAGTACAGGCACCCCTCCCCCACAACTACCAGCAACCTCTGACATGCCATCAGCCAGGGCTGATAAATTGGTAGCATTAATATTTTGATAACTTGAGGCCCTGAAACCATTCCCCAGCAGAGACAACCCCACCCTCGGGCTAAATTATTAATAAAGTGACAGAGTGTTTGGAGACACTAGAATGAGCCCTCCGTGGGCCTTGCTTTGAGAGAATGAGCAGGTACACTTGCAGATCTTCAGTGAGGCCGTGGGCCTGGCGAGCTGTCCCTGCTCTGTTCATTGCAGAGGCATCAGCTCTCGGTTTCTGCCTCCTATTTTCAGTAGGGGCCCTGGCAGAGGGGGGAGGGAACCCCCACTCCAAAAACGAAACTCATGGCAGAACTTCAAACAGAAAGCTGGGGAGGGGGACTCTTCACGGGTGGCTGGGTTTATTTGGGGGGCTCACGGAGAGACTTGCGTATTGAAAAGAAATTATTGATTGCTGGCAATCGATAGCAGAGTTCTGTCCGAATTGCTGGCTCTGGAGGACTCGGAATAGCTTCCTCCCTGGCTTCTCTTCCTGCCAGGGTTTGGAGCGCTCTCCTGGGCTGGCAGGTGAGTTTGGAGTTGAGATGGTGGTAGTGCCCGCCCCGGCCTGGCTCTCCTGCTTCCAGACGGGAAGGCCTTCGCTCGGACACCGGGTGGCACACCGAGTCGTGTTCTGGAAGCAGATGGGCTTTTCCCCAAACACCGGTTTCCTGATACGGAATCTTAGCGGTCACCAGAGAGGGCCTGGGAGGACGTAGGCAGGGCAGCCCTAAGTAATGCACATCTAATGGACTTAGAAAGGCTGTGCTGTCCCTCTGGTGGCCTCCCCGAACCAAACCATCTGCGAGGACTGGCTGTTAAAAAGGGGAGACTAGAGGGGCAGAGAGTCTGCTAACGAAGGAGGAGGGGACCCGGCGCCGCCCCTGATGCCCACCTGCCTGCTGACCTGGTGTCAACAGAAAGCGGACATTAACAAGGACTGAAGGGTGCTGAGTTAAAAAAAGACCACATGATGTCACGGAATTAAGCTGTATGAGCCCTGATCAATACTGCGATGATGCCAACAACAGCTTGTATTTCCCTCGTGATAGGTCCAAATCCTTTATTCGGGCATTCAGCTTTTCCCTCCAGATCCTCTGGGACAGGCCGGAGGGGGCAAGAGGGGCAGGCTGAGGTCAGGCTCCCTGGTCTAAGGCAGTGTGGGTGGACTCGGTCCTGTGTTCCGTGTTCCGGAGGACCGGCAGGAGGAGGGCCCAGCTCTGGCTCACCTGATCCCTCTGGGTAAACAAATGCAGCATCAGCACAGCAGGGGCCTGAGCATCAGAGAGCCCTGGAGGAATTACCTAACCTACTTAGTATTTTGGGAAAGTTATACAGGAGAAAGCTGAGACCAGAAATGCAGGACGATCTGCCGAAAAGACAGAGGGGTTGTTCTCAGATCCCTCACCCAAACCGCCAGCCACGGCCACCTCCCCACAGGACCTGTGGAACAAACGACACCTTTATTTCCCGTAGGTGATTGTTTTATTCCCCACCCCCTCCTCCAGCCAATCAACCTGTTACTAGAGCCCATCAATTTGATAGATTCTCCCCAGGCGAGGAGCTGCAGGCGAGCAGAGTGAACAGGTTCTGTCTGGTGTGGGACAGACTGGACCGAGCCCAGCCCGGCATGCACACAGCTTCGCCATGGAGCTCCCTGCGGCAGACCTGGGAGCCCAGCCGTCCCTCTGCACCCTTTGGCTTCACACGGACAACAGCCCCTGAGACGAGAGTTGTCAACCCAGGTCACGAGGAGAAGCCCGGGGCTCGGGAAGTTGAAGCCTTGGCGCCAATAGCAGTGGAGTCCCAGGGAGTCAGGCATCGAGCCATCGAGGCTGGCATGGCATGTGTGGCCTTGCTGCTTCTCACCCAGTGACCGGAGTCTCAGGAGAGTTCAGAGGGAGAGGGCCACATTCAAGGTCAACAAACTTCGGTGTCTTTTGCTTTTTTTTTTTAATTTTTTTTCTCTTGCCCTAGCCGGTTTGGCTCAGCGGTTAGAGCGTCGGCCTGTGGTACAGAGAGGCCCGGGTTCGGTTCCCGCTAAGGGCATGTATCTCGGTTGCAGTTTGTCCCCGGCCCTGGTTGGTCGTTCAGGAGGTAGCCACTCGATGTGTCCCTTCACGTCGATGTTTCTCTCTCTCTCTCTTCCTCTCTTTCCCTCCCACTCTATCTGAACAAAAAATGGAAAGATGTCCTCGGGTGAGGATGAAAAAAAATAAATAAATAAAATAAAAATTTTTTTCTCTTAAAATTTTTTTTTCTTCATTGATATTAGAGAGAGAGGACAAGAGCTGGGGAGAGAGAGAGAAACATCGATGAGAGAGGACATCGATTGGCCGCCTTCTGCATGCCCCCCACTGGGGATTGAGCCCACTACCTGGGCACGTGCCCTAACCGGACTCGAACCAGTGACCTCCTGGTGCATGGGTCGACACTCAGCCATTAAGCCACACCAGCCAGGCTGGTATCTTTTGCTTTTAATCACCACCCACCTTTGGCCTCCTAAACCTCTCTAATTCTGGCTGGAATTTCCTTAAATCTCTGACACCTTGTTTTCTCTCTCTCTCTCTCTCTCTCTCTCTCTCTCTCTCTCTCTCTCTCTCTCTCTTTCTTTCCCTTCTCTTCCCTCTTCAGGGCCCTTCCTAGGCATAGCACCTTTGGGCCAATAGATTTTACTATAGATTTGTATAAATACATTTTGTAATCATTACTAAGCTGAATAATATCATTTATCTGCCAAGGAATGATTTGTCGTACAAAAGAATCCCAAAGTGAGTTCCCTGCGAAGTGAAGAGGGTGGCCAGCTGTCAGGGTCATTGCCGACAAGGGTCACTGTATTTCGGGTGGAGGCTGGGTGAGCATGAACAACCTCTAGGCTTCCTCCTTTTAAAAAAAATGTTTTTATTGATTTTTTAGAGAGAGGAAGTGAGAAAGAGATAGAAACATCAATGTGAGAGAGCCGTCTCCTGCACGCCCCCGACTGGGGATCGAGCCCGAAATCAGGGCACGTGCCCTGACCGGAATCAAACCAGGACCTCTCAGTCCACGGGACGACGCTCCATCCACTGAGCCACACCGGCCAGAACTCTAGGCTTCCTGCTAACTCAGGATCCAAGCTTCACCTATCTTGGCATTTGGGTTTTTCTTTAATTTTCTTAGACTATCTCCTAGTCCATCTTTGTGTTTCTATTTTACATAACGAGTGTCCTTTAAGCCAGACTACATTTGGAATTCTCCAAGATAAACGACTTCGTTTCTTCAACAACTAAATGTCATTTAAAGTGCTGTAGGTTAAGAGACAAGCGGCAAATACAAGATGTCACCCTTATTTGGGTCCTGAGTCAAGTGAACCAACTGTAAAAGATGTACTTTCATTTATTAATTTCTTTTATTCCTCACCTGAGCATATTTTTCCATTTATCATCAGACAGAGTGAGAGGGAGGGGGAGAGAGAGAGAGACAGAGAAACAGTGACGTGAGATAGACACATCGACTGGTTGCTTCCCGCACAACCCAACCAGGGCCGGGGACAAACCTCAACCGAGGTACGTGCCCTTGACCAGAATGGAACCTGCGACTCATTGGTCCGTGGGCTGATGCTCTACTGCTGAGCCAAACCGGCCAGGGCAAAGATGTACTTTTAGACAATCAAGGACAACACCAACAAGAGCCAGGTAGCAGGTGACACGTCACGAAGAATTATCCTTAATTGTGTTAGATGTGATCATGGTACTGTGGTTCCGTCTCAAAAAGTCCTTGTCTCTCGGAGGTGCATTCCGAAGCAGCTTCTGCTGCACCGATGTGATGGCTGGGATTTGCTTTACAGTGTCCCCCAAAAAGGAACAAGAAGAGCAAAGATACCGAATACAAATAGCACACTGCTCCAACTGCTGAAACTGCTCGAGGGGACCACGAAGGCTCACATCCCTTCTGCCTTTTGAGTAGGTTTTAAATGTTCCACAACAAAGAGTTCAAGTTTTCAAACACGTGCCACATTCGCATGTTTTAAAACGCAACCCAGACCCGATTGCATATTGCTTTGTCAGAACCCTAATCTGTTCACGTCTCTCTATGTGGGGGTGCACGTGTGGGAGAATTCTGTCTGCTCAGCTGGACGCTAGGATTCCTGAGGACAAGGACCCCATTTTCCATGCTGGGATCTTTTTGCAGCACAGGTGGAAGCCTGCATCCAGGAGGTACTTAACACCTGCCCTTGGCCGCCGCCCAAGGGATGCAGAGGTCGTGGAGACTCAGCTCGCGTCTCAAAGGCCGTGGACTTCCTGACAGGGAGTTTCTAGGGAACAACGAGCAGGTCCCTAAGCTTATTCATCCTTCTGCTGGGAGCACATAGACAGGGGCACTGTGGATAGCTGTGCAACCAGATCGTATTAGAACATTTGCCATGATTCATTATGAAATGTTCCTTATGAAATGAATTCAAACCAGGATGGAGAAAAACCTTACTTTGGAAATGGAACAGTACACACCAAGCGAAGATAAATTACAGGGCACAGTCTCGCTGGAGGTGTGTGGACCTGGTGTTTGTTCTGCTCCCATGTAACATCTTTAATAATGATCTGGAGGACGGAGTAAACAGCGCGCTAATGAAATTTGCATAAGGTCCTTCCTTCATTGGGAGGTGCCCCGATTGCCAGGAAGGGCAGACAAGTAATGCAGGTGCCTCAAAGGGGGCTAAAGACATAGATGGAAAATAACACAATAAGATTTGGCTCAGAGGGAGCAAGACAAATTCAATTGGGAGGCAAGTCTAAAACAGGATATTCCCTGGAGAGAAGAACAATGCAAAAATAATGCTGAAAGTGGTTCAGGCAGAGAGCAGCCTCGGCGGGAAGGGCACTGTGGGGGAAATGGTCAAGATGATGGAGGACATTCGAAAAGGAGAGATAGATGCAGGTGGTGGGATCCCCAAGCCCACCCCGCCCTCCTGGAGTGGGAGTGTCATAGGCCCCAGAGACTCCATCCTGAGCCACACAGGTCACTCCACTTGGGAAAGTGTCCTTACAGGGTTGCAGGGAATTTCCATTATGAGGTCATCCTGGCTCTGGGGAGATGTACATTTCCCAGAAGTTTCATTCTCTCAGAGGGCAGGGCGGGCCAGGACAGGTTGGCCCCTGCCAGGCCAATGGACTCCGGCCAGTGAGGCTGCCCCAATAAGCGGAGCTTTGTGGTTTTCTGGACCAAAGAAAGAGAAAGGTGGCTTCCCAGAGACTGGGAATTAGGAGGCTGGGCTGCTGTGCCCTGGAGAGGCCCTTACCCTGCTAGGAGATGCCTGCACCATTTTTGCTCCGCGGAGACTCAAGTTCAGTCGCTCAACAGATATTCTGAGTCCCCACGACAATGCCAGGCACGCAAACAGGCATGGCCCCGTTTTCCTGGAGCTTAGACGCTGCTGGACGTTGTACTGGGGCTTTGGCGTCGTCATCGTCTTTTCTAGGAAGATGACTGCACCAACAGGTAGGTTACCCCCGAAACCTCCAGGAGATCATCAGGTGACAAGCAACGATGAAAGAAGATGAGAGAGGGACTTGGAAAGGTGAAGAGAAATAACAACAAGGAAGTAAGATGTGGACCATTGTCAAGTTCCAATACATTGGTGCTAGGACAGTATTTTCCATAGGCTGATGACTATTTGGGTCTCAAGTCTACAATTCAATGAGAAGGACGACCAGCCAATAACTTGGAGTTAACAGATCTTTGGAGTTAGCAGACTGAGTTTCCAGTTCAAGCTGCAGCTCTTACTAGCTGTGTGACGTTGGGCTAATCTCTTAACCTCTCTGACACTCCGTTTTCTACTCTGTAAAGTGGGACCATCAACAGCACCTATTTCCCCCCTTCACCCCCCCAAATCAGGACACCCCCCAACCCCCGACAGCTGTCAGCCTGCTCTTTATGAATCTGTCTCTATTTTGCTTGTTCGTTTTGTTCATTAGATTCCACATATAAGTGAGATCATATGGTACTTGTCTGTCTCTGACTGGCTTATTTCACTTAGCATAATGCTCTCCAGGTCCATTCATGCCATCACAAAGGGTACATTTTCTTTTTTTATGGCCAAGTAGTATTCCCTTGTGTAAATGTACCACAGCTTTTTTTATCTATTCATTTACTAATGGACACACCTGGGTGGTTTCCAGATTTTGGCTATTGTAAATAACACTGCTATGAACATAGGGGTGCATATATTCTTTCAAATTAGTGTTTTGGGTTTCTTCGGATAAATTCCCAGAAGTGGGATCGCTGGGTCATAAGGCAGTTCCATTTTTAATTTTTTTAGGTAACTCCATACTGCTTTCCACAGTGGCTGCACCAGTCTGCATTCCCACCAGCAGTGCACGAGGGCCCCTTTTCTCCACGTCCTCACCAACACTTGCTGTTTGTTGATGGTGGCCATTGTGACAGGTGTGAGGTGATATATCATTGTGGTTTTAATTTGCATCTCTCAGATAATTAGTAATGTTGAGTATCTTTTCATATGTCTAATGGCCATCTGTATGTCCTCTTTGGAGAAGTGTCTATTCAGGTCCTTCGTCCATTTTCAAATTGGATGGTTTGTCTTCCTGGTGTTGAGTTGTATAAGTTCCTTATTAATTTTAGCAATTAACCCCTTATCAAATGTTTCATTGGCAAATATGTTCTCCCATACCGTGGGTTCCCTTTTCATTTCGTTGATAGTTTATTTTGCTATGCAAAAGCTTTTTAGTTTGATGTAGTCTCATTTGTTTAATTTTTTCCTTTGTTTCCCTTGCCCTAGGAGATATAGTGGCAAAAATATTGCTGGGAGAGATGTCTGAGATTTTAGTGCCTATGTTTTCTTCTAGGATTTATGTGGTTTCGAGTCTAACATTTAAGTATTTTATCCATTTTGAGTTTATTCTTGTGTATGTTGTAAGAAGGTGGTCTGATTTCAGTTTTTTTGCACATATCTGTCCAATATTCCTAGCACCATATTTTGAATAGACCAACTTTACCCCATTGTATGTTTTTGCCTCCTTTGTCAATTATTAATTGACCAGAAAGGAGCAGGTTTATTTCTGGGCTGTCTATTCTGTTCCATTGATCTATATGTCTGCTTTTATGCCAGTACCAGACTGTTTTGATTACTATGGCCTTGTAATATAGTTTGATATCAGATAGCGTGATTCCTCCAACTTTATTCTTCTTTCTCAGAATTGCTATGGCTATTTAGGGTCTTGTGGTTCCATATCATTTTTTGGAACATTTGTTCTAATTCTGTGAAATACACCATTGGTATCCTGATAAAAATTGTGTTGAATCTGTAGATTGCTTTGGGTAGTATGGGCAAATTTTTTTTTAAATCCTCACCTGAGGATATTTTTTTTCCCATTTATCTTCCGATAGAGTGGGAGGGAGGGAGAGAAAGAGAAACATCAACACAAGAATGACACATTGACTGGTTGCCTCCCTCATGGACACTGACCAGGGCCAGGGACTGAACCACAACTGAGGTACATGCCCTTGACTGGAATTGAACCTGTGACACTCTGGTCTGTGGGTCAATGCTCTAAAGCTGAGCCAAACCTGCCAGGGTGATATGGACATGAAAAAAATTTTTTTTTTCTCAATTGAGTTTAGAAAGAAAGGAAGGGAGAGAGAGAGAAACATCAATGAGAGAGAACATCAATTGGCCTCCTCCTGCATGCCCCCCACTGGAGATTGGGCCCACAACCCGGGCATGTTCCCTGACTGGGAATCGAACTGGGACCTCTCGGTACGTGGGTCAATGCTCAACTACTGAGCCACACTGGCTGGGCCAGTATGGACATTTTTTTTTTATCCTCACCCGAGGACATTTTTTTATTTTTTTGTTCAGATAGAGTGGGAGGGAGAGAGAGAAAGAGAGAGAGAGAAAAAATAAAAACATCAACGTGAAAGGGACACATCAAGTGGTTGCCACCCGCACGACCCAACCAGGGCCGGGGACAAACTGCAACCGAGGCACATGCCCTTAGTGGTAACCAAACCCGGGTCTCTCTGGACCGCAGGCCGACACTCTAACTGCTGAGCCAAACCGGCCCGGGCCAGTATGGACATTTTAATGATGTTAATTCTTTCTATCCATGAACATGGTATATGCTTCCATTTATTTGTATCATCTTCAATTTCTTTCTTCAGAGCCTTATAATTTTCTGAATACAGGTCTTTTACCTCATTGGTTAAAGTTTTCCTAGGTATTTTATTCTTTTTAAAGCAATTATCAATGGGATTGTTTTCTTAGTTTCCCTTTCTGATAGTTCATTATTGGTGTATAAAAATGTGACTGATTACTGGATATTTATTTTGTATCCTGCTATTTTACTGAATTCATTTATCAGTTTTAGTCATTTTTTTTGGCGGGGGGGTTCTCTATATGAAGTATCATGTCATCTGCAAATGACAGTTTTACTTCTTCCTTTCCAATTTGGATGCCTTACTTCTTCTTCTTGTCTGATCCCTGTGGCTAGGACTTCCAGTACTCTGTTGAATAAGAGTGGCGAAAGCAGACATCCCTGTCTTGTTCCCAGCAGCACATACTTCTTGGGAGTTGGTGTGAGACTTAAGTGAAGAAATGCATTTAAAATGCTTCATGCTGTATCCGACCGTGGGTAAGCACTTAGTAAATGTAACTCTTGTGACCTTATTACCACGCACAAGACAATTGGCAACACCGCATTTCCTGAGCATCTGGAGATAGCATCTTGGCCACATGTTTATACTTCCTGTCTGTCCAGGGTGATGTAACACTCTGATTCTCCCTGATGTGTAACCATGAAGAGGCATGTTTTCTGTGTGGCACTGTTTTTTCCCAGTCTTCCCTTTGGTAAGGTCATTTTCCACACTCTGCATTTATTATTCATCAACTATGTATTGAGGGCCTTCTCCCTACCAAGCTCTGTGGATACAGAGACGAGTAAGACCCATGCCTGTGCCCAGGGTGCTCCTGGTGCAGAAGAAACAATTTGACACACTGCTGTGCCCTTTATTTCCTTGGGTCCTGGGCCGAGAAGCTTGTCTCCAAAGACATCACTTTGCCTTTCTTCTCCCATCTTTGAAAGTCAAGCCTCTTCACACTTCTGGCCTCTCTCCTGACCTCTGCTCTGCAGTTTCATCTAGGCTGAAGTGATGTGTTTTGAGTCAGGAAGACCCAAATTTGGAACTCAGCTCTGCCTCTAGTGTACTGTGTGACGATGGAGAAGTTATTTAACATTTCTGAGCCTCAATTTTTTCAGCCAAGAAATAGGGAAAACAGTGCTTTCTTCCTAGGATACTGTGAGGATTGAATGAGTTAAATTGTCTCCTTGGGAAGCCCCTCACCTGACTGGCAGGAAGGACTCAGTAAACAGTCTGTATTCAACTGTATGTCTTAAGCTCATAGCTCTCATCAAATGACCTTAACTGTGCCAGTAATATACATTATTTCAGCCAATAAAATTCAATGACTTATTTCATTTTATGTATATTTTTTTATATCCAAAAGAAAAGACCAAACTATCTTGAACATGTTGATCTTGCAACTTTGTTGAGGTCATCCTTTCTCTGGGCCTCAGTTTCCCCACCTGTGAAATAAAAGGGCTAGATGCTCGGTAATCTCTAAGGTCCCTCCTGTCTCCAAAAGTCTGCTGTCCATGGCTGAGGCAGGGCAGCATCAAACAGACGTTAGGCAAAAGGAGTGGCCCGGTGCTGAACAGTGTCGTAGTGGGGAGGAGGGCGGAGTGACCTCGCCGGGTCTGAAGACGCATGACTAATAACACTTAGTACCAGGTGGTATAGACCAAATATCAAGAAAAAGCTCTCTGGCAGCGAGAGGTCCGCCTTCTGAGAGATTCCTGCCACGGACAGCCAGGATGCCCGGCTGTCCTGAGTGCACCTTTGCTGGATGGGGCTCTGGCCTCCACGGGACCCGAGGTGTCTAAGCCCATGATGACTAGGTGTGGGGACTGTGGGGAGTCGGGAGGAGCACGTGGGAGGCCAGCTGGACACGGTGAGCAGAGAGCCGCGACCCGGAGCATGAGCCACAAGCACCTACCTCTGCTACCTGCTGTGCTTCCAAATTGCAAAGATTCGCCCCGAGAGTCTTTACTGACATGCTGTCCTGTCCCGTCACTGCCCTGAAGCAGGAGTAATGACTGTGATCGGACAGATAAGGAGACTGAGGGTCAGGGAGGCTCCATGACTTGCTGGGCCTGCACAGTGTGCAAGAGGAGGCAGTGGGAACCCAACCCCAAAGCTCAGGACTCTCCTCTGCCGCAGGAGACCGATGGACGCTGCACGGAACCGAGCGCGTGCCTGACCTCAATCCTGTCCCGGTAAGTGCGTATTTCACAAATAAACCAAGGAATAGCACTTGATGCTTTTGCTTTTGGTTAATCCACATCTGAGGATATTTTCCCATTAACTTTTTTAGATAGAGTAGAAGGGGAGAAGGGGGGAGAGAGAAACATTGGGGTGAGAGAGCCACACCACCTGGATGTCCCCCGCACGACCCCGACTCAGGCTGGGATGGAACGTTCAGCCTCGGTACGTGCCCTTGACCGGGAATCGAACCCATGACCTTCAGTCTGCGGGCCAGTGCTCTAACCACTGAGAAAACCGGCCAGGGCACATTGGATGCTTTTATCTCAAGACACTTTCCTACTAACCCAAGCCCACAGGAAATGTATCCTTCAATTCCCATTTTACAGGTGAGGAAACTCAGTTCTGTGGAAACTAAGTAGCAAGCTCACCAAATAAGCTAGTGGCAGAGTCAGGCCTACATTCCTAACTCCTAACCCAGTGTTTTCTTGCGTTTTGATTTTTTCCTTTAATTATACTACTGTCATGTATCTTTTTATGAAGGGCGTGAGGTCTGGCGAGAACCGCTCCCCAACAGGGAGACTGTGAGATTTGGGGCCGGATTTGAGGGAAAGGTGGCCAGGAAGGGGGCATCCATGGAGATAAGATAGGAAAAAAAGATTTAGGGACAAAAGGCAGGTGGTTTGGGGCAAGTCTTTTAACTTCTCAAGGTTCAGGCTTCTCTGTAAAATGCAGGGTAATGACTACCGGCCCCTTCTAGCTTCTGCAGCCTCCCCACACCCACCCAGGGCTCTGCTCTTGTAGGAAGTGTGCACGGGAAACTTCCAGTGGGGTGCCTGGTGCACGGCAGGTCCTCTGTGAGTAGGGCCACTATCACTATGGAGGAAGGGGTGTGGTGCCACCGCTTAGTTGCCTCCCAAACTGGGGAGCTGTTGACCACTTTGGGGGAAGAGGACACACTTCAGAGAAACCTGATCCTCTGGCTCTAATACACCCGAGGACACAAATGATTGCTTTTTGTCCCTTCAGCCTCGGGCTCTGCCCAACAATTAAACAGCAGGTCACCCCTTTTGTTCCTTGATCATTTGTTTTCTATCTTATCTCCATGGATGGCCCCTTCCTGGCCACCTTTCCCTCAAATCCAGCCCAGAATCTCACATAGTCTCCCTGCTGGGGAGTGGTTCTCCAGGCCTCCCGCCCTTCATAAAAGATTGAATCCACAAACAGAAGGAGCAAGCAGAACAGAAACAAACTCACAGATACAGAGAATTTTTTGTTGCTTCTAGATGGGTGGGGGCTAGGGGATGGGTGAAAAAGATGAAGGAACTAGGAAGTACAAATTGGTTGTTAAACTGATGAACCTCAAAGGGAAGGGGGGAGGGAGGGCGGGATGAGATAAACCAAAGAACTCCTGTGCATCTATGCATAACCAATGGACACTGACAATAGTGTGGGGAAGGCGGGGGGTGGGGGGGGTGGGGAATGGGGAGAAAGGGGTCAATGGGAAAAAAGGGAGAAATATCTGTAATACATTCAACAATAAAGATGAGTTAAAAAAAATAAAAAAGGATACATGACAGTAGTATAATTAAAGGGAAAAAAATCAAAAAGAAAGAAAACACTGGGTTAGGAGTTAGGAATGTAGGCCTGACTCTGCCACTAGCTTATTTGGTGAGCTTGCTACTTAGTTTCCACAGAACTTAGTTTTCCTCACCTGTAAAATTGACCAACATTGATCCAGGCATTTAATGGTCGTGGTGTTCTGGGCCCCCTGATCCAGGACCTTCTCAGCAGCGCCCACCCAGACTCTGGGCCAGCAGAAAACTGGGAGCAGGGTTTCTGCTGGCCCCTGCACCCACCCCTTGCGGTGCCCCCTCGTTGATGGGGCCAGGCATTTGCAAACAGCTTAGGCACACACACAATCAATATCATAAAGCATAAATCTGCAGCAATTGACTCCGGGCTGTCCCGTCACTAAGTGACAGTGAAAAATGGTTAGCACTTGAATACGTTGCATTTTTATCTTTGATCTTTCTACAGGAGCCGTGTCAATAGCAGATCACTAAATAATCTCTAGGTAGCAGGAAGAGGCAAGAACATTTTTTTTCTCTTCGCGGAAGATGGATGTAGCCTTTTCAAAGGCCTTAAATACTGAGGCAAGGAATTAGTTCTCTAAATGCCCTACAGTGACTGGCTGCCTTGTCAGTCCTCCGAGGACAGTTTGAATACATCACTCCATTCTTCCATCAGGGTTCCTTAAATAACAGTGTTTGGCTCTGAGTCCCTGTCTAAGCCCTAATGAGCCCATCAATCAAAACGTGCTGCATCTTCTTCTTCAGGCCAGGCTCAGTGAGCCAGATGGGGAAATCGAGGCAGGGGAAAGTTTAGAGTCTTGTCTGATGAAAGTCCCATAGGAACTCAGTTTAGATTCAATCCTATGGTCCATGCGAAGAGGACGGGGCCAGTTCCACTTGGGACTGAGGATGGAAGGTACATATGTGAGCAATCAGATGGCTGGGTAGCACCCTCAGATGCTTGCTGGGCCCCATTAGGTGTAAGGCACCGATGGACATTAGAAATGCTGAGAAATCAGCTCACTCCTTTAAGCTTAAAGGTGTCAGGGTGGAAGGATGTTTGCTTAGCAATCTCAACAACCACACAGAGTGGGAGCGACCAGGCATCACACTGAGTTCTACATGTGCCCTCTCAGCTGGCCGGGCTTCAGAGTAACCCACAAACCCCAGTTTACCAACGAGGCAACTTTGCCAGTGATGGGGAGCCAGAGCGGGGCAGCGGATCTGGGCTGGTGTCCCAGGCTCTGCGTGGATTTGGGCAAGCTACGACCCTCTTTGGCAGACTCAGTGACCCCTGAAAACCCCCAGCCTTTATCATTGTTGGCTCTGTGAATATTCAGATAAATGGACAGACTGTATCCCCCTTGGCATTCCCCGAGTGCCTGCTGGGTTGGTCATGTGACACTGGTTTGCAGACCTGCCCTTGAACAATGCGTCTTCTGTTCTCCGAACGGAGAGGCTAGAGACTCCCAATCCCTCCCATAAAGTCACTGCAAAAGATAATCAAATATTTATCAGCTCTAGTGTGCCTGGCATGGTCAGAGCTTGATATAGAACATTAAAGAAGAGGAAAACAAAGTTTCTGACTTGAAAGACTTTGCAATTATGTTAAAGAGAGGAGACCGGTGCCCAATAAAACAATCCTCTACTATCAAGCATGGGAACAGGGCTGGGAGACTTTTGGGAAGTAGAGCAAACACTGGAGGTGGAACACAACGCCCTTGGGTTTCAAGCCTATACTTTTATAGGCACAAGACATCTCTGGAAATATAAATAAGAAATTAATAACATTGGTTGATTCCAGAGGGAACAAACTGGGGGAAAATAGACTTTTCAATGAATCCCTTCAAATTCTGAGCCATGTAACAGCATCTATTAAAAAATAAAAGAAGCCCTGGCTGGTTTGGCTCCGCAGTGAGAGTGTCAGCCCGCAGACCAAAGAGTCACAGGTTCGATTCCAGTCAAGGGCAATTACCTTGGTTGCAGTTCGGTTCCTGGCCCTGTTTGAGTCATGCAGGAGGCAACCAATTAATGTGTCTCTCTCACATCAATGTTTCTCTCTCTCTTTCTCTCCCTCCCTCCCACTCTCTCAAAAACATCCTTGGGTGAGGATTAACAACCACAAAAATACCTTGAAGTAGACAGCTATCACTCAATGTGGATGAGCCTAAAAAGTGACTATTACTGAGAGTCACGGTTCCACTTAAGATGTTTCAGTGAATTTCCACGTCCTGTGGGAAAATGCCTAGACTCCCCCGAGGCCCTGAAGATGCACCTTATCCCTCCTCTGATTCCACTTGGCTTCCCTACAGCAGCCAGTCTTACTCTCTCTGGGTTTTTACACAAGCTATTCTTCCCACTCAGAATATTCTCTTCCCAAATGTTTGTGTAGGAAGCCCGCACTCATCGTTCAGATCTCCAATGAGTTATGATCCACACCGTTAGCTGCCCCGCATCCTGTTGACTACAGCGCTCTCCTCCTGTCCACTCTGCAGGTCGCTGTCCGTGGTGCTGAGAAAACAATGGCGAATGGGGTAGCTGTCCTCATGCAACTTAGGTGCCACAGTGGTAGAAACAGAATGCACACAAGGAAGTAAATGAATACAGGCTATTTATTAACAGTGCTCCTTTAACTCTGATGCTGTCACTTGGATTATAAGTTACAAAGTCACTCTAGCTATGAGGAAAATAAAACAAACCAAAAAAAAAGGAGTGTATTGTCACTGCCTTGTGGGGCGATGTTTTTCATGACCCTTGTTGAATGTGTGTGAAAAACAATCAGAAACAGAAAAACAAAGTAAGAAGAGGGCTTGCTTTAAAACCCACTAAAAACAAAGAGGCTTCTAAAAGCAGGATCTTGACCCTCTTGAGAATTACTTCTGCTCTTTGTAGCTTTTCATAGATGATATCTTGTATCTTTAATCTTTCAGCAGTCACAGAAATACTGGACTTCAGTGACATAAAATCTTGATCCAAGCAAAGTGAAAGTGATATTTTCCATCTTGGAGATCAGGGTGCTTTGCAAACACATTTTATATGTATGCCTTTCTAATCAACCTATTGCTTAGACCAGACACAGGAGAAAGTTAGGGAGCTAAGAGTGTGCTCCTCTCGGGCTCTGTTCCTTCCCCACAAAGTGTCCTAGAGTGGAAGCAGTTTATTTATGAAGATGCTATCATTTTAAAATATTGACACTGCAACCCTGGCCGAGGGTCATGGGTTCTATTCCCAGTCAAGGACATGTGCCTGGGTTGCAGTTCAATCCCCAGCCCTGGTCGGAGTCATGTAGGAGGCAAACCAATTCTCTCTCTCTCTCTCTCCCATTCCTCTTTTCCTCCCTCCCTTCCACTCTAAAAATCCTCAGGTGAAGATTTACAAACAAAAATAAATAGAAATTGACGTCGCAGACCTGGAAAAATGTCTTTTTACAGCCATTTGTTATTCCCTGTACTCTTGTTGATTGCTGCTTTCTGAATCCTGATCTGGTTACTTTGTTTGAATTTTGGGGGTGTTTTCTTACCAGGATGGGAGCCATGCATTTTAGAGGGGACAGTGGTAACTGGAAGAGATTTTAGTTGAAGGTCTTAATCAGGGTTAGAATCCAGTCCTCCGGGCATGTTATTATTATCAATTATGGTTCTTAAGGAGTATGTGCTTTCTTTGTAAACACATGTGGGATGTCAGAGAACATTCTAGAACAGGCGTTCCTCCTCCTCTCTGTGCCCAGACCTAAAACTGCTGAGCTGTATTTGAGAAGTGAGCTCAGAGGTAGCTTTCGGGACCAGATTTTGTTGTAAGTTCTTGTCCTAACCACCCCCATCCATACCACCACTACCTGCAGGGAATATAGGTAGAGTTTGTATCAACCTGAGTTTTGCTAATTAATATCTCTAAAGATTTCATTTGTATTACCTGAGTGGTTATATGTAGTTTTATTTTGGGGGTTTTGCCTTATTTATTTGTTCATTGCTCTTCATAATTATTCACTGAACATGGTATGTAATGTAGAGGTGTTTGAAAGTTGGGGGCAAAAAAAAACCTTTTCTAAGAAGACAACTACACAGGTCAATATAAATGAGAGAAAAGTAGAGCTGTTTTGGTTAAAGAGGATCTGAGGATATACTTTCTGACCACCCTTTTTTACCTCTGCCCTGAGACAGAACCTTCCTAATACTTCTGCGGAATGTTGATGTCTTAGGGAACCCACAGAGGCATAGCACAGCCTTGTGGTCGGGAGACTTGGTTCTTTCCTAGCTCTGCCCCTCCCTGCTGGACCTTGAGGGAGTCATTCTATCCCAGTGGGCCCACTCTCCGTTTTTTTTGTTTTGTTTTTTTATCCTCATCCGAGGACATTTTTCCATTTTTTATTCAGGTGGAGCAGGAGGGAGAGAGAGAGAGAAACATCGACGTGAAAGGGACACATTGAGTGGCCACCACCCACACGACCCAGCCAGGGCTGGGGACATACTGCAGCCGAGGTACATGTTCTTAGTGGGAACCGAACCCAGGTCTCTTGTGAACCGAAGGCCAATGCTCTAACCGCTGAGCCAAACCGGCCAGGGCGGGCCCACTCTGTATCTATACAATGACTCTTTCAAAGATTCCATGACTATAAACTTTAGATTGCAAAATGTGATGATTCTCAAATTCTGTAACTTAAGATTCCCCGAGAGTGATTGTCTACTAAAACAATTATTTTATAGTAATGTCTATATATTTTTTGAGAGAAAACAGGTTCAGAGAGTTAGCTTTTTAAAGAAAGAGTGGTTAAAGAATGTCTCCACGGAGAAAAGGCTTGAGTTATACAAAGATCTGTGGGATCATTCTCAGGAGAGGAATCAGCATATGCAAAGGCCCTGTGGTGGGGAATGAGCTTGGCGTAGTGAAGGAACAACAAGCAGGCCAGCGGGGCTGGAAGGCAGGTAGCACAGGAAGAGTGGGAAGAGGTGGGGTGCAGAGGAACATTGCCATCCTCCTGTGCAGAGCACTGAGTTTGGGTTTTATTCTAAGTGCGATGAGAAGTCACAGAAGAGTTTTAAGCAGAGGATGACATGCTCTGATCTACCATTTTAAAAGATGCTCTTGGCTTCTGTGAGAAGAATGAACTGTAAGGACACAAACATGGGAAGCAGAGACCAGAGAGAGCCAAAGCAGTATTCCAGATGAGAGCTGACCGTGACACAGACCAGGGAGATGACAGAGTGGATGGTGAGTGGGCGTCGGATTCCAAATACATTTTGATGGTGGAACACTCAGGACTCGGTGAGTGATTGGAGGACATGCCACACATACCAAGTGACTGTGAACGTGGAAAATGAAGAGCAAATTCTCATATGAGCCTTAAAGGTCATGAGCATGATATTCAGAATTCTAGATGTTGGTCTGCAGTTGGGCTGCTTCTCACGTGGGCTGTAGGGCAAAGAGTAGCAGGTGTGTGTTTATCTAACACTTGTTTGAGGTTCTTCTGAGCCACGTGGATGGGTCAGCTAGCACAGATGGGAACATATGTTAATAGGACATACAGATAGAACACACAGCCCAAGTGCGTTTGTGACCAGGTTCCCCTCCCATGCACTCCTGTTTTCTAAGTTGTCTTTAACAGACAATTATAACTCATAATCAGAAAAAGAGACCCTTTATGAAAAATCAATCAGTCAATCTGACGCAGCCCTGTCACAGAGAGGCGAGGTTTGGTGGGCTCGGAGCGACGGCCACCTTCGCTGTCTTCTTCATTCCCAGTTCTCAGCTCGGAACTACAGCTTTTGATGACTTACTGGTGGACGGACCCACGCCCCACCCAGGCTGCCCACTCGCCCTCCCTTGAAGCTCTCACCTGTGTGGGCATCATGGGCCCTGGGCGCGGCTGACAGGGTCCTGCTGGCCCCGCGCTGGGCCGCCGGGAGATGGGGACACCCTGCCCTGGCCCGTAACGTCCTCGGTCTAACGGGAGCCCGTTGCTGGGCGCTAAGTTCACTGTTTTCTCAGAACGTCGCGAGGTTTTCCTCCTGACAACTGTACTCATTGCAGTCACGGTGAAAACATGAGAAGGAGCCTCACGGGTCCCATGATGCTAAACGACGGGGAAACATCTGGTTTCTCGTAGCTGTCAACACGGTTATACCCGCAGAGAAGAAATGAGTGGCGAGGCGGGGCCGCTCGATCTGGCTTGGAGGGAGGGCAAAGGCTTGGGGCCCCCTGCCTCCCAGACCTCTCGGGCGGGGCGGGGCGGGGCGGGGCACCTGTGAGGTGCTGGCGACAGTGCAGGAGTCTTTAGCCGAAGACCTGCCAACCCACACACAGTGTTGCGCTGAGCCTCAGGGGGACAGCAAGGCTGGGGACCCAGGGAGGTGGCCCTTCCCCAGCGCGGCTGACGTGAAAGCCCCCACGCGCCCTGGCAGTTCTCTACCTCTCTGGGGTTTACCCGAGAGGACAGCACTGAGCACTGTGTGATGTAGAGAAGGCAAAGTCACGTTTTCTGGAAGTTCCTTGGGATTATTGGTTCCTAAGTGGGAAGAAGGGTTGTCCCTTGGGGAGGCATCAGAGTCTTAGAGCCTTTCAGATCTGGTTTCAACCCCTGCACATATTCTCATGTTACGGCCCCAGGGAGCAGGGAGCAGGGAGCAGGGAGCAGGGAGCAGGGAGCAGGGAGCCCTCTGCCAGCCATGGGCTCCTGTTATTGACAAGGCATCAGTCACTCATTCAGCATATTTACTGAGCACTTACCTCATTTCAGGACTGAGATCCCACGAGCAGGCTGTGAGCCCTGTAGTTTAGACCGTGACCAATACCCAGGTAAATGTGACGACTGAGGTTGGGTGTAACTGCCTCCTTTTCTCTGATATTCCTTCTCAAAAGGCAGCGGTCCCACGGCTGTGCAGGCCTCTCCTCGCGGAACCCTAACAGAGCGTAACGTAGCAGGTACTTGTCTGTCTGCTTCCCAGGGAATTAGGCTCAGTGCGGGTAAATGGCGCACTGAGGTCCCACAGGACTGTCACTCAGGTGACCCTGGGGCCAGGGCACACGTCCGTGGCCTGGCTGAGTCAGGCTGCCTTGATGTGCACTGGGCACTTGTTAGGAAGGATTCATTTTGATAAGCGCTGAGGTGATTCATTTACACATGAAACCGTGAGAGGCACTGAGCCAGGGAACTCACACAAAAATACTCACTCCCAAACAGAGCACACTTTGGACACAAAAAAACATACATTGCATTGCCCCCTTCTATCCTCAACAGCTTCTCAAATGCTGTGATACAGCCTTTAAAGAGATGCCCCCAACCAGCGTGAGAGGACATGGAAGCCAGGTGGTGACACGGCCGGCCGGCCGGCCTGTGTGGACCTGACGTTTCCTCCTGAGCTATTCGGGACGAATCGGATTTGGGGGGAGTGTGCAGGTGGAAGGGGGGCAAGTTTGTTTACCAAGCCGGGTGCCTAAGGCTGAGTGCCCCAGTCCCATGAAGGAGGGCTAGAGACCCGGGGCCTTGTTGTAAGGAAATAATTGGCACCGGTTCTAACATAATCGGTAAGACTTTACTTCTCCCTTTCTTCCTTCTCAGATGAGCTAATGGAGCCTGCTGCCCTTTGTGTGGGTCTAACTCAAAGCTCAACTTTAGGGTTCGAAGACTCTAATAATAAACCCAGAAACCTTTGGCCTGCTCACCGGTCTCTAAACCCTCTAACCTTCCAGGAGTTGGGGTTACTGCTAACCCACACCGCAGCACCTTTGTGCAAGGTAGAAAAAGGTGCGCCTCCAGGGAGATGAGGCTGCAACCACGTTGACTTGGTGAACAGACCACAGGCTAGATTTCAGCTCCACTTGGCCCCTTGGCCTGGCGCCCTCCTGCAGCAACCACCCTGCACGACCGACCGCGGCAGGAACTGATCAGTTAAGATCAGTTACGAAGTTGGATTGTCAGCTCCACCAGGGCAGAAACTCAGCTCTCTTGTTCTCTACTGTATCCAAGCATCTAGCTCAGTGCCCAACTCAAAGTTGGTGTTTAACTAAATGTATGTTGGACAGATGGATGAATACATGGAGCTGAGGAGTCACCAAACTCAGATGTGCAAAGTCAATGGCCTTGAATAGCATGGGCCAGGGGATGCTCGTGAAATTACCTTTGTCACCTGCAACTTTCCATGACCTTGAAGGCATGACCACTACATGAGAAGCCTCTGTTGCTCTTACACACACACACACACACACACACACACACACACACACGTGCACGCACAAACTATCCCTTTCATCCTCCCAATATCATAGATCCTAGTTAAATCAATATTTAGTGTTTCGTGTCCTCTGATGTATGTAAATATTATTTTCTACAACCACCAATGTACTACGATGACATTTTTGTACAATGTTATGTTTCTCAGAGTTAGCAATTTTTTTGGTTGCTTAGTTTTCTAACTATAATTTATCTCTTAACTCTCCATCATAACTATAAAGTTCTTGTTATTATATTGAAAACCTCAGCGAACCTATTAGCTTTGTGTTTAGCTCTGAGTCCTACATCCTGGACCCAGTTGAGGCAGACTGCTGTGCAGAGCCTGATACACACCTGTGGACCAAGGCACACCTGTGGACCGAGGCACACCTATGGACCAAGGCACACCTGTGGACCAAGGCACACCTGTGGACTGCATCTTCTGGCATAACCTTTGCCTCTCTCCTGCGCTGCATCCGCTGTTTTATGGATTCTCTGTTTTCCGCTTTCTTGGTTTACTTTCTCATTATGATGAAGCACATCCTTCAGTAGCTTCTTGAGAGAGGTGCATGGGAGGAAAATTTGGTGAGAACCAGCATGCATGCCTGAAATGTATTAGTCCACACCTATACTTGATTGATAAAATTATCAGTACATTCTTGGTTGGAAATTATCTACCTAGGGATTAGGAAGGTTCTGCACCCTCTCTTCCAATGTCCTGTGTTGATGCTAAAAAGTTCAGCGCCTGATCCCTGGTCCTTTGTCTACGACGGTCTCTCTTTGGCTGCTTTGCTAGGCTTCCAAGCTGGGCACTCTGAAGGCTCTTTAAATCTCAAAACATGTGCCCTACAGTTTGGGGAAATTGCCATATATTATTTCTTTGATGATTTCTTCCCCTCTCTTCTCTCTGCTCTTTTTACCTGCAGCTCCTATTTTTTATATTGCTATTCCTGGATGTGACAGAATACTGTCCCCCAAAGATATCTGCACCCTAATCCCCGGAATCTGCGAGTGTGTTACCTGACGTGGCAAACGGACATTGCAGATGTGACTACGTAGAAGGTCGTGAGACAGGGAGAACAGCCTGGATGACCGAGGTGGGTCCAACGTCGTCACGAAGAAGGAGGCGGGA
The DNA here is from genome assembly GCF_014108415.1 of Molossus molossus. Taxonomy (NCBI): domain Eukaryota; kingdom Metazoa; phylum Chordata; class Mammalia; order Chiroptera; family Molossidae; genus Molossus; species Molossus molossus. The sequence goes on from NW_023425349.1 coordinate 3,891,583, forward strand.
AGGTCAGAGGCAGGAAAGGGAGATGTGACAAGGCCAGCAGAAGTCACAGTGATGCGCTGTGTAGACGGGGGAGGGGCCACAGGCCAAGGAAGGCAGATGGCCTCTGCGAGCTGGAAGAGACCAGCTCCTGGGTTCTCGCCTCGAGTCTGCAAAAGGAGCTCAGCCCGGCTGAGCCAGGATTTCAGCTCAGTGAGCCCCGCGTCCGCTTCACGACTCCAGAACTGTGGGAGAAGAAGCGTGTGTTGTTCAAGTCACGAAGTTTGTGGTCATTTGTGATGGCAGCCATAGGACCCCCATACAGGGCCGAAGGAGTACCTGCCACGAGCCTGGGCTCCGCCCACCAGTGCTGGTTAACTTTGCTGCAACTCCCCTGAGCCCTCAGATCAGGAGGGCCCCGTACTGCAAATGCTCCCTCACTGCATTCGTCTGAAGTCTGGTTAAAGAATGACGCTGGGATTGAGTCTTCCCGGAGAGTCTCTCTAACCGCTAGGCCACGAGGGCTCAGGCGGCGGGTCTGTTCATTGTCGTCACCGCTTTTGTCCCACATGTATTTATTAATGAATGTGTGCTGCGCCAATGACTGAATGAGTCACGTTATCTCCAGTGGTCCTCACAGCAACCCCTTGAAATGGGGACCATTATCCACGTCACAGGTGAGGATACGGGGACACAAACGAGGAGGCTGCATCGACTTTTCCAAGGATGCCCGCGGATTAGAGGAACAGGGTCAGGATCTGAACCTGGTACAGTCTGTCCGAGCCTTAAAGCCCAGGAGCTGAACCACCAAAATGAAGATGTCCCTCCAGACTCTCTGCCCCCGTCCCCACCTCTCACTGACTCCGGCCCTGGGCCTGACACCCAGGAGGAGGGCGCACCTTAATTAGGCCACCTGCCGCTGTTAAGGGAGCTGCCGAGTCCCCCACGGAGGCGGAGGTTTCAATGACAAATCCCACACTAAGGGGGGGGGTGGCAAGGAGCTACAGGATTTGTTGCTCTGGGATCCTCGGAAATGGGCGATGCTCTTGAATCGCGGTGTCATCATCGTTGTTATTGTTTTTATCTAATCTCTTCTGGGGAGCCACCATTTTGAAATTGGGCAAAAATACAGCCTAATATATTTAAACATATATTTTTATTTTTATGGAATTTAAAAATAAACGCATTGATGTACACTTTCCCAGTGCCTGCCTGCTGAAATCCTAATGCAATACAACATGACTCAGAGCTAAATTTACAGAGAGAAGCACATATGTTTAAAGCAGGCACCAACTTTCAATCTGAGGAGAAACAGAGTCAAAAGTATTTTTTTTTAGCGTTGAAGGGACTGAGTGCAGAGTGAATTCTCTCCAAGCCATCTGGGAAGTCTGGTGTTTTTCAATGCCTTCGCAACTCTAATTTTAAGCCGTTATTTGGCCTTTAAATAACAATATCTTTTCTTTCCATTGGAATTTGCACCAGATCCCGCGTTTATTGCGCCATCAACTCCAAAAAGAAACCTAGCTTTGAGAGCAAAAAGAGCAAAAGTTATTGAACGCATTACTCTGCAGATCGGCTCAGGGAGGAAAACAGCAGTCTGATATTTTGCAAATGAAGTTTGCCGTGTTCTGGGAAGGCAGACGGCACTCACCACCGACAGGCTGGTTTCGCCTGGGGTGGGGGGAGTTTCACTAACGCCCCTCAACAGCATGTGGCTTGAGGGGGAAGACTCGGGGTGCACTGGAAACGACCTTCACACTCTTCCACGGGGCTCTCACTCATCATGGCCTTGGTTTTTACCTAGAAGAAAGACAGTGCGATTGGATTATCAGATCTTAGCCCTGAATGGATTCTGGTCTAAGCTTCCGACCAATGCTGGAGTCCCCTGAGTAGATCCCAGATAAATGTTCATTCACTTTCTACTAGAATCCCTTTAGTCATGGAACTCACTGCCTTTCCAGCTGTAGAAAGTCCTTTGCAATATTAGCTTGCAAGCCACCTCCCTACAGCTTCCCTACAGCTGGTCTTCGTTATTGCCATCGGATAACACAGAAGGAGCCTTCCCGGTGGTTGACATGAAGGGGAGGTGAAGATCACCGTCACGACCTTTCTTGGCTCTCAACGTCTCTGTTCCAAGCTAAGCACGCCCAGCTCCTCACAGGACAGGAGATGACATCATGACCAGCTGCTCTCCGTAACAAAGATGATCACTTTCTGGGAATCTGTTTGTGGTGAACAGGACGAAGGGGCAAGGACATGTCTTGAACTTCGGTGAAGCCAGATCTGTTTGAATCCCAAACCTTCTATTCCTTCCACAACCTCTACGTATGTTCTCTCCAAGGGTAGAGACTTGGCTGGAAACCAGATTCGGACGGGGACAGAGGTTCTTAAAGGGAAAGGCCTGAAGATCACAGCATCCGGTCAAGGGGCCCCTGAGACCTGCTCCTACCAGCTCTCTCTTCTACCACAGGAAAAACCCACGCCAATAAACTTGTCAAAACTGCCACGCGATGACTCCAACCAAGACCTGATGGCGTGTGTCTGTGCTCCGTCAGTGTGTGACCCGCAGCTGATGTTCACGTGAGGGGTCCTATGTGAGCTCGCCTCCCGTGATCCCTTCTCAGGAGTGCTCCTCCCGCCCTGCTCCAGCCCGGGCTTCACACGGGTTTCCACCCGAGATGTCCTTTTCAGACCCCTAGTGGAATGGCCACTTCCCCATCACTGTCCACTCTCGCTGCTTCATTTCCCTTCCTGACACCTCTCACTACGTGGCATATGATAGATAGAGCTGTTGTTGTTGTTTTCCTTTATTGACTTTAGAGAGAGAAGAAGGGAGAGAGAGGGAGAGAGAGAGAAACATCGATGAGAGAGAACATCAATTGGCCTCCACTGGGGATCAGGCCCACAACCTGGGCATGTGCCCTGACCGGGAATCAAACTGGCGACCTCTGGGTGCATGGGTCGATGATCAACCACTGAGCCACACCAGCCGGGCATAGCTATTCTTTTTTATCATCGGCTTCCCCTCATTAGAATGTGGGCTCCATAAGGCAGGGGCCGTAATGATGAACCCTACTGAATACTGTGGACATGTAATATTCAATTAATATTTATTGCACGACTGTTTGAGGATCAATCTGTGACTATCAGTCCCAGAGTGTCCTACAGTCAGGCTTCAGAATGAGCAGATTAGCTCCAATGCCATGTCCTCCATGAGCCCTTTTCACTCCCAGACGAAGTGACTCTTCCTTCTATAAGTTCACTTCAAACTCAGTGGTGGCCATTGATACGGCCTTAACCTTCTAGCAGTGTGAGTTTTAACCGACCTTCATTCATGTCTGTCCTGTTGGGAGCAGTTCCTGGAGAGCAGTCACTGAGCCGGGTGCCAGCAGGTGCTCAGCATACCCAGGGTATAAAAAGGAACGGCGCCCCCTGCTCCCTGTGTCCTCTTTAATGGAAAGATTGCAGGGATATTCTGGTTGTGGTAGCTATCCATGCTGAAAACCTGTCATGCCCAGTACAGTCTGGGTGCTGATTAACAACCAGGCAAGGTGCAGTGTGGTGACGGTCTCCAAGGTGCTTTACTGTCCGCTCATTACATTCACTGTGACGTCAGGCATCATTTAGAATCCATTGCAAAGTCCTTTAACAACTTCACAACAAGAAGACTTACAACTGAACTTAAAAGTGGACAAGGATTTGAGTAGACATTTCTCTGCAGAAGACCTACAAATGGCCAGTGAGCACATGCAAAGGTGCTCCATGTCACTGGTCATCAGGACGGGCAAGTCAAAATCACCGCGAGGCCCCACTTTGCACCAGCAGGATGGCCGGAATCAAAAAAGGAAGACAATAAGAAATGTTGACAAGGAGGTGCAGAAATGATAATCCCCATCCATCGCTGGTGGGGGTCCAATGACACAGCCACCGTGGAACACATGGGCCATTCCTCAAACACTTAAGCAGAGTCATCAAATGCCCCCGCAGTTCCACTCATGGATAAACACCCAAGAGAATTGAAAACAGATGTCCACACAGTAACTTTGCATATATGTTCATGGCAGCATTATTGATAATGGCCCAAAACGTGGAAACAACCCAAATGTCCACCAACTGTTGAAGGGTAAACACAACGCGGCATATCCATTCTTTTTGGGCACACGACACGGATGAACCTTAAAAACATTATGAGAAGTGACAGCCAGACACAAAAGACCATGTGTCATATGATTCCATTTCTATGAAATTTGCAGAATAGGCAAACCCACAGAGACAGAAAGAAATTGGTGGTTTCCAGGGGCTGGGCAATGCAACATGTTCTGGAATTAGCAGCGGTGATTGCCAGCCCTATGAATATACTAGCACATCCTAACCAAATGTACTAAAACTGTATATTCACTACATATATACACTAAGGTATGTGAAATGCATGCCGAACAAGCTATTTTTTTTTTTCCACATCTTTATTGTTGGATGTAAAATGTATTACAGATGTTCCACATTTTTCCCCCATTGACCCCCTCCTCCCCCCTCCCACCCCCCTCCCACCTTTTCCCAAACTATTGTCTGTGTCCATTGGTTATGCATATAAGTTCTTTGGTTTATTTCTTCCCACCCCCCCAATCCCTTTCCCTTTGAGGTTTGTCAGTCTAGCAATGAATTTGTGCTTCTTAATCCCTTCACCTTTTTCATCCATTCCCCCAACCCCTTTCCCAACTGGCAACCAACAAAATGTTCTCTGTATCTATGAAAATGTTCCTGTTCTTCCTGTTCATTTTGTTTGTAGATTCCATTGTTGATAGATATGTATTCATTGCCATTTTGTTTGTTCATACATTTTATCTTTTTCTTTAAAAAGACCCTTCATCATTTCATATAATAACGGTTTGGTAGTGATTAACTCCTTTAACTTTTTCTTGTCTAGGAAAGTTTTTATATGTCCATCGATTCTAAATGACAGCTTTGCAGGATAGAGTAATTTTGGTTGTAGGTTCTTGGTTTTCATCACTCTGAATATTTCTTGCCACTCCCTTCTGGCCTGCAAAGTTTCTTTTGAGAAATCAGCTGACAGCCTAATGGGAACTCCCTTGTAGGTAACTAGCTGCCTTTCTCTTGCTGCTTTTAGGATTCTCTCTTTGTCTTGAACCTTTTGCATTTTGATGATGATGTGTCTTGGTGTGGGCCTCTTGGGGTTCATCTTGTTTGGGACTCTCTGTGCTTCCTGGACTTGTATGTCTGTTTCCTTCACCAAGTTAGGAAAGTTTTCTGCCATTATTGTTTCAAACAGGTTTTCGATTTCTTGTTCTCTCTCTTCTTCTTCTGGCACCCCCAAGATGTGAATGTTGGCACGCTTGAAGTTGTCCCAGAGGCTCCTTACACTATCCTCATTTTTTTGGATTCTTTTTTCTTTTTGCTGTTCTGGTTGGGCGTTTTTTGCGAACAAGCTATTTTTTAAAAAGTCCTCACCTTTCAGTAATTGAACACTTAATAAAAGTGACAACCCTAGTTAGCCTCTTACGTATTCAAATCCCTTATGGAAACAGGACAAACAAAACAGAAACCCACCAGCTAACCAAGCAGTTGAAAAGAGTCCATTACCATTTTGACAGGCTTCAGCTGTCCCTTCCCTGCACAGATGACACAAGACGTCACCTTTTGGGTGGAGCTACACCAGAAGTCTCTCTCTTGGAGAGATTCTGAAGGGAAAACGAGGTGGTTCTTGGCCATACCATGCCACCAGCTTCCTTTCCAGCAGTGACCGCCCGCCCCAGTGGACAGGGCGCTGCTTCTGTTGGTGCCCAAGGAGCCACCGGGCAGTCACCAGAATCAACAAATTCTTTAAAAATAAAAACAGCCCTGGCCGGTTTGGCTCAGCAGTTGGAGCGTCGGCCTGCAGTCCTGAGAGACCCGGGTTCGGTTCCCGCTAAGGGCATGTACCTCGGTTGCAGTTTGTCCCCGGCCCTGGTTGGTCATGCGGGTGGCAGCCACTCGATGTGTCCCTTTCACGTCGATGCTTCTCTCTCTCTCTGTTCCTCTCTCTCTCCCCCTCCCACTCTACCTGAACAAACAATGGAAAAATGTCCTCGGGTGAGGATAAAAAAATAAAAATTAAAAATAAAAACAAAACAATCCAAGATCTGAGAAACTCAAGGCATGTTGGATACTCATAGGGTATCCTTAAAAAAAAACACACACACACAACTTTTTATTATGGAAACTATTAAAAAGTATGACAAACAGTATAACGAGACCCACACCCTCACCCCCAGTTTCAGCCATTATCAGCCGACAGCCTGTTGATTGTTCCACCTTCCCCCATCTACCTCTGCCCCAAGTTATATTCAAGCACGGCTCGTCGATCGTGTTATTTTACCCACAAATATCTCAATCTAGACCTCTACAAGATGACTTCACAAAACACAAAACATCCAAATTTCTCTTATTGTCTTACACATTTTTGTTGTTGTTGTTCAGACAGAGTGGGAGGGAGAGAGAGGAAGAGAAAAAGAGAGATTAACATCGACGTGAAAGGGACACATTGAGTGGCTGCCACCCGCTCGACCAACCAGGACCGGGGACAAACTGCAAGCGAAGTACATGCCCTTAGCGGGAACCGAACCCGGGTCTCTCTGGACCGCAGGCCGACGCTCTCACCACTGAACCAAACCGGTCAGGGCATGTCTTACACATTTTTAAGCAAACAGTTTGTATGAAGTCCTTTTTTTATTGATACCTGTGTCTCCATGGAAATATAGAAACGTGAATAGCAATTATAACTATGTACAGGAGCAGTTATTGTGCCAGACGGTTTTCTGGGGGCTTTCCACAGATTACCCAAGGTCACCCTGCCTCAGTCACCAGGAGTCAGCAGTTATCACCGCCAGCGCCCCAATACCCAGCTCAGGGGGGCTAAGTGACCAGGCCACGGTGTCACAGACAGGTCCAGCTGGCTGATCCACCCTCTCCTTTGCGGGCCTTTATTTTCGGGCTGTGCCATCCACTGGTATAGCCCCAGCTGCAGGTGGTACTGGGCGCAGTAGCTAACACGAACCGGCCTGCTGTAAGTGTAATTTATACGAAGGATTTCAAAGATTCGGTTAAAGAAGAGAATGTAAACTTATCTCACTAGTCATTTTTATATTGAAATGATCATATTTTTGATATGTTGGGTTAAAGAAAATATTGCTTTCACCTGTTTATCTTTCTCTTTTTTCAGCTGTGATAAAATACATAACAAAATTGACCATCTTGACCATTTCGAAGTGTGTACTTCACTGGTATCAAGTACGTTCAGTGTGGTACAGCCATCACCGCCGTCCATCTCCTGATTTCTTTGCATCTCAGAAAACTCAGCCTCTACCTGTTAGACACTAACTCCCCATTCTGCCCCTCCCCCAGCCCCTGGCACCCACCATTCTACTTTGTCTCTATGAATCTGATTACTCTAGGTTTCTCATTTAAGCAGAACCATACAATATTTGTCCTTCTGTGTGTGGCTTATTTCACTTAGCATAATGTCCTCATGGTTCATCCATGTTGTAGCAGGTGTCAGAATTTCCTTCCTTATTAAGGCTGAATAATATTCCATTGTATGGACGGACCACATTTGGTTATCTACCGTCCACTGATGGACACTTGCGTTGCTTCTACATGTTGCATAATGTGGGTAGTGTTGCTATGAACATGGGTGTCCACGTATCTTTTCAAGACCCTGCTTTGAATTCTCTCGTGTGTTTACTCAGCGTGGAATTGTTAGTAACACAGCAATTCTATTTTTGTGCGTTGGAGGAGCTGCCACACTGCTTTCCACAGTGGCTGCACCATTTCACCTTCCCACCCACAGTGGACAAGAGTTCCGATTTCTGCACATCCTCACCCAAACTTGTCTTTCTCTTTAACAATAGCCATCCTAATAGGTGTGAGGCTCTTCACCCTTTAAAAAAAAAAAGTTTTTTTTTTTTTTTTTTTTTAAGGAGAGAGAAATAGAAACACAGATGTGAGGGAGAAACATGGATCAGCTGCCTCCTGCATGCCCCGCATTGGGGATCAAGCCCGCAACCTGGGCATGTGCCCTGACCAGGGATTGAACTGGGACCCTTCAGTCCATAGGACGACATTCAATCCGCTGAGCCACACCAGCTGAGCTCTTTACCCTTCTAAATGTGACTATTAAGAAATATGTGGCCCTGTCCGGTTTGGCTCAGCGGTTAGAATGTAGACTTGTGAACCAGAGAGGCCCGGGTTCGGTTCCCACTAAGGGCGCGTACCTCGGTTGCAGTTTGCCCCCGGCCCTGGTTGGGGTTGTGTGGGTGGCAACCAGTCGACACGTTTCTCTCACATCGATGTTTGTCTCTCTCTCTTCCCCACTCTCTCCCTCCCACTCTATCTGAGGTTAAATGCAAAAAAAAAAAAAAGTCTGTGGCTCATATTTATGGCTCACACTATATTTCCATTGGACATAGTGCTAACAGAGGCTAGGAAAAAAAAGATAAAACTCAATTTCCCAGCCTCCGTTGCAGCTAGAAGTAGCCACTTTATTCTGGCCAATGAGGTGTGAGCGGAAGATGGCTAGCTACACACAAAAATGGGCAGTCAGGGCGTCCGCAGCTGTACTGTGTAAAGTAGAAAAACTTGGTGGTCAACAACAAGGGATTCAGGAACTTAATCAGATTGTTTGATTTTTGTTGTTGAGTTGTATGAGTTTTTTTTCTATATTTTGGATATTAACCTCTTGTCGGAGCTGTTGTTTGCAAATATCTTTTACCATTTGTTTGGCTGCCTTTTTGGTTTGTTGATGGTTTCTTTTTCTGTGCAGAAACTTTTCTTTTGATGGAGTCTCATTCATTTATTTTTGCTTTTACTTCCCTTGCCTTTGGGGTCAAATTTATAAAATTGCCTCTAAGACCAAGGTCCATAAATTTAGTACGTATGTCATCTCCTATGTAATCTATTGTTTTGGGTCTTATATTTAGGTCTTTGATCCATTTCGAGTTAATTTTTGTAAATGGGGTGAAACATCAGCCTAGTTTAGTTCTTTTGCATGTGGCTCACCATTTACTGAAGAGGCTTTCTTTTCTCCGTTTATGTTTTTGGCTCCTTTGTCAAAAATCATTTGCCCAGCCCTGGCCGGTTTGGCTCAGCGGTTAGAGTGTCGGCCGGCAGACCAGAGAGACCGGGGTTCGGTTCCCGCTAAGGGCACGTAACTTAGTTGCAGTTTGTCCCCAGCCCTGGTTGGGGTTGTGTGGGTGGCAGCCAGTCAATATGTCTCTCTCACATCGATGTTTCTCTCTCTCTTCCTTCCTCCTGCTCTATCTGAAGATAAATGCAAAAATGTCCTCGGGTGAAGATAAAAAAAAAATCATTTGCCCATATACATGTGGGTTTATTTCTGGACTCTTGATTCTGGTCTATTGGTCTGTGTGTCTGTTTTGCTGCCAATGCCATGCTGTTTTTGTTTTTGTTTTTGTTTGTTTGTTTTTTATCCTCACCCGAGGACATTTTTCCATTTTTTTGTTCAGGTAGAGTGGGAGGGAGAGAGAGAAAGAAACATCTATGTGAAAGGGACACATTGAGTGGCTGCCACACGCACGACCAACCAGGGCCGGGGACAAACTGCAACCGAGGTATGTGCCCTTAGCGGGAACCGAACCCAGGTCTCTCTGGACCTCAGGCCAACGCTCTAACCTCTGAGCCAAACTGGCCAGTGCAATGCTGTTTTAATTATTGTTGCTTTGTAGTATGATTTGAAGTCATGGAGGGATATAAAACTGAAATCAATACACAAACAAGACAAACAAACAAAAACTCATCAATACAGGCAACGTTATGATGAGTACCAGAGGGAAGAGGGTACGGGGGTAGTAAAAGTAAAAAGGGGTCAAGCATGTGGTGATGGAAGAAGATTTGACTTTGGGTCGTAAACACAAAATGCAATATACAGATGCTGTGTCATAGAATCGTACACTTGAAACCTGTGTAAGTTTATTAACCAATGTGACAGCCAAAATTTCATAAACAAAAAGAGAGAACTTATGTAAAGCCATCAAATAGAACCTTTGGCAGTCATTAAAATGGTTTTGGGCCCTGGCTGGGTGGCTTAGTTGATTGGAGTGTCTCCCATACATCAAAAGGTGGTAGGTTTGATTCCTGGTCAGGGCACATACCTAGGTTGCAGATTTGATCCCTGGTCAGTGTGTATATGGGGGGGCAAGTGATCAATGTTTCTTTCTCTCTCTCTCTCAAATCAATAGAAATATATCCTCGGGTGAGGATTAAAGAAAATGGTTTTGGAAGACTGTTTTATGTTATGATAGGGGAAGGTATTTAAGCTATATTACAAAAAATGAAGGTCATTAAAACAGCACAATTTTAATTTTATAAAAAAAAAGTGTCCATTTGAATAACCAGAATATTGAGTGGTAGAATTATGCATAATTTAATTTCTTATGGCAGGCTTTTTCTATAGTTTCCAAGACTTCAAAGTAAGAGTGTATTTTGTAGTTGGAAAAATAAAGCAACACGTTTTTATTTTTATTTATTTATTTTAATCCTCACTTGAGGACATTTTCCCATTTTTTTGTTCAGGTAGAGTGGGAGGGAGAGAGAGGAACAGAGAGAGAGAGAGAGAGAGAGAAACATCGATGTGAAAGGAACACATCGAGTGGCTGCCACCCGCACGACCGACCAGGGCCGGGGACAAACAGCAACCGAGGTACGTGCCTTTAGCGGGAACCGAACCCGGGTCTCTCTGGACCGCAGGCCGACGCTCTAACCGCTGAGCCAAACCGGCCTGGGCGAGCAACACGTTTTTAAACATGAGACTCCTGTTGTGGGTGACTAGATGGTTTCTTTGTCAGGAATGTGATGTACCTTCTCTTGTGGCCTCTCCTGAGGAGGGGGTGGGAGCCGGAGGAGGAGGCGGAGCTGGAGGGGCCACTGCTCAACCAGAGGTCCTCAGACAAAGCTCCCCACCCTCACTGGTGCTGGTGTGGCCCAGGCACCTTGGCTTCCCCTGGGAGCTCCAAGCCTGGCATCTGCCCTCTGCTCCCAGGTTCTGGGAGATGGTTCCAGGTTCCATCGCTTCCGGCTGGCAGTCCATTGTCCTCTTGATCAAAACACACCGTCCACAAACACAGCAGTAGAATTAGAAGGTGGTTCCTCCCTCAAATGGGTTGCGGTCAAGGCTGCGCACACAACTCGTGTTTTCTCCCGCTTTGATTTAGCCTAATGTGTTGGTAAAAGGGTCCGTTCCCGAGATGTTTCGTACTTCATTACATATGAACGTAGCAGTAAAGTGGAGGCCCCTAATAACATGCTTGGTGGTTGATTAAGTGAGCCTACAAATGGGCAATTAATCATTTACTAAAATATTTAAAATACCTCCTGGCTTCCTGAGATGGGAAGGAGAGGGCTTGTGAGTGGTCCCGAGGTGGCGATCTCCCTGCCTTTCTGGCCTCTGCCTGGAGGCGTGGCCACTTCTGCCCACTTTGTCCATGGCCAGAGAGTGGACTTCCGGAAACTCGGGTCCAACCACATCACACTCACACGTAAAGCTGTTGCACTTCCTTGCCTGTACCCCCACCACACCTGGATAGCCCTTGTCACTGCGGCAGACTTGACCCAGGCCGCCCCTCTGCCCAGGACGCTGTGGTCACTCTCCCTAGAGACTCCGGTCCTCCTGCACTTGGCGCTCACTGTGCTTCATGCTCCGGCGTGTCTGCCTGCCCGCTGGGCGCGGCCGTCCTGGGAGCAGGAAAGAGCTCTATTTGGAGCCTCACTGACTCCTGTTTTTCCGTGAATGTTGCTGAGGACATGAATGAATTGGGGGACCAAGAATCCTGGGGCAGTGATCAGAGTTCACGGTGAATGATTCTCTTCCCTCCTCCTCGAACTAACAGCTACCTCTCTTTCATCTGCTCCAGGTTATTACCCCTGGGCGGCCCCCCACTTCCTTGCTGTCGGGATGCAAAGCCTGAGATCCAGGATTCACGCATTTGCCCGAGACGCATGAGTCAGGGGCAGAGGCCCCAGTCTGAGCGGGCGTCCTGAACCTTCTTCGTCTTTGGGGTCACTTTGATCATCACTGTCACCATCATGTCAAAACCACGAGAGGCAGGACATAAGAGGGAAACAGGTGCGGGAGAGGGGTCATTCTCATCATTCTCGCTTTAGATTCATTATAATACATCTGATTCTAAGCAATTTGAAAGTGATTGACCCACTGAGTCGTAGACGGGTAAACGCAGAGGAACACAATTCACTTCAGGCCTTTTTGGCGATATGGACTGGGGCTAGACCCGGGCTGGTTTTATCACTGACTCCGCAGCTGTTCAGCAAACTGTCAAGCATAAATAAATATCTATATTTACTAAATGACTGACTCGAATGCTGACCATGTCCCCAGGACTTAATGCTGCCTTGATTTAATCCTCAGAGCAACCCTAGGGTCTGAAGCATTGTGCCACGCTGACTAGGACCGGTGTCTTAGTTACGTACGTGGTAGCTTATCCAAGGCCGAGGGGTTTTAAATCCTTCTGGTGACATGCCAACCAAACTAGAGGCTTCTGCATCTAGTGAATCCTTAATAATTATTAATTGATGAGGGTGCTCTCTCAGCCTGAATGCTTAAACCACGTGCCCTCTGAATATGATGGGAGCTGCAGCAAATTTTAATTAAATACTGACAACTTTAATTCGATTGCTCATCTAATGCTCTTGAGCTGATGGCACCAAGCTAATGGCTTGTTCATTTTGGACGATATTAGCAGCAGGGTGCTGCCTTTTACCCAAACATAAGATCATAATAATTAAAATCTGATATTGTTCGAAATGAACTCCTTGTAAGTAATTTATATCCCGCAAACACACATGGATGCAATATATGTGCCAACGTTCCCAGGAATTTACGGCACCTTAGAGAAACCCTGTCCATTCCGTTCCAAAATGAAAACTTTTCTGTTGACGTGATGAAAGACTCCTTACTAGGTTCAGGGGAAATGTGCATTTCCACGGATCAATTTCTGAGTTTCCCAGAAGAGGGGAGCCACAGAGAAATCCTGAAAACTAATGACTGTGGGAGCAGAGTGTATTTGTACTTTATTGCGCCAATCAGAGTCGAAACCACTGAATCAGAAACTGAGACAAAGGAAAATCTCACTGTGCATGTGTCGGGGGTGGAGGGAGGGGGGAGGGCTGAGCAGGAGGGAGGAGAGATGATATCTGAGTAGACAAAGAGATGAAGTAATTTGGAGAGAGGGTCCAGAAGGCAAATATGATACATTGTGTTAACTCATTGCTTCAGCTCCCACGAGCGCTGAGTGCGCCCAGTCATTGGAGATGCCTGCCCAGAGCATGGCTCTTAACCAGAGGTCCACGTTTGTGCTTTAAGAGGGACTACAAACCCCCCAAAATTGTATGCAAAACCTCATGTTTATAGGTAAATATCGATGTGGGCAGAAATAGACCGGTACATTTTTTTTCCTCTGAGGATAAAGTCTACAGCAGGGGTCACTTTCTCTAAGCCTTCAGGGATCCCCAACAAAGTGAGTAAACACAATGGTAGAGTTTGCCTTCTCTAACCTTCCCCGGGAAAGGATGGACCAGCTGGAGCCAAAACCCAAACAAGCCAATGAGCATAGATATTTCACTTTTGCGAAGGTAAAAACACATTATTTTCTACAAAAACCTTAAACACAGCATGGCGGCCCTGGCTGGTTTGGCTCAGTGGTTAGAGCATCGGCCCCTGGACCGCAGAGTCCTGGGGTCGGTTCCCGCTAAGGACACGTACCTCGGTTGCAGTTTGTCCCCACCCCAGTTGGGGTCGTGTGGGTGGCAACCACTCAATGTGTCTCTTTCACATTGATGTTTCTCTCTTTCTCTCTCTTCCTCCCTCTCTCCCTCCCACTCTATCTGAAGATAAATGCAAAAATGTCCCTGGGTGAGATTAAAAAAAACACAAACAAACAGCATGGCGACCCTGTTAATAATATGGCTTTTCATAAGCTCTCATCATAGGAAAAAAAGTCCTGTAACCAAGGGTAGCGACAGATGTCAACTAGACATTGTGACAACCATTTCCCGATACATGCAAATAGCAAATCATTATGTTGCACACTTGAAACTAATATGATGATTGAGTGTTGATTATACCTCAATAAAAATCATTTAAAAAATTCAAACTGAAGCCCTGGCCAGTTTGGCTCAGCAGTTGAGCCTCGGCCTGCGGACCAGAGAGTCCCGGGTTCGGTTCCTGCTAGGGGGACGTACGACAAAAAAAAAAAAAAAAAAAATTCAAACTGAAAACAAAAACCTTCAATAAACAAAAATCCTACACTCTAAAAAAGGCCACCCAAACAGTGAATGAGAAGACACAGTTCACTGACAAGCTCTTGTACATCTGAGTTGCCGTTTACAGGGTCATATCCTCGAAGATCACTGGAAGTAAGAGACTCACTGCTCATCCCTGCTGACTGCTCCGAGTCCTCAACTGGAGATAGATGCAGGGGTCACAGACCCACGAGGAACTTTCTCAGCATTGTCCCACCCGCCACGATCTTCTGAGTGTTTACTACTTGCCCAGCACTATTTCAAGAGCTGTGCCCGCAAGGTATTATTCCACACTTGTTTGATAAAGATAGGTGTTAATATCAGTCTGATTACAGATGAGGAAACTGAGGCCCGGGAAGGTTCCATCATTTGTTTAGAGTTCACAGCAAGAAGTTTCCTGCTTCTCTACCCCTTTCCCATGAAAAACCAAGCCAAACCTATACATAGCAATACTTCCAAAGGCGAGGTAGAGGTCAGAGAATGAAAGCAACTACATAAACCAAGACAAGAAAATACCTTTCCTTCTCATGGGACCGTGAAGTCATTTGCATAGTGTTGATGAGCTGTTGGTCTCAAGTCTCACGGGGAGCAACATCAGGGCCCCCTTTTTGTCTTCGCTGTTTCAGAACCACAGCCTTTGAATTGAGGCGGTCTGGGGGGTGGGGAGGGGGAGTGAGGCTGGAGAAGAGTCAACTGGACTGTTAAGAAGGTGGGTTTATACTGTATGGGAGAGCATAACTGCCAATGATACATCAGATATGTATGAGCACTCCAATATATAGAGAGTGCTCATACAACTCCACAAAAGGAAGACAAAGAACCCAATTAAAAAATGGGCAGAGGAACTAAATAGATACCTCTCCAAATAGGACATACAAATGGCTAAGAGACATATGAAGAAATGCTCATCATCACTAATCATCAGAGAGATGCAAATTAAAACAACAATGAGGTATCACCTCACACCTGTCAGAATGGCTGCCATCAACAAATCATCAAACAACAAGTGTTGGCGAGGGTGTGGAGAAAAGGGGACTCTAGTGCACTGCTGGTGGGAATCCAGACTGGTGCAGCCACTATGGAAAACAATATGGTGTTACCTCAAAAAATTAAAAATTGAACTTCCATTTGACCCAGTGATCCCACTTCTCGGAATATACCCTAAGAAGCCTGAAACACCAATCAGAAAGAATATATGTACCCCCATGTTTGTAGCAGCACTATTTACAATAGCTAAGATCTGGAAACAGCCAAGTATCCATCAGTAGACGAATGGATAAAAAAGCAGTGGTACATACACACAATGGAGTACTACGCAGCTATAAGAAAGAAAGATCTCTTATCCTTTGAGACAACATGGAGGGACCTGGAAAGTATCATCCTAAGTGAAACAAGCCAAACAGAGAAAGACAAGTATCATATGATCTCCCTTATTTGTGGAATATAATGAACATAACAGTCTGAGGAATGGGGTAGTCCCAGAGACGTGGAAGTGGGGTACAGACTGACAATCCCCAGAAGAGGGGGTGGTGGGGGAGAGATAAACCACAGAACTTATATGCATGTGTGCATGAACAGTGGACATGGACAACAAACTGGGGACAGGGCGGGAGGGGGGAATCAGTGGGGGAAAAAGGAGAAACATCTGTAACAAAAAGTAATTAATAAAAATAAATAAATTAAATAAAAAGAAGGTGGGTTTAAGACAAGCTACACAGTTTCAGGAAGCCTAGTCCACACAGCCTGGCCAACTGAAAATGCCTCTTACCACCTAGTCTCTACTTTCATTTTCCATGTGCCTTTTTGGCCCATGCTCCATGGTCATTTAGAACAATTTATTGTGACATCATTTCCGTTTCATTCTTGCAAGAATAGTACAAATGATTTCTGTATAGCTTTCATCCAGATTCCACAACTGTTTTTTTTTTTTTTTTTTAATGGTATGGATGATTTTTTTTTTGTACGTGCCCCTAGTGGGAACTGAACCTGGGACTCTGGTCCGCAGGCCGATGCTCCAACCGCTGAGCCAAACCGGCCGGGGCTCCACAACTGTCACTATCTTACTGCATTTGCTTTATCTTTCTTGAAATAAACATATTCATACTGTTTTCTTTTTCACGCAGACATGATGATGCTCCTTTATTCCTTCGGGGTATATTTCTCCTAAATGAGGATATCCTCTTCCATAACCACAATACAATGATCAAAATCATGAAATCACCACCGGAAAAAATACCATGAACTAAATACCATCGACAGCCTTATTCAGATTTCACCGATTGTCCGGGTCATGTCAGCAAAAGAAACCCCAGCTCATGCATTGTATTCAGTTGTCCTGTTTCTTTTCTTTTTTCATATGTGATTTTGTTTTTCATTATCTTAAGCCTTATGATCACATAATTTACAATTTTATGTTGATGGTTTATTCTCCTCTACTTTAATCCTTCTAGTGAGCTGGCAAAAGCACCATTACCAATAACACACATATATAGTGATTCTACAGTTGTTTTTGAATAGCCGTTCAAGAAAATCCTGAATTATAACTTGTCTGACTTAAAGAATTCACCAAGTTTGCTACTACATCTTGTCACACTGAATTTTAAAAGCACCTGACCTTATAGATTATCTATAAAATGTGAGAAGTGTTAAATATTCTTTATTTGGTATTATACATAAACCATACTAAAACGCCTTTCGTTTCGTAAAAGGCAACAGTTTAGATACTGTTGGGAATTTAAATTAAACTGGCATAGTTAGGACCAAAAAGATAAAATGGGCATTGCCAGCTCATCTCCAGCCCTTGCCTTGTAACAGGCTCATGAACACAACTTGAAACCCAAGCGAGTCTTGCTGGTCTGAGGGACAGTGAAAGGCTTTCCTCAGCGTTTAAACATATTATTACAACCAGTTATGTAAATCTAAATATAAAATCAGAGATGGAGAGGGCACTCGCCATCTCTGTGAAAAGCTGAACGTTACGAACCAAGTCCAAGCATATTTTTAGAAAGGAAAACAGTGACAGCACTCTCCGAACCGACATCACCATCCAAGTAAGAAAGCTGACCATATTCATCCAACCACAAGCCAATCTTATTTCAACCAGGACTGCCCAGAAGCAATGTTCTATCAGCCATTCATGATCTGAATTCTGGTGTACGAGATCAACTTAAATATGGTACACAGAAAAAAACGTCATGAAACATTTTTAATAAATAAGGCAGTGGCCAACTACCACTCATGGTAGCTGTTTTGAGATAAGCTATCAAGTCTGCCCCCTCTGCACTCTTCTTAATGCTGGCGAAGATCATTTCTGTTCCAGGGATGTACTTCTTGGTATTCTTCAAATACTCCATCAGTGTAGCCTCTCCCCGGGTGATGCCTTTGTTCTTGTTGGCCTCCGCGTAAGAAAATCCAGGGGCTGGCCTGTCTTTTGCCCACATAGACCATGGAGATTTGGCCCAGGCTTGTGCTTGCCCCTTTCCCACACTATGGCACTGGGCACACTTCTGAACAAACATCTTCTTGCCCTCCTCCACTTCACCCATTTCTAGACCGCTCTCGGTCACGCACGACACTGGGACTCCCGCTCTCTCAGTTGTCCTGTTTCTTTGGTCTCTTTTACTCTGGAACCATTCCTCAGTCCTCTTTTGTCTTCATGACACATCTTTTGTGGGAAAGTACGGGTCAGTTATTTGACGGAATGCCATTCCCTTTGAGTTTGTCTGATGTCCTGACCAGGTTCAGGTTTTGGGTTTGGGGCAGGACTGGCACAGAAGTCTGTTACCGTTATCTTCGTGCATCGTTTCAGGAGGTGATGTTGACCTGGATCTCTCGGTTAGGGCGATGTCTGCCAGGTTTCTCCACTGGGAAGTCACCAGTACCTCCCCCTGTCACATTACTGAGCTTAAAAATATATGGTAAAATACATTACATAAAATTTACCATTGTAAACATTTTAAACAATATTTTTCTTTATTGATATTAGAGAGGAAGTGAGAGGGAGAGAGAGATAGAAACAGCGATGAGAGAGAACATCGATCAGCCGCCTCCTGTGCAGCCCCCACTGGTTATTATGCCCAAAATCTGGGCATGTGCCCTGACTGGGAATTGAACCCCGTGACCTCTTGGTACATAGGTTGACACTCAACCACTGAGCCACACCGGCTGGGCCATTTTAACCATTTTTAAGTGTACAATTCTGTAGCATCAAGTACATTCACATTGTTGTGCAACCATCACCACTACCCACAGAACTTTTTCATCTTCTACAGCTTAAACTCTGTCCTCATTAGTCACTAACTCTCCACTTCCCCTCCCCCAGCCCCTGGCAACCACCATTCTACTTTTTATCTCTATGAATTTGCCCACTCTAGGGACCTCATGTAAGTGGAATCATACACTGTTTGTCCTTTTGTGACTGACTTATTTCATTTAACATAATGTCTTCAAGGCTCATCCATGTTGTAGCATGTGTCAGAATTTCCTTCCTTTTTAAGGCTGAAATATTCCTTTGCATGTATACTCCACATGTTGCTCATGTATTCACCTGAGGATGGACACTGGGTTGCTTCTGCCCCTTAGCTATTGTGAACAAAGCTGCTATGAACACGCGTATGCAAATATCTGCTCCGGTCCCTCTTCCTTTGTTTTGGCTCTGTACCCAGAAGTGAAATCGCTAGATCATTATTTTCCCCTCCTTAATTAACAAGTTCCTTGTTGAGTGGTATTCTGAGACTCTATAAATAATCCTGTTACTCCTCACACTTCCACTAGTTTTAGCATCCCTTAATCCTATCTGAATCAATTATTATTCCAATGTTGCCAAATGGTAATTTTCTTTCCATTATTCCTTCTACATTTATTAGTTGGCATTCTACTGGGGGAAATAACTTTCCCGTATCTCCCATTTATTTATGGATATGGACTCATTTTATTCAGTGGGTCAGAATTCTTTACTCTACGGACACTATTGCTCTGAGCAATCCTTTAATAATATAACTGTCAAGAGCGCAAGTTTGGGGAAATGCAGGAACTCTTGGTATTTCCGGTCAGCCTCTAGCCACCCCAGTGTGTAGCCTGACTTCTCGAAATTCAGATCACTCTCCTGCCCTCGTGTCCCTCTAGTCCAAGAGGAAACCCTTTTGGGTAGTCCCCGCACACGCCACCTGGGCAGCGCCGGCCCGCGGAAACTACATTTCCCAGAGGCCTTCGAGCCCCACGTCATCAGCGAGCGCGGCTCGGACTCGCGCAGTCGGCTTCAGAGAGCCCCACACAGCGGCGGCGACGGCAACATGGCGGACGTGCTCAGTGTCGGGGTGAACCTGGAGGCCTTTTCCCAGGCCATTAGTGCCATCCAGGCGCTGCGCTCCAGCGTGAGCAGGGTGTTCGACTGCCTGAAGGATGGCATGCGGAACAAGGAGACGCTGGAGGGCCGGGAGAAGGCCTTCATCGCTCACTTCCAGGACAACTTGCATTCGGTCAACCGGGACCTCAAGTAGGTGCCGGCTGAAGGGGCCGGGTCGGGGACCGGCCGGCGCCCACTCTGCCGACCCCACGCTGGTCGCCCTGTCCAGGGACCGTGCGCCCTGTCCCTTGCTCCTTGCTGTCTTTCCCTCCAGGCCTCCGTCTGCCCCGTAGGGACACCTCATCCCCACCTCTGCGTTTTCGCAGCCCTTCTCCCGGCCTCCTGGTCCTGCCTGCCTCCCGCCGCCCTGGCCCCGTCTGTGGTCGTCCCCGCGGGGAGACCTGGCCTTTCTCCGAACTTCCACGTCTCCTTTCGGCTTGGCAGGTTTCTCACCTGTAGGCTCTCCGGGCCCCACTGGGTCTCATCAAACTGTACTGAGGGAACCAAACGGGGCCCGGTCAGCCCCGCCCCAAACCTAAGCGCACCCGATCTCATTAGCCCTAATTCCTCACGGGAACTTGGCATTTATCAGTTCCACCCTGGCCGACGCCCAAACACGACGGAACAGGCCTTGGTCTATCTCGCTCCCCCTCCACAACCTGGCCTGTTCGGCTCCTTCCTCCAGACGGGACTCAGATCGGCTTAGCAGCGAAATCCCTTAGGCTTAACTGCCCCCCACCCCAATTTATTAATCTGTGGTCCTTTAAGGTTAAGGATTGCACCCTTCTTTCTTCTCTATTATCAGTGGTGTTGTAAGAAGTAAGTGAGAGAATGTTTGAAAATACACGTAGTAGGCCCTCTAATTGGCTAGGTCCTCAAGTTGTAGTCCCTTCCTTAAGAGAGTCAGTCCTCCCAGGGAGGTTAGAATGTCAGGATTTTTTTTTTTTTTAATCTTCACCCCAGGATATTTTTCCATTTTTGTTCAGATAGAGTGGGAAGGAGAGAGAAACATTCCACGTGAGAGGGAAACAGCGAGTGGTTGCCTCCCACACCATCCCAGTCAGGGCTGGGGACCAATGGCAACCGAGGTTCGTGCCCTTGACTGATGGAACCCTCGACTCATTGGTCCGTGGGCCGTCGTGCTAACCACTGAGCCCAACCGGCCAGGGCAGAATGTCAGGATTTTTGCATTTTATTTCTCAGAACTGACCTGAGCAAGGAAAGGCATTTGGTGAGCTAGTTCTCCTTTGAATTCTGGAGTGACTGGATTTCTTTTCCCCCCTTTCTCAACTTGTCTCCTTAGTAACCAGATGGAAGAGGGAGGTAGAATGGAGGAGGAGGTGGTGACCAAATGATGGGTGCCTCTTTTTTACCCCCCCCCTCAAGTAGTTGCCATTCTTTTTTGGGAGAAAGCCAGGAAATCACACCCTGCTTCTCAACTCCCACATCACTTGCTGCTGTTCTCTGGTGTCGCGCCAGTCGATCTCCCCCTGCTTGAAGGGATGCGTTTGGCCTTCTTTCCTCTCCGATTTGCTTCCCTTGGTAACGTTCAGGATGTTACAGCCAGCCCTTCACCATTTTCGGAAGTTTAGGAATGTCTGCATTACCCCATTGCCTTCTTAAATCTTTCTGCAGCCGTGCCAAGAAGAAGGTGACAAGATTCCAAAATGGACATGGCACGAGAAGGAGTTCCTAGAGAATCTGTTGTTGACGGTTTGGGATGGGCCCTCAGACGTGCTCCTGGAATGTACTTTTGCTCTGGGCTCCTTTTCCCAGTTTCTCTAAGAGTTTTCGTGGTAGACCAAAGTGTGTTGGTTTGACACAGGCCCTCAGTAGTGCCTTCCCATTCTATTTATTTATTTTACCTCTTCTTTATTTTGTTACATTTCACCATCTGTGAAGCATTATGCACAAATCTGTCCCTATGTGAATGACAGATAATAACCATTCACTCAGGTACTTGCGGTTCTGCCAAATCTTATGATCTGTATGTGGGTCCGAAAACTGAGTGAGAAGCATTGTTATACCACATTTCAAAATTTCAGAACGTCCCTTTCCCCTGTGCAGAGAATGATGCGAGTTGTTCTATCCCAGGTTTAGGGTTTCTGTTGATTCCCAGTGCTCTTAACTTTTCCCCTCCCCTCCTTTGGAATGGCACAGGAGAGCTCAGCTTTAAAATGAGAAGAGCAGCCCAGCCACTGTGGCTCAGTGGTTGAGTGTCAGCCCATGCACCAAGAGGTCACCGGTTCAATTCCTGGTCAGGGCACGTGCCCAGGTTGTGGGCCAAATCCCTAGTGGGGGCATGCGGGAGGCGGCCAGTCGACGTTCACTCTCATCGATGTTTCTGTCTCCCTCTCCCTTCCTCTCTCCCTCAAATCAATAAAGAAAAAAAATTAAATGAGATGAGCACCCTGTTAGGGGTTTCTTGATTGTCCCTAATTGTTTGCACCTTTCAAAAAAGTTATTTCTTGCCCTGCTGGTTTGGCTCAGCGGTTAGAGCGTCGGCTTGCGGTCCAGAGACACCCGGGTTCGGTTCCCGCTAAGGGCAGTACCTTGGTTGCAGTTTGTCCCTGGCCCTGGTTGGGTCGTGTGGGTGGCAGCCACTCGATGTGTCCCTTTCACGTTGATGTTTCTCTCAAAAGTATTTCTTGCCCTGCCTGGTTTGGCTCAGCGGTTAGAGTGTTGGCCCATAGACCAGAGAGTCCCAGGTTCGGTTTCCACTAAGGGCATGTACCTCAGTTGCAGTTTGTCCTCAGCCCCGGTTGGGGTCGTGTGGGTGGCAGCTACTCAATGTGTCTCTTTCATGTCGATGTTTCTCCCTCTCTCTTCCTTCTTCTCTCTCTCCCATTCTATGTGAAGATACGTGCAAAAATGTCCTCGGGTGAGGATTTAAAAAAAGTATTTTTTTTTTTGAGGGACTTCTGATGGCCAGTTTGAAGAGCAGCCTTTGACCAGTGTGGTGGGCTAAACACTGGAGCTTCAGTGGACTCAGGTTTGCTTTATCTGTTTCCTTTCCAGCGAGCTGGAACGTCTGAGCAATTTGGTGGGCAAGCCATCGGAAAACCATCCTCTCCACAACAGCGGGCTGTTAAGCCTGGATCCTGTGCAGGACAAAACTCCTCTCTACAGTCAACTCCTTCAAGCCTATAAGTGGTCCAACAAGGTAAGGGTGATATGTCAGAAATGGAGGTAATATAGGGAAAGCCAAGTGTTCTTACTTTTCATGGTGTTTTATTATTTTTTTGTTCTTGATTTAGCATGGGATTACAGAATTGGAAGTTTTAGAATATCCCAATGAGCTCTTGCATGCTCCTGTGAAGTCTTTGGGAGCTTATTCATGATGCTCAGGTAATTAAATTAAAAAATTTAAGTCAGGTGTTTTTAACCTGGAGGCTGGCTATATATTTTTTTTTCTTTTAATTGTCACCTGAGGTTTTTTTTGTTTTTGTTTTTGTTTTAAATTGATATGAGAGAGAGAGAGAGAGAGAGAGAAACGTGGATTGGTTGCCTCCCATACCCATCCCGACCAGGGATTGAACCCACAACATAGATTGGTTGCCTCCCGTACCCATCCCGATCAGGGATTGAACCCACAACCTTTTGGTGTACGGGATGACGCTCCAGCCAACTGAGCCACCTGGCCAGGGCTGTAGGAAGCAACTTTTATGAACCCTTTGAAATTAAATAAAAAATGTGATACGGACATTTTTTGGGCCGAGGGAAGACTTCCTCATTTTCATCAGATTCTCAGAGGAGCCCATGACCCCCAGAAGGTCAAGGGCTGGTGGTCGAAACGTTTAGCCATTCATCGTTTGGGCCGCTTGTACCGTCTTTCCCCCATCCTCAGTTGAAGAACATCACTGGAGTACTGTTTGTTCGATTTCTCTCTAATTACTCCCGAATTACTTTAGGCTCCATCTGAAGGTGATTGTTCTGTACGTGCTCCATGGAATTTGCTGTTTATGGTTTCCTTCAGCAGCAGGCCCTTGATAGAGACCCCCTAGGACAGCTGTAAAAGGAAAACTGAACTGTAGTCTGACAATAACAGGAACGATTAGATTCCTAGCCTGGAAACAGTTTGTTTACTGACAGGTTCCTTTTGTTTGGGTGCTGTGGGTTGTTGTGTGTGTGTGTTTTCCCTGCTGATAGAGAACGAGAATATGTTTGGAATATGCTTTCTCACTCGTCTGTGCTGCCTCCCTGGAGAGCGTCGCTCTTACAGTTCTTGGTGGTGAACTGCTCTTCCCCCTCCAGTTACTGTTGTGTTTTTCCTCTTTTCTGGTGGCCTTGTCCTCTCAGGCCTTGGTGACAGATGAGCCTTGACAGTTTTTCTGGTGTGCAGGGTTTTTTCTTTGAATTTCTCTGTGAGGGTATTTAGTATTCTTTGGTTTTAGGTAGAACCTTGGAAACTGAGTCTGAGATTCAGGGAGACTTAAGTGATTGATCGTGGGGTGCTAAAGAAAGAACTTGAACCTCAGATGTATACATTTAGCCTCTGAGGCTTGTCCCCCAAACTCTGGCTGCTGGTGACAGAAACTCAATTTGGATTTGAGGATCAGGGTGCCCAGGTGGTGTGGGGATCTGTCTCTCTCGCCCTCTCTCGGTCTGCTTGCCTGGGTTGGCCTTGTGCTCTCCAAGTGGCAGAAAAGGAAGCTCGGCAGTTGTAGGTTTGCATGGTCCTTAGCCCAGGTGATATGGTGTTCACATCGGACCCTGGAAAAGGTCTGGCCCTGCTTGGTAGGTGGCTCCCAAGACAGTTCATTAAATCCAAGGGGTGGGAGTCTCTGCATGGCCAACACAGATCACTGGATCATAGGAAGCACAGGAAGTGGGGCTCCTTGGAGTTGGAGAGAAGCAGTTCCCAAAAAGAGGGGATGCAGGGCTGACACAAAAATGATGTGTATCTGTTGCAGTTGCCAAGGCCAGACATGAGACTGTCCCAGCCCTTCACAGACAGCACTGCCTCTCAGGCTGTCCTGTTTGTGCTCCTTGTTTTCCCAGGGGCACTCTTAGTCATCTTAACACGAGCTCTCCTGTGAGGGGGTGGGATGTGATCCGCCGGTGTGTGGTGCAATGTATTTCTGGCTGGGTGCCTAGTCTTGCCTTTTGGTATTTGACATGGAAGCCGTGTTGATGCATCACGTAGGTAAAGCTGTTCCTGGAATATACTAGAGTGATGGAGACTTTTCAGTGGTGGGAACATTTGGGCTAATCTTGAAACCACGAGTGATTGGGCCTCCAGTGGAAATGCCTGATTGTAACATGAAATGATGACACCTAGCTTTTGAATGAAGGTAGCTTCATTGTTCAACCAATTTAATAGTTTGAGTGTTAAAATAGAAGTTCATGCCCCTGCCACCCACCCTTGCCCTAAGGTGGAAAAGAAGTCGCGTTAAGGGAAGGAAATATGTGTATGGAAATCCTTGTTCTGGTGATGCTGCAGGTTAAAAATAGATATAGACATTTATGAGACTGTAAATCCCATATGAGCAGCGGGAGAGATGTTGGGGTTCATGTCCTGTGAAGTAACTGCTCTTGTACTAGCTCTCTAGTGCCCCAGCAGAGAGGGGATTTGGGACTGCCTGTGTTATTGATCCATAGAAATGAAGATAATGATGAAGAGGTCTTTGGTTCGACCCCTTGTTCTGTGGCTGAGCATAGACCGAGGCCCCGTGAACCGACTTGCTCATGGCTCCCCAGTAGACTAGAACGTGCATTTCCTGACTGAAGTTAGTGTTCTTTCCTCTAAGACTTGATCCAGTTTGGTTTCACATTTTTGACTAAAAAACATTCTCCTAGCGCTGGCCAGTTTGGCTCAATGCAATGGTAGAGCATCCGCCTGCGGACCAGAGTTGCGGGTTCGATTCTGGTCAAGGGCAAATACCTCAGTTGTGGTTTGGTCCCAGCCCTGGTTGGGGTCATGCAGGAGGCAACCAATCGATGTGTCTCTCTCACATCGATGTCTCTCTCTCTCTATCTGAAGATAAATGGAAAACAGTGTCCTTGGATGAGAATTTAAAAAACAAACAAAAAAACATTCTTCCCCTTCTTCCACCTACATCCTAGAAACAATTCTTTTTTTTTTTTTTCATGAATCTGTATACATTTTACTAATTTATTATTATTATTTTCTTTATTGATTTTAGAGAGGGAAAGAAAGGAAGAGGGGGAGAGAGATAGAAACATCGATGAGAGAGAACATCGATTGGCTGCCTCCTGCATGCCCCTCACTGGGGATCGGGCTCACAACCTGGGCATGTGCCCTGACTGGGAATCGAACTGGTGACCTCTTGTTGCATGGGTTGACGCTCAACCACTGAGCCACACCGGTTGGGCTACATTTTACTAATTTAAATGGTTTATTGAAGGATGGATACAGAAAATACATGGTACATGTGTCCTCAAACAGTTGCTCTTGTCCAGGGCAGACATCACTAATCACTTGCTACATTCTTTTCTGCTGAGGCCACATGTGGGCTCACAACTCTGTTCTGGGGTGAGGCAGCCCCTGCCAACTCCTCAAAGGTGGACTGCAGGGAAGACATGTTTTTTATTTTTGTGATGGTAGATAATATTCTATTAGACTGTGACTTATTTACCTGACTCTGGGAAGGGTATAGATTATAAGAATACATAAAACCCTGGTGATGTTGCATGTTAAAAATAGATGTAGACATTTAAAAGACTGTCTCATAAAAGAAAAGAGGCAAACAAGGGTAAGGATGTCGTATGTACATTTCTTTAAAAACTGAAGAAATAGCCCTGGCCGATTTGGCTCAGCGGTTAGAGCATCAGCCTGCGGTCCAGAGAGACCGGGTTCGGTTCCCGCTAAGGGCATGTACCTCGGTTGCAGTTTGTCCCTGGCCCTGGTTGGGTTGTGTGGGTGGCAACCACTCGATGTGTCCCTTTCACGTCGATGTTTCTCTCTTTCTCTCTCCCTACAACTCTATCTGAACAAAATATGGAAAAATGTCCTTGGGTGAGGATTAAAAAACAAAAACAAAAACAAAACTGAAGAAATAACTCCAAGAAATAAGTCAGCCAGTATTCTAATTTTCAGCTGGAGATAGGGAAGCAGCAAACAATTATATGTGTTTAAATGGCCTCTCCTACAAATGAAAAGAGCTTTTTAATTGCTGGGGCTTTCATCATTCATCATTTCAGCCTCAGTTTAAACTGGCAAGTGCATTACTGTGTTAAGTGAAGTTAGGGATAACTTGCCAGTGTCAGCTTTCACACTGCTGGCTCAGAATTGAAGGAAGCGTGGAAAGGGCTTTGGAACCACCCACTATGTGATGAACTTTGTTTTATGTGCTACTGGCCATGGAAAAAATCTTGTTCATGCCTAATAACTAATTATTTTCTTGAGGGGTTTTTGTAATTTTTGTAAAGTCAGTTGGAATATTAATTACGTGGTGGTTGGCATAATTGTTCGTATAACACATTTAAAAATTAATCTAATGAAATGATGTCAAATTGCTGTGAGCAGCACTTTTTCCATGCCGAATTGGGGAGATAATTCAGATTTTAACTCTCAAGCACCTATGGATAATTGTTCTGTGGAGGGATGACAAGCTTTCTTGATGTGGGCAAAGAATCGGCATCAGCGCTGGTCTTGCTATAACTAGGCAGCGCACACTCGGTGTCGCTCACTGTGTCCACATGTGCTGAGACTGGGACTGAAGTTACTCTGGAGGTCCCTTTCCGGAGGTTTCCAGCGTCCTGTTCCCAGGCTTTTTGTTTTGGCGTTGGCTTTTTTCATTTGTTTGTGGCAGAAGGCTACTTACTTGTTTGCCTGAAAAGCAGATGGACTTCAGCCTTTCTCTGAAGTAGCAAAGACCCCAGCAGGCACTTTCTCCTGGGGGTGGGAAGTCGGCCCAGAGGAAGCTGCTGCTGCTGCCTTTTATGTTTATTTTCTGCATGCTCAATTTTACCTCTGTATTAGAGAAAAGCACCTTTCTGTTCCAAGAGTAGTCAACTGGAAAGCCTGAAGTCATTTCCTCCGCTCTACCCTCCTGAACTATTCTTATCACAATCTAGTTACTTAATGGCTTTAAGTGACTGGAACATTCATCTCTCTCCAATCTGGCAAGTTTTGGCATTGTGAAGCTAACATGGGTGGGGTTGTTTGAATTGTCACACTGAGCCTTTTCCTTTAGGGGCCCTGTCCTCTTTTTAGCCCCCGAGGAGAGGGACTTTGTCTAGTTTTGTGTAGGAGTCCCCAGCACCTGCCAAGGAACCTGGTGTATGGTAAGCATTCCGTTCAAATGCCTTGGATGAATGAAAGGATAAATAAAAGCTTTTGCTGTTGAATTTTTAATTTACAACCCCTTTTGTGGTTTGCTTGCTTGTATTCTCGATGAGGTACCATAAGGGCATTTTTATTTTCAGCCATTACTGAGAACCCAGTTGTGCCACTCAGAGAGAAAAGTCTGAGGTCCGCAACGCAGGCCATGGCTGGATTCCGAAGGGGAGTTGGGAAGGACAGGATGAGGTCAGTTGGTGAACTGACGATAAGCTCTTTGAGGGCTGAGGTTAGCAGTTTTATCTGTCTTTTGTCACCCGGTGTGCCCTTTCTAAGAGCTGGTAGACAGTCAGCGCTTAGGAGGAGTAGGACTTGGTGGAAGTCTTCTGGAGGTGACTGAGTCAGGCTGATCTGCGAGGCTGTGCCTGATGTTGGGTGTTCTGTGGCCACTGTCGTTCTGGCACTAATGTGAAACCTGTCTGGGAAGAGGAGTCAACTCCGTCAGCCTCTTAGGGATTAGGCCACTTTGTCAATGATCAGTAATCAGTTTCTATTCCTAGTGTTTTCCTCACCACCAGGCTCAGCTCTGGCTCATTCCTCTCTGATACATGTTCAGGGAATACTGATTCGTTCAGAACATAACGAGGAAGGAAAAATCACTTCAGTGCCCCTCATGGCTTAATCATCATGTTTTAGGATCAGGCCCTGTTCTGGAATGTCATTATTAGCAAAGGTACCAGGTACCATTCTTAGATATATTCTTTCACCTAAATCTAGCTTTCAGAGCACCCGGTCACTTGAACCTGCTAGCATAGTGGGCTTGACTATTGTAAGACTGTCCTGGTTGACCTTGAACCCTACACCCTTCACTTCCCTCCCTATCCCCAGACTCTGATACATGGGAGCCATTAGGAAAAGAACATAGAGGAATGCAACCCAACAAAGAACAAATAATACCAATCTCCTGGATTTCTAGATACTGTTACATTCGGGAGCAAAGGAAGGTATAGCCAGAAATGTCAAGACCTAAATGTAAGTTAGTGAGTTAGACTGCCTGAGTTCTGATGCAGCTCTGCACTTACTCTGTGCCTCAAACAAATGAAAAAGTCTTGTCAAGCGTCAGTTTTCCTCATCTTCAAGATGAGGATAATATAAGTATTTATATCATAGCATTACAGTGAAGATTAAGTGAAGCAATGCATGTAAGATGCCTTGGGATAACTCATATACACACATTACATAAATGGTAGTTATAATGACCAGGCAGAGGAATAGAGCATGTGTGTATTTCTTTATGGAGTTGGCAGTATGCTCAGTGGTTAAGACCAATGGCTCCAGAGCTAGACATGTTGGCTTACATCCAGCTCTGCTTCCTAACAGCTGTGAAGCTAACCTCTCTGCCTCAGTTTCCCATTCTCGAAAATGAGAATGGTAATTGTACCCAGCTCAGGAAGATATTATGAAATGTAGGGGCTGGTATTATTATCTTAACAAACAATGAGGGCAGAGCCCTCGCACCCCCGGCAGCACTGTCCTATCTTCCTGCGATTCCTGCTCTATCACAAGACCTCCCACACTTGACTTGAAGACATTCTCCGGAAACCCTGCAAATTAGAACTTTCTTTAGAGAATCAGCACCTTCCCTCGGGGAAGCCTGAGCACAGACATCAGCAGTTCACACATTAGTACAGATCAGTGGGTGGGGGACTCTTTCCTCATGAAAACTGGAGGTAAGGGGGAGGGGTCGGGAGTTTTGTCTGGAGCCCTGGGGTTTGGCCAGGCTTGGATGGAAGGTGGGACTTGAGGGACTGCAGAGCAGGGTGAGGGTCCCGGGAAGAGCCCACAGGAGGAGTGAGGAGACTGCAGAGGAGGGGCTGTATTTTGCCCATTTGTCCAAACGGAGGAATAACCCTCTTGGCACTCAATAAAGCCTTCCTCCTGGAGCGCAGTGCAGATTGGTCTGTCGTCCTCCGACCTGGTGGGAAATACTGTGGACGAGTTTGGGATTTCTAGTGTTTCTTTAGGAAAATGTTTGCACACAAAGGCCAATGTAAAAATAAACATTTGGGTTTTATCCACTTTGTAAATTGGGTGTGTTACCGGCAGGGCCCTGGAGTCGACCCTGTTGGGTTTGAAGTCCCTGGCCCTCTACCAGCTTTATGATTGAGTGCAAGGTACATGGCCTCTCTCTGCCGACCTCCTCCGCCGTCCGAGGGCTTATGACAGCTTCCAGCTGGCAGGCTCTGTGAGGATAGATGAGTGGAATATGCCGGAGGTACCTAGAGCAGTGCCCAGTGTGTGTAGGGAGTTGGTTCCTTTTTGTTTTACTGGGAAAGTGGTGCTAAGGCAGCATGTAGTCATGACAACACTGGACAGAGGTGTCGAGAGACCAGTATTGAGCTGTGGCTGCCCACGGACTGGCTGTGGACCTTGTGCCAGTGGCTTTACTCCTGGGTTCTAGCTTCCTCATGGTAGGATGGAGAGTTGGACTGGATGGTCTCTCAGGTCCCTTTCAGCTCTAACTCGGGAAGGCTCAGTGGAGTTGTTGATGCGTTTTCCTGGTTGTAGGAATGAGAGCATAACCTGGGGAGTGGAGAAGAGCAGTTCTCGTCCAGGAATGCTTCTCAGGCACAGCTGTGACGTGGCTGTGCTGCTGTGCGTGCGCAGAGCCTCGTGGAGCACCCCACGGAGCAGCAGCCCTGGAGGCCTTGAGTGGAAATTACCTTTCAGAGGCTCTCCAGACAGCAGTGGCCTCTTGTAACATTTATACCAAGTGCACATGTTAATGAAAAGCAAGCGCTGCCCCCATAATTCTAAATGCTTTCTATCCCCAGGCTTTGGCCGAATTCCACATCTTATTCTACTTACTAGTTGTGGTTTCTGAAAATTGTCACTTTATTGTTGCCTGGCCTCAGGTTTGTGACTCCCTCATCCTTTTTCTCTAAAAGAGCAGGAGTTGTCTTTTGAAGCTGCCCTGGGCTTGCCCTAGGGAGGCTGCAGGGGCTGCAGGCCCCCCCCCAACCCCCAGGACTCACTCTCCTTGGGGGATTCATCTTGATCTCCTCTTGGGCTGCCTTTTCTGGGCTGATTAGGGCGCCCGAAAAGGATGCGTTCTCTTCTCTCCCAGGAAGGTTGAGTGGAAAGGAAACTGGCCCATATCCTTTTCCTTGGAGGTTAGATCAGGAAGAACCTGTCGGTAGGCCTCCCTGTTTTCCCGTCTCTTCTTCCTGGCAGGCATGGTCTGGGGGAAGAACTGATAAATCAATGATTCTCTCCCGTTGTACGTGCCCTCTCTGGGCCATGGGTGGCAACACCAAGGATGGCTATATAAGGCTAAGACCACTCCCCACTTTCCCCCGTTTAACAGGAATTGTACTGAGTCCTCCAGATGCCAGTTGCTCTTATCTTTTCCCCATCTGTGTGTGTCTTAGGGTCAGGGACTTACATTGTACCATTGTTATTTCCACTCAGGAGGCTACTCTGATTATTGAGAACTTGTCAGTAGTTGCCACCACTAAGCCTTCTGGGTTTGGCTGTCTCCTGATGACCCTGTACATGGTAGGTTCTGCAGGGAGAGAGGGCAGATTTGGAGTGTGTGTGTACCTTTACATGCAAGAAAATGGTTGCACTTGTTGTAAATGTTCAATCTTATTCATTTCCAAATTGTGCTTTTGAGTAGTGTGCTTTTTTTGCTAGGAAATATTTAATCCATCCATTTAGTACGTATTTACCTGGTTTATTAATAATGCCTGGCTCTGTTGCTGGTCTGTTTTCCTCCTTAATCAGTGGCCTTTATATGCCTCAGTTTACCAGTCATTTTTAAAAAATATGACTTTATTGATTTTAGAGAATAAAGGAGAGGGGGGAGAGAGAGGGACATCGATGAGAGAGAGAAACATTGATCTGCTGCCTCCCGCACTCCCCCTGCCAGGGATTAACCCTGCAGGCAGTCCGACCAAGAATCTAACCAGAGACTTCTTGGTGCATGAGACGACGCTCAGCCAACTGAGCCACACCGACCAGGCCAGTTTACCATCTTTACTGTCAGAAAGGAGCATAACTCATGGAGTGCTGGGTGACTGAATTGGCATAGGTAACTTGATGTCTGAACATAAAGCAGATTTTGTCCTGTAGTCCTGATATCCTTTTTTTTTTATCCTCAC
Organism: Molossus molossus; assembly: GCF_014108415.1. NCBI lineage: Eukaryota > Metazoa > Chordata > Mammalia > Chiroptera > Molossidae > Molossus > Molossus molossus. The sequence continues at coordinate 3,923,636 of NW_023425349.1, forward strand.
CAGAGGACATTTTTCTATTTTTTGTTCAGATAGAGTGGGAGGGGGAGAGAGAGAGAAAGAGAGAGACATCGACGTGAAAGGGACACATAAAGTGGTTGCCACCTGCACGACCCAACCAGGGCTGGGGACAAACTGCAACCGAGGTACATGCCCTTAGCAGGAACCGAACCCGGGTCTCTCCGGACCGCAGGCCGACACTCTAACCGCTGAGCCAAACCAACCAGGGCTTACTTTATTTATTTATTTATTTTGCATTTGTCTTCAGATAGAACGGGAGGAAGACAGAGAAACATTGAGTGGCTGCCACCCACACGACCCCAACAGGGGCTGGGGACAAGCTGCAACTGAGGTACATGCCCTTAGCGGGAACTGAACCCGGGACTCTCTGGTCTGCAGGCTGACACTCTAACCACTGAGCAAAACCGGCCAGGGCCAGTCCTGATATCTTAAGTATCGTCCTGTTTCTGTAGCTTGGTGCATTTTAATTCTGTCATGTGTTTAATGCAAATGCAAATTTATTGCTCATAAAATACACTTTTCTGGTTTGTTTGCCCTTGGCATGTTACCAGGTGTCCTTATCTTACTTAGGCTAAGGCAGTTTGTTTGAAGGGGTGCTCACTGGTTTCAAGAGAACAGTAAATACATACCTTACATATGTGTCCAGAGGGAAGAAGCAGTCATTCAGGCAGCTTCAGTGTACTGACTTCCTTGACAGTTTCATACCTGGCCAGTTGATCTGTCTCTGTCTTAAGAGAACTCTGCATGTTCTCTGTGCTGTGATTTAGTGACAGGTGTTATTCCCTGTATTTATGACGGGGTCTGCTTAAATTTCATTTAGATACCTGGAGCCCTGAAGGATGATTTTACTGGTGGGTGGGATTGGCCTGAGGCACCAGCTTCAGAGCCTCACTAGGGGCAGGGCCAGGCGGGGCCCCACTGGGTGCACTGTGCTCTCCCCAATTGCTTGCCTGACCGCCCGCCCGCCCGCTGGCTGGCCATCCTATCATTTATCTTTCTCACCGTTTAAAATCACACTTTACATTTCACTATGTCTCTGGGAGTTGAATACATTGATTCAAAATCCTACGTTGTCCATGGGATTTGTGGTGAGAATTAGAATCACCCTGAGTTTCAAGATGGAATGAATTCTCCACCTCTGCTTCTCAGTGAGCAGAAAATGATTCAGCGATTGTTGAAGAGTTTTGTTTAAGTGATGGTGGAAGCATGTTTTCCTTGTAAAACCACTGTGGTAGTTTCTGTGTGCTGTAGCTTCTCATCCGGTTTCACCCTCTTCACCTGCAAAATGAGCTTGAGGACGCTCAGCACAGGGCCTGCACGCAGCAGAGGCACTTGCTGGGTATCCGTTCCCCTTCCCTCACTGCCAGTCCCCGTCTGCCGTGCCCTCCGCCCCAAGCTGGCGGAGACATTCCTGGTAGCTGGTTGCTTTGGATAGTGAGAATGCTAGCTCTGAATACCTTTAAAATGTTAAAAGAAGTGACAGGGTTATGGCGGCCAACACTCTCCTATCCCTTGTTCTTCCCTGCCTGAAACAGAGCGGTCCCACCCTGGCCAGTGTGGCTCAGCTGGTTGAGCGTTGCCCCAGGCACTGAAAGGTCACCAGTCCCCTTCCCAGACAGGGCACACACCCAGATTGCAGGTCAGTCCCCCATTGGGGTGTGTACACGAGGCAACGATCGATCTTTCTCTTTCACATCGATGTTTTTCTCGCTCTCTCTAAGAAGATCAATTTTAAAAAGCCCATATTACAACAGAGCAGCCCATGTTAATTTTAATTGCTCAGTTGAGCTCTGACATTGAGATTTTAAAGCATTTTCACAGTAGCTCAGAGAGTGTAACCACACGATCCTGCTGGCAGTTCATTGGAATCCTCAGCCAAAATGCTGTATTGGGGACCTTGGCTTCTAAAGCCAGAACGTGGTAGGTTCCTAGCAAGAAGTCTTGTGGGGATGCTGCTTTTCCTGTTGAGACTCCCTCCGAGTAGTGAAGCGCTAAGTCACAGTGATGGGCGTGTAGTGCTTTCGAGGAAGTTTTCAGAGCCTTTGGTTAGCAGAGGCTGCCTCTGATGGAGTCGCTTTATACTGATGAGTCACAGAATGGGAAAGGCCTCTTGTACGCCTCCAGTTTGCTTTTGGTCCTAAAGGAGCGTTGACAATATCTATACCCTGGGTGGTCTGGAGGGCAGTTCCCAGTGACTTCTACCTCCCCTTCTCAGATGTCAGGCCAGCTTTGTGAGGGAGGAGACAGGTGAAGAGCTGGTGTCTGGCGGAGAGCTGGAAATACCGGACTGCAGGGCAGTTCAGAACAGCAGCATCAAACCAGGCACATCCAGCACTGCGGCCACGAGCACAGTTTCCAGGGCTTACCGAGCCTGCGTTGCCGTGCTCAGTGTTGCTTAATGACGAGCAAATCCTCCCTCCCGTTCTACTCCAGGCCACCTGTCACAGCCAGGACATTTGCAACTCTCCCCTAACTGGTCCCCCTGTCTTACCTCCTCTGTCTTTCTCACACAGTTTGGAGGCCAGTTAAAAATGCACATTTGGTCATGTAAGTCTCCCGCTTAAATGTGTTGATTCCCATCTTGTGCTGAAGATTCACAGTCCATAACGTAGCTTGTGCTGACCTGAGGCTGACGTCCACCGTGCCCTGGCACGGGGCCACTCGGAGCCCCACGTTCAGCCTGCCTGCCCACCTGCCCTCACTGAGGCTGTTTCCATAGGCCCACAGCTCTTTTCGTGTGGCCAGTACCTTCTCATTTTGTTTTTCCATGGTTGTTTGTAGTCACATACTTGGGAGACTCTTTCCTAACTCCCCTTCTGTATGCCGTGCCCCCCCCCCACGCATGTTCACGGTGGACTGTGAGTACCGTTTGTCTGGGCGGGGCAGGGACCCTGTCTGCCTGTTCACCATTGCATTTCCAGTGCCAGCAAGGCCCACCAGAGGAAAGCAAACCAACGAAACACTTCAGTTAAAGGAGTAGCTTACTTTTCTCTGAAGTCAGTATTACAGTGCTAATTACGGTGGTTTTGAGGGGAGGCAGGAGAGCATAGGTTGGGTTCTAGGGCCCACCTCTCTCGGTTTGGGTGGAGATGACACCACTCATTTCCTGAGCACACAGCTGCTGAGATGTCTGTTTGGTCTGGGTATTCCACTCAGGGCTTACTTGCTGAAGGATAATGCATATTAGGTTGTTTTTTTTAGAACTAGTTTGGGGAGACAAACAGAAGGCAAATTATCTTTATTATTTTGAGGCAGGTATGACAAGGGCGAAGAGAGGAAACGGCGTAAGTTATTGAGGTGCCTTTGTCTCCTTTAGCACTTTATAGTTTCTGACGCACAGAAGTGGCCAAGGTCTCATCAGACCCGGGGAGGCGTGGAGGGTGGTGTTGAAAGTGTGAACTCTGAGGCCCATCTGCTTGGTGGGTTCGAGCCCTGCTTCTTTCCTTTACTTCTTGTGACCTGGGCAGCTCACTCGTTTCCTGGTCTGTAAAATGAGGTTGAATATTGAATCTCCCTCGGATTATTGAGAAGACCCACAGGTTAGTCTATGTGAGGGTCTCAGAAGAATGAATGGCTGGTACACGTTAGCTGCCATCATCGTCGTCGTTGTCATCATCATCATCATCATCATCATCATCATCATCATCATCAATCCTCTAATAACCCGAGTTTGCCTCATTTTACTGAAGAGGGAACTAGGATTGCTACAAGTTAAGCACCTGCCTCAGGCCGCCAGGTTGTAAGTGGCCCAGAAGACTCACAGATCATCCGACTCCAGATCCGACTCCAGATCCGTTTACTCTGTAACCAGCCTTTGCTGTTGCACCAGCAGCACGTGCTGGGCAGCGGCTGTCTGAGATCTCAGCAGTGTCTTATAATGAGGGCATTGTTAGGGGATGGCTCTTCTTTTAGAAAAAATCCTTGGGTAAAGGTTTACTAACTTTATTGTGAAACCTGTGTTCCTGAGCACTTATATAAGTCACAAAGGAGAGTCTCTTACATGCATTGTAATTCCCTAATTTACCTGTATTATATTATATTTTCAGGATTTGTTTTTTGGTGGTATTGCCTTTATTTATTTATTTTTGTTTTTATTGTCTTTTTTTTTAGAGGGGAAAAGAGAGAGAGATAGAAACATTGATGTGAGAGAAAAACATCGACTGGTTGCCTCCTGCATGTCCCCCACTGGGGATTGAGCCTGAAACCTAGGCATGTGCCCTGACAGGGAGTCGAACCAGGACCTCTCAGTCCATGGGACAACGCTCAGTCCACTGAGCCACGCCAGCCAGGCTGGTGTACTGCCTTTAAGTTTGAGTTGCTAAAACATAGCAGCTTTGCAGACCTTCAGATACACGGAGATGATCTCTGATCTCGGTTGTGGCTGCCAGTGGCGAGGTGTTTGCGTTTCTACGTGACGTGCCGTTGCTGCTTCGCCTCATAGCAGGGACCCACGCGTGTCACAGTGACATTGACCAGTTGTTCTTTTATAAAAGAAGTGCAAATGGATTTTTGTTAATCTTTTTTCCTACCTTGAGTCTCCCTCCTTCCCTAGCAGTGTAGGTATCTAGATTGAATCCAGGCTCTGTGTTTATTTACTCTGTGACCTTGGGGAGGTCCCTTGGTCTGTCTTGAATCTCAGTTTTCACATCTTAAATGGGGATAATAATAGTCATTACCTTCTTGGGTTTTTGTGAAGATTCGGTGAGCTGATGCTGGTAAGGAACTTGGCACAGGGCTCAATAAATGTTAGGAGCATGCTACTGAAATATATCAGTGAGGATTGATACTGATCTGACTTCCTAATAGCGATTCCAAGTGAGGATGTTGGGGCAAGAAGACATGTGTTCCAGTCACATGTGGGCAGACAGAGATCTTGAGCTGTGTTTCAGGCAAAGCATGTAATTTCTTCTTCCTCTCGGCCTTTGCTTTCCCAAGGATTTATTTGCAACCATGATGTGTCAATGACCGTGGGTGTTCAGGCTGTAATGGATCTTGTGCTTAAGGCTTCCTTTGTCACGGCTCAGCAGAGCACGCCCTCCGCCCCTGGCTCAGCGCATGACTGCATCTCAGCTGTCCGTCACTGCCAGCCTGGTTCAGGAGCTTGGGACAGCCCGGGAGCTTGTCAGGTTGGCCTTGGGGGCCAGGCACTGGAGCTTGCCAGCACCATTCGTACTTCGATTAATTTATGTAGTCTAACTACCTTGTGTCAATCTGAGAGGATAATTACGCTCAAATTACTCTTTAAACTTCCAGCTTGTCTCCCTCTAACCACGCCTCGTGCTGATCCATGGGGTCATCCTCAGGTGACTCTTTTTCCGCTTGCCCTCCCTGAGATCCCAGCCTCTGTCCGAGGTGAATGTGTAGTTGGAGTTAGCAGATTTTAAGGCAGGAAATGCACTGTTTGCATCCTGATCCCATAGGTCACATCTCACTTGGGGAGAACCGTTCTCTTTGGTCTTTGCATGTGAGGGAAATTTCTTTTTGTCTAATGTAGCGAGGATACGTAGCCCACTGCTGCTGTGTTCTTTCAGACGAAGTGGGGTTTTCAGAATGGGGCTAGAGAGGGTCATCTCTCTTCAGGGTTGGGAAGAAGGTGTGAATGGTGAGGGGTGGCACATTGACCAAACCCCTTCTGTTGTATTGCCTGGAACATCCCATTGGTTGGAAGATGCGCTGCCAAAGATAATTTTCAGACATCATGATCCTAAGATGCAGTGTGATTTCAGCAGGTTCTAGAATATGTGAAATATGATAGATTGATAATGGGGTTAGTTTTCCAATCCTTAGCTTTTAATGTATTGTCACTGAAGTTGTGGAGATGTGGATATGGAGGGTGCAGACATCTTTTTCATACATTGTCCTTCACATGACCTTCCATTTGGTGAAAATGTCATGTACCTTGCCTGTCTGTGTGTCAGGAGAGGGGACCAGAGTCCCTATGTTACATTTCTTATATCATTCTTTCTGCATATGACTTTCAAATGATCACTCAATGAAATATATTGCATGTATTTTCACTCAGCCTAATGTAAAGATTTTACTTTTAAAACCGGTGGCCAAGCCCTGGCCAGCGTGGCTCAGTTGGTTGAAGCATTGTCTCATATACCGAAAGGTCTTGGATTTGATTCCCAGTTAGGGCACATATCTAGATTGTGGGTTCAGTCCCCAGTCGGGGTGTATACAGGAGGCAACCAGTCTATGTTTTTCTCTCACATCAATGTTTCTCCTTCTTTCTCCCCTTGCCACTCTAAAATCAATAAAAACATATATTTGGGTGAGGATTAAATAAATAGGTAAATTGGTGGCCAAGTCTCATATAATCCTTAATTTAAAAATATCATTGTCGCCTGGCTAGTGTGGTTCAGTGGCTTGAGTGTTGTCCCATGGACTGAGAGGTCCCAGTTCGATTTCCAGTCAGGGCGCATGCCCAGGTTGGGGGCTCAATCCCCAGTAGGGGGCAAGCAGGAGGCAGCCGATTGATGTAGCCCTCTCACGTCTGTCTGTCTCTCTCCCTTCCTCTCTTTCTAAAAGAATCAGTTGCTTGGCTGGTGTGGCTCAGTGGATTGAGCGTCACCCCATGGGCAGAGAGGTCCCAGTTCAATCCTCGGGGAGGGGGGGGGCGTGCAGGAAGCAGCCAATCATTGTTTCTCTCTCACATTGATCTTTTTCTCTCTCCCTAAAAAAAAAATTCAATAAAAATATATTTAAAAAACAATAAAACATATTAAAAATGTATATATCTTATTGTCACTTTTGATCATTTTCCCTTTGAACACAGAACATTCCCTTGTATTTGCTGCACTCACTGGGTCACAGGCGTGACATCTTCATCACTGTGGTCAAGGAGGGGCTAAGAAAGTGGAGGGGGAATGCTGATGACTCAGTGCATGTGTCCAGGAACTGGGGTGGGCAGTTCTTAGAGAGGGGGTTCACGTTGAGCCAGTCCAGAGGAGTCTGCTGCAAAGTCATGAGTTCCCAGTTCTGGTGTCTGTACCTTCCTCTGTTTACTCAAAAAGTTGGAAAGTTTCTTTTCAGAAATAGCAAATACCTACTTGGAAGTTGGGGCAGCTCACTCATCATTGTTGGGTGGGAGACTGGTTACTGTCTGATCACATACCAGGGCATTGCTCGCCTTTTGAATTGAGGTCTGCTCCCCTCTGTCCTGCTCTGAGGGAACCGTGAGGAATCCGTTCAGATGGAGAAAGCAGATTAGCCTTGGTGTTCCTCACCAGAGCAGGGTGTACTGGAGGGCTGCTGGCGAGCTGTAAACATGCCAGCACCTGTTCCATGTGATGGAGTTACCGTGATGAAGGCATGACATCAACAGTGTGCTATAATTCTTCTGCTGGGAATAGGGGCAGATGTCATGCCGGTCGTATTTGAGGGCAGACTCGCAAAGTTAGGTCCCCAGTGCGACATGATGCTTAAGTACTGGGCTCTGTGTGATGCCAGGTTCAAGCTCTGCCTGGACCACTTCCTTCCTAGGTGTCCTGACTAAGCCCCTTGTGCTTCCTCATCTGCACATGGGCCTGCCCTTAGCAGCTACCCCACGGGGTTGTGAGGCCTCAGTGAATTAATATGCCTCAGGCACTGTGAATGATGTCTGGGGTACAGTCAGGGCTCAATAAACAGCTACTTTTCTTAGCATTATTAATTGTTACAGTTGCACTGTGGTGGGTGCAGATTTGACTAAAAGGAGATTTTTGTGTTCTCAGGATTTAGTGGTCCTCTCTGCTCTGTTGACTCCATTGAATGGATGGATAACAGGGAGTCCTCTCTGCGTTGATGTTAATTATTCCGAATGCTTTACCCTTCCTAACATTGTCTTGGAAGCAGCTTATTTATCAGTGCTGCCAGTGGAAGGCATCTCTATAGCAGGTTTCATTTGTGGTTTGGAGAATGAGTTGACCCACATCTAAATCCTCCTTGATTTAATCATCTTTGCTATCCTGTTTGATCTTGTAAATATTAATTTCGTCTGGTTGTACATGTGGTTTTCAATGGTCCCAGGGTTAATTACTGTATTTTGTTTATAAAGTACTCCTAGAGGGCTGGGCACGTTATGGAGAGCTTAGGAAAGCCCAGCCCCAGTGTGGGCCTGCAGACTTGAGATAAAGCTTGGTGGGCCCCAGAGAGAACAGGATTTCTGGTTCCTTATAGATCTGGCTTACAGCATGCCTGCTGGAGTCCTTTGTTTCAAGAACTGCTTGGGCAGAACTGCTTTGTACCTTTTCCATGTGTTGACAGAAGTGAGGAATACGGAATCTCGTCTCCTGAGAACGAAGGGAGGTGGTGTGCAGCAGCGTCATTTAGGAAATGCTTCTTCTTCTTTTTTTTAATCCTCACCCGAGGACATTTTTCCATTTTTTGTTCAGGTAGAGTGGGAGAGAGAGGAACAGAGAGAGAGAGAGAAACATCGACGTGAAAGGGACACATCGAGTGGCTGCCACCCGCACAACCGACCAGGGCCGGGGACAAACTGCAACCGAGGTACATGCCCTTAGCGGGAACCGAACCCGGGTCTCTCCGGACCGCAGGCTGACGCTCTAACCGCTGAGCCAAACCGGCCAGGGCAGGAAATGCTTCTTGAGGACCTACTGTGTGCAGAGCTGTGAGAGAGAGAAAGAGAGAAACATCGACGCGAAAGGGACACAGCGAGTGGTCACCACCCACATGACCAACCAGGGCTGGGGACAAACTGCAACGGAGGTACGTGCCCTTAGCGGGAACTGAACCCGTCTCTGTGGACCACAGGCCGACACTCTAACTGCTGAGCCAAACTGGCCAGGGCATTGATTTTGTATTTTGGACCATATTTCCATATCATTTTTACTTTGATTACTTGATAGCTTTTTAAATAGATTAACTCTTTTTCTTAATACATTTGCTTTAACAAGGAAACTATGAACACGTGAAGGAGAGAACAGAGGAAAGGCAGAGCTGTAAGGTAGGGTGTGGCACAGGAGTCACAGACCCACCTCTGGAAGCAGGCTGTCTGGGTTTACCCTTTCCTAGTGGTGTGGCATCAGGCATGTTGCTTACTGTCTCCTTGCCTCAGTTTTCTCATGTAAAATGGGGTTAATAATAGTGTTTAGCTTATTGGGCTATTGTGAGAGTTGAGACGATGTCTATAAAGAACACCCTGTAGCAGTGGTTCTCAGCCTTCCTAATGCCGTGACCCTTTAATACAGTTGTATGTGGGCGTATCTGCGTGTGGACGGACTTGCCTGGAGACCGATAGAGGAGCAGTGTCTGGGTTCCTAAGACCATCAGAAATGTGTTTTGCGATGGTCTTAGGCGACCCCTGTGAAAGGGTCGTTTGACCCCCACAGAGGTTGCGACCCACAGGTTGAGAACCGCTGCCCTATAAGGTTTGACACAGAGTAAGCTCTCACTGGAGTGTCCTTGTTTCTGTTTTTGAAGAGGTAAGTGGTTTCCCCAATCAGTCTCCCGCTATCTCCCTCCCTCGCTGCGTCCCATCCTCCCACAGACTGTCTTCAGATCTTTGGTGCTCATCCTAAGGAAATTAGCACCTCCCACTCCATTGCTTTCTTTCCCTTATGAGTTTTCTGTATAGCCAAGCGAACTACCAGGTTTCTGAGCAGCCCTTTCATGGAATCATTGGGGGCATACTCCTGAAGCACGGGGAACGGCAGTCTCAGCTGACCTGGAATGCGGTCTGAGAATCCCGCTGCTCCTGAGTTTGACTGAGCTTTGTTATAGGGAGATTTTTTTCTCTCTCTGTGTATTTGAGTCTTCCTTTGAAATGTTACTTCTACAAAGAGTTATTAGACTTTATCCTGATAGCCATTATATACTTCAAAAACATACATATTGCACAACCACGAGATAGCCACTCTGTGGAATTAATCTTTTGTATTAAACCTCAAAATAGGGACTGTTTGCAGATTAAATGTCAGCTCTTCTCCAAGATGTTTTGTTTTTGCTTGTGAAGCAGAAGTTTGTAGACAAAACAGCTGACCCCTTTTAAAGGAAATGTAAAAGGATAGAATTGTCTTAAGGTGACTGCTTCTCAGAGCCGAGACCAGCTCTCTGCCACTTTCTTCCTTCAGGTCCCTTCTCCGGGTGGCCGCCCGCCCCTCCCTGGAAGAGCTCGGTTGCAGGCAGCTTGCCCATAGCCCTAGAAGCAAATGCTTGGGCTGGATGGAGTAAGTCCAGAAGCGAATGGTAGCCATGTTATTTCCTCCTGGGGCCCCTTTTCCTGTTTTGTTTGTTTTGTTTTATTGTTCATCTTTTTGTACAAGGGACCATAAGCTGAATGCCCTTTTATAGTTAAGATGGCAAGGGAGAGGACCTTCTTCTCCTCCATTGGGATTCTTCTGTTTGTATCGAGGCATGGGACATACTTATTTTCTGGGCTCTAGAGCAGTGCCCGCCAACAGAACTCTCTAATAACAGAAATGCTCTCTAGCTATATTATTCAGTATGGTAGCCATTAGTCACAGGTAACTATTGAACACTTGGAAGGTAGTTAGTGTAACTGAGAAACTAAATGTTAAATTTTATTTATTTATTAAAAAAGTTATTTTTCCTTTATTGATTTTAGAGAGAGAGAAAGGGGGAGGGAGAGAGAAACATTGATGAGAGAGAACATCGATTGGTCGCCTCCTGCATGTCCCCCACTGGGGATCTGGCCCACAACCCGGGCATGTGTCCTGACCGAGAATCGAACTGGCGACCTCTTGGTGCATGGGTCGATGCTCAACCACTGAACCACACCGGCCGGACAAATTTTATTTAAATTTAATGAAATTGAAATGAAATAGCCACATGTGGTCAGTAGCCCCGCTGTACTAGACAACATAGATCTAGAGGCTAGAAAGAACCTGGGCCATATAGACCAGTACTAATGCCCTTTTTTATTTAGCTACAGATATTTCCACAGTCCTGGTGTCTAGCTCAGGGATGTGAGCAGGGGGTGGTGTAGGTCTTTGAAAAACATTAGCTGTAATGATTGTAATGATGGGATGAGAAAGAACATAGACCCTCAGCTAGAGGGAGTCAGTCTGTGGCCAAGACAAGCTCTCTTCCCCCAACATCGTCAGATTTTAGAACAAAGTACCTGTGGCTTTTGGGTTAATCTTCCCAGAAGCCCATGTAGTAGCTATAACTCTGCTCCTTCCTTTCCTACTCATGAAAGTGTACCGAAATGCAGGTGAGCAGCAGGCATGTTAGAGAGGTAACCTTGAATCTGATCTCGCGTCTCAGTGAGTATCGACAGTCTCATGTACTTTGTTATTGCCAACACTTTATTTGAGACACACCTCACAATTGATTACAAAAACTGTCTTGACACTTCAGTTGAAAAAGGATAGATTGATTAGAGCATGTTCTGCAGTGTGTGTAATATACGTGTTTATGCACATATGTTTATATGTGTTGAGCCAAGGGTTTCCTGGATAAGTTCTGATTGAGAAACAGTGAGTGAGGCCATGACTGAGTCTTTCAGTCATTCACTTAGTGTTTATTGAGTGCTTCTCATATGCTCAGATGTTGGCAAAATGAAAAAAATCTCAAAGTCCTTGCCTTTATGGAGCTTACATTCTGGTGGGGAGACAAGTAAAAATATATAAATAACATCATGTAATATGTGCTTTAAAAGCAAAATCATGCAGGATGAGAGGCTAGAGAGAGACTGGGGTGGGGCTCCTTTAGCTGGGGTGGTGTGTGGTGGCGCCTGTGTGAGGAACACGGGACCAGCATGCAGCCAACTGGGGAGAGCCTTCTGTACAGAGGAAATAGCAACGAGTCCGACCTTGGAGCCTTTGGAAGACATTCTGCTACAGCTGTTGTTGTTCGTACCTTTTAGTGTCAGAAAGATGCTCTATATCTGTAATTCTTTTCCCCATGAGTACACTAGGGTCCTGGACCATGTCTCTTCTGTGACTTCCCTTGTTGGACATCTTCAGCTGTAGTCAGGTCGTAAATGGCCACCTGCAGCCTGCTTCCTTCCTGCTAGCCCTGTCCATAGCTGTAGTGTGACCCCATTGGCAGCCACTGCCTCCCTAGCCTGGCATTCAGACCGCAGCCCACACCGTAACCGCCTCTCCTCGCCCATCCAGTGCCCTGCATGCCTCCTCCTGTAGTCAAACTGTTCAATTTTCTGTCCTTGGGACATAGCTTGTACTTCACAAGTTTCTCTTTTGTTGATATTGTACCTCTTCCAAAATACCCTTTCTCCTCACTCCTTCCCAGATCCTCCCCATCCCCAGGACCCACCTGGTCTTCCCTCTTATGGGACGATGTCCCTATCATCTAGATGTGACTGGAACCCATATTTCTTGATTCCTAGGTAAGTCCTATTTGTATTATGTCATAGGTAATGCCTCACTATTTGTTGTGTTGATAATAAATACGTAAGAAACATTTATCCAGTTTCTTGAGCTTGAACTGAAGGACTCTTTGTGTTGTTGGTTTGGGAAAAAAAGGATTAGCCCGGCCGGTGTGGCTCAGCAGTTGAGCATCAACCCATGCACCAAGAGGTCTCCAGCTCGATTCCCGGTCAGAGAACGTTCCCAGGTTGTGGGCCCAATCCCCAGTGCGGGGCATGCAGGAGGCAGCCCATCGATATTCTCTCTTATTGATGTTTTTATCTCTTTCTCTCTCCTTTCCTCTCTCTAAAATCAATAAAGAAAAAATATATATATATATTTTTTATCCTCACCCAAGGACATTTTTTGATATTTTGTTCAGATAGAGTGGGAGGGAGGGAGGGAGGGAGGGAGGGAGGGAGAGAGAGAGAGAGAGAGAGAGAGAGAGAGAGAGAGAGAGAGAGAAACATCGACGTGAAAGGGACACATCAAGTGGTCGCCACCCACACGATCCAATTAGGACCGGGGACAAATTGCAACCGAGGTATGTGTCCTTAACGGGAACCAAACCCAGGTCTCTCCAGACCACAGGCCGACGCTTTAACCGCTGAGCCAAACCGGCCAGGGCAAGAAAAAAATATTTTTTAAAAAGGATTATTTTAAAACCATGTACAACATATAAGTGTATGTATATATACATATGCATATATCTCACAATTCTGGGTTCTTTTGAAGAAATTTTACCTTTTTTTTGTTCTCTCTGCATTACCTCCATTTCTTCCTGGCAATTTTCAATTTTCTTCTTTTGCTGAGAACTGAGTGTGTGGTTCAAGTGATGTGGGTCCTGGGAACCAGCCTCGTCGATGCAGAGTGCGTACGTTGTCTTGTCTCGCTCTGCCCTTTCTGACTGTGAGCCCTGTCCACAGCTAACCTCCTGCGTGTTTTCCTGGTTGGGCAGACCTAGTACTCTGCTAGACACTGAACCTGATCTGACCGGCTTGTCACCGAGAACTGTCAGGTGACAGTTCTTCACCCCCGGGATCTTCTGGCTCCTTGCACGGCGTCACCCCCGCGGGACTCTGGAACCACAGCTTCACGGTTGCTCTTCTTCTGGCTCCAGATACGAGCACATACATACAAATCTCCTCTCAGGAATGTCAAAGTTTTCCTTGGTTTTTCCCACAGTCTGCAGAGCCTGATTCAGGGCCGCATCAGGATTAAGTAAGATTACCAGCATCTTCTCTCCATCTCTCTTGTGTATCTTGTATGTTGTGTCCTAATAACTATTGATATCAAGTTCATCCCTCAAGAAGCCAAGACCGACCTTTAGTGTCCTGCTGAGGTTGCAGTTTTATGATGTGTTTTTCTTGTAAGTAAAATCAATTGAGATAAATTTCAGCAACTTTTCCTGCACAATGAGATGGTTAGGCCCTGCTGCCATGCTGGGTCCCTCCCTCTATAGGGCACACTCTTGTGTCACATGCAGGGTTGTTTCACCAGAATTGATTGGTGGATCCACTGCTCTTAAAGGTCATACTTAATGACATTTCAGAAAGATTGAAGAAGATGCCCGATTGCCCAGGTACTATAGTTGGCTCTATGCTCTCCTTCGGTGCTATTTGCTTTTAACAGCACTTCTCTCATTTACTAAGCAGTTATACCCGTGCTTAAAGGGCAGAAACCCAGTGCGCATTTTTAATCCTGAAAATGAGCCACAGCTAGTCTGCTGCAGTTCAGAAATGCTCTGTTTGGCTCATGGGAATCCTAACGTGAATGGATGACACCACAGGATGCTGCCAAAGCCCTGCTCTCTACCCTCGTTACCAGGGTGTTGGATGAAGGACGGACCGTGGCCACAGAGTGGGTTGGCTCATCTGTGCGGTTGAAGAGCCAAGCTGACAGGTCCAAGGGGTTCTGCTGTTGGCCTTTCATGTTAAGCCTGGTGCTGTAGAACAGATGGAGGGGAGGGGCCTCCTTGACAGTTTGGGAGGGTGGAGACCTTTAAGTTACGAGGAATCAAAAGAACAGTTTAGTTATTAGTGGCATTCTGTGTGACAGCTCGACATTCTGTAATTGTCCACAGAGACCTAGCTACTTTGGAATGGTGTTCTTGCAAATGTGTCATATTAAAATTGTTTTTCTAATAAGGAGGACTGGTCTGATTTGAATAGTTCTGAATAACTTCACATTATTTATTAGCCATTAACAGTAGGAATATTTTTCCTTGCTATCGTGGTTGACTAGAGGATTAGAAACAAGAGTAATTGAGATTTCTGTAGTCAGGAAACATGATTTTCATTCTTGAGAGAAAAATTTTATTGGAAGATTTATATGATATGACTTAGTATCCTGAGAGATAATGTTGTGAATGTTTGCAAGATAGGAAATTTTTTGTTTTTGCAGGAAGTAGTTAATTATTGTTTTCAAAGTGATATGTGCTGATTACCCCAACTGAAAAAACATAGAGAAGCATAATGAAGAAAGAGTGTCATTTATAATCCTTCCACTAAAATTTTAGCACAGTTAACAGTTCAGTATTCTTTCCTTTTAGTCGCTTTTCTAGGTACATGTTTTTGTGTTTAGCTTTGTAGTCATTCTTCATATACAATGAAAACCACCCCCACTCCATTTTTCATTATATCCTAAGAATTTCTATGCTATTGTGTGGTGGGTGATATTATTACATGGTATTTAAAAAGTTTTAAATTTAAAAATTGTGTAATATTCTCACTTTCCCATTCCATTCCCTTGTTAGGTCAGACATTTAGTTTACCGGTGTTACAAATGTTGATGGGATAAATATCTCTGTGCACAGGTTTATCTTTGTCTAGCAGTACTTTTTAAGAATAGATTCCCAGAAGTACAATTACTGTGTCGAAAGGTATGGATTGTTTTATTTTTCAGGATTTAGATAAGCTTTATTATAAAACCATACATCACCAGTTGAACCACTGCAAAGATGTCAAGTGGACTAAGGTGTGTGTGTGTGTGTGTGTGTGTGTGTGTGTGGTTCTGGTCTTCACTTCTAGAAATTCCGTTTGGCTCCTCTTTGTGTCTTCTGTTGCTTTGCAGAAACATTCTTTTTCTATTCATTTCAAGAGTTTTTGCCCTGTACTTGTTGGAACATTTTAATAATAACCATTTGATGTCTTTGTCAGAAAATTCCAACATCTTTATGTGAATTGAGATTTTCCTTATCATTGATATGCCAAGTAATTTTGGATTGTATCCTCGACAGTTTTGATATTATATTAGGAGACTCTGTGTATGTTCTGCAGAGAATATGGATGTTTTTGTTTAGCAGACAGGTGACCCTGTTGGGTTTAGGCTGCGAGTTCAGATCAACCTTCAATGTGAGTTTTGTTTTCAAAGCCATTGCATGTTTATTTCGACATGTCTCAAATATATCCCACTCGGTATCTGTGGTTTGGTGGTCATCTGTCCTGTAGTTAAATTACTAAAGTCTGTTTTCTCTTTAAGATTAAATCCTGCTTGTACAGCTTGGAGATGAAGTCAGGAGTTCATAAACAACTTGATAAGTTCAGTTCTCCAAGCATTTCTTTTTCTGCAATCTCTCTTGTACTTTCTGGTTCTCTGGGCCTCTCCTTTTTGGTCCTTGGCCAGAAATGGGGGCTTTATTTTCCCTGCTCTGCTGTGTACTTCTCACTATGGCATTTGGGACAAAGCGGTGGAAGTGCAGGGACACTCTTGAGACTACAGCTCCTCTGATTGGAAGGGAAATTTCCCTACCCTCAAAATTTGATGCTCTTTTGGGCTCCATTGCAGCTGCTAGTGCTGACGTCAGCAACACTGCTACCATCGCCAAGGTCTGGGGCATGAGAGGACAGAGAGGAGAAAGGACCCGGTGATGATTTTGCCCACTCCGTCTGAACTAGGTGACCTTTCCCACTCCTTGTGCCAGAACTGGAATGTCTGGGACTCCAGTGGTCCACTCCAGTGGCCTGGAGTGTCATTGTCTGCACTGATGTCTTTGTCTGCACTTACAGTTTGTGGCAGCAATGAGTTGAAGCTGGAGGATACTGGAGGACAGACAGATGGTTAACTCATCTCTGGTTCACTGGTACTTGGAGTGTGGTCTTCTTTCTTAATTCACCTGCTGCTGTTTACTTCTCAGAATTCTCAAATAACTGCTCCGTACATTCTGTCCAGGTTTGTAGCTGCATTCAGTGGAGGGACAGTGGGGGATGTTTACTCTATCTTACCTGGGCCTGGAATGAGGAGTGGATTTATTTTGAAAGACTCTTGGTGCATATTACCAAGTTGCATTCCAAAATGACTGCACCAGCTTACAATCCATAACGATGTTAGTTGGCCTATTTCAGTGCATTTCATGAGCATTGGAAAGATTGTCAAAACAAAACAAAAATACTCCCATCTTTAGTTATTGATAGATGAACCACAGCAGCTTGCTGTATTAGTTGCCTTAATTAGTAGTGACTAGAATTAAACTTTTACCTTTATATTACTTAGGTGTATCTTTTTTCTTCTTTTCACTTGTCAGTTCAGGTCCATAGCCTGTTAATTTGCTAAATTTAGGCATATACATTTATATTAGGATCAGCTTTGGTTGTAAATAACAGACTTCTCAAGATATTCCAGGGAACACCACATTACCAGGAAACCCATGTTTGGTTTATCTTGTTGCTTTGCCGAGCATAGCTTTCACCCCAGATTCTCCAGTGTGACTGCTGGGGCTCCAGCCTTCGCATTCTCGACCTGGAGGAGGGAGTGAAGACGCATCACACACTTTTAAGGTGGTTTTCCAGAACCTGCCCAGAACATTTTGTTCACATCTTATTGGTCAGAATTTAGACAGACACTTGGCTATACCTAGCTATAAACTATAAAGGTTGCTGAGAAATAGTCTTTTGGCCTGGCAGCAATGGATTCTGTTTAAAAACTTGAGATCTGTTAGTAAGAAAGTAAAGGAGATTGGACATTGCTAGGCAGTTAGAACTGGCTGCCACAGTACTGTTTTCTTCAGAGCTATGAGAGAATATCCGTTTCTGATAAAAAAAGCAAACAGAGAGGTCTAACAAGTAAAAAGTGGCCCTGGCCAGTTTGGCTCAGCGGTTAGAGCGTCGGCCTGCGGTCCGGAGAGACCCGGGTTC
This sequence comes from Molossus molossus, assembly GCF_014108415.1. Taxonomy (NCBI): domain Eukaryota; kingdom Metazoa; phylum Chordata; class Mammalia; order Chiroptera; family Molossidae; genus Molossus; species Molossus molossus. The sequence goes on from NW_023425349.1 coordinate 3,941,118, forward strand.
GGTTCCCGCTAAGGGCACATACTTCGGTTGCAGTTTGTCCCCGGCCTTGGTTGGTCGTGCGGGTGGCAGCCACTCGATGTGTCCCTTCACGTCGATGTTTCTCTCTCTCTCTCTCCCTTCCTCTCTCTCCCTCCCACTCTATCTGTACAAAAAAATGGAAAAAATATCCTCGGGTGAGGATTAAAAAACAAAACAAAACAAAAAAGTAAAAAGTGAATGGCTAGGGTTCGATTTCCTCCCGGAACCGCTTGTTCTTTACCACGCAGATGTAACCACTGTTAGCAGCTTGATGAGTAATTCTTTAGGACACGTGTGTGTGTGTGTGTGTGTGTCTGCGCATGTGGGATTAAAAACAACAAAACAAATGTAGGATATTACTAAACATACTATCTCATACTTTTATTTCATTCAGTAACATCATATGTAAGCACATCATTCATATGCTGTTCTGTTATATAGATGCACTGTGATTTACTTAACTTTTCTTCTGTTGATAGACAGAAGTAACTGGACAGTTTGCCTAGTTATTTCACACTTGAAAATGTGTTGTAGGGGATGGATAGTCTTGAAAACATAGCTTGGCATACTTTGTGCAAATATTTTTGTAAAACTATTAATATTAAGTTGTTTCATTTTTGTAGATATCGTCCTAATTTGTTTGCCTTAGACTTCTTTGTATATATATATATATTTAAATTTTATTGATTTTTAGAGAGAGAAAGGGGTGGGGGGAGAAATATCAATTGGTTGCCTCCCGCATGTGTCCCAACTGGGGATGGAATCCGCAACCTGGGTATGTGCCCTGACCAGGAATCGAACCTGCCACGTTTTGGTGCACTGGACGGTGCTCTAACTAATTGAGCCACCCTGCCAGGGTGTTGTATTCTGCGTTAGCATACAAATGTTTGCAGTGTTTACTTAGTCACATCTGTTGTCTTTTCCTTTGTGTGTCTGTCTTTTTAAACTAAAAAAGTGGTGAGATGCTCATATTGTTTTTTTCTCTCACATGTTTTTCTGTGTCTTGATTTCATACTTTTAACTCTAATCGATCTAAAATTCCTTCTTGTGTGTGGTATGAGGTAACACTCTAAATAAACATTTTTTCTGTTTTTAATACATTTCCACTGAATAAAATGAATTTTATTTTTACCTTGTTAATGGCATGTCTCTCATTAAATGAAAACTGACCAGAAGTGAAAAAAATTGATTTAGTTCTACAGGTAATTTTCCAACCGTAGAATTTGTGGGTAAAATGTGCATTGTTTTTGATCATTTAAGCAGATACAGGATTGTCCTTCAGATGTGAGGTCAGCAGAAACAACTGCAAAGCAGATCATTAGAAACCTGGTTAGCTTGCAGACTGAGAATGCAGTGCAGTGGGCAGACAGCCTGCCGAAGATCGCCCCAGGGAGAGGTGAGGCCTGGGTCGCCCCCCTCTCAGGGCAGCCCTCCTGGCACACCATCTCCCTCCCGGTTGGCATTTCTGATGAAAGACCCTGAAAAAGTGGGGGCTGTCGGAAGTTAGAAGAAAAAGAGCAGTTGTTGCACATTTATAAACTGTCAAATGCTGGGCGAGGCGTTTCACATCATTTCTAACCCTGGAAGCACCTCTAATTTATGCACTATGGCCCCTCTTTCACGAAGGAGAAAACCGGGCCTGGAGGGTCAGGGACCTGCACCAGGGCCCACTGTGGGCACTGCCCGGTTCCGAACCTCATGCTCACCTTTCCCCTCCTTCCCTCCTCTGTTGTCCCCTTTTTTCTTTGTTACCTTTTGAGTCACTTTAAAAATTACATTGAAAATTTTGAAAGTACCAGGTTTATTATAGAAATTTGGAAAAAAATAGCAAATAAAGGAGGAAAATAACTAGCAGTTTACATGCTTGACCAGTGTATGTGAATGCACCCCTCGCTTGCTGTCAGTGCGGTTACCAACGAGAAGATCTTCCCCACTGCCCCAGGAGGTACGGTGTTCGCGTCTTCACTGGCTGGGTCGCGCTTTTGCACTTTCAGTTGGGAGGTTTATTGTTTTTCTTTTTGAGATCCCTGTCCTGTCTACTGTGCTGTTGATTGTTGGTTCTCTGCCCCCAAGAATCTTTTTTCTGAATCATAAATTATGTTACTGACCATTAGAATTGCTTTTAAAATCTGTTAACATTTTAATGAGTCATTTCTTTCAGTTTATTCTTTTCTGATAGTATATATTTTCATTTGCTCTCCACAGTAGGGGAATCAGAAGAGTTTTTCTTTTTTAAATTATGAAAAATTTGCTATATAAAATGTGAATCTATTCATTACGAAATGTACGCGTAGTAATAAAGTGAACACCTGGTACATACTTCTCGCTGAAGAAACCGGCAGAAAGCAGCACCGCCCAGGTGCGGGTGAGCCCCACCCTCTCCAGCTCCTCCAGGACACCATGTTCTGGGTTTTGAGTTTATTATTTCTTTTTTTTTTTTTTTTTTTAAGTTGGGAAAATTGAGCCTTAAAAGGTTCAACGAGTTGCCCAGGGTCTGGCGGTGAAAACAGCTGTGATCCTGGCACTTGCTCCTTGGGCTCTGGAGCTCGGCCTTCTCTCTCTCTGGAAACATGACTGCCTCCTCACTGGTTGCTAGAATGATGTTCTCCTCGGTTTAACTACGGGGGCTTCTGAAGAGTCAAGGCCAGTTTTTTCTTGGAAGTAATGCTTTTGTTTATTCATTTAAAACCCGAGGATTTTACTTTTGTCTACTTCAGATGTTACTAGAAAACTTACAGATGTCAGAAAACTTACCTTGCCCTCAGAAAGTAAATGGATGGTCTGTGGAATGTCCGTGTTGATCTCATGTCTAGAGATGGTAGAGGTAATGGACACACTGGTGGAACTATGATCACTCCTTTTATACAGTGAATGTGATGGCTCCAAATGAATCAACATATCTTGGAAGATACTTAGCCTTTCAAAAAATCAAATGCTGGGGATTTTCCACTGGATCTGGTTCACTTTTTGTTAATTTTTATAACTCACATCAACATTCGGATCACAGAGTAGACTGGAAGTGGAGCCCAGTACAATAAGACCTCTCTTGCAGTAATGCTGGGCACAGCAGAGTCCGCTCACAAATCTAATGCCAACATCAGGAGGGCTGCTCAGTGATGACTCAGGGCGAATGCAGATCCTGGCTGCTACACCCTGGATGCTGGAAGGGCAGGAATGGTGGGGCCTTCTCTCCTAGAGGCCCTTGGACACCACAGCACCATGGTTACAGTGCATTCTCTGGAGTCACACACATATCTTGGCTTTCCCACTCTCCTCTGTGTGACCTTGGGCATGTGACTTGACCTCTCTGAGTCTGGTTTTCTCACCTGTAAAATGGGTACATTAGTATGCACACTTTGGGCATAAGGAGTTTAATAACCAAGGAATAGAGAGAATATGAGTGAGATCATTTATGTCAGACCCTTATCTCAGTGATAACTGCTGTTGTCAACGTTGCCGTCGTTAAGCCAGCTTCCCATTCTGAAGAGGAGGAAACTGAGTCCCGAGTCTTACAGCCACTCAGGCTGAGCGGAGACAAGAATTCCAGTGTCTGGTCCCCCGTCTGCAGTGCTTTTCTGCCCCACCCCCTGCCTTTCTGTACACATATCTGAGTCATTTACTTTGTCACCTTCTCTGGCTCTCAGCAGTACTGTTTCTTGCTTCCTCTCTTGAGCCAGCAGATCCTGACAACAGATGGTGCTGTTTTGAATTAAAACAATTTAACTCAGGATCCATCAACTGCCAACATCAAACATCCTTAAAAGAAGGAAAGAAACTCATTATCAAGAGTATTTAAGCAAAGTAGGTATTTGATCTATCTTAATCATTTGCATTCTTGAGAAGAAGCAAGTCGGTGGCAGCTGCCACCACAGGCCAGACCCCATGAATGCACTTGCGCATAATTGCTTCAGAATGAATTTCCCCCTTTCTCCTTTGCCACACAGTGCTCATTTGGACTTCGATCCTAAGTTTGTAAGCCACACTGAATATTAAAAAATATTTTTAACCTAATCTCATTTGTGGTCCACAGATCCTGGCTGTATTTTTCAGTGGTGGGTTAGTGCTCAAGCACAGCTTTGTCCAGATGCGCATGAGCACTGCAGGCCGACTGGCTCCACGTCGGGTGTGCCTGCAGCCCTGGAGAGCAAGGGGTGCGGAGGAGCTGTGACTTCTGTGCTCAGCCTGGGATGGATAGTCACTTCCTGCACTCAGCTGGATGCCCATAAGTTAATGTATATGTAAATGCCACTCCCCTGCATACCATATCTGTTCTTCCCAAAGATTGTTGTCCAATGAATTGCTCCTTGCATCCAAATCGCCAAGCTCATGGTGAAAGGTAGTGAATGTGAGAACAATGAACATATTCAAACTCTCGTACGGTCCCGTCTTTGTGCCCAGTTAGACCCACTTGTGTCTGGGCTCCGCCGTGACTGCCACTGGACTGCTTTCGGCTCATCGCCGTGCTCCTCTCTGCTCTGTCAGCTCTTCTCCCCCCTCCAGCCCTTCGCCGCCCTGGAGGCCCAGGGCAGGTGCTGACAGTTGTTGGTGGCCCTTGTTGACCTGCCTTTGTTCTTTTTTTTTTCTTTCTTCTTTCCTTCTCTGGCCCTTCTGCTTTATTTTCCCTTTCTTTTTCCTCCCTTTTATTCTTCTCTGCTGCCGATGGTTTGGCCTCATGACATGCCAGCACGGCCACTGCAGTGCACTGCTTCACAGATAAATTGTGAGTGGCACCCCTGGAACTGTGACTCTGGTGGCCCGGATCCTGGATCCCACTGAATCTCAGCATCAGATAAAAGATTGAGGTAAGCATCCATTGTGTCTGAAATTAGCGCAACAAGGGGAAAAGAACTGTAGCTGGGGCCTTGCTAGATGCCCAGGGGCTGCTGGTGTGTGAGTGGAGGGCTGCAGGTTCAAGGGAGGCCCCAGCCAAGGGGACAAAACCTGCTGAGTAAGTGGGATTACTTCATCTCTGTTTACTTCTTACTGGGACCTTTTGTCCTTGATCCAGATTTAAGACTTAATGGGTGGAACGGTCTGGGTGTAGCTAAGTTCTGCTGTGTATTCCATTGGGATTTAGCTAAAAGTAAACATGCTGTCTTAGTATTTGTTTGCCACATCACAGTTTTGCCCAATGTATAGATTTAAAGCCCTATTTATAGCTCTCTCATGACATTTGCATGGGTAGGCTCCTGTCAGGTGACACCTTCTGCAGGTGTGGAGCCATCTGGGCTCCATCAGCCCCTTTCTCAGTGTCCCACCCTGTCTCCACTGTGGCATTTGTACCTGTTATAAACGGTTCTTCTTAAGACGCCGGCCATGCAGTCTTTTGCCTAGTTGGTTTAAACTATTTTCCCATAGGGAAATAAAGCATAAGAGGTGCCGGCAGTGGCGTTTCATTATTTAATAATTCATCTCCCTGCCACGGGAAGAGAGCGAGGCTCCACTGGCCTGAAAGGCCCCGGTTTTGTTTACTGTCGTTGGGCGTGCGTGAGGACGGATGCTGAGCAGGACAAGATGAAATCTCACAAGTGATCAGCTTGTACCTGACAACATTTTGAAAAGTGATGTGTAAGTAGTTGACAGTGGTATGGTGGTATGACTGAGATTTATCATACCATAAAGTTTGTGTGAAGGGGGAATATATGTTGTCTATTTCACTTGATCAGAATGTCCTGCTTTTTTATTGACTGTTCCCCTCTTCTGTGGTCTTATGAAACAAAACAAGGAATCGGGAAATTTAGACTAGAAGGGAGGCCACAGAGGTAATATCTTCTATGATATCAGAGGTGAAGGGTGTCCCCTGCGAAAGCCCCCTGAAGAGACCCCAGTCTTGTGTGTATGTGTCCCCAGGCCCATGTGGGACATGGCAAGTGGCCCTGCTCACGGAGTGATCTGGGTAGGTGAGCGCCGCCTCCTGGTTCCTCGCCTCATCCTTGGACAGCAGTGCCTCCATTCGCTGTCCACGTGGACTCTCCAGAAGGAGGGCTCCCCCTGCTAAGGTGACATCAGACAGCGTCCACTAAGAGCCTGCCTCATTTTCTCCCCTCGGACAGTGGCCAAGGCAAGGACTACGCTGTGGCGGCTCATGGTGCCAGTGGCAGACTTCTGCTGAGCACCTGCACACGCTGGGCCCTGAGCTGGGTGCTCTTCACACGTTTAATCCCCTCTGTCGCCTTAAGGCATGTGTACAGCTGTCATTGTCGTTCTTCTTTGAGAGGTGAGGCAGCGGGTGTGGAGAGCTTACGGGAGTGGTCGGGCGCTGGGGAAGCCTGGCCCCAGAGCCGTGCCCTGCACCAGCCTGGAGCTTTCCTGCCTCTCGGCAAAGACCCGGCACATTGCACTCACCCAGCAAATGACAAGCTTGACGATCAAGTTAGAACATTGGAACTTCACATCTCTTTGTATTCTGTGCTCTCCATGCTTGAAGAGTTCTCCATCTAGAATCAACTTTTTTTTTTTAAATCCTCACCTGAGAATATTTTTCTGTTTATCTTCAGATAGAGTGGGAAGGAGAGAAAGGGAGAGAGAGAGAAACATGGATGTGAGAGGGACACATTGACTGGTTGCCTCCCACACCACCCTGACCAGGGCCAAGGACGAACTGCAACTGAGGTACGTGCCCTTGGCCAGAATCAAATCCACCACTCATTGGTCCTTGGGCTGACGCTCTACCGCTGAGCTGAGCCAGCCAGGGCTGAAATCAGCTCTTTGTTCCATGGGGAGTTGTTTTGATTCGTGGCATTCCTTGCAGTTAGAAGTCCAAGTTGAAAGCAGAGGTACTAAAGCAATACCATTTAGTTGCATTTGAAGCCGTTGTTGAGCCAGGTTGACCTTCAAGACCTTGTCCTGGCCCTGTCTTGGACTTGCTGGCTCTTCCTGCTTCTACAGCCTATTCTCAGCCAGCAGTCAGATGTCTCTTAGCTGGGAAAGTTGTTGTGTCACCTCTGCTCAAAGCCCCGCAGTACTCCCATCTCACCCAGAGTAAAAGCCCGTGTCCTTGCACTGGGCTTCGACATCGCCACCTGCCCCTCCACCTAGCTTCTCCTCTCTCTTTGCTCTTTTTGCTACGGCCATTAGCCTCCTTGCCAATTCCAGAGTGTCCAAGCTATGCTTCCATCTTCCCTGGCCTCTGTGCTGACTGCTCTGCCTCCAAATAGTCCAGCTGTCTTCGCTCCGAAGTCGCATGTCTGTAAACTCCGTATCGAACACTGCAGCATTCCCCACGCGCACTCCCCCCCCTGCACATCTTACAACCGAGGCATGTTTTGTCTTTTAACGTATCATATGTTTACTTGTTGTTGTTGTTAATCCTCACCCGAGGATACTTTTCCATTGATTTTAGATAGAGTGGAAGGAAGGGAGAGAGCGAAACATCGACGTGAGAGAGACGCATCGATTGGTTGCCTCCTGCACAAACCCCACCAGGGTTGAAGATCAAACCTGCAACCCAGGTACGTGCCCTTGACCGGGAATCGGACCTGTGACCCTTTAGTCCACGAGGTGGTGCTCTAACCACTGAGCAAACCCTGCAGGGCTCATATTTTTACTTCTAAAAAATAAAAAGCTTATTATCTGTCTTCATCATTGATGCTTCTCAAATTCTTAGAAGATGCCTGGCACATTCTAGGGAGTGGCCCATAAAGCTTTTTTGAATGAGTGAATGAATGAGTGAAAGAAATGGATGAATGTTTCCTGGTAAAGCCACTCACTTTCTCTTTGGGCCTTTTAAAAATCAAATAGCTTCTTGTACTAGATGAAATGTCTTAGCCTCCCGACTGTACGTTCTATGGGCTCTTTGCATCTCAGTCGTGTGGATGCGTCACTCATCCATCCTCACCCCTCCCAGGATCGGTATGTGGGGCAGACAGGCTTGAGCTGGTGTTGAGGAGGCAGGTGACATGACCTGCTGTATCTAGAGTCTGCGTTCTCTTCTCGTTTCTGATGAGGGAACGTGCTCCGTGTCAGCCAAAGCTCACGCGTGAGAGACTCGCCACTCTGCCCAGACCGTCGCTGCTGGGAGGTGTGGTGGGGGAACCCTGCCTATTTTGCCGATTTTCGTTCCGTGGTGTTCCCCAGTGACTCCGAGCCCCGCTGTTGTCACACCCCTTCGCCAGCGAGGCAGCTCCCGCTTGCTCTCAGGGCCGCTGCGGCCAGCTCAGCCATTGTCGCTGTGGATTTGTTTGCATATTGCACAGCCATCTGTTCTCTGTGCCATCCAGGCTTTAGATTCCGAAAGATGAATTACCAGCCGCTCCGTGGATTTCAATTGCTCGCTGTTTGTTTTGTATGCCAGTAACTCATCTTTCAACTGTTAGATCCACCAGAACCACTGTTTTAAAAGCCTTGCCTATTCCTGTTTTGTGTAGCTGCCTTGGGCAATCATCAGGGCTGAATGAACTAGTACCTAGGCATCTAATTGAAGCATGGGCTTGAAAAACTTCTCCCACAGCTGTGACTGTTCATGCTTTCATTCCGATAGGTGACACTAAACCAGAAAATCGCTTCAGAGAGTTACCAGCATATAGTAGCGCCGCTGGTAAATTAAGAGCACGGTTATTTCAAGTGTGCTGATTTCCATTGTGACTTACGCTTAACCACTCACTCTCCGTGATACAGGAAGTAATGTGTGAGCATGCTGGTAAAGGCATGCTTATCACCTGGTAGCATCTGTTATTGCCGCTAGCCCTTGCGGGCGCTTAACCTGTTCCCGGCTCTGCGGTTCAGCAGTCTGCACACACTTTCTTATTGCGCGTTCCCTGCCATGCCGAGCTCCCTCTGCTTTTCAAGTGCTGTTCCTTCTGCTGGGAACATCCTTCTGGTACAGGCTTTCAGTACCTGTACCTGTCAATCGTCCAAACATTTGTCACAAAGGTCATTCATCTTTGGTTTAGGGGAATGTCTGTCTATACTTGCAGGCAGTAAGCTGGTGAGGCGCAGGGCTGTCCTGAGCATGGTACCTGGGATAGAGTCACCGCTTGTCTGCAGTGAGTGAGTGACGTGCTCTGGTGTTCGCAGATGGCCCCTGAGGTGCACATCGTTATTTCTATCTCACAGACCAAGACACCAGCGTAGGAGAGTTCAAACCACTGGCCCAAGGAGACCCAGGTGGGAAGGGGCGAGCCAGGATTCAGACCTAAACCATTTCGTTGTGCCCTGTCCTGATAGGCAGGGTGGGCCGGCGTTCGTGGCACACTGATTAAGTCCCGATGCAGAAACACAGCACAGACACCGAGACCTGTGTTCCCACTGACCCCAGTGCTTATGGGCACGAGGTAGTCTTATTAAACGTTAGCTAGAAAACACTTTCGTCCTCCAGATGGTTCTAAAATCTCTCTTTCTGCTTTAATCCGGCGCACAAATGTAGTTTCATCGTCGTCTTCCCCTTCTTTGTCGAGGAATTGGCAGGTTTTTCAGGCCGTCACCCAGACTCTCAGCTCACACTGGCTGGGCTGGGCGGGGGGCCACCTGGCCTCTGACCCAGGGCCCCTGGTGGGACTTGCTGTGGTGTGTCTGCAGCTGGGTGGGACTGGGGGCTAATTGGATTCTGGCTGGCAGAAGCTTTGGCCCAGTTCTTGCCCACACGGGAAGAGGGGTCTGCTGGGGCCCTGCCCCGCCTGCTCACCTGGAAGGGGCTCAGGTGGCGTGGGTGGCGAGGAGCTTCCTCCAGAGAGGACTGGTCTGACACTCTTCTTAGACTTTGTACTTTGAAAATATTTCTAGCTTTAGAAAAGTCATAGGAATAATACATTGAGCTCTGTATACTCTTAGCTACCTTCACCACATTTCCTTTTCCTTTGTCATTGTACATACGATTAGTATTCAGGTGTCCCTTGGAGATACACGGGTTCGGTCCCCGATCACCACAGTGAAGTGGATATTGCAGTAAAGCGAGTTCCCCGCTGCTCATAGAAGTTATGCTTACACTCTACTGTAGTCTTTCAAGTGTGCAATAGCATTTTGTCCAAAATGGTTCACACACCTTAATAAAAAAATATCTTATTGCTAAAAAATGCTCAGCATTTCCTGTTGGAAAAATGGCACCAACAGACTTGCTCCACGCAGGGCTCCCACAGCCCTTTAATTTGTAGAATTGACCCTGACCCCTGACCCCTAAGAGCAATGCACGGCCACAGTACGGTTATCAGACGTGCTGTCCTGAAAGGCCAGCGTTCCATCCTCACTACGCTTACCTCATTCTTCGACGTAGCTGCTTTTAGCAGTGCACTGTGTGGCTCTCCAGTGGCCAGTCTCCCCGAAAGGGAGTGTGTTTCCAGTCTTGTACCATTGCAGTGCTGGGGCAGGTGTGCAGGTGCGTAAGGCTTTGCCCACGCGTATGATACGTTTTTTGAGGAGGAATTTCTGGCTCAGAGGTTCGCTAGCTGTTGTCTACTTGCCCGGGGAGTAGTTGTACCACTTTACACTCCCCACCAGCAGGGACTGCGGCCTGGTTTTCTAACTCGTGCTCTATTGTTGTGTCTTTAGATCTTTGCTAATGCAGTGGGTGAGCAAACATTCATGACCATGTTTTTACCTTTTTTTTTTTTTCATCCTCACCCAAGGACATTTTTGCATTTACCTTTAGATAGAGTAGGAGGGAGAGAGGGAGGAAGAGAGAGAGAGAGAGAGAAACATCGATGTGAGAGAGACATATCGATCGGTTGCCAACCGCAAGACCCCTTCCGGGACCGGGGATGAACAGCAACCGAGGTACGTGCCCTTAGGAGGAATCGAACCCGAAATTTTCTGGTCCGCAGGCTGACGCTCTAACCACTGAGCAAACTGGCCAGGGCCCATGTTTTTACTTTTAACCAATGTGTGTGAGATGAGAAGCATCAAAAGGAGCAGTCCTCATGTGGAATGACTTTGGCAGATGAGCTGGAGAGAGAAGAAGGTTAGGCTGAGGCCAGCCCGGCAGCCAGTGTGCAGTGACAGGAGGCAGGGACCACCGAGTCGCCGGGAAGAACAGCAGAGCAGGCGTGACGCGCGCTGTCCCGAGGAAGGGCTCCGCTGGAGTCTTCACTGTGTGTGCGTGGGCTGGGGACCACCTTCTCGTTTGCATCTCCTCACCCAGGAGTTTCCTCGGTTACCATTAAAGATGCATTGGTGTCCTTCCGGCCTTGGCTCCAGTGGCACCTTGCTCAGAGGCCTTCCTGGACCACCCGTGTAGCAGGGCAGCCCTCTTGCCACCACGCCCACCAGTTTCCCCATATTCCCTGTCTTCACTTGACACCCATGTGTCTGTCTTACTGCTTTTGTGTAGTCTTTCCCACCCCCTCTGGAATCAGTCTCCACGAGGATGGGGGTCACTTTTGTTACTTTAGTCCCAGTATTGTACCTGGAGCAGTGCTTGGCATATTAGATTCGCAGGATGCAGTTATATTATTTATTAATTTTATTCATTATTGGATGAATAAAATTATCTGGCAAGGTACTATACTTTAGTATTGAAACTTGCAGATTTGGGCTCGTTTGGACCCGAGATCAGCTGTGTGACTTTGGCCAAGTGACTTAATTTACCTGAGCTGCTTTCCTTAAAGGTGAAGTGGAATTTGTAAGAATACCTTCTTTATTGTACTGTGAAGAGTAAATGCCTAGCACACAGGAGACAGTCAAGAGGCTGTTTTTATTATTGTTTTATAAGTTACGTTGACTAGGAGTCTTGTCTCTTCTGCTTCCATATGCTCATTTGGGCAGTGTATGTTTGTGCACGTGTGTGTGCGCTCTGGTGGTTCATGCTGTGAGTGAACTAGGCCTGTCACAGGTGGTTTTAAGAGCTGAAGCCTCAGCATAGTCCTCACTCTTTACACATGACAATTTGATGTTTTATAATAAAGACCCATCTGTAGCATTTTCCTGCCTTGAGTCTTTCTTACTGACCTATGCCCATAGTCACACAGGAGAAGGGTGAAGACCACCGTCAGTGCAGACAAGTCGTCTGCCTGAATCCACTGGGTGTAAAAGACGGGCCCATCCCTAAGTTCACAGCATGTGAGGTTGCCAAGAAGATGTGGAACTTGTCAAAACCCAAGCTGTCGATTTGAGTCCAGTTCTCCATCACATGCTCATTTTAGCCCCTTCCGACTGGAGGTGAGGGGACCCGTGATTCTTCTGCAGACATCCCTGGAGATATCGTTCAAGTTACATCCTTGGATAGAGCTCTGTGATGTCATCACAGTGAAGGGCAGGCTTTGTTAGAAACTGGTTCTTGGAGACGTGAGAACCAGACTTTGTTTTATCGTCATAATCGGTGACTTTAGTGGCCTTCAACCCTGAGTCTGATGTACTCAGTGAATTTATAACCTTCATTTGTCTGTGAACACTTTTGAAGTCACCTTCCCTTTCTTCTTTGAATCTAGTGAAGGAAATCACTTGTTTTCTGTTTCAGACCTGTGTATGTTTATGAGAGCTAATGATGTGTTATGCCTTTGGGGAAGACAGGAACAGCCCCCCCAGTTCTCGAGCTGGGGGTGGACAGGATGAGCCGCTCTCCCCATCCCCGTGTATTTAATGAGATTGCCGTGGCGCTCACGGTTCCGCAGCTCTTCATACGGCTGCGCGTTGCTGTTCTGAGATTGGCACTGTTATATTATTCATAGTACTGCTTGCGCATGCCTTGCATTTAATATAGAACATAAGAGGCTCACCTAGCATGAATGAAACATCTGAGATGGAAAGTGTAGATGCTATAAAATTTTTAAAGAAGAGAATGTGTTATGGTTGAACTTTTGAAATAAAAATGGTGTGTTTTTAATCACCAAGTTAGGAATGTCCTTGGATTCTGGAGTGGGGAGCGGGACTGATAGGGGAAAGAAGGTGTGTTCCTCTCGCTTTCCTGCCAGACAGAACCCAGAGAGCCAGGGGGACCCAAGGGTCCGAGCTCCACTGACAGAGAGAAGAGGGCGAGAACAGGGCTCCGGAGCACCGCCGCTCCGCTGGGCGTTCTTCTGGTCGTGGCAGCGGTGCCGAGACCGCAGAGCAGTTGGAGATTCGTATTCACAGATGTATGTGCGAAGATACCACACCCGGATAGCATTTGACGGAGGGGTAACCTTTGATGATGAGTTTTCTTGCCCTTTTTGGGGAGTAGAAGAGGAGGCGGGTGGTACTTCACAAGACTAAATTTACCAAAGTTTTTCGAATTTAAATTTTCTTAGAAAAAAAATGTCAAATGGTTGTAGGTCCCAAAGTGCTTTTGTTGGCATTTTAATGGTGCATTGTCAAGCCAGTGTGGTGCAAGTGGAAAGCACAGTGGTGTCTTTTCTTGGTGCCGTGGTATTCAGTCTACAGCCCTGCTCCAGACAGCATCCCAGAAATCCTCGTGATTAATCTAGTGTGTGTGATCTTTTCTTAAACATTGTTAACCTGTGCCCTTTACAGACAATGCCAGGTCAGAAAATGTCAGGGGGACTTCAAATTGCTTTCATAAGGGTGTAAAGAAAATTATTGTCCTCAAAACCTGAGGCTCTGATGGGCATTCTTAATAGAGTGATATGTTGAGAGAGACAGACACCTGCAGGAGGCTGCCTCTGGCGGGTGGGAATGAAAAATGTTAAAGTGGCGGTTTACTTCTGGTCCAGACCAGTCGTGAAGAAGAAAACGTGTTCTTGCTACCTGTCAGGCTGATGGAGGCGTCTATTTAATTTGTTGGAAAGCTGAATTCTCAAAGCAGGAAGGCTTTCGAAATGCTTCTTCACAGTCAAACAATTTATCACAGACTAGAGGGCAGGCTTGGGCACAGCCTGCGGGGAGATGGCCTCACTGCAGGGCTTTGGGGGAGGGGGGGGGCTGGGAAGTGCCCCCCCGGGGGGGCACCCATTAGCTCTGCCTCCTGAGACCTCAACTCCGCCGGCAGGTAAGCCCTGCAGTCGGTACTGTGTTCTGTACAAAATGTTATTTGCATAAGTAAAAATAAAAATGTGTCTTCTCATTCATTGTATCATTTAGGTCATTAGAACAAAGACTTAAGTGGAAACGAGAAAAGAGAGAGTTCTTTGTCAGAGCTGGAGCGGTGGAACTGTTTTCAACCTCTGTTTTGAAACAACATTGGTTACTGGGGTTCAGCTCTTTCCGAAAGAAGAAGAAAAATCGAACGCGTGGGCTTAATAGGTGGTTTTGCCAAATTACAGACCAGAGTTGAATTCAGAGTACCACATGGTTGCTTTCCAAAAAAGTTAACTGTCTTGGTAAGCACTGAATGAGAACCTACAAAAGGAGCCCCCAAGACCACGAGGCACAGATTGTCCCTGTCCCTCACATGTCTCCAGAATTTCCCGTTGTTTTTCAGTTTTCCCAGTGGTTGCCATTTCAGCCTTTAGGTGGATTTGAAGCCGGGTGGGGGCCTGGGGCCTGGGGGCTGGGGGCTAAGGAAGGGCCGGACCTGCCCTCCCCAGCCTGGCGAGCAGCTCGCTTAGCAGCTCCCTTCACCACCTCGCCCACCACACCCACCTTCTGATGGCAGGCGCGCCAGTGCAGAAGCTCGGCACCTCATTATTTCTACAACCTGAGTGGATTTGCACATTAATTGATGTGTGGGAGGGAAGGCATCTGCTGTAGTAAAAACCTTTAACTGTCGCAGTAAAACGAAATAAAATTAAGTGTTACTGGAGTAAACTGACAGTCCCCCATGATGTGATGGCGCCCGGGCGTAGTGTGCAGGGGCTTGCCTTTCAGGACCTGCTGACTGGGAGGCCTCTCGGCCAGCGTGATTGCAGTGTTTATCGGAGGAACGCACAGAGCCAGTGAGGCCCCTGCGAGGCGCCCAGCGCACCGCCCTCGCTCCGCACGGCCGCTCCCTGGAGGGAGCTCCTCAGCTGCAGTTCTTCCTGTGGGTCCTGCTCTGTTTTCTACATCACTTGCTGGAACTGCTGTTTTAGATGTTATCTTTGACCCCAGAGTGGGAGATACAGATTAACGTTTGTATCTTCCTCTGTCCCATTGATTGCTTCATTGATATTCAGTTTTTATATTGTTAGGACTATAAAATATTGTTCACAGCTGAGCCATGTCGAGTACTATGATTACCATTCCTTTGTGTGAAGGCTGGGGTGGGGGCTGTCTCGCCATCCACAGTGCAGACTTGTCCCTCTGTTTTCAGCCGTCTGTGAGCCCTGGGCTGCTCTGAGTCAGCTTCTCCAGAGGGTACACCTGCTGGCTTCTGAGTGTTGAGAAGACTTCACCAGTCCGCTGTTTTCACTCTCACCCGACACCTGGCCTTTCACACGCCGAGTACCTCCACTTCCCCGGCCTTGGAGATGCTGCCGTCCAGTTCCGCTGGTCTTCCCTGCTTCCTCCAGCCTCCCCGCCGGCAGGAAGCCTTTCCCTCGCGCTTCTCTCTGCCGAGGCAGCTCCAGTCCACTGCTTCCTGCCTTCGGAACTGCGCCGGCCTCTCTGCTGTCGTCTCCCTGTCTGTGTCCTTGCGGGCATGCAGCCTGGTTCATTGCTCTGCTGTCATCTTGGTGTGAGGAGGGAGTGCGGTGAGCAGGGCTAGCCATTCTACCCTGGCAGCAGCCGGCCTCTGCCTCCTGTTTAGAATACACTTTGCGTTCTTTGGTCATAGGTGTGCAGCATCTTAACTTTGTATTTTAAAAAGCACATTTTGAGTAATAGCCTTTCATTTTCCATGAGGTGTCTCCTTTTCATTGCGTGATTCTAAGAACTTGGTGCAGACATTGTACACTGGTGATTTGAAAGAGAGTACTATATCCCTGCGTCCCTGGTATGCTTTCTAAGAAGATCTTCTGGTGCTAATATTTCATTACGTAGGAGGAGGGAGAGAAAATAAAGCATCGAGCTCTTGAGAAGAAAAGACTGCCAAACTCCCCCCCCTCCCCACACGCACACAAGCTGGGTGCAACTGGCCCCCTCAGCGGGGCAGCAAGCAGCCCCTCTGGGGTGCACAGTTGAGGGGGAGTACCTGGGGCGTGGCAATGCTAAAGCTGTGCTTTTCCAAGACACAGCAGCTCCATTAGAATGAGAGCCACCACCCTTGTGCTGGGGCAGGGGAGAGCCAGGCCGTTCTGAGGGGCTGGAGGGAGGTTGGCTCGAGACTAAGGCAGACTCTGGTCCAGTGCAGACAGCCCTGCCTCTGGGAACAGGAGTGGAGCTCATGGCCAGGCCCTCGCCAGGCTTGTGCCGCCTTGAACAGATGCCCAGTGTTAGGACCGAATGTCCGTGTCCTCCCCAAATGTACATGTAGAAGTCCTACCCCCAATGTGATTGTGTTGGGAGATGGGACCTTTGGGAGGCCATTAGATGAAGTCAAGAGGGCAGGTCCCAGGTAATGGGATTAGCATCCCTACAACAAGGGAAGGGAGACCAGCGCTCTTTCTCCCTGGAGCACACTAAGATCACGTGAGCACATGGTGACATGTGGCCATGTGCAAGCCAGGAGACGGACCTGCACCAGGAACCAGATCTACTGGCGCCTGATCTTGAACTTCCAGTCTACAGAGTGTAAAAACCAAGGGCCGTTGATTAAGCCCCCCCTCTCTGTGGGCTTTTGTTACAGCAACCTGAGCCTTATCATACCCCTCCTGTGCTTGGAAACCAGACTTAAGCCACCAGTTTAAGTACAACTGGTCCTTGAATAACATTGTTTTACTCAAGTTGTGTCGTTATAATGTTGATGGGATGCCATAGGAATTTAACTCTTGTTTATATTCATTATCCTGTGGTAAAATTGATTTTCTGTATAGGTTTTGCTGAAAGTCGCAGAACCTATTGATGATCAGTGAGGACGCGCTGTGTTCTGCCTGTGGGGATCCTTGCATTTTCTGTGCGGGAAATGCAGCCCATTTAAACCCACCTTTCCGGGCCTCTGTGCCACCTTTAGGTGTACCCTGTATGCGTTCATCTTCAACTTTTGGACCATGTGCCTTCTCCCCCCCTCACCCCAAAGGCAATGCAAAATGCGCCTGTCTCACAAAGCCAATTTCGTACTTTATTAAAACATCATTTCCCCCACCTTGTTCCCAGATTTCTGTGCTTCCTCATAGAAAGGCAGCTTGTTCAAATGTACATTATTCTTGTTGGAAAAAACCGTTGGCTTGTCTTCCTTCTCACCCCTCCATATTTGTAACCCTGTTCCACTGAGGCTGTTCTTATTAAATATCATAATTTGCTCATTGGAGAGTTATTTGTAAACTTAATTAATTCTCTGACAGTGTTGGAGAGTTAATTTCAGCCTCTCTGGTCATGGTTTTCCATACCCTGGCCTGTGTCTGTTAAAGACTTGGTAAATAGTTTTGAAATGCCAGTTGGTGATATATGGGCCTCTTTAACATTTCTTTGATTTATGTGCAGTGCTGTGGAAAAAGGCAAAGAAAGCAAATTATATGGCGAAAAATGTTGCCAATCTTCACTTTTTTACTCTTAGTTTTAAAAAGTACACTTATCAATCAAATCTGATGGATTTTCTTTTTTACAAAGATTGAAAATTTAACTATTTGAAGACTGTTGCAGTGCGTGTTTAGTACCTGCTTAATCAAGTGTCGTGTAGCACCAGAGCAGATCAGACTTCTCAGCGCGCTCGAGTCTCTGCTGCCCGTCCCCGTCCTGCCCTTCGAGACAGGCGCAGGAACAGTCAGAGTTCTCCCGGGGCCGGGGAAGACGGAAGCCCGCACTGCTGTTGCACCCGTGTTTGAAAGCCCGAGTCCATGTGCTGGGCCAACAAGAGCTGTTGAGACTTGTCTGAGGTTTTCCCCTGTAGCATATTCTTGGTGGGTTCCAGGTAGAGACCGACTTCTTGAATCAGTCAGTGAGTCAGCAAATATTTTTGAGATTATCCTATGATTGTATTCAAAATTTAGTGGTCTACGCACTACCTGGGTTGCTTCTTATAATGTTAATTCCTGGGCTCCTCAGTAGAAATTTGGATCCTGCAGATTTGAGGCAGGACCCTGTAACCTGCATTTTTGGTAGACACTCTGGAAGATTCTGATGCAGGTGATGTCTGGCTGTGCTTTGAAAAAGGACTTGAAGGTTATAGTGCCCTTTGATTATACCACTCCCTGCTTAATACTTTTAGTGGTCCCCCTCTCCCGTTGTCTGCTGAGTAAAGTCCACAGAGGTGTAAAAATTCCACACCCCCTGGAAGTGTCATGGATTTTTATTCATGTGGGCAGGGTGTATGGGTGTGGCTGTGCACAGCCCCTGGAATGCCTCTTCGGAGTGTTCTCTTTTTATTCATTCATTCAGCAAGTATTTATTGAGCTCTAATGCTGTGCCAAGCACTGTTCTAGGTGTTGGAGCTACAATAGTGACTAAGATAGCTCAAGTCTGTGTTCTAATGGAGCCTGTTTTTTTCTTGTGTGGGGGGTGGTGGTGGGGGGGCGGGTGGAGTATACGCTAAACAAAGAAACAAATAATACAGATAAAATTGAATGACCGCTGTGATCGAAAGCCCCGTGGTGAGAGAGGGTGCTGGAGGCTCTGTGGGTTCTGTGGCCGGAGAAGGCTCTCTGAGAAGATGAAGTGCAGGTTAAGACCTGCGTAACTGGAAGTCGGGCATGCAAAGATCAGGGTGCCCCAGCTAGAGAAAGGGGCCCTAGGTAGGAGCGAGCTGCAGCGGGCGGGGGGAGTGAGCGGGGCAGAGTGGAGGGATTCCGGCAAGGGGAGGCGGGGCGGCTCACATCGGTCATCATGCTCTGTGCCCTGTGACTAGACCGTGGCTGCTCCACTGGGGATGGGTGCCCAAGCCAAAGCCGCCAGCAGTTACCCAGGTGCCAGCTGGCCTGGCATTTGCCCGCATACCACCCTCCACTGCGTGACACAAGCACTAGGTCCTGAGTCAGAGATTTGTGTGTGTGTGTGGGGGGGGGGTGGGTAGCTCTGACTATATTTTGAATTTTAGAATATTTTGGATTATTGAAAGGTAGTATGGTTCATTTGCCACACATTACATTAATTTCTCCAGTGGGGCCTGGGGCAGTACCTTGTATTCAAATATTGTGTAGCAAATTGTTAGACTAGTCACACTAAGTGAGATAAATTAAGATTTAAATACTCACATCAGCTCATGTCAGTTTTTGCTGCCACAGGATTTTTGGCAGCTACATTGATGAGAACTTTTTATACATATTGCATAAAAGTAATGATGGCTCTGTATGGGAAGATCTTGTCCCATCCTCCATTTCTCGGGTGTGAGACCCCAGGAGGCACCGCGTGGGTGAAGCAGTGTGTGTGCGGATTTGCAGGCTTCGCAGCAGGTGGAGTCCCGGAGCAGAGCGAGGGCACCCCCAGAGCAGCAGGCGCAGTCCCGGAGCAGAGCGAGGAGCAGCAGGCGCAGTCCCGTAGGAGAGCGAGGGCACCCCCAGAGCAGCAGGCGCAGTCCCGTAGGAGAGCGACGGCACCCCCAGAGCAGCAGGCGCGGTCCCGGAGCAGAGCGAGGAGCAGCAGGCGCGGTCCCGTAGGAGAGCGAGGGCACCCCCAGAGCAGCAGGCGACGTCCCAGAGCAGAGCGAGGGCACCCCCAGAGCAGCAGGCGTCGTCCCGGAGCAGAGCGAGGAGCAGCAGGCGCAGTCCCGTAGGAGAGCGAGGGCACCCCCAGAGCAGCAGGCGCAGTCCCGGAGCAGAGCGAGGGCACCCCCAGAGCAGCAGGCGCCGTCCCGGAGCAGAGCGAGGGCACCCCCAGAGCAGCAGGCGCAGTCCCATAGGAGAGCGAGGGCACCCCCAGAGCAGCAGGCGCAGTCCCGGAGCAGAGCGAGGGCACCCCCAGAGCAGCAGGCGCCGTCCCGGAGCAGAGCGAGGGCACCCCCAGAGCAGCAGGCGCAGTCCCAGAGCAGAGCGAGGGCACCCCAGAGCAGCAGGCGCAGTCCAGGAGCAGAGCGAGGGCACCCCCACAGCAGCAGGCGCAGTCCCGGAGCAGAGCGAGGGCACCCCCAGAGCAGCAGGCGCAGTCCCGTAGGAGAGCGAGGGCACCTCCAGAGCAGCAGGCGCAGTCCCGGAGCAGAGCGAGGGCACCCCCAGAGCAGCAGGCGCAGTCCCGGAGCAGAGCGAGGGCACCCCCAGAGCAGCAGGTGCCGTCCCGGAGCAAAGCGAGGGCACCTCCAGAGCAGCAGGCGGCAGCAGGGTTGGGGCAGGCAGCGAGTGGGCAGGGGTCAGAAGCCAAGAGCCGGAGACTTGTTTGCTGAATGGCGGTGAGCTGGGTTCCCATTTTCTAAGAGGCCTGGTGTGGACACATCTCCTGTTTTCTCCACTGCCCACGGAGCTACACAACAGAGCATTATTAACTCCCTGTGACTGCTCGTGGCAACGTGGAAAGACCACGCTGGTAACGGGGAGGCAGTAGATTCCCATCATCCTTACCTCTTCTTAGGGACCTTATGCATGAAGAGGGTTCTGAATCCAAATTCCTGCCATACTTTGATGTTCAGTTATGTATTCATTTACTTAAAAAATACTTACAGAGAACATGCTAAGTTCTGGGGAGGCCGGAAGTGTAGTGGTTACAGAGCAGGGACCCTGCAGCCAGACTGTCCAGATTCCAACCCTGACCCTGTCACTAGCTCTATGACCTTGGGCAAGCCACTTACCTTCGTGCCTCAATTTCCTCATCTGTGAAATAGAGACAATAGTATCTACCTCATGGGGTGGTTGTGTAGATTAATCGACTTGAATTAGAGTAGCACCTGCTTCACAGCGAGTCCTATATATGCATTGGCTGACACTATTGTTATTGTTCTTTTATTGTTATGCCAAGCACTGTTTAAGACACTGGGGATAGAGCAAGGGAGGCCAGGGAGTGCTGTGCGGCTCTTATCCACTCTTATGAACTTACCTTCTAGCAGACCGTGACCTTCTAAAGACAGAGGACATGTTTTTCGTGTCTCTCCATGTCTAGCACTATGCTCTGTGTCCATCAAGCCATCCCATTCTCGGCAAACACTCACTGAACTTCCACGTAGGCCCCTAGGCTAGACCTGTGGGTCCTGTAGAATTGTATGAGAGTTTTGACTCTGTGGCAACTGGTTTAGAAAAAGAGTGAAGATAGACACACAGAAAAGCATACTATAATATACAGTGGTCAGCCCAATAAAAGGTGGTTCAGAACGGCTTTTGGACTGGCTGGAACAAGCTTTAACTTTTCTCAGCTCCTTGCATGCTGGGTACTTAAGGGGAAAGGCAGCCTATTTGAGAATTGTGGATAGAAAGGACACATTGGACGTGGTACCGATTGCCTGTTGTCCCACCCCTGGTCCCAAACAAGGCTGCTTCTCACATTTGGGTCTTCTTCTGGATGAGCATGGTGTGTTGTTAATATGCCTTCTTAGACATTCCTAGCTAGCTGCTGCTGATCCCCATTTTGGTTGGTTGGCTTGTTCAGCAGAATTTAGAAACTTGAGTAAGGCTGCAAAGCATCATGGGAATAAGTGACTTGCACATTGAGCGGGGGCCCAGCTCTCTTTCAGTCCAGCCATTCCTGTGTATTCCCCTTTCTCACATCCTTCCCCAAGCAGGCCTGTTTGCCACTCGTTGATTTCCTCGAAGAGTTGTTTTTTCTTTCTTTTTTCGGAGGCGGGAGTGTTTTGTGTTTGTTTTTGTCAGAAGCAAGGCCTTCCAGTTATTGGCTCCGTCACCCCTAAGCTCAGTCTAATTGTTTATGGCCCGACAACCTCAGCCTGTTAATAATCAGTTAACATTTATTGAGCGTGTACTGTGTGCCAGCCACTTTGCTCAGCACTTTCATGTACTTAACCCTCACCGACTCCAAGAACTTGAGTGTGGTTTTGCTCAGTGAAATATCCCAGGTCACTTTTAGAGTAATGAAGTGATACTAAGTAGCAGTATTATCCCCATAAAGAGGAGAGAACTAGGCTCTGGAACAGAGTAACTCACCCAAGGTTGCACATTTGGTTAGGTAGGGTTCTATGACATATATCCAGACAGCCGACTACATCCCTGCTTTCTCAGTTAGACTAAGTAGAGTAGAAATCACACCAAGGCAATGTTGATCAGTAGAAAATTCACTCTGATCTGCCGTTCATTTTTAGCCAGAAACATACCCTACCCACTGTTAGTATGTGTGACTTTTGCTCTTTTTCTTACAGAAGAAAGAAATCATAAGCCCATATTCATTGTAGGAAAATCCTACCATGTAGGCTGATGCCTGCTTTGCCTTTTCTCATACTTCCTGCAGACAATTAAGTCAGACTTAAACCAGCAATAAAACCTCAATTGCCTTATGAAAAAGGAAAACAATACTCTGGGAGTCTGGGAGAGACTTTAATCTTCTAGGCTGAGTACTTTGTTAGCCGAGTAAGAAGTACTTCCTGACTTTGTTGTTTAATGCGTTAAGGTTGAGCCAGCTCCCTGGCTTTAGATTGTGTAGATTAAAAAGAACAACCTCCACGGTGTATTAGAAGACACGTCCCACTGTCCCTCTGGGTTGCCTTTCGTGCAGAGAGCTCACAGTGTCCCCCTGCGCTCACGCGGTGTCCCCCTGCGCTGCAGCCTCCTCAGCTGCAGCCCTCTGCTGGGGTTCCTCCTCAGCACAGCTGCTCTCTCAGAACAGCCTCGTGGGTTCTTTTTTTTCCCCTTGACACCAGTTTATTGTCTAACGTGTTTGGGACTACAGTATTTGACTTAAAGATGATGATTCTAATCAGTTTTGCAAAAATCCAGTCATTGCCGGCGTCGTCAGAGGTGAGTTTCTGAGACAGTGACTTCTGATGCCCACGAGAACAGCCCTGTCGTGGTGTGCAGTGCGCAGGGCACTGTGCTCAAGGCTTCTGCTCGCACCACACACTTAGTTCCACTGTTCTCCTGCTTCTCCACTGTAAAAGGAGGCTGACAAGACTCCTTCCAGGGGATGTTATGAGACGGGGTAAAGCCTGCCTTAGGGAGTGTGCTCAGTCGACAAGAAAACAGCTTTGTCCTGATGAGATCAACTTTTTTATTTCCCACGTTGGGCTGCAGAAAAAACAGCCTCAGAGGGGAGAAGAGACACCCAGCAATGTCTAGAACACTCTTGGTTGAGCTGGGGTAGACCTCAGGGCAGTCTGACCACACAGTCCTTCTCCTACCCAAGAGGCCGCACTGCCTCCAGAGTGTTAGCCTCTGCGGCTGCTTGGACCCATTGCCCACTAGGAGTCCACCAGGCTCTGCTCCTCCTGTTCTTGAAGGGAAAAGGCAGTTGTTAAACATGATCAATAAAAAATGTGTCTTCCTAAATGCTTTCTCCGGTTTCTTGACTTCTGTTCTCACAGGCCGCCAGTGCTCCCTGGCTTCCACTCCTGGTCGTTTCCATTTGTCTGACATCATAGCTGTGTGTCTTTCCGAGTCAAGGATGGCTTGGCGCAGTTTCCCTCCTCCTCCCGCGGAGTGTTCTGTGTGCACTGCCTTCCTCCTGTCCCACCTCTTCCTACAGCGGGGTGGAGGGCCTGCTGGCCGGGTTTGCAGCGGTTGCTCCTTCGCTGACGGGTTTAAGGCAGGAAGCGGAGGAGCTGATGAGGCTGCGTCTGCTGGTGACATCGAGGCGGTGCCTGCAGCAGGGGTCAGGGGTCGTCATCTCACGGCACTGGGAGAAAGACCTAAACTCTCCACCTGAGGCCAAACTGATGAGGAGGCACATAGGGATCACTTTTACTGCTCATAAAAAAGCTGTTAGTACTCCAATTACAATGTTGTATTTATCAGATTGGTAATTTTTTAAAAAGCCATGGTTGCTGGTCTCTTGACTGAAATCGTTCCAGTGATAAGGAGGCAGGTGACTAGTGCCGTGCGCTCAGTGTCGAGACCCGAGACACAGAAGCCCCAGTGCCTTTCCTTTCCCTTGTGTCTCGGCTGAAAACTGGGCTACTGTGTGTCAGTAAACATGGTACCTGCTAGGCTTCCAGCACAGCACGGGTTTCAAGACGAAACAGGCATCGCACGCAGAGAGCCCTTTCCTCCCCCTCACTGGCCGCCTTCGTCAGAGACTTCAGGGGACTAGTGAAATGTTTGCATTTAACAAGTATATTCAGATTTTACCAATGTTGATTTTTATACTAGGAAGTCAAGTTCAGACTGCATTCTCATGGAGAAATATTTATAGCATTATAGAATTTTAATGTTGGAAGGAGCCTTAGACATAATTCTAGCTTTACTTTTTAGACTGTTGATCCAGGCCTTAAGTATGCATTTAAAAACTAGTGTTCAGTAAGTACAGCACAGGGAATATAGTAATAATGTTATAATAACTGTGTATGGTACCAGGTGGGTACTGGAAATATCAGGGATGCTTTGTAAAGTATATGATTGTCTAACCGCTATGCAGTACTTTAGAGACTAATACAAAATAATATTGAATGTAAACACACACGCACTTTTGATTTTTAAAAAAAACCTAGTAATCGGCATTGCTGGTGGAAGTTTAAAGATAATTCCAGCATGTATCATTCTTCCCTTTTGCTTCTGTCTTGGTCAGTAACAGAGAAATGTCAGGGACACATTCTGTTTTGGTTGGGTATACAGTGTAGTATGTAAGTGGACAGTTATTCTGGCTGGGTTGGGCTTAGCTGTAGACAGGAGCATGGTGGCCCTTGAACATGGACTTCTTCTGTGTGGAGCATAGGCGAACAGGGTGCCGCCATGTTGTCTTTCTTCAGAGGGCCTGTCCCCACCTGCTGTCGCCATCCTTCTATACTCTGTTTGTTAGGTGCTGTCTGGTGCCTTGTCAGGGCTTTGCCTTGATTTTATTTCTGTTTTCTGCCTGCACCTTCTTAAGTGGCCAGGTGACCCTCCAACATGGTCTTTCTTTATGACCTGTGCATCACTCTCTAGGGCCATGTGGGGCACATAGGTTGAGAGCCTGGTATGAAATGCAAGGTGCCCAACTAGAGACGGGGAGACATCAACACTTGTGTACGCCTTTCTGTCTTTTCTTTCAGTTTCTGCTTTTTGCTTTCTTCTGTCTTCCTTCTCTCTTTACAAACAGTTCCTCTGAAGGCCGTTTCCTCCATTTTTAGCCACATGCACAGTTTGCTTTGTTACTGAGTCTGTGCAGATACGAGTGCTATCTCTTCCAGCTGACTGGCATCTTTGACACGCATGCAGCTGTAGTGTAAACGGGACCAGTTGTGAGACGGACCTATTAATAAAGGTGTGAGTTCTGGGGTGTTCCAGGGGAACCGTTCCAAATGACCCCATACATTACAGATACTTAAGAAAGGAGACCCTGCTCTTCATCCTCTCTGTTTACGCCTTTGACAGCTCGTGAAGCTGGGACATTGAGGATTTGTATGTGGGAAGAAAGAGACCTGAATGGGGCTTCGCGTGTCAGTGACGCTGCCGTGGGGCAGGAGCTCGGCCCTGACTTGGTGCCCTGCTTTCGCAGTAATTGAAAGGCCTGCAACCCACTTCCAGGAGAGAACAAATAGGCAAATAAATTGGAGGCTTCCTTCTTATGGTTTATTGATGTTGTTTTGACCAAATAAAAAGATCATTTACCCATAAAAGCTCAAATCTAAGGTTGTTTTTCTTTTTAAAAATAATATTGGCTATTTGAAAGAAGCGTTGGGAGATAAAAGAAGGAAAGAAGCCAATACCATTATCTAATGTTTAGATACAAATCCAAACAAAACAATTAGATTGATGGTGTTTTTCTGTCGCTGTTTCCTTGGCACAGATACTACCAGGCAAGCTTGCTTGTTTCTCTCCTTAGAGTTATGTTCAAAAGAAGAACCAGAGCTTTGTCATAATACATGGTTCTTTCTCATTAGCTGCAAGCAAAACATCTTTCAGTAATGAGGGACAAAGGTCTTTGCAACTCAAAGTGGTGATGAAGTCTTCCTGGGTTTGCACGAATCTTGATTCTCGTTGGAAGTTGAATGGTTTAGAGGAAATAACAGGTCTGTATGAGAATCTCACATTAGCCCTCCTCCCCCACCACTTGCACACATCCCTGCCGCATGGGGTGTGACTCGATCCAGGTGTCATGTATCTTTGGGTGGGGGTTGTGAGCTTTGCCATGTTCTGTTGCTAACCAACTCTGGCTGTTTTGGTCAGTGTTCTGACTGGGAAATGATACTACATGGATGATGTCCTTTCTTGTTGCTGTCGTGAGGTATTACACAGATTTTCAAAGAGAACCCCTAAGTGAAAACAGACGATACATGAGGATTCTCAGGACAATAAAAGAATTTATAAAAACCCAATAGGCAGTAGCATAATGGCCCCATCATACAATATCAAAGCTGCTAGGAAGGTTAAATGTGGTACAGCTGAGTCTAGAATTTAGATTTTCTGACAATCGTGACATTTCTCTAATATCTTTTCTCTAAGATGTGTGTGTGTGTGTGTGTGTCTGTGTCTGTGTCTGTGCGTGTGTATTTTAACCCTGAATGATATTAAAACCTTAAAATGGTAAGATATAGACTACCCCAAACTTCCTGCTTTAGATGTGACTGGAGTCAGGAAGGGAGAAGCAGGCGACACCTCAGTGCTCAAAAGAGACCAGAGTGAAGAGAGCCAGCAGACGCTGTGGCGCTGACGTCACAGCTCCGTGAGCACAGCCGGGGTCCCTGTGCAGGAAGAACAGGGTGTCTCATTTCTGGGGCGGATGGCAGATGCCCCAATTCCTGCAGCGGAAGGATGCAGCACAGTGTCCCCGCAGGTGCCTGCTGAATGGCCTGCTCTCTTCATCAGATCTGTGTGACCTTGGGCTAGTCACCTCTCCCAGGCTGGCGTCTCCTCTAGTGTAAGATGGGTGTGGAGTTGGTTTCTCTAAGGCTTTGTCTGACGTTAGAGTTCTATCACTTGAAGTAGTCCACATGCAGTCATTGAACTGAAGTCTGCATAGGGTTGCAGACGTACCTGCCTTTGGGGGCAATTGGAATAAGAGGAAGAAGGATTCCTTCATGGCTCTGTAGTGACAGTGAGCACTTGCAAAGGAGTGTGTGTTCTTTTTCTAGAGGCCAGCCTTAGGAGGACTTTCTGATGCCTCCATTCTGTTGCCTAGATTCACCGCAGTGACAGGTCAGGCCAGGCCACAGCAGTTACACTAACCTGCCCGTCCACTCATCAGTGGACAGAATCATTAGTGTCACCCATATGCAGCGCAGTATCCTGGACATTGTAGAGAACATAGAGTGATCAGTAGCAAGGTCTTCTCCCACAAGGTCTCCATAGTGACCAGCTTCATGTTGGACCATAAAATCACACAAGACTCTCCTTCCTGGGTGCCAGGTCCTCCTATAGGCAGGAGCTTTGTGCTTGGAGAGGGGAAGCTGGCCTGGGGGCCAGGAGGAGGAGAGGGCGAGCCTCCCGGCCTCTTGATCTCTTCTCCCCTCCTGTGAGCCCTCTGGTCTCAGCCAGACAGGATTTGTGATCATTTAGTTGTGTCTCATTCTTCAGCCAAAAGGTTTAGATACTGGAAGTATCACTGTGTCTTCTAGAGTACGTAAAGTGATTTTTAAAAATAAATTGGCCCTGGCTGGTTTGGCTTAGCGGTTGGAGCGTCAGCGTGCGGACCAAATAGTCCCGGGTTTGGTTCCTGCTAGGGGCATGTACAATAAATAAATAAATAGAAAATAAAAAAAATTGAATTATGCCTTAAGGTTAAGAGATTCCCCTCCCCTCCAGCACCCACCCACCCACCCAAGAAGCTTTTGGTGAATCCCAGAAAAGGAAATAATGACTTTCATAGTGGCAAGAATCATACCTTGATTGATCTGGCTTACAAGTTTTGAGATTTTTTTTGAAAGTTAGGTTTTATTAAACTGGGATTTGGGCCATATGGCAGGGGTAGGGTGATGCTGCATGAAGATCTGCTGTGCCCTGGCCCCCAGGGAGGGCCTAGCACACTCGGCAGCTTTTATGTCCCAGGCCTAATTGAACGCTACTGGCTTAATTAGTACATCGAATGTGGTCGGTATGATGAATTTCCTTCTGTTTTCTTCTCAAACTTCTGTCCATTGCAAAGTCTATCCTTTATTTCGGAGCAGCTAGAAGCATTGAGAACAGTGTGGAAGACTTGAAGCAAGTAGAAAACTAAGGAGGGTAGGTAATCGCTCATCTGATTTTTCTGAACCCAACATTTAATCCAGAAACTATGCATTTGAATCCTGCTTTTTAGGATTTGCCTTCATATCATTTCCTTCCAGTATATGGTGTTTGTAATTTGAACCCTATTAAAGCTAATAGAATTTGGGCCATAATAGTTCGAACTTTAAAAACAGATTCCAAAAAGACATAGGCTACCCAGAAACAAAAGGCTTGTTAGCACTGTGTGGATTTGTAGAGACGTCACGTCACTGCTTTGTGGTGAACCGAAACACCCACGTGACTCCGTTAGAGATCCAGCTGGTCAGACTAGAGCAGGGCCATCGCGAGAGGGGCGCACCTGGTGCTGCAGAGACAGACGTGCGACGTGCACGATCACACGGCCCTGTTAGCAGCACAGCCCAGGGGCACGTTTCTGAGGTGTCATTTCTCATTACACAGGCTCTTGGTCTGGCCGTTAGAGTGTACCAGGACCCCTACCTGGCAACGCTTGGCACCTTTGCATGTTAAATATTACTAAACCAGTGTTAATTTAAAAACTGTTCAGCAAATCAAGGTTTTCCTAATTCTAAATGGTGTTTTCCCCAGATCTTTATGAATTATTGACATTTTCCCATGTATAGAGGTAACTAGCAGACATTGATTAGAAAGGGCTTTATTTAGGTTGAGAACTGACAGAAAAATCCCAGGTCAGTCATAGGAAATAGAAGGTGGACATTAATAGACAGCAAAGTTGGAACCGAGAGAAATGTTCTCAAAATCCAGAGAACACCGAAACTACTGGTAGGACCGAGTGGTAACTTACCACTTAGTAAAGCCCCCCCCCCCCCTCTAAAAGATGTGGGGGTTAAAGGAAGACATTTGCTTTTTCTCCTTCCATTTTATTCTTGCTGGTTAGTGGGGAACTGATCTCGGATAGAAAAATCACATTAGGACTTTGATAAGTTGCTTTTTGAAACAGAGCTCTTTCCACGCCGCAGATGTTTGGAGCAAAGTGTGTTTATTGAAGTATGTTTTTACAGAAAATATAACGGAATCTAATTGAAAACTTAGGGCAGTATTTGGGGGGGGGGGGAGTAATGTGTTCTTAATGTTAATTTATGGATTAGCTTTGGACTTCCTTCTGCTGTTTTAAAACCATTGGCTGAGTGAACGTGTTCCAAGAGTCTTCTCCGATCTAAACTGTTCCATGGAATGGTGTATTTGGTGCTTAAATAATGTATAAATCCAGTTGGACAGGAGCTGCCTGTCAGTTTTATTAACTTTGACCTTTTCTCCCATTATAAAGATGGTTCGGTAAATATTTAATGGGCCCCTTATAGATCCTGACAGTCGGAGCAGTGTTCCTGGAAACTGGGGTAAGTATACAGGATTAACAAATGTCGCTCAGTCACGGTGAGGCAGCTTTCAAGGGCAGACTTTGTTTCTGGGAAGAGGAGTCCTCCACCTACATGTGCCCTTAGGGCTGCAGTGTACATTGAGGCTGTCCAAGAAGCCAGAGGCTTTAGAGGGACCCTTCCAAAGACAGACGGCAGCCAGCATGCATTTCTGCTGTTGTGGTTTTCTTTTGTTTGTTTGTTTGAGCAAATGATTGAAATGATGCCAGGTGGGCAAAATCACCCTGCCACTCTGCCTAGTTAGCAGGCCTCTTCCACTCAGAGAGTCAGCAGGGCCGGAATGGCTGAGCTTGCATGGACCCTAACAAGATACAGAGCAGAGGAGAGCCAAAAGGAGAGTCTGCTCCCTGAGCCAGGAGGGGACCCCTGCCAAGCTGTCTTTCCCTTTAATTCCATAAAGCCCCATGCATATTGCACTCATTGCAAATTCTGTTGGGGAAGATCGAAACCCAAGTAGCTGACATTTTGAAACATTGTCTTTCAAACTTGTACTGTCCCTTGCTTCCATTGATTTCCCATTTAAGAACTCTGTAGGAGAAAAACAAATTTGAGCAAAATTCATTGGTCTAAGATGAGTTGTTAAAGCCAAATTATGCCCCCCCCCTTCCACCATGAGAGGAGCTCCATTTTTATTATGAATGTGATAGATCTTTGTCTTGTATTGTGCAGCCATAAGGCTCCCGCAGCAAATCGACCACGTAAATCAAGAGGCTGTTAAAAAAGCAATATGGATGCTCCAAACACAGACATTTCAGTCTTACTGGGTGACTGGATATCTTCACTTTTATAGCCACTTGCAAGAAGCAGATCATTTCATTGGGTTTTGTTTTCTTTCATTCTCTATTTGTGTGCAGCCCAATGGCTTTAGGTGAGGCCATTTATTTTTCAGAACGTTATTACCCTTTGCATCCAGGCCCCAGCCCCTTTTAAACGGTGGTCACCAGTTTCATTACCATGAGCCGCAGCGTAGCTGACTCTGCAAAGGAAATCTATCCTTTGAAGACCATTTTGAAAAGAAATTGATTCAGAGCTTCAGAATAAATTACTATTTGTATGTTCAGTTAATTCTAAATAAATGTTTGAAAGACCAAACAAGTCTTAATTTGAGAAAGGAGAAAGACTTACTAGATGTTATAAATAGCCTCAATCCAAATTCTTAGCTTGGTTGGCATTTTCACATTTGAATGTTTTGTTTACATCTGTTTAAAATTGGAATACCTTTCAAGGATAATTTTATTATAGACAGATTGATGACAACTCTTATGATCTAAAATACAAAATGTATGGGATTAAAAAAGGAAGAGAGGAGTCACTATTACATGTCAAATGGGATACAAGCATCATTTGTCAACCAGTGAGAATTCGTTATATTTAAATCAAAAGATGCTGGTGGTAGGATTTGGGGGCTGGGGGATTATCTGCTCTGGGACATAAGGGAAGTTTCTGCAGTGATGGAAAATTTCTGTATCTTGATTTGGGTGACAGTTTTACAGATATATTCATGATCAAAACTCATCCAACTGTACACTTAAAATGTGTGCTTTTTATTTTATGTCATAACTCAATAAAGTGGATTTTTTAAAGTCTTGTTTGGTTTAGAATTTGGCAGTATCACTTCTCTTTTCCAATAGAGAAATTAAGGTCTAGAGAAGTAAAATGATCTGTCCTAAGTAATCTCAAAGCTCAGCAGTTTGTCCAGAACAAAGCAAAGGAAGCTGGCCCTCAGCCCATTGAAAGTATGCTGCTTCCATGAAATTAACTTCTTCCTCTCCTTTTCAGGGAGTCTGTGTTCATTTGTATACATTCTTGTGAAAGATCCTCCTTTGCTTATTATGGTTGATACTTATATCCTAACCACTGAAAACAGTATCCTGTGCTTCTGGTTATGCTCCTGGTTTACTGCAGTAGACTACGAGTTAGGTGGTTTTTATTATAAGCAAGACATGACAGTAGTGGGTTTCTAGAACTAATTTATCTTTAAGAACTAATGGATCTTTTATAAAAAATGTCATTGGCTTTATAACCATTTCCATAAAGCACGTATGAATAGTAGTAAAAAAAATAAAGAAAGTAAAAATTACTCTACTACTTAGAAATGCACTATTTATATTTTAGAGAACTTTTTTTTTTTTTTTTTTTTTAAATCCTCACCCGAGAATACTTTTTTCCATTTTTATCTTCAGATATAGTGGGAGAGAGAGAGACAGAGAAACATTGACCTGAGAGAGACACATCGATTTGGTTGCCTCCTGCACGACCCTGACCAGGGCCAGGGACTAACTGCAACCAAGGTACGTGCCCTTGACCAAAATCGAACCCACGACTCTTTGGTCCACAGCAGTTGCTCTACCATTGAGCCAAACCTGCCAGGGCTGGAGAGCATTTTTTAAAATGTAACCTGTTTGGTTTTTTTCTCTTCAATAGAATGATGTAAAGTTCTTTTTATATTCTAATCAATTTCCCAGTTATCGTTGGGCATTTTGATCACATCCAGTTCTTCATCACTGTGGAATGTGGTGCTGCGCAACCTTGTTCATGTTTCTTTTCCTGTTTTTTTTTCTGACTGTCTCTCTCAGAGTACATTCCTTGAAGCAAAACTTTAGCAGTTGTATTTGAAATTATTTAAAACATGGAAAGGGGTAAGATGTAGCAAGTATTGCTAGTTTAGTATCGCTTGTCCTGCCTTTCCCAAACGTTACTTTTCTTACCCTTTTGTCATGTCTCTGTGCAGTTGCAGTACCATGCAGGTCTGGCATCTGGCCTTCTGAATCAACAGTCGTTGAAACGTTCTGCTAACCAGATGGGAGTGTCTGCGAAACGGAGACCCAAGGCGCAGCCCACCACTCTTGTCTTACCTCCTCAGTGAGTACCGGGCTGAACAAGTGCTCTGCTCTGTCCTGGGCCAGCTCTACTGTGTGCTTGTGTTTGCCTAATTGAGAGTTATTTTTGTGAGATTGATGTTTCCGTTTTAAAAAATATCTGTTAAAATGAGAAAACCCAGCATGTAAGGTAACACATTTTACATAGCTTTCAAATGAGGCAGTTATAATTCAGTTCATAGTGTACATGTTTTGTGTGTGACTTTTCCACCTAGGATTTTAAGCTTCCTCATAGCTTATTCTGTGTTTCCTTGTCACATTCCCATCGTGGGCAGAGGGTAAGAACAGTTGTCCTTATTTTACCAACTAGACAGTGAGGAGCGCGTGTTGATAAGCTGCAGGCCACCTAGAGAACCTGGTGGGGATGGCATCAGGATCAGTTTGGGCTCACTTGTTTTCTTTTTAAATAGGAACATATGTGCTCTTCTTTTTTTAAACAGGGGAGATAACTGTAAGATTCACAAAGTGTACAGCTTGATAATTTTTTTACACATGTACACTTCCATGTAGCTCCACCCAGATCAAGCTATGTGGCCACCACTGCCTGAATCCCATAGGGTCCTTCCTCATGGCTCCAGTCTGTTCATGTGCCACCTCCCTCCCCTAGTTTAACGCTATTCCAACTTCGTGCTTGAACTTAACTTGTTCTTGAACTTTGTATTAATGGATCATGCAATAGGTAATATTTTGTATCAGCTCTTTTCCCACTCAACATAGTATCTATTAGATTCATCCAGGTTGTTTGTTCTTTTTGTAGCTGTATAGTATTCCTTCTGAAATGCCACAATTGATTCATTCATATACCTGTTAGGTTATTTTGTACCATTTACATCCTCAGTTACAAACTACATTTTACATTTCTAATCCAAAGGAGTATTTGCAGGTGAAACTCAGTTATTTGCCTTCATTTATTTTCTGTTTGATTAACAAACATGTATTGTACCTACTCTGTGCCAGGCACTATCCTAGGCTCTGGGGATAAAATAATAAGCAAGACAGACATGGTCCCATCTTTTTGAAGCTTTTTGTTTACTGGGGAAAAAAGACCAAAAAAAACACACACCCCTAAACAAATGAATGAATACAATAATACAATACTTTCTGGTTGTGATTGGTGTTTAGGGCGGGAACACGAAGGGTGGTGGGAGTGGGGGAAACTGTCTAAATCAGGTGGTCTAGGAAGGCCTCTCCGAGATGACATTAGGTGGAAACTGGGAGGATGAGGAGGAGAAAGGCCAGTGAGGAGTTGGGGAGGTTACAGGGGTGACTCTAAGGACTTGTTCTTGTGCCAGTGGACACTCAGACCATTTCTTTGATTTTCTTCTCAATTAACATTTGTTTCCAGGATAGAATGAACATAGCCAACCAGCCTCAACAGGTTATTTTTTGTCTGCTGTAGGCATGGGCGCTGCATCTTCCAGACAGCAGGGACCATTCTTTGAATGATACAGGACGGTTTCCACTGTTTGGCAGAAAGCTTCTTAAGGAGCGTTGCTCTGTTGTTTCTCATGTGTTGATGTGGTGATTCTGTAAATCTCACTCTCAGCATTCTAATGGGCCTTGTAGCTTGTCATTTTCCCTGCATGGATTGTCTACTGAGGCAAGGTGTTGGCGAGAAGTGAAAGACTTTCTAATGGTCCCCTAAGATTGGAGCCAAAAAGTGTATGTTACTAACTCTCTCTTGACAAAAGTCCGTGCTTAGTCCATCTGTTCACCATTTGTTAATTTGCATTGGCTTGAAACCTGTTTACAGGTGACATGCTATTATGAGGACACTTAGAAACTATTTTAAGCACCGAGGCAATCAACAGACTCTGTTCTCATGCCAGAAAAAAAAGAGGTGTTCACAACTGTCATTATACATTTATAGTAAGTCACTCAAAATACTTAGTTTGAAAGAGAAAAGTGGTTACTTTGTCCTAAGAATACAACATTGAAATGATTTCCTATAGTTAGTAGCCTATTTCCTGTGAAAATTGACTGTTGCCTTTTCACATCATTGAGCTTTTCGGGCTCACATTATCCTGGAATCCCTTTATAGAACTACTGTCCAGTAGACAAGATCTATATCTGAAGGTCAGTCAGTGCACTTTTATTGAGCATCTACTATGTGCCACTTATTGTGTTAGATGTCAGGATAGAAACACCAACGAGACATAACTGCTGGCTTAATTGGATTATAGGGCTTGGTGATTTAAGCTGGGACACTCGTAATAGATACATTATTGTAGATTTTGGGAAATAGAAAGAGAGCAAAAAGGAAAAAAATAATACTTTCACCCTGAGAAAGTTATTGTTAAGGTGTTGATGGATATTGTTCTAGACTTTTTCTATGCATATGTAACATATAATTTTTAAAAATAAAAAAACAACTTAAAAAGGATTGTATTGTCATATTGTTCTGTATCACATCTCAATATTTATTGAGTATATTTGTTAGATTTTAAGGTAGTATAATTTGATCTATAGAATACTTAATCACCCATGTTATTTTGTATATTAATCACCCGTGTTATGGTTGTATTCTGTAGAAGACTAATTACAAATTCTTGTTGTAAGTACAACATAACTATAAAATAACTTTGCCATTAAGAAAATCCCTTGACTCCCTTATAAAACAACACCTAAATCCTTCAAGGTTGCTACATTAGTTGTCTATTGCTGTGTAACAGGTTACTCCAAAACTTAGTGGTTTAACAACGGTAAACGCAGTCTCTCACATTTCTGTGCATCGGAATCTGGGTTCTGGCTCAGAGCTTCTCGTAGACTGCAGTGTGACATTGGCCAGGGCCGCAGTTGTCTGAAGGAAGGACTGGGATTCGAAAGTCACTTCCAAGGTGGTTCACTCACATGGCGGGCAAGAGGGTGCTGGCTTTTAATGGGAGACCCAGTTCCTCTCCATGTACGCCTCTCCACAGGGTGCTTGAGTGTCCTCCTGACTTGTGGCGACTTCTTCCACAGCAAGTGACCTAAGAGAAAGAGCCAGCGGAGCTCCCTCTTCCCTGGGTGACTTGGCCGCAGAAGACACGTTGCACCAGTGTCTTCCCGTCTGTTAGAAGCGAGTCTGATGGACCTCCTGGGAGGGCAGGAGACCCTCCCTTCTGCAGGAAGGTGTGTCAGAGTCGCCAGGAGGAGAGACGTTGCACAGAGGGAGGGATGCAGAGCCTGGAAGCCCCATTCAGCTCTTTCTCAGCAAACACCTACTCAGGGTCTTCTCTGCCTGTGCTGGGGATTGGGAGACGAGTAAGAGAGTTGTCGCTTTCAGGAAGTGCTAGTGGGAACAGGAACAAAAAGTAGGAGGGAGTCACAGTGAAGTGTGCCATGTCTAACGAGGTGGCCCCGATGTGCCCCGGATGCCATGGGCAGGGTGCTGAGAGACCCAGCCACTCTTCACCAGGGTGTCCCTCTGCAGTGTGGAGGACAGAGGCTTGAGAAAGCTCGATGCTCTCTTGCGTGGGCCTACAGGATTCTAAGGAAAGGTTTGGATTCCACACAGTGGACGAGGCAGTGGCGGACCCGTGGCTGGGCCCTCGCTCGCCCGCCTCGGGAACTCTGCATGGCTGTTAGCGCGGTGGCAGCGGGGTTTGGGCGTCGGCTCCTGGCAGCGGCTGCGGGGCAGTTAGGCCGCGGCAGAAGCACCGGCTCTGCCTGAGTGCGAGACCACAGGCCGGAGGCGCGCACCCTTTCGTACGGTGTGCTTGCTTTTAAAGTGCAGGGCGCAGGCTGCCCGTGCTCCCCAGGGTTAGTGATCTGTGGGATTAACGATTCATATCTAGCTTCCCCTCTAAAGAAGCTTTTGAGAAGACAAAGATGTTCATGTTGAAAGATCTTTTATCACATTGGCTTTCAGAGGCACTGATGAATGAGCTCGCTCCCCCGACTCCCGAGTGTTCCTAGGAAGTCTTAGAGAAGGGGTGCTATCATTTTCCTAAAGGAGCTGTGTGCCCTGATGCTGGGTTCACATTGTTGGGCTTCTGACCCTTGTAGAATTGCTATCAGTCTGGACAATGGCTGTCTTGTTTGATGTGTAAGTTACATATTGAGATATCTTTGTATTCAGTCTGTCAGATGTAGGGACCTGATAGCAGTCTCAGCTTTGTGATGCGTTGTTTGGTGTACGTGGTGCTGGTGGGGTGTTGGCCTTCAGCTCTACGCCACGTTGGGTGGCCGGGACTCCGGGCTGAGTGGCTCTGTCTGACCAGTGCTGGCTTTCGGCGGTAGCAGAGTTGAAGGCTCCTCTGTGTTCTTATTCTGCACACACAGAACTCATTTATGTTTGAGGGAATAAAAATAAATTGTTTTACAGAAAGGTTATTTTAAAAAATATTACCTTCATCCCCTGGAAGTTGTGGAGACAGGCTATTTCTTTAGTATCACGTTATCTTTCTTGAAAAGGTCCTGCCTGCTAAATCAAGGGACGTCTCCTTTCAAGGCTGCCTGTCTCGTCGCCCAGAGCACAGCCCTCGCTGGCCCCAAGCCACAGCTGCATCGGTTTCCTTTCTCCGCATTATCGACAGTCCCCTTTGTCCTGGGGCAGTCCTGGGGGAGTGGAAACATGCTTACCCCAAACCCGTCTTCGTTAAGAACGCCCAGCTCGCCCTGGCCGGTTTGACTCAGTGGTTAGAGCGTCAGCCTGCGGTCCACCTGGGTTTGGTTCCCGCTAAGGGCGTGTACCTTGGTTGCAGTTTGTCCCCGGCCCTGGTTGGGTCGTGTGGGAGGCAGCCACTCGATGTGTCCCTTTCACATCAATGTTTCTCTCTCTCTTTCTTTCTCTCTCTCTTCCCCTCTCCCCCTCCCACTCTATCTGAACAGAAAGTGGAGAAATGTCCTTGGGTGAGGATAAAAAAAAGAACGCCCAGCTCATAGTTTCACTTATTCTGGCGCCCACCTCCCGTCTCCTCTCTACAGCAGAACTTGAGTGAGTCGACAGGGCTTGGCTGTGGTTTCTTACCCCCCCATGCAACCGCTGTCTGATTTCTGTCCCTGTACCCTAGTTTTGCCTCTTGCTGAATCCCACAGAAATGGTGTCATGCACAACAGTTTTCTTTCTGGCTTCTTTGGCTCCACGTGGTGTTGGAGATTCATGTACGTTCTGTGTGTCAGTGGTCTGGTCCATTTTCTTGCTGAAGCACATTGCGTGGTGTTCGCTGGAGCCTCCCAGTGGCATTTCCTGAACCCTGCCATCTGCTTGAGTATCGTCAGTACCTTGGTGAGTGTGGGCGTCTTCATCTCCCTTTTCTGTTCTTGGATGACCTGCCTCAGGTTGGAGTAACAACACAAGCAGCGTGCAGGGACAAGAGTGGCTGGAAGACATGCCACCGATTCAGAGGTAACAGGGATAATGACGCGCATGCACACCCAGGGGTCCAGTGTTTGAATGACATTGCCTTCAGTACAGCCACTTGTTTGGCTCCGGGAGTTAATTGAAAGAGATTCATTTTCTGCCTCCGCCTTGCCCACTAATTCCCAAGAAGATCACCGACTTGACATGACACGGTGCTCCTGCAGATGACTGGACTCTCGAGCTGCGCTGTGAGCGCCGCTGCTGTCCCTGGGAGGCAGAGGCGCGTGTTGTCCGCTGACATGAAGCCAGCAGCAGTCCCAGAGCAGGGCAGCGGCACGAACCTCTCCTGGGGCATCATGTGGATGAGGGCGGAGCTTCTCGTGGTCACTGATATTGAAACCGAGCAAGGCACATACTTGGCAGGATGACGCGTACTGAACCCAGAGGCTCCTCCCATAGCTTCCTGGCCATTACGTCATTCTCTCTTCTGTTGCTGACTTACAAGACTACTTTTTTTTTTTAAGTTTCTATTGACTTTTTTTAGAGAGAGAGAGAAACATCGATGTGAGTGAGAAACATGAATCCGCTGCCTCCTGCACACCTCCTACTGGGGATTGAGCCCAGAACCCAGGCATGTGCCCTGACTGGGAATCGAACTGGGACCTCTCAGTCCATTGGAGGACACTCAAGCCATTGAGACACACTGGCCGGGCTCAAGACCTTTTTATGGGAATGTTTCCTCAGCCACACAGACAGGAAACCCTAGGTTTCTCTAGCTGCTCTACCATTACAAAAGCCACCATGTAAGTGTCATTTGAATAGGGACTGTGGACCTACTTCCTTCAGGGACCCAGTTGTCTTGATTACTTGGGCTTTGTTTTGCCTCCTGAGGGTCTGGATATTTTGTTGAGAGCAGAATTTGTTAAGTTGACACTAAATTTAACTTAGATGCTCATAGGAGCCACAAAGAAGAATATTTGGCATTTCTTTTCATTGGGGCTGACTTTGTCTTTGAGCAGAGAAACAGTGAATAAATGACAGATGAGGAGCAGACTGGCTGTCGCCATGAACTTTGGAAACCCAGAGCGTTTCCTGAATCCCCCTTTCGGGATGCGTGTGACCCAGGTGGACTCCCCGAGCTCGGGCTGGGAGCAGAGCAGGTGCGTTGCCTGTCCTGGGAGTCCCCGAAAGGACACAGAGAGCTTTGCAGCTGTAAGTTTCCTGAGTTTTAGAAAAAGTCATCAAAACTTAGGTAGAAGTTCGCTAAATCCTCCTTTCTCCCATTGGCGAGTATTAAGTAACAGTATTCATTAAATACCACTGAGAGGCTGTGTAATAAAGAAATAATCCTTGGCCTTCGTGGCTATAACTCTCCAGAAGGGTTGAAATTGAGAATATAATTAAAGATTAAAACATTGTTTGCACTCTAGAACATGGAGAGATCTTTCTGTCCGTTGCGGGACCATATTAATAAGGAAGAGATCAGTTTCCAATAACCGACACTGCGGAGCTCATTATTAGCCCCGGGTTTAAGCTGTCTGCTCAGTACTTCTTTTGCCTTTTCCCTCCAAGACTGGAGCCGTCTCCAGGAATGGTGGAGGGCGCAGCCCTGCCTCAGGAAACGCTGCCAGTCTGTGCGTCCCGGGCTTGGGTGCGCTTCCCAGCTCGGCTCCCACCTGGGTCCGCGGTCCTGTGGCTCTCTGTCTCTGCCAACAGAGGTCCCATTGAGTTCAGCCAGTTTTTTTCTTCAGGGTTCAAGGTTGGTAGAAAGTAGTAGTTATTTTTAAGGTGTTATAATTGTAGCTGGGAAAAGGTGAGAACACTAGAAAGTGTTGTCACGCCTTCTTGACACAGTGACAGAAAACCCCACTGTGGTCAGGTACCTGGAGTTCAGGGCTGTTGGAAGTCGGCCTCACTGCCGCCCGCAGTGGGAACGGAAGCCAGGGCCCTGCCCGGGCGGTTGTGAAGTGAACTGCACAGCCCATTTCATCTTCTCGCTCACCTGCCTTTTTTCTGGGTTGCTGTTCACATCGGTCTGTTTTCCATTTGCCTTGAAGTAGAATCAGAAGGCATTTTGAGGCCGAGGGTAGAGTATTCTTCCTTCTGTGTTCAGCAGTCTTCACTGCTGCCTTGTTCTCCTTGCTCTGTTAGTTTCTCATTCCAGAGCCCGGAGAAGACATTCAGAAACAGTTCTTGAAATGTCCTGTTCTCTGTGTGTATGTGCTTAGGTTCCTGGCCGGTAGGGAAGGAGCGTGTCTCTCAGCCTGTGTCATTGGCTGGGGAAGGAAGCGCGCGGCCAGTGACGGGGCAGAAAGACCTTCAGTTCGGCCCCCTGTGAGGCTGGCACCTTGTCGCTCTCCCACGGCACTCGCCACCGCCTGCCCTGTGCTCTGCTTAGACTGGAGACCTTGGGCAGGGCTCTGTGCCCTCTGCTGCCTCAGCTCGGCTCAGGTGCTGATGGGGAACGAAGGAGTCCTCAAGGCGAGTGCTCCTTATGCTGTGACACACGCATAGACACGCACACGGCCCTGTGGAGGAAGCGGGGACACCTCTTCACAAGCTGTCCAGGACCTGCGTGAGAGTACTGCCCATGTCTCAGTAAATCGGGGGAGTGAGCACTGGGTGTTTAAATGCCAGGAACTGGTGCCATTTGGACAGACAGAAATGCCTGCGGGTGAGGGTTTGGAATTGCATGGGTCTGGCCCTGCTGAGTGAGGACAGATGTGATTGTCCGGAGGCCAAGGCAGAGGTCGGGCCCTCAAGCCAGGCAGAGGCCTTGCAGATGCACTGCGGGGAGCAGCAGGCCGGGGGCTCCGGAGCAGGGCACTGTGGAAAGGGGTGTATTAGGAAGATGAATCAAGGAGCAGAATGCGGATAACTACGGCAGTCCTTTGCAGCTGTTTAAAAGCTAATTGGTTCATATTACTTATCTTATCCCTTCTCTCTGGGCAGGAGGAAACTATCTGGGAGAAATAAAGGAGGAGTCCCTCATAAATATTAATGTAATAATCTGTCTATGGAGAATAAATAGAGGGGCATTTTGTTTTAAATGCTCTATGTCGTTATGCTTCATTAGCATATATATGTTGTAAAAGATCCTCTTCTCCCCTTGAGAGAACCAGATTTAGTTCAGCGACTAGCCTCACACTGCAGTCTGGGGCGGGGCAGGATCGGGAGGCTTTAGAGGGACAGGAGGATCCTTTGCTCCCTTGCTTCACCCATGCAAGTGCTGGCCCGTGGCAGGAAGCCAGGTGGAAGTCCTGCATCCTGGCTTACTTTCTAGACCTTCTGTCTGGACCTTTGCTCCCTGTGCATGTGTGTTTTACTTTTCACTCTGCAGGCATGTACGCAGCCTTAGTGAGGCTGGGTGTCGGCCTGGTCACCTGGGAGCCTGCAGGGGCAGAAGTCCTGTCTGTAAGCAGATGAGAAAGATAATGAGTCCTGTTTCAGTGAAGCCTTAGTGTAGCGAGGTGCTCATTTCCCTGGGTGAAATAGGATGGACTTGCTTCGCGCTGGAACACCCAGCCTCTCCCTTCTCCGACATGTTGGGGAGGGGGTGATAAAAATAGTTGCTAATTGTTGAAACTGGATGGTGAGAACATAATGCTGTTGATGAGCTCATTATACTGTTTTATCTGCTTTTGTGTAAATTGGAAAATTTTCACAGTAAAATGTTTTTAAAAATATGGGTCTGGAGCTCGGGTTGTTATTAAAGAAACAAGGTTTTGGGAATCAGCAGTGTAGGGTTGGCAGGGGAAGTCTCTGGAGTGGGTAGGATCCGCCAGGGGTCATGGAGGGAATCAGGAGGGCAAGGTAGGTGAAGGAGCCTGCTGCCAGCCCATCACATGGCACTCGAGCCATTTCTGGCTGGTGATGGCCTCGCTCCGGCTGCTCTGTCCTGTGTTTGTCTCAGGCCTGTTGTGGTATAGACTAAAATTAAAAACTCGATGTCTCCTATAGGTACTGAATCAAAAAGAACTTGTATAAAATAGAAAACTATAATAAAGAACCTGGCCATTAAGCATGACGTCAAATGTGGCAGCCTGCAGAATCAGTTTAAAAACTGTATTTCATTGCATACTCTAATTGCATTTCTCCTTTACAAGATGCTCTTATCCAGGAAGACAGCTAGGTAGTGTGGTTATTACATCACTCCGGCCATTACTGGGCAAAGGAAGAAAAGAGATGAGCGGTTGTGTCGAAAGCTCCTTGAATAGAAGCTGGACCTTTTTAATCCCCTTTGCATAACAAAGAGAGCTTCAGGGTTGTTACTATTTCACACTGTGCCATTCCCAACCAACACTGTTAGTGAAACACTGTTTCTCTCTTTAAATCTTTCTGTTCTTTCCTGGAATGGAAAGTAATTTTATCGGTCTTTTGATATGTCTGTGTCTCTCTCTCTGCCGTGTAGGCTGTTAATAACCCACAGATTTTGGCCCAGAAAGTCCCTATTTAAGGTTAGAAGTGATCAAGAAGCAGTGAGCCAGTTTCTCTGTTCACCTGTCCTGAAATCTGTTCTAAGCTCTGACAGCTACAGTGACCTCAGTGATGTGAGAGCAGGCATGAGGAGGAAATGGCTTTGTCTCCATCTTGAGTCTTTAGAATGGACTTTGATCTAGTGCACCATTCGCTGTGATAGTCCTCGATCGTGGTAGATACAGAGGAATTTTCAGTAATATACGGATTATGCTTATTTCTAGCTTCCTGAGACATTAGCTATATCACGTCTCCAAGTCTGCTCAGTGTGGAAAGCACTGGATGCTGTCTGTTTGGAGGCAGTTTGGGCTGCTGGGCCTTAAAATGCGCTATCAAGGTCAGCCCGCACTCTGGGGACATCCTGACAGCTGGGTTGCATGGACTAGAAAGGGATCAGCCAGCTAGATATGGGGAACCCTGCCCCTCTCCAGAGATGAGGAGCTGTGAGAGCAGCGACTGCCAGGCCTGGCTGCACCTGAGAACCACATGGGAGAGACCTGTGGGGGAGAGGTCATCCGTGTTTCTACGCAGCTCCGGGATGACTCCTGTTTGCACCTGAGATCCAGAACCACTGCCTCAGGCGGGTGCGGGGGACACTGCAGGATGGAGGTGCCTGGGAAGACAGGGTCAGACATCTGTCAGACAAAGGGACAGGTCCTTGTGGGGAAAACTTGGCAGAGCTTATTTGCTCAAGGCCGCAGATGCGGACCTGCTGGGATTTCAAACTCAGGTGGATCCTAACTTGGTTGCTTCCTCATCGGCTCCCAGACACAGTGTGGTCGGTGCCAGTCATTCCCCTGAGTTCAGCTTCGGACCCTTGGGGCCCCAGAAAAAGTCTTGTGATACTTTACTTTTTTATTTTGAATGTGTCTTTATTTTATAGTAGTGGTTTAGTCCTTCTAGTTAAATTAGTATCTGTAACTAAGCATGTTGCATTGACTTTATGGACATTTTTAAATATAGTTATGTAAATCAGAAGTATACAATTTAGTTCATTGCAGATCTGATGTGCAGCCTTTTTCTCTTTATTGCACATGTTTAAAGTGTATACATTTTGACAAATGTGTATATCTACTTACCCACAATCAAGATAACGAACATATTCATCACCCCAAAAATTCCTCATGCCCCTTTGCCATCCTGCTTACCCACACTGCCATCCCCAGATAACTACTGGACTGCTTTTTGTCATTACAGATTAATTTGCATTTTCTAGAAGTTTATAAAAATGGAATCATACAGTATATACTTTTTAAAAAATCCTCACCCTTGGACATGCTTAAAGGGAGAAAGGGGGCTAGAGGGAGAGAAACATTGATCAGTTGCCTTCTGTACGTGTCCTGACCAGGGATTAGACCCACAACCCAGGTATGTGCCCTGACCGGGAATCGAACCTGCAACCTTGGCATCTAAGGATGACGCTCTAACCAGCTGAGCTACCTGGCCAGGGCTATGCTTTTTTTTTTTTTTTTTTTTTTTAAAATATGGCCTTTTACATCAGCATCATTACTTTGAAATTCATCTATATTATTGCATATATCAGTCAGATCATTTCTTTTTATTGCTGTGCAGTGTTCTATTGAGTGCATATACTACAGTCTGTTTATTCATCCATCCGTTGCTGGATATTTGAGTTGTTTCCAGATTTTAACCATTGCAGATAAAGCCAGTATAAACATTCATGTACAAGTCTTCGTATGGATATATGCTTTCATTTCTCTTGGGTGAACACTTAGGGGTACAGCGTCTGGGTCCTATGGTAAGTGTATGTTTGACTTTTGAAGAAATTATCCAACTGTTTTCCAAAGTGGTTGTATCATTTTACATTGCTACTGACACATAAGCCTTCCTGCTGCTCCACGTCCTCACCAGCACTCGGTGTGGTCAGTCTTTTTAGTGTTAGACATGCTGCTACATGTGCACTAGCATCTCACTGTGGCTTTACTGTGTATATTTCCTTAATGACTGATGATTTGAGCACCTTTCACGTGCACATTACCATCTGTGCATC
This sequence comes from Molossus molossus, assembly GCF_014108415.1. Lineage (NCBI taxonomy): Eukaryota > Metazoa > Chordata > Mammalia > Chiroptera > Molossidae > Molossus > Molossus molossus. The sequence goes on from NW_023425349.1 coordinate 3,985,160, forward strand.
TTCTCCAGTGAGGTGCAAGAGGAAGGTTGAGGCCTACTGCCTGAGAAGTTACCTTTGAGAAATGTAGGTTTCCGGTCCTTTGATGGCTTTGAAATCAAGGACTGATTGTTGTGTGTGGATGGATTGGTAAGTATCTGTTTAGTGCCTGCCCTGTGCTCATCTCCCGCAGGGCTGTGGGGGTTCAGAGAAATGGAGTCAGGCTGGAGTACCAGGTTGGCCTGAACATGTCACGTGTTTCTTCTTCCCTGCCCCTGCGTAGCTGTGGGTCTGGAGTCAGTTGGTGCTGGGGATAGCGTTTAGTTTAGTTTGTCCTGATTTTCCTGATAGGGCACTCATCTTCAAACCACTGAAGTCTTGACTCTTTTTAATCCTCATCCGAGGACATTTTTAGCATTTATCTGCAGATAGAGCGGGAGAGAGAGAGGGAGGAAGAGAGACAGAGAAACATCGATGCGAGAGAGACCCATCGACTGGTTGCCACCCACAGAACCACAACTGGGGCCAGGGACAAACTGCAACCCAGGTACATGCCCCTAGCGGGAACCAAACCTGGGACTCTCTGGTCTGTGGGCCGACGCTCTAACCGCTGAGCCCAGGGCTGAAGTCTCGACTCTTACTGCTCCTAATCTTAAACTGGTATTTATTTGCTGTCTGCTCTGCTTTCCATTCATTTTTAAAATTCAGCCAATAAAACCTGATGTTGCTAGTGCTAGGTGCTGGGTACTCAGTGATAAACAAACCTTCCTTGGAACTCAGAGTGTCCTGGGGAGGAAGGTAAGGCAGCCGTGAGGTCCAGAGCAAGGAGACGCTCCTGGAGGACGTGGGCTCACAACAGCTGCAGTTCCCTGTAAGTGGACTCAGAACGACAAGGCTGGTACGTCACAGCATAGGACAGGCCCACGACCTGTTCCCCCAAAAGGAGGCAGAAGAGAGGGCAGAGGCACGGAGCTGCAGCGACTCCGAGAAGTGGGCCCGGCTGAGCAAGAGCGGCCCGGCTCCCACTCACTCTTCTCCCAGGTCCTCGGGCCTGCGTCCTGAGTGGTGAGGAGACGGGTCCCTCAGCGCTCAGGGAGACTCGCTGGGGCCCAGGGCAGCTGTCCTGTAGACCCCCTCTTCTCGGGGCACTGTGGTGAGAACGACACTGGGAAACTGCCCTGGAGTGGCCTGCGGCCAGCACTCCTCTGGCTCTCTCTGAGGCAGGCGCCCTCCTACGCAGCAGCTCTTGTCTTTGTCCCTAGAAACCATGCTTTCACTGCTTAGTAACCCAGTGAGGGACTTGGCCAGGTGTGAGTCTCAAGTCGGACTTACAGAAGACTAGTCTCTGACCTCTGTGGACACCTCATGATAGGACCGGACAACCCCTGGACTCTCTGTGCGCCCTGGCGCAAGGGCTCTGTCACCCATGGTGGAGCGGAGCCTTCCTGTGCCTCACCTCTCCTCCCCGCGCATGCGGGGCTCCGGCAGACAGGCCCGCTCGGTCCTTACCGGGATGACTCGGCTCTACGGCTGGCTTTCTGTGCAGCTGCCCAGCCCCACGCACAGGGACTGCTGTCCCCAGAGCAGAGACCCAGGGGTCTTCTATCCCCCCTCCACCCCAGCCCCTCACTGCGGCCCCAGAAGTCCTATTCCTTCACTCATGCACTCCTGTGTTTGCCTCTCAGGGTTGCACAGAAAATATCCTGGTAAGTCTCACAGCCTTCAATAGCCGTTCACTCCGCCGTTACCACATTATCACGCCAGCGTGAATCCCAAGCACAGTAGCTCGAGAAGGATGTTCTTGCCTATCTGATGTAAAATAGATTCAGTTTTTTTGCTTTTTGGTGGACATGGATACCTTGGGAAAAATAAAATAATTGAAATGAAGTAAATAAAAGCCACCAAATTCCTTTTCCTTCTCTTTGCCAGAAATTCCATTTCTTGTCAGTTCGAATAGATCCCGCCATCCTCATTCCCAAGGGCGTGCACAGAACTTGACTCTACCCGTCAGATGCATGGCTGGGATCGGCTCTGACAATTTACCTTCCCCTCTCCTTTTTCATTTTTTATTTTGGTACTGTTTTTATTTTTAACAAGGGGCACTTATAATTTAAATGTCTCCTAAGACCAATTAAATTCAATGCAGTTCATTCAGCAGACACGTAGGTAGTACATGGCATTGTCCTACCCCCTAAGGAAGCTTTGACATTGTTGAGGGACATGTCTGGAGTGTCATGAAAACCCAGGCCCGGAAGAGCCAGGAGGCAGTCACTTCTCCCTCATATCACTGGGCAGGGGACTAAGGATGCAGGTCGTGGGGTGTCCTCAAGGAAGCCGCAGAGTTACTGTAGCAGGGCCAGGCCTGGAGCCTCTGGACAGTGTGTCCCCTGACACTCCTGCCGACAATCTGCCACCATCTCCCACTCTTGGGTGGGCGGGGGACAATGGAGGAGGAAGAGAGGGGAAACCCCGGGATATTAAAAGTTGTATCGTCTTGGGCGATGTTTTTGGGTGGTACCTGCGTTGCTCTTCTGAGATCCCCCAGGTTGCGTGCTCCGCTGTGTATTGAGTCTTGCATGTGAACCTAGTAGGGGCCGCACTGCCCATGGCTTCTGGTCTTTGCAAACGGAAGGGATGGTTTCAGCACTTGTGTGCTAAGAATTCCCGCTTTCTGCATCAGCGCTCCTCGTGGCCCTGGAGCTCTGCCCTGTTAGCACTGCTGTTGGCAGAGAAGCAATACTTTATCAGCTAGTAGAAACAGATATTTCTGTTCTACAAATGAGCCCAGATTTATAGAGTCAGAGTTCAAAGAAGTAAGATGAGAGATTACCAACCACAGTCAAATCTACAGCGAGGGAAGGCGCACCGCAGGACAGTGAGAGGCAGCTGGACGGACTCATTCAAATTTTATGTTTATCCTTGGGGTGCTCTTACTCTCCTTGGCTTCAGAGCGGATGATGCAAGGCTCAAACCTTGTCCAGTGTCTCCCAGCTGGGAAGTGGGGGACCTGTGTTCACATCTGGGTTCTGGGACTCGAGAGCTGTCCAAGGTAGAGTTGTGCCTTGTATTCCCCTCTGTCACAGACGAGGTTTTCTGGAGGCAGGTGCTGAGTGGAGTTTGGGGTGCAGTATATTTCTTAGGGGTCAACACTGTGAAAGAAAGGGGAAGAAGCAGGATTGGACAGGAAGTCTACAAGCTGGGATACAGGTCCAATAAAGCCTTGTCCAACCCTGGAGACCTCCGCAGTGAGTGTCACCAGTAAGAGCTGTCCTGGCCATCAGACCCCTGCCTCGCTCAGTCACCAGACACAGGTGGCTCCATGAAGGAAGGCTGTGACTTCGATGAGGTGCTGGCTCCCATGGCGGGGAAGCAAGCTCCTTCTTGGAGAGGGATCTGCCCAGGCGTCTCCTTGTCTCCATGACCCTGTGAACTGTGCTCCTACCTCTGTAGGACTCAGTATTGATCTCTGATGCTGGCAGATTGGACATTTGTTGGCATCAGGAACTACTTCAGCTTTGCTGAGTGCAGGTCCATGCTCCTGGGCCCCTTTCTGCCGCGTGGCCGCTGTGTTTATTGGCCCATCAGGCTGGCCATGGCTGGCTGGTGGTTCAGTGCCTCTTCCCTGGCAGTTGATAACATGTGATGCAGAGATCTTCCACCCTCACACCCCTCCCACACGTCCATGCAGTGTCTGCCTCTCGGACGTTCCTGTCGTGTCCTCCCCAGCCCTGCCCTCCCAGCCTTGGCACCTGACCCTGCGCAGTAGGCTCCGTGTCGCCTCACCTGCTGCTCCTCTTCCCACGCCCGGCGGGTACCTGGCTGCGCTGCTCGAGCCCTGCCCGCCGGAGGCTTGCCCTCCCTGCGTCTTCAGGCCAGCCAGGGCTTCTTCAGCTGCGTGAAACGTTGGCTTGTACCCCCATACCAAGGAGGCCTTGGGATTTTTCCTCCTCCAGTTGATCATAGAGGCCTCCCCACCCCCAGGACAACCAGGGACAGGCTGTGGGAGGAATGCTGGGACACTGGTGGGTGCGTGGGCTCTGAGCCTCTGGCTCTGCTGGGCTCGTCCAGGCTGGCCTGCTTCCATCTTAGAGCTGGTTGGCACTGAACCCGCACAGCCTCGGGGCTTGCTGGGTCTGACAGCATGCAGAAGGCCCTGGACATTGGCTTCCTTCCTCGTGGGAGGAGGTGCAGAATGCAGGGATCGGTGTAGAGACTGGAAAGGCCCCGCGCTTGTAGCCTGTTTTTCCATAAGCTAAAGTGTTGGCTTGTCACAGTTACATGAATATTGACGGAAGTCACACAAGGAGTAGCCAGAGTGTCTGCAGAGCCTCATCAGTTCCCGAACGCCATTCCCACGGGGTGATGCAGGTGGGCCCAGGTGGAGACCTACACTCATAGAGGGGCCTGGGGAACCAGTGCATTGCAGCAGCCTGTAAGCAAGCTGTTCTCGTGGGGATGGGGGGGGGGGGTGCTACCCTCCTGCTCCAGGCTGCTCACTGCAAACACAACCTCGAGAAATGCCCCAGTTAAAGACTGGCTTGGGCTGTGTTCTTGGCACACCCCGCAGATGTATGGGAGTGCGAGAGATCTTCAGGGGCCTGGCCTCTGGGTCCCTGGACATCTTATGGGTGTGGAAGACAGCACGTACCTTACTTACCAAGGCCTCCAGCGACTTGGCTGTCTCGGGCTTATTCCTACCTGATCAGCACACAGTCATCGGTGTTGTGGGTCACTGGTTGTCTGAGGGATGCTCACATGTCCAGTTCTCTGCTTGCTCCGCTATGACAGCGGGCAGGACAGTTTGCCCTGAGGCACAGCTGTAAGGTACACTATTCCCTGTGCCATAGAATTTGAACTGTTTCTGACCACCTTGTTTGATTTGAATAGAGAAAGTGCACTCATTAAATCATTGGCTTTGTGTTCTGCTCTAGCGAAGATGCCACCTCTGTGATGCTGTGGTCAGGGCAGCCCTCTTGGTGGAGCTGACTGCACCCCACAGCCGGGCAGCTGGCCTTCCTGCAGGGGCCTTAACGCTGTGTATGCCCGTCTTCCTCGGCGGTGAGACTGTTGGTTATGGCTCGGATCCTGGAGGTGGGTCTTACCCTTCGCAGTGTACAGGCAGGTTGGGGATTTAGGACGTGGTGCCTGTGAAAGCAAACGGGTGTAGATGACTGAGTCCCTCGGGCCGTTATTTCGCCTTCTGCCCTTAGTTTTTGCATTGGAAAATGAGGGTAACAGTAACGGGACAGGTGTGCGGTGTCCGCACACAGAGAGCACTCAGTGAGTGCCAGCTGCTCATTCATTATGACATTGCCATTCACAGTGACAGTGTGCGCGCCAAGTGAACACCGTGGGCACGGGTTCCATGGGCCTCCAGTGAGGACACTCTGTGGAGGAGGTGGGCTCTGAAAGCGCATCCTCTGTGGGAATGCATGCCTTCCTTTTGAGCGTGGGCACCAAAACAGATGACATCGCTGACTTCCGTGTCCTGCCAGGTAGAGCAATGCCTGTTCGTGGTGGCAGGACCCTCATGGGGCTCCCTTTTCCTCGCAGCAGCTTCAGCTCAGACAGAACTGCATCTCCTTTCAGAACGTGTGTGCTTGTCCGCACAGTGCACGTGGGAGGGCATTGCTTCCTCTCCAGATAACGGCCCATGGGGCAGTGGAGAGTAGTAAAATGTAACAGAGGGCCACCAACATCTTGGTTAGTCATAATTAATGAGTCCAAGACACTGAAACATCTATGCATTCCCTCCCGAACCTTCAAAGAAACATGAAATTCTATTTTATGCATTTTGTGTAGAGCGTGTTTTTTGGTATTTTAATTTTGGACAGTATGAAGTTCTTGGTGTTAAGTGTGGTGCCTGAAGTTGCATGAGGACAGGTTGTTCAGAGCTCAGGAAAGACCGCCTGCTGCACTGACTCTGAGACAGGCCTCTGCGAGGTGTGGGCCCGGACGAGTGTCGGATGGACCGCTTTGGGTTTCTGCAGCAGCTAGCCAGTTAGGGTGCTCCTCTCGGTTTCCGAGGGCTTCCTGGCTGAGCTGGAACGCAGAAATAACAGCTCTGCTTGGAAAGGCAGCTGTGCGTGGCAGTGTCCGAGGGGCTCTGGGGCAGGGGCAGGCGTCCGTCCTGATGGCCTGCGCTTTCTGCAGTGTAGCTGCACTTGAACACAGCAAGCAGCTGCTGCGCGGTGTGGCTGCCTTGGAGACATCTGGGTACAAGTGGCAGTTAGGAAAAACCGTCTCGAGTTGTCTTGGAAGGGAAAACAGGCTCGTGTAGTGCCTCTGGGTTTTGATTTAAAAGACAGGTCTCACTTCGCTCCGCTCGTTAGCACACCTCCAAATGTCTGCCCTGGAGTGCCGCGACATTGACTAATGAATTGACCGCAAGTGTTTATGGATTTCCCACTCCGATCTGACTACTGCGCAGCGTTTGTGCCCTTGACTTTGAGGAGCTTGCAATCCAGTTGAAGGGTGAAATTATGTTCAGAGGCAAATAAGAGAACATCAGTCCCAGATGATTTGTACAGACAGCCCTTCATGAGCTTACTGTAAGCTGACGTACTCCAGGAGGTGCGATTTGGCCAGATCCCCTGCTCTACTGGAAATCCTAGGTCTGCTCAGGACCCAGGGTCCTCGGGCCCAGAGCATGGAGTTCAGATCACATCCTCTTTTTGATGCTGAGATTGAGGACCAGGTGGGCTCTATGACTGAGGCATAAACCCAAAGGACTGACCAGTGGTTCTGAACCTTTTTTGGAATCACAGACACTCTGCCTTTGGAAAATGTGTGGATGCTCAATAAAGGAATTGGGGTGCGGGGTCCTGTTGCAGGGACGAGGGATCTGGGATGCTGTAGCAGACAGGAACACTGCTCTCATGGAGCGGGGTCTTGTGAACACGGAGGTGGTGCGTGCAGCGTCAGGGCCACAGGTCGAGAACCTCAGGGTTGGGCAGAAAGAGGGAAACCAGGTAGAGCCCTGGACAAAACAGAAGGTGCCCATCAGAGCAGGAAGGCTCCAGAGGGGTTGACTCCTTGGTCTGCGTGGGCTCCCCCGTGGGAAAGGACAGTGCTGCTAGGGCCCTGACCCTTCGCAGATGAGACTGGAGCTGGACTTGGAAGGAAGCAGCGTCTTTCTGTAAATGGAAGATGTGGGAGGGAGTGTTGGATGGGCTGGAGAAGGACAGTGTGAGGAAGACCAGGGTGAGCCGGTCCCGTGGTAATTGGGAGGATAGTAGCTGCCTGGTCTGGACATCCCAGGGGAGGGAGGGTGCTGGCTGCGGTTAGCCGGCTGCAGGCGGGCAGTGGCCGGGGTTCCAGCCAGGCACTGCCGGTCTGGACATCCCAGGGGAGGGAGGGTGCTGGCTGCGGTTAGCCGGCTGCAGGCGGGCAGTGGCCGGGGTTCCAGCCAGGCACTGCCGGTCTGGACATCCCAGGGGAGGGAGGGTGCTGGCTGCGGTTAGCCGGCTGCAGGCGGGCAGAGGCCGGGGTTCCAGCCAGGCACTGCCGGTCTGGACATCCCAGGGGAGGGAGGGTGCTGGCTGCGGTTAGCCGGCTGCAGGCGGGCAGTGGCCGGGGTTCCAGCCAGGCACTGCCGGTCTGGACATCCCAGGGGAGGAAGGGTGCTGGCTGCGGTTAGCCGGCTGCAGGCGGGCAGTGGCTGGCGTTCTAGCCAGGCACTGCCGGTCTGGACATCCCAGGGGAGGGAGGGTGCTGGCTGCGGTTAGCTGGCTGCAGGCGGGCAGAGGCCGGGGTTCCAGCCAGGCACTGCCGGTCTGGACATCCCAGGGGAGGGAGGGTGCTGGCTGCGGTTCGCCGGCTGCAGGCGGGCAGTGGTGGGGGTTCCAGCCAGGCACTGCCGGTCTGGACATCCCAGGGGAGGGAGGGTGCTGGCTGCGCTTAGCCGGCTGTAGGCGGGCAGTGGCCGGGGTTCCAGCCAGGCACTGCTGGTTCTCTGCCTCTCAAGGTGAGTCTACTGCTTCCTCATGGCGGGTGTTCAAGTACAGCTGTGGATTGATAGTGATGTCTGGGATTTGGCTCCTATTTTAAAGTTTTAAAGTATATTTGTATTGGGGGGGGGTAAATAAAACAAGGTGCAAAATATAAAAAACTTAGAGCTGACAGACCGGGAGTTTATTATATGGTTCTCTCTACTTTTGGGTGTGTTCAAACAGTCCCATAATAAAAAGCTAAATTACAAATAATATAGCTGTTCGCACAGCCTTGGGAGTGCACACCGAACTGTACACTCGAAATGGTTAAGATGGCAAATTTTTGTTTGTATACGTTATCACATTAAAAAAATAATACAAATCTGACCTGCAGAGGGGTAATATCACGTTGTGACTGGCGGCCATGGAGCCTGCTGTGGAGGCCTCTTAAGACATATTTTCAGCCCTGACTGGGTGGCTCAGTTGGTTGGAGTGTTGTCCGGATTTGCCAAGGTTGTGGGTTCAATCCCCGTAAGGGCACATACAGGAATCAACCAACGAATGCATAAAATAAGTGGAGCAACAAATGAATGTTTCTCTCTCTCTCCCTCCCTCTCCCCCTTCCTCCCCCTCTTTCTGCCTGAAATCACTTTTTTTTGGTTTGTTTTGTTTTTTTAGAGGGAAAGGAAGGGAGAGATAGAAACACCGTTGTGAGAGAGGAACGTCAATCGGCTGCCTCCTGCACGCCCCCTGCTGGGGATCGAGCCCGAAGCCCGGGCCTGGGCCCTGACCAGGAATCGGACTCAGTCCATGGGGCGACGCTCAATCACTGAGCCATGCCGGCCGGGCTCTGAATTCAGTTTTTTAAAAAAGACATGTTTTCATGGGATGAAAGGTGAAGGGCGAAGGGACATCCCAGGCTCCCGCCGCTGTCCTGAGACGGAAGTTCCAGGCACGGTATCGGAACCAGCCCAGTTTCCTTGCTTCGTGGTTTTGCAGAGAGGAAGCTTCGTCTTTCATTAGGCACCTGTGAGTGATGGGAATTTCCAGTACTATGAGTGTGTTTCTTTCTAATGTCCACCAACTACTTCCACCATTGCCATATGCCCCGGTCTCCTCACCCACGAGACAGGGACAACAGTGTTCACACCTGCAGCTGTTCCGGCGTCTGAGTGAGCCGATGAGCACGAAGGAGTCGCACCGTTTCTGTCTCCTTGCTCTTCTGCATCTCCCTTCAGAACGAGGCTCGTGAAGCCAGCGTCGCCTCTCGTAGGTCAGTGACAGCCGGTACCTTCACAGCTGTTCTGTGTGGCTGACGAAGAATATTTTCTCAATATATACTCGGTCTTTTTTTTTTTTTTTAATTAAAAAGTGTGAGTAATCACTATGCTACAGAAAATATTAAAACAGGAAAAAGAGCTCACACTTTTACTTCTTTAATATCACCCTTTCATTTTACTATGTTGTATTTTACAGAAATGATTTTCTCAGCTCATATTTTTTAAAAATTATAAACCTGAAAGTCAACTAATTCAGTCCATGTCTTAGCAGATATGAACTCTGACCTTCCCCAACAGTTTTTTGTGTAGCTGGGACCTCTGCGGCCCTGGAAGACAGTCACAGACACACAGGCCGGACAGAGCCAGTGCTCGTCTGTGTTCTGACTCCAGCCGGCTGCTGCCCTGCGGCCCTGGCAGAACCCTGACGGGGAGGTTTTCTGGTGCTTGTTCCCTCTCTTGGGGAGAGGACCAGCTTCCACATCACTCTTCACGGCTGCCCAGAGCATTTTTTTTTTTAAATTCTCACCCAAAGACATTTTTCTATTTTTTGTTCAGATAGAGTGGGAGGGGGAGAGAGAGAGAGAAACATCGACATGAAAGGGATGCATCGAGTGGTTGCCACCCGCATGACCCAACCAGGGCCGGGAACAAACTGCAACCGAGGTAGGTGCCCTTAGCGGGACCTGAACCCAGGACTCTCTGGACCACAGGCCGACGCTCTAACTGCTGAGCCAAACCGGCCAGGGCCTGCCCACATCATTTTAACTGCTTGCTACTGTGTCAGAATACAGTGATACCTCGGTTCTTGAACGCCTCGGATTTCAACCAAATCGGTATTCGACCAGGAGATTCGAGAAACTTTTGTCTTGGAATCCGAGCAAATATTTGGAACTCGAACTTCCGAGATGAGCCGAGTTGAGCCGAATGGCGTTCATTCGGCCCATCGCGCCTTGCTTGCGTCATCAGTGTGAGTGCAGAGAGAGTCACGCTTTGTGGAGAGAGTCACGCTTTACACTGAATTGAACCCTTAGACATACTGTACACTTTTATTTCTTGTTGAGACTTATGTTTTTCTACATATTATATACAAATTAGGCCAGTAAATAGGCATTTTCTGGGGCTTGGAACGAATTAATCCAGTTTCCATTATTTCCTATTGGGTTTCATTGCTTCGGTTCTCGAACAATTTGGTTCTCGACCGTCCTCCTGGAACGAATTATGTTCGAGAACCGAGGTATCACTGTACTGTCCTTCGGACAGTCGGGATGATGTAAACAGAAAGCAAGAGGAGAGAAAATTGAGTAAATTTGCAAGAAAATAAGAATGCCTTTGAAATACCTAAAAACTGACTTCATATCATCAGGAAAGTATTTTGATCTCGTGCATTGGCAGGTGAGATATTTGGGGAGGTAGTGATTTCTTTAAGACAAAACTCGTTACAGATGCAGTTTCTCTGAGTTGAACGCAGCCGTGGAAGGAGCTCAGGCTCCTGCCTGTCCCCTCCCTCACTGAGTAAATGACCCTGCTGGGCACGTGTAGGGGCCTAGCACATCGCTTCAGACTTCTAACTGTTGCTCACCCCCACATCTTTCTGCTGATTCTCACCTCTGGGCGTCGGGCTCTCCGTGCTGACTGCGCAGCAGAATCGTCCTGGAGCTTTGGGCAGTACAGATGCCCTGGAGGCCCTGGCGTGGGATGGCATCTCCCTGGACCTTCAGAGCCTCCTGCTGGTGCGCTTAATGAAAGACCAGGAAGCTGAGACCAGCGAAAGAGGCCCCTGCATCAGCCAGTCGAGGGAGGGGCCTAACCTCTTTGATAGCGGGTGGCCAGCAATCACACCATGGACACTGCAGGGATCACTGTGTCCGATTTGCCCCACAGCGTTCACTCAATGCCAGGAGACCCAGGAGCAGGACCACAGAACTGGGGCGGGAAGTTTGACCCCAGAATCTTATGTTCAGCAGCGTTCCTTGAAAACAAACAAACCACAAACTCGGACAATCAATGAGCCTTTCTTTATAAACCTACTCAGTGATACAATCCTGTGACTCGAGATAAACTAAGTTCATTTGTCTTTTAGCAGATATGTACTGACTGCCTGCAATGTGCCAGGCCCTGTCCTAGGCCTGAGAATGTAAGGGTCCATTAGCTTACATTCGGTGAATAATGGCAAAGCCATCAGTCTTTTAGAATATATAGCCATGGGCACATAAATGTCAGGAATATGATATGTCATAAGATAAATGTTATAAAACATGGGAATGTAAAAATATTCATAGAGCCAATAGAATCAGGAGTTTGGTAGGCATATTGCATCATCTGATTTGGGGGCCAGGGATACGTCTAAATATTGTGAAGTAGAGGTTTTAGTATGGGATAAAAAATTAGGAAACCCTTTGAAAAACTTAAATAGAAAGAAGATGCAATACAACCTCCTAAGACAACCAAACAGACCATTTGTATAGTCAAAAGGCATTGCTATCTAAACACATAAGGGAAACAGGCCACACATCTGTATCATCAATAAACACTGATGGAATACATTCCTATTAAAGTGAAAAGATTGTCCCCCAAAACCAGAACTCTACTATGTACAACATTCGAGGACGGTCGGACAAGGACAGAGCCTGCATTTCTAACTGAGGGTTAGGGATGTGATAGAAACACTAGAGAAGTGAGTTCAAGGCACCTGGTGTAAATGGCGCACCGGGAAACGTGGTGATGACTGAGTGTAGAGCCCACAGTGAGGCCAGAACAGGCAAACCTGGGGCCAAAATACTGACCATATCAATGGCAGGAAGGTCAGGAGACACAGATGGAGCCCAACAGCAGGAGGGAGCCCACAGCAGATCAGGGAGATGGAAAGTCAGACAAGCATGTGCACGATTCAAATATATCTCCTTACCTTCTTTTTACTTGAAATGTCACCTCCTCAGAGAGGCCTTCCCTGACTACCCGCCTTCCTCAGTTACTCTCTATCGTACAGCCTTTTAATTGTCTTTGTAGTACTCAGCCCTGTCTGCTGTTCTCTCATTGATTTATTATCTTGGGATTGTTTTTGTTTTGTTTTACTTAAAATCATTTGGCCACAGTTTTTGTGCAAGATGAACCCCACGCTGTAGCCCCAGCATGTAGTGCCAAGCCTGGCAGGTGAGTCCTTTTTCATTTTTATTTTTAATTGTTTTTTTATCTTCACCGAGGAGAGTTTTGCATTTATCTTCAGATAGAGCGGGAGAGAGAGAGGGACGAAGAGAGAGAGAGAAACATTGATGTGAGAGAGACACATCGAGGGGCTGCCACCCACATGACCCCAACTGGGGCTGGGGACAAACTGCAGCCGAGGTATGTGCCCTTGGCGGGAACCGAACTCAGGACTCTTTAACCACTGAGCCAGACTGGCCAGAGCATGAGTCATTCTTGATGTGACACGTTTCTACTGCGTGCCTGGCGTGTGTACACAGAGCAGGCACTGTTCTGGGTGCTCAGGATCTTTCAGTGAATAAAACAGCCCCTGCCCCGTGGCTTCGTTTGAGCCCGGAGAGTGGAAGACAGCCCACAGAGTGAGTGGGTGCTATTTAGGTTAGGCGAGAGGTGCAGCAGGGTGTGGGAGCTAGGAGCGCTGGACTCGGGGCAGAAGCGGCGCAGTGTTAAAAATATAGTGAAGGGGCCCTGGCCGGTTTGGCTCAGTGGTTAGAGCGTCGGCCTGTGGTCCAGAGAGACCCGGGTTCAGTCCCCGCTAAGGGCGCGTAACTTGGTTGCAGTTTGTCCCCGGCCCTGGTTGGTCGTGCGGGTGGCAGCCATTCGATGTGTCCCTTTCACGTTGATGTTTCTCTCTCTCACTCTCTTCCTCTCTCTCGCTCTCTTCCTCTCTCTCCCTCCCACTCTATCTGAACAAAAAATAGAAAAATGTGCTCAGGTGAGGATTAAAAAATATATATATATAGCGAAGGAGACCTCTTTGAGATGGTGACCTTTGAGCAAAGGTGACCTGGAGAGAGTTGGCCATGCAGGTTTTTGGGGGAAAGTGTTCCCGACAGAGGAACAGGGTGGGAACATTAAGAGAAGGTTGTAAGGACCAGCTGGGGCCTTGAGCACCAAGTGAAGGTGCTTGGACTCAGTCTTGAGACTAGAGGTCAAAAGCTGGCCCTGGTCAAATACAGTTGAATCAGTGGGAGCAACATGAGGAATTTAAACTATGTGACCTTGAGTCTAGCTACCGATCATGGGCAGTGTGCCTTGGTGCATTATAAACAATAGTTCATTTTATAAAGTGTTTTGAGCGCTACAGTATGTGCTAATTTCAATTATTAAAACATCCATTTAGAACATTTATTAGCACAAATGAATTCAATTATTTCAAACATAGAAGCAAAATACTGTGTGGAATGAAAATAGACAATATAATGAGACTTTTAATGAAAACACTTGCCTACCTCTGCATGGTTGAAAATGAAATCTTAGCAGTCAGAAGGAGGGAGCTAAATATTTACATATCTGAGGCACAGTTTTAGATGCTAAAAATAATCATTGTTAATGACTGGAAGGGAAGTCTAGGTTCGACATAGCAATCAACTCCCATGTATTTGTCTCACACCCAAGGCACAGCCAGTGTGAGGACTGCAGGCAGCCTTGCAGTGAGAACGGCTGGGATGCAGGGAGCACCTGCCCGGGCAGGACAGGCCCTGCGCGGGGGGATCTGCACCGGGACTGGAGATGAGGTTGGCTTAGCACCTGGCTCTTTTTAAAGTTTTGCATGCATGTGCTAAAATGTTCTGACAGTCTCGAGACAGTGAGAGGACACTGAGTGACTTATACCAGGGGACAGCCACATGTGGCTAGTTAAGTCACAAGATCATCCCGGACTCCGGGGGAGGGGACCACACAAGGGCATAGGTACCTGGGGGTGGTTGGTGTAGCCGACTGCCACACATGCAAGGACATCCGCCGTGCATAGCGCATGCTGTCTGCACACATGTATGTGGGGTGGTCGGAAGTTAGTGCGCCCCTTTCCCTGGTGCCTTCCTCCTGACGACCCCTCTTCTCACCTTCCCTGCCACTTCAGAACCAAGTGGGGAGAATGGGTCATTGGTCAACTTTGGATGGAAACCTGAGGCCTGTTTTTGTTAGAAAGCAGATTGATTCCTTGCCAGCAGTGTGCCCCTCTCCTGGAGCTACTCTGCTGCCTGCGGGCGGTAGGGTGAGGGTTCTGGGCGGGCACAGGGCACCACAGCCCCTCCCTGCTTCACAGCTGCGCCCTGGGATTGCATCGGTAAGTTCCAGCTGCCCGGGCGGGGCACGATTCTGAGCCCCTCCGCCTCCTCCTCCTCGGAACCGCTGCTGAAGGGCACTGAGCAGCTTGCCGCAGTCAGGATTGTCTCACAAGAGGCCACGTTTTAAATAAATAAACTGAGGGGGGGAAGAAGTTTGGATCATCTGTGCATGTTCTTCTGTGTTTGGCTTCCTCGTCATCAGCGGCAGCCTATTAGTTCTGTTTCAGCACATGGGCCCAGACTCCATGGAGCTCGGTGCGTGTCTTATGCCAGTTTTGAGGGGAAAAGTCTTGAGCCATCACCCTGTGCAAGAAATCAGAAGCACGTGACTTACCGTGATTTAGCCAAAACAAATAGTGGTTTTCCTCAAGACTTGCGACAGTTGCTGTGAACGAGCAAATGTTTGCACAAGGTGTGAAATTAAGTTTCATGTAGTCACGCACTGTGAGTGCTAGCCAGCAGCTCTGAACCCTATTTATATTCCGGGTAACAAGCTCAGTGCTGCTGTTTGTTGCAATTAGAAGCCCCGCTGCTCGGAGAAATGATGCCCTCGTCCAGATCTAGCTCCTGATGAAGAGCAAGCGGCGCCGACTCCTGACGGAAACCCGGGGCTTCCGCCTTGCTCTAGAATGTGCAGGTTCTGTCAAAACTTGGGGTGACTGGAACTTCCTCTAGGGTTGTGTTTCCTAATGTGCTCCATGGAAGGGTTTCCTCCAGCAACAAGGAGCGGAGTCGTGTCCTTGCTGACCGCTGTCCCCTGCCACAGTGCCAGGACCCCGGAACTAGGAAGGCTGTCCCCAGCAGCAGCGGAGCAGTCCACGCCCAGGCCTTCCGGTGCCTTTTCAAGGAGAGGGTACTAGCAAGCGGATGCTTCTGTGCCGCGTGCCCGCCACTCAGTCAGAGCCCGTCTTAGAGAGAGCGTTTCCAGGAAGAGCAGAATTCACACTGGCTTGAGTGCCGTGCGCTGGTTTTCACAACTAATTGGGAAGCATAACTGTCGGCTGTCACATCTTCCTGATCAGCAAGGAGTGATGTGTTATTCTGTACCCTTCGCCTCTTTGCCCTGAGGCCCTATTTGTTTGTGGGAAGACAAAGTGCACACACACGAAATGGCTGGCTGTGTCCCGAGCCGGGGCCTGCCAGCCTGCTCCCAGCTCCCGAATGCTGGGACCTCCTAGTCATCACTGCTTTGCTGATGGCGGTGGCCGTGCGTGCGCTCAGGGTCAGGTGTGCTCGCAATGAGGGCATTTCGCCTGGTCCAGCATTTGAAATGTAATGAACGGGGCGGCTGGCTCATTTCTGAAGCAGTTTAGCGCTCGGAGCTACTGCTCTTGTTAAGTCGCAGCTCACTTTCTGTCCTCCCCCACTCAGCCACCTTCCTTATCAAAGCTGTTTCTCCATCGTGAGCTTATATGTACTCGTAGGTATGTAATGTATACTCCCCCCACCCCAAAGCAACAGCAGTTTTCTTGGTAGTGACCTATTTGTACTTTTGGCAGACCAAAAGCTATTAAAAGAAACAGTTACGGTTTGAGCTGAGCTTCTGAATTGGAGATACATGCAGTTCTATTATGTATTAAATAAAAAGCTTAAATGTCAATTTGGACAGACCAAGTAGCCCAAGGTTTTGAGGGGGAAAAAGAGGTCCTGCAGAATCCTGTGGGTGCGTGGATTTTATTATTTGTCCATCCATCCTTCTTCCTGGAGCCAGGTGCTGCTCCACAAGGAGGTAGCATGCAGGTGGAAGGAACCCCGTTCTAAGGTCAGGAATACTCCAGGGTAAGTGGTGCTGCCCCTGAGCAGTTGTGTGACCATGGGGGTGTCACATGACCTCCCCATTTCCAGCACATGGGAGTTCAGTTACGGGAGCTCTATTCATTTCTTTTTTTTTTTTTTATCCTCACCCGAGGACATTTTCCCATTTTTTTGTTCAGGTAGAGTGGGAGGGAGAGAGAGGAACAGAGAGAGAGAGAGAGAGAGAAACATCGATGTGAAAGGAACACATCGAGTGGCTGCCACCCGCATGACCGACCAGGGCCGGGGACAAACTGCAACCGAGGTACATGCCCTTAGCGGGAACTGAACCCGGGTCTCTCCGGACCGCAGGCCGACGCTCTGACCGCTGAGCCAAACCGGCCAGGGCCATTCATTTCTTCATTGAGCAGATTCTTCATTGAGCCCCTGCTGCATTCCGGGCACTGTGCAAGGAGGGAGCAGTAGTAACCCCAGGACTCCCTGCATGATCTTATTACAGTACTAAAATTCCGGGTTTGTGTTCTTTTGTAACATTTAGTGGTAAGTAATGCAACCTAGTTGGGGGAAAAAATGTTTCATCATATTTGTCATATGTTTCTAAAACAGAAAGGGAGATATACAGGAATTGGTTACATTTCCTAATCTGCTTAAATCAAGAGTTAGCAAAGATACGCTGGATCTTATCTGTTTTAATTCATTGTTTGGCCTGATGTTCTTTAAAATAATGAGACAAAAAGGAAGGTGCCAGGTCCCATGTTTGACCTCAGTTGGTGTCCACAGCCTCTAGGCCTCTGCCTCTGGAGAGCCAGGCAGTACCCGGTGGAGCTCCCGAGGTCCAAACGATGCCAGTGACAGCTGTCATATCTGTGGCCATCACCGCCTGCCCAGGCTTGTGCACCACATTGTCACCAGGTGTTGTAGATAGTCAGTGTTTGTGAAGTTTAGGGTTATAATTCAGTTCTGTGGATAAAGGGCTCCTTGGCATAGTATTTTGGCTTCTGTGGTATAAACGAAGGACAAGATTGTGGGGAAAAGGATGGAGATGATCTAGCCATATTAAAAACAGTGGTAAAATGTCCTTTGCTGGAAGTTCTTTACGTTCGAAATTACAAATGGAATACAGTGCCCTCTTCGAGATGGCGCGTCTGAATCTGTGACTGATGTGCGAGCAGTGTCTCAGCCTGTTGGGACTCCGGTGCAGCGGGGCGCGTGGCAGGGTGGCAGCGTGCATGCGCCAATCTTTCTGGGGTTTTTTTGTTTTTGTTTTTTAACTCAGGCTATTTTTTTACAGCAGTTTTAAGTTCACAACAAAACAGAGAAAAGTGCAGAGTCCCAGGCACTTCCTGCCTGGGCACACACACTTGCACACCCCTCACATGCACTGTCAGCCCCCGCCAGAGGGGCCGCCCGTGACAGGCATCACCCACAGTCCACAGCTTGCATGGAGGTCGCTCTTAGTGGTTCAAACGTCAAATGACATGTGTCCACTGTTGTAGTACCTATCCCACAGAATAGTTGCACTGCCCTAAACATCCCGTGCTCTGCCTCTTCTTCCCCAGTACTTGAACTGTTCTGGGTTTTTGAACTCTCAGTGGAAAGTCTCGAACATACACAAAAGTAGATTGAATATTGTCATGAACTCATGTGTGCCCCAGCAGCCATCAGACTCTTACACTGTTTTGAAGCAAATCTAAGATATTCCCTGTTATCCACAGTATCTCAGGTGGTATCTCAAAGGATCAAGAGATACGTCAACTGTAAGGACTTTTAAAAATACATAGCCATGCTCAGTTAGCATAAAACTAATAATAGTTTCGTAACAGCAAGTTTCCAGTCTTTAGACTTCCACTTGGCTCGTGGGTGGCACAGATTCTTCTCTCTTTTCTTGGTTTGTTTCCACTGGAATCCCAATAAAATCCGTGTCTTGTGATTGGTCGATATGTGTTTGTGTCTCTTTTAACCTGTAGTTTTCCTCTCCACAGCGCCTCTTCCACTTTGTCCTTTCCCTGCGCTCTCACATGTTGCTGAAGGATCAGGTGCTCGCCCTGTGCTGTTGCCCATAGTGTGGGTTTTGCTGATTGCATCCCAGGGTTTGGTGAGCCTGCCTCCCTGACCTCTGTGTGTACGGGTTTGTAGTTGGGTTCAGAAGCTTGGTCAGAGGCACGTTTGATTTGTCTGCTTGTTCTGGCACGGCTGCTTCAGCGTCGTATTGTCTTCTATCAGGGGGCACAGAATGCCGGTCTTTTTGATGATATTAGCAGCCTTTTATGCTCAGTGTCTACATTCATTAGCGTACAGAGCACTGATATGTTAATGCTGTCGTTCCTTGCTCCTCTGTTAGCTGGAATGCTTCTATTAAAGACAACTTCCCCTTATCGACGATTTGATTACCTGGTGGTGCAACTTAAATAGGATAGGCAGAGTAAATGTTTGATTCTTTCCCTCTGTCTCCCAGCTTTCAAAATAGAATTGGTGCTCTAGCATTTCACTTTTTTCTTTAAAAAATTTTTTTTCCCTGTACTGATTTTAGAGAGAAAGAAAGGGAGAAGGAGAAACATCGTGAGAAAGAACATCGATTGACCACCTCCTGCATGCCTCCCACTGGGGATTGGGCCCACAACCTGGGCATGTGCCCTGATCAGGAATTGAACCAGCGACCTCTTGGTGCATGGGTCAATGCTCAACCACAGAGGCAAACCGGCCGGGCCACTTTTTTTTCTAATTATTTTATTTATTTATTTTATTTTATTTATTTATTTTTTTAATTCTATTTTTCTTACAGATGTTTCTTTTTTACGCCATTGACACCTTCCTCTTCATCCCCCCCACCCCATCCCCAGCTTTGTTGTCCATGTCCATTGGTTATGTGTACATGCATATACATTCTGTGGTTTATCTCTTCCCTCCCCCCACCACCCCCTCTTCTGAGGGTTGTCAGTCTGTACCCTACTTCCATGTCTCTGGGTCTACCCTATTCCTTAGACTGTTATGTTCATTATATTCCACAAATAAGTGAGATCATGTGGTATTTGTCTTTTTCTGCTTGGCTTGTTTCGCTTAGGATGATACTTTCCAGGTCCTTCCATGTCGTCTCAAAGGATAAGAGATATTTTTAAATTAAGCTTCTTATTTTTTGGTTAGGAACCCTCATATTTTGAAACGGCTCGGACGATTCTTTCCGTGGACCTAGAGCAGCCCGGGCTATGGGGAGCCGATGGCTGCACTGGAGTCCAGAGGCCTCTCAAGAGTGGCCAGCACAGTGCTCGGGGCCAGCCACGGGCCGTCGTCCACACCACGCAGAGAGCCTGAGGGCCTGGGCTGGGCCGGATAGATCCATCGCCCTAGCCTTGGCTGTCAAGGGGCCGGCATACTCAGCAGTCACCTAGACCCGCTCACCTTCGCAGATGAGGACAGGGAGGCTCAGGAAGATTCTCTGAGGCCTCAGCGGTGGGGACAGAGTGGGAAGGAAGCCACGGTCTCGGACTCTCGCTGCAGTGCTGTTTCAGCAGACCGGGTGCAGCCTGCCGCCTCGGGTTCGAGGGCTGCCACCTCCTTACGTGGCGCATTTGATGGGCACTGACTGCTTCATGGTAGAGGGTGTGTCACATGCGGCGTGTTCCTACAGAAGCAACTTCTGCATCAGGTCCCAGAAACCCAGGCTGGAGTGACAAGCAGCCTGAGGGTTAACCCCGCTCGCTGGCTTGGCAGGGCCATCAAGGATTCTGCTCAAGTTCATCCTTGTAACTGACATCAAAACCATACAGCTGCTACCAGAGTCCCAATTAGTGCTTTTCCTGTGTAAAGGGGCTCCTGCAAGTTGATTCCCCAGATAGCTGGGCTGTGATCAGGGTTTGGGAGAGCAGAAGGGGGCAGGCCTCTTATCATTGCAGTGTTCTCAGAGCGCGCTGATCTGTTTCCGTCTTCGCTGATTAGATGATGGCGCCCAGATCAGACACAGCCGGCGCCGCTCACTGCTGTGCTCGTTCGTGCTTTGGTTGGATCTTTGGTAGCTATTTCCATAATCACTGTAAACAGTTTGTATTTACAGATTTTTTTTTTAAAAAGCAAGTGATGAAGCAAATTGGTCAAAGTTCAGCTTGTTGAGGAAGGAAAGAGACTTTAAACATATTCCTTTGCTCACTTCCCTAGATTGCCTTGTGTTCCCAGCAGGGTTGGCCTGACTTCGTTGGCAAGACTTGTCAGTAGTGGGAGCTTGAACTGATGATAGCACGTGTTCACATCTGGTTGCAGGACTGGCACTCACACACCTGGGAATCCTCCCATCACTGGCAGTAATAAAGTCCCCTACTACACCCCGGCCTGATGTCGGTTTTCGTTTTCTTCTTGGCCTTTGATCCTGAGAGCACAACTCGTCATCAGTGGTTGGGATAACGGGGAGGGTGATCGAGTCTCCAGCAGCATCGCATTTTAGACCAGGAGTGTGGTTAGGCCCTGGAGTGAGAGACCAGAGGCTGGGTCCGTTCGGGCTTCCTCATTTAGCCAGGTGGCTGGGGCTCACTGGACTTCAGTTCACCTCAGTTTCCTCACTTCTAACTGTGAGAGTTGGACTAACAGTGTTCTCGGGTCTCTTCTCACTGTTCTGCATATTGTCACTCTGGTCCTTATAGAACCTTCTCTCCCCTAGATGAGATAGTCATTGCTCCCACCAGTTGTTCTCAGATAGAGACAGACAGACAGACGGACAGACACTGCCGTGACCCCACCGCCCCTCACTTCCCTCGAAGGGCTGGCAGCTTTCCTGTTACCTGTCTGAGAGACGTGCGGGTGTCCTGCCGAAGGCCTTCCCTCGCTCCCTGCGCGAAGCTGGCGAGGGTCCCTGCGTCTCTGCCCCGCCTCTCCGGGCTGTGAACAGGCAGGGGCTGCAGACGACAGCACAGGGTGTGGTGCGTGCTGGGTGAGAGGGTGAGTGACTCTCGGCCACAGCTGCTTTTATTTATTTATTTTTAATTCAAAACTGGGAAGCAAACCCAGAGAGATGATATTTGCTCAAACTTGATGAAGCTTGTTCACATTGAAGTAGAAACTGGATCAGGACTTTTATCAAACTGTGCTTCCCTGTAGGCATTGACTTCAGTATCCTTTCTTCTCGGTCAGCTCTTCCCGGTGTCTAGCAGGTAGCAAGGCCACTGTCCTTGTTTCTGCCCACCTTCTGTTGGAGGTGTCGGTAAGCAGTGGGGTTGGCCAGCAGAATTAAAAGAAGAGTAATGTGGTCTGGATGGCCCACTAACCATCTTCCTGCGCACCCTTTAGAACACAGAGGGATGATTTTACAATCTTAGAGATTAGGTGAACTTTTTCTAATAGAGGTGTAGTGCTAAGCTGCCATTTATTTGGTAAAAAAAAAAAAAATTAGAGATACATTCCTTTTAAAAAATATTGGCTCCAAGGTATTATAAAAACTTACTTGTGTATTCAGCAAACCTTCTCCAAATCACATATTTAAAGGATAAAAAAATAAATAACAGTAACCAAAACAAGTTTTATAAATGACTGCAAAGTAATTAAGTTTCTTTTTACGGCCTTTTACATTGGCTCAAAGGTCAGTGTGAAAATAGATCAGAGTTAAACTTAGAACCAAGCATATGAGACAGAAAATCACTTAGATTCCATTGAACACCAATTCCCACCACGTTTTCTATGCCTGGATCACACAGTTCTCCCTGACACCTTTGGGGTTTGCTGGTCTTAAGAAATGTCGATGCCCTTCTGAACGGATGGGGAACGGAGGTGATGTGTGGAAAACCACCGCTGAGACAGTGGTGCCGGTGGTAGCGCGTGAAGGGACAGTGGCCCTGCCATCCGGACGCAGCCGAAGGGTGAGGAGGCACCCAGCGCGAAGACAGGCCGAGGGATGGCTGGAGGATGTGCAGGGAGACACGGTGGCGTGCCAGCCTCTGTTAGTTCTCCTCTCCTGTGCAGAAGAGGCCCCAGATTGCCCTCCCCAGCTCTGTCCCCAGCTCTGTCATCCACCTGCTCTGTGTCTTTGGGCAGGGCAGGTCGCTTCTCTCTGGGCCTGAGTGTTCTCGTGTGTATAAATTGATTTTCCACCTGGACTCACAGAGGTGACATGGCACACTGCCTCTGACTCAGTGCCCTCAGAAGGAGAATCTCGTTTGGAGGCATTTAGTGCTGGAGGTGACATTTTTTTCTTTGTTGCCTTGGGAGTATTTCTGTGCTTTGTCACTCAGACTCATGGGCATCTCTCCTTGACTATTTACGGTACCACAGCTCTGAAAAACAGCATTTGATGGAGGAGTAACTGAGCAAGTCTACCTGCTCTAGCTGTCTTTTTGTGCTAAATCTAAAGACCCTGTTTTGTATTGAGGACTTGGTCCAATTGGAAATTGGAATATGAAATTTGACCTCACTCCCCAGATAGGTAGAAGGGATAATCATTTTAGTATTCATTCCTCCAAAGGTATATGAAATAAAATTCACTGGGTCACACCTTTCATATTTGAAACTTTTAGGTTTGTGATGAAACAAGTGCAGTTAGAAGACAGCTGTAGAACTAAGGGTTGGGAGGGAGACCGCAGCAGCCAACCTGGGGTTTTTTCAAGTGCGTGTAGTGAGCCGTGCAGTCAGCTAGCTCTCTGTTACCGCGTGGTCCATATGTTCTATGGCTTTGCTGTGTGTGCAGGGGTGGCCCGAACCGGGCCGGGAAGATCACTTCTGATGGTGATTTACACCTGACAGTGCTTTGAAGTTTCCTTCCGGAGAGGTGAGCTCCTTTGCAGAGAGCACCTTCAGAGCTTAGCCATAGAGAGCTGCAGAGCTTCGTTTTCTCTTCTGGGGAAAAGGTTAAGATCAGACAGATAATTGTGACAGGACCAAAATCCAAGAGTAAATGTCCCCCTTTCATCCCCCCCCCCATCTAGTCCATTAGCAGCATCTTTTCCCCCCCTAATTTTGGGGGGGGGTGTTTAATTCTTACCTGAGGATGTTTTTCCATTGATTTTTTTTTTTAGACAAAGTGGGAAGGGGAGGGGGAAGAGAAAGAAACAAAGATGTGCCCACATCAGTTGGTTGCCTCTTGCACGGCCCTGGGGCCAGGGATCAAATCTGCAATTCAGGTACATGCCCTTGACCAGGAATCGACCCCATGACCCTTGGGTCTGCAGGCCGACTAACCACTGAGAAAACCAGTCAGGGCCCATTAGCAACATCTTTTCAGTTACATTCCAAATCCTAGGCTCCTCTCTGTCACCACTAGTATGACCCAGTCCAGGCTGTCCCCGTTGCCCACCTGGCGTCCTGCAGACCTGGCGCACTGCTTGCCGACTTTCGTTCTCACCCTGACGCGGCAGCCAGGGCATCTTTCCACAGCACACATTTAGTTTTGTCCTTAATGATTAAACCCGCCGGTGGCTTCCCATCACACTCCCACGCGCGCACACAAATCCTGCCCCTGCCTCATCCCGCAGCATCTCCATCCACCCCCCCCCCCACGCTTTTATCTTAACATCTCGAACCTGTGTGAAAGACAGGAGGCGAAGGAACTCCCAGAGGACAGCCCCCCAAACCCCACATCACCGACGACTGGCCAGGTTTTCTTGATCCATTTTTTCTTTCTGTTTTTGCTTTTGTTTGTTGTCGCTGCTGTAATATTTTTAAAAGCAAATCTCTTCATTTTTATTCCTGACTGCTTATTTCTACAAAATGAGGACATTTCGTTTAATAGTAACGAGTCAGTGTCCACGCTCATCAACAGTAACTGTGTATCATCCGACACTCCGTCCTGACTCTTGTTGCCCCAGTGGTCTTGAAAATGACCTGCAGTCGTCGGTTTGTCTCCGCCAGGACCCGAGCTGCAGGAGACACGTTAGGTTGCTGTGCCCCTCCCTTGGCCCTCTCCTGGCCTCTCCCGCCCTGCTTTGTGCCGGGCTCTCTTACCTTCCTTTCCATTTGGTCTTTGTTTCTCAACGTTCTCACACTTTACTGAGTTGTGTTTGTTCTCACTTCATCTGCTCGTGCATCCAGTCGTCTCACTTCTGAGAATTTGTTTCCAATGCCTGCTGCGCTTTCAGTCCAGCAGTTAGTTGTTTTCTTCTTTTCTTTTAGCTCCGTTTGAAGAAGCTGGTTGCAGATTTTATCTGCTTGTGGACTTTTTCGTGATGTGGACTGTTCGTCTGTTCAGTTTCCCCTTCTTGTCCTTGTGGTGGTGACTGCACGGGCCACCTTTCTGCCGTGTGCTGTGTGTGGGACGCACTCTCCTGTTCTGGGGGGGAGCGCGGTTGCCAGGGTGCCCTCCCCGTCTTGGGCAGGACCCAGCGCTGGTCTGCCCTGCCTCTCAGGGCTCCATGCCCCCCGGCCTTCGACGCTGGCCCCCAGCCCTCAGACACTGCGCTCGCTGCTCTGCACCTGGGGTGCCCGCCTGCCTCCCGCCCTCGGGCCTCCCTCCCGCTGCACTGATTGCTGCTCCCAGCACTTTGCGCTCAGGAGGGTCTTTCTGTGGCTGGAGTGTGTGCTCTGCTTCCGAGGCCGGGCAGTGCTGGCTGACCCTCCTGCAGCCCGCAGAGACCCCGCCTCGGGTGTTTGTGATCACCTGCACTCGGACCCTGGCAGGACTCAGTTTGCCAGCTGTACCCAGGACTCCTGCCCAGGTAGGGCCCGTCTGTATGGACACAGGTTCCCGTGACTGGGGAGAGTTGTGGCCTGCCCAGCTCTCCTGTGTGGTCCAGCCCACCTGACTCTGTGGTTTCGGGGGAGTTACTCAGATCCAGTTTTATTGAAGATTTCCTCCATCTCTCAGTGTTCTAGTTGCTTTGTCTAGTTTCCAGGAGGAGATTTAGAGAGATTCCAGAAGTTATGCTGGCTCCCAGATCACACAGTCTCAGGCCTTCCTGAGCACCTGAAGCAGCAGCCTCGTGTCTGCCGTGCCCGTCCTTTGAGCTCTGAGCTTCTCTGTCCTCAAGTCCATTGCCAGGGTTGACGTGCTTGCCTCCGAATCCCCGCTGGGCGGGGGCGGTGGCACCCTGCACTGGAGGTGAGGGTCTCCAGCACGGCGGGCCCCGCCCCTCCCTGGAAATTGTGACTTTCCCCAGAAGTTTTACTCTGAAAGCTAAATAAAAGAAAAATCTTCTAAAATGTTTTGAGGGCACTTAACCTAAAAATGTGCAGGAAGGAAATTCTGTGTAAGATATTAAAATTTAAATGAAATATACACTGCATTAAATGTCATCCCAAAATTTTAAATCTAGGCTTACCTTGTCCCAGCAAAGAGGGCTAATATCTTGCTGTTTTGGTCTCTGTCTTTCCTGCAATGTACCGTGTGTGTGTGTGTGTGTGTGTGTGCGCGCGCGCGCGCGCGCGCGTGTGTGTGTGTGTGTGTGTGTGTGTACATACTGTGGTTGAAGACAGAACAGTCACTGGCATCTAACACAGTGTAAACTCTAGATTCACAAGTAGAATGTCTCCATTAGGGAGCCCCATAATCTAGTGGGAAGAAAGATGGACTTGGAGCCAGAAGCAAAGCAAGATTCTTGCCACATCTCTGCCCTTAGTAATTACATGGTCATGACTACTTAATGCCATTAGGTTTTCTTCCATCAGTAAGATAAGGGGGGTTGGGTGCTTCCAGCTCTGAGTACGAGGATTCTTGTAAGCATCAATACCTGTTCGCCTCCGACGGATTCCGACTCCCGAGTACGAGACACAAGGCACGGTGCTTCCGAGTGGAGTCTGCGGTGAGGGTAACCTGGTTAAAAAGCACGCACTTTGCTGTAATTTTACAGTTCTCCGTTAGCTGCTGAGCATTTTTGTTGATTCACGGTGGTGGTATCATGGGGGACACATTTAAGAGAGATTTCTTGGTGAAGTACAGTTCTGAAAACAGTACCGTGCCTTTCTGAAATTTTTGAATTAACACCCACAAATTGGAATGGCCCGGGGTTTGTATTTTGAATAAACTTATGGCATATTGTTTATTGAAGCGCAAAGATTCTTGCACAGATTAGAGAACAGTGTGAGAAAGTGTTCAGTTTCTGACATAATGATGATGATAGCTGCCTCATACCGAACACGTATTATGGACCACACCCTGAGCCGTGCTGTGAAGGAGGAAAATGTTGTTAGTCCCGAGTCACAGATGAAGGAACGGAGGTGTGAGAATCGGAGACAGTGCGGCACGGCCTGGGAAGAGCGGCGGGCAGCGCCCGGGGAGCATTCAGGGAGTGCGCCAGGCGTGCCCCTGCGCTGTTGCCCTGGCCACCAAGCCATTCAGTCCTGCCAAAACCCCCACGGGGTTGGAACTGTTGTGTTTCTTTTACAGATGAGGAAACTGAGGCACAGAGCGGTGAGGTGACTTGGCCCAGGCCGTATCGCTCGTTAGTGTCAGAGCGAGGATTCGAACCTGGCAGTCAGTGTCAGGTCGTCCAGGGTTGTCTCCATACGTCATGCTGCCCAGCGGCAGTGTGGTGACTGACTGTCAGCGGCCACCGTCGTGCTCACAGCCGTGCCCTCGGAAGTGGTACTAGAGGGCCCTGAGAACTTGCTCCTTGCATTAGGGGCCGCGCTGAGTGTTCGCCTTACTGCATGTGGCCTGCAGTTCAGCAGAAAGAAACCTCCCTCTTGCCGGTCCCTGGAGTCGGGAGACCGTTCGCAGGAGTGCAGTCTTCACTGCAGGTGTCTGAGCCACATCCCAAAGTGGGTGTCCCCTCCAGGTGCCCACGGACACCAGGCAGCACTGAAGACTGTCACTGGCTATCTGACTGATGCGCGCTTACTCTGCACTGGAGCATGGATGTTGCAAAGGGGTCATTTAAAGAGAGTTCCCCATTTGGGGGGTATGGCGAAGTCTAAAATCGGTAACATATTTTATGAGAAATTTGAGGTATTACCGACCGATGAGAGGGGCCTAGGCTTTGTTGCTTAAATGGAATCCTTTATTTCTTTGTTATTTGAACTGTTTTCTTAATTTCGGGTTTGTATTTGAGAAAGAAAAGTGAGCCCAGCAATACCTCTGAGCACAAGGCAGCCTGAGACTCTCATCGACATGCACACTCCTGGGAGACAGAGCTGGCTCTGCGTCTGGGCAGTGCTGGGCCCAGGAACCATGGCTGGCAGGAAGGGCCATCGACAGCCAGGGCAACTGCCTCACCGCGCACCTATTGAGCCGGTGGCTTGGAAAGTCTCTAGTGGTTTTTCAACGTGAAAAGAACAAATCTGAAATAAATTGATCCATTAACCTGTTGCAGGAAAGTTCCCACTGTGCTTCATGCCCCCAAATCATCTGAGATGAGGCTGACTCAGCCACACTGGAATAGATTCTCAGGTAAAGGGCCGACCATAAAATGACCATTAGCCAGCTGGCTTTGTGGATGAGGGGCGGGCACCTGAGTGCCACTGGCGGGGCTGGAAGCCCCTTCCTCTCTGTGTCTCCACGCTGCAGCCATTGATCAGGGAAAACGACCAGTTAGCAGTAAGTGTTTCTTGGGCTGTAGGCATTGTGAATAATGTGTTCTTCAGTTAAAAACAGCACTTTAAGCAATTGTTTAAACCTAACCGTTTGGGAGTGCGGGAGAGAGTTTCATGAATAATTTATTTCCAAAGAAAAGATGAAGGGATCTGAACTTTTTTTCCTTCCCAGATCTTTTTACTCAAGTGAAAATACCTGCAAATGACCTCGATCCAGATAAACAAAAGTTATCATGCGTGTACTTGATATATGTGAGTTTACGTACTTTCACTTTTGAAAAACCTTGCTGAGAAGGTAGAGTCGTGTCAGTACAGGGAGTTGAAGCAGGAACTGGGGACTGCCGGGAGGCGCGGTTCCGATGCAGCGCCGCGCGCACTGCACAGCCGAGAAGGCTTGAGCCGGGCCCTGCGCCGGGGGCTCCGTCCAGGCAGGCCAGTGCGCCCTGTGCTTCGGCATCACGCTCCCCACGCTCAGCCCGCCTCTTACACACGCTGCCTGTCCTTGTTCAAGGTTTGAAGGAGAGAATGTGGGGGGGGTTAGGTACGATGTCACCATACCAACCCCCACCCCTTTTCTTCTTTTTCTTGTTCTCACGTCATTACGGCCCCTCACAGTTTTGTACCGTGGGCCTGCGTGATGTGCGGCCATGGGGAATGCCTCCTTGGCGATGTTCGTTTACCTTCTGGACGTCGAAGGAATGAACGGAGGCTCGGATGTGCCTGGGTACTGCCTCCCAGTGATCATGCAGCCACCGCCACCACAGGCCGTTGTCCTTCACCGAGTGATCGCTGGGTTTCAGGGACTGTTCTAAGCACTTAACACCTTATTTACCCCAACAGCCTTCTGAGCCAGGGCAGCTGTCGTCTTCGCTTCAGAGAGGTGGGAAGGAGGCTTGGAGTGTTTCCTTACTTGCCAAGAACACCAGAGCTCGTTTTATGCCCCTTGCACCGTGCACGCGCCTCCTCCATTGCCTCAGACCGGGGGACTCATGCTAGGGAGGACACGCTTGCTCACCCACTGTCCGTTTTTGACCCCGTAATGGCTGGGAACACAGTCAAGAAACTAGTAGGATGAGAACAGACCCAGCTGCTGCTGCCGCTGCCATCATAACAATGGATGAATGAGGTTAGGCCTCCAGAGAGAGCCACGCGGGAGGCGCGGGAAGCGTCTGCTAGTGAGAAGGCACCTGATCTCCGGGAGTGGTGGACGGTGGGGCCCGGCGGCCAGGATGGCGCTGGCGGAGTCAGGGATGCATCTACCATGTCCAGGAACCTTGACTGTGCCATCTTCTGTTTCTGCGTGCTGCTGCTGGGGCTTGGAGAGATGTCATGGTTAAGACAGCAGGCCTCCCATTTTGACCAGTCACACTTGAAAAATACCCCTTGAAATGATTTAAACTTAATTTCTAACATTTTGTTTTGGAAATACTAACCTCAAGGGTCTTTGTTCTCTACACTAAAACTTAATCTATTTGGAAAAACTCTATTTGCTCTCTGTAGAAATTGACTGGACACGGCTCCTGTGAATGATACGGGTGCTGTTATCCCTGCACACTGTAAAAATGAACTTTGAAACAGTTGGGTGGGACCCAAACTGAAAGTGATGCATGGCTTGAAAGCGGGCTAGTGTAGCGCGATGGTTCAGTGTCTCCTGGTCGTTGCGCACAGGCTTCAGAGATGCAGGTTCGGTTCTTTAAAGTTTCATTTTTAGACTGGAAACTTTCTCACGTACCAAAATAGATGAATCAGGTGCATTTGAATCAATGCTGAAATGTCATCCACATCTGCAGAATGAAAATCATTAGCCAGTTACTTGAAATCCACACAAAATGAAGCCATCTCGCCGTGCACTTCACCCAGACTTTCCTCTGCACTGAGGGTGGGATGCTGGGCTCTCACAGGAGTGTGTCCCGGGATTATCATTTATATTCCGAAAGTGTTTCAGAAAATACCGAAGCAGATATTAATTGAGCATGGGCAGCACCAGCCTGGATTGATTTCAGGATGTCCAAGCATACATTTAAACACAGACTCATCATTTCTCCAGAGTCTGTGCTTGAAAATAGATCGAGAAGATTCCTCAAAACCATGTGGCATCATTCCAATTACATTTAAGCTATGACCAGAATTTATTGTTGGGAAATCGAAAGTGGATAAGAATATTGTTAAAACTACAATGGGAAAATACAGTGAACACTTTTTTACATGTGGTTCTTAAATCTGTCTTTTGGAAGAGGTGTTTTGTGGTGGTTTTTTTTTAATGTTTTTATTATGTAGCCACATTTTAAAGGTCTGGGTCTAGGAACAGAGCATATTCAGAGGCCTGCGTTCTAATCCCAGCTTTGCCTGCAGCCTGCTAGAAGGCTCTCAGCCAGGCAGCCAGCCCCTCGGCGCCCCGGTTTTCCCAGAGCAGGGAGCTCGGACTGGGTAGCCTCTGCCTTCCGGCTTTGGAGTTATGTGATTCCTTTGAGGGCTGTGATTATAATTCTTAAATCTGTCAGCTCTTGGGATGTATTTCTAAACATGAGTTGATTCACGGAAGTCCTTCCTCGTGGAGAAAACGTGCAGAAAGGACTCTGGGTACGTGCTGTCGTCTTTCAGCGCAGCCCTATTAGCCGCAGCGTGTCCGCGTTCCAGTGGCGTGCGTGGGCTCTGCTGTTTCAGGTACGAAGGGTTGTAGAAAGCATTTCCCCAACTCCAGATGCCTCAGCTAGCTAACGAAGGCAAAAGTTCCCGCCCGTACCCTGCTGCCTTCATTAGGCCTGGGAACTCCAGAGGCCAGTGGCCAGTCATTATTTACAGTGGAAATCTGGAAAAAGTCCTGTTTGCCGGAGCCATCAGCAGGCGCTTGGAACCTTCACGGAAATGATGAAACGGCTCGGAGTTATGCTAATCAAGTTGAAATGCTTTACATTGTTCAACAACAAATAAAGCTGCTGTTTTGAACTCAACGGAGAAAGAAACCTTTGAATTAAGGCTGAAAAATGCCCGGAGCATTTGGTGCAGGGAAGAAACACTGTTGTCCAGTTGTGATGTGTATGACCCAGAGCCCTCCCCATACGTGTTGCCACAGGGCTGATTTCTTGCCCGCTGTGGCACGTGCGGCCTATTTTAACGACATGGGACAGTTTGAATGTCATGAGTTGTGCCCAGTGGGCAAAGCCCTCACTTATACTAGAGGTTCAAAAGTGTTGAAAAGCCCTGGCTGGTTTGGCTCAGCGGTTGGAGCGTCGACCTGCGGTACAGAGAGACTGGGTTCGGTTCCCGCTAAGGGCACGTACCTCGGTTGCAGTTTGTCCCCGGCCCTGGTTGGTCGTGCGGGTGGCGGCCACTCAATGTGTCCCTTTCACGTCGATGTTTCTCTCTCTCTCTCTCTCCCTCTCTCTCCCTCCCGCTCTATCTGAACAAAAAATGGAAAAATGTCCTAGGGTGAGGATTAAAAAAAAAAAAAGTGTTGAAAAGCTGTTTAACCCCCTTGCTTTCCTTCTCATTTGGAGCAGAACAGACCTCTGGAAGGGCACATCTCTGGTTCTCCTGAACCTCGGCAGGAATATTGCAGTGGGATTAGGCAGGTGTGGGTGTTCACCGGTGCCTCTGCAGCGGTCATTCCGTCGCCTCCCGCAGCCTGGCGCTGCTAGCAGTCCTCCCAGTTGTCACTTTGCCTAATGTTGAACCTCAGGGTTCCTGCTGGAACGCCCTTGTCATTCTCACCGACCAAGCGTGATTGATCCGGCTTAGCTCAGCAAGTGCCATCTGCCTGTTTCAGAGGTAACGGTGTCGCCTCATCGCTTGTGGAGTCTGTGTACCCTGGTGTCCTCTTCGGTGCACACCCTGCAGTTGTCTTCTGTTCCCATTCACACTGGTGCTGCACCTGCTTTGCCAAGCGGACTGATGACCTCTTTACACGTCACCTTCCACATGAACACAATTCCACGCATGGTGTAGACTCACTCACAGGGTGATTCTTAGCAGCTTCCTTGGACACCTGTGGGATCCGAGCAAGAGAAACTGAGCTTGTCCCTTCATTACGAGCTATGTCCCTAACTCGTGAGCAGTCTGCTCTGCCCACTGAAGTGTGTGTGTGTGTGTGTGTGTGCGCGCGCACGTGCGCGCGCGCCACTATACAAGTCAATGAAGTTACAGCCTTCATGGGGTGAGTGTGTATGGTGATATCTGGAGCATTAAACAGAGTGATTTATACAACGTAACTGAGTTACAGCTGCATCTGTTCATTGGAGCATATCTTCTGTTTACAGGAGTGGGTGTCTGAAATTTAAGAATTTTAAGACCTGCCCTGGCCAGTTTGGCTCTGTGGTTAGAGTGTCGGCCTGCGGACCAAAGAGTCACAGGTTCGATTCCGGTCAAGGGCACATATCTTGGTTGCAGTTCGATCCCCGGCCCTGGTTGAGGTCTTGCGGGAGGCAGCCAATTGATGTGTTTCTCTCACATCGGTGCTCCTCTCTCTCTTCCGCCCTCCCACTCTGTCTGAAAATCAATGGAAGAATATCCTCGGGCGAGGATTAAAAAAAAAAAAAAATTAAAGAAGAGAAAAAAATAACTTAAGGACCTAGATGCTTATACTCCTAGCTCCTATTTCTAAACTCATCAACATTTAAGTAATTGTTTTTAACTATTTTATTCTGAGATCCTCAAGTGAAAGACTTATTAGTTACGTGCCCTTTAATTACACTTGCCCGCTGAACACCCTCGCCAGCCACGTTCGAGCAGCCTGCTCGGCCACAGTGAAGATTCCTTGTGAACCCCAGTGGGCCGTCTTTCCTGTCAGTTCCCTTGATTACAGATGTGCTCTTTCCTGGGGTTCTTGTTAAGACAGTCATCTTTAGTTCTAAGACCTGGTTGCAGTAGTCCTTTCTAATTATAAGTTTCTTCAGAAATTTCTAGGAATGCCCCCAACCCCCAGACAGTGACAAAGGCTATACGTTTTATGCCAGTACTTGGAATAGTTCTGCTATTAAAATACTGATGGATTTTGCTAAGATCCATCAAGTACATTAGATTCCAGTTATTTCAAAGGTTAAGGAATGGGGTGTTCTGATTGATTGAATTTTCTAGAATAATGACCACATGTGCCATTCGAAGACGGATAGCCTTTAGAGCTGTATAATTGCCTTCCTGTGCATATAGCAAGCTCTTAGGAAACGTGTGTTGCATTGACTAGAGCTGGAAGGACCCTTAGAGATCATCTAGTACAAAGAAGAGAACCAGAGCCAGAGAGCTAGATGGCGTGTGCACTGGCCTGTGCATGATGTGACTCCAAGGCCTGTGCTACGCCCCTCCCGCCCCCTCCGCTCCAGAGCTGTAGGGGCCCGGCACTGGCCTTCCCGCGCTGTAGAGCGGAGCAGGCCAGTTCTCATCGCCTAGAGTCCCAGAGGGCTCCAGTCTTTGCCTTGTCTCCCCGGGACTTACGGAAAACCACTTACTCTGGCTCCCAACCGTTAACATTTGAGATTAATGCAGAGATTTCAACATATTCTAAACTTTCTTTTAAAATCAATCTTAGCCCTGGCCGGTTTGGCTCAGCGGTTAGAGCGTCGGCCTGCGGTCCAAAGAGACCCGGGTTCGGTTCCCGCTAAGGGCACGTACCTCGGTTGCAGTTTGTCCTCGGCCCTGGTTGGGTCGTGCGGGTGGTAGCTACTCGATGTGTCCCTTTCACGTCGATGTTTCTCTCTCTGCCTCTCTCTCCCTCTCACTCTAACTGAACAAAACAAAACCAAAAAAAAAAAAAAAAAATGTCCTCAGGTGAGGATTTAAAATCAATCTTATTAAGGTGTCATTTACATAAAGTGCACCCATTTTATGCTGAATAATTATTCCATTGTTTGTGTATACCACAAGATGGGTTGATTTCTGATGAAATCCAACTTTGCATTCTGGAATATATTTGATCGTGACATGTTGTCATTCTAATGTACTCCTGGATTCTAGGTGCTCATGTTTTGTTAAGGAATTTTGTCTTTGTTTCTGAGGAATATATCATTTGGAATGCTTTTGTCTAGTTTCAGTATCAGGGTAATGTTGGCCCCATGAGATGACTTGAGAACTGCTCCCTCTTCCTCTGTTTTGTAAAAGAGTTTCTGTACGATTGTTGTTATTGCTTTCCTAAATGTTTGGTAGTGTTAACCAGTGAATCCATGTAGGACTAATGTTTTCTCTGTAGGAAGGTTTTTGATAGCAAATACAATTTTTTAAAAAATAGATATTTAGATTTTTATTTCTTCTTGTATCAGTTATCTAATTGATGTCTTTCAAGGGCAGTGCATTTCATCTAAGTTGTCGAATCTATTGGCATAAAGTTGTTCATTATATTCTCTTAATAGCCTTTGTTTCTCATAGCCTTTTTTTTTCTTTTGTTTTGTTTTTATTAATCTTACCCGAGGATATTTTTCCATTCATGTTTGGATAGAGTGGGGGGGGGGGGAAGGGAAGAGAGAGAGAGAGAGAAAGAGAGAGAGAGAGAGAGAGAGAGAAATATCAATGTGAGAGAGACACATCGATTGGTTGTCTCCCACACGACCCCGAACAGGCCGGGGATCAAACCTCCAACCCAAGTATGTGCCTTTGACCAGGAATCAAATCCAAGAGCCTTCAGTCCATAGGCCAACGCCCTAACCCCTGAGCCAAACTGGCCAGAGGTCTTATTACCTTTAACATCTCTGGTCTCTGAGTGATGTCTCCTTATTCATTCCTGATATTGTTAAATTGTCTTTTTTCTTTCCAATGCCTGCCTTCCTTTTTAAAAAAATCCTTACCTAAGGATATGTTTTATTGATTTAAGAGAGAGTAAGGGCCCTGGCCGGTTTGGCTCAGCGGTTGGAGCGTCGGCCTGCGGTACAGAGAGACCCGGGTTCGGTTCCCGCTAAGGGCGCGTACTTCGGTTGCAGTTTGTCCCTGGCCCTGGTTGGTCGTGCGGGTGGCAGCCACTCGATGTGTCCCTTCACATCGATGTTTCTCTCTCTCTTCCTCTCTCTCCCTCTCGCTCTATCTGAACAAAAAAAAAATGGAAAAATGTCCTCAGGTGAGGATAAAAAAAAAAAAAGAGAGAGAGAGTAAGGAAGAGAGAGCGAGAAAGAAAGAAAGAATACTCAACATTGATCAGTTGCCTCACGTACTCGGCCCAACTGGGAATCAAACCTGCAACCTCAATGGGTGATGCTCCAACCAACTGAGCCACCCAGCCAGGGCTGTTTACCTGCCTTACTTTAAGGAGGTTTCTAAACTCAGTCACTTACAACCACCTATAGGATTTTTGCCATAACTTTTGATCAGCTGTTCTATTATTTGCATATTTTTCTTTAAATAAACTCATTTAAAAAACTTAGCCTCATTCTGTCCGGCCGGTGTAGCTCAGTGGTTGAGCATCGACCCATGCACCAAGACGTTGCCAGTTCGATTCCTGGTCAGGGCACATGCCCAGGTTGTGGGCCTGATCCCCAGTGCGGGGCATGCAAGAGGCAGCCAGTTGATGTTCCCGCTCATCGATGTTTCTGTCTCTCCCTCTTACTTCCTCTCTTTCTAAAATCTATAAAGGCAAAAAAAAATTTTTTTAAAAGAACACTTAGCCTCATTCTAAGAAGTGCTGTCTATGAACTCACAGGTTTTATTTGCTAGTTATATGTTTCTCTGTGTACACATATATTTAAGTTAAAAATGTTCATCTGTAGATCACCTGATGTCACCTCCCGTACCACTTTGTGAGTGTGCCTGTGACACCTTGGAATTTGTTAGTCTAGGGCAAATGTGAATTCGACAGTGAACTTAGAGAAGCAAAAGCAAACTCGCCCTTGGCAGTAGTCTGAGGAAGAACGCCTCTTGCCTGCAGTGTGGGGTGCTGGACCCCCCTGGAGAAGGGGAATAGGAGGAGCAGGCGACAGCTGGGTAGTGTTTCTGCAGCAGATCTTCCCAGCAGGACTGTGCTGTTCTGTTGGACGCCTGGGTGTCCAGACTAGCCAGGGAACACTTGTTACATGTGTCGGGGTGGAGTAAGTAAGCAGAGTGTTTGTAAAGTTTTATTTTGTTATCAATTAGAATATTCACAACACTGTTACCCTCAATTAATGTAGACATTTTTCAGTTTTCCACAGTTTTAATTCCAGCTGGGGACTACATCTTCCAAAGGTGGGCAGATGAAATACAGGGGCAAGAGGAGGGTGTGGTTATGGGACACACAGCCCCTCCCCCAGTGAGAGAGAGGGGAGGGGGCGTGGCAGAGCTGTGAGGAAGGATGTCCGGTTCCTGATCACTGCTGGCAGAATAGGTGCTCCGCTCCCCCTTCCCCCTTCCATTCTGTCAGTACCTGCCTTCGGCCCAGTGACAGGCCAGAGGGCGAAGGACCCCCGATGAAGCCCGCACTGGCAGCCTGTGGGGCAGGGAGAGCCAGAGGGGAGGGCCCGGTGCTCTTTCTGTAAGGTGGTAGGGGCGGGAGGATCGAGAAACAGTGCACACAAAACAGCTGTTACTGCCCCCTGCCGCTGGTAGCGCCTGAGTTGTCATAGACGACTTCTGCCACCACCCCGCTGTGTCCCTTACACTGCTGCCCACAGCTCTGCTGGGTCGGGGGCGAACCACACCTTCATCTCTGCAGGGGTCCTTGGTGTTTGTTGTTCTTTGAATCGTCACAGCCACCCCTACAAACCTACAAATCGAATCTGGCTAGTGCCTGCCACTGACCTGCGGGCTTGTTGATGTCACCTCTGCCTTCATTCGGAAAGAATAAAATGAACTGCCCTTACTAACTGCAATGTCGTGATGTGTTCAAATGAGCAGGAAACCTCAGACGATGTTTATCTTCCCTGCCTTTATTTGTTTATTTGTGTGTGTGTGTGTTGGTTTTTTCATATTTATTTATTTTTGTTACAGATGTTTCTCCTTTTCCCTATGTCCTTGGTTATGCATACATGCATATAAGTTCTGTGGTTTATCTCCCCCCGCCACCTCTTAGGTTTGTCAGTCTGAACCCCACTTCTGTGTTCAGCTTGTTTTGTTCGTTATATTCCACAAATAAGTGAGAGCATGTGATATTTGTCTTTCTCTGATTGCCTTGTTTCACTTAGGATAATACTCTCCAGGTCCCTCCATGTCATCTCAAAGGATAAGAGATCTTTCTTTTTTACAGCTGCATATTGTTCCGTTGTGTACATGCACCACAGCTTTTTTATCCACTCATCTACTGATGGGCAGTTGGGCTGTTTCCAGATCTTAGTAATTGTAAATAGTGCTGCTATGAACATAAGGGTACATATATTCTTTCTGATTGGTGTTTCAGGCTTCTTAGGGTATATTCCTAGAAGTGGGATCACTGGGTCAAATGGAAGTTCAATTTTCAATCTTTTGAGGAAACATCATACTGTTTTTCATAGTGGCTGCACCAGTCCGCGTTCCCACCAGCAGTGTGCTCGAGTCCCCTTTTCTCCACACCCTCGCCAGCACTTGTAGTTTGATGATTGTTGATGGCAGCCATTCTGACAGGTGTGAGGTGATACCTCGTAGTTTTAATTTGCATTTCTCTGATGATTAGTGACGTTGAGCATTTTTTCATGTCTCTTGGCCATTTGTTTGTTTGTTTGTTTTTTATCCTCACCCGAGGACATTTTTCCATTTTTTGTTCAGGTAGAGTGGGAGGGAGAGAGAGGAACAGAGAGAGAGAGAGAAACATCGACGTGAAAGGAACACATCGAGTGGCTGCCACCCGCACGACCAACCAGGGCCGGGACAAACTGCAACCGAGGTACGTGCCCTTAGCGGGAACCGAACCCGGTCTCTCTGGACCGCAGGCCGACGCTCTAACCGCTGAGCCAAACCAGCCAGGGCTCTCTTGGCCATTTGTATGTCCTGTTTGGAGAGGTGTTTTTTTAGGTCTTCTGTCCATTCCCTGCCTTTAATGCTTATGCTTCAAGCAGTTGTCTGGGATGGACTGACTGCGGCTTTGTATTCCTCCAGACTCCAGCCTAGTTCCTGATCTTTCTCCCGAGAAAGGCAGCGTGAGTGTGCAGAGCAGCAGCGCGTGTGGGTAACTGCCTGCTGGGGACAAGGGTCCGTGCACTCCCCTTCTCTTCCTTGTGGGGGCCACGTGCAGGAGAGCGCCTCCAGCGCCGTGTGCAGGTGAGGGCCCGAAGCCGGGAGAGACTCACTTGTCCAAGACCAGGGCAGCGTGAGACTGAGAGCCTGGGCCGTGGATTCCTGAGCCCTGGCCTCAGGCCCGACCCTCGAGAGCCCGCTGTGTGCGGACAGTGTGCCGGGGCTGATGGCAGGGAACTGGATGGACAGCTCCCACCCTGTGCAGTTTCCAGTCTTGTGGAAGAAGTAAGCATTAAACAGTCCGTTGTCTGGATGTGCGGGGTAGCTTGTGACACAGGTTTGAGGGACAAGGGTCGGGTGCCGTGAGCGATGGCACAGGGCCAGTCTTTGCCTGGGGCCCGGGAGAGGACTGCGGAAGGGTGGTGTCAGCGGAGGTCTGAACGGTTAGACAGGAGTGAGCACTCAGAGCGCGCAGGCAGGAAGCTTAGGGGCGCCTGCTTCTGTTGGTTCCTGGTCCTCGCTGTCATCGCGAGCCTGCCTCCCGGAACCAGCAGTTCTGCGTCCAGCCTGTCAGAAAGGGAGGTGGGGACACCTTAATGTCCACAAACTCTTAGATGACACTTTCTTTCACTGAGAATTATTTAATTGTAAAAGAAACAGTTACAAAACAGGGTTCTGTTTACTCTTTGTTCTTTATTTAGCCTTCATCTAATCCGTTAAATCAGCCCGGTTCCCCAGATGTTAGTGAGTATCGTAGGCCAGGAGAGACTGTCTGATGACTGAAAGTAAAACGTGGAATCGCTGTTATACGAGCATATCTGTCCCGTGAGAGGAAGGAGGCGGGTGTTTCCTAAAACTGCTGGGCATTTCTGACTGCTGCCCATGTCTGCCTCGTGCACCTTATGACCGGAACAGGTCGCGTGTTCTGGTGGCCGGCACTCCTGTTGCACATCTCTTCATGTGGTCTACCATGTATGCTCTCAGGGACACGCAAAAGCAAATGGGAACAGAATCTTGCTCTGCATACGTGCAACAAACTCTGCATCTGGAACTGGGCACGGCGTTAAAGCATCGCCTCGGAGCAAAACCTGAGCCGGCCGGTCTGCACTTAGTAACCGTCCTCGCTGTCTCCAGGTGGACAGTCACCATGTGATTTGCTCCCACATGCAGCCCCGCCCACCTGAGCTCCAAGTGCCGATTCCCCAGATCTGAAGGGATGGCTGATTTTAAGGGATGGCTGATTTTAATAACTGTCGGTAATTGGTGTTGCTGGAAAGCTCAGTGTGGGTGTTTTTCTTGTTTGCTTTTTGTTCCTTTGTAACATGCCAGGACTCGCAGAGAAAGTAGATGTGAATGAAAATGTAATTCTTTCCCAAGTTTGATACATGGTTTAAATGCTTTAGGGAAAACGGACCCACAGATATGTGAATACATTTAAAGTGCAAGAACAGAAATTTAGAACAATGTCTGCCTTTTAGTTATTACTAAAAAATAAAATGCAAAGCAGGTATTTACTATTTTGCCCCTTCCTGTTACTTAGCAACTTGGTACATGAATTGCGAGTCATAAAATAAAACACCCAACCAGAGAATGGAAGGCAATTTAGCTTAGCTGCCTCGTTTCCCTGGAGCGGAGCCTGTGGCCTTGCAGGAGAGTGTGTGCAGCAGACGCAGCGGAGGCCCTGCGCCTGGGCTCGCCGAGGCACCGCGGCCTGCCCGCGATGGTAGCAGGAGGGGAGATCACAGATCGATTCCATCTTGTTAATACGCTGCGGAAACATTTCTCAGTTGTCTTATAAAAGTCCCGGCATGACACTGAAATCTCCTTTTTCCGTGGAGCCCTCACAGACCTAATAAATGCACTGTGGTGTGCAGGAGAGCCCTGGAGTGGGCAGTGAGACACAGGTGCCGTCTCCGCGAGCAGGTCACTCAGCCTCCTCTTTCTGCCATTTACAGAATAGCAGTTTACCCGCCCGTCTTAATTCCGAGAGCAGGCGAGAGATCTGATGAGATAGAGGGTGCCAGAGGGCTTTGGAGCCAGTGCAGTGCCCACTTTCCCGCAGCAGGGAGCCTGGCTGACCGCCGCAGAAAGCCCCTTGCAGCCAGCTGCTCCCGGCTTTTCTGCCCGTAGTATTTGATACCATTCCCTGAACACAGTCATTGTTTGTAAAGGATTGTAGGCACTCAGTAAATATTTACTAAGAGATATAATAGGGACGGCTCACAGACTAAACTCTGCTCCTCTAAACCATGTGTCAGAAGAGTTCTGTTCTGTGGTAGTTTACCATGTGTTCTGCTTCATACATGCCCATGAAGTTACTGGGCAGCTTGACTCCCAGCAGAGAGGGAAGATCTGTCACACTTCCGCATGTGGTGGGGCTTTGTGCGTTAATTTCCACGTGCAGAAACGTAGGTAGCTTTTGTTGGCTTGTCCGGTGCTTCTCCTAAGTGTGTTCGGTTTTCATATTTACATAGTTCAACCTGCATAAGCTGCTGAGGAGGGCGGGAGAGCCCCTTCTGCTTCTGCAGCCCGGCCAGTTGCATCCTAGGAGGTGAGCCTCCCTAACCTTGACAGTCCTGGCTCCTTGGTGCGGAGTTTCCATGGCGAGGTTGTGACGTGTGTGCATGTCTGTCCTTGGATGAGAGTGCACAGCAGGTAGCTGTGGGGGCAGGGGCTGTGAGGGAGGGCGAAGGTGGAGGAGCCGGCCCAGCAAGTGCTCTTATTTCTGTCACACAGCCGGTCTTGACTGTGATGTGCAGTTTAGAACATCCTTTTTTCTAAGAGAATGACCAGAAATCTTTCATAGACAAGATACAGATATTTTATAAACCTGAGAAGTTTGACCTAAGTTACCAGTCTTCTTTCTCCAGCACATTGAGGTCGATAGTTGTTTCAGGCAGTTGGATGCCCGTGAAGTCATTCAACAGCACCCCCCCCCCCCCCCCATTCCCACACACTGGCAGAGCCCGCTCGGTGCCGTCATCCTGGGCGGTGTGGAGGGAAATCTTACTTACATCGTTTCAGATTGTGCAGATGGTATCCACTGGGTCACCCTTGCCTTGCCCCAAACTGGTTCGTAGCACACACATTCCCAGCGCTCAGGTTTGTATGGCTGAGGAAATGAACAGTACGTACCGTACACTTGTGTGCGTAAGTGCTAGTCAAGTCTGGCTGGAGCTGCTCGGCACCTCACTAACATGGGATCACTGGCCGGAGTCCAGATTTGTTGGTGTGTTTCTTTTTTCTTTTGAGGGTCAGACTTTAGAGAACTAAACCATCTGTCCAGAAAATTATTGTAAGGCTTTAATAACAAATAGTCTGCAGTATATTGTAATGTGTGGACTAGAAGATTAGTTTTGTAGAGCCGCATCTTTAGAGATGCCTTCCACCTTCTGGTCTGCTGTCACTTTGGTCCTGATTTGGTAGCACACACCTTGGACTGGTGCTTCGCAGAGCTGAGGAGCTCATCAGAAGCTGCACTTCAGCGCCGACACGCCCGCAGTGCGGTGCACGGCTTCTCGCTCCTGCTTCTGGGAGGCGCCGAGCTCCCGCCAGAGATGCGGGCTCCGTGCGGGTAGTGAGCCTGGGGCTTCGCCGGCTCTGCTGCCTCCTCGAGGTTGTCAGTGGAGCTCTCTGGCCGCCCTGGCTGCTGACTTCCCATGACTCACGCAATGGACTCTCCCAGCACCTCAAATCTGCTAGAACTTGGCGTTTTAGTTGTTCCATA
The DNA here is from genome assembly GCF_014108415.1 of Molossus molossus. NCBI lineage: Eukaryota > Metazoa > Chordata > Mammalia > Chiroptera > Molossidae > Molossus > Molossus molossus. The sequence continues at coordinate 4,026,570 of NW_023425349.1, forward strand.
ACTGCCTAACCTGAGTCCACGGGGCTGACTTTCAAGGTCCTGTCTGCTCAGCTTGGCAAATATTTAAGGAGTGCGCAGAGGGTACCAGGCCCGTGGCAAGGTGATAGGATTCAGCATTGGAGGAGGCCATCCTGCGATGCCGTGGGGAGTCCTTTTGGGAACATAGACATTGAACAAATAATCACGGGGAAAATTGCTTAATTACAACTGAGACAGGAGACACAGAAGAGAATTAAAAAGTGCATAAGGGTGAGACGAGATGCATTGCTGATGGGGGCCCAAAGGAGTGTCGGAAGGCTTCCCTGAAGAAGTGTCGTTGAAATTGGAACCCACAGGCAGGAAGCATGAGCAGGACTGCCTGGACATGGGGCGGAAGAGATTTCGAGCAGCACCCTCCAGGCAGAGGATGCAGACTGCTCAGTGGGCAGGTGGCGCAAGCCTGCTCAGGGTCACTGGAAAGGCGGAGGCCAGGCCAGGCTGGAGCAGTGGCAGCAGCTGGACCACAGGCCTCCTTGGCCCAGGAGGACTTGAGACCTGAGCTCAGCATTGAGCTGCGCCATGCCCAGCGATGCAGAAAGCTGGAGCTTCAGCACGGCACCATGAATGTAGCTGTGGGGGCAGCAGTGGCTGCGCTCGGCCAGAGGCCTGCTGAGGTCATGCGTGGGAGCAGGGCCTTGACTTTGCTGGGAGGGCTAATAATGAGAGACAGTTGATTGAAAATGAACAAACGCTCACCTTGGACTCTGTCATGGAAGCAGTGTTAAAATTATTAGAACCATTAGATTCATTGTACCCCCTGGACTCCTATAACAAATTTTTATTTCTGAGATGAAAATAGCCTTATTGAAAAATACAATTTCCCTTTCAGAAAGGAACAAAGAAGAAACCAGATACCTCGATTCTAGAGCAGATCTAGAGCAGCTATCCTGAACTTGGGGTCTGAGTGGACTTGAAGGGGCTTATAAACTGCAGAAAATGGTCTGTAAAATTTTGTGCGGACATGTATTTCAATTTTCAGTACATTCTCAAAGGGATCTGTGACCCAAGAAAGAGTTAAAAGGCTGCTAAGGAATCAGGGAAGCCAGCAGTCTTCTACCTGTCTGCAGAAAGCCTTTGCCTTGGAGGAAATATTTGTGTCGCTCCACAGGCGGAGGGGGTGATTGGGTGGAGACACTGCAACACTGGGCAGTGCAGTGGGCAGGATGCCTGGTGAGGAGGTCCAGGGCATGGACGCAGGCCACCTCGTGGAGGCGCCACGGAGTCCCGATTGAGGGGATGCTGAGTGAGAGGACCTCGGGGTCCTTAATTCTCTGATTAAGGACATCCAAAGGAGCAGGCCGAGCTACTTGAAGAAAATCAGAAGAGAACAGGTTGGAGGGTTTCAGAAACCAGTGTGAGGAATCTGAGTGTCCTGCTCGTTTCTGATGCAGCGAAGATGGTGAAGTAGTCAAGTCAGGAGCTAAGTCCCAAGGAAGCCCTTAGAGACTTCGAGAAGAATTATTGGGGTTGTACTGAGGAAAAATGCATTGGAAACCATTGAGAGTCTGGCTGTAACTGGGGAGCAGGACAGGGAGATGGGATTCTTTCATTCAGGGGTGGGGAACCTTTTTTTCTGAGGGCCATTTGGATAGTTACAACATCATACCCGGGCCACACAAAATTATCAACTTCAAAATTGGCCTGCTGTGTTTGCTCAGGCTAATTTGGTGAGGCGTGTGACGTTAGCTGTCATTTTCACGGGCCTTATACGGTCCGAGGGCCAGACATTCCCCACCCCTGAATTGCTTGAAAGTTAATTTTCTGCCTGAAAATACTCAAGTGATGAGTCACACCTGATGGGAAGGCGTGATTTCGAGGGGTCTGTGTTCCTAGCTCGGTTCTTGGACTCTCAAGCCCACTCATCTGCTCGCTGGCAGAACACCTGGAGGAGGGCCCAGCCGTTCTCCGTGGGGAAGGCCTGCGTAATGTGAACAGGGACAGCCATGCCTCCCAGTCACTGCCGTTAACAGGTTGACAGATATGTGCAAATTGTGACTCATTGCTCAATTTGGCACTAAATTAATCTTTCCACGTCGCATCTGCTCAAGTGTAAGCTCATCACCACCGCTGTGTTACTGCTTGTTTGCCTATATTCCAAAGGTAAAAATTAAAGTAATTCGATCCTGCTACAGCACGGAGCGGAACGCACGGTGACGCGTGGGAGGAGAGCACGCTGTTCCTACCTGTCCTCAGCTCTGCACGTGAGCTCTGCGCAGCCGCGGGCTCGGCCTGGGGGCAGCGTCAGGGCTGACCTGCCAGAGAGGGGTGCTGGGCAGCCCCCTGCCGGCCGCCCCGGCAAGAGGGAAGTGCCCTTTCTCAGCACCGCGTTTCTCTCAGCTCTCTGGCGGTGCGTTTGTGTTTTGAAAGTTGGGTCTGCTTGAAAATGAAGTGTTTTGATTTTTTGTTGCTAGGATTTAGATACTGTTTTCCTCAGTTAACGATACAGCGGACTCTTTCTCTTTTTGGCAGACACACAGCGTCACCTGTGAAAAGGACATTTGCGTCCCCTTTATGTTAGGCTTGTGAATGAAAAAGTCTCCTTGAAATTATTTCTGCTTGACAAAAATCTTTGGGTTGAGTTGACTGAGCTTTCTCTGACATCACTGGCTGAGAAGAAAACAAAAATACCACTCAGACCTCTCCCCTTTGCTGAGCCGACGGCAGGTGTTTCTCCTAGGACTCCCCTTCCACCGCCTTCCTTTCTGTGCAAGTTGAGAACTCGTGCAAAAGGAGCCCGTAATGCCAAGGAACACGTGTCTGCCCAGGTGGAGCTCTGGGCCTTACCAAGGGACCCTAGAAATCCACACACCCTGCTTGGTTTCTGGAACCTTCCTTAACTTACTCATTTCCCTATTTTCCTAGCCTACTAAAGAGACAAGTTTTCTAGCAAGTATTTTGAAACCTTCAAGGTGACCGGCACAGGGAGAGCAGGATTTCGAGGTCACCTTCCTACTGAGTTCTGCACGTTCATTTGCATTCTGCTGTCCTGAGCTATGATGGCTATTGATTGAGGATTGGTTCAGAAAACATCCCCTCCCCCTCTCATTAGCATATACTTAGCAGTGACCTCCATTCATACAGGACAGCAGACTTTCGCTTCCTGCTGAGTCTGAATTAACTGGGTGTAAACCACACACAACGGATTTCGAAAAGAAATACGCAAATGTTTCCAGTGACCTGGTGTAAATTTTTTTGTTGTGAATCCTCACCCTAGGATATTTTTTCATTGATTTTTAGACATAGTGGAAGGGAGGGATGGAGAGAGAGAGAGAAACATCAGTGTGAGAGACACATTGATTGGTTGCCTCCCGCACAACCTCTACCAGGGCTGGGGATCGAACCCCGGACCTTTCGGTTCGAGGGCCGATGCTCTAACCGCTGAGCAAAACCAGCCAGGGCTTGACATGAAGTTTGCCATGTGTCTTTCACCATTTCGAGAAACATAAGGCAGCAATGAAAAATGTAATTTCCTCCTTTCTTCATCTTTTCACCTTCTGTAGCATTTGAGCTGAGCACCAAGGTCATATATCATGCAGCTATAAATCTGGAGGGGGACTGTGGGCCCTGAGGTGTGGTTTCTTAATCAACATTTCTTAAGCCATTTTAAAAACCAGCAGAATGAGCCCGGCCAGTGTGGCTCAGTGGTTGAGTGTCCACCCATGCACCAAGAGTTCACTGGTTCGATTCCCGGTCAGGGCACATGCCCAGGTTGTGGGCCAAATCCCCCAGGGGGGCATGCAGGAGGCCACCAGTCGATGTTCTCGCTCATCGATGTTTTATCTCTCCCCCTCCCTTCCTCTCTCTCTAAAATCAATAAATGAAGAAAATCAGCAGAATGGGGCCTTACTTTTAAGAAATATCTCTTGTTCTTTCTGAGCTAGTTTGCTTTTTACTGCTGTATCCCTCTTTATGGTCCTTCCCAGAGATGGAAGACAACTGTTTGTAGTGAATTCATAAACGTCAGCTGCACACGTGAAGAGTGTCAGTCCCCCAGCCCTCTGCCCCAACGCAAGCAGCCCCCAGTGCACCTCCGCTCCTCCGCGCCCACCGCCCTCCCTTCGGACCAGTGATTCCTTCTCACCACTGCCTTCTCTCTCTCCTCTGCCTTCGTCAGCTGGGAGTGCAGAGCTGCACTCACATTCCCGGAGGAAAACCTGATAAGCTAATCAGTAGGATTACTCTCTGACTTTCATGGCTGATGCGTCGTGTTCACTTTTTAGACAAACGGCATTATGTTGTCTGCTGCCTCTCAGGAGCTCTAGGTTTCGGGCTCAAGGCTTTTCATGTTGTGAGTGGAGAGCTAACCTCCCTCTTCCCCAAGAGAACAGAGCTTTTATACGTCCCCGATCTAATGGACATGGAATTTAATTTGTCATATCCAACGGATAGGAATCCACTGCACAGTACTTAATGGATAGTTTTGCATCTCGGCTATTGTATTATGCATCCCTTCTGTGACCAGCGGATTAGGTGCTGAGCACAAATGCTAGTGTGATTTCATTCTCAAAGAATCTGAGCCAGCCCCAGCCCTGTCGCTGCTATGGCTGGCATCTTCACAGTGAGCCCGTGCTGGAGGGAGTCCGTCCATTCTGCGGAGAGAGGGCATTTTTGCAGAATGGGTTCACAGTGTACCAGGAGTATGTGCCAGCTGCCATGCTGAGCGCTTCGGTCAGCTACCTCAGTGATTGTTAAGCCTGAAGAGATACGGGTTCCGTTTGGGCCAGAGGGACGGAGGTCTTCCTTTCGGAGGAATGTCCCCAGGACGAGATGGAACTGATGGAGCGCCTCATACATGTGGCTACAGTGAGAGAAGTTGGCGAGTCGGGTGCAGAGTTCAGGGATGAGGTTTTAGGAGGTGCACAGGATACCAGACAGGAGGAAACCAGGCAGAACAGGAAGTTGTGCAGGGACATGGTAAATGTGCCCACAAAGTATCTGTGTAGATTATACAGTGTCAACATTCAACACCCACTGAAGCAACAGTGTGGTGTAACTTGAATTACTTAGCATCCTGCCAGGAAAACAGGAATGGCTTCAGGTTCTCAGGACAGAAGGGATTTAGCCCAGGGAGCTGGTGGTTCTGGTGGCTGAGATGAGACGCCAGACAGGAGACAGTGAGGTGACCAGAGCTGAGCAGCAGCAGGGAGGGGCCTCTTACACTGACGGGCGTGCAGAGGAGCCTGTGGTGGAGCGCAGTGGCCAGGAAGGTGGCAGAGCTAAGCTCCGACCAGGCCGTGCCTTCAAACGAAAAGGCAAACACTGACATTAAACACACGTTGTGTAGAAACACCAGAGCGGTCACTAAGAGATGGTTGACTGGAAGGCAGGTGGAGGGACGGGGAGTCATTTTTTATAAAAAGCCATGATATCCCATTTGCCTTCTTGAAAATGTGTTTCATTAATGAAAATTTAAATTGGAAGGAGAAGTCTAATACACTGCACACTTGTATTTCTTTGACTAGGGTTCAGTTCACCCACACGTGTTTCTTTTTCTCACTTAGGTATGTTGATGACGTGATCAGCCGCATTGACAGGATGTTTCCCGAAATGTCCATCCACTTATCCAGACCCAATGGAACATCAGCAATGCTTCTGGTATGTTCTGCCTGGCCATCTGTAGGGTCGTGTGGAAGAAAATTGGCCTCAGGATGAAATCTCTGGTTCTGTGTTGTATGCTCTGCAGAGTGGGTGGAGGTCCTAGGTTGATGGTGAATAGCGTATTGCTCTTCACTGGTGTTCTGCAGGTTTAAAATGCCACACTCTGAGCCCGGGCTGGATTTGCTCAGTGGTTAGAGCGTTGGCCCGCTGAGCAAAGAGTCACGGGTTCGATTCTGGTCAAAGGCACATACCTCAGTTGCGGTTCATTTCTGGCCCTTGTTGGGGTCGTGCGGGAGGCAACCAATCAAGGTGTCTCTCTCACATTGATGTTTCCCTTCCTCCCCCCCCCCGTTACTTTGTCTGAATATAAATGGAAAAATATCCTCAGGTGAGGATTAAAAATAAATAAAATAAAAATAAAATATAAAATAAAATAAAATAAATAAAATGCTGCACTTTGAAGCCTTCCGTGTAAATGGAATCGCCCAGCCCATCTAAACCAGAGAGGAAAGATCCTATAAGACCAGTTCACCGGTGCATCAGTTCATGGTGTTTTGGTGAATATTTTGTGTCTTTGTCCCAAAGACAAGAGTAATGCTCAGCTGCTGGGTCCCGCTAGAGACAGCACCCTCTTCCAGCGGAGCCCGCGTGTGTGGAGAACCACTCGTAAAACCTGTTTAAAGAAGCGTTCTGAGACCTCACCACTGCGGCTCCAGGTCCGCGGTGTCTGCTGTTCGCTGTGAGCACGTTGGCCGCAGAGCCCCGCTGACGTTGTGTGTGCGTGAGTTCCCCGAAGACAGGTGTGTTTGGGAACTGCGGTGGGCAGCTCGGCCGAGGCCCCGCAGCCGTGTGCACGTGGGGAGCCCCCCACGAGCGCCGGTGCTGAGGAGCCGCCACGTCTCACAGAGAATGAATTCACTGAGTCGAGGGACGGTTTCTGATGGGTATGGGGGAGTCTTTTACAGTCTCATCGTTTTCTGCTGCCTTGGGGCCTCGTGGGAACAGCCCATACCTCAGCATTTTACTTCGGCAAACTCTTACAAAGAGCAGTCACCCAGCTGCGCTGCTGCTCGCTCCCCCACCCCCAGGGCAGCAGGGGCACGTGCAGGTGTCTGCAGAAAGGAGAAGCCGGCTTGTTGAATGTGTGATGTTTCATTTGTGGGGGGAGAGAGATCAGTGAGGTTTAGCTGGGTAACGTGCTGCTTTTCTTTAAGTCTTTTAGTTAAAGAGCACAGTGAATGAGAGAATGTGATGTTCTTCCAACAGAAAAAGAAAACATTTTGTGTCTGTCTACAGAGCAGGAAATGTTTCTGTCTCCGTTCAGCAGAGAAAGGGTCTCCATTTTAAGACCCTCTAGACCCAGCAGCTGAAACAAATCCTGCGTTCAGCTGTCTGACAAGGACCTCGCGTTAATGAAGACAAAATCGAAAGTGGTTGGTGAGATAGGTTTGTTCGAATCAGTTCTGGGTCGTCGAGCTTCCATTTCATGATGAAGGCAGGAATTCGGCATTGGCGGGAGTGGGCCGAGGGAACTGGATCGTAGGCACACAGGTCCAAGGCATTGGCGTGACTTCCGCCTGGGAAAGCCGGCTCTGACTTCACAGCGGCCTCATCTGCTTTCTCATGGAGCCTGAGTTTTCATGGACTGATGCGAGAGTTTAGGGGCTCAGTTCAAGGGGAATCCCACTTTATATATGCCGTTTTACCCTCGTGAGTGGCCAGTTCAGATCGCTCTGCTAGTTGTACCTTTGGGAGGTGGAGCTTCTCTACAGGAATAGCATCGGCGAGCTGACTTTTCCACGATGCTATTTTATTAGACTGCAGGCCTCTAGGCCCTTTGCTGCTGCCACACCCATCTCTGAAGTTGAAGGGGATTCTCACCTGGAATGACCGGCAGCTGCCCCTCCCCTACCCCCCTTGCTGGTCACCTGTTCCCTGTACTGTGGGCAGCAGGGCCCCTCCACAGAAGACCCGGACAACTGCCGCCCATCCCGTGCTGTGCGCATACAGCCAGGGGTGGGGTGGCCACACCGCACAGCTCTTGTGCGTGCAGTGGGGGTCACTGCCGGGGCGCGTGGCAGGCGGGAAACAGCAACCTGCGAGATGAAAGAACGTCACCGTGCAGAGCCGGCGCTGCGGGCGCCCACCCCCTCCAGGCACCCGGCACCAGTGTTCTCGTTCTGCAAGGCAGTCCTGGGCGCGCAGGGCACTGTTCCCAGCCCCCAGATGCTCGTCCCCACCTGATGCGGCCCATGCTGGTGGCAAGTATGAGCTGCACTACCAGCCACCAGGCCTATCATTTTTTTAAGTGTATCATGTAGTCTGAGATACACAAAGGAACATGTGTAGTGTATGTCGGTTATAGAGCGTGATGAGTGTGTAACCCTAGTCCGGCCTCCACCCAGAGTCCCCACCATCCTGGTGACCATCCTCTGCTCTTCCTTCGGGAAGTGCTGACTGCCACATGGACGTGCGTCCCTGAACCGTGTGCCCTTTGATTGTGTTCAGCCCTGACCGGTATAAAAATGGTCTCCTGCTGTGTGCATTGTTTCTGTGATGGACGCCTGTTGGGGTTTGGGGGCTTTTTTGTTTTTGTTTTTGAATCCTCACCCGAGGACATTTTTCCACTTTTTTGTTCAGAAAGAGTGGGAGGGAAAGAGAGGAAGAGAGAGAGAGAGAGAGAAACATCGACGTGAAAGGGTCACATCGAGTGGCTGCCACCCGCACGACCCAACCAGGGCCGGGGACAAACTGCAACCGAGGTACACGCCCTTAGTGGGAACCGAACCCAGGTCTCTTGGGACCACAGGCCGACGCTCTAACCACTGAGCCAAACCGGCCAGGGCGGGGTTTGATCTGGTGATGTGACCATCTTTGTTGACATGTACCAGTCCATCCTGTCACTGTTCCCACTTTATTCTTTCCCTGACCCTGCATGTTGGGTGGTTTCTGCATTTGCTTTAGTCATGGGGCGTGAGCATTCTGGTACACACACCAGAACCATGGAGCCAGTGCAAGCTGGGGGTTGGGGGAGGACGCTGGGACCAGAGGCACAGGTGGCTTTTTCCAAAGTGCCCTTTAAGCTCTGAAGAGTAGTGGATAGCCCTGGCCGATTTGGCTCAGCAGTTAGAGCGTCGACCTGCGGTCCAGAGAGACCCGGGTTCGGTTCCCGCTTAGGGCATGTACCTCGGTTGCAGTTTATCCCCGGCCCTGTTTGGTTGTGCGGGTGGCAACCACTCGATTTGTCCCTTTCACATCGATGTTTCTCTCTCTCTCTGTTCCTCTCTCTCCCTCCCACTCTACCTGAACAAAAAAATGGAAAAATGTCCTTGGTGAGGATGATAAAAAAAAAAAGAGTAGTGGATAGTGCCCACACTGGGGTGCGCGGGGCTCCAGAAATGGCTGTGCTGCAGTGGCCTGGCTTCCATGATTGGCGTGCTCTGCTGTTTGGCGATATAGATGTCTTCTGTTTGGGCGTGCTAATGTAGAGGGGTCTTTGTATTTTTTGTGCACACACATGGGAAAATGTCATAAAGTCATTGAACTCCAGAGCCCATGAACAAAGGCAGATTTTGCTGATCCTGATTTGGTTCCTCCCTCCCCAGGGGTCACTGCCAGGGAGCAGCAGAGTGCCTCAGGTTCCATGACCTGTCGTTGGGAGGCCCAGGGCATCAGCCTCAGTCTCCTCGTGATACAGAAGGGGCAGAGGGAACACGAAGGATAGACGTGGCACCCTTTAAGGCGATGGGGGTCCATTTGGCTCTTCTAAAGCTGAACCAGCCTATCCTTGTTGGCCCGGAGGTATCAGGGCCTCGGAACCCATCGGAAGTGCAAGAGCTGTGTCTGACCTGGAAACACGTGTGCATCCTCCTCATGGGCACGGACCCGCAGAGAGTGCGCGTGGGGGACAGGCGGGGCAGGGCACTCAGTGAACGTGTGCTGAGTGGACACAGGGGAGACAGATCGCAGCACCCTTCTCGTCCACGTGTCGGGTGTCCATGTGGCTGCGGTGGGGACCTGCTGCTTGGAGAGGAGAATAAGGCATTCATACCAGGTTGATTGCAAAACTGTCAGGACATTTATTGCCGTAACTTCGCCCTGCACCTTTGTGAGTCTCAGGTCATGGACCATCGCTCTGCACTGCGTTCCCCAGCTGTCGTGAGTCTGAGCTTTCAGCCTCGCACCTCAGACGCACTGTGGCTGGCTCTCTGCTCTGTCGGGTGGGGGCTGTTCTGGGGTGGTGTAAGTTAATAACTCGTGATGTGATAAATCCTATTTCCGTTCTTTGAAGAGATGAGCTCAGTCATCCAAAAACAAATCTAGCTGTGTTGATATTTAGTTTCAGTTAATCTACTACCTAACATCCCATTATTAATTTTCTTCAAACAGTCAAAATATTGTAAGAGCTTAACTGAGTCAGAGACTAGAACAAGCAGCTGGCTTCTTTTGGCATTTAAAATATTAATCTACGATTGTGACTGACTCACTAGGTATAAAAATGTAAGAGAAGAAGATGACGCTTCAACCATGATATTTGAGAGATACCTTGATATTATATAAATTAATCTTTATGTTAGATGATTTACAACAGATAACACCCATCTGTCAATCTTTCTAAACATATTTTAACTAACCTTAGTTTCTGGGGCATGTTCATACCTTGCCTCTGAATGACACGTCTTGTTTAAAGCAGACACGTTTTGGTGCCGGGCTGGCAGTCCTGGCTGAGTGCATGCAGGTGTGCGGCTCCCGTGACAGTGCCCAGGGGGTCTCCTGACAGGGTTCGAGGTGGGGAGCAGATCTATGCGTGCGGAGGCCGGGGTGACGACTGGAGCTGTCCTTCAGCAATTCCGGAAGGCCCTGCAGCGCTCAGGATTTTCACATTTTTTGTCACAGCACCGAGTATTATTGAAATTCTTTGTTAAATGCTGCTTTTAAAATGCCATTTTGTAAGACTTACTAGAAAAATCAGCATTTATTTTCTACTTCATTTTTTATGCAAAAATTGTACATATGTTTTCAAACACCAGATGCGTTCTTGAAGGCAGCAGTTCCCAAATGACGGGGCCACGAGAGGGGCCACAGAGGAAGAAAGCCCACCTCCGGGAGCTCACTCACAGGGGCATGCTGTGTGCCTCCCTGATGTGGGCTCAGAGCAGGCCCAAACGAAGACAGAACCGGGCAACGTTTCCCCTGGAGGGCTGGGCGGCGCGGACGGGAGGCCCGAGGAGCACGGGCGGCGGACGGGAGGCCCGAGGAGCACGGGCGGCGGACGGGAGGCCCGAGGAGCGCGGGCGCGGACGGGAGGCCCGAGGAGCGCGGGCGCGGATGTGCCCTGGGCTTTGATGGAGCGGGTTATATGGCTGCGCATTTCTCGGCATTCAGAGCAGGTTGCACTGAGTAGGTAAACGTTTTACTGGGTGTGCATTTTACCTTAAAAAATGTTAAACATTGCCCTCTACTTAACGGTATGCTTGCCTCAGTGTTTAGGGATGAGGTATACTAAGGTCTGCAACTTCCCAATGCCTCCAGGACGTGTGTCAGAATTAAGTGGGACAGAGTGCTCATTGCAGATTCTAGCTCAGGGGAATGTGGGTGTTCGCTCTACAATTCTTTCAACTTTTTCGATGTTTGAAATTTTTCATAATAAACTGTTAGAGGACTAAACAGTGCAGCCACGCCAAGGAGACACAGCAGAAGGCAGAGGAGAACTGTCCACGCGGCACGGCGCTGACTTTCATGTGCTCGGGCACACGGAGGGGTGGAAGCGGCCTTGAGTCCGCAGTTCAGACACTGAGAACAATGCGAAGCAATGGAGAGGAGTGTAAACTCAGTAAAAAATAGAAGAAAATGATACAGTTATCTCAGAAATTGACTAAATTGCAACATGCTCAAGGAAAAAAATAGATTCAAATAAAAATTAATAAGGGCACTGAAGAAATGCCAGGAAACAGCCAAGAGAATGAAATTTGATGAAGAAAGAAGAAAGGGTCAGAGAGAAAGTGGTTGAAGTGAAAGACAAAGAAAAAACATGACTCTCCGTGGAGTCTGTGAAGGAGGAAAATAGAACAGAGCTAGTCTGCAAAACTGTAAAATCCTGAAGTTCAAGAAGGTCTGAATCGACGCATCGAAAGGGCTCTCTGGGTGCTTGGGAACATTGACCAGCGACAGTCAAGACCAAGATGGAATCTAGTGATGCTGTTAGACTTCAAAGAGAGAGAAAAAAGTCCCCAAGGCTTCCAAGCAAAGAAATCAAATAGCTTACAAGGCAAGAGAGTCAGACTCGCATCAGACATCTCGCAATCGATACAGAAAGCAGGGCAGGATGGAGGGAGCAGCGTTCGCAGAGAAAGTGCGCGTCGAGGATCCAGATGCCTTCCAGCATCGAGGCCAGAGAAGCCAGCACCAACAGAGGCCGCACCCGGTAGCCCAGGCTGAGGGCTGGGCAGCAGGACGAGCTTCGCCAGGCTCAGCTGATAGTGAGCGCGCCATTCATTTCTCCTTGACGCAAGACGAAAGCAGAGGCAGTGATGAGAAGTACTAACATGCAAATGTGTTCTCACACAGCCCAGAGAATCGGAACAGAAGTGGGCGGAGCGGGAGGCGGAGATGCGGGTGGAATGAGCTTGCAGGTGTTGTATGTGTGATAGATGAGACTTAAAGATTCCCTTCAAAATTAACACGCTAGTCTGGCCGGTGTGCTCGGTGGTTAGAGCATTGGCCCTTGGCCCGAAGGGTTGAAGGTTCGCTTCCCAGTCGGGGCACGTACCTGGGTTGCGGGTTCAATCCCTACCCCAGTCAGGGTTGTGCAGGAGGCAACCAGTCGGTGTTCTTCTCTCGCTCTCCCTCTCACTTCCTTCCTCCTGTCCACTCTATTTTAAAATATCAGTGGGAAAAATTCTCAGGTGAGGATTAACAACAACAACAATTAACACACAAGACGCTAAAGTGTTATCTAGGAAAAAAGAGGACTAAGGGCATTAGAGTGTATAGATGGTAACATAAGAACACAAATCTAAACCTTCCCTAATACAGTCAGTCAACCAGTAAACAAGTGAGCCAGCCAAGAGAGCGTCACTTAGAGGAGGAAGCATTGAAAATACACCACCACCGAAAACTACAATTAGGTGACCAGGTTGGGACCACATATATCAGTCATACCAGGAAATGTGAATGAATGTAATGTACTCACGAAAGATTGTTTGTGAGTTGATATTAAATGTCCTATGAAAAAGAAGTTTGCAAGAAAGGGTAGGAAAACACCACAGGAAAAGCTACCCGGGGACTTGCTGGCGGGCATTAAAACACACGGTGGGAATGGCTGGCCGACCAACCAATAGCCAGTAGGATAAACAGGCTGAAAGTAGACTCGAGTGTGCATGGGAGGTTAGCATCTGAAATGAGTAGGGCCTCAATCAAAAGGACAACAATTCAGATGTCCAGAAAATGTCCTCGCAGAGTCACAAGACAGCTGACAAGCTGGGAGGGGGTACTTGCCACGTGCGGCAGAGATACTGATCACCCTCAGATCATGTTAGAAAGTCTGGAGGGAACGAGACCAAAAATGGGATAGAAAATGAGAAGAAACAGACAATTCACCCCCACCAAAAGATATAAAAATGGTACTTAAGCATATGAAAAGATGTTCAACCTTACCCGTAATTAGAGAAATGCAAATTAAAACTGCACTGAGGTACCATTTCTCACCTACCAGATTGGCAACAATTTAAAAGTATAACAACACATTCTGTTGGTGAGCCTGTAAGGAACCAGACACTGGCATGCGCTGCTCCTGGGCGTGCAGAGCGGCCACCTAGTTGTAGAGACTGGCCGTGTCTAAGAAAACTGCACTTCCCTTTTGACCCAGCAGCCCTCCTCGGCATTCACCCTGAGGACACAGCCACGCCGGGGAAGCGCGTGGCTCAGCTCTTTTCATCACAGCTTGTTCGCGGTTCGAAATGCCGGCAGCCACCGAAATGCCTGTGCAGACAGTGATCGAATGGAGTGTGATGCAGCCTTGCCCTGTCTCTGTTCACCTTTAAAAGGGACTGAGAAAGGCCTCTGTAGCTCATAGGAAGTGATTTCCAGGACATACTATTAAGAGAAAAACAGCTCAGTGCAAGAATATCCTCAATATGTTTCCTCTTTGTGCGAAAGGGATGTCAAGTAGCTGTTCAGTGCTCACTGGGAGGGAAACGTCCAGGAAGATGAGCCTGAAACAGAAATTGGTGAGAGGGAGGCGTGCAGGGAGCGGGAACATGTCTGAGTGTTTCTTTTGTATAGTTCTGACTTTTAGAACCAACACGTTTCACATACTCAGAAAACAAATCTGATGGACAAGAGTGGATTAAAAATACATGGAAATAAACCCAACTGTATTTCAAATGAAGAATGTAGCCACACTTTGGAGGAGTAGCCTTTGAACACGGCACTTTGACTCTGACTCCTTAGGCTAAGGACTGTTGTAACTGAACTGACAGCAGACGCTGGGTGGTTGGCCAGTTTCTCACAGGAGATGAGTTAGCAGTTCTGAAACTGTTCACGTGTGTTCTAGGATGGAGCACACAAGGAAGTACATTACGTGTAATGGGAGCTAGGGTCTCCCTTCGGAGCTGGACATTACAGACATAGAAAGGAGCCCCGACTGGTCTGGCTCAGCAGTTAGAGCGTCAGCCCGCAGACTGAAGGGTCTTGAGTTCGATTCCCTGTCAAGAGCATGTACCTGGGTTGCAGGTTCAATCCCCACCCCAGTCAGGGTTGTGCAGAAGGCAACCAGTTGATGTGTCTTTCTCACATCAGTGTTTCTCTCTCCCTCCTTCCCATCCTATCTAAAAAGAAAAACAAATATAAAAAGGAGAATGCTGCTTGCCCTGGCTGGTTTGGCTCAGCGGTTAGAGCATTGGCCTGCGGTCCGGAGAGACCTGGGTTCGGTTCCTGCTAAGGGCATGTACCTCGGTTGCAGTTTGTCCCCAGCCCTGGTTGGTCATGCGGGTGGCAGCCACTCGATGTGTCCCTTTCACGTCGATGTTTCTCTCTCTCTCTCTCTTCCTCTCTCTCCCTCCCACTCTATCTGTGCAAAAAATGGAAAAATGTCCTCGGGTGAGGATAAAAAAAAAAAAAGGAGAATGCTGGAATACACCCTTGGGGTCGGATTGGAATTGGAAGTGTCGGTATGAACTCGTGGTTTTCAGACATGGATATGTGTAGATGGATACAGAAATAGATACATGCGTGTAGGTACAGACACACACTCACTTGTGTCCCAGCTCTGTCTGCTGAGGTCTAGAGGCAGTGAGACCCCGGGAGCCGCGAGCGCACCTGTTGTCCACATCTGAGTTTCTACGTGTCATTCTCACCACAAGAATAAGGCTTCTTGGGAGAAGGGCCAGCTCTCAAACTGGGCGGAGAAAGTACAAGGTGAACCTGGAACATCTTGCCGTTCCAGAAAGTAAGGGACGTGCTTGCGGAATCACGGGGCTGTGTTAAGGGAAGAGCCAGCCCTGGGCCGCTGGGCACCAGCATCAGCTACGAGAGGGATGGGTCATAACCCAGAGATAGTGACAGTCCACAAAGGAACCAGTAGGGAAAGCCATGGAGGTATCGGTGTAACGTAACAACAGCGACAGGAAAGCTGCTCCTTACGGTAGAATGTGAACTAATAAGTGTACAGAGAGTTAGAAAATATGGCAGCCACCGTAGTGATAGATAGTTGTTTCACATAAGAATCATTGGTGGATGCTGAGATTCATGGGTAAGATTTGGTGACGGACGGTATGAGTGTTGGTGTGCATGCCTGTGTGTGCCTGCGTGTGCATGCGCGTGTGTGTGTACACACAGAGAGCAGATGTGTCTACATCAGTGCAAGCTCATGTGGTATACTGCTAAGATGTAGGACATTTAGGTGAAGGGTAAACAGGAATTCTTGGTACTATTATTGGAACCTTTCTGTAAGTCTGAAATTGGTCCCAAATAATTTCAAAATAAGTTACATTTTTAAAGCATGCATATTTAGATTTATACATTAGATGCAAGTGGGTGTGTTCAGTCCTGAATGTGACTGTTGCCCCACCCACTGCCACCACCCTGGCCCAAGCCTCTGCTACCTGTCACCTGGGTTAGTGCAGCTGCCCTCCTGCTCCCCTGCCTCCCTACTGCTCTCCCCCCAGACAGAGCCAGAGGCTTTTAAAGGGAAAGTCAAGTTGTGTGTTTTCTCTGATCAGAACCTGCAGTGGCTCCCCATTTCCCTCCCTAAAAGCCCAAGTCCTTCTGTGGCTCACCATCTGCTCTGACTCCTGCACGCCCTCCCCCTCCCTGGGCCCCGGCTGCCTTCAGGCATTTGCCCTTAGCTTTCCCTCGTAGCCAGCAAGTTCGCTCTCGTGTCCCTTCTCCGTGAGACTAGCACGGTCTCAGCCATTGTTCGGAGCCCACCTATTCCAAGCTCTCTTAGCAGAGTGGCCGTGGTGCCTCTGTGTGGCTGGGCAGCCCGTCAGTACACACAGATGCTGTTCTGTGGGTGCCCTGTCACAGGCCCACGTAAGCTGCCGACGCTGGCTATCATTATGATGTCGGGGATCTGAGGCTGGGCTGCAGGAAGGCTCGGAAGCCCTGCAGCTGCTTGTGTGCAGATGTGCTGACGTGCCTCCTCCTGGGGAGGGGGCCGTGCGTCCGGCCGAAAGGGCAGCGCATTCCCAAAGGTTAGGAGCACTGGTCCTAGACCTTGGCCCGGCTCTGTCCCTTTGGGCTCTCTGGTTGCCTGCCATGGAGCCTCTGTTCTCCGCACTCCTGTTATAGCAGCATAATAACGTGTGTGTGTGTGTCCAGGGGAAAGCCCAGGGCTCGAGACAGTGCCCTGAAGGTACGGCCCGGGGAAGGAGGCAGAGGACTTGGTGCTTCTGGGTACCAGATGGGAGCAGACCAAAACATACTGAGACCTTGACCTATCGTTTCAGTTCTGACAGTTGAGACATCGAAACATTTTTTTAGTTACAAGGTTTTAATTTCTGACAAAAGCATTTTTTTTCTTAGAACTAATTTCATGGAGTAATTCAAACAAGGGAAAAAACATTATTTTAAACACCAGAAGGGGAGTAGTTCATACTGTTTGTCTGTCTGTCTGTCTGTCTGTCTGAACAAACCTCCTCACCAGGGACGTGCTGCTGCTTTAGTTTCTGTAGCGGTCATTCAGCGCAGCCGTCCCGAGGTGAGGATGAGCACCTGTCTGTCCTGGGATGTGCGCTTGGGACTTCGCGGTAACTGACAGTTCGCTAAGATGCCCTGGCAATATTTAGTCCGAGTGAGTGATAGCCCCGTCAGGCCCCCTAGAATCCCCCCTGCAAAATGCTAATATTTCCATAATCCTCAGATTTAAAGCCCATAATCCATATCTCCAGTTCCCCTCAACACTTGGGTTGCGTTTGTCCCCAAAGTTGGGAAGATAGACGACCAACCCTAACAGGTGTATATCACTAGGCTGGTGTTTGCAGTACCGATTTTAAATGCTGGAGACAGTGGCCGGCTTATGTGGCTCAGTGTTTGATTATCGACTCCTGTGCCAGGAGGTCGCCGGTTCAAATACCAGTTGGGGCACATGCCCAGGTTGTGGGCCAAATCCCCGGTGGAGGGCATGCAGGAGGCGGCCAGTTGATGTTCTCTCTCATCGATGTTTCTATCTCTCTCTCCCTCTCTCTTCGTCTCTCTTTAAAATCAATAAAGAAAAAATATTTTAAATAAATAAATGTTGGAGAAAGCTGTTCAACTCCAAAGGCGTTCTTTTGCATTTCACTCTCAAATATTTTGAGTGCACTGTGTGAAGTTAATGTCTGGCAGACACAGGAGCACTTGCCTTTTTGAGACAGGGCGAGACTGTTCCCAGTTCAGAAGAGCGGGTGGAATACACGCTGCCCCACAGCCACGTGTCTGATTCGCTTTATATCACGGCGAATGCTGGGTCTGTTTCCAGGGTACCTGATTCCCAGGCTGCTCGTCATACACCCCACCCCCAACTTGACAGCTCTGTCCCAGGACTCGTCTTCATTCTTGTGACCAGTATTTATTGATCAAATACCGTGTGGGAAACAACTCCGCAGTGTAATCCTAGCCGCGAGCATCCGCGGGCGCACAGAGTGCCCATACATGCTCCTGCAGCTGTGCTGGCAGCCCTGCCTCGCCCCTCCCGGCCAGCCCTGCCCACCGCCGCCCTCAGCCCCTGCCACCCGAGCTGCCCAGGCTTGCAGCTGCTCTCCTGGGGTCTGATACTCTGCGTCCAGGCCAGTCTCCTGCTCTGCTGGCTCCCCCTCCTTGGGGAAGCTACATGGTCTCTACAACCTGGCTTCGGTCTACCGTAAACCTCTTTCCTCCTCCTCCTCCCTCCCTGCCGGCCCCTCCCCCGGCCTGGTACCCTCGGCGCTCCAGTGCTTCTCAGCGGAGGCACTGCTGTTCCTGTGCACTGGACAGCTTCTCTTGCGTGGAGCTGCGGTGTATGCTGGGGTTGGGCATCCTGCTCCAAACTGCCAAGTTCCAGTATCTCCCCATTGGCTCTGACAAGCAAAACTACCTCCTCATTGCCAGAGGCTCCAGGGGACCACGAGGTTCCCCAGACACTCCATGTCTGTTTGCTGCTGTGTTTAGTGCCGCTGACCCCTCCACCTGTGACGTGTGTCCACCTCCTGCCCCTCTGGCAAAACTGCTGTGCCTTCTGTGAGACTGGAGGCTAGTCTTACTTTCCAAGAAGCCCACCCTTACTTCTTTGTCCGAGAGAGTTTCTTCCTTTGTGCTCCTAAAACACTGTTTATGTGTGCATTGTAAGGGTATACCATGTACAGAAGGGCCATGGGTTGATGTTAAATGTGTCCCTTTGCTTTAAAATTCCATTTGACGGGTCCTACAGCATCACATACCATGGTGCACAGAGCCTCGATGAAGCTCCTGCAGGGGTGCTGGGATCCGGCCGTCGCCCATTAGCATCCATTGTGTGCCACCTCGTTACCCTCGCTCCAGAGCCGCGTCCCGCCCTTGGCGTAGACATGGCACTGGACGAAGAATGCTTCTCTTGGGGCTTCGTAATCTCCGTAGGACAAAGAGACGTAAATTATTGGCGTTGAACTTGTTATTAGAAGACAACGAACAATATTGATCAATAGGTTCTTTGAATCCCTTGTAACTTGTCTCAGTTTGTATTTGACCAAATAGAGCCATTTCTTCCAACACCCACTGCAATCAATAACGTGAAGCAAAATGATGTTACTCTTCCTGAGTCATAATCTTTGTTTTCAAGAGTTATTAACACAGGCGCCCAGGCTGCTGTTTTCTATAGACCATCGGGTTGTCTTGCTGCAGATTTATACACAGCAATTGAATCTCATTAGCCCGGATTTACACTGCATAGACCAAGCCTGTAAATAATTGAAACCTTCCAGAGCTGTATTAAATCTTCAGCTGATTTTAAAAGCAGTTTATCTCTGTATTTTACTTTATTCCCTAATCCCAGTCTGCACAGTTGATTTTTCCTCCAGTTAATCTTTTCATTCTGTCTATGCATTGAGATAAAACGGTTGCTCATTTTAATAAAAGTGACGTACACAAGCAATCCATTTCTGTTGGCACCTGAATTAAAAGGTGAGTATGAGTTCACACTAATATGGTCTATGCCATTATTAATTCTATAAATTATAATACATTGAATTTTAATTACAATTCATTGAACTAATTGGGCTATCTGTAGTTAGTTGGAGGAGTGGTGGTTGTCACAGCCGTCGTCATCATCGTTAACCCACCTCGTAAGGCACGCTAATGAATGCAGGAGCCAGACCGCTGGGTCAGGGCCTCGCTCGGACCCTTCTAGCTGTGTGACGGTGGGCAGTCACTTCATTTCTCTGTGCCTTCACTTCCTCCGTGAAAAATGGAGCTGATCAGGGTCCTCCCGTGTGGGGTTGTGCGGTCACCTGGTTCGTCTGGGCAGCGTGCCCGAGCCGTGCCAGCCGCTGGCAAACTCAGGATGCCGGCAGGGGGAGGGAGCAGTGCAGCGATTTCTGCTAGACATTTGTGAAGATCCTAAAATCCATAGGCCTTGTTCCCGACTTAGTTGACCATGTCAGCCCTGGATCAGAAACATTGGAATATAAGAAAAGTCCTTTTTTCTGTTCAAAAATCCTTTGTAATAAGATGGGGCTGTTTTTAAAAAACAATAATATGAAAATACTTTCTTTATTCCCCTCACTCTTGAATTATGTTTTTAAATTACAGGGGGCAGTTCTGTGCTGGCTTTCAAGGGGACTGCTCGTTGCCCCTGCTCTGCAGAGCACCTTTCTCCCGCACTTCATCCCGGGACTCGGGCTCTGTCCCGTGGACGTCCCGGCAGGGCTCTGCCAGGTCTCCCCTTGAAGTTCCCGTCATCCTATTACTACTGTTCCTTCAGGGTCTCCCCACTTCTCTGCTTATTTCTTCTCAGTCTTTACAGACTTTCTTCCTCCCAAAACAGTGGCGTGTCCCCAGACTTGTCTCTCGGACCTGTTTCTCCTCTGTTTGCTTATGACGCCCAAGTTCATACCCTTGGACATCAGCTACCTGTTGACGTCCCCCGTGATTTGCACTCTTCTGCTTGAGCATCGGTCCCTGCATCAGGAAGTGACATCCCTGTCCTTCCTCTCGAATGTCACAGCCAGTCTGCGGGCACTTCTGTGGCTGCTTCCTTGGAAGTGCATCCAGAGTCCACACACTCTCACCAGCGCCACCCGCACCCCAGGGCAGGCTGTTTCTCCCTGGGGTGTTGCAACATACTCGCGACTGTCCTTTCTGCTTCCTTCCATCACTGCACCTCTGTCGTCGTTTTACACGCTGTTGCTAAAGTACTGTTTGTGAAGTGTCACTCCTGCAGAGGACTCTTCCAGCTTCTCGTCGCACTTAGAGATGTCCTTGCCGTGGTCTCTCAGGCTCTGTGTGACCTGTGCCCTTCCTCCCCATCTCCTACCACTTGCCCCAGACTGACCCCACTCGGGCAGCTGCAGCCTCCGCACTGCTTCTAGCACAACAGGCCTGCTCCTGCCTCAGGGCCTTTGCATCAGCAGTGGCTTCTGTCCCTGGCTCTTTCCTCACATCCTAAAAGGTTTCTAGGGCTTCCTTGATCACGTTGTTTAAAATAGCACCCTGACCAACCCCTGCCGCTCTGTTCCTTACCATGTTTTATTTCTCTTCCTGATATTTTCTCCGCATGGCATTTTATTTGCTTATTAGCTTATTGCCAATCTCCACCCTCTAGAAGACGAGCTCTGTGAAGGCAGAGACTTTGTTTTGTTCACTGTGGCACCCCCCACCTCGAACTGTGCCTGGCACATGCCGAGTGCCCAGCAAACTTCTATTAAGTGAACACCTATTTTGCAGTGAGACCTCAGCCCTCAGGGATGGGTGCTGCCCAGAGAGGCAGAATAAAGTGCCCCCAGCACCTGGCAAGTGAGTAGCCAGGCTGAGGGTGAGCCTCTGTCAGTGTGACCTCAGAGTGCCTGCTTTTTCTGCTCGATTCCGTGGCCTCCCGTTTCTGGCTGTTTCTGAGCCAGACCCGCTCTCTGGACAGTGTTCGTTGCTGCCACCGAACACTTGCCGAGCTCGGGTTCTCAGGGTCATGAGATGAACGCAGGGTCAGTGCCGGTCCCTGCCCTTCTGCTCTCAGCCTCCAGCCAGTCTCCTGCAAGACTGTGCGCCCCCAGGAAAACGGAGTTTGACCTCATTCTTGTTCCTTGTCATGTTTTCAGGGCTTAGAACCGAGCCTAGCCAGAGGCAGCCCCCACTAATAGCCGTTGAACAACTGAAGACCGGGGCTTAGACAGTGTGGTGCAGGTACAGCTCTTCATGTTGGACTCAGCGCGGCCCGCGGGGGCCACACCCGTGCACGGGGACTCGCGGGGCTTGCTTGTTGGGGACACCAGTCTCATACAGACTCCAGGAGAAATGTCGCAGCAGCACCGTCACGGGAGGGTGAGGTTCCAGGGAGCGACGGGCTTCCACCCAGGGAGAAATGAAAAGCCTGCCCCTGCCATCATGAACAGAATTCTCATCATCGCTACCAGTAGATATGCCTGCCATGTGGTTGGAACTTTAATATATGCTTATCGATTTGATTTTCACACCAACCCTCAATGCAAGATGTTACCACCATCTTAGGGGAGAGAACACTGAGATTCAGAAGGTCACACTAAGCCGTGGAGCCGGGGTTTGACGTGAGGTCCAGGAGTCCCCAAGTCCTGGTCTCGCCTGCCACCCGCACTGTCCATGACAAGGTCACTGGATCAAACAAACACGAGAAGCTCCTAGTACATGGAGGTGATTGTGGGGAGATGTACTGAAGTGAGGGTTTCTTTAAAAGCTTCTGAAAAGAGTAATGGTTTCGATATCATTTCCTTTTGGTAGGAAACACTTTCTGGATATACTTCCGACTCCCAGTTCCATTCCTCTTTCCCGCAGGCTTTATCAAGTGATTGTTTTGTTGATAAATGTAGGGTGCAGTTGGGACTCTCATGTAGATTGTACCTACCCTCAAAGGGAGAGAGGATTTATAGTTTCCATTCATTCTCATTAAAATCAGAACATTTGCATCTTAACTTTTACATCTTGTTCCAGGAATTTTAAGCAGTCTGATTGTATGGAAGTGGGTCGTATTAATTGCAAATGGGCTAGACATCTGCTCACTAACACAGAGTGATTTTTTTAGCTCTATTTTGTTTTTATATACGATCTACCAGAGTGATTAAGTATGGGCTGTCGGTGATGCTGTTCAGACCAGGATTTTCAGACTTAGACTGTAACCATAAAAATGAATTTAAGAGTGAATCTTTGACAGTTCTTGAACTGGGAGCAGTTCACATCTTCGAGTTGACAGAACTCTATCCACAGTGTTGGGGAGCCGTTTTGTTGTCTTGGCACCACGGGGGGTCTGTTGCACCGTGAGCCCTGGCGCAGGGTGTCCAGCCTCGGGTGGGGAGAGAGGAGCGGCCTTGCTGTCTGTTTCTACCCACAGGCTGCGGAGTGGGGAGTGAGTGGGGTTAGGTCTGGCGTGGAAAAATACGACCCAGGCTGCTGGTGACAGTTGAATAGGCAGGTTCCTTCTTTCCTGACACCAGAACGCGTTTCCCAGGGTGGGTTTCTTGCGACACTAATTGTTAAGCCGACTGATGTGCGCGGTAGGGTTAGGAGGCTCTCAGGGGTTGAACAAAGCGAGGCGTGTTCCCTCATCCCAGCCCTTCTCGGAACCTTAGGGTGCCTGTGTACAGCGTGCACCCCTGAGAGGAGGGACATATGGTACCGTTTCTCTGACACGTTTGACCCCAGACACCTGTTCCTGTTGTGGAATACTTTTTGGGACACACTGTCATGGAGAACTTCCCGAGTACTTACTTTTTAATCAGACTGAAGTCTCGTGGATGCTGTCTTGGTTGTGCAGTTTCACATGGAGGCTCAGCTCCCTGGGGGCTGCCTCAGCCATCTTGCCACCTCGAACCCTGCAGGCTCCGGCTTCTGTCCATTTTGGGTCCCGAGCCCCTGGCGCCACTGGCTCAGTTCGGGGCAGGAGGGAGGTTGAGGCCTCTGTGTGCCCGCGCACGTCTGTACTTGCCAAAGGGGAGGTGCCGCGTGCCTGAGCAGCAGTGAGTGGGGATGGAAGCAAGACATAGAAGAGGAAAGCGCTCCGCAGTGAGCGACTTTTCTAAAGCGGGTTCCTGACCCTGATCCAGTGCCTGCTACCTGGAGCTCAGTCAATATCTGTTGAATGAGTAAGTCCTTAGGTGCTCTGAGGCCCTTGCAAAAAGGATGGCTGATGTCGATGCAGCGTCAGATTCTGTTTCAGGTTAGCTGTCAAATGTCTGTGATCTTTCACACCCAGAACCAGAGGTTAAAACATGCCAGGTTTCCTTTCCTGCAAATAAGGGCTGTCCCCTCACGCAGAAATCTCGACTGTGTGCTGCCTCGCACACGGAGGCGCTCCTGGCCATTATTATTCTGGGAGTGGGGATGGATTTGAACTGATTGATCCAAACCTTGACTCCGTCTCTCTTGGAACCAGTGACAAAGCTGACAAGTGAAAGGGGTGATGTCTGCTACCATGGAATTGAGCCAACCTAGTTGACTCACAAGAGGGGCGAGGCTGCAGTTTGGACCTGTGACCTTGACCTCGCTAACCTCGGGCGTCTGAAGCACCAGCGTCACGCTAACGGTGCGTGCAGCACCTGTCTTACTGCCGCGTCCTCCCAGTGCTCTTCCCAGTCAGCCCCTCCTTCCGCAGATGTGGTTGTTCCCCAGGAAAGAGCTCTTGCCGCCCTGTGATATGGGGAAGTCGTTTAGAGCACTGAATTCCTGTTGACTCTTTATTGGTGCACTATTGCAATTAGGTTAGATTAATGAAAGGTAAATTCCAGTCTATACATGGAAAAAAATCTCTTGTAAAGGTCCTAATTAGTATGTGTGTTTATTTAGCCTCTCATGGTTTAATTGCATCTCATCTTGCTATTTACAAACAGGCATCATTAAAGAATAACGAGAGTGTGAAGAGCATTAATACCAGCAGCAGATGAGGTAACTGGAGGTTGGTGGGGGAGGGAGGGCCGGATGAGGAGCTGGCTGGTTCTGTGTTGTCTTGGAAGGACTAGAACGCGGAATGAGTGGTCTTCTGAACCCAACTGCGAGGGGAGGGCACAGCAACATTATGAAGGCAGCAGCTCGTCTTTTGGCTGCAGAGTTGGGCTGCTTTTAATGCGTTGCTGCAATGTAACCTGCGGAGGTGGACACACGCACAGTTGTCTGGGACCTTAGCCGGCAGAGTGGGGTGAAGCTCTCAGCCCTGCGTTGCGGGACATCTGCACTTCAGTCCGTGAGGGTTCCCAGGAGGCTGACAGCCAGCTGGGCGTCGGCTTCTCTCCTGTAGCTCAGCCCCAGTCCCTCAGCAGCCTTTTAAAAATCTCAGCTGCCCAGTCAGAGTGGCCCAGCGGTTGAGCGTTGACCCGTGCGCTAACAGGTCACCGGTTCGATTCCCGGTCAGGGCACATGCCCAGGTTGTGGGCCAGATCCCCAGTGGGAGGCATGCAGGAGGCGGCCAGTCGATGTTCTTTCTCATTGATGTTTCTGTCTCTCTTGCTTGCTCTAAAAAAATCAATAAAGAAAAAAATATTTTTTAATAAAAATAAAAAATCTTAGCCATGCATGCTCGATGTTTATATTCCGTTCTAACCTGGTTTAAGGGCAGAAGAGTGAAGCTCCAAGTGGGAAGGGCTGACGCCGGAGGCCCCGGGGATGATAACACGTTCCTGTCTCCTGTGTGTGGGTCCCTGCTTCTGGGTATAAAATATACAGTTCTCGTTAATAAGGGGCAGAATGGAAGGTGGAGGTGGTGACCCTGAGAAGGAAGGGCCGTAGGAATAAGCCTCTTAAATGCCAGTGCCTCAGTTTCCCCTGTGTTCTAGTTCTCGTTGCCAACAGTTTTGTGGCTGTGTTCTGTGTCAATGCAGATTGCTGCTATTCAGACTGTATGAACACCCTAGACTTCTCTAGGGATTGCTGGGTGAATTCAAGTCCGGGGTTTAATTTATTTAAAATCGAGTTATAGGAATTCACAGTTTTCAGTACATTTCTTCAAACAAACTAGATTAATTTTCAGCTGCCCTAAATGGAAGCCAAAACAAGTTTTTCTGTGTTGTAATGCTGCCTGTATGCAAGGACGCAGCTGGCTGCACCCTCTAACCAGGAGGGCCGGCCAGCGTGGGTGCCGGTCCCCCGTCACCTGCAGCCGCCTCTTCCGCTCACGGAGCTGCGGGGCATATCTTCCTGTTCATAGTAATTGGATTTTAAAGTGACCTTGTCTGTGTATTGATTTGAATTAAAATTTTCTACGTCAAGGTCAAGTTGGCACATATCCTACCGTCGAAATGGTAAAAGGCAAGCGCTGCCTAACGGTATCGACAGGAGACGTGGAGATGTAACAGGGCCAAGTTTGCCTCCGAGGGCACCACGATGCCTTTCTGAGGAGGTGGCGAGTGGCAGATCTGTGTGGGGACAACCTTTGCCTGGGCTTGAATCTGCCTCCTGCCTCTTTGTGGGAAGGGTGCCCCTGAGCACCTCAGGGCCCAGGTAATGCTGCTCCGACGTGTGTTCAGGATGAGGTTTCGGCTCTTCTGAATTCACACAGGCCACCTTGAGAAAGATCGTTCATAACCTTGAACCATCTAGCCAGGGCCGCCTCTGTGAGTCCCAGTCCAGCCTGCCCATTGCACTCTCTCCAGGCAGCTCAACAGGACCTGAAACGTAATAAAGGGGAAGTTTTCCCCCCTCTCCATCCTTCCCCTCTTTTCACCTCATCTCAAACAGCAAAGCCACCTACCTGGTGCTCCAGCCAGATGCCGAGGCTTGTCACAGAGCACTTCTGGGGGAGACCCAGGAGTCAGGGAAAGCCTGGGTGGCACCGAGCATGTTCCCAGGCTGCACCTGAGAGCACCTCTTGGGGAGTGCTCCGTGGGACCCGTGGGAAGTGCTCATCTGCACCACCACTCCGCCTTCCAGACCCTGTGGGAACTAGACGGCATTGAACCAAGTGGCTTTAGTGGTGCCAGACGGCTCAGTGGTGATGCAGCACCCCGCCCTGGAGTTCCTCGGGGACACCGTGGGCCCCACGTGCACAGCACTTACTGTCCTCCAGTTACTCCAGTCAGATGTCGCTTTACTACCCCCTCCTAGGTAGGCGCCGTATTTGGTGCTGCTTAACCTCTAAGACTTCAGTCTGCACCTTTAAAGATGGGAGAGTTGGCCCAGCCGGTGTGGCTCAGTGGTTGGGCGTCGACCCTGCACCAAGAGGTTGCCTATTCAGTCCCGGTCAGGGCACATGCCCAGGTTGTGGGCCCGATCCCCAGTGGGGGGCATGCAGGAGATGGCCAGTCGATGTTCTCTCTCATCAGTGTTTCTGTCGCTCCCTCTTCCATCTTCTCTTTCTCAAAGCAATAAAGGGAATTTTTTTTTTTTAATAAAGATGGGAGAGTTGGACAAATGATTTTTAAAATTCTCCCTAGCTCTAAAGTGACATGGTTCTCTGCTTCAGCATTTGTGCCCAGTGTGTCCCATGCTGCGAACACTGATCTATTCAGTAAATAAATGCTTAGTGGGATCATTCACTTTACCTTTTCCTTCTTCGGAATTAGCACAAAGGCGGAGGCTCTTAGTGCTGTGCTGCACGTGGCTCTGCCCGTCTGCGCTCCCTGCCTCCCCTTTCTAGCTACACTTTGAAAAGCAGCACTTAAAGTACCGCAGCCCTCTTAAGGATTCCTACGTACTAGACTTCACCTTGTTTGTACCTGGAAAGTAACATTTGTGGGTGGCTGTATGGTTGGGTTCTCTTTTTTTTTACCCTCCTTCTCCTGAAGCCAAGGTCAGCCACACACCTTAGTCCGAATGACGAACGCTGTTCTGCTCCCCACCCCCACGCGCGGCCTTGATGCCGGCCAGGCATGCCACACCTGGCCCTGGGTTCCTCACGCAGATAAGCCTTTGGTCAGCTCCCCTCCCGTGTATCCTAGACACACACAAAGACTGCTGGAGTTCAAGGTGTCTTTCCCCTGCACAAGCCCCGGAGGAACAAGGTCTCAAGTGACCAGTGCCTTTTACGGCCCACCGGGTTAGATCCAGTATCCTGTTTGCTAAGTGTAGGGTAGATAGCATTTGGTGGCAGAGCAGAAACACATATTTTTGCTACTATCCTAAACTTTGCTCCCACGTTGCCTTTCCTGTCTCATGACTTACCTTGATGGTGAACTCGAAATTCTCTTAACGGGCAGCTGCTCGGCAGGTAGTTGCTGCCCCACCAGGTAGGCAAGGCCCGACCAGCCCCAGCGGCCCGCATGCAGCCAGCCCTGCTAAGGAGCTAGGCAGTGACAGCATTTCTACAGGCACTCCCTGGAAGGTGGGTGACCTGCTGGGAGGCCCCGTTGAACACTCCTGGGCACAGACGTAGGGGGAGTATTAGTGAGTTCTTTGGAAATGTGCTGCTTAGTACAGAAGAAGGGTTACCTTGGCAACAGCAAGCCCGCTTCATTACCAGATGGCATTAGCTTTATTTGTGGTATCCCAGAGCAGTTGCCAAGAACCGACCTGGAGCCCTGTCGCTGGTTTTACCTGTGTCCGTGGCCAGCGTTGGCTACTTTGCAGGGGGCAGCCGTTGGCCTGTGTGTGCTGCATTGCCCTATCAGCCTACCGAAACTCCAAGCTTAATGTGACCTGGTGCGTCCAGATACATTGAAACTAGCAGAGTCCAGGTCCATGAGAGTCTGAATCATCGTAGAGCAGCGTGAGGGCTGAGAGAACGCCAGAGTACACGTGCCCTTCACCACACCCCCCTGCAGAGAAGCGAAGGCCGCGCTGCTGCGTTCATTCCTGCGCCACACCCATAGTTGCGCGTCCCATGGATCGTGTCCTATACTTCCTCCAGTGGGCCCACTGCACGCCCAGCCGAGCCTCAGGCAGTGTCCTTCACTTCCTCCAGGGGGCCCACTGCACGCCCAGCCGAGCCTCAGGCAGTGTCCTTCACTTCCTCCAGGGGGCCCACTGCACGCCCAGCTGAGCCACAGGCAGTGTCCTGTACTTCCTCCAGCGGGCCCACTGCACGCCCAGCCGAGCCACAGGCAGTGTCCTTTACTTCCTCCAGCGGGCCCACTGCACGCCCAGCCGAGCCTCAGGCAGTGTCCTGTACTTCCTCCAGGGGGCCCACTGCACGCCCAGCCGAGCCTCAGGCAGTGTCCTGTACTTCCTCCAGCGGGCCCACTGCACGCCCAGCTGAGCCTCAGGCAGTGTCCTTCACTTCCTCCAGGGGGCCCACTGCATGCCCAGCCGAGCCTCAGGCAGTGTCCTTTACTTCCTCCAGCGGGCCCACTGCATGCCCAGCCGAGCCTCAGGCAGTGTCCTGTACTTCCTCCAGGGGGCCCACTGCACGCCCAGCTGAGCCTCAGGCAGTGTCCTGTACTTCCTCCAGGGGGCCCACTGCACGCCCAGCTGAGCCTCAGGCAGTGTCCTTTACTTCCTCCAGCGGGCCCACTGCACGCCCAGCCGAGCCACAGGCAGTGTCCTGTACTTCCTCCAGCGGGCCCACTGCACGCCCAGCCGAGCCTCAGTGTCCTTTACTTCCTCCAGCGGGCCCACTGCATGCCCAGCCGAGCCTCAGGCAGTGTCCTGTACTTCCTCCAGGGGGCCCACTGCACGCCCAGCTGATTCGGCAGGCACAGAGGTTGTCTGACTTGCCCGGGTCACACTGCCTGGAATGTTAACTGGCTTCGAGCCATCTCACCTCAGTGAAGTGCTGGCAGGTTTGGGTAGAGCCTGGGCCACACCTCGTGGGCATTCTGCGACGGAGCTGTCGTCATCTTCGTTAGACAGGAGGAAAGTGACCTTCAGAAACACCTGACTCCAAAGCCTCAAACTGTCAGCCTTCAAAACTGTGAATATAGTTTCATTATTGGCCATGTTAAAATTTTGAAAAGCTCTGGTTCTATGTGTATTCAACCTAGATGAGCACCAGGGACCTCCCTGGCCCTGTAAAATATGAGAATTGACTAATTTCAGAGAGCTATGTGGAGTTGAAAAATAATGAAAGTAAACCAGAGCAAGGGGTTCATGACACTGTCTATAAACTGCTGTATAGCCCAGGATAGGCACAGGCCGTGGGGATGCCCAGTATATAAATGAATGCAGGATAAGCGAAAAAGTGAAAAGGAGAATATTTACCCTAATTCAGATTCATAAAATAAAAATAAAAAATTTTAACCTATGAAAATTGTTTGCTCTTCTTGCCCTGATTGTGGTCTTGAAATACCATCTCCCACTGGAAAGAGCCGGGCTGCTTGAGGGATGACCCCGGGCAGCAGTTGTGTGAGACGGCCTGGAGCCCCAGCAGGGAGGCATCAGGAAGACCAGGGTTGGGGAAAGAGTCCACGTCAGGGAAGTGCCCAGAAGCCTCAGGACAGTCTGGACATCAGTAAGAATGATAATTGCATCAGACAAAAACACACCAAGTATGTTTAAATCCATGAGCTTATAATAATGTTAGGGGGAGAAAAACCGATCCCCTCTACATTGGAAGAAAACTGAAGAACCCGATGCATTGTTTTAAAAACTGGTGAATACAGAAAAAGAATTGAGTATTTATCCTGTTTTTTCTGTCTAGGAAACTCTACCACTGGGTAAGCAAAGGGGAGATGAGAGGAAGTTTTTCTTACAAAAGTGCTCCAACTAGTATGTGAAAACAGATCACATGGGAATATGGCCATCTGGGACCCTGGTGGGTTAGGGGTCCCCTGCTGCCGGCGCCACACCGAGACCTGACCTCGCACACCTCCCTTGGCACACCGGAACACGCCCAGGGAGTAGTCTTGACCAAAAAAAAACACCTTGTGTCGCATCTAATCACCAATTAGATCACAGAAAGTACAGAGTGAGAAGAAACATGTCAGGTACACCACAAGGAGGCCGTCGGCAAAACTCAGACTGGAAAACTCGGGAAACATGACCCAGTTTCGTCAACAGATCAGTGGAGGGGAAATAAGAGAGAAGGATACCTTTCATTTCAGAGGGACTATGAGACATGTCACAGTGTGTGTCCCGTGTGCAGGTCCGGATGCTGTCAGCCCATCACAGAGTGTGTCCCGTGTGCGGGTCCGGATACTGTCAGCCCATCACAGAGTGTGTCCCGTGTGCAGTTTCGGATACCGTCAGCCCATCACAGAGTGTGTCCCGTGTGCAGGTTCGGATACCGTCAGCCCATCGCAGAGTGTGTCCCGTGTGCAGGTTCGGATACCGTCAGCCCATCACAGAGTGTGTCCCGTGTGCAGGTTCGGATACCGTCAGCCCATCACAGAGTGTGTCCCGTGTGCAGGTCCGGATACTGTCAGCCCATCACAGTGTGTGTCCCGTGTGCAGATTCTGATACAACTTTTACAGATGTGCCATTTAGGAGACTATTGGAAATTTGAACACTGACTGGACTGAGCTTTGATAATATTGGAGAATTTTTAGTTTTAGATGTAGATGGCATCACACAGTTATGCTTTGCTGTTTATCTTTTGGAGATACAGACTGATATATTTACACATGAAATGCTACCAAGGTTGTACTTGTTTCAAAATAATACAGAAAGGGAGAAGAAGGCGGGGAGGTCGAGCGAGGCAGCATTTGCCAGGCGCTGTGATTGTTGAAACTGGGATGGGCCCATGGGCGTTCTTCATGCCATTTCATTTATTTTTGTATATTATTTATAGTCTTCTATAATAGAAGATTTAAAGAAAGAAATTAAGTCGGTACTTGTGGGAGGGGATGGATTTTATTTTATTTTACTTGAATAGCACCTATTGCTAGCAAGAGCGACACTAAATAGGTTGTTCGTAACTTTCTGGTTTGTGGCATAACCCTGTGGTTAGCACTCAGGCAGATCATAGCAAAAACCTTAAAAGATTTGTACTATTTGCCTCAGTAATTACAATCTGCAAATCTATCCACAAATAATCCCAAATGTAGTGAAAGCTTTGTGAGCCAGAGAGTGTGCTGCAGCCATGTTTGTATCAGGGAAAACTTGGAAGCAGGGGTGCCCAGCACGCAGAAGGGCTGAGGGCAGCGCCGGCTGCCGTTCGTGTAGCCTGCACAGCGATGCGGAGCACGGCTTGTGTCACAGTTAACTCTGGAATACCAAATTCACTTTTTAAGGAAACAGTTCCTTAGTTATCCTTGCTTATTAGAAGAGAGAGTTCAAATGTGCAGCCGAAAACAGTGGCCCGGTTAGAGGAGGTCCGGCACTGAACCCCCTGTAGCCTACCGAGAGGCTATTAATTTCAGTGCTTCTAACTACAGCTCAGTTCCTTTCCCTCCCTCCCACCCTTCCTGCCAGTCACCTGCATGTCAACTGCAGAGAGAGTTGCTGCTTCTACCCTCGTGGTCTATTGGCACCCTTAACTAGTGATTTCCAGTTGTATGAGAAATGGCCCTTTATATGTTACATGGCATTGCCATAATTAAAAGTACTATATAAATCAGATGTTTTTATTAACTTTCTCTTAATCTAAATAAATGTATCATACCTTTTTCTTTCCTGGTTTATATTCTGTGCTGTTTTAGGTACACACATCCACTCAGAACTAGAAGTTATTGAAGGAACTAGGTATTAGGAATGTTCTCTGATACCCCGGACTAGTCCAGGAAAGAGGAAGGTTCTTTTCTTTTTAATCCTCACCTGAGGATATTTTTCCATTTATCAGCAGATAGAGTGGGAGGGAGGGAGAGAGAGAAACATTGCCGGGAGAGAGCCGCATCGACTGGTTGCCTCCTGCAGGATCCAACCAGGGCCTGGGATGAACTGCAACCGAAGTTCGTGCTCTCGACCGGAATCGAACCCGTGACTCGTTGGTCTGTGGACCGACACTAACTGCTGAGCCAAACCGGCCAGGGCAAGAGACAGGTTCTTACTGAGGAAAGTCAGCTGAACAGCGCAAGGAATGGGGATATAGAGAAAGGAGGTTGGGGGGCATCCCCCGAAAAACTGCACGTTGGGGTTGCAGGATGGGGACTGCTGTTCAGGCGGAGCCTCTGGTCCTACTCAGACCAGAAGGGCTCCTCTCAGCCAGTTCCGTAACGGCAGCCTCTCCGGACAGCCGGCCCGCGGGCCCTGGAGGGGTCCTGGGCTGAGTTTCCCTCCGAGGCCTCATCGAGGACATGGCAGAGGGCTTGGCAAAGCATCAGAAGGGGTGCTCGAGCCCCCAAGGAAGGAAGGTGCCGTTCTGTTCTTAGTGCTGAGGCTGGTCCGGCGAGCACAGTGGGCCCCTTTCCTAGTGCATGTGAAACTGCACCTTTTTAGGGTGGTTTTTGTTTTTTTAATCCAAATACTTCCTTAAAGCTCTAAAACAGTAAACGTACTTCAGTGTATTTGCAGGATCATGTCCCTTTTCAGAGATGAAATTCAGCTTTTTTTTTTAGAGGGAGAGAGGAAGGAAGAGAGAGATGGAAACATTGATGAGAGAGAACATCGATTGGCCGCCTCCTGCATGCCCCCCACTGGGGATCAGGCCCACAACCTGGGCATGTGCCCTGACCGGAAATCGAACCGGCAACCTCTTGGTGCAGGGGTCGAAGCTCAACCACTGAGCCACACCAGCCAGGTGAAATTCAGCTACGTTCCACCTACTGTCAGAACTTACTTGGTTCTGCTGGCCCCCTTCTGACCAGCATCCTAGTTAGTCCTACCTGGTGTCACCTGGGTCTCTGCTGTCCCCTCTGTGCACCATGGTATGCACAGGCCATGGCAGCCACGGGAACCTAACTGTGCTCACCGACTCCCAGGGCACCAGGGCCTGGGGAGAGCCAGGGGAGAGGTGCTCTCGGGCAGAGAGCAGGGACTGCTCTGTCCAGGAGGTAGTAAGCGTACGGAGCGTACCTGGCATCTATAAGTCAGAGTTACAGATACACTCGGCAGTTAGGTGAGCGGGGCCTGCACCATCTTCAAGTGGATAAGGAAGAACTGTGTTGTGGGAGTTTGTTCCTAAATGCTCTGGGATACTAGTGCAAGGGACAACCACACGCCCTCCCTCACAGCCTCCCTCGGTGTCCCCGGTGCGTCTCAGAAACAGGAGAGCCCATCTGTTTTCTTCTCGTGGTCTTGTCCAGCTTGGTGTGATCTGCATGTTTAGGGTAAGTGTTCACGTTTGCACGCTTGTGTTCTGCCAGGTGACCTTGGGGAAGGTGTTGAAAGTGATTGTCGTCATGCGGAGCCTGTTCATTGACCGGACGATAGTCAAGGGGTACAACGAAAACGTCTACACCGAGGATGGCAAGGTAGGTAGGCGTGGCAGCCTCCTGTCTGTTTCTTTTCTTCTCTGTGCCCCAGAACAGACGTCACAGATGCCCAGGTGAAGGGCATTAACGCTGCGGGGGGAGCGGAGCTGACCAGCAGGCGCAGATTTACGGCACGGAGATGAGCACTGGACAGAGCACCTCTCCCTCTGCATTTTTCATCAGCTCCTGCTTTCCGCTAAGCCGGTGCCCTCAGATGAATCTCTAATTTATCGCCTTAGACCCCAGTTGCCTCATTAAATGTGTCTTCTGAGGAAATGGATTTTCTTTTTTTTTTTTTTTTTTTGCCTAGTTGCACATCACATCAATAGCCCAGGGTTCAGCGTTTTGCTCTTCCTAGAACCATGAGGAAAATTCGAGTTAGTCTGACACAGGCGCCCACAGGCCTTCGCCACGAAGCTCGCACGCAGCCCCGGGCCGCTGCCGGGCTACAGCAGCTCCAGTGCACAGTGCAGCCGACGGAGTACGTTACTCCCTGGGTGGCTCGTCTCCTGGAAAGTTCGCCCTCATTTCCCGTGACCGCACGCTGTCCATATGGCTCTTGGAGAGCGTCAGAAGACGCTGATGGGAGCTGACAGCCTTCCTTTGTGTTTGCTTCCTGAGTGGCTGGGCTCTGGAGAGGGCCACCCGGACACAGCCGGTCGCTGCCCAGCACCAGGCTCAGCCTGCCCGCTCCCAGCGCTCCCTTCTCTCCAGGGGCGAGGGAAGCGCAGTCACACCCCCAGTCACGTTGTAATGAGGGGAATGTGCTTCAAAAAGGTGGCACCGGGCGCTTTGCACATACTGTCACTTTATATGTGAGGTCTGACCCATAAAGTCCAAAATCTGTATTTCAAACAAGTGACCCAGCAAGTCCACGTTCCATACTGGTGGTGTCAGCCTGGGAAGCTGGGGTCGGCCAGGTCTGCTGCCAGGCTCTCGCCTGCAGCGGCAAAGCACCCTTAAGGGAGACTCCCTTCTTCTTTCTGGAAGAACCAGACGATCTTCGGAGCCAGTGTGGAGGATAAGTAGGTCATCGGGGCAGGCGTGACCTGTGTGTGATGCATAAACTGAGAGACCGTAAACCTCGTAGCACAGCGAAGCGTTGCGCCCGGTGCAGACCGGCCACGAGCCGGTCGGCGGTAGCTTAGCCGTGTGGTTCCTGTTGCCTTTGATCAGGTTTGCAGCTTTATAGGCTCATCTTGTGCCCCAAGGACTTAAAGTGAAACGGAGAGGGAATAAGGGCATAAACAGGTGGGCGTGCTGTGAGAGGCACCCACGTCGGGTGCAAGTGCCACCACCCCGAATTGAGACTCGGTGGACGTTGACCTGCGCTCTCTGCACGAGGTCTGGAAGGTTCTGTGTACTTAACTGCTCCATACTGAAAGTGTCCAAAATAATGCCTGAAAAGCACTTAGCATTTTGCCACCTAGTAAATACTCAGTAAATGCTAACTAGGATTGTTTTTATTCTGCACTTAAAACAAGGTAGTTAGACAGCAGCCTCATTGTGTCCTGGCGTTTCTTTCTCTGCCCTCAGCTGCTGTGGGTGCCCAGCTTCCCAGGATCTCTGCGCATGCCTCTTGGCCGCTCTCCACCCCGTGGTTTCACGGGTCATCCGCACGGGCTCCCTCCTGACCCGTTGTGTCACACCTCTCCTCCCCAGGTGTACTCGATTCAGCCGGTCCCAAAGCTCATCATCTCCCCCCTAAACTGTTTCTGTCTGAGGTTCCTTATTTGGTTCATGGTACGAGCGTCTGATGGCTCAGTCCTTCCTCCCCTCTTCCCCGTATCTAGTCTGTCAGTGGGTTCTGGCGATTCTGCCTCTTGGACGAGTCTCCAGTTGCTCCTTCCTGTCCTTGTCCACCCTTTCAGCTCACCGGCTCTCACCTGAGTCACCGCACTAGCCTTTCCCGTCGAGCCTCAGTCTTACCCCGCCCCCCAGTCTGCCCTTCCGTTGGCTTCCAGAGCTGTCTTGCTGAAGTATGATGCCTTGCTTTTCACCCTCGGCCCATTGCCCAAAGCAGCCCCCAGGGCGGGGAAGGAGGTAGTAGATGCTGAGCGCAGAGCAGCCCCTGGTCAGGGGTCTGAGAAACAGAGAGTTCGGCAGGTTCCTTCCCCTAGAAACCGGAGTTTGCTGTGCGCCTCGTGACTTCCCCCGAGGGGTGTATAGTATGCAGGCTTTTCCTACCTTATTTGACCACAAATTCTCGTTTTCTTTCTTTATTCTTAGAGCATACTGTGATGTTGGTGTTTTGCTGAACCCACTTCTGAAAACTCTGGCTTATAGAATAAAAGCCAAACTTCTTAGCCAGGCACCTCGCGCTCTGGCCCACCTTCCTCTCCGCCACCGTCGCAGCCCTGTCTGTCCAGGCACCTCGCGCTCTGGCCCACCTTCCTCTCCGCCACCGTCGCAGCCCTGTCTGTCCAGGCACCTCGCGCTCTGGCCCACCTTCCTCTCCGCCACCGTCGCAGCCCTGTCTGTCCAGACACCTCGCGCTCTGGCCCACCTTCCTCTCTGCCACCGTCGCAGCCCTGTCTGTCCAGGCACCTCGCGCTCTGGCCCACCGTCCTCTCTGCCACCGTCGCAGCCCTGTCTGTCCAGACACCTCGCGCTCTGGCCCACCTTCCTCTCTGCCACCGTCGCAGCCCTGTCTGTCCAGGCACCTCGCGCTCTGGCCCACCTTCCTCTCTGCCACCGTCGCAGCCCTGTCTGTCCAGGCACCTCGCGCTCTGGCCCACCTTCCTCTCTGCCACCGTCGCAGCCCTGTCTGTCCAGGCACCTCGCGCTCTGGCCCACCTTCCTCTCCGCCACCGTCGCAGCCCTGTCTGTCCAGGCACCTCGCGCTCTGGCCCACCTTCCTCTCCGCCACCGTCGCAGCCCTGTCTGTCCAGGCACCTTGCGCTCTGGCCCACCTTCCTCTCCGCCACCGTCGCAGCCCTGTCTGTCCAGGCACCTCGCGCTCTGGCCCACCTTCCTCTCCGCCACCGTCGCAGCCCTGTCTGTCCAGGCACCTCGCGCTCTGGCCCACCTTCCTCTCTGCCACCGTCGCAGCCCTGTCTGTCCAGGCACCTCGCGCTCTGGCCCACCTTCCTCTCTGCCACCGTCGCAGCCCTGTCTGTCCAGGCACCTCGCGCTCTGGCCCACCTTCCTCTCTGCCACCGTCGCAGCCCTGTCTGTCCAGGCACCTCGCGCTCTGGCCCACCTTCCTCTCCGCCACCGTCGCAGCCCTGTCTGTCCAGGCACCTCGCGCTCTGGCCCACCTTCCTCTCCGCCACCGTCGCAGCCCTGTCTGTCCAGGCACCTCGCGCTCTGGCCCACCTTCCTCTCCGCCACCGTCGCAGCCCTGTCTGTCCAGGCACCTCGCGCTCTGGCCCACCTTCCTCTCTGCCACCGTCGCAGCCCTGTCTGTCCAGGCACCTCGCGCTCTGGCCCACCTTCCTCTCCGCCACCGTCGCAGCCCTGTCTGTCCAGCCCTTGTGCTCCTGTGGCTCCCAGAACGCGCAGACCCCTTCGCGCAGGCGCCCTCTGCGCCCTTAGCCTGGGCGTCTCCCTTCCGGTCCTCCTCCTGCTGCCTGGCCAAGTGCCTCTTTCTTCTCTCTGTCCCCATTTTCCTAGGGGCCTGTCATGGGCAGGGACTCTGCAGACGGCAGGCTGGGTTTGCCTCCGCTTACGGCATGAAGTATCATCAAACATCCAGAGCGTTTTGAACAGTCTTTTTCTCTAACTAGAATTAGTACGCCATGATGATTTCTTTCCATGTCTGTCTCCAGTTAATAGAAGTGCCAGCAGTACCCGTATGTAGTGTGGTGGCACTGTGCTGAAGCAGACTTTGCCCACAGTGGCCGTCGACGCCGAGGCTCGCTTTCCAGATGAGGAGACTGAGACCGAGACTGGCAAGGTGACTGCCTGCGGTCGCTCCGAGCGCATCTCAGACCTCCCTGTCGGGAGCTCCCGAGGGCCCGGACAGGGTCCCCGGCTGTCCCTGAGGATAGGCTGCGGCGCCTGGAGCGCAGAGGTCCCTGCTGGAGGAGGGCCGATGAGCAAGCTTCCTCGGGGTGTGAAATGCTTTCTTTGGAGTGAAAAAGTGGAGGATGAAGAACTAGAGGTGGGAACTGAAGGAAGCAGCAGGGAGCGAAGTGGTAAACGAAGCAGAGTCAAGGACACGCGCACGTTCTCCCAGAGAGTAGCAGGCGTGGGCTCCATTCCTCAGAGCGAGCCTGTGTGTCCGGAGCGGCACGGTCCCACGGCTCACGTCGCCAAGGCAGTGCAGGGCCTCTTGTGCCCTTACAGCTGCACAGCCGGCCCAGGTGGGGCGGAGCCCTCGACTGGGCCTGGCAGGGTGAGGTCCGAGCTCGCTCGGTAGTTACAGGCACCTTCGCCGCGGTAGCAGAGCGGCCCTCACAGAACTGCGCTGCCCAGACCGAATCCCAGCCAGTCTTCTGGGTCCCTTTTCTTCAGGGCACTTGACAGACAGAAATGAAGCCATGCAGCTATTATTACTGTTCTGCTTTGGGTACTGAACCTGGTCTGTGTGAGCTTAAACGTACTCACCTACAGGTGAGCATCAGTGCAGTCAGTGTGTGGAGATGTCTAGCTCGTCCCAGATGCAGTGGGACATTGGGAAGGCGTTGGGCTGGAGGTGGGGTCCGCCAAACAGTCCTTGCACGTTGCTGCCCCCAGGAGCCGCCTGCCTCTGCTGGGCTGGTGCTGGGTGGTGGCGGGGGGCGGGGCTGCAGTCTCCGAAAACCTCTCCTGGGTGTGTTCTCCCAACCAGAGCAGCCAGCACCTGCTAAAGGTTCCCTGCCCTGCTGCTGCCGCGTGGCCCAGCCCCAGCCCTGCTTTCCAGACCTGGCAGGGTTCCCATCGCAGTCCCACAGGCTGTGCCCTGTCGCTTAGCAGTCACATCCACCACCACTGCCCCGTCATCCTGTCCCCTCACCTGCGGTGCACATCTTTGATGCCAAGCACCAGTAGGCTGATTCCTCTAATAAAGTAGGAAAATGCTTTAAGACTTACCGACCTGGGGCTCACTGTGATCTGGGGGCGTGAAGAGCCGTGACTCATCATGTTAAGAGGCGGGTTTGAGTTGAATACCTGGCCATTGTCCTGGTTTTACACCAGTCAGTACTGAGAAAATGCAAGTGTCTCGGTTGAATTTATCTTATTAGGGGATTTAGGTTATGTTAATGCTATCGTTTCATTAATTATCCCGTATCAATTTAAAAAAAGGGGGGCTGCTTTTAGCCTTCCAGCGTAAGAGAGGAAAAGAAATGATGGTATCAAAGGGAACCTTCAAAGACAGCCAGCGCTGTCTCCAGGGTAATTTCTGATCCTTGCATTCTTCCCGCTTCAAAGTTGGGTGTGTGTGTGTGTGTGGGTCGGGGAAGCTTGAATCTGATTTCTCTAATAAGTGTTGGCATCAGCCCCGTTTGATATTAGATGCAGGGAACATTTTGATTTGGTACAGCCTTTGAAATTGTGCAGACGACCTTCAGAAAAATGGCCTCTGTTACTGTGGGAAAGGGCACAAGCTGGGGAAGGGGATCCGGGGTGATTCCCATGCAGAGGAGGCCCTGGAATTGTGCTTTCAGCACTTTCCTGGTGACAAACGTGTGTCCTGATTGAAAGTGAAAAGTCCATGAATAACAGACCTGTAACGCTGCATTCTGTGGTCAGACTGGTCCGCTCTTTTCTCCTCCGGGCGGGTGGGCAGACGGATGTAGATGACCAAGGAGAAGTTTGCGGTTTTGAACCCTTGGGTCACCATGGAGAAATGCACCGCCGTTCATGGTGTACAGCCTTCTACCCCTGTGGCACATCACCTCTTGACC
This sequence comes from Molossus molossus, assembly GCF_014108415.1. Taxonomy (NCBI): domain Eukaryota; kingdom Metazoa; phylum Chordata; class Mammalia; order Chiroptera; family Molossidae; genus Molossus; species Molossus molossus. The sequence continues at coordinate 4,065,863 of NW_023425349.1, forward strand.
TTGCAAGATGAAGCCACTAATAAATAAAAGCTTTAAAAATTGAAGTCGCCCTGGTGGGTAGCTCAGTGGTTAGAGCATCGGCCCACAGACCAAAGAGCCATGGGTTTGATTCCGGTCAAGGGCATGTGCCTCGGTCTCGATTCGGTCCCTGGCCCTAGTTGGGGTCATGCAGGAGACAACCAATTATCTCTCAAATCGATGTTTCTCTGTCTCTCTCTCTTTCTCTCTTCTCCCTCCTCCCTACTCCCTCTCCCAACTTCGTCTAAAAATAGATGGAAAAATATCCTTGGGTGAGGATTTAAAAAAAAAAAAGTTAAAGTCCCTGTGAGGCTTATGAGTTTTATTTGGAAGTGTCAATTTTGGATAATTTATAGCTCATTGTACTATTTTTTGAAATGAAGAATTGATAACTTTCTGATCAGCTGCCAAAATTTTCAGTTGCTGTCAAATGAATTTTAGTGGTGATGATGGTCACATCTGTAGTTCCCGAAGGTGCGTGGCAGTTTGGGGGTTCCGGCTGCCGGGCAGTCTTCCCCCTGGCTTAAGACCCGGGCCTCTGGAGACAGACCTGGCTTCTCGTTCCCCATCACACATCACTCTGTGATGCTGAACAAGTCACTTGGCTCCCTGAGCCTCAGTTTCTTTATCTGGGACTCGGGAGTGGTTTTATCATCCTTGTGCGAAGGCTGGGAGGGTGCAGTGCAGGCCGAATGTGCCGTCGTCCGTGAGAGGTGCCTGCCTCGCTGGTTGTGGCGGGGTCATCTGGCGGTGGCCACGTGGTAGACTTCCCGGGCCTGCTGGTGTTGGGTCACTCTGATGTTTCTTTTCCATACGTGAACTTCTGTGACTCTTCGCTAGTCCTTCCTGGGCCTGGGAGCAGAAGTGTCTGGGCTGAAGAAGTTGGTCATCTGTGGGGTCTGTTTTGATCTAACTGAGGACAGACCTTATGCATCCCCACCCCTGAAACACTCATCCCGAGTCCCAGAGGCCCGGAGGCTGTCCAGGGCTGCGTCTCCAGCCAGTCATCAGGGTTGGCTTTTCCATTTGACGGCCTTTCTGACGCTTGCCCAGAATACTGAGATGCACTTCACTTTTTTTCATGACACTATAGTTCAGAATAATTTCCATGCATCAGGCAGAAAGTTTGCAGTCTCTAGAATGTTCCTGTTTGGACCCCACAGCCAGCAAAGACCGTAGCCCTGCGGCCCTTGCAGCAGAGAAGCTGAAGCCAATGCATATTCAGTTGGGTCAGACGTGGCTCCCTGAAATGAATTGCCAGAATCTCCTGGCCCCCAGGAGAGGCAGGGCGCCGGCCCAGAGCGCCTGCGTCAGTGGCTTTCTTTGGCATAAATCTAGCGGAAAATCGAGTGCACGCCTCCTGCTCTGCCTGCACGGGCACACGGGCCCATTGCCGCCAGTCCCTTTCTTACCGTGCGCACCTGCTAAGTGTGGGGCGCGCGGACCGTCCTTCTGTCACAGATGGTCCCAGCCATCCTCTGGGGCCGGATATGAGGTCGCCGCCACCTTTCAGGAGGAGCAGCACACGCACTCGAATGAGACGGTGCTGCCAGCAGCCACGGTCAGGCTGGGCGGCCTGGCTCTCGGTTAACTGGTGCCTCTTCCCTCGCTGAGTGTCTCTTAAAACACTTTGCAGTACTGAAGGTTTTTTGTTATTTTCTTTTTAAATAATTTTATCTTTGAAATAAAAGCTTTAACTTTTCTGTGTGGTCAGACTCCTCCCTCTCGCCCCTGGCCCGCGGTTTGTCTCGGTGTGCCGTGTGCGGCAGGGCAGGCGGGAGGCACAGTGGAGACCTTCAGAAGAAACCACCGTGGGCATAAACCGGCAGGAGAGTGTCTCAGTTCCCAGTCCAGACGTGGATGTTATTCTTCCGAAAATTTAGAGTCAGAGTCTTTGTCATCTTCCCGTCATCCTGGCAGTGATTTGTTAGAACTAAAAGATACAAAACGTCATTCACTCAGCAGTCTCTGGGTAGTCATTAAAGCTGCATCTTCTGAGTCCTGGGCTAAACTGCGCACTAAGAATAGAACCCGAACCTGACTTCCCACTCCCCCACCCCCACCCCAGGGTGACCAGCTGCCCACAGGACTGCTCTGCAGCAGAACCATTGTGTGGGGGCCTCACTTCACGCTTCTGCGGAGGTTTCCTTCAGACTTACAGAAAGTAGCGTGTCACCCCCTACCCCAGGATTGCCAACCTGCCAAATGAAATTATAATGCCTAAAGATTTTTTAGAGTTGTTACCCCATGAATTGGTTTAACTGGGGGGAGTGACTGGAAAATGACAGCCCCCTCTGGAGAGCAGTTAGCCAGAATAGGGGAGGGGTGCTTGGGGGGCTGTTGCGGAAGCCCAGGAAGGGGCGGCGCCAGTCCCGGGGTGGGGAAGGAAGACGAGCGACTGCTCGGGCCATCGAGCTCTTCCAAGTGTCCTGGCCCTGGGCAGTGCCGCCTCCGCGCGGTGCCACAGGGCAGAGGGAGAGGCCTCAGGGCCATCCGAGCCTTTCCGCGGCCAGAAGCTCCCAGACGCCGAGAAATGTACGTGAGACTGATCGTGAGCGGGAAGAAGGCAGAACTAGATGTATGTCTGTTCACAGCCCGAGTTCTTTTTAATCCTCACCTGAGGATGTGCTTATTGATTTGCGAGGGAGACACCAACGTGAAACCCAAGTATGTGCCCTGACTGGGAATTGAACCCGCAACCCTTCGGTGTACGAGACGACACTCCAACCGACTGAGCCACACCAGTCAGGGCCACAGCCCTACTTTTCATTTCTAAGGCCTGTTTTGAGAAGGCCGACTGTTGGTGTCTTCCTCGGGACAGAACTGTCCCTACCCAATGCAACACTCCCTGTGTTCTTAGGGAAGTCTTCCCATCTGATTGTTTCTCATGCTCCCAGGTGTTTCGAAATCAGCAGCACAGCATGCAGGCTCACACCACTGTCGGTTCCCACCCCGACCACTGGCCAAGCCCAGAGCAGGTTCCAAGAGGCCCATTGGCCAGGTGTTTCAGTTTGCTCAGCTCTTGACCTCGTATACTGAAGTTGACTTCTTAGCACCAGGGACACACTGATGGCCCTGCCTGAATCTGCACGATCTTTAGCTCCCTCCCAGCAGTGCACTGGGGTGACTGTTTTCGCCGTAGCCGCTTTGTTCTTGAAATAGTGAGAGGGCATTGATTGGATTTCTCACGCAAACCTGTAACCCCAGACTGGTTTGGTGAGACTCTGCCTTGAAATGCCCTGTACAGAACCAAGTGTGGCCAAAGGACTGGACTGGGTTTACTCTGAGCCCTACCTGCCTTTCGTCCCAGACCCCCACGTTCCCTGGTTGTGAGGCAGGGGTGCCCTAGATCCCAGGCTCTGCCCTGACCAGCACTCGCAGTTTCTCTGGAGGGCAGGGCTCTAACGAGGACACATTCTCAGCCCACTCCAAACCTGCTGCTCAGACACTCCGGCAGGGACCCGGGGTCTGTATGCGAACAGCGGAGGAGGGTCTCCAGGTTTCGCACCACCCGGTGAGACAGTCCGGGGAGGCCTCCGCGGGTTACCTGGGGCAATTGAGTGGCTCTGGACCGCTGTCTGTCATGTGGAAAGTAAGGGTGCTGGTGGGATCAGCCGCATGGGCTGCCCTGGGGGTTCAGGGAGAGCATGCAGGTGGAGGCCCCAGTGTGGTGCCGGCTGGAGTTTCGCTCCACTCAGAAGGACCCGCTGCAGCCTGACAGGCCAGGGCCAGGCCAGGACGCATAACACAGAAAGGTTCCGGCAGCTTTAAATGCTATGGAAATGGAAGTGTTTCGAAAGAATAAAGAGAAGAGAAAGGATATGGGAATAACATTCAGGCAGAGTACTGGGACGTGCCTCTCTGATAAGGTGACATTGGCGCTCCGGGAGCATAGGAGGAGCCCTGAGGTTCATGGGAAAGCAGCCCCGGCAAAGGTCGTGCCAGTGCGGAGGTCCCCGCAAGACTGGCCTTGGCCCGCCGAGCGTGCGAGGGAACGGTGCTGGGGTCACGGTGAGAAGAGTGAGCACGGGCTCGGCTCACGGGCCTCGCCCACGACCAGGGGTCGGGCTGGCTTCTCTGTCCCTCCGTGAGCCTCCTCAAGGCACAGGCTGGTGAAGATCTTCAGGCAGGGCATTTACGTCCTTCCCACGGCGGTTAATCTGTGATCGTGTTTTATTCTTTAGGAAAGTGGTTAGAGTATCACTTTTGAAGTCCATGTTCTAAAACTGACACTGATGATGCTTTTGTCTCTTCCCCCAGCTGGATATATGGTCCAAGTCTAACTACCAGGTATTCCAGAAGGTAAGTCGTGCTCTTGCTTCTTACTCGGGAGGGTGGCGGGAAGTAGTGCTTCGAGGTAGAAGCGCTGGTCTGTAGTCCCAGCCGTTCGGAAGAGTGGACAGGGCCCGCACCAGAGGCCGCTCGCTGTCTGACGCCGTTGCTGCGACTCCGGGGAGACAGGCCTCAGGGAGGGGTCCGGTCAGCGGCTGCCAGGGCTGGGAGCGCGGCAGGGATCACCCCGAAGGGACGGGGAGCTGGCTGCACAGTGGAAACGCTGCATCGTGGTGTCCTGATTGCGTGTTTCAGAACGAGGGGAACTCCGTACCCACAAAGGGCGAATTTTGTCACTGTAAATTACACCTTTTTAAAAAATCAGAGGCTTTGGGGTTGTTTCAAGCTCACACCACAGTTTTGTACTCAGCTTCTCAGAGCCCGTATGGTCTGTGCAGGTGCCTTAGAGACAGGCCAGCCCCACCCTCACCTGACCCCACCTCCCCCCACACTTTGGCGACATCTTTTTCAATATTGTACTGGGCCTCCTCATGAAGTACCGTTTGGGAAATGTTTGGGGGGAAAACACGGTATGTTGGGGTAGGCGGGAGAAACATCTGTTAACAAAAGTTAATTAGGTTTTTAAAAAAATGCAGTGTGACTAGAGAAAGACCATTTTCCAGCTCCTGGTGGTGGAAGGGGCCCGTCCCGGAACCGGCTCCACACCTGGGCTCGGGAAGGTCCCCCGCCCGCGGAGCACCTCTGCTTCCTCCGCTGCGCGTCCATCCTCGCTCTGCTCCCCCCAGCTGTGCAGATAACAGAGTGGTTGTCATTTCGTTCGTGGCCTCGTCCAGTTCAACAGCTGCTGTGAGCTGGGCCCCTCTGTCCTGTGCCAGGCACTATTCCGCCGCTGGGAAGATGGGGGAACAAACGGGCAAGGAGTGTGGGAGACAAGTCCAGGTTGTCTCTCGGGGCTGCGGTCAGAATGACAGGAAAGGCCCGTCGCTTTGGGGTGGTCACAGAGGGAGGCCTTTGGGGATGACGCTGAGCTGAGACAGGAAGCATGAGAAGGAGCCAGCCCTTTGGAAGCCACGGGAACACGCTCCAGGCGAGGGGGCAGCAGCCGGAGCCCTGTGCTGGGAGTGTGTCCTGGGACTGCTGGGAGCCCTGTGCTGGGAGTATGTCCTGGGACTGCTGGGAGCCCTGTGCTGGGAGTGTGCCCTGGGACTGCTGGGAGCCTGTGCTGGGAGTGTGCCCTGGGACTGCTGGGAGCCTGTGCGGGGAGTGTGTCCTGGGACTGCTGGGAGCCTGTGCTGGGAGTGTGCCCTGGGACTGCTGGGAGCCTGTGCTGGGAGTGTGCCCTGGGACTGCTGGGAGCCTGTGCTGGGAGTGTGCCCTGGGACTGCTGGGAGCCCTGTGCTGGGAGTGTGCCCTGGGACTGCTGGGAGCCTGTGCTGGGAGTGTGCCCTGGGACTGCTGGGAGCCCTGGGCTGGGAGTGTGCCCTGGGACTGCTGGGAGCCTGTGCTGGGAGTGTGCCCTGGGACTGCTGGGAGCCCTGTGCTGGGAGTGTGCCCTGGGACTGCTGGGAGCCCTGTGCTGGGAGTGTGCCCTGGGACTGCTGGGAGCCTGTGCGGGGAGTGTGTCCTGGGACTGCTGGGAGCCTGTGCGGGGAGTGTGTCCTGGGACTGCTGGGAGCCTGTGCGGGGAGTGTGTCCTGGGACTGCTGGGAGCCCTGTGCTGGGAGTGTGCCCTGGGACTGCTGGGAGCTTGTGCGGGGAGTGTGCCCTGGGACTGCTGGGAGCCTGTGCTGGGAGTGTGTCCTGGGACTGCTGGGAGCCTGTGCTGGGAGTGTGCCCTGGGACTGCTGGGAGCCCTGTGCTGGGAGTGTGCCCTGGGACTGCTGGGAGCCTGTGCGGGGAGTGTGTCCTGGGACTGCTGGGAGCCTGTGCGGGGAGTGTGTCCTGGGACTGCTGGGAGCCTGTGCGGGGCGTGTGTCCTGGGACTGCTGGGAGCCCTGTGCTGGGAGTGTGCCCTGGGACTCCTGGGAGCTTGTGCGGGGAGTGTGCCCTGGGACTGCTGGGAGCCTGTGCTGGGAGTGTGCCCTGGGACTGCTGGGAGCCCTGTGCTGGGACTGTGCCCTGGGACTGCTGGGAGCCCTGTGCTGGGACTGTGCCCTGGGACTGCTGGGAGCCCTGTGCTGGGACTGTGCCCTGGGACTGCTGGGAGCCTGTGCTGGGAGTGTGCCCTGGGACTGCTGGGAGCCCTGTGCTGGGAGTGTGCCCTGGGACTGCTGGGAGCCTGTGCTGGGAGTGTGTCCTGGGACTGCTGGGAGCCTGTGCTGGGAGTGTGCCCTGGGACTGCTGGGAGCCCTGTGCTGGGAGTGTGCCCTGGGACTGCTGGGAGCCTGTGCTGGGAGTGTGCCCTGGGACTGCTGGGAGCCTGTGCTGGGAGTGTGTCCTGGGACTGCTGGGAGCCTGTGCTGGGAGTGTGTCCTGGGACTGCTGGGAGCCTGTGCTGGGAGTGTGCCCTGGGACTGCTGGGAGCCCTGTGCTGGGAGTGTGTCCTGGGACTGCTGGGAGCCTGTGCTGGGAGTGTGCCCTGGGACTGCTGGGAGCCTGTGCTGGGAGTGTGCCCTGGGACTGCTGGGAGCCTGCGCTGGGAGTGTGCCCTGGGACTGCTGGGAGCCCTGTGCGGGGAGTGTGCCCTGGGACTGCTGGGGGCCTGTGCGGGGAGTGTGCCCTGGGACTGCTGGGAGCCCTGTGCTGGGAGTGTGTCCTGGGACTGCTGGGAGCCTGTGCTGGGAGTGTGTCCTGGGACTGCTGGGAGCCCTGTGCTGGGAGTGTGTCCTGGGACTGCTGGGAGCCTGTGCTGGGAGTGTGCCCTGGGACTGCTGGGAGCCCTGTGCTGGGAGTGTGTCCTGGGACTGCTGGGAGCCTGTGCTGGGAGTGTGTCCTGGGACTGCTGGGAGCCCTGTGCTGGGAGTGTGCCCTGGGACTGCTGGGAGCCTGTGCTGGGAGTGTGCCCTGGGACTGCTGGGAGCCTGTGCTGGGAGTGTGCCCTGGGACTGCTGGGAGCCTGTGCTGGGAGTGTGCCCTGGGACTGCTGGGAGCCCTGTGCTGGGAGTGTGTCCTGGGACTGCTGGGAGCCTGTGCTGGGAGTGTGTCCTGGGACTGCTGGGAGCCCTGTGCTGGGAGTGTGCCCTGGGACTGCTGGGAGCCTGTGCTGGGAGTGTGCCCTGGGACTGCTGGGAGCCCTGTGCTGGGAGTGTGCCCTGGGACTGCTGGGAGCCTGTGCTGGGAGTGTGTCCTGGGACTGCTGGGAGCCTGCGCTGGGAGTGTGCCCTGGGACTGCTGGGAGCCCTGTGCGGGGAGTGTGTCCTGGGACTGCTGGGGGCCTGTGCTGGGAGTGTGCCCTGGGACTGCTGGGAGCCCTGTGCTGGGAGTGTGTCCTGGGACTGCTGGGAGCCTGTGCTGGGACTGTGTCCTGGGACTGCTGGGAGCCTGTGCTGGGAGTGTGCCCTGGGACTGCTGGGAGCCTGTGCTGGGAGTGTGTCCTGGGACTGCTGGGAGCCCTGTGCTGGGAGTGTGTCCTGGGACTGCTGGGAGCCCTGTGCTGGGAGTGTGCCCTGGGACTGCTGGGAGCCTGTGCTGGGAGTGTGTCCTGGGACTGCTGGGAGCCCTGTGCTGGGAGTGTGTCCTGGGACTGCTGGGAGCCCTGTGCTGGGAGTGTGCCCTGGGACTGCTGGGAGCCTGTGCTGGGACTGTGTCCTGGGACTGCTGGGAGCCTGTGCTGGGACTGTGTCCTGGGACTGCTGGGAGCCTGTGCTGGGAGTGTGCCCTGGGACTGCTGGGAGCCTGTGCTGGGAGTGTGTCCTGGGACTGCTGGGGGCCTGTGCTGGGAGTGTGCCCTGGGACTGCTGGGAGCCCTGTGCTGGGAGTGTGTCCTGGGACTGCTGGGAGCCTGTGCTGGGAGTGTGCTGGGACTGCTGGGAGCCTGTGCTGGGAGTGTGCCCTGGGACTGCTGGGAGCCTGTGCTGGGGAGTGTGTCCTGGGACTGCTGGGAGCCCTGTGCTGGGAGTGTGTCCTGGGACTGCTGGGAGCCTGTGCTGGGGAGTGTGTCCTGGGACTGCTGGGAGCCCTGTGCTGGGGAGTGTGTCCTGGGACTGCTGGGAGCCCTGTGCTGGGAGTGTGTCCTGGGACTGCTGGGAGCCTGTGCTGGGGAGTGTGTCCTGGGACTGCTGGAAGCCTGTGCTGGGGAGTGTGTCCTGGGACTGCTGGGAGCCCTGTGCTGGGGAGTGTGTCCTGGGACTGCTGGGAGCCCTGTGCGGGGAGTGTGTCCTGGGACTGCTGGGAGCCCTGTGCTGGGAGTGTGTCCTGGGACTGCTGGGAGCCTGTGCTGGGAGTGTGTCCTGGGACTGTTGGGAGCCTGTGCTGGGAGTGTGTCCTGGGACTGCTGGGAGCCCTGTGCTGGGAGTGTGCCCTGGGACTGCTGGGAGCCCTGTGCTGGGAGTGTGTCCTGGGACTGCTTGGAGCCTGTGCGGGGAGTGTGTCCTGGGACTGCTGGGAGCCTGTGCTGGGAGTGTGTCCTGGGACTGCTGGGAGCCCTGTGCTGGGAGTGTGCCCTGGGACTGCTGGGAGCCTGTGTGATTGGAGCCTGCGGCCGGAGGGAGCCAGTGGGGGCGAGAGCTGGGCGCAGGCAGGGCTTCCAGGTTCTGTGTGGGTTTTGGGTCCGTCCTCAGTTCAGCGGGAACCACGGAAGGGCTGGACGCAGAGGAGGGATGTGACTCTGAAGGTCAGCCTGTGCCGTGCCCCTGAAGCAGGTGTCCAAGGCGTGCCGGGCAGCTTGGAGAGCAGGGCGTTTCTTCTCGAGGTGAACTGACATGACATTAGCCATGTAGTCATCAGTCCCGTGGCTTTACCTGCACCAGGTGTGGGACCACCACCTCTGTCTAGTTCCGAAGCGTACTCGTCACCCCAAAAGTAAACGCCACACCCATAAGGCTTCTGTATCCAAGGAGCACGGTGGGCCAGCCTTGCAGTGGTGCTCAGCCTGCATTACATCACCTTGTTCCCAGACCCGTGACGCGAAAGGCTGAGCCGGGCAGGAGTCTGGGCTCAGCGCCCCACGTTCGGGACCTGTGCGTGCGTTGAAATGTCACAACCCCGTCACAGCTGACGCAGTGTGCTGCCCTGGGTCAGGCCCTGAACCAGAAAGGGGACGCTAATGGAATAACTGGTGAAACCCAAATAAACTCTGGGGTTTAGTTAATAATAAGTAACCAGCCCTGGCCGGTTTGGCTCAGTGGTTAGAGCGTTGGCCTGAGGTCCGGAGAGACCCGGGTTTGGTTCCCGCTAAGGGCATGTACCTCGGTTGCAGTTTGTCCCCGGCCCTGGTTGGTCGTGCGGGTGGCAGCCACTCGATGTGTCCCTTCACATCGATGTTTCTCTCTCTCTCTCCTTCCTCTCTGTCCCTCCCACTCTATCTGTACAAAAAATGGAAAAATATCCTTGGGTGAGGATAAAAAAAAAAAGAATAAGTAACCAGTGTTGATTGTCTAACTGTGATGACTGTACCAGGTAATGAACGATGTTAGTAGTGGGGAAACTGGGTGAGGAGGACGGAGGAACTCTGGACCATCTTGGCAACTTCCCTGTAAATCTGAAATTAGTCCAAAATGTGAAGTTTATTTAAAAGAGAAAGTCATTATCTTGACTCTTCTAACACCGCGTTATCCAGATGAGCCCCCCAGAAGCATCAGGGAGGAAGTAGCCTCCCTCCCGGGTCTGCAGCCCGAGGGAGAGAAGAGTGTAGACCGGCGGGCGCCTGCGTCCTTATTCAGGCGGCCGCGCCTGAGGCCTCTGCGTGCACGGGTCTCCCCCTCAATGCCACCTGGGTCTGTGCTGGTGGCTTTTGTCCGTTTCCCGGCAGCTGGTTGACCGTTCTAAGGAGAAGGAGCACTGGTCCTTATCTGCGTCTGGGTTCACCTTCATGGTGAGGACCCTGGAAGGCTCTGTGGTTTGTTTAACCTGGTTGATCCCGGTGCCTGTCCTCTGGGTGTCGCAGTGGTGTTAACAGGGCGGCTCCATTCGCATACCCTTTAGGAGGAGGGCCTGCTGCGTGCTTCCTTGGCCTCTGCGGTCCTCACCTTGTGTGCAGGAGGGATGTGTTCGAATGCAGGGACTCGACTAGGAAGCTGTAAAGTGTGAAGCATAGATTTGGAGAGACGGTGCTGTATTTTTATTCCATCTCCCTAACAATAACACTCTTTGTATTTGTCTAAAACTACAAACACACCCTGAAGCAGTGTTTGAAATCTGATACTAGGGTAGTTGGAGAGATTTCGGAGCACCTGCCAATTCCTTCCTTGACGCCTATGTAACATGTTTGGAGCAGGAGAAACAGGTGAATTTGTAGGGGTGGGGCTTCATCTCCACTGGTGACTGGCAGGTCTGTGTTTGTGAGGAGCCCTTTCTGGGCGTCTAATCTTCTCCGTCACCTGTTGTAAGCGGGCGGACTGGACTCCGATGGCGGCTGGTTCGAGCCTGTGGACAGTTGCCACGCTTGCCAGTCGGCACTGGAGGCAGGTGCCATCGAAGTCTTGTCCCTTTTCAGAGGTAGGTGGGAGTTACTGATCAAGAGCCTCTCCCTTCCCGACTCCACACTGCCTGCGCTGTCACATTAAGGAGTGTATTGGGAAATGATGTAGTGCAGAATTAAACTTAATCCTTTATCAATAACGCTCTCACCTAATTACCGTCCCATGGAAAAGGTTTGGGATTTTAGTTTTTAGAAGTGTTCTCTGCGGCTGCGTGCGGAAGCGTTGCAGAGAGGAAAGCTCAGCGGGGGTCCGAGGGCAGGCCCCCTGCCCCTCAGCCGCGGGGTAAAAGCGAAGCGGGGTGCTCTGCCCTTGCCGACTCCGAAGGCCTGGTGCCATTTATGGGGTGACGTTTGGCGTTTCAAACTGAAACTGCCGAGAGAGGATTGGGTGGCTGCATCCCTAAACTCTGCTCCGTGGTGTCAGTTTTCCTCAGGATTCTGTCTTCCTTGCGTCCGCCCACTTAGATTTCAGGGGGCCCGATGGGCGTGGCCTGTAGCCTTTCCAGAAAGGCACTGTTGGGGAGCCCTGTGGCAACATGGCCTCCTGCCGTCAGCTGCCCGGTCGCCCATCCAGGTGGACCAGGCCGGTTGGGGTGGGCGCCGCAGGTCAGCTGCCAGCAGGAGGCAGGACTGAGGCACACTGGGAGAGCCCAGGGGCGTGGCCCCGGAGGCTCCTTGGTCACAAACGGACCTTCTCAGGTAGAAAACTGGCCACAAGCCCTGACTGGTGGTAGATGCCGCAGCTGCACCCCGCTTCTGGGGAGGGGCCGCGGGGCTCCCGCCTGGGCCCAGGCTGGTTGGGGGAGCTCACTCCCTGCGTCGCTCTGGCGTTGAAGCCCAGGACCCCCCTTTGGGCACAGTCACTGTGTGTCGTGTTCTGCCACGGTGGCAGCGGTGGCCACTGCGGGGAGCGCCCTTCCCCTCCACGTGCCGGCAGGGGTGGGAGGGAGGACGGCCTCCCAGAGCCACGCCCAGCTCACACGTGCCTTGCTTTCCTGGGAAATGTTGTTGAGCTGAGAAGCACGCACCTGCCCAGTGCTCTGGGCCGAGCTGCTCCTGGTTAAAGACGAACACGCCCTGTCCTGTCACCAGTCCGACCACGTGAATAAAGGCAGCCTGCCTTTGTCTGCCACAGGGACTCTGCCAGGCAGCCCTGCCCTCCCCCACAGCCCCTTCCCCAGGCGCACAGGGCGGAGGGCTGCGGGCCGCTCGCTGCGGGTCCACGGCTGCCGACAGGTTCCCGGCTTTGACCGGTGTCCCAGAGGCTCTTTGCGCTTGGTCCTAAGGCGAGGGAGCTTTTTATAGCAGCAGATCCCCAGCAGAGCAGATTCAGAGAATGGAGCTTAGGAGTAGGGGGGACCATCTGAAAGGGCAGAATGACAAAGAGCCAGGAAAGGTTTTGAGTGTGTTCATATTTTCCTGACATTTAAACTCTGCAGGACAGTCACCGTTTGATCTTTAACCTCCTCGTTTCAAAACTGTGCATTTCCATGGGTGACTTAGGGGGCGCGAGAGGCAGTGTGCAGCTGCTCCTGCACCCAGGGAGGCAGGGCCGGGGCTGCACAAAGGCCGTAGCCCACTGTCCGTGTTCTAGAGGCAGCAGAGGGCAGAACCTGTGCCGCCAGCAGAGCCCAGCTGTGCTCACGAGGGCTGTTCAGCGGCGGGCACCATTGTGGGCAGGCCACTGCCTCCTTATTCCCGTGCTCACTCACTCACTCACTCAACTCCCATGCAAAGACCGGCTCTGGGGGACAGACTGCTCGGGCTGTTTGCTCAGTGGCCACCTGGTGCTTTTCAGTAGAAGAGATTGTCGTCCCTGGAAGAGTCAGTTCTCTGAAGCGTTGGACACGAGCACCCAGCATAAATTGTATACTGGAACTGTGTGTGACCAACTCCAAGCCCAGGCATGGGAGTTCCCAGAGGACAGGACTCACCCGTCGGGTACGGCCGTGTGGCTGGCGTGGGTGCCTGCTTGGTGCCACCTGGGCCGGATGCCCAGCAAAGTCGTCAGGGGACTTGAACCCACATGCTCTGTGCTGAGATTCCTCCTCCCGGCTCCTTTGCACCTCCCTCCAGAGCCCTTCTCAGCCAGCATGTGCCGACCAGGAGGAGGAGGGCTGGGGGGGCAGGTCAGAGGCCTCATGCCGAGGCCCGGCCCTTCCGCTGCTCGGTGCTGCTTGGTGAGGCCGAGGCCCGGCCCTTCCGCTGCTCGGTGCTGCTTGGTGAGCCCGAGGCCCGGCCCTTCCGCTGCTCGGTGCTGCTTGGTGAGCCCGAGGCCCGGCCCTTCCGCTGCTCGGTGCTGCTTGGTGAGCCCGAGACCCGGCCCTTCCGCTGCTCGGTGCTGCTTGGTGAGCCCGAGGCCCGGCCCTTCCCCTGCTCGGTGCTGCTTGGTGAGGCCGAGGCCCGGCCCTTCCGCTGCTCGGTGCTGCTTGGTGAGCCCGAGGCCCGGCCCTTCCGCTGCTCGGTGCTGCTTGGTGAGCCCGAGGCCCGGCCCTTCCGCTGCTCGGTGCTGCTTGGTGAGCCCGAGACCCGGCCCTTCTGCTGCTCGGTGCTGCTTGGTGAGCCCGAGGCCCGGCCCTTCCCCTGCTCGGTGCTGCTTGGTGAGGCCGAGGCCCGGCCCTTCCCCTGCTCGGTGCTGCTTGGTGAGCCCGAGGCCCGGCCCTTCCCCTGCTCGGTGCTGCTTGGTGAGCCCGAGGCCCGGCCCTTCCCCTGCTCGGTGCTGCTTGGTGAGGCCGAGGCCCGGCCCTTCCCCTGCTCGGTGCTGCTTGGTGAGCCCAAGGCCGGGGCCCCACCCTGTACTGGGACACGCATGCGGCGGTGTCTGTGTTCTTCCCGTGTCTGGGCAGTCGCAGAGGACGGAGCCGAGGCACAGCTTTCACCAGTGCAGGGGCCAGTGGCAGCTGAACGTCGAAAGGTCAGTTCCGGTCCACGGACTCTCCACCAGTGACGGTGCGGACGAGTTTCGGGAGGAGGGGTGATGGGCAGTTCCTGGGTCATCCCGAAGGGCAGCTCCTCCCCCAGCTGACAGCTGGGCTGTGCTGACCAGGCTGGAAAAGCAGAAGGAAACAGGAGGGAGCGTTGCTGGCCCTGGGAGCCACCTGCCCTTCGAGGGCTGTTCACACACTTCTACACCCAGAGTCGATTTGATCCCTGTCTCCCCCTGACAGTAAGCCGGGGCCTTCGCTCTGCAAGGCTCCCTGAGGGGTCACGACCGAGGGCCTGGCCCGGCACTCACCGGGGCCCAGTTTGCGGCGAGATGGAGCCGGAGAGCCCGGCCATCTGCTGGACGTGGTTTGTGCCCCTCTGCCACCAGAGGGCTCAGAGGCGCTGGCTCATCTCTGCACTCACTTCTTCCTGAGGGTTGCACACTCGGGGTCTTCCGGGTCAGAACCCAACAACTGCTTTTGGGAGCTCGGCCACCTTCCAGTCCCCAGGCCCCTCCCCACGGCCCAGCAGGCTGCCCAGCGCTGCACGCCAGCTTCCCCAGACCAGCCTGCCCTCCACCGTGAGTCCCGGCTCACCCCTCTCCCGCTCACCTCTCCCGTTGTCCCCCAGGACATTCCCCTCAGGGACTGTTCCAGAGAGACGCGGTCCAGCCTGTGGCTGAGCCGCCCTGCTGACGCCTGCTCCCTGGGCGGCCTAGCTTGCCTCCGCGTCCTCCTCTGAAGCAGAGAGCATTGGGTAACAGGCACACCCCCGACTAATGCCAGGGCTCCCAGGAGACTCGCTCAACCCGGAGATCTCGAGGGCCCGCCCGAGTCCATGTCAGACCCTTGCAGGGTGGGTGCCTGGGTGTGGCAGTGAGCAAGGCAGGAAGCAGCGTTTCCTTCACAAGACATTCAGTCCTCGTCTAAGGTCACCGGCTCACGAGGGACAGACCAGATCCAAGCTTGTGCAACCTGGCTCCAAAGCCTGGGCCCTCGCCAGGCTGTGCAGTGTAGACCGGCCCTGCCCGGGGCAGGTGCTCCAAGCATGCTGACTTGGACGGCTGCTGTTACTGCAGGCAGTTCGCTGGGGGTGCGGTGGAAATAACTTGTCCTCCCCAGTGCCTCCCTCCCGATGCTGGGAGTGGGGTGTCAGCAGCTCCGTGCGCACAATATGGTCGGGAGCTTCGGGACACTTACTCTGACTGGCGTCTCCGCCAGCGCCTTGACTGGCAGCTGTTTCAAGGTCTCTTGAAAGATTCCTTTCTTCTCTGTGAGTTTCCTTCCATCAGCTCGGCGGAGAGGGTGTCTGAGGCTGCTGGGGGGGACGCTGGAAGGAGGGTCGCCGAAGCCGGGGATGCTGGTGGACGGCGGAAATGTCGCCCTGTTCGGAACAGAGCGCCTGCAGCACAGCCTGAGACGGGGGGGGGGGTGCACCCCAGTTCGAGCCGCAGCAGCTGCGCTTCTCTTTGCTCGAGGGAAATGGACCCTCTTGTCCCCTTTGAGCCGTTCTGTCTTTCTGCTCCCCTCCTTTTGCCGGCCCCGTCTGGGCGGTTGGCGGTTGCGTTCTTGTCGGCTCCTTAGTTTCCTTGGGCTCGCGTCTGCTCTGACCTCTCCGCAGCTCTTCCCAGGCCGCCGCGCAGGAGGGTGGAGCCCGCGGTTCCGCGCGCCTTAGTGCCCTTCCCGCGCCCGGGCCAGGCTTCCGTCCGCCAGCGGAGCCTCGGCAGCTCACACGGCGGCAGGGCTGTTCAAGCCAGTCACTAGGTTCTGCTGCCCGAGGCCCGTTTAGCTCCACGTCTCGGATGCTGAGAAAAAGAAACAACTTTGTTGTTGGAAAGTGTAAAACAAAAATGTACTGAAGGTGGAATATTTGACAAAAACGAAGATCACTGCAGGTGCACTTCTCCCACATTCGGCAGCCTGTCTCCGCTGTGTTGGGAGTTCAGTCATGGGACCCCGAAAGCCAGCACTGGAGGAGATGGGGGTGGAGAGGAGGGAAAACAGCAAGTGAGTCAGCTTTGTTTTCTTCTATCAAAGTATTTCTGTACTTGGTGATGGAGAAATTCAAGAGATTCCGTGATCTAAGTATTGTGTGAGCAGCAGAGAAAAACCATTACCATTTGGCAGTTGAGGGAGGACTTCATACTGGACCTTTTGAAAAATAGCTGCATCTGGCCAGACGCTGACCCAGTAGTAGAAGGACTGAGTAGGTGCCCTGCCGAGGAGCCCGACGCCAAGTCAGAGCTTGGGTGCGCGACTCCAGGGTATCTGGAGGGCACTGTCAGCTCCGTCCGTTCTGCTCCCGAGCGCTCGCCCAGTGACAGATCTCCCATCCCGGGCCTCGAATCGGACTCTGGCTTTCCGAAGACACCACCAGGCTGGGAGGGAGGTCACAGGCTCGGGCCACCTTCCCCTCGCCCGCGGAGTCTGCGTTCCTCTCCTCCAGGGAAATGAAGAGCACAGTCCTCAGTTACCACGGGGACCGGGGCGCACGTACCGCCAGCTCTCGTGAAAGCAGGGTGTAAGTCAGCAATGACGCTGAGGTCCTGGAAAGGCACCTCAGAAATAGGACCCCCCAGCACAGCACCGCCCCCCACACCACAGCGCCCATGAAGTTTGAACAGCTCCGCTGGCTCTGACCCTCTGGGCTCTCCTCAGAGTTGTCCTCCCTGGTTTGTGCTGCCCTCTGGGGCCTGTCCTCATGGCGCCCAGGACCCTCCACCTTGCTGCTCGAAACCTGGTCCCTCCCCAGCCTACGCACCACCGGACCTGTCGGAAGGGCCCCGTCTGACAGAAGCCCCGCCCCAGACCTGCTGAGTCAGCGTCCTCTGGTAGCAGAGTCCCCAGGGGCCTTGGTGCTCAGTGTCGGTTGCAGCCTCCTGCATCTCAGCCCTCCTGAGAATGGTGACAGGCTGGCCCAGCTCTGGCCCAGCCCAGGGGCTCTGACTCCAGGTCGCGGTGGGCCCGGAGCTCCTGCTGCCCGTGCTGGGCCCAGCCCAGGGGCTCTGACTCCAGGTCGCGGTGGGCCCGGAGCTCCTGCTGCCCGCGCTGGGCCCACGGCCCAGGGGCTCTGACTCCAGGTCGCGGTGGGCCCGGAGCTCCTGCTGCCCGTGCTGGGCCCAGCCCAGGGGCTCTGACTCCAGGTCGCGGTGGGCCTGGAGCTCCTGCTGCCCGTGCTGGGCCCAGCCCAGGGGCTCTGACTCCAGGTCGCGGTGGGCCCGGAGCTCCTGCTGCCCGTGCTGGGCCCAGCCAGGGGCTCTGACTCCAGGTCGCGGTGGGCCCGGAGCTCCTGCTGCCCGTGCTGGGCCCAGCCAGGGGCTCTGACTCCAGGTCGCGGTGGGCCCGGAGCTCCTGCTGCCCGTGCTGGGCCCAGCCAGGGGCTCTGACTCCAGGTCGCGGTGGGCCCGGAGCTCCTGCTGCCCGTGCTGGGCCCAGCCCAGGGGCTCTGACTCCAGGTCGCGGTGGGCCCGGAGCTCCTGCTGCCCGCGCTGGGGGCCCACGGCCCACATTTCAAGCAGCTCCGCTCCTCGACGGGACACGTTTCGGCTGAACTAGGAGACCTGGCCGGCACGTGGTTCGTCTCGTGGATGGGACGGGAATGTCCCGGGCGGCTGGGGCAGCGTGAAGAGGAAGCAGAGTTGCTGTGACAGATGATTTAAACGGCCAGTTTATTTCTTGCTCACACTACACACTACCCTGACTTTTCAGAGGGCTGGGCTCTCTCCATCACTCGGACCCAGAGGCTCCACCACCTCGTGAGTCCACCCTGAGCCTGGCTCTTGACCTGGCGGAGGGGTGGGGGTGGGGGCAGGGATCCACACTCGCCCTTCGCTGGCTCCAGATGCAGTGACACCACCACTGCCCTTTCCCAGCACTGGCTGGAGCCAGCACCTGGGCCAGGCCTAGCGGGGAGGGTCCCACCTGCTGGGAAGGACGGGAACCCGACGGTGAGCCCTGGGACCTCCCAGCGCAGGTGGAGAGTCCAGGATTCTCAGCAGGGCCCAGGGTGCCTGGCTCCCGTCTGCCGCGCCCACCTGGGGAGGCCTCGCTCTTGCCCCACACACAGACTGCACGTGGGCCCGTCTTCCTGGGTGTCCCGTCCACACGGGTCAGAGCCTCTGTGTCGAGGAGGCAGGAAGGGCCCCTGGCCTCTCAGAGTTCACGGTCAACTTGGGGAAACTGACACTAAACGAGAAGAGCTATACAAGTTGGGTCCTGAGGATGCCAGCCTGGGGGGACCCGAGCCCAGAGGCAAGGTCCTCGGGGTCCTAGGGGGCTCCCTCGAGCACAGGGATCTGAACTGGCCCCAGAGGGGGATGGGAGCTGGGCGGGACCGCGGGGGGCACCGGCAGCATTTTAGCAGAGGTGAGAGGAGAGGAGGCAGGACCAGGGCCACACGTCTGGGGTCCAGGGGAGGGCACTCCCATGCCCTGAGCGGGTCTTCGGCAGTGAGTGGCCGGGTTCGAGTCACAGCTTAGTGGTCACTACTGCTTATAGAACAGGCTGCACAGACTACTTCACTGAAGCCTCGGTTGTCCCCCGCGACAGGTGTTGTCAGTCACTCCTCCGTTTGCCAGAGCAGAAGCCTGCGGCTAAGAGAGGAAGTAGCTGCCCGGTGGCATTGCTGGAAGAGGCGGGGCCCGGAGCTCAGGCTGGGGAGTGGGGAGAAGCAGAGAGATTCAAGATGAACGACTTATAACCCCAGGACCCAGAGTTGAGTGTGGGCAGTGGACAAGCCCAGGTGCCCGGCGTAGACCCCTGGCTGGGCAGTGCTGTCACTAAGCAGGTCCGCAGGAACGCTCCGTCCAGAGTCCGCCAGGGAAGGGCGGAGGGGAAGGGCGCAGGTCTGCCAGGCCAGCACCCAGCGAGCAGGACTTGGGGCAGAGACTCTTGGCAGTGTTTGGGGAGAGGCCCTAACTTCCAGACGCCGCAGGGGACCGGCAGGGAGCGTGAGTGGAGCCGGCTGGGTGTGAGCCCCGGGGTTGCCAGGCACACTGCAGCTGCGTGCCCGCCCGGAGGCTGCCCTCCCGCGCCCGCGCCGGTGGTGGCCACGTGGACGCAGCACAGTGACGAGTAGGAGCCAGGCCTTGTGCCAGCTTGTCATGGTGGGACTTGTTCGTCTCACAACGACCCATGAGGCAGGCACACAGTTACTGCCCCCAACCTGATACTTCGGTAGAAACTGAAATCCGAGTTTGGTGAAGTTTCCTGAATTTAAATGTTGCTCATTCGTGTTAAAAATTGTCAAAGGAGCCCTGGCTGGTTTGGCTCAGCGGTTCAATGAGTCGCGGGTTCGATTCTGGTCAAGGGCATGTACCTCGGTTGCAGTTAATCCCCGGCCCTTGTTGGGTCATGCAGGAGGCAGCTACTCGATGTGTCCCTTTCACGTCGATGTTTCTCTCTCTCTCTCTTTTCCTCTCTCCCTCCCACTCTATCTGAACAAAAATGGAAAAATGTCCGTGGGTGAGGATAAAACAATTGTCAAAGGAAAAGCAAAGACACTGTGCAGCCAAACAAAGCATCCCAGCCTTGGAGGGACCTCTGGGGGCCAGTCTGACTGGGGAGTCAGGTCCCAGGCCAGCTGCTCACGCTGCTGGAACAGCCGTCCAGGCTCATCCCAGGGGACTCGGGCGGGAGGTGGGCCTTCCACATCTGGGAAAGGAGGACACCCAGAACTGGGGGCCTCAGGGCACCCCCAAACCAAGCCAACCTGGGTCCCCTGTGTGACAGTGGTGATGGGGGGTGGAGGGCTTTGTGGGGGGCACAGGAGGAACTCTCTCGACACGGTTTTTTCATAAGGCAAATGTGGTTGCGGGGAGTGTCTTGTCAGCTCAGAATGGCACTTGCTGGGGTTAGCAAGGTCCAGGTGGGGGGGAGCCAAGCGTTTTAGCCCAGGCACCACTGGGGCTGCTCATTTTGCTGGTTTGTAGCAATTAATTCCATCCTGCCATTCACCACCCGCCATTTTGCCAAGTTATCATTGCTACTGTTTAAAAAAAACATGGCTCATTTTAGAAAGCTGTCTGTCAAAAATGCTTAAAATAAAAACAGTCTCTGCACTTGAAAAAAGGAGCACCATTTATCTTGAAAGTCACCGGGTAAGAATCTCTTGGCATGTTGGATACACGAGCTGTTTGCTGTGTTTGCAGGAAAGCCAGTGCAGGTGTTTCTGGTATGTGGCCTTTGGTGAGTGGGCATTTTTACGTTTATTTCTTTATTCAACAAATATGTCTTGAGCACCTGCGATGCCAGGTGATGTTCTGGGCCTTGGGGACACGGCACAGACCGAGCTGGTGTGATCCCTGCCCCCACAGGCTGATCATCCGGTGGTGCCCACCAGCTACCAGCAGGCCGTGCAAGTCAGGGGGCAGGGGCAGGTCCAGGGAGGACGGAGGACAGGAAGCAGGCTGGAGGTGAGGGCTTCACGTGCGCAGGGTCTGCGGGCCTTCTGTGGGCTGGGCAGCCTGGTCCTCACTCTCGGGGGTGGCCTCTGGCTGTGGGTGTGGACCCGCAGCTGGACCCATTTCTGGGCCATTTGCAGCTCAGCGTAGAGCCTGGACCCGCCCTTCTGGCGGCACCCGACCAGCCTGCTCAGCTGCTCCTGGGCCCTTTGCACAGCGCAGTTCTCAGCTGCGGCAGGAACCGGTGCGGCGACACCGGGCAGACCATTGTTTTCCTGGTGCACAAAGTTTCATCTCCTTTTTAACCACAGCATTTGTAATGGCAAGATCCCTAATGAGGACCATCAAGTAAATCGTGTGTTTGAACATCGCTATCAAATTAGATAGAACCTGTTAATTTGCTGATTGATGGCAGGGTTAGCAGCCCGTGAAGTCATCAGATTTCAGCCCGTTTCCCAGAAACGCCGAGACCCAGAGAGCAGGCTTC
The DNA here is from genome assembly GCF_014108415.1 of Molossus molossus. Classification (NCBI taxonomy): domain Eukaryota; kingdom Metazoa; phylum Chordata; class Mammalia; order Chiroptera; family Molossidae; genus Molossus; species Molossus molossus. The sequence goes on from NW_023425349.1 coordinate 4,086,563, forward strand.
CGGACTCAGCAGCTGTGCCCGGCCCTGCTGCCAAGCCCCTGCGCCGTCGGGCAGTGGCTGCGGCCTCCAGGGTGCTGGCGAGAGGGCCACCCTTGCAGCGGCAAGGCCCCTGGGAGAGCAGTAGGTCCAGGGGCAGACTGTCCGAAATCCCCAAACCCTGTCGTAGAACCAGTGTGGCCACAGGCTGTGAGACAGAATGGAGGCCCGGGAGCAGGCGGGGCTGGGGAGGCCTTTCCGGGTGACCGCCTAGATCCCGCCACGTCCCACTGACCGCGCTCCTCCCAGGTCGCCGGGATGGTCCACTCTCCGCTCGCCTTCAGGCCTGGGGCCTTCTTTCCTGCCTCCCACACCCCTCCCCGCGCCGCCCCCACTCCGCAGACTGATTTCCATACTTCAGATTTCATTTCAGGTGTTCTTTCCTCCAGGGGCTGTTCGTGCTCTAAAAGGGGGTGCATGTGTCTTGTTTTCTCTGTGCTCGTTTGAAGTGGCCTCTAACTCGTTGTTGTCCTTGGTGCCCAGGTGACAGACCATGCCACCACTGCCCTGCTCCACTACCAGCTGCCCCAGATGCCAGATGTCGTGGTCAGGTCCTTCATGGTAAGTGGCTTCAAGAGCTGAGCGAGGCTCGTCGGGCAGGTCGACGCTGGGGCCTCACAGTGGGAGGTAGGCTGGTGTCAAAATGCGTCCTTGAAATTGGGAAGGGATCTAGGAAAAGCCATTTCCGCTAATTAGGTATGTTCCTGCCACTGCGGAACAGTCGGTGGTTTCAGCAGTGAGCTTCCGGCAGTGTCCAGCATCGACCGAGTCAGCGGACATGTATTGAGCTTCTGGCCTGCGCCGGCCCGTGCTTGGCGCTGAGCAGGTGGCAGTGACCAAGGCAAATCTCACACTCCTCCCGAGACATTTCGTCCTTTGACTGAAAGAGCTGGGGCTCAGAATGGGGTCAGCTCGGCGCCTGCCGGCTCTTGTTCAACAAACGCAGAGTTTTGAGAGCTGGTTGTTCAACCATTGGTAGCTTGGACTTGAACCTGGGTACTTACACCATGGAAATCGGCAAACGCACAAGTCAGGACTGCTCCCTCCACCCCCTAAAGCCAGTTCATCAGCGCGGTGCTGCCCGAATGTCACACGGCCACCAGTTGGCCTGCGCGGGGCCAGTGACGGGCTCTCTCGTCCTGACCCCGCCGGCCGAGGGCACATCCGGGCGGCTCGGGCTCTCTCGTCCTGTCCCCGCCGGCCGAGGGCACATCCGGGCGGCTCGGGCTCTCTCGTCCTGACCCCGCCGGCCGAGGGCACATCCGGGTGGCTCGGGCTCTCTCGTCCTGACCCCACCAGCCGAGGGCACATCCGGGCGGCTCGGGCTCTCTCGTCAGCAGGCCCGGCCTCGGCTGCTATGCCTGCCTCCCCAGCACCGCGAGAGCCACGCAGAGGCTCACATGCCAGCGCACAGCTGCTGGCGGCCAGGGGCAGCACCACTCGCGCCGTGAAGCCGATCGTGTTTGCCTCGGCAGTTCGGCTGCTCCGAGGGCCTACGGTCCATTTCTTGGAGGACACAAACCTGGCTTCTCGGTGCTGGGAGCTTGAGCACACACAGGTGCTCGGCAGAGCCGCCCGCACGCGGTCCGTGCTGTGTCCAGGGAGCAGGGCGGCCGCCGCCGCCGCCTCCGCAGGCTCCGCTTCTGGGCAGACACAGACTTGTTCTAACCTGATGCGCCGTGGTGCCCACTTTCCCCTCGGTGACTGACTTGGGGGTTTGGGAGCATTTGAATTTGATCGGCACTGAAGGATAAATAGTTTGAGTGAGTGATCCATCGACCTCTGCGTGCTTCTGGCCCAGACCCCCAGCACGGCTCCGCACAGGGGCAGTGAGGCAGCAGGGACTTGTGTCCTGGTGTGGGCACTGCTGAGGGGCTCCCAGGGCCACAGGGCTCCGCACAGGGCAGCGAGGCAGCAGGACCTGTGTCCTGGTGTGGGCACTGCTGAGGGGCTCCCAGGGCCACAGGGCTCCGCACAGGGCAGCGAGGCAGCAGGGCCTGTGTCCTGGTGTGGGCACTGCCGAGGGGGCTCCCAGGGCCCTGCCACGATGCCTAGAATGGAGTTGGCATTAGCCATTTTTGACAGTCTCTGTGGAGACTGAATTAAAAAGAAAAAACAAAAGCCTCCAGTGCAGAGGCTCTGGAAGGGGGAGCGGTACTGAGGGGCATGGGCTGCCCCGTGAAGGCAGTTGTGATGGAGAAGGATTTCTATCAGTAAACTCGGCCGACCTCTTCAAAGAACAATTTTCTCTCGCTGATGTGATTCAGGAGGACATAAATGACGAGATGCCTGAGCCCGTGGCAGTGAGCGCTCAGCTGTGCTGGGGTTGGGCTGGGTGTGCAGGACTCTCCTTGAGCTGGGAATCGAGTTACAGTCTCATCCTTATGCATGACGTTCTCGGGGACTCGGCATCTGAACTGCCCCCGGGTGTCTCTGCCGCTTATTACGTTACGGTGGCACCAGTGCCCCCCCCCCAAGGTGTGTTGGGCCTCACAGTGACAGTGAGTGATGACCCCGGGAATCCGATTAGACAGAAGCCATGTTGACCTCAGTGGAGAATTCTGACATCGCCATCGATGGGAAGTCGCCCTCCGCACGTGTCCATGACCACTGCGGGTGGCGAGCAGGAGAGGACCGTGCGCATGTTCGGAGACGGGCCCACCGTGGCCCTCCTTTAGGGACACTGGTCTCGGGCCGGGGAGCGGCAGGGCTGGGCCAGAGCACAGCCGCTCAGATCCGGGGAGCTTTCTGTGCAGGCTCGGCCGAGGTGCTCCGCCCTCCGCCCTCCGCCCTCTGCCCGGCCGACGGGGAGCTGCACTCCGTCCCTACCCCTCTTCCTCTCTCTTTTCAGACCTGGCTGAGAAGCTACATAAAGCTGTTCCAGGCCCCGTGCCAGCGTTGCGGGAAGTTCCTGCAGGACGGCCTTCCCCCCACGTGGCGGGATTTCCGAACCCTGGAAGCCTTCCACGACACCTGCCGGCAGTGACCTCCGCCCCCCAGACCCACCCCGCCCCTGCTGGGCTCTCCCCCCAAACCTGCAGGGCTCCTGACGCGGAGCCTCTGGAAGGGCAGACCCTCCGGCTGGGGCACTTCAGCGGGTGGGGGAAAGGAGACCTCAGAACTCGGTGTGAGAAGCCACTCGACGTGCTCTGTGTGTCAGCGATGCCGTGAATTGACCCTCCTGGGCCCGTGTTCTGAGTCATTTCCATGAGCCTGTGGGTGGAATGAGCCCTGTGTCCATGTGTATTTCATGCTGGGTGTCTTGTTTTGTTTTGTTTTGTAACTTATTTTTATAGGCAATAAACCTATCCCCAGGACAAGGCGTTTCCTGTTTCCTTTTACGGTGGGTCAGAGAACACGCGAGTGAACCTGGGCCTTTGGAAGAAAAACGTAGTGATTCTGTGTGGAGAGCAGTCTGTCCGAGGACACGTGTTCAGCTTTCTGCTCTCCGGAGGGAGGGCAGCGTCGGCAGGCGTCCATTCCAAAGGCATTTTGGCCACTTGACGCATGTATTCTCCCTGTTGAGGAAAAAGTACACAAAAGCTTTTTTACTAAACCAGTAACACACAGCAATGGGAGAGGGACCCGCCGTGTCACCAGCTGGGACACGTGAGCAGACGTGACAGGTGCCTGGCTTGTTTGTCCCGAGTCTCGACCTAAATATTACTCAGCCCAGTCTGCTGAGTTCATTCTGGCCTTGACCCCCAACATCCAAAGCAGTCAAGTTCCCGGTGAAGTTCCCGGGCGGGGTGGGGAGCCCCCCGAGCTCTCCCTCCCGGCCTGCGCTGCAGACCTCGTTCTCTGCAAGGGTCGATGCAGACACCGCCTCCCGAGGCGCCCAAAGAATGCTGGTTCCCACCTGGTCTGGCCCCTCCCAGCGCTGCCCACTCACCCCCACTGGCTGCAAGGAGCCGGAGGGTGGAGGGGATTTGATGGTGGAAAGGACCCTGCCGGGTGTGCTGAGCAGAGCATCCTCAGGCCCGGGCCAGACCAACTGAGTCAGATGCCCGGGGGGGGGGGCGGGCGGGCAGCAACCTGGTTGTCATTGTGTTTGTTTGTTTGTTTATCCTCACCCGAGGATATATTTGCACTTATCTTCAGATAGAGCGTGAGGGAGAGAGGGGGAAGAGAGAGAGAGAGAAACATTCGATGTGAGAGAGACATCAACTGGCTGCCACCCACACGACCCCGTCTAGGGCCGGGGACCAACCACAACCGAGGAACGTGCCCTTAGTGGGAACCGAACCCGGGACTCCCTGGTCCGCGGGCTGACACTCTAACCGCTGAGCCAAACCGGCCAGGGCCAGCAACCTGGTTGTTAAAGAGCCCCCCAGTGACGGACGTGTGTGGGCTCGGGTTGGGGGAGTCCGGTAAGGTGGTGTGGTGGAGTGCAGGGTGTCCATGCCGCGGGGTTTGGATCGAATACCCTGGTTCATCACGCTGCAGGCGCCTTCGCTTGCACGATGTACCGTTACTGCCTGAACCACTAAGAGAGGGGAACCCGCTGCCTGTTAAACCATGGCACCGGCCTGCGTGACGCTCCTGGATGTGGATCGGCCACCCCAGCCTTTCATTGCTCCAGAACCTCCCATCTGTCCCGAGGGGGCTCGCGATGTCTCCTGCCTTCAGTCTTCTTGTCTGGGATGGGACGGGGGGGTCCCTTTTCAGGGTCCCAGCCTCAGCGCTTAGCAGCTTCCCTGACTAGCAAGGAGCTTCCTGTCCTCCCTCCTCTAAGACACTTGTTTGTCGCTTTGCAAGACAGTGCAGAAGTGAGGACACTGGGTTGACGCAGTGGTCCTTCCCTCATCCAGTTTCACCTTCGCAGTTCCAGTTAACTGCAGTCCGAAAACATTGAACAGAAAATTCCAGAAATAAACAATTCATAAGTTTTCAGCTGCTCCCCAGTCTGGGCAGCGTAATGAAATCGAAAGCCTTCCTGCTCCATCCGCCCTAGATGTGACCCGTCCCTTTGTCCCGCATGACCATGCCGCACACGCCCCACTTGTCACTCAGCCCCGTTGGTCCCAAGCCGACTGACTGTCGCAGGGCTTGTGTTCAGATCACCCTTATTTTACTTAACGGTGGCCCCAAAGCCTCTCACATACCTTTCACCGCAGTGTATTGTTGTCATTTTCTATCTTATTATGTTGTTGTTCATCTTACTGGGCCTACTGTATAAGTTGAACGTCATCTAGGCAGCTTTGTGTAGGAAACAGTGTAAATAGGGTTCCGCGTTATCCACGGTTTCAGGCATCCACTGGGGGTCTGGGAACGGATCGCCCGTGGATGGGGGGCGGCTACCGTTACAACATTGTGTCTCCTTGTTGCACATCCTTTTGAAGACATTTAAATGGCAAGTAGACTGACCCCGTGCAGGACTCCGGGTGCCCACGGCTCCTGTGAAGGGACGTGTGGTGACAGCCAGCTGGCCACAGCGCACGTCAGAGGTGTCGGATGTGAAGAGACAGCCGCTGATGGCGGATGAGATCGTGGGAACAGTAAGTCACCCTGAGAGCTGCTGGGGTTTCTCAGCCTTTGACTCGTCCTGTCCCTACAAACCTGAAAGCGCCCCATCGGCACCGGCCGGCTCCCGCCGGCTCCGCCTTCCATCGTGGTCAGTGCCGCGGGCAGCAAGTTTCTGCTTAGAGTCAGCAGCTGTTTTCTGTCGTCTTTTTTTTTTATCCTCATCCAAGAATATTTTTCCAGTTTTTGTTCAGATGGAGTGGGAGGGAGAGAGAAACATCGACGTGAAAGGGACACATCGAGTGGCTGCCTCCTGCACGACCAACCAGGGCCGGAGACAAACCGCAACTGAGGTACGTGCCCTTAGCGAGAACCGAACCCGGGTCTCTCTGGACTGCAGGCCGACGCTCCAACCGCTGAACCAAACCGGCCAGGGCTTTTCTGTCGTCTTTAGTGATACCGTCTGTTTGTGACAAATGATGCCCGTTTCTCGTTTATAAAAACTATTCAAAGTTTTCATTTTAAACAGATGTATTTAGGCAAAAAAGGTGACTATCGAAGGAAAATGTTCAATAAATAATAACACATGTAGAGTGTGGCTCTAGTGAAGAGCATGAAGGGGGCAAGCCAGTGACTGGTGGCCGGCCTGTAGGGGCCAGGGCCTGCCCTCTGGCCTCCTGCCCCATGTAGGAGCCAGACAAGCCCCTCCCCCTCTCTACCACCCTCCCTCTCCTGTAAGACGCACGGAGGGGACCTGGGGGGGGCTCCTACCGGAAACAAGATTGGCCACGAGGTGATCGTTACTGAGTCCGGGCCCTGGAACGTGGGTGGTGTGTGCTATTCTGTTTTGCTGATTTTTTTTAACTTTCCCTAATTAAAAGAGGGGACAAGATACAAAGGTTGGGCCAGTCAACTTGAAGGCCTCCCGGTGTCCGACAGCCTCACGCCCCAGTCCCAAGAGGGCAGAGAGGCAGCGACAGGCCGGCAGAGGGAAGAGGAGCCTGAAGGGCGGTGGCCGGGCTCCGAGCCTCCGGGTGCTTGGAGCACAGGAGGCAACTGCGAGAGAGACCGCCGCGTGGCCGCCGCTGCGATTCAAAGTGTTGACCTGACGTTGGCCAAGATGGAGGCCACGAGTTCCGGACGGGGAGAGGGCGGCCGGGAGGCCTGCTGCGGGCAGCCTGGGGTCCTGGGGCCGGCCTCTGGGGCCTCGCAGAGAGGACGCGGCCGTCGGTGCGCGGGCCTCACAGACTGGCCCAGGCTGACCCAGGCCATCTCCAGGTGATCACCCCACCAGCTCCGCATCGACTGCCTGCCGGTTTCACGTCCCAGGCGGGTGTGCGGTGTCTCCCTGCCGTGCACCCGAGGGCCCAGACCCGCGTCGTCCCAGGCGGGCGTGCGGTGTCTCCCTTTTGTGCACCCGAGGGCCCAGTGGGAGGGTCTTCTACAGCAGTGACTGCGCAGCTGCAGAGCACAGGGCCGTGTCCCCGCTCTGCCAGGTGCACGGGCGTCCGAGATGGCCCGAGGGGTGTCCCCAGCCGGGGTGTGGACAGCTCTGCCCTGCAGCTGCGTCTCCGCCCGGCTTGGTGCAGCCAGGTGACTGTTAGGACAGAGCTCTGCAAGTTTGTCCAGATTTTCCCCCCGAACTAAACTGGGAACTGGCCTTTCGCTCTCGAGTGGCGTTTTCACACTTCACACCACTGACGGAGAAGCTGCAGGCACGAAATGATCTTTCCGCGTGAATGTGAAAGTCTCCATCGCACCGGGCGGCAGGGTGTGGGCCCGGTGCTAAATCGAGAGCCTTTTAAGGTCACCCTCAAAGGGACGACAGCTTCAGCCACCAGGATTCTCACGAGATCCGGAGCCTCCGCCAACTTGAAGGGGGAGGGGGCCGAGCCTTCAGGTCTGTGGGATGGAGGACGAAGCGGGAGACTCCTTGCTTGTGGGCACCCCCCTCCCGCATCCCTTCCTGCACCCCCACTGGCAGGGAGACAGCGGGGGAGCTTTCATTGACAGGACAGGGTGGGCCGCTTCCATTCCACCTGCCCCCTCGCGAGGTGCAGCCGCTGGTTGGAGGCTGCGTGAGGGGAGCGGAGCCCGAGCACGAGCCGTCCTGCCGCCGGCCCCCCACCCCCAGCCCGTCTGCTCGGGGATAATTAGGCTTTGCTTTCTAGGCCTGCCAGGTTTCTTTCCCCGGTCCCCGCCATCCTCCCCGTCTCGTTCCCACCCCAGCTCCTTCCATTAGTGGAAAGGAACCTCAAAAAAATCACTTTCAAGTTGAATTTTAAGTTGCTGGTTGGCTGCCTCCTCTTATTAGTACTTGAAGGGGTAAACCTGAAAATTCCCGGGCACGTCCCAGGTGAAGCGCCGTCTGGCAGCGGTGCGAGGACTAGCGCTCAGGAGCCGCTCCAGCCTGTCTCCGCGCTAATTGAGTCTGAAATTTCAGCTGGAGACGAGCTGTCCTCGGGGACAGTGTGCGCCGGGCTGGTGCTAACGGAGCAGGCGGGCCCTGCCGGGAGCTGGCTCCGTAGGCATCACGCGTCCCCACGGCCCACGGAGACAAACAGCAGGCGTCCCTCCGAGCGAGAAGGTGGGGGGCGGGGAGGACAGTGAGGGGCTGGAGCCGGGCCACGAGCCTTGCGGAGCCGATGGCTCCCGAGCGCCTCTCGGGCATCCAACGGCTTCGTCTCGATCACAGCCTTGCTCTCTTAATTGCCGGAGGAACACCGATGTTCCTCCTGTAGGAAATTATGTGACGTGGGCAGGCAAAGGTCAGTAAAGAACAGCCAGAATCCCCGTTAGCACGAGAATTACCGGGCACTTTGGTGTCTGTCTTTCCAGACCTTTATATGGACACATTTGTGTGTGTATTTTTCTCATAAAAACAAAAAAAGATCCTCCTTTATACTGTTTTGAAACCTGCTGCTTTTCACTGAGCAAAGACTCACCTCTAACACACAGACCCCCAACTCCAGGGCTACGGAACAGACACTTCCCGTCCCCCGAAGAGCTCCTGGGGGAGTGGTTCGGATCGGACGGCGGCTGTTCCCACAGTCATTCGGGTCTTGTTCCCTCCGTCCTGTCCACGTGACCTGGGTCGGGTCCGCGTGGCAGAACTGAGTCCCAGGTGCCTTCCAAGTGTGTAGAAGGGAACGCCGGAGCCGTGGGGCACTCGTGTACAGGTTTCCGCTCCTGTGGGGTGCGAATGCCCACGCTGCGCTGCGGGTCACCGAGGAAGTCCGGTTTCAGTTCTCAAAGGAAATGCCAAACTCCGTCATTTTGCATTTACCTGCGGCGTCTTTATCGGCATTTGGTATTGTCGCTCTTTCTTGTGTTAGCCGTGCGGATGGGGCAGCGAGGCCTCGTTTTGTCTGTTGTTTCCCTCGCTCTGACGGCTGGCGGTGGGGACCAGCTTCCCATTTCCGCTCCGGCCGCCTGCGGCCTTGGGAGAGGTGTCTGCGCGTCTTTGCCCAACCGGACGCTGCTTTCGCACCGAGCACTGTGAGGTCTGCGTCCTGTGGCAGGCGTGGGCCCGGCACGTATTTTCACCCGACTCTAACGTGTCTTTGCATCCTCTTTGTGGGGTCCTCAGAGCAGATACACTCTGTCTTGAAGGTCCAGTTTACCAGCTTTTTATGTATCGGTCGTCCTCTTGGTGCTGAGTCTAGCTGTTGGGTTTCCGCTCTTCCGACATGGTCGTGTGCGTGGGTGTTCTCTCTCTCCCCCTCCCTTCCCACCTCCTGGCAGCAGCTCTGCCCGGACAGCCCCCTCAGAAAGCCTCGGGCCTGCTCTTCAATAACCGTGTGCTCGCCCAACCTAGTTCCTGGTCCCTTGCGTACCAGCAGGGCCGTGGAGTGTGAGCCCAAGGCCACTAAAAGGAGACCTACATTTTCCTACACACTCTTCCCAAGGCACCGCTGGGCACCACACACAACAACGATGGGGTCAGGTGACGGCAGGATCCCGTGTCCCTGAGTCACCGCCTGGAAGAGAGCGGCCGTGAGCCTGCTGGCCAGGAGCTGCTGCACTGGACGCGGAGAGAGAACTGAATTGTAAGCCTTCCATTGTGTTAAGTCACTGAGCCCAGCCAGTGTGGCTCCGTGGACTGAGCTTCATCCTGTGGACTGAGAGGTCCCGGTTTGATTCCCGGTCAGGGCACGTGCCTGGGCTGCAGGCTTGATCCCCAGTAGGGGGCGTGCAGGAAACAGCCGATTGATGCTTCTCTCTCACATCAATGTTTCTCTCCCTTCCTCCTCCTCTAAAAAAATCAAGAAAAACATAATTTAAAAAAAAATTTTTTTTAAATCACTGAGATTTAGGGGTTTGAAAATAGCTGCTGGTATCATTTGCCTCAAATACCATATAAATACACTGGAAATAATGCCACAGAGAGTAAGGACTTGATCGGTGGAGGAGGCTGCTAGTCCTGCTGCTACTGTGTTAGCTTGGGTCCCAGTCCCCTTCCGCTTAGATTCAAGAGGACGACAGATGTCAGCTCAGGCTCACCCTCTCGTTCCTGCGGGAAGAGTAACCTCAGACAGGCCCCTGACCCCTCGCTACAGAAGTGCACATGTCCCCACCCTGCCTGCCCCGGCTCTGTTCAGAGCGCCCATTGCATGGACACTGGTCATTTGTTTGTTATTGCCCACCCCACGAGAGGGTCAGCTCCATGAGGGCAGGGGCTGTGTCTGTCTTGGGCACTGCTCTGCCCCTTGTACATAGTAAGTGCTCAATAAATATTTGCCGAGTGTTGGCTGGAATAAGAAAGCCAGGCTCAGGTCTCTGCTCTGCTCTGCTCTTTTTAAAAAATATAGATATATATTTCCTTTATTGCTTTTAGAGAAAGGAAGGGAGAAGGAGAAAGAGAGAGAGAAACATCGATGAGAGAACATGGATTGGCCGCCTCCTGCATGCCCCCTCCCGGGCGGGGAGATCAGGCCCCCAACCTGGGCCTGTGCCCTGACGGGGAATCGAACCGGCAACCTTTTGGTGCAGTGTCAACACTCAACCACTGAGCCACACCGGCCAGGCTCTGCTCTGCTCTCAAATAGGTGACTGGGCCAGTTCTCGATCCCTCCCAGCGTGGAGTCTCCATCTGGGCGTCCAGCGTGGAGACCACATGGACACGCACGACAAGTATTTATTGTGCACTGACTATGGGCAGGTGCGCGCCAGGCCCACAGTCGACACACGAAACGAGGGAGCCAGGCCGTGCGCCGACCTGGCCAGTGGCATTCTCCGCAGGCTCGGGTTGCACTTCCCACTGGGGTCATGGTGACAGCCACCCCCTCTCCTTGCTCACCCTGAAGGGAAGATCCAGAGAAGTGAGTCTGGAACTCCGCCGGCAGTCCCGTGGGAGGGCCGCCCTCTGCGGATGTCGCAACGCAGCCTCCGCTGCACAACCAGACCGTCTCTCGAGCGCAGAGTGCAGACGCCGCTCCCGAGTGGAGGGCTCCGGAGAGACCGCTCAGCCCTCGACACCGCCCCTCCTCATCCCGTCCCGTCCGCATCTCTGTGAACGTGCGGCTCCCCCTGCCGGGATTAGGACGGGGTCCCTTTTTCCTTGTGGCCTTTTGATATTTGACTTTGCATTCGATGCCCCGAAAGCTAATAGGCGCTGGCCTTTCGTTTCCAAAGGGTAGTTGGTGAAATTAATGATGGCCCAAAGGCCAGAGTTAATTTGCTTCCTGTTTCTTCCCATTAGTTTGCAAACCAGCAAAGTTCAAGAAAACTTCCAAGTATGAAAGGGTAGGAATCTAATTAGGAAGCAGGCAGGTCGCTCTAGAACTTCTGCAGAAAGGCAGGGCTCCGCGCCGGGGGTGGCTGAGAGAGTCTCCAGCGAGAGAAGCCGGCTCCCTGCACGGCCAAGTCCTCACCGTGGGCCGGCACACGGGCCTGGACGCCCTTCCAGTGGGTGAGTGGGTGACGCCATCTAACTCGTCCGCACCCCAAGTGAGGGCCCACAGGCCAGACCGGCTGCCCCTCAGTCTGCGGGAAAGGCTGGGGCAGCGAGGGGCCAGGGCGGCCGGCCAGCTGCCTCCTGTCTCGGAACAAGCGCCAGCGGTCCGGAGATGCGGGGCAGGCTCTGGCTGGCTCGCCTTGTCCGGACCGCAGGTGCTTCGCTGCCGAATCTCGTGCTGGGGCCTGAGCGTGTCCAGCTGAGCCCTCACCGCACGAAGTCGTGGGTTCCTGAGCCCAGCGATGACCAGCGCCCCAGGCCGCCAGCCGTCCAGCAAGGCGCGCGTGTGAGTGGTGCCCGCCCTCTGGGAGCGCGTGATCACAAGAACCCAGGCACCTTGCGGAGTCACCTTCTGGGGATGCAATAGGACCATGCCTTGCCTTTGGGGACCCCACTGCCACACCCCTCATCAATCCATGTGCTTCAATGAGACTGGCTCCCACCAACCTTCCCCCTTCTCACACCTGCAGACTAAGGGAGTCCTGGCCAATCTCAGTATCAGACCCCCCTACACACACACTCACACTCACACTCACACTCACACACACTCCACAGTGATTGGTTCAGGGATGGCCATGTGATCCAACCCAGCCAAAGACACCATTTTACCCTGCTGGGCGCTAAGAGAAAAGCCGCCCTCGTCTCCCTGAACTGGAACAGAGAGCTGAGATGCTGGCGGAGCAGAGCTGGGGGTCTCCCTCTGCAGGAACCCAGCCCGCTCCTGGTGGCTCGGGCGCGTGGGAGGGGGCGCCCTTCGCCTGTGACCTCTGGCCAGCGCGACCTGACGCAGTGCCGCAGGCAGGAGGGAAGAGCCCGCTGCGCTGTGTAGATCAGACATCGAAGCGCGAACGCAGGGAGAGGCAGGAAACCAGCGCCCGGCTCCGTCGGGTGCTGCTTTAGAGGTTTCCGAGTGCTGGGACCCACACTCCTATCCTGGGCTTATTTTTTGCCCAGAGGCCATTTTTTAATTTGAGGGGGGGATTTTGCCACCTAGAGAGGCTAGAATGAGAAACAGTTTTATTTTCAATTCCAGCACATTATGGCTCCTTTTTATTTTCTTTAAATTTCCTTTAAAAACTGAGACGTGCCCTGGCCGGTTTGGCTCAGCGGTTAGAGCGTGGGCCCGCGGACCAGAGAGCCGGGTTCGGTCCCGCTAAGGGCACGTACCGCGGTTGCGGTCAGTCCTCGGCCCCAGTTGGGGTCGTGTGGGTGGCAGCCAGTCGATGTGTCTCTCTCACATCAATGTTTCTCTCTCTCTTCCCTCCTCTCCCCCTCCTGCTCTATTCGAAGATAAATGCAAAAAATGTCCTCAGGTGAGGATAGAAAAGACCAGACGTTCTGTGTTTAGCCCACGGGAAGCGTGGTGGCTTCCTCCCCGCTGAGCCTGGGCTTCAGGGGCCTGTCCACTGGGCGGCTCTCCTGGCTTCAAGTCATCACGGGCGGCCAACCTCCCGCAGAACAAGGGTCCCCCCTCCAGTGACATCTCCCGCCCTCCTGGAGCCCTCCCCATGGCTCCCCAGCCCCCACCTCTAGCTTAGAGCAGTGTCAAGAGTGTGTGAACTTGTTTTAAAACCAGAGTGGGGGGGACCCTCTTGTTTCTCTTCATACTGTGAGACGTGAACTCTTGGACCTCAAAGTATTCTTGGGAATGGAGGCCATCCGTAGGGGTGAACCCCTCCCGGGTGTCCAGTGGCCCCCAGAGCTGCATGCCAGCCTCCCCGCCCGCCTCCGGGCTCAGACAGACCCGCGGAGTAAAGCTTGCCTGGTGAGACGGTCGTCTGTGTCTGTCTCTCGCAGGCTAGCCCAGTCTTAACGCGACCCCAGGACTGGCCCTTACCGATCGGAGATGTCTCTGCTGTCCGGGTCTGTCTGTCTGCTGCCCAGTAAGTATTAAGCACACAGTAGGTGTGTTAGGAGCGAAGGATGTTTTCACGGCATGTTCCATTGGTTAACTGAGGACTCGGGATTTCACTCCACAAATCTGTCCTAAGCCCTGGAGCTCGGGTCGAGACCAGGGCCCTGCACGGCCGTAAGCACAGCGTGACTGAAATACTGGAGGTAAAGTCTGCCGATTTCACAGTGTGTGGCGTGCATGGCGTCGTGATGTAATGCCACAGTTTACGGGACTCACACCACGTAACCTGCCATTGCCATCTCCCTCCCCAGTGCCGGACTCAAGGCCCATGTCCTATTTTGTCATTTGTCTGCCAGTTGCCTTTCCTGTGGCCACATGTCCACCCTTCCTTCCTAAGAGAGCTCCCAATGTGAGTGGGGGATAAAGACTCGACATCCCAGCTTCTTTACAATTAGGGGTGGCCGTTCGGATGTGACTCAGGTTATGTACAACTGTTAGGCGGTGTTCTTAAGAGGGTGGCCAAAGTGTGGGTGTGCTGGCTGGCTTCAAGCAGCCACATTGGGCCATGAGGTAGAAGCCACAGGCTGAGTATGGCAGAGCAGCAGGGAAGAAAGAGCCTGGCTCTGGCAACTTCGACATCCATTCGTGGTCTCCTTTACGTGGGAGAGAACTAAGCTATCTTGTTTAAGCCAACACTGTTCTGAAATTTCTGTAAATTAGCTCAATGTAACCCTGTGGTCAAGGATGGCCCATGGAAGTTGGGTTTTTAAAACAATCCTCAGTAGGAATTTCTTTTCCTGTTTCTCTTTCTCACCTTACCGAGGAGTTCATCGAGAGTTGCATTTAATTGCCATGTTTTGTTCTTGAATGTGAAGTTTGTCACAGCCGCACCCGAGGCCCAGGCAATGCTGAGACCTGTTCTCTCCCTTGTCCTGTTGGCCGCTTCCCCCAAGATCACCAACACCCCCATTCCGCCAGCCTCCTTGGAGACCCACGTGATTTCGGTCTCTGCTGCTATTTAACACTGCGAAAGGTTATTGAATCCATCTTTAGTCAAGAGAAGCAATTTAATTAGCATGTTCCTGCTCTGGAGGAGACCGGGGCCGCACACGTGTTCTAAGCTGCGGTCGGGCAACTAGAACAGCCTGGCGCCCCCGTTTCCTCCTCCCGGCCCCCCGGCCCCCCGTGCCCTTTCCGTGTCACTTCGCCGCTCCCAAAACTCCTCTGCCCTGTGGATGGTATCGATCGGCTGATTAAGCCGTCAGGTCACAGCAAACAACCTTCATTTTCTAGCTCCAGGCCCTCCCTTCCCTCCCTTCCCGTCTGTGTGCTGCTGTCTTCCGGTGACAGACGGCAGAGGGCGCTGCCCGTCCGGCCCACCGCTGACCGTTGCCTCCCCTGCCCTTATTCCGTGGGTGCTGGATGATCAGAAGATGAATTTACAAGATGCCGGGTCCCCGATGTGGAGGCTACTAAACCTACCGTCGAACCAGAATTCCTTTTTATCAAGCCTCTAAGGGCCCCCTCTTTCAGGACCTGTTTGAAACCACACTCTGGCCCGGCCTGTGTGGCTCAGTGGACTGAGCGCCCTCCCATGGACTGAGAGGTCCCGGTTCGATTCCCAGTCAGGGCACATGCCCAGGTTGTGGGCTTGATCCCCAGTGGGGGGTGGGCAGGATGTGGCCGATCAAAGAGAGCTCCCTCTCCCTTCCTCTCTCTCTAACAACAAAAAAAAAATTTTAATTTTAAGAATATTTTTTAAATAATCAATAAAAACATTTTAAAAAAAGAAAGAGCCCTGGCCAGTTTGGCTCAGCGGTTAGAGCATCAGCCTGTGGTCCAGAGAGACCTGGGTTCGGTTCCCGCTAAGGGCACGTACCTCGGTTGCAGTTTGTCCCCGGCCCTGGTTGGGTCGTGTGGGTGGGCAGCCACTTGATGTGTCCCTTCACGTCGATGTTTCTCTCTCTCTCTCCCTCCCTCCCTCCCACTCTATCTAAAACAACATATGGAAAAATATCCTCAGGTGAGGATAAACAAAGAAAGAAACCACACTCTGTGTGAGTTATCTGTTGCTGCATAACTAATTGTCCCCACACATAGCAACTGAAGGATCAGGCCTTTGCTGGCCCCAGCTGTCTGGCCAGAGGTGCGGAAGTGGCTCCCTTCCCGAGTGGTTCCGCCTTCGGAAGCCACAGTCAAATGCAGGTGCACCATCAGAAGGTGACAGGCCGGGGACACGCCCTCACACCCACATGGCTGTCAGGTCATCACCCAGTGGCTTCTTCGGAAGCCGGTGGCAGCGTGCCCCCGGCGAGGGGCCGAGGGCCAGCAGTGCCCACGGAGCCGCTCAGGGCCTGGGCCCGCACGCTGTCTCTCCGCTGCCTTTCTCTTCGCTGGAAGTGAGTCACCAAGGCCGGGGGCGAGAGTGTGGCTCCACCGTGGGAGCAGCCCACAGGCTTCATGGGTGTGTTCAGAGTATCGCCCGCTGCCCTCTGGACACAGATGGACACGTGAAACACACTCACCCCTCCCGGCACCCCCAAAAGTCTCAGCCCATCACAGCATCATTGCAGTTCTGAGCTGGTCATCCACACGCAAACAAGGAGCCTCGTGAGCCTTCATTCCTCAAGTGCAGCTCCTGAGGGCGGCCGGCCGGCTAAAGACCTGCGGGTGAGAGCCAGGCCAGCTGTGGGCGAACCACCATGACCCCTGCACAGCCCTGGGCGCCTGCCGCCGTCAGTACCCAGACAGTGACTGCGCGGATGGAGGGATGGATGGATGGACGGATGGATGGATGGACGGACAATACCCAGACAGTGACTGAGCGGATGGATGGAGGGATGGATGGATGGATGGATGGACCGACAATACCCAGACAGTGACTGAGCAGATGGATGGATGGATGGACGGATGGACGGATGGACGGACGGATGGACAATACCCAGACAGTGACTGAGCAGATGGATGGATGGATGGACGGATGGACGGACGGATGGACAATACCCAGACAGTGACTGAGCAGATGGATGGATGGATGGACGGATGGACAATACCCAGACAGTGACTGAGCAGATGGATGGATGGATGGATGGATGGATGGACGGATGGACGGACGGACAATACCCAGACAGTGACTGAGCGGATGGAGGGATGGACGGATGGATGGATGGATGGATGGACGGACGGATGGACGGACAATACCCAGACAGTGACTGAGCAGATGGAGGGATGGATGGATGGATGGATGGACAGACGGACAATATCCAGACAGTGACTGAGCGGATGGAGGGATGGATGGACGGATGGATGGATGGATGGACAAATGGATGGATGATGGACGGATGAACAATCTGGGATTCTGATACAAAGAAGCGTGACCAGTTCCTGTTTGTCACCTAAGTCCCAGCTCAGGTGTCATTTTCCAATCTGTCACTCGGCTTATGTTCTTCACTGTCCACGTCACTCCCCAATCACTTTGCTTACTTCCTGCTAACTCCCCCCGCTCCCGCAGGCGAGCCCCCTGGGAACAGGGACCCGGGTCATTGTGTCCAGTCTGTGTCCCCCGCACCCAGAACAGGGTCTGGCAGGTCATGCGTGCTCCGTAAGCGACTGTGGAGCGAAGGAATGGAGTAATCGATGGAGCTGCCGGGAGGGCGGCCTGAGATGGTCCGGGCGCTGGAGAAATGGGAATGGGGACGGGATGTTAGGTCGCGTGCATCAGCATCCACCTTCTGGGGCGTGACGGTCAAGTATTATGCAGGAGCACATCCTGCTCTTAGGAGTCACTGGCTGAACAAAGTATTGAGGGGAAAAGTGGCCGAATGTCTTCAGTTTACCCTCAGGTGGTTCAGAAAATGCACACGGCAGGTCCCGTACTAATGTCTCATTCAGCGTCATTTCGGTGCGGCGGTGATGAGATGCTTGCTGATATCGGTCAGCCGGTTCTACGTCAGTTTGCAGAATCCCTTTCTGGTCACCCCAGCTCCCTTCTGTGACCCACGCTGCACCTGCCCCCCTGCCTCTGAGCCTCCGCAGAGCTTCCTCCCAGCCTGGCCACTCCCCTTGGCCAGGCCAGCTCCCCTTCCCAGCCTGGAGCCCTGGGCGACCCCTTCCCTCTGCCCCTCCCCAGCATGCCGAGGTGGGAGAGGGCTGTTCCACTCTCATAACACCCTCCCACCACGTGGAGCGCCTTGGAGCATTGTCCTGCATTCTCCATAGGCAAAGACAGGATCAGGTCGCCTGTGTGTCCCCCGCGTCTCGGGTCTGGCCTGCGGTGGGCACGTACTGACGGAATGAGGGAGCGGAGTTCACTCTTGCTCTGGCCACCCACTGTCCTTTCGCTCCTGCGGTGGGCTGGCAGCAGGGAGGGAGCCTGGTGCCCAGTGTGCAGGGATGTGGACACCAGGACGAACACTTGTTCCCAAGTATGTTCTTGGGTGATGTGGCCAAGGTCAGGTGCACGCCAGCTCCCTGGACGGGCCCAGAGGCGGCCAACATCTCCGCCTGGATTCAGACCCAGGACGGAACATGGAGACGCCGTGCTGCCGAGGATTTCTGGGGCTCGCAGCCCCAGGGACAGCCCGGCAGGGCGGCCACCCCCTCCGGAGGCCCCTCTGCACGTCTGACACAGGAAGGGAGCTCCTTTCGCAGGAGTCCGGCACAGAGGAGGGCTCTCGGGCAGGTGCTTCCCCCGGGCAGCGGCATGCTGGGCACTGCCCGCCGCGTCCGGAAGGAAGACAGAAACAGAGGCCGCCGCTGATTCGCCCGCAATCAGCCGCTGTCTCCCGGGCTCTCCTCCTCCCCCAGGCGGTTCCCCAAACCCACATGGAGGTGCCCCACAGCCACACCCCTGTGGAGCTCATTCTCCCCCGGGTGCGACCCAGAGCCGTCTCTGTCCTCCAGCTCCCCGAGGGACCACTGGCGGGTCTCCGACCATCCCCAGCGAGATTTTCCGTGGCCAAGTTCAAGGAGTCAATGAGAGGGCCAACTGGGAGTTACTTAAAGCGCCAGTTCCACTTAGAATAGCTCCCACCAGGCATTTAGCAGCAAAGTTCTCTAATTTCCTGTCTGCGTCCTTTCTCACCATTACTAAATGCCAAGATATTCTGGTCCCAGTTCCAACTCCCCCAGGCCCTGATTCACGCAGCTATACGCGCTGGGGAGTGTGAGACATCGTCACCCTGCCACCCGTGAACAAGGATGGGCGGTGACAGTGACGAGAGCATCAGGCAAGATGCTGGCATTTGAGCTCAGGGACAACTTGGCTCTGCAAACATCACCAGTGCCCAAGTTAAACCATCGGAAGCCACACGTGTGACCAATGACATCACCTCCCATTTAAAGCACTATTTTTTCTTTTATTTCTTGTTTAATCCTCATCTGAAGAACATGCCCAGAGAGAGAGGGAAACATCAATTGGCTGCCCCCCACCTGCTCCCCATCCAGGGACTGAACCTGCAACCCAGGCATGCACCCCAACTGGGAACCGAACCGGCAACACCCCGGTGCACGAGACAAAGCCCAACCAGCCGAGCCACTCCGGCCAGACACTTTTTTCTTACCTCAATGTATGTGCATGTCTAACTGCCCACTCGGCTCCTGGCCTATGAGGGTCTCGGCCATTTTGAGGGCAGATGCCCCAAGGCCCCCTCTCCCAGACTTTTACCTGGTCTTCGGACATCTCACATTGTTTCGGCCTCTGGTTTTTCATTTTCACCCAATTCTGAATTCATCTACCTGCCTTCTAGCCCGATATTTTAGTTAAGATAGGCTTGATGATGGCAATGGTGATAATGATGGTGATGATGGTGATGGCGATGATGATGATGATAATGATGGTGATGATGATGGTAGTGATGGTGATGATGGTGATGATGATGGTGATGATGATGGTAGTGATGGTGATGATATGGTGATGATGGTGATGATAATGGTGATAATGATGGTGATGATCATAGTGATAGTGATGATGGTGGTGGTGGTGATGATAGTGATGGTGATGATGGTGGTGGTGGTGATGATAGTGATGGTGATGATGATGGTGATGGTGATGATGGTGATGATGATGGTGATGATGATGGTAGTGATGGTGATGATATGGTGATGATGGTGATGATAATGGTGATAATGATGGTGATGATGATGGTAGTGATGGTGATGATGGTGGTGGTGGTGATGATAGTGATGGTGATGATGATGGTGATGGTGATGATGGTGATGATGATGGTGATGATGATGGTAGTGATGGTGATGATATGGTGATGATGGTGATGATAATGGTGATAATGATGGTGATGATGATGGTAGTGATGGTGATGATGGTGGTGGTGGTGATGATAGTGATGGTGATGATGATGGTGATGGTGATGATGGTGATGGTGATGGTGATGATGATGATGGTGATAGTGATGATGGTGATGATGGTGATGGCGATGATGATGGTGATAATGGTGATGATGATGGTGATGATGACGGTGCTGATGGTGATAGTGATGATGGTGATGATGATGGTGATGATGGTGATGATGGTGATGATGACGGTGCTGATGGTGATGGTGATGGTGTTGATGGTGGTGTTGATGATGGTGATGATGGTGATGATGATGGTGATGATGGTGATGATGGTGTTGATGATGGTGATGATGGTGATGACGGTGATGATGGTGATGATGGTGATGATGATGGTGATAGTGATGATGATGATGGTGCTGCTGCTGATAGTGGTGGTGATGGTGACTGTGTAACAGGACACTCACAGAGGGCTCGCTGTGTGCCCAACACTGTGCAAAGCCTTACTGCAGGTTGGCTTCTCTGGAGGCAGATGCTGAGATGGGCTGTGAGATATTTATTATCGATCAACACCTGTGAAGTGAGAGGAGGAGAAAGAGGAGGAAGCCGGACTGAGCAGGGGGGCAGCTGAACCGTGACACCTCTGCAGCCTCGGCCAGCCCCGCAGGGAACTCAGGATGAGCACTGTCTGTCCAAGTGTCCCACATGGTCCACAGAAGCCGGACTTTATGCCACTGCCTCTCAGTCACTGGATGCTGACCGGCCCTGAAGGACATGGCCTGGACCAGTTGAAGGAACTGAGAGCTGGGCTGACCACACGCCTGCAGCCGGGGCAGGTCCTTTCTGAAGCGATGTGGGCAGCGCCTCCATGTCTCCTCGAAGCCCTTCCTCTACATGACCCAACTTTGCCCTCACCACCGGGCCCTGAGGTGCTTCTGCACATGACACACAGGCTCAGAGAGGTTAAGTCACTCACCAGGGTCACACAGCTCAGGTACTACTACTGCAGGGCTCAAGTTCAGAACCGCAACAAGGCTGCCTCTTGGGAAAAACAGTGGGATTTTGAAGATGAAATTGAGGCGCCTGGCTCTCTGCCACCCTAAGGAGCAGACACTGGGCTCCGTCTGGTCTGGCTCCCTGCTGGGAGAGGGTTTCAGGGTCCCCAGTTTTCCTTGCTGCAGACCAGGCCGGCCAGTGACACCGCCGTCCTCCCTGTGTCACCATTCCATAGCAAAGTGGGATCCTCGACTCCTCCCTGCTGCCACCTCGGGGTCAGATGTCGTGTGTGTCTTCTGGGCAGGAGGGAGGGACACAGTCGTTGAAGCCCTGCTTGGCCCCAAGCTGTGGGGTTGGCTGAGACCATCAAGAAACATGATTAGAGAGGCCGAGTGCCACACATGGCCAAAATCACAGAAATTGTCCTGAGATGAGACTCCCCAACCCAGAGGGCACCAGCCACCATTGGGCTGGGCATCGCACTTATAGGCTCATTTCCTGCCCCTCCAGACACCCGCTGCTTATTACAGGATGTGAGTTGTGGTGACAGGAAGAGGATGTGCCTGGTAGTGTCACATGAAGCTCACATAAAGCTTTATCAACTTGACCCTCTGGCCTGGGCCGGAAGCTCAATAAATGGAGAAACAGGTGCTCTGTGGGTTGCCTGGGAGCCTGCATTCACCCACCCTGCTCAGGGATCCCAGCCTGTGAACCCTGCCAGGACCCTGGCCCTTCCTCTCACCCTCCTCCTCCTCCTCTCCTGCGCCTCCCGCCACAACAGCCAGGGCGGGGCATGTGCCCGACTCAGCCAGGTGGAGGCTCCCACCTGACTTTGGATTGGCGGGAAATGGAGGGAAGATTCCAGGAAAGTTGAGAGTGGACATGTCCAGCCCCAGTGCCAGCCCGGGTGTGGCAGCAGCAGCCTGCCCAGCTGTTCCTAGGGTGGCCAAGCTGTGGCTCCAGCTGCCCCGCCAGCCTTGGCACCTGCCATTCTATGCTTCTGTCCATCCTGGGAACTTCCGTGTCCCCCCAGCTGCACCGCTGTCTGTATGAGAAGCCGGAGTCCATAGGCTGTGCGACCCGGAGCCCGGCTCTCTGGAAGCCGAGTGCAGCGCGGGCCAGCCCTCCCTGGCAGAACTGGACACACACGCTGGAAGGTTTGTCTAAGTCGGCTGCTGGAGGTAGCACGTCTCCTGCCAAGAGAGGCAACCAGCGCGGGCTGGAAGGCTCCTTGGCAGGAACAATACCCGGATTTTTTGCAGATTCAACAGTCATGTTAGACAAAAGTCAGCTGCTGTGTTGTTTTGTTACTACTATTGGTCGTAGCTCTGACAATAATTTGGTATCAGTTTGAACCAAGCGCTTGCATTGTTAGCCCAGCCCCATGTTTGGCTTCCCGGCTGAAGAGGAATGTCTGCAGAGGAAAGGGGAAGGGTGTGACCACCTTTAATCCACCACACTCAACAAAGTGCAGTCAGCTCTGCTCCGCCCAGTGACTCAGGGACCCAGGCCAGGGGCTCTGCTCCACACAGTGACTCGGGGACCCAGGCCAAGAGGGACTCTGCTCCACACAGTGACTCAGGGACCCAGGTGAAAAGCCACTCTGCCACTTCCTAGATGTAGGCTCCAACATCGCCCTAGTGTCAACGTCCAGCTGGCAGATTCTGGGAAAGAGAACACAGGAGTTCACACAGGAGGATTTTAGGAGCCAGAAGTGACATATGTCACGTCCACACACATTTCATGGCCAGAATTCAGCACGTGTTTCCACCGATCTACAAGGGAGCCTAGGAAATGCCATCTAGCCACATGTCCAGGGGAAAACCAGACAGGCTTGGCCAGTCCACCAGTCTTCCCCTGGAGCTTGTGTGGGGAGTCAGTGGCTGAGCACATGGAAGGTGCCTGGCACACAGCCAGCTGCCCTACCGGGCCCCCCTCCACTCTAAATGCATCTGAACGTGTGCGGGACATGCACTGCCGGTCCGCATCGCTCTGTGCTCGGCCCCCCTCCACTCTAAATGCATCTGAACGGGTGCGGGACATGCACTGCCGGTCTGCATCGCTCTGTGCTTTGCTTGGACGTAGTGGTGTCTGCCCACCAGCATCTTCGACAGGAAACGTCTCCCTGTGCAGGGGCAGCCATAGGCCTCCATGCCGCATATCTCATGGCTGCCCCTCGGCCACAGCTGAGGGGACAAGAGTGACCAGGCCCCTGTTGGTCACTGGCTGACAAAGGGACCTGGCATGAGAAGCTGGACCGACTGGAGCGATGAGCTGCGAAGACACCGAGTGCGGGGCCGGGAAAGGCCGGGAGCGAGCAGGGGCAGCGAGGGATCCGGAACGGAAGCTGCAGGGAAGCAGGTGGCAGCAGGAGTTCCGATAAGATGCCGAGTAGGAAGCAGAGGTTGAGAGACAGTGAAGACGTCTCATGGCAGCTCAGGAATGTGACGAGCTGGCTCTTGTCTCCGAGAAGCCGTCTAACATCCCACCCTGGGCCTGAGCGCCACGTGACCCTGGGTCCTCATGAAGGAAGAACAAGGAGCAGGGTGTGATGGTGGCTGGAGGGGCTCGTCGCCCTTGGTCCGGCTAGGCAGGCTTTCTGTGTAGAGCCTGACATAGCCCTGCCGGTGTGGCTCGGCT
Source organism: Molossus molossus (assembly GCF_014108415.1). Classification (NCBI taxonomy): domain Eukaryota; kingdom Metazoa; phylum Chordata; class Mammalia; order Chiroptera; family Molossidae; genus Molossus; species Molossus molossus. The sequence goes on from NW_023425349.1 coordinate 4,109,797, forward strand.
GGTTGGGCGTCATCCTGGGTACTGAAAGGTCACCGGTTCGATTCCCGGTCAGGGCACGTGCCTGGGTTGCAGGCTCGATCCCCGGTAGGAGGTATGCAGGAGGCAGCTGATCCATGTTTCTATCTGTCTCTCCCTCTTCCTTTCTCTCTCTCTAAAAATAAATAAAAAATTTTAAAGTACAAAAAGAGGCTGACAGTAAATATTTACAGCTCTAATGTCTCTGACAGAATGGCTCAGCTTTGCGTCACCGTGCAGAGGCTGCCATGGACAGCACGTGTGCCAATAAAACTTTATGGACACTGACCTTTTTAATCCTCACCCGAGCACATTTTTCCATTTTTTGTTCAGATAGAGTGGGAGGGAGAGAGAGGAAGAGATAGAGAGAGAGAAACATCGATGTGAAAGGGACACATCGAGTGGCTGCCACCGCACGACCAACCAGGGTCGGGGACAAACTGCAACCAAAGTACGTGCCCTTAGCAGGAACCGAACCCGGGTCTCTCCGCACCGCAGGCCGACGCTCTAACCGCTGAGCCAAACCGGCCAGGGCGACACTGACCTTTTTATTCTGAAGTTTTTACACGTCCAGAATTATTATTTTTCTCTTGATTGTTTTTTACTACTGTATTTTATTATTATTATTATTTTTAATCCTCATCCAAGGATATTTTTCCATTTGTCTTCAGACAGAGTGGCAGGTGGGGGAAGAGAGAAACATCGATGTGAGAGAGACACACCGACTGGTTGCCTCCCACACGACCCTGACCAGGGCCGGGGACCAAACCACAACCCAGGTCCGCTCCCTTGATCACAATCGAACCCATGACTCTTTGGTCTGCAGGCCAATGCTCTAAGCGCTGAGCCAAACCAGCCAGGGGTACTACTGTATTTTAAAATGTAAAACCAACCCTGGCTGGTTTGGCTCAGTGGTTAGAGCGTCGGCCTGTGGTCCAGAGAGACCCGGGTTCGGTTCCCGCTAAGGGCATGTACCTCGGTTGCAGTTTGTCCCCGGCCCTGGTTGGGTCGTACGGGTGGCAGCCATTCAATGTGTCCCTTCACGTCGATGTTTCTCTCTCTCTCCCTCCCCCTCCCACTTCATCTGAACAAAAAATGGAAAAATGTCCTCGGGTGAGGATAAAAATATAAATAAATAAATAAATAAAAGAAACGTAAAACCATTCATAGCTCATGAGGCTGTACAAAAACACGCATTGGGCAGGACTCAGTCCACAGACCATAGTTCGCTGCTTTTAGTTCCTAAGGGCCGAGGGTGTCATTTGGTTTGGTCAGCGACACCTGAACCCCCTTCCTGGGTCTGCGGCAGCCTCCCCCGTATGAGGCAGAGCCCACCTTCCACTATCAAAGCCAAGCATAGCGGGTGTGCCCCAGGCCCAGCCACTGGCAGCACCGCCTGACCTCCACCAGGACAAGCGATGAGAAGTGAGGACCTGTGACTGGTCCTAGTGGCGGGTGCGACACTCCCAAGGCAGGTGTGATGCCGCCCCGGTGGCGGCGGCGGCAGGGCCACGGTATCTCGTGCCCAGCACTGCGGCGTCCCGCTGGCCACACAGGCTGCGGCTGGGGCCTCGGGGCTCCGGAGAGACCTTTCTAACGGATCCGTGTTCCGCTTACATCGGTGGAAACCGTTTTCATGGCTCACGGATAAGGACCCTGTCGGTTGTCAGATTCCTCCTCGTGGTTTTCTCCAGTGAGTTTCCAGGGCAATAGAATGTGCTATAAAGCTATTTTGTAATAAGTTTTTAAACAGTTGTTCCATTAAATAATGCATGTTCAAGACAAGAGAAAAAGACAAGAGATAAAAAGACCACAAAGAAGAGAAAAGTCCCTCATAATCACAGCACTCAGGAAGAAGGACCGTTGCTGTTCTGACGCACACCTGCGGACGGAGACACGGACCTCTTCTCAGACACCGTGTGCTTTCCCACGCCGCGCTGTGATGACTCTTCTTCTCACCAGCATCTTGCCGGCATCTCTCAACGTTACTACGCCTCGTGTACTACCACAGCCGTGCACCGCGGCTCGCTCCACCAGCCCCCCACGAGGGTCGTTGTCAGTTTTTCATTACTGGAGAGAATCTTGAATAAGATAATGTTACGGACAGAATTGTGCCCCCACTTTCAAAGTTCATATGTTGACATCTTAATCTCTGGGACCTCAGAGTGTGACTGGAGAATAGGGTCTTTGAAAATGTGATTAAGTTAAAATGAGATCATATAGGTGGCCCTCACTCAGTGTGACTGGTGTCCTTATGAGGAGCCGATCAGGACATACGCAATGCAGACTGAAGGGGGACCGTGCGAGGACACGGCGTGAAGGTGGCCATCTGCCAGCCAAGGAGAGGAGCCTCAGGAGATACCACCCCTGCTGCCACCTTGCTCTTGGACTTCTGGTTTCCAGAACTGTGACAAAGTTCATTTCTGTTGTTAAAGCCACAGTCTGTGGTATTTCATATGGCAGCCCTAACTAAACCTTTGAGTACATTTTCAATTTTTCCTTTGGCTAGAATCACCAAAAGGGGATTACTTCATCAAAGGATATGCACTTTTTAAAGACTTTTATTTAGAAACATGGAAACGACTCACAGGAAGTTGCAGAAATAGTAGAGTCCCATGTAGCCTTTGCCAGCTTCCCCCAAAGGTAACATTTTACATAACTATAGCACAATATCCAAATCAGGAAATCGGCATTGATACCATGATGTAAAATGGACTACAGGCTTTATCTAGTGTAGTGGTAGATTTTGTGTATGTTTCCATAGATTAATTCCTCAGTATTTGATTTTCTTATGCTATTGCCATGTTACTTTCTATTTTGTTTCCAGAATAAGGAAACTGAGTATAGTGACATTGTTTCCAGCAATCTTACTAAATCTGCTTATTCTTTCTGGTAGTTTGTTTTAGATTCTATTGGAATTTTCAATGTATATGATATCATCTATAAATAAAGAAGTTTTGTTTTTTTTCCTTCAAGCCTTATATTTTTTTCTTGCTTTATTGCATTGGTTAGAAGTGCCAGTACAATATAGAAAGAAATGATGATGGTGTGAAACCTTGTTTTACTTCCTGTCTCAGGGTTAGGGGGAGGGGAGGTTTCTGTATTCTATCACTAAATATGATTTTGCTATGGACTTTTAGTTCAAGTTAAGGATGTTCACTTCTAGTTCTAGTTTTCTAAGAGCTTTCTCTTTTTGTGGATGACATTGAATTCCATCAAATAATTTTTCTGCACCCATGAAGTTGATCATTTTTGCCTTTCTTATGTTATTAATTTGTTTTTGAATGTTAAGCCAACCTTGCATTCCTGAAATAAATCCCACTTGGTTGTGATATTGTTTTATTTGATTCACTAATCTTTTGTTAAGTGTTTTTGCATCTGTTTTCATGAGAACAGTTGATCCATAATCTTCCTTCACTGTAATGTTCTTGTCAGAATTTAGTTTTAAGGTTATGCTAGCCTAATAAAATGACTTGGAAAGTATCCCTTCTTTCTGTATTCTCTTAACAATTTTGTATAAATTTAGGGTTATTTCTTCCTTAAATGTTTAGTAGAACTCACCAGTGAAGCCATCTGGAAATTTTATTTTTGTCAAATAGTTTTAATTTTGGATTCAGTTTCTTTAATAGATAAGTATTTTTTCTTGTGATGTTTTGATAAGTTGTGTTTTTAAAATATTTTCCAATTTCATTTAATTTTCAAATTTATCAGCATAAAGCTCTTCCTCGTGTCTTCTCCAATTCAGTTAAAACAGTAGACCTCCATATGAGTACAGAGGTCTCTGTATGGTTATCAGGTAGTACTTCATAAAACCTGCATCCTAGTCCCTGACAGGTTATATCTGCATGTCCTGTGCACGCATCTGTTTGTATCACTTCCCTGCACTGAGCTGTGACCACCCCCTCCCAGAGCAGGGACCAGATGGCACTCGCTGACCAGATGGGACACCTGATAGGACTGCTGACCTGGGGGCAGAGTGAATGGTTGAACTTCCGGATTCCAGGGGCAGCCCTCCCCGGCTGCCAAGGTGACTGACTGCTCCTAACTGAATCTCAGATCTCTGCGAGAGGAAGCCTGCGGGTGCTGTTCGCATCCAAGTATCTACGGGCTCCCCAGGTCCGCCCAGCCAGAGAGTCATTGATAGATTAGTTTGAATGAAGATTAATCAATAATTTATGCTGATGTTTTTCCTCATGCAGCAGGGAGCCCTGTTTTGATATCATTTGACAGGGTCAGGCACACCTTGGTTTAATTAAACCTGATACAGAAAATTAAAAGGAAAAAAAGTGCCTCCCCCGCCCCCCACCCCCACCCCCTGGCAATGGGTCACCCGAGACGGACACAGTCGGCGATCAATGGAGGAGGACGGAGGAGCAGCGGGTGGCAGGGAAAGTCCGGATTCAGCAGATGCGTCTGCGTGGCGGCGCTGATGGACCGCGGCAAATGTAAATGCACGTATTGGCATCCTCTCATAACGTGGCCTTTCGGAGGCAGCGTTTGCACGCGGTGATGGATGGTTTTGCTGGCGGGAGCAAACGCCATGTCTGGAAGCCAACAAGGCCCCGGCCCCCCTTCGAGGAGCCGGAGTGCTGAGGCCGGCGGAGCGTCCTCCAAAGAAGCAAGTCGGAATGATCGAGCATCGTCCCAACAACGGAAGGGACAGTCCTGGAACCTGGTGGAGAAGCGGCGTCAGGGTGGGCTCCTCGGTGGGACTTTCCGAGTGTGCACCCCCGAGGTCTCAGCAGGATGTCTCCCCTTTCTGTTCCATCCTGGCAGAGACCCCAGCGGAGGTGTATCCGAACTCCTGCGACCTTTCAGAGCTCCTGGTGAAACTGCTCTCTCAGATCCGTGTCTGTCCTCTGTCCTCTGGGTGTGGCTGAATCTTGGAGGGGTTAGGTTTACGGTGAACTCGAGGGACTGTCCAACCCAGATGGCATCTCTGCCTGAAGCCACTGAGGTTTGTTGCTGAGTCAGGCCAGTCACCTGACATCCTCTTCCCAGAGGACAATTTCTCACACGGGGGGGGGGCCTCAGTCCCACCCAACAAGTTGGCTAGATGTGGCCAGACATGTCTCAGGGCCAGAAGTAGATCCCCTCGGGTAGCAAATGAGTGGCACACCGGGCTCCAGCCTCGCTGTCATGCCATGGCAGACACTGCTGATCCGTCCCTGGTGGCGGGCAGGACACGGAGAGCCGGAGCTTCCTGCCCATGGAAGCCGGAGGAAGTTCCTAGTAGACAGGAAGGGGCAGCAGGTGCAGAGGGGGCGGTATAAGGTGAGCGAGCGTCCCCCAGGCCCCTCTCCAGCCTTTGGCCAGAGGGATGCTGTGTCAGGTAGGTCTAGAGGAAAACAGAGCAGGGAGGTTTCTGAGTCGCATGTGGGACTCGGGAAGGTCGCCTCCCAGGCAGCCCCGCCGACCTGGGCATCCCCGTCAGAGGAAACGCAGCAGCCTCGCGTCCGGGGAGGGCCCGGTGAGCTTTCCTTGGCGCTGCAGCTCTGCGTGGCGGGGGGGGGGGCTGCAGAGGCCCCCACAGGCCTGAAGGCCGCTGAGAGCCCGTGGGACCCGCTTGCAGCGGGAACGAGGACCCTGCAGCAGAGGCCGCGGAGGTTGGTAGAAGGCAGGAGTCACGTGGAGGAGACACAGAGGGGCTGGGAACACAGGGCCAGGCCGGCCACACGGCACCCCAGGACCCAGGCGAGGGGCCACCCACCCACTGCCCCTCACTTTGGCTTTGCTCTCCCCCACCTTGCCTTCCCCCACTCATCTGGCTGTTGGGGCCTGGACAGACGCCTTGTTCAGGGGCCACCACCATCCCCTCGTGGCCAGCTTGCCTGGCATCGGGAGGGGGCCTGGGCGAGGTGGGGGCCTCTCGTCAGCCGCAAGGGAAGCTTGTGAGGTTGTGGCTGAAACTGCCCCCCGCCCAAGGTGACCTCATGACAAGCCCTGCGCTGGTATCAGTCATTCATGCAGAGCACCTTGGGGTGTGCTCAGAACCCGCGGGCTTTCTGTGCCCCCCCCCCCCCCGCCTTTAGAGACGTTGGACAAGTCTGTGCCTGGCGGAGACAGAGAGCCGGGCATCGGGCAGGTGGGGACCAGGGTGCCCAGGGCTCCACCAGCTCTCTGCCAGGGCTCTCAGCAGCGGCCACCCCGCCTCGGAAGGGGTGTCGCCCTGCAGAAGGAGCTGTCACCGGCCCTTTGACTCCTCCCTGACAGGGTGCTGGCGGATTGATCGGGCGCCATGCGTCATTCATGCGCCTGGGCAGCCGCGCGCTCTGAGCACCTTTTCCGGACGCCCGCAGACAGAGCTGGGCGCAGAGAAAGGTTTGGGGAGCGGGAGATGGGGGTCTGCCCCCCCGTCTGTTCCTCTGCTGTCCCCGCAGTGCCACCCCAAGGAGCTGCTTCTTCAGGAGGTGGAGAAGAGCTAAAGGGAGGCTCGAGGGCTGGGCGACACCTGTCCGCGGTCTGCCGTCTCAGACAGAACTGCAGGGTGCATGCCCACTGCCCCCTCCTGTCAGCCTTCTGGGTGGCCTGCCTGGTCGGGGCTGCTCCCCAGAGGGACCCCTCGGGCCACAGACCTGCACACAGGACCAGCGGGGTGACCTCGGGCAGGCCACCTGCTGGGCCACGCCCTGTCCCCCGTAGAAGCCCAGTGAAAATACATGGTACTGGGAAGGTGCTCCCCCAACAGGCGGAGGAGATTCTTCTAGAAATTCACATCATCTTTTCCACTTGGCTACCTGGGGGGACCTCATTCCTGCAATGTGGCCACAGGCGGGCTCTCAGGACCTGCCTCAGGCTTGGACTGGAGGCACAGACCAGGGTCCAAACTGAACAGGACTGGAGCCACCAGCAGGGGGAGGGAGCCTTCCAAACGCGGCGTCAGACCCGAAAGCAGACCCAGCGTATGTCAGAACCACGGGACGGACTTGATCACCACAGCCCCGGGCCTCCCAGGGGTTCCGCCTGGGGATCTAGGTGGCTGGGAACCCACACAACCCTTCGGACCATGGCTCAAGTGGCCACGGCCTGGCCAGACATACATCCCCAGAGGGGACCCAGCCTGCTCGCTCCACAGAGGACTCCCCAACCGGATTCTGACTTGAGGTGTTTTGTGTGTTTTTTACCCTCACCCGAGGACATTTTTTTATTTTTTGTTCAGACATTTTTTTGTTGTTGTTGTTCAGATAGAGTGGGAGGAAGAGAGAGAGAGAAACATCGACGTGAAAGGGACACATCGAGTGGCCCGCACGACCAACCAGGGCCGGGGACAAACTGCAACCGAGGTACGTGCCCTTAGCAGGAACCGAACCCGGGTCTCTCTGTACCGCAGGCCGATGCTCCAACCGCTGAGCCAAACCGGACAGGGCAGAATCTCCTTCCTTTTTAAGGCTGAGAGAAACATTTCTTAAAATATGTTTTTATCCGTTTTATTTTTTTAGGGAGAGAGGAGGGGAGAGAGAGATAGAAACATCGCTGAGAGAGAAACATGGATCGGCTGCCTCCTGCACGCCCCCTGCTGGGGATCGAGCTCACAACCCGGGCACGTGCCCTGACCGGGAATCGAACTGAGACCTCTCAGTCCACGGGACGACGCTCCATCCACTGAGCCACACCGGCTGGGCAAAAGAGAAACATTTTAAGTTACGGTGTATACATGGCTGTTTTAGACATAATGCTACTGCTCTTTAACAGACTACAGTCTAGTGTAAACGTAACTTTATGAGCACTGAGAAACCGAAGAATCCCTGGGACTGGCTTGCTGTGCCATCCGCCGTCCTGGGGCGGTCTGGGGCCGAACTCACCGCATCCCCGAGGGGCGTCTGCGGAGGAACGTGCCACGTCCATGAACTGGAAAACTACAGTAGTGTACATAGGAGTTTCCCCGGGTTAAGATCCAAACAACGCAGTCCGTCGGATCCCAGTGGGTTTCTTCTTCGGTGAAAATCGACGAGCTGATGCACAGGAAACGTACCAGGAAGGCCAAGGGCCGAGTGGCCAAGAAGCTCTTGAAAGCAGAAGGCAAGGCTGCAGGACAAACCCTGCCCACAGCAGACCTGTTCGGAGCCCTCGTGACTGGGACAGCGTGACGTGGGCACAAGGCCAGGCAAACTGACCGTGGACAGGACGGTCCCAGACCCAGACGCTGTCCCCCAGTGCAGTGAACAAGGGCAGCTCCCCAAACAGAGGGTGGCCCCAAAACCACACCTCGAACATTATGGAGAACACACTCCCCGTGATGGCAAATCTACTTGAAAGGCAAAGACATAAAACATTTAGAGGAGACATTTTTTATGACCTCGGAATAGAAACAAAAAGTACTAAAAAGTACATGCACGAAAAAATTAATAGATTGGACGGCTGTAAGAACGTCTGCTCATCAGACAAGCCTACTGAGAGAAGATAGTAACCCACAGAGTGAGTTATCTGCCATCTAAGGACCTGTATTCAAAACACCCCTGCCACCCTGGTTGGTTTGGCTCAGCGGTTAGAGCGTCGGCCCACAGACCAATGAGTCCCAGGTTCGATTCCGGTCAAGGGCACGTACCTTGGTTGCAGTTCGTCCCCGGCCCTGGTCGGGTTGTGCAGGAGACAACCAGTTGATGTGTCCCTCTCATGTCGATGTTTCTCTCTCTCCCTCTCTCTCTCTACCTCCCTCCCACTCTATCTGATGATAAAGAGAAAAATATTCTCGGGTGAGAATTTAAAATAAATAAAAATAAAACACCGCTGCCAACCAATAAGAAAAAGACAAACATCCCAGGAGAAAATGGGCTGAGTGGGGAGGACGGTGGACTCGCGGATGGTCCGCTTCAGCCGCCATCGGGGACGTGACGGTGAGCCCCCCGCGACGCCCGCACACCCACCGGAACAGCGGAAAGAGAAAGACCAGGTTCCAAGGATCACCAGGGACAGGGAGCAACCACGCCGCTCAGCCCTGCAGTGGGAGGTGTATTGGAACAATGCTTTGGAAAACTGGCATGTACATGCCCGGAGACCCCGCGAGTCCTCCCACAACCACAAACGCCCCGTGTGTTCCAAACAGAGCGGGGTGTTCCTGGCTCACAGAAGCCCAACGACAGTAGCTGGGTGGAGTGTGGCATTCCCACCCAGCACAGCATCTGCCAGCCAGGTGACCGCGTGGGCAAGTCCCTCCCTGGCCACGGAGTGTCAGGACCAGTGCACGCTGTCTGTTCCACTCAGCGAAGTGGACGCGTCCAGTTTGTGCAAACCCCTACGCCTGTGGGCACTCACGACTCAGCTGTGCGCGTGGGCACTTGTGTCTGTGTGTTGTACTTAGAAGTAAACGGGAACCGGGCGGGGGCATGGGGCACGGTTCTGTTGTACCGTACCCCACAAGGCCCTTCTTTCTTTTTTATTGTTGAAAGTATTACAGATGTCCCCCTTCTTCCCCACCGACCCCCCCTGCTTTCCCCTAGTGTCTGTCTGCTGGTTGTGCACATATGCATACAGGTTCTTCGGTTTGTCTGTCCCCACCCCTTCCCCCTGAGGTGTGTCAGTCGGCTCCCTACCTCTATGATTCTGGATCTCTATGGTCGACAGCTTGTTTTGTTGATGATGTTCCATAAATAAGTGAGATCGTGTGGTACTTGTCTTTCTCGGACTGGCTTATTTCGCTCTCCAGGTCCCTCCATGTCGTCTCGAAGGGTAAGAGATCTTTCTTTCTTACAGCTGCGTAGTACTCCATTGTGTACATGTACCACAGCTGTTTTATCCATTCGTCTACTGACGGGCACTTGGGCTGTTTCCAGATCTTAGCGATTGTCAGTAACGCTGCTGTGAACACAGGGGTGCATATGTTCCTTCTGGTCGGTGTTCCAGGCTTCTTCGGGCCCTTCTTTCTTATTTGACATTGTGACCTTGGACCTGGGTGACCTCTGAGGCACTTTACTCTGCCGGTCCCCGGTAGAGGGTATTTGTTCAACTGCAAACCGGAGTCATGCCAGCCGGTCGATGCCAGCCGGTCGGTGCCACACTGCCAGTGGATCCCGGTGCCGTCACCGTTCACTGCATTAGACGGCTCTGGCCGTTCTGCAAACCTGGCACGTCCTGGGTGAGAACTGGCTCTGGCTCAGGTCCGGGAGCCCAAGAGCTCCCAAGGCAGGAGTTGGGAAGACCCGCCCAGTCCTCGGCCCCAGCCGGCGCTGGCACTGCAGCCTCCACGCCCCGAAGCCAGGGCAGCCCATCCCACCACCGATGGGCCAGAAGCAGAGGCTGTAGAAGCCGGAGGCCTTAATCTCAGCTCTGCCTCTTTTTTTTTTTTTTTTAATACTCACCCGAGGATATTTTTACATTTATCTTCAGACAAAGTGGGAGGGGGGCACAGAGAGAGAAACATTGATGTGAGAAAGACACATCGATCGGTTGCCACCCGCACGACCCCAACAGGGGCCGGGGACAAAGCGCAACCGCAGCTCTGCCTCTTCCTGGCTGTGTGACCTCGGGCCAGTTATGGACCCTCTCTGGGCCTCCCTTCCCTCATCTGCAGCGTGGGACTCGCAGCACAGGGCCGGTCTGGCGGCCTGGAATCACCACTGTCAGCACCGTCACCAGGGTCTTTCTGACTATTGGTCTCCGCATCCAGACTGCACCACCCGGGGACCGTGGAGGCCCCTCCCTCGGACCTGTAAGGGACCAACAAACAGAGCACCGCTGTCCGAGAGGAGCGTGTCGCTGCCCAGGCAGAGCGCTGCTTGCTGGCTGGTTCCAGCACGGCACCCACGGGTGCCTCCCAACACTCACGGCCCCTCCCAGCACCCACGGGCCCCTCCCAGCACCCACGGGCCCCTCCCAGCACCCATGGGCTCCTCCCAGCACCCATGGGCCAGAAGCGGGCCCTCCCAGCACCCATGGGCCCCTCCCAGCACTCACGGGCCGGGAGCGGGCCCCTCCCAGCACCCATGGGCTCCTCCCAGCACCCATGGGCCAGGAGCGGACCCCTCCCAGCACCCACGGGCCAGGAGCGGACCCCTCCCAGCACCCACGGGCCAGGAGCGGACCCCTCCCAGCACCCATGGGCCAGGAGCGGACCCCTCCCAGCACCCATGGGCTCCTCCCAGCACCCATGGGCCAGGAGCGGACCCCTCCCAGCACCCACGGGCCCCTCCCAGCACCCACGGCCCCTCCCAGCACCCACGGGCCCTCCCAGCACCCACGGGCCCCTCCCAGCACCCACGGCCCCTCCCAGCACCCACGGCCGGGAGCGGGCCCTCCCAGCTGGCAGGCTGCACACCCTCGCCCACACCCCTGGCAGACATTGCTCATCGATCTGCTGCCCTTTCCCGCTGAGCACAGCGTGGCTTCTGAACCTCTCGGCCCAGGGCTCCAGGCAGCCAGCCAGCGACATGCCCGTCATCCCATGGGGGAAGGACCTGGGCTCCGGCCCCAGATCCACCTGATGACCCGTAAGGCTTGGAGGTAGCCATTGAACCACTGGCCTTTGTTCGCTGGTCTGCAAAGTGGGGGTGAATGCTCACAGGGACCGTCACCCGCCTGGCTTCGAACGCAGCTCCTGCCGCAGCCCGCGAGTGCCAGGTCCGCCACCAGGGGGAGACCCTGGGCCACTTCCAGGCCCCGAGCCTCCTCATGACCATGAAGTGGGGGTGGTGCCAGCCGGCCTCCCCACTAGCGTGTTGGCCAAGGTAGTCTCTCCCCCACTTGTCGCTTCCCCTCCTTATGTCGCAGGCCTGTGGGCATGGGAGAGGACGGAGACACTGTCTCACCCGGCTCTGTCCTCATGGTCCCCCTCCAGGCTGGGTCCCCCTCCAGGCTGGGCCGGCTCAGCCTTGCCCCCCACCTTGTGGGTGGTAGCGGCTCCCTCCTGCCGCTATGCGCCTGGTGCCCCCTCCCCCCACCCCCCCTCCTTCCAGACCAGGAACCCAGGGAGTCGGCAGCTTCCTGGTGGCTCCACCTAAGAACGTTTGGAAACTTCCTCTGGGTCGGCGCCAGGGCCTGCAGAAACCGGCAGGTCGGCCAGGGCCCCTGCTCCTGCAGGCAGGTCCGGGAGATCCCGCCCTCCCACGGCCTGGGGGGCTGGCCGTCCAGAGGGCTCCCGCCCCGCTCTCGGCCCGTCCGCCCGTTCCGACGCCTCTGGTCGCCCGGGCTCACGGCGCTCTCGGGAACAGGAATGAGGGGCAGCCCTGGGAGGGGGCAGCCGGCGGAGAACCAGGTTCTGGGACATGTGTCCTTGCCCAAGCCTTGGCCTCGCGGGGCCTCCGCCCCCTGCCAGCCGGTCCAGCCATGGCACAGGGAGCCAGTCCAGGGCAGAAGTCAGGCGTGCTCTCTGGCGACCTTGAGCTGTGCTGTCTCAGGCCTTGAGCTGTGCTGTCTCAGCCGTGCTGCTGCGGAGCCAAGGGTTCGGGGCTGACGAATTTGTCGAACACACCGCCAGCCCCTGGTAATGAAAACAAGAGCAGCAGCAGCAATGACTGAAACAGGGCCCTTGCCGCGTGCCAGCCTCCTTCCGAAGGCTCCCCGTGCAGAGCCTCGTCACCGGCCTCCTTCCGCAGGCTCCCCGTGCAGAGCCTTGTCACCATCCTCCTTCCGCAGGCTCCCCGTGCAGAGCCGTGTCACCATCCTCCTTCCGCAGGCTCCCCGTGCAGAGCCTCGTCACCATCCTCCTTCCGCAGGCTCCCCGTGCAGAGCCTTGTCACCATCCTCCTTCCGCAGGCTCCCCGTGCAGAGCTTTGTCACCATCCTCCTTCCGCAGGCTCCCCGTGCAGAGCCTCGTCACCATCCTCCTTCCGCAGGCTCCCCGTGCAGAGCCGTGTCACCATCCTCCTTCCGCAGGCTCCCCGTGCAGAGCCGTGTCACCATCCTCCTTCCGCAGGCTCCCCGTGCAGAGCCGTGTCACCATCCTCCTTCCGCAGGCTCCCCGTGCAGAGCCTCGTCACCATCCTCCTTCCACAAGGCTCCCCGTGCAGAGCCTCGTCACCATCCTCCTTCCGCAGGCTCCCCGTGCAGAGCCTCGTCACCATCCTCCTTCCGCAGGCTCCCCGTGCAGAGCCGTGTCACCATCCTCCTTCCGCAGGCTCCCCGTGCAGAGCCGTGTCACCATCCTCCTTCCGCAGGCTCCCCGTGCAGAGCCGTGTCACCATCCTCCTTCCGCAGGCTCCCCGTGCAGAGCCTCGTCACCATCCTCCTTCCACAAGGCTCCCCGTGCAGAGCCTTGTCACCATCCTCCTTCCGCAGGCTCCCCGTGCAGAGCCGTGTCACCATCCTCCTTCCGCAGGCTCCCCGTGCAGAGCCTCGTCACCATCCTCCTTCCGCAGGCTCCCGTGCAGAGCCGTGTCACCATCCTCCTTCCGCAGGCTCCCCGTGCAGAGCCTCGTCACCATCCTCCTTCCACAAGGCTCCCCGTGCAGAGCCGTGTCACCATCCTCCTTCCGCAGGCTCCCGTGCAGAGCCTTGTCACCATCCTCCTTCCGCAGGCTCCCCGTGCAGAGCCTCGTCACCATCCTCCTTCCACAAGGCTCCCCGTGCAGAGCCTTGTCACCATCCTCCTTCCGCAGGCTCCCCGTGCAGAGCCTCGTCACCATCCTCCTTCCGCAGGCTCCCGTGCAGAGCCGTGTCACCATCCTCCTTCCGCAGGCTCCCCGTGCAGAGCCGTGTCACCATCCTCCTTCCGCAGGCTCCCCGTGCAGAGCCTTGTCACCATCGTCCTTCCGCAGGCTCCCCGTGCAGAGCCGTGTCACCATCCTCCTTCCGCAGGCTCCCCGTGCAGAGCCGTGTCACCATCCTCCTTCCGCAGGCTCCCCGTGCAGAGCCTCGTCACCATCCTCCTTCCACAAGGCTCCCCGTGCAGAGCCTTGTCACCATCCTCCTTCCGCAGGCTCCCCGTGCAGAGCCTCGTCACCATCCTCCTTCCACAAGGCTCCCCGTGCAGAGCCTCGTCACCATCCTCCTTCCACAAGGCTCCCCGTGCAGAGCCTTGTCACCATCCTCCTTCCGCAGGCTCCCCGTGCAGAGCCTTGTCACCATCCTCCTTCCGCAGGCTCCCCGTGCAGAGCCGTGTCACCATCCTCCTTCCGCAGGCTCCCCGTGCAGAGCCTCGTCACCATCCTCCTTCCGCAGGCTCCCCGTGCAGAGCCTTGTCACCATCCTCCTTCCGCAGGCTCCCCGTGCAGAGCCTTGTCACCATCCTCCGTCCGCAGGCTCCCCGTGCAGAGCCGTGTCACCATCCTCCTTCCGCAGGCTCCCCGTGCAGAGCCTCGTCACCATCCTCCTTCCGCAGGCTCCCCGTGCAGAGCCTCGTCACCATCCTCCTTCCGCAGGCTCCCCGTGCAGAGCCTTGTCACCAGCCTCCTTCCGCAGGCTCCCCGTGCAGAGCCGTGTCACCATCCTCCTTCCACAAGGCTCCCCGTGCAGAGCCTTGTCCCCGGCCTCCTTCCGCAGGCTCCCCGTGCAGAGCCTTGTCACCATCCTCCTTCCGCAGGCTCCCCGTGCAGAGCCTTGTCACCATCCTCCTTCCGCAGGCTCCCCGTGCAGAGCCGTGTCACCATCCTCCTTCCGCAGGCTCCCCGTGCAGAGCCTCGTCACCATCCTCCTTCCGCAGGCTCCCCGTGCAGAGCCTTGTCACCATCCTCCTTCCGCAGGCTCCCCGTGCAGAGCCTCGTCACCATCCTCCTTCCGCAGGCTCCCCGTGCAGAGCCTTGTCACCATCCTCCTTCCGCAGGCTCCCCGTGCAGAGCCTTGTCACCATCCTCCTTCCGCAGGCTCCCCGTGCAGAGCCGTGTCACCATCCTCCTTCCGCAGGCTCCCCGTGCAGAGCCTCGTCACCATCCTCCTTCCGCAGGCTCCCCGTGCAGAGCCGTGTCACCATCCTCCTTCCGCAGGCTCCCCGTGCAGAGCCTCGTCACCATCCTCCTTCCACAAGGCTCCCCGTGCAGAGCCTTGTCACCATCCTCCTTCCGCAGGCTCCCCGTGCAGAGCCGTGTCACCATCCTCCTTCCGCAGGCTCCCCGTGCAGAGCCTCGTCACCATCCTCCTTCCGCAGGCTCCCGTGCAGAGCCGTGTCACCATCCTCCTTCCGCAGGCTCCCCGTGCAGAGCCTCGTCACCATCCTCCTTCCACAAGGCTCCCCGTGCAGAGCCTGTCACCATCCTCCTTCCGCAGGCTCCCGTGCAGAGCCTTGTCACCATCCTCCTTCCACAAGGCTCCCCGTGCAGAGCCTCGTCACCATCCTCCTTCCACCAGGCTCCCCGTGCAGAGCCTTGTCACCATCCTCCTTCCGCAGGCTCCCCGTGCAGAGCCTCGTCACCATCCTCCTTCCGCAGGCTCCCGTGCAGAGCCGTGTCACCATCCTCCTTCCGCAGGCTCCCCGTGCAGAGCCGTGTCACCATCCTCCTTCCGCAGGCTCCCCGTGCAGAGCCTTGTCACCATCCTCCTTCCGCAGGCTCCCCGTGCAGAGCCTTGTCACCATCGTCCTTCCGCAGGCTCCCCGTGCAGAGCCTTGTCACCATCCTCCTTCCGCAGGCTCCCCGTGCAGAGCCTTGTCACCATCGTCCTTCCGCAGGCTCCCCGTGCAGAGCCGTGTCACCATCCTCCTTCCGCAGGCTCCCCGTGCAGAGCCGTGTCACCATTCCTCCTTCCGCAGGCTCCCCGTGCAGAGCCTTGTCACCATCCTCCTTCCACAAGGCTCCCCGTGCAGAGCCTTGTCACCATCCTCCTTCCGCAGGCTCCCCGTGCAGAGCCTTGTCACCATCCTCCTTCCGCAGGCTCCCCGTGCAGAGCCGTGTCACCATCCTCCTTCCGCAGGCTCCCCGTGCAGAGCCGTGTCACCATCCTCCTTCCGCAGGCTCCCCGTGCAGAGCCTCGTCACCATCCTCCTTCCACAAGGCTCCCCGTGCAGAGCCTTGTCACCATCCTCCTTCCGCAGGCTCCCCGTGCAGAGCCTTGTCACCATCCTCCTTCCACAGGCTCCCCGTGCAGAGCCTTGTCACCATCCTCCTTCCGCAGGCTCCCCGTGCAGAGCCTCGTCACCATCCTCCTTCCGCAGGCTCCCCGTGCAGAGCCTTGTCACCATCCTCCTTCCGCAGGCTCCCCGTGCAGAGCCTTGTCACCATCCTCCTTCCGCAGGCTCCCCGTGCAGAGCCGTGTCACCATCCTCCTTCCGCAGGCTCCCCGTGCAGAGCCTCGTCACCATCCTCCTTCCGCAGGCTCCCCGTGCAGAGCCTTGTCACCATCCTCCTTCCGCAGGCTCCCCGTGCAGAGCCTTGTCACCAGCCTCCTTCCGCAGGCTCCCCGTGCAGAGCCTTGTCACCATCCTCCTTCCACAAGGCTCCCCGTGCAGAGCCTTGTCCCCGGCCTCCTTCCGCAGGCTCCCCGTGCAGAGCCTTGTCACCATCCTCCTTCCGCAGGCTCCCCGTGCAGAGCCGTGTCACCATCCTCCTTCCGCAGGCTCCCCGTGCAGAGCCGTGTCACCATCCTCCTTCCGCAGGCTCCCCGTGCAGAGCCTCGTCCCCGGCCTCCTTCCGCAGGCTCCCCGTGCAGAGCCTTGTCACCATCCTCCTTCCGCAGGCTCCCCGTGCAGAGCCTCGTCACCATCCTCCTTCCGCAGGCTCCCCGTGCAGAGCCTTGTCACCATCCTCCTTCCGCAGGCTCCCCGTGCAGAGCCTCGTCACCATCCTCCTTCCGCAGGCTCCCCGTGCAGAGCCTTGTCACCATCCTCCTTCCGCAGGCTCCCCGTGCAGAGCCGTGTCACCATCCTCCTTCCGCAGGCTCCCCGTGCAGAGCCTCGTCACCATCCTCCTTCCGCAGGCTCCCCGTGCAGAGCCTTGTCACCATCCTCCTTCCGCAGGCTCCCCGTGCAGAGCCTTGTCACCATCCTCCTTCCGCAGGCTCCCCGTGCAGAGCCGTGTCACCATCCTCCTTCCGCAGGCTCCCCGTGCAGAGCCTCGTCACCATCCTCCTTCCGCAGGCTCCCCGTGCAGAGCCTCGTCACCATCCTCCTTCCACAAGGCTCCCCGTGCAGAGCCTTGTCACCATCCTCCTTCCGCAGGCTCCCCGTGCAGAGCCGTGTCACCATCCTCCTTCCGCAGGCTCCCCGTGCAGAGCCTCGTCACCATCCTCCTTCCGCAGGCTCCCCGTGCAGAGCCTTGTCACCATCCTCCTTCCGCAGGCTCCCCGTGCAGAGCCTTGTCACCATCCTCCTTCCGCAGGCTCCCCGTGCAGAGCCGTGTCACCATCCTCCTTCCACAAGGCTCCCCGTGCAGAGCCTTGTCCCCGGCCTCCTTCCGCAGGCTCCCCGTGCAGAGCCTTGTCACCATCCTCCTTCCGCAGGCTCCCCGTGCAGAGCCTTGTCACCATCCTCCTTCCGCAGGCTCCCCGTGCAGAGCCGTGTCACCATCCTCCTTCCGCAGGCTCCCCGTGCAGAGCCTTGTCACCATCCTCCTTCCGCAGGCTCCCCGTGCAGAGCCTTGTCACCATCCTCCTTCCGCAGGCTCCCCGTGCAGAGCCTTGTCACCATCCTCCTTCCGCAGGCTCCCCGTGCAGAGCCTTGTCACCAGCCTCCTTCCGCAGGCTCCCCGTGCAGAGCCTTGTCACCAGCCTCCTTCCGCAGGCTCCCCGTGCAGAGCCGTGTCACCATCCTCCTTCCGCAGGCTCCCCGTGCAGAGCCGTGTCACCATCCTCCTTCCGCAGGCTCCCCGTGCAGAGCCGTGTCACCATCCTCCTTCCGCAGGCTCCCCGTGCAGAGCCGTGTCACCATCCTCCTTCCGCAGGCTCCCCGTGCAGAGCCTCGTCACCATCCTCCTTCCGCAGGCTCCCCGTGCAGAGCCTCGTCACCATCCTCCTTCCGCAGGCTCCCCGTGCAGAGCCTCGTCACCATCCTCCTTCCGCAGGCTCCCCGTGCAGAGCCTTGTCACCATCCTCCTTCCGCAGGCTCCCCGTGCAGAGCCTTGTCACCATCCTCCTTCCGCAGGCTCCCCGTGCAGAGCCGTGTCACCATCCTCCTTCCGCAGGCTCCCCGTGCAGAGCCGTGTCACCATCCTCCTTCCGCAGGCTCCCCGTGCAGAGCCTTGTCACCATCCTCCTTCCGCAGGCTCCCCGTGCAGAGCCTTGTCACCATCCTCCTTCCGCAGGCTCCCCGTGCAGAGCCGTGTCACCATCCTCCTTCCGCAGGCTCCCCGTGCAGAGCCGTGTCACCATCCTCCTTCCGCAGGCTCCCCGTGCAGAGCCTCGTCACCATCCTCCTTCCTCAGGCTCCCCGTGCAGAGCCTCGTCACCATCCTCCTTCCGCAGGCTCCCCGTGCAGAGCCGTGTCACCATCCTCCTTCCGCAGGCTCCCCGTGCAGAGCCGTGTCACCATCCTCCTTCCGCAGGCTCCCCGTGCAGAGCCTCATCACCATCCTCCTTCCGCAGGCTCCCCGTGCAGAGCCGTGTCACCATCCTCCTTCCGCAGGCTCCCCGTGCAGAGCCTCGTCACCATCCTCCTTCCGCAGGCTCCCCGTGCAGAGCCTCGTCACCAGCCTCCTTCCGCAGGCTCCCCGTGCAGAGCCTCGTCACCAGCCTCCTTCCGCAGGCTCCCCGTGCAGAGCCTCGTCACCAGCCTCCTTCCGCAGGCTCCCCGTGCAGAGCCTCGTCACCAGCCTCCTTCCGCAGGCTCCCCGTGCAGAGCCTCGTCACCAGCCTCCTTCCGCAGGCTCCCCGTGCAGAGCCTTGTCACCAGCCTCCTTCCACAAGGCTCCCCGTGCAGAGCCTTGTCACCATCCTCCTTCCGCAGGCTCCCCGTGCAGAGCCGTGTCACCATCCTCCTTCCACAAGGCTCCCCGTGCAGAGCCTTGTCCCCGGCCTCCTTCCGCAGGCTCCCGTGCAGAGCCTTGTCACCATCCTCCTTCTGCAGGCTCCCCGTGCAGAGCCTTGTCACCAGCGCCGGAGGAGGCTTGGAGACCTCGAGAGGCTTGCCAAGGTCACGCTGCCCAGGAGGGGGAAGCTGGGCCTTAACACCTTAACTTGGGGGACACGGCTTCTCCTGGCTGTCCCTCCTCCCACCGTCTCCTTTGCCAGAAGCCACTGAGTCACGAGCAGAGCAGACTCCGCCTGGAGGTCTCCTGCCACAAATGCCCATCTGAAACGTCACCATCATTGCCCATTTCTTCGGCTGCCGGCTTCTGTCTTATCAATACAGTCCCCTGCTGGGGAGACCCATTCTGTGCCCCAACTCTGCCATTGGACGGGTTGGGGTCCTGGCTAGAGAGCAGGCTGCGGCTCCTAGGGGGGTGACGGGGGCAGGTACCCCAGGGAACAGCCGCACAGTGCAGGGGAGCTGTGGGCGGAGAGGAGGGACCGGGGCCATCACGGAGCCCGTCTGTGCCAGGCAATTTTAGGGACTTCTCACTGCACAGGAGGCAGCATTACCTCCGACTTGCAGACGAGGAGACGGAGTCTTCGGTGGTTTACATGAGCCACTGGAGATGGCGCAGCTGGTGAACGGGTCTGGGGAGAGCAGCTTTGGGGACGCCACGGGAACCCGAGCACAGGGAGGGCTTGGTGTCCTTCAAGGAGCCTGTCCCCTTGCTCTGGAGGCTCAGCTGGCCGTGGACGAGCACTGGCCAGTGGGGGTGACGGCAGCTCCAGGCAGAGACACTGGGCTGGGGTGGAGCCGCTGCCCCCAGCTGCGCCTGCAGCAGACACTGCCCAGGTCTCTGCAGGGCCCCCGCCCTGGCGACAGCAGCTGCTGGGGCTCCAGGGCAGCCAGAGCAGACCCCACCCCCACGCCCGCAGAAACAGAGGCTGGCAGAGCCTCCGAGACGCTGCCCGGGAGCCCACCCTGCGGGCTCTGCCTGGGGCTCCCCGCCCGGAAGGAACGGGAGAGGTCACCGGACTCGCTCGAGGCCACCCCTAAGCCAGTGGATGGCAGATGGAGATTGGAACCCAGAGCTGGGTTCAGAAATATTCCCAGAGCCACTGAATGTCCCTCATCAGGAGCCCCGGCCACTGCAAGCAGCCTGGGTCCCACTTGGGGGAGAGCCCTGAGCTGTCTGGGCAAACCGGAGACCAAGCCACATGGCCCCCTGCCCCGGGGAGCCCTCCAGTCAGGCGGGGTGCCGATCATGAAGTCCCACACATCCACGTGGCCCTTCCAGCTGGGGTCAGGAGGTCAGGGGGGAAGGCTGGGGTTGACATCTCACCCCTGGGGGAGGGGGAGCGAGGCCTGGGTCGGAAGGGCCTGGTGATGGAGGATTGGGGGACCACAGGCCAGAGTGCCTGGAAGCAGAGGGACACCGGAGACAGGGCCCAGGACCTCCGCAGGGCCAGGCTCTGGGACAAGGTGACGAGGACTCTAAGGCAGAGGTGTTTGTGGGAGATCTGGAGTGGGGGAGGGGTTACAGGATGTGCCTGTTCTGCTAGGGGTCCCCCCACATAAATGGTCCCCAGATGCCATGGCCCTCTGCCTGCTTTCTGTGCTGACAGCTGTCGTCTCTGCTGCCAGGGGCCCCCCACAAGAGCATCGTCTTAGTGGCTCCTCTGTGCGGCCGTGGGCTGGGCACACCCCTCCGGTCTCATTTCTGTGCAGCTCTGTCCACGCAGAGCTTGAGGCGCTGACAACTCTTCTGACCCCCTCAGGGAATTTCCCTTCCAGACCCCCATCCCCACCGCACCCCAAGAGACTGGAAACTGTGGGTGAGCACTTGCTCATCATTCCATCACTGTTCACGGCGGACGGCGGCCCTGTCCTCGAGGGGCCCGGAGTCCCCGGGGACCGGCCAGGGGAAGAAGAGCTCACACGGCGATGGGCCGGGTGCCAAACGGAACCCGACCCAGGTGCTGGGTCATCCTCCCTGCGCCCGCGAGTGCTCGCCAGAGACGCCTCTCCACGCTTAGCGGGCATCCGCCCCCTCTGGCTTTCTGCTCCTCGAGCTAACTCAGTGGCCTCCAGCTCCTCGGCCACAGGATGCTGAAGTCATCTGGAGGCAGGGCCGGAAGCGAGTGGGGAGACCTCTCCTCCACCCCCTCCGAGGACAAACAACGCTCACCGCCCAGCCGGCAAGCCGGTGCACTAAGCTAGCTCGGTTTCCAACTGGCCGAGGGCCTGGCGTCCGGCTGGCAGGAGCGGGGCCGACAGATGGCATCCTACATGGAGCTCCTGACTCGTTCAGCTGAGAAAGAGAAGAAAACCTTATTAGTCAGCGTTTCAAAGGGCGGAGACTTCACAGGAAGCCTTCTTTAGCCCAGCCGGCTGGGCTGCCTCCCTGGCTTTGCCGGGTCCTGCCTCCCAGCCGCCCAGCCAGGTGCCCCCATTCCTGTCCCCAAGAGCTGCTGCTTCCTGAGCCCCAGAGGACGCTCGGTGCCCACCAGCAGGTGGACGAGGCCGGGGGCAGGATCCCATCGCTGCTCTGAGCTCAAAGTGGCCTGTTCTGGTTTGAAAGGTGGCCCCCAAACTCTACGTGTTGTAGTCCTCATCCCAAGTACCTCAGAACGTGGCCTTCTCTGGACACAGGGTCTTGATAGAGGTAATCAAGCTAAAGCGAGGTCATTCGGGCGGGCCCCAATAATCCAAGAAGATGTGCTTACAAAAAGGGGGAATGGGGACCCGGAGATTCGCAGAGGGAAGACAGGGTGGGGGTGCGCAGGAAGTGGACGAGGAGCGAGGCCCGGGCAGACCCTGTCCTCAGGGCCTGGGGAGGAACCGACCCTGGCCACACCTCTACCTGGACATCCGTCCTCAGAACTGAGGAAGGAAAGGCCTGTGTTTTAAGCCCCCTCCCCTTCGCCGAACCTGACTTCGGCATCCCCAGCACACTAACCCCTGACCTTACCCACGAGGCCGCCAGCATCCCGGGCCTCGCTCCTCGTCCATCCAGCATGTGGCCGCGACCTCTGTCCAGCCCAGCGATGCCCGCCAGGCCGGCTCCCCTCTCGGGTCCCCTCCCAAGAGAAGAGCTGTGGCCAGGGAGAGAGTCTCCCTTTCAAGGAGCTGGAAGGGTGCTCTAGGCTTGACCTCATGTATCACCATCATCTCCTAGAGCCCTGGCCAAGGGGCCCCTGTTCACGGGGCTGGGCCAGGCACCCTGGACAGCCCCGGAGCTCTGGGAGTTGGAAATGCTTCCCCCAAGTCTGTGCACCCGCCTGAGCCAGGCACGCGCGCCGGGGTGATACCAGCAGGGACGAGATGTGGTCACAGACCTTGCAGTGATTCTCTAGGTTGGTTTCCAAGAACATCTCCCGGGAGATCCGTCAGCACACCGGATCCCCAGGCGTGAGGAATCGCGCACCTACCCTAGCGACACACGTCCATTATCCCCTCAACCCTTTCCAGATTCTTGTAGGGCGGTTAATATCTTCCCAGTTCAGAGATGAGGAGGGTGAGGCTCCAAGAGGTCGTGAGCCTGCAGGTGACAAAGCTGCTAAATGGCTGAGTGGGATTCCAACTTGACCCCGAAGCTTCCTGAGAGGGGTCAGACCACCAGGGCACACTCCCTCCCAGGCCTGGGGCTCTGGGGCCACACCCCCCAACCACTCCCAGAGCAGCGTGGAAAGGAGACCTCGGTGTGAAAGCCAAACATCCATGAAACAGCCATCGGCTGCCTCCTGCACGTCCCCTACCAGGGATCAAGCCTGTAACCCAGGCATGTGCCCCGACCAGGAGCCCAACCAGCAATCTTCTGGTGCCTGGGAGGCCACCCAGCCAACCGCGCCACACCTGCCAGGGCTTATGCATTCCTGACCAGTTCAAAATCCTTTTCCTCTGGGGGCTGGGAGGGGATATGTGGATAAGCCAAGGACCCTGCCCTTGTGGCTCAGCCATCAAACAAAAGTCCCAAGTGCTGTAGGGAGCACTACATCAAGGTTGGTGCGTGGCCCTGGGCCCTCCGTCCACACCCTGCTCTGCCTACGCCGCCGCAGCCGGCTGCTGCTTGCCACAGGACAACGTGGCTGAAAGGAAGAGTCCCTGAAGGGGTACTCAGCTTCAGGGGGCTTTTGGTCCAGTCGGGCAGAGGGGCTGGGAGAGTGGGGAGAAGGTGAATGGTTTGGGGTGCCCAGGGCCCCCATTTTCTCTGACTCGTAAAGCCTTTTGAGAAAGCATTGCATTCAATCTCCCCATTTAGAAGAGAGGAAAACTGAGGTCCGTTGTGTCCAGTGGAAGGTCTCAGGCCAGGCCAGTTACTGCCCCGAGCTCTGGGTGGTCTCCCCACCCACCCACCTGGGCAGCCTCGGCTCTCCCACGGAGCCCCTCCTCTTAGGAGGTTCCATTTCCCAGCGTGCCTGCTGATCCATTCAGGTCAGAGCGGCAGCCGGAGGCCAAGCCGAGGGTCACCGCTAACTATATGCTAATGACAGCAGGGACCAATCAATCTCCCCCTTAATCAGGCAATCGATGCACACTGCAGGTGTGTCCAGTCCTGGCTTGTGACTGCGGGAGGAGGGCAGGGAGGGCGGGGAGGGAGAGGTGGGGCGGGCAGGGGAGGGGAGGGAGGAAGGAGGGGCTGTGCTCCCGGCCTGCCTCCTCTCCACCCTGAGACAGCCGGCTGCAAATTGAAATCACCCAGAAAAAGGGGGGGGAAAGTCGGCATCTTTTTAATCAGCCTCAGCGCTGCAGCCGCTAATGAATTCAAGGTTCGCAGGAACCCCAGGGCACGTCGGGGTGGAGAGAAGCCAAAAGACTTCTGCCCTCCCCTGGGCTCTGCTCCCGGCTCCCCCTCAGCAGTGGGAGGGTGGGCAGCTTAAACCTTCAGACTGGGGACCTCAAGGTTGCCCACCCCGCCTTTTAGAGATGGAAGGGTCGTCCAAGGCCACGGCCAGGGGGAGGCTTTCTCACTGCGGGTGGGGTGGTGCTCCTCTGTCAGGCTCCCCGACAGCCTTGCTTTAGGAGGCCTGTTGGCGAAGGGGGGCCGGCAGGCCGGTTCCGGGTCCTGCCCTGGCCGCCCTCTCCCGCGCCCTCGGGCCTGCGCGGCGGATTCCCGGCAGCTCCGGACGCTGCGGCACTGAATCCTCACAGCTCCCTCGCCCAGCCAGTTGCTGTGATTATCCCCATTTTACAGGCCAGAAAACTAAGGCTCAGTCAGGATCGCGCATCTGCCAACACTGCAGGCGGGTGCACAGGACACAGATCCGGGGTCCTGGAACCCCCGGCCCCCGGCCCCTGCTCGTGCTCTGAGGTGCCCGAGGCTGCCCCTGGCTCTGCAAAGCCTCAGCCCCCCCCCCTCCCCCCGCGACAGCTTTCCCCACATCACAGACTAGCTGGGATCCAGATCCCAAGTGACAGCAGTTCCTCATTTTCAAAGTCTGAAGGCGCTGGGTTTACGGCACCTGAGACTTCGCCTGTTTGTTCCTTACAGCTGTGTGACTATAATTAAGTCGCATGGACCCAGACACCAGCCCCTCGGCCTCTGTACGTTCTTTCCTGGGCCACACCTGCCCCTCCATAGACAGTCAGCTGAGACCCAGAGAGGCTGAGCAGCTTGCCCAGGTCACCCAGCAAACGGTGACAGCAGAGGTGCTTGAACCTGTCCCTGCACCAACACGCCACCTGTTCCCTTTGCCACCCCAGAGCTGCCCGGTCAGGAGGCAACTTCCTGAAAGGCTGGTCTGAGCAGGCGCAGGTTAAATGACGCTGGTGGAGGAATTCATGGTCTGGGGTGCATCCCAGAGAGCTCATCTCCAAAGCTCTGCTGTTCAGAGCCCTGTGCAGTGGAAACCACAGCGAAAACTGAGGTTCAAGGCCACACCCTGGAGAGGAAAACGGGCCTCACTTGCTTCTCCACTGGCCTGCCTGGCTCGTCGCCCGTGATCTGCCTTCCTGCAAGGTGCTCCGTGCATGCACACTCGCATGCATGCACACGTACACTCGCATGCACACACGCTCACACACACTTGCATGCACGCACACGCACACTTGCATGCACGCACACACTCGCATGCACGCACACGCATACTCGAATGCTCACACACACACTTGCATGCACGCACACGCACACACACACACACACTCACAGCTACAGCCTGGCAGGCTGGGGCGGACCTCAGCCCTAAAGCTCCGGGTTGCACAAGAAACCCCACTCAGGACACACTGCGTCGGGGCGGGTGGGTGTAACGGAGAAAGGGCTCCTGGCACGGAAGGTCCAGGGGACTCCTAGGCCTGGGGCGTGGCAGCAGAGTACCAGAACTGTGCCGTCCAAGATGACAGCCACCAGCCACCATGGAATCAAAGTTGACTTAGTTACACGGATTTGAGTCAACCTTACATTTATTTCAATTCACTGCAGTTTAATATCCGGCTCCTCCGTCGCACTGACCACAGTGCAAGGGCTCAGCAGCCACATTACAGACCCGAGCTGAGCTCGGCCGCCCCAGCCGGCAGTGCAGACCCAGAACATGAGAGGCTTCGGTCGGACAGCCTGTCTTACAGGGACATGGTTGTCCTCTCCCTGGGGCTGCTTCACCCTTCTCTCTCGGCTGGACCCTTCTGTTTGACCCTCTGGTACGTGGCCCAGCCTGGCCACCAGCAACTTTTCATCTGCCCTCTCACTCACGCCCACCCAGGAGAGAAACCACGGCTGGCACAGCCCAGTCTGCAGGTGAGCACTGGGTCCCGTGGGCAGCTCTGCCCGGGCTGTCAGGGCTGTGCCTGGGAAGCCAGGGTGGTGGCAGGTGGCGTCCTCAGAATGGACATGGCTCCAGGGGCCAGAGCATCAAGGATGAGACTGAGAGACAAGTGACCCCGCGTGTATAAAGGCGGCTCTGGGGCGCGTGTGCCTCTCTGCTGGAGGTCCTGTCTCTTGATCACATTTCAGATGAAAAACTCAAGCTCGGGGACGGAGCATTAAGTAACTTATCTGAGATGGCACAGCCAGTAATTGACAAACCCTGAAGGTCAGATTCCCTAAGACGATTGTCCTAAGAGCAAGGCTGCCTCTCCAAGGCCGGCAGGCTGGCACCAGGGCGGGCCTCCCTCACTCACGTCTCGTTGCTTTATCCTCCCAGGTGCAGGAAAGAGCCCCCACCTCTCTGTAAAAGAAACCCCACCTCCGTCACAGTTCAAGGGCACCCGGGCCGAGTGTCCGAGGTCCTGCAGGGCCCTGGCCTGGAGACAAGCCTCTTCCCAGGGTGGACAGCGCACACTGTGGGACAATGGACGGGCCGCCCTGTTCCTGCAGAATTGTGGCTCGTTGGCCCGTGTATGTCCAGGGCAGGCTGGATGTAGCAAACAGACCCCACATCTCAGAGGCTCAGCACGGTGACGGTTTCTCTCTTGCTTGTCACAGCCTCGTAGAGGTTATTGGAGAAGGGGAGACCAAGCTCCATGCAGTCACCCAAGGACTCAGGCCCCTTCCAGCTAGTGGCTCCCCCGTCCCCCAGCGCAAGAGCCAGCAAGCTTTCCCTGTAAAGAGCCAGATAGTAAATATTTTGCGAGCCGTACAGTGGCAACTACTCAGTTCTGCCACTGTGGTGGGAAGGCAGCCACAGACAACACAGAAGGGAACGGGTGTGGCAGCCTTCCAATAAAACTTTATTTACAAAAACAGATGGCCAGATGGATTTGTCCCGTGGGCCGCAGCCTTCCAACCCTGCCCTAGGGCCTGACAGTCCCCTGGACCCTCTTTATCTGACGAGCAAACCAGGAAAGAGAGCTCGGGGGATCCTGCAGTGGGCTTTGGGGTCCAGCCTGGAAGTGACAGGGTTTGCCCCCACCCAGGTCCCGTTGGCCAGAACTCAGCCGCATGGCCCTGTCGCACCGCAAGGCGTGCTGGGAAATGTGGTTTCCCTCCGTGCCCAGGAGAAACGCAGACAGAAGGGGCTTTCTTTCACTGGTCACCTGTTCCCTCCTCCCCCTGGTCCATACTGTGATCACCCCCAGACAGGAGTCTTTGGAGGTGTCAACAGAAAGAATGTGTTTCCAGCACACTCCTGGGACTGTCCCGCTAGTGTGAACGCGGAGTCCCGGGAGGGCTGGGAGTCCCGGGTGGAGAGAGCCGTCCCCTCTGAGCCCTCCAGGGCAAACCGTCACCGCGGCCGGTAGGCCCCGCCGGCACGGAGTCCGCGGCCTCGTCTCTAGGAGAGCGGCGCCTTCGCTCCGCAGTTACGGGGCACTGGGGGTGTGGCCCGCCTGGACTCTTATTCACCCCAAACTTCTGTTCTTTTTCGTTTCGCTCCTTTGTTGCTATGAGCTGGGCACACAGCTTCATATCCCTTCTCTTTCTTCTCCCAGCAGTCCCGGAAGGCAGTCTGGTAGATCGTAAAACTGGAACGGAGGCCTCGCCCTCTGCCTTTGCTGAGCGACTGGGTAGCTCCCGTCCTCTCTCACTCCGGAGTCCCCCAGGGGCTTCTTCAGGCTGAGATGCACCGGAGGCCCGCAGATGGCTCCTGGGGTGGGGTTGTGCTCACCGGTGCCCTCTTTTGGTGCCATGAGGACCTGCATGGGCTGGCCTGATGGGGAATGAAAAACCAGCTGGCCCAGGCACCGGAGACTTAGTTGCACGCCGCTGAGATTGGCGGCTGCTTGTGACGCAGCATTACTGTAGCAACATAGTGTTGCTACCTTCTTATGTCCAATTTGAAGACGGAAACACTGAGGCCAGGAGACGTTAAGTACTTTGCTCGACGTTTCACTGCTGGTTAACGGCAGGGCCTGGATTGGCCCCTAGGTCTCCACTCACCACTACAGCACAAGCCCTGTGAAAGCCAAAGGCTTTGTGGGAAGACTTGATGACGGCTCGGTCCCCTCAGCTGGAATGGCTGGCGTGGGAGCAGGTGCCCGGGTTGCCCCCTTCGAGCGGCAGTGACTGAGACGCCCTTCGTGCTCTCGGGAAGCACCTGGGGCACCAACGCTCCTCCAGCAGGGCGCAGAGGAAGCCACCGGATCAGCAATCAGAATCCCCATCACAGGAGCCTGAAATCAAGGCTGTCACCGGGGACACATTACCACTCAATCATGCACTTTGTTCTCGGCAGACCCAGGGGAAACAGGGGCAGAATCAAAGGCTGAAGAGAGAAAGGTTCTTAAAAAGCTCTGGGCTTTTGATATGGTGACAGCCCCTTTGGGAAAGATGCAGGAAAGAGGAGGTAGGGTGCAGGGCAGGGGGAGGCTGCTGTGTGTCAGGCCTGGATGAGGCCAAAGAACCACCCAGAGGGACATCGCAGGGGGTGCAGGGAGAGAAGCTTGACCAGGTCCCTTCACAAGTGTCCTGCTCACCCCGCTCACCCCAACCTTGCCACTCCAGGAGCTCCCCAGAGAGACTTGCTCTGCTCAGGGTCAGAGCCTGGAGCAGAGGAAGCAGCATCTTCTCATTTGCTGTAGTTTTACACACACACACACACACACACACACCCCGAACCATTGACCTTCACTTACCTTATTTTCCACATCACGCACCCAGGCTCCGATAGCCTTATGGTTTCATCATGTTCCTCACTGTCCCTTATCAGCACTGATGTGTTTGTAATACGTAGGTTTGCGTGCACCCATCACCAAACACACTCATGTGCACACGCATCAGAAAACGCTCCTGATCGGCCAGTGTGGCTCCCTGGGTGGGTTGATGCCAAAGCAAAGCGTCCACCAGGTAAGGGCTGTCTGTGGTTCACTGTCTGCTGAAACTCCAGAGCCCCAGCCCCAGTGTCCCTCTGGCCAGTCTTTCTGAAAGCAGAGAAGCTGGTGCCACCTATTGGCTGGGCTCCCGGGGGACTGCCAGGGCTAGGCCACAAAGTCCTTTTCTAATTCTCTCCGCAAAAGCTCCTGTGACGGGCTGACAGTGTATTCATGACCCTGTAACCCAGTGCTCAGCATAACGCACAACACAGGGCACTCAGTGGGTGCTCAGTAAATATGTGTAGAAAGGACCGTGACTCCTAGGTGACGGGGTTGTTCTTAGAGGCGGGGGAGGTGGCAGCACTCGCTGCTCACGTCTGATGCTTCTAGCCCTGGTTCTTTCCGGGCCCTGCTTTCTCCATTAGCAACCAGCAGGGCTGCTCTTAGTGTGGGTTTCAACTATGGGTCCTTTCTGCGAACCAAAGGGCCTGGCTGTTAGGGGCTGGACACTGAAGTCAGACAGACCTTTGTGGTGTTTTTGTTTTTTTTTTAATCCTCACCCGAGGACATTTTTTCATAGTTTGTTCAGATAGAGTGGGAGGGAGAGAGAGAGAGAGAAACATCGATGTGAAAGGGACACATCGAGTGGCCGCCACCCGCACGACCAACCAGGGCCGGGGACAAACTGCAGCCGAGGTACATGCCCTTAGCGGGAACCGAACCCGGGTCTCTCGGGACCGCAGGCCGACGCTCTAACCGCTGAGCCAAACCGGCCAGGACCAGACCTTTGTTTGAACCTGGCTCTGACGTGTGTATGGCTTCGAGCGAGCTCCTCGATTCCTCTGAGCCTCCGGTTACAGGTGGTCATCACCGGACCTGCGTCAGGGGCGATTGTGTTTTCAGTGCGACCCGGCATGGAAAGAGCCCACACAGCCGAGCGTCAGCGCTCATTCGTGGACAGTGCCGCTGCTGTCGGTGTTCACGCGTGGTCCGGGCTCCGTGCTTCTGGGCAGAGGTGAAGGAAAGCGAGAGTCAGGCCCCCGGAGACCCCACGCTGGGTGGGGACAAAGAGGAAGCTCGTGGAGAACCGCTGGAGAAGCACCGCTTGCTCAGTGTGGATCTGAGTTCGGAAGGATGTCGGAGGAGTGCGAGGGCGCAGTGGATGAAGTGGTCAAGAGGGGCTTCCTGGAGGAGGAGACATGAGGATGGGCCTCGAAGGAGATGAGGGGTAGGCAGGTGATGAGGTGATGAGGGGACGAAAGGCCTGGGCTGGAAGGAACAGAGTGTGTGAAGAGCTGCCAGCCCAGAGGAAGGGGTGTGAGCACAGGTCTCTGGCCTGGGCACATGGGGTGGGTTTGGTTTTTGCCGTAAAAGCAGCGTCAGAAGCACTGGAGTGGGGGTAGGTGCCCAAGGTTCCCACAGGAGGGAGTTGTTGCTCAGTGATGCAACAATGTGAAAGTTAAAGCCTCCCCTGCAGCCCAGCCGGTGTGGCTCAGTGGTTGAACTTTGACCCTGCACCAAGAGGTTGCCGGTTCGATTCCCGGCCAGGGCACATGCCCAGGTTGTGGGCCCAGAACCCAGTGGGGGGCATGCAGGAAGGGGCCAGTTGATGTTCTCTCTCATCAATATTTCTATCTCTCTCTCCCTCTCCCTTCCTCTTCGTCTAAACTCAATAAAGAAAAAACATATATTTAAAAAAGTTTTAAAAAAAAAGAGGCTCCCCTCCAGCAGTCTGGTAGGATAGTGTCTGACCAGCTGCCTTTGTCTGGTGTCACCTCTCATCCTCTGTCCCTCCCACCTCACCCACCACTTCTTTTGTCCCTCGGCCCAGAATTCCTGGAAGCAGGTGGACAGACTTGGAGAGCCCAGCCTAGGCGAGACGGCTGGCTCCGGCCCACGGCGTTGGTTCAGCACCACGGAGAGCGTCTCCAGGCAGCCTTGTGGCAACTTTGGGTTCAAAATACCCACGGTTTTCCTGACCAGTGAAGCCCTGTCCCCTCTGGAGGCCGGAGAGCTCTCCTGCTGTGCCCACTCCCAAGAGGCCGCTGGTGCATCTGCCTCATTCATTCCACAGAGGTTTTCGAGTGTCTTGTCTGTGCCCGGCAGTGTACCGACAAAGGTCCGGGGTGCCCGCTGCTGGGCGTGGCCACAGAAGACCTCTCTGGTATCAGCTGGCGTGCTTTGCTCCAAGGTCTCCGGAGCCCTTGGTGTCTTCTGCAGAGAAGCAACTCCAAAGAAGTGGATGTGGGGAAAGCCCATCGGTGGGCATTGGCTCCCTCCCGGCACCCCGTGGACATGGTCAAGGCTCAGACACGAATGCTTGGTTAACGCTGCTGCCGAGTGTGCCCTGGTTCTGCAGCAGCCCAGGGGCAGGTGCCCAGTCACATGGCTGCATGGAAACAGGATGCCCACCGCAAGGTGGTAGTGTGATACCCACGCTTGACGCACAGGCCCAGAGGAAGGAGGCCCTGCTCCCCACAACACACAGCTGACAAGTAGCAGGGCGGGACTGGGCCCAGGTTTCTGACTCCTGCCCTCTCTCTACAGGCTCAACTGCAGCTGCTCCTAGTAGGTTCAGTTGCCATTGTCGTAGGTCAACCAATGGCTGAACGTCACACATATCAAAGGGCTCATCTTAGTATTTTCTCCTTTGAGAACATCCCTTCCCTGCCAGGTATCTTCTGTCCCCACAGATTCCAGACCACTGGGCCTGGCCTGCAGTGACCTTCCCGTCTGCGGGAACTGTCCGCTCGGAGGTGGCCCCCTGAGCCCGCTGGACGGTGTAGCCTTGGCAGCAGCCGGTGAACACAGGCCACAGAGAGAGCAGCTCTGTGAAAGGGCCCTTGGTCTGGAGGCCGCCCGGCCTGCGCATGCTGCCTCACCGGAACACTTGTGGAGGGGAATCAATCGTGAAGCTCATTGGAGCTGCCCGTGGCGGGGAGAGGGAGGGTGGGTGGGGTGATGGGCTGTGGAGGTTCCATCTCAGCAGCCGACGCTGCAGAGAATCCTGTGACTGTCAATGGCCCAGACTCAGTCTGGGGGCCTGATGAGGAACCAGGAAGCAGGAAAGGCCAGCCTGGGTGAGAACCCGGCATCTGCAGCTGGAGAAGAGGCGGGTTGTTGGCTGGCATCCATTCACACATCCACTGGCTCATTCATTCAACCGTCCGTGCGGTCGATCCGTGTCTCTGGAGGTCTATGTGCGGGACCTGGGCTGGGGCTGGGACTGGAACACCTGTGCCTGGGCGGGCGTGGCCCTGCCTTCAGGGACTGAATGGCAAAGCCTGTTTACAGTCAAGCTCGGCGATTTTGAACCTGTTTGCAGCTCCCGAGCTCCCCCATCTCCCCTGACCTCCACGTGTCTGGTCGTTGCCATGGGTCCTCACTGTGTGCCCGGACAGTGCTGTCCTCTGACGCGTCCTGATGGCGCATTTCGGAAGTACACACCGTTGTGCCGATGCTACAGATGGGGGTAAAGCTCAGAGAGGATAAGGAACTCACCCCAGACCCCCAGCTTAGCATGTGGATTCTGGATTTCCCCCCAGGCCAGCCCGGGCCAGAGCCCCTCTCCTGGCCTTGCCGACATGCTGCTTCTCTAAGGCAACCCCCCAGCGCCCCGGCTCCCGCCTTCCCATCCCCTCTCCCAGCACAGCCGGGCACACGTTCCTCTGGGCTCTCCACAGTCCCGATTGAGAGGAAAACTGAAGTTCTTTGAACACAGTGCAGGGAAACCTCTGATGGCTAAGCACGTGGTGCCCTCTCCTTGGCACCCCCACATCAGTGAGCATCCCAGGGCCCCCCACCTGCCCTGAGGACTTGCCCTCAGCCATTCTCTAGGGGCCCTTCCAGTTGTGGCTGTCGGGGCACCCCCAGGACCCTCCACACCTGGACTGGAAGGTGCAGCTCCAGGCAGAGATGTGTGAGCCCTTCCTCGCCATCCCTCCAAGCACCTGCCAGCCCATCATCCGCTTTACAAATAGCGGCAGGGTTTCTGCCCTGGCTGGACATGCGGGGGCAGCAGAAATAGCCCGACCCAGTTCTTGCTGTCCTGGACCTGAACGTCTAACCAGAAAGACAGACACCTGATGGGTAACTTCATCCGTCAGTGATTCTTTCCAACTGGGATGAATTCTGTACAGACAGGCTGTGGGTTGGAGAGGGTCCCCCCAAATTCATGTCTACCTGGAACCTCAGAACGTGACCTCGTTTGGAACAAGGGTCTTGGCAGATGAAGGCAGGGTCAGGATCTTGAGATGAGACCATCCCGGATGAGGGGGGGCCCTAAGTCCAATGCCAGTGTCCTTATAAAGACTGAAAAGAAGACACACAGAGGGGAGGTGTGGAGAGGGGGTTAGAGGTGGGGGTTCTGCAGCCAAAAGCCAAGGAAGGGGGGCGGTTGTCAGGAACTGGGAGAGGCGCATGGAGCGAGGTGTCTCAGCTTAGAAGGAACCAACCCTGCCGATACCTTGATTTCCAACTCTCAGTTTCAGAACTGGGAGAGAATCGGTTCCTGTTGTTTACGCCACCAGTCTGTGGCTATTTGTTGCCACAGCCCTAGGAAATTATGACAATATCCAAGGCCCCGTCCTGGGCTGGAAAGTCAGGGACAGTCCTCGAGGAGATGACCTGTGATCAGAGACCCGGAGTTTGTGTGGGAGTCAGCAGCACAGAGCGCTGCAGGCACAGGGCATAGCAGGTGCAAAGGCCCCGAGCCAGGAAGGAGGACCTGAGGGAGGCACCCGGGGGAGGAGGCGATGCCAGGTGTGTGCGGAGAGGTGGGCAGAGGAACCCAGAGGAGCATGGGTGTCCTTCTGTGAGAAGCAGCACGTGCTTCAAACTGGAGTCTGATGGATCTCAGCCCCGCGGGAGCCGAGCCTTGCTGGTCCCTGCCCTTCGCACGAGAGGCGCTGGATAATGTTAGATGGTGGGTTTGTTGTGTGTGTGTGTGGGGGGGGGGGGTTCCGTGGGCCGTGATTGTGCTGTGGTGTGCATGCTGCCTCCCGGGCTGCAGCCTTGTTCGCCCTCAAACGCTCTGCCTCGAAGCCCTCTCCATCCTCGCATCCATCTCGGGTCCTTTGTCCGCGTCAGACAACCCCTCCCCCGTTTCTGCCACCTCCCTCCAAATTCCTGTTCCCCAAGCTCGCCGTGTTAACAGGGGACCGTCTCTCCTTTGATCATCCTCAGACTGAATTAAAATAGCATTGCCACGGAGCCGTCAGATGTGCCCAAGGAATTCCGGGTCTCGGGTGACTTCATTAGCTCCACCGCCTTGAGACATGGAGCCCTGGCGCTTTCTGGTCCCAGCCCCTCCCTCCTGCAGAGGGGCCTCATTAGCTGGGAAACGTGAGCCGCTTAGTAGATCCATTAACTCGGTGCTTCCAACCCGTCTCATCTCTGCCCGCCCCCCCCTCGCCGGTGACTCTCTGCCTGTCCACTCATTAGCTGGCGGTGCCTCCGTGCGGCGACTCCCCCCGACCCGTCCGTGCCTCTGGGTCTCTCAACGCCTTCCCCTCTTATCCCTCATCCATTTCGGAATCAGAGGACTTGCACGTCTTGAACCAGGACCTTCTTCTGGAGTGAACCCAGGATGCCCACTGGCCTGGGAGCCCCCCAAGCCCCACCCGCCGGTGCCCAGGGCTCTGTAGCATGGCTGTCTCACCTGGCACCTCCCACTGCTGTCCCAGCTCCTGCTCATCTGCTCCCGCCCACTGACCCGTCTGGAGACCCCTCACCCTTGCCGCCTGCCCCAGAAGAAGTGTCCCTACCAAGAGGGCCACTGCTGGGGGTGTCCAGGCCTCCCAGCCGCAGGGACCCAGGACACCCCCACAGTCCCCTGACCCCACAGCAGCATGGGAGAGGGGAGCCTGCACCAAAGGCCACTGCTCACCTCCCCCCCCCGCCGCTGCTCTGCCTGCCACTGGCCCCAGCCCCATGCTTGACACCCCTCTGCCCCCCTTCCTAAAAGCTTCTCTCCCAATCCTATGGGATCACAAAGGTTTCAGTGCCCCGGGATGGAGGAGGGGAGGACAGGAGACTATTGTTAGGCAGCCAGGGCCCCTGGATGGACAGTTGGTTCGCTGAGGAGAGAGATGGGAAAGACTCAACGTTGGGGGCTGGCAGGGACAAAGGGGAACTCAGCTGCCTCTGGTCTCTGGGGGTCATACTGTCACCCCCACTTCTGAGCCTGTACCTCCAACTGGATTGAATTGAACCAACATGTACTGAGTGTCTCCCAGCGCCAGGCCCTGTGCTGGGGAAGAGACAGGGTAGAAGCAAGCAGGCCAGGAGAGGGACGGGATGGAGCAGGGCTTGGGTTCAGTCCAGAAAACACAGGAAGCGGCTCTGTATGGGAGTTTGGGGTGAGCCTCCCGTCTCCTCCCTTTTTCCTCGGGGAGCTCAAGGCACACACATGGTCACCACATACCTGCCACAGGCCCAGCCAGCACACAGCGTCACTACGGGGCTCAGCGCGACGGAATGGGGGTCTGGGTCGGAAAGGCTGGGTCAGCATCACCTCTGCTGCTTACAGCCTGTGTGACCTTGGGAAATTGCTTCACCTTCTGAGACCTCAGTTTCTCCATCTGTAAAGGGGGATAATAGCATGACCCCCTGCACTGTTACAGGGGGTGGGGGGCACAGCTCGGTGCCCAGCAGGCTGGGCACACGTGGGGAACGGGCTGGGAATGTGCCCGTGGACAGGAAAGAGGGGCAGGGTTCCTACCAGCATTTGAGCTGAGCTCCCGAGGGCCTGGAAGTTTCCATCAGGTGAGAAGCGTGTGTGTCCCAGGTTCATGGACCTGCTGGCCGCTTCGTGTTCGTGTACACGGAATCCCAGAAAAGCAGGAGTCATCCATGGTGTTAAAAACCAGGCAGCGGAGGAGGGGTGACCAGGAAGGGTGATGGAAAGTGGGGTCTATCTTGTCCGGGGTGGGGCGCATGGGTGTATAAAATGTTGAAGTAGATATATAAGATCCGGGTACTTGATTATACTTTAATCATACCTCAGTAGTATGTGTGGGCATGTGTGTGCGTGTGCGAAGCCCCCTAAGGCTTCACCCCTCCTGGGACCCCTCCCATGTCCAGCCCACTGGGGAGCACCTCTTCCTGGCCTGGACTGCCGCCTCCTCCTGTCCAGCCGCTCATCACCCCAGCCCTCGGGCGCCCCTGGTGGACGCAGGTGGTGCTGCGTCCTTCTCACCAGTTTCCCCCGCCCAGAATCACTCCTGATGCCTCTGGGGGGCTGAGTGGACAGTTATTGAGCAGACGCACGAGGAAATGTTGCTGTGTCTTTATATATATGGCTGTAGCCACAACCTGGATATTGTTTATCTCCATAAACTCCATGTCCGCCTCGTATTTATACTGATCTCTATTAAATCCATACAGATTCATAAACTGTTTCTAGGGCATCTGTGCCACTGTCTCTCTGTGACTGCCCTGAGCTCCAGGAAGGTGTAGGCACCAGTCAGCTCACTGGTCCTAGGGCTTCCCGTGGGCTCTCAGGTCAGCAGCCTCTGCCAGTCCTCCCTCCAGACTTGCCCACGCCCAAGACGCCCCTGCCACCTGCTCCCCCTCACCTCCTGCTTCTCCCTCCCCTGCTCTGAGGTGAGGCACAGGGTCCTCGGGGACCCTGAGGTCAGGCTCTGAGCTGGACAGAGTTGGGTTTGATTTCTGGCTCCACTGTGTGACCTCGAGCAAGTCTCCAGGCCTCAGTGTACTCATCTGTGAAATGGGGTAACATCAGCACCTGCCTTGTGGGGATACCAGGGGGGTCAGATCATGTTTTGCTTGTAACGCCCTGATCTGGGTGCTTGAGGAGAACTGAGCAGCCAGGAATCCCCTGCACAACCCCGGTTCCATGAGCTGAGTGGGTCCCCAGGCCCCCAGGGAGTCATTCCAGCCCACCCACCCCCTGCACCTGGGCAGCCCCTGTGGCCTTCTCAGCACGAAGAACACTTTCAGCTCAGACCATGTAGCCCCAGGCAAATTTGAAAATGAGGCTCCTGGTGGGATCCCAAATACCAGGAGGAGCTGCAAGGTGGGAGCTACCCAGGGGAGGGAGAATCAGGGATGTCGGTCAAGGGCACACACTTTCAGTTACAAGGTGAATAAGCTCACAGCATTAGACTACAGTGAATAACGCTGTGTCATATACTTGAGAGTTGCCAAGAGTACATCCTAAATGTCCTCACCACAAAGAAGAAATGGCAATTATGTAGCGGGATGGGGTGCTAACTAAGCGATGGTTACCGTTTTGCAGTTTATAAGCCTCTTGAGTCAACACCGGTACACAGTTTACACACAGTGTACCAATTATACCTCAGTAAAACTGGAAACGTATTTCAGCACAAAAATTAGAAGGACATCATTCTGTCATAAAAGGCAATTATTTAAAATTTTTAAAAGATGTACATTTCCGAAAAAGGAAAGCAAGCAAGCAGATTCCAGATTGCAGAAACCCCCCTGACTGCTGCAGAAAAGGCAGAAAATGAGAACTTGGAAGAAGTAAGTGGCCAAGTGCAGAGTGCACATTGGTTCTGGAGAAAAGGGGAGAAGCCGTCCTGAATGTGGCCGAGCTCCTCTCTCTTTCCCGGTGGGGCATCAGCCCCAAGGCCATCGTCACTTGACCAGAGCCCTCAGCCCACATCCTGGCCCCAGGCACACCTGGCTCTGAGGAGGGGCGAGAGGCAGGACTGTTTCATCAGCCCACAAAGCTGGGACCTGGCTGCTGACCAGGCTCCACCCCTTATCAGAGCTGTGTGACCAAGAGCCAGTCACTAAACAACTCTGAAGTGTTTGTTTGTTTTGATCCCATGTCCCTCCCCAGGGTCGGCACAATCCGGATGCTTGATACCCTCGTGGTATAGAATGAAGGACAGTCCCAGCGGGCCTTAGCTCTGCGCAGACAGGGAGAGTGGGGAAACTGAGGCACAGAGGAGTTGCTTGGGTGATGGGAGGGACGTGGAGATGCAATGCTAGATTTCAGCCCACACGCTTGAGGCAAAGTCCCTGTGGGCTTTTGTCTCTTCTCCCCTGTGTGCTCTTCAAAGCCCTCTCTGCACACAAGAAATACACGTTCAGAAGAAACGAGGAAATGCAGGAGAATGCAAAGAGAGAAACATCATCCAAAATCCCACCAGTGAGGCCCACGTGGGGTGAGAGCGCACCTTCTCGGCGTGTTCCGAGCACGCGTCAGCGTGTGCCATGTAGGCATGGCCACGGAAATGAGATCAAGCTCCCCCCAAGCCTTGGGTCCAGTGCCGTTCACAGGACAATGACTGTGTACGACTTTTCATATCAGTGTAAATGCACTCCCGACGTCATTTTTGCTGGCTACATAATACTCCACTGGGTGTGCAGATCCTGATTGGATCAGTACGTCTCCAACTGGGATAGACATCGTTCAATCAGTGTGTTTTTCAGACACAAACACTGCAAGCAGGCGACCCTGGCAGGCCGGCGTTTCTCTGAGACACCCCGGGTGAGAGGTACTTGCACACCCGAGGCAGCCTCGTCCATTGTCAGGGGGCTCCAGGGTCAGGGAATCCTTCCTAAGGTGGAGCCCAAACCTGTCTCCCAGAACTTGTCCACACTGGCATCAGTTCTGCGCTTGGGGTGACATGGAGCATCCGCCCTCAGCCTTAGCTCCCTCATCCCCACCCCAAAGCCAAAAGGCGTTTTTCCAGCCCACCACACACTTACCCCTTTCCCTCGCTCGTGTGAGAGAAGGGCGCCTTCCCCACCTGTCTTAGGACTCCCCGTGGGTGTGAGGTTTGCAGATTTAGAGACAAGAGCCCTGGCTTCAGAGCCAGGCAGACCTGGGTTCAAACTCCAGGCCTACCTCTTCCAGCTGTGTGAGCTGGGGAAGATATTTGACCAGGTTGAGCCTCACTCTCCCTCATCTGTAAAATGGGTTTAGTAACAGTGCCAATCTCATGGAGTCATCACGATTTCACAGTGCTGTTCTTGTGGACAGTTAGCTCAAAACTGGCCCCAGGTAAGGACTTCATACATACCAGATAATGATCCTCTAGACGGCAGGGAGCCTTGTCCACTGGGGGCTCTGGGGGCCTCACACAGACCTCTGCTCCAGCCCTGCCCCCACCTCTGGCTGTCAGAGCCTGTGCCGGCGCCTCTCTCATAGAGGGGAGGACCCAGCGGGGCTGGGGAAGAGGGAGGGCTACAGACATGGAGGGTGATCAATACATTATTTAACAGCGGAAATGCAAATGAGGAAGCATTAATGAAGGCGCTCCCTTCGCCGCCCTCAGCCCCCACTTTTCCTTGGCTGCAAGATCGCTGACAAATTCTCTAGAAAATATCAAAACAGCCTCCGGCTGGAACCCGCCACAGCGATGCACCGTTATTTATTATTGATGGAAACCTTGACAAGTTCTCTCTTTAAGGAAGGTGAGCAGGGGAGAGAGCTGCTAATCCATGTTTAAAGGAACAGACTCCCATCCCCCCAGGGCGCGGCCACAGGTGCCTGCAGCCCCTCGGGGGGGGCCCCCCGCCCCCAGGAGAGGAAAGGGGTGGAGACCCGGAGAGGGCAGCAGGTGGAGAGGGGCCTCGGTTTCCCTTTGTGTGCCTTCTCCGGGGCTGTGATTAGTGACATGGCCTGGGGGAGGTGCGTCATAGTGTGAGGCCAGAGAACTCTGCCTCCCCGCACTCCAGTCTGCAGAATGAGTAAGTTCAGAGCCGGTGATTGAAAACGCTTTCATACCCGAAACACCTCAATCACCCAGAGAACAACCTGAATTACCTAGAGTTTTGAAGAGACTCCAACCAGGGAGCGAAAGCGTCCTCCGAGGGAGTCCGTTCGAGGTTGCAAAACGCAAGCATTCAAGTCCCTGTGCTTGGCGCACACGACAGGCCCGCGGGCCCCGCGACTCTGGCTTTAAAGTCATTTCTAAGCAGCCTGGGGTTTTCCTGCCTCTCCCCCCGCAGGCTGGCGGTGGTGACTCTGGAGGGGGAGGGGACACTGTGAACAGCACAGCCTGACCAGAGGCAGCGGTGGGTTGGGGAAGAGGGTGTGGTGTGGGCTAAGCAGATGCAAGGGGGCGGAGGCCACGCGGCGTGGGGCAGACCCTCGTGGGCCTTCTGGTTTGGCAGAGGAGTCAGACGAGTCCAAGTGGCGTAGATTTCAAGCAGGTATAAAAAAGCTCGTCACGGAAACAGCGTCTTTGAGAAACGAGGGCTCGCGGACGCCTTGCCGTGTTATAGACGAGGATCACACGGGCAGGCTGAGAAGTGGGGCTTCTCATCCAGGGGTCACAGACTTGGCCGCCTTTGTGGGAGCAGCCAGGTCAGAGAAGTGAAAGAAACAGGAGGGGTGGCAGTAGGGAGTGGCGGGGACTGCGGCAAACTGGGAACACAGGCCCCGTCTTCCACCGGCAGCTGTCCCTGGGCTCCGGTCACCCCGGCGAAGGTGGAAACAGAATTTTAAGATGAGATTTCCCAGCTCTCAGGCATTGACACTAATTGGTGTTCTCCAAAGCGGAGCGCAGCCCAGGCAAAACCTGCGCGCAGGCCGAGCCCAGCCCGGAGTCCCAGCTGCGCCCTCCTCCTCGCTGGGAGAAACTGAGGCCTGGAGAGCTTCCATGGCATGACCAGCTGCCCGGCTGGTGGCCTTGAAACAGTTTGGCACCTTTTCCAGATCAAGCAGGGGGAGCTGGGGCTGGGGGCACATCACTGCAGCGGCACCTTGTCGGCATCCTCGTGAAATCTCCACGGGTGCCCGGCGGGGTGGGTATTACCCTGCTCCTTCCCTTCGCAAGAGCTCAGAGAGGCCCAGCGGCTTCCTGGGGCCACACAGAAGCGCAGAGCTGGGCCGGGGCTGCTTTAACAAGGCCGGCGGCCGCTCCCCTCCCGCCGGGAGGTCAGAAGTCCTCAGATGGAGGTGTCAGCAGCCCGACACCTGGAGGCTCGGGAGGCGGCTTCTTGCCTTTTTTAGTTTCTGGAGACATCTGCGTCCCTTGGCTCAGCCCCTCCTTCCTTCTCCAGAGCCAGGTCCTCTCTGTCTCTGCTTCAGTCGCCACTCATCCTCCTCCTGCCTCCGTCCTAGAAGGACCTTTGTGGTGACACTGCCCCCCCCCCCCGATAATCCAGGATGATCCTCCACTCACTTCGCTCTGCAGGGTCCCTTCGCCATGTCTGGTAACAAGCTCACGGGTTACAGGAAGTAGGACGTGGACCTCTTTGGGGGGCACTGTGCCACCCCCACGGCTGCCTCCCCACAAAGGCTGTGCTGACCACCACAAAGTGGAGGGTGAGGCAGGAGACAAGGCGCAGGGCTCAGGAAGAGCTGGGCAGGGGCTGGCACCTCCAGTCCTGCTGACCCCACACCCGAGGTCAGGACGGTGGTCACCTTGTCAGCTTCCGGCCTTCGGTCCCTTCACCCCCTGCCAGCCATCAGGACAGGGGCTGGGGCCTGGAGCCTGGCATTCCTTGTCCAGTTCCCGTCCTGAGCTGGAGCCCTCATCTCCGTCTGGCTCCAGGGTTCTGGGGAGTCCGAGCACCCCAGGGAGGCGGGGGCCTCTCCACCAGCGAGTCCGTCAGTGGGGTCCTGTGTCATCTCATCTGTTCCCCCTTCATTTCAGACACATTGCTCGAGCCCCCCGGGCCGGGCCCCCGGCTGCGGCTGTGAGAGGCAGGGGCCACGCGCTGGGGCTCCTGCAATGGGAGAGGCTAGTGCTTTGGGGCAGGGACTGTTTGACAGACAAGGCCTCTATGGTGCGTCTTCTGGGACTGAAGGGGACTCCTCGAAGGGACAGTATAAGGAGCTGGAGGCGGAGGGGGAGCGGATCTCTCTGGGACAGACCTCTTGCATCACCCCGAGAATAGTTGGGGAGCGGTCGGCCTTTGACCTGAGTCACCCGTGTTCTGGATCGTGAGGTGCTCGCTCCCCTCTCCTTCGGAGCTCCCTCCAGTGTTTGGGTCTCCGTGTCTTTCCTGTCATCTGACCGTTTGAACCACGTCTCCCAGGGACGGGACGGGCTCTCAGAGCACCTGCAGCCACGGCTGGTGCCCAGGAGGCAGGTGGGGACCAGGCCCAAGTTGCTCCGGCTGGCACAGAGTGGGCCCAGGCCCATACCACCCGCTCCAAGTCCCATCTCCGTGCCTGACAGTGGACCATGGCTCAGGGCAAGCCGCACCCACCCTGAGCCCCGGCTGCCCATCCGAACAACGGTGAGTGGGTCAGATCATATCCACCCCCACCCCCACCCCCGCCCGTAGAGCCCCTGCCTGTGCTCCGAAAGGGACCTCGCGGGTCTCAGGCGCCCCTCCTGGCCTGGAGAGCAGGACCTGGGACACAGAGAGGATGCCCCACAGCAGTGTTGGCACGAACAGCCCGTGAGCTGCGGCAGGGAACTCGGGTCCCGCCAACCGTCTCCAATGGTGCCTGCAGCTGGGCTGGCACCGACCCCATGGCTGCAGCCCAAGGCCGCAGGCACCCCACAGCAAAGTGCCATCCTGCCTCTCGGCGGGGAACCGCGGACACTCTGTCCTTGTGCGGGGCAGGGGAGCGCTGGGGCCGGCTGGGGGCTCCCAGGGCTGGCGCCCCCCGCGCTGAATGTCCGAAGGGCTCCGACCCGGCTTTGTGCTCTCAGCCCCACCCCAACTTCTTGCTAACCCGTGACCTTGGGCAAGTGGCATTAGCCTCCATAGTTTCCGCCTTCCCGGCTGCGTCACTGTGGGGCTGAAGGAGGTGAGAGGCTCCGGTGGGGTGTGTAGCCTGTAGTGAGTGCTCAGTCAATGAATGGTGCCTGTTAAAACTATTCGACTGAGCCCGGCCGGTGTGGCTCCGTGGACTGAGCGTCCTCCCAGGGACTGAGAGGTCCCGATTCTATTCCCCGTCAGGGCGCATGCCCGGGTTTCGGGCTCGATCCCAGCAGGAGGCGTGCAGGAGGCAACCAGTTGGTGTTTCTCACTCTCTCTCCCTTCCTCTCTCTAAAAAATCAATAAAAACATATTTTAGGGGTGTTTTTTGTTTGTTTGTTTTAATCCTCACTTGAGAATATTTTTTCATTCATCTTCAGAAAGAGTGGGAGTGGGGGAGAGAGAGAGAGAGAGAAACATGGATGTGAAAGAGACATATCGACTGGTTGCCTCCCACATGACCCCAACCAGGACCGGGGACCAAACTGAAACTGAGGTACGTGCC
Source organism: Molossus molossus (assembly GCF_014108415.1). Taxonomy (NCBI): domain Eukaryota; kingdom Metazoa; phylum Chordata; class Mammalia; order Chiroptera; family Molossidae; genus Molossus; species Molossus molossus. The sequence goes on from NW_023425349.1 coordinate 4,152,462, forward strand.
CTTGACCAGAGTCGAACCCGCGACTCATTGGTCCACAGGCTGATACTCTAACCACTGAGCCAAACCTGCCAGGGCAATAAAAACATATTTTAAGTCCAGCCGGTGTGACTCAGTGGTTGAGTGTCGACCCTGCACCAAGAGGTCGCCAGTTCGATTCCCAGTCAGGGCACATGCCCAGGTTGTGGGCCCGATCCCTAGTGGGGGGCATGCGGGAGGCAGCCTATTGATGTTCTCTCTCATCGATGTTTCTATCTCTCTCTCCCTCTCCAGTCCTCTCTCCCTAAATTCAGGGGAAAAAAATATTTTTAAACATTTTTTTAAAAAAACTAGTTGATCATTCTACCGGCTCAGTCAGTGGCCTTGGGGAGGTCCCTCCCCTTGCAGAAGCTGGGGAAGGTCCCTGCCAAGCTCACTCTCTGTGCCCGGTACCAGCTGGTCCTTGCCTGCTGCTCCTCCTTCCAGCTCTAAACCGTGGCCTCTGCAAGGCCGGCGCCACCTGCCCCCGGTGGCCCAGCACACAGAAAGCCCCTTAAGGACTAGGTGGGCAAAAGCAGGCAGAGGCTCACCGTGCCCGCACTGGCGTGGCGGAGACCCCGATGCCACCACCGTGAAGGACGGGCATGGCAGGGAGACAGCCCCGGGGCCCCGCGACAGAGGTCATTCTGCCCCCAGGTCACAGGTCATTCCTCCCTCAATGCCAGGGCCCGACTCTCAGATGAGCCTGAAAAGCTCCCTGGATTTAAGAGCTCATGGAGGGTTTAATTAAAGAACCTCGTTGCTACTTGGGGAAAAAGCCCTGTGCCTGCATCGATCCTCCTTTGAAAGGTATTTGCTCCAACTGCGCGTGGGGGGGGGGGTGAGAGCGAGGGGAGCAATGGGCCAGACGTGACCTGCATGGACAGGAGGCCCGGCTTCCTGCGTCTGCGGCCGGGACCAAGTCCTGCCCCTGGGAGGGCTCAGCCTCCTGAAGCGAGGGCTGCCTTCAAGGAGGGCGGGACCTCCCCGTCGGGCCGTGGGGCCTGGCTGGCCAGCCTGCCTCCCTCCGCTGCCCTTCTGTCTGTCCTCTCCCGCCAGGAGAAGCTGGGGTGGCTGCAGCGACATAGCGAACAGTCTGGGCCCTGGCCGAGGAGCTGCCCCTCGGGGAGTCCCCAGAGACGTCACAGTGGCCCGGCTAACCTCAGCTCAGTGCTGGCTCAGCAGGTCTGGGCTCCAGGCAGTGTCAGTGAGGTGCCTGGCCTGCCGCCACCCCAGCCCCAGCCTGACCCTCCGCCTGTGCCCCTTCTGCCGCTGACACCAGGCTGCCCTGGGGCGCCCACACCCCAGGGTTGGCATTTGATCTGTCTGTGTCTCAGGGGATGGAGTAGTGTGTAAAATGGGGCCTTTCATCAAGGCACCGGGAGGCAGGGGAGGACCCCGTGTGTAAAGAGCAGCAACGCTTGGGCACAGGGCGACTCTGGAAGTCTCCAGGGTGCCTCCCAGAAATCAGGAGCCAGAGGCAGCCAGGCCCCTGGACAGGGCAGAATCCAAGACCTGAAAACCAAGCCTCGGGCCCCTGGCTATTCCTTCACCGAGCCTCTGGCGGGACCCAGGGCCATGCCCCCTCCACCGACCTGACACTGACCACACGGGGCTGTGCCCGCCTGCCCTGCGCTTGGGCCAGCTCTACGAAGAGCCGGCCATTTGTATCCATTTCCCCTGGCCTCCGTGACGAATCACTCCGTCCTGCACAGCTTAAAACCGCTGAATCACAGCCCTGGACACCAGAAGCTCACCATCCATCTCACTGGGCTGAAATCCAGGTGTTGGCCGCGCTCCCTCCAGAAGCTCTGGTGGGGAAGCCGTTTCTGTTGCTTCAGCTTCTGGCGGCCACCAGCGGTCCTGGGCCCGGGGCCGCCACCCTCCAACCTCTGCCTCCGCGGTCTCCACATCGCCGCCCCCGTGTGTCTGATCTCCCTCTGCCTCTCTGGTGGGGACGCTTGGGAAGACATCTGGCCACCACCCAGGATGACCTCCTCATCTCAAGATCCTTAATGTAATCATATCTACAACGTCCTTTCTTCCAAATCGCGGTTCTGCCATAAAAGGTTGCGTTCCCGGGTCCGGGATTGGGGAGCGAGTATGCCTTTGGGGCCCTGTTACCTGCCACCCCAGGGACCATGATTGTTCCCAGCTGGAATGCCAGCGCCAATCACTGCACAGCTCAGTCAACACCTGTTGGCCAGAAGGAGTCGAGCTGGTAGTAGCAGGGTGGCAAAGGGCTTTGCCCCTTGCCCAGGCCGGATGGAGCAGGAGTCAGACTCATAATGAAACCAGACGCAACGAGTCCAAGGCTGCTTGTCACTACTTGAGCCAAATTAAGCAGAGACAGGGTTGAATCATATATGAGCATTTATTCCAATGATGCCCACAGTATGGAGCGAGCAGCAGGTCGTGCTGTGAATTCTGCTCGGACCTCTCCTGTTAGCCGGCTGATTGTATAGAGATCGGTAAGCCAAGTGCTGCGTACAAAGGGGTCCTGGGAGGGACGGGAAGGGCTGCAGGGTCCATGGTCCTGCGTCTTTCTCCAGGATCTTGTTAATTTTTTATGATGTTAAAACAGCTGCACCTGCTCCTAGGACCGGAGAATGGTCAGCATTCCTGAAGCAAACTCCTGGACTGGGTCAGGGTCCAGGTCAGTAACCAAATCAAAGTGTGTGCTGTCCTTTGTTCTCAAAGTGTATTTTCTCTTCTGAGTAATGGAGCACCAGGCTCTGGGGCACCTTGTCCTTTCACAGTCCTGTTTGTCCTTCCGCACATTCCCCTGTTTCCCAGAGTCTGTAAGAAAGCCTCTTACTGGAGTGAGTAAGGGGATGATCACCGAACAGCTGTGGTCCTGTCCCCATCACGCGCCCTTCCCCCATCATTACTGCCGCAAAGAGCGTTTGATCTTCAGTTTTCGCCTCTACCAGGCCTAGCGAGGTGGAGACAGGCCCAGGCTGCAGGGCATATTTGTGCCCAAATACCAGAGGGCAGGTTTCTCACTGAGGATCCGAGTCTGCGGCACCAGCCTCACAAACTTGCCAGCAAAAGGCGACCCCGACCCCCATGGAGAAGAGGGGCTCAGAGCCTTCCGCGGCCACTCACGCTGGCCTCCCGGCCACTGAGGACCACCGTCTGTGACTTGACTGTGAATGTGGACTGTACCCTGCGGGCAGCCCCACTTTTCAGTAGGGCTTTTGTTTGGACAGTCCTCCCAGAGGTCGCCTGGGGTCACCTGCACCTCCTGCCAGAGGGTCTCCCGGCCACGGAGAAAGGCGGGGAAGATAGGCAGGGCACCAGGAGACCCCGGCAGGGCACCAGGAGACACTAGTTGCCCAGGGCCCTCAGGGAAGATAGGCAGGGCACCAAAGACCCAGGGTCTTTCTTCTGGCACAGCAGCAGGGAGGCGCTCCATCGCCTTGGTGAGACTGTGGTCTGCAGGCCCGAAGAAAAGAGGTGGACCCGCAGAGGGGCAGTCACGGCGGAGGGGCAGCCACGGGAGAGGGGCAGCCACGGCGGAGGGGCAGCCATGGCGGAGGGGCAGCCACGGTAGAGGGGCAGCCACGGCAGAGGGGCAGCCACGGTGGAGGGGCAGCCACGGGAGAGGGGCAGCCACGGCAGAGGGGAAGCCACGCGGAGAGGCAGCCATGGGAGAGGGGAAGCCACGGCGGAGGGGCAGCCACGGCAGAGGGGCAGCCACGGCGGAGGGGAAGCCACGGCGGAGGGGCAGCCACGGCGGAGGGGCAGCCACGGCGGAGGGGCAGCCACGGCGGAGGCAGCCACGGCGGAGGCAGCCACGGCGGAGGCAGCCAGGGTGAAAGGGAAGCCTCAGTGGAGGGCTGAGCGGGGGTGGAGCTCCCAGATCCCAGGGCTGCTTCAGCGCAGACCAGCTGGAGGGGTGCGGCGGCTCGGCCTGCGTCTATCCGAAGCTGGGTGTGCTGGCCTCGTAGGCTGGACACTAGCTGCCCAGGGCCCTCAGGGTAAAGCCAGGGCCCTGCACACCCTGCTGCTCAGGGTGCTGAGTGGGCTGCGAACTCTGGAGTCAGGGGCCTGGGTCAAGTCCCTGGGAAGCTCCTCCAGCCTTGGCTCTCAGTGACCACATCTGTAAAATGGGGAGACAGGCAGTGTCGGGGGGCCTGGGTTCTTGGGAAGCTCCTCCAGCCCTGGCTCTCAGTGACCACACCTGTAAAATGGGGAGACAGGCAGTGTCGGGGGGCCTGGGTTATTGGGAAGCTCCTCCGGCCCTGGCTCTCAGTGACCACGCCTGTAAAATGGGGAGACAGGCAGTGTCGGGGGGCCTGGGTTCTTGGGAAGCTCCTCCAGCCTTGGCTCTCAGTGACCACATCTGTAAAATGGGGAGACAGGCAGTGTCGGGGGGCCTGGGTTATTGGGAAGCTCCTCCGGCCCTGGCTCTCAGTGACCACATCTGTAAAATGGGGAGACAGGCAGTGTCGGGGTCCTGGGTTCTTGGGAAGCTCCTCCGGCCCTGGCTCTCAGTGACCACATCTGTAAAATGGGGAGACAGGCAGTGTCGGGGGGCCTGGGTTATTGGGAAGCTCCTCCGGCCCTGGCTCTCAGTGACCACATCTGTAAAATGGGGACACAGGCCAGAGGAAGGGAGGAGATGGTGGATGTTACTGTCTCACTGCAGGGGCCTCGTTGTCGCCAGTAATACTCTCGCAGCAACACCCCCAGCTTTGTCTTCTGTGACCTCCCACTCACCATCTTCCAGCCAGACTGGACTGTCCTTGCTTCTGGAAGCTTCCATGCTCTCACTTCTCCAGGCTTGTGCACGTGCTGTGGAACACTTCACCAAGCTTCTAGGTCTCCATCTCAATGCCACCTCCTCCAGGAAGCTCTCCTGGGCTGGCCCTCGTGCTGTGTGCCCCGGGGGCCTGCGCTTTCCACATGCCAGCCCTCCACACGGCGAAGTCTCCCTCATTGTCCGTCGCTGCCTCTGGGCCGAGCTCCCTGTCTCAAGGTGCCTGAGTGAGCTGCGACCCTCGAAGGACTATGGTTGGCACACGGGGAGCTCCCTCCACATGTCAGGGGCTATTGTGACCGAGTAGGGGCTAATGGGTGATGTAGTGATCAGACAAAAGTCCCTGGGCCCTGGCCGGTGTGGCTTAGTTGGTAGGAGCGTCGTCCTGTACACCAAAGAGTCACGGGTTCAATTCTCAGTCAGAACACACATCTGGGTTGCAGGTTTGATCCCTGGTTGGGGCGTGTGCAGGAAGCAACCAATCGATGTCTCTCTTGCATAGATTGATGTTTCTCCCTCTCTCGCTCTCTCCCTTCCTCTCTCTCTAAAATCAATAAACAAACAAACAAAAAACATTACTTCAGGTCAGGATGGGAAAAAAAAGTCCCCAGGGCCTGAGGGGGAGCGATGATGACTTATCTGCTTGGCGTTTTCGGGGAAAGGTGGGATACTGCCCTGGAAACGTGGTCCATTCCCAAGAGGCCGCCGTGCCTTGGACAACAGGCGACTTCCGGGCCCACAAGCCAGTGCAGTCCCCTCTCTCCCACTTCCTGCTCCAGGGCCGACTCCGCTTTGATAAAAACACTCACCGTGGAGGACTGGGAGATCATTAAATGCAAAGCTCGTGCACCCAACACAAAGTCTGGGACAAAGCGGGTGATCAATTTTTTAAAGCAACAAATGTTAATATTTTAAAAGATGCTATAAGTCAAAAACTTGTGTTACGTCTTCTCTCGTTGACTTTTCAGCTGATCCTCAACACATAGCTCATAATTCCTTCCCCGTGACACTATCTTCAAGATAAAGTTTTTAATTTATAATTTGTTAGGGTTTTTTTTTTTTTGCCCCTGAGACAGACATCTCCAAGTTTTGATCTTAAAAAAAAAATTCAGTCAACAACATGAATATTTAAGTCTAGAAAAATCTAAATGTGGTGACTGATCTCAGGACTTGGGTTAACAGATGTTTGGGGTTCCACACTCTCCCAGTCATTATATTTCATATGATTCTCCGAGGCCGGGGAGAGAGGAAATGGGACTCTCCACCCACCTCGCCCCAGAGTGCTGAGCAAAGAAACGCGCTCTGTCCCCTTCCCGGTGGCTGCCTCCCTGAGGGGTCACAGGCTCCTCCCCACCCAGCCTCAGAATCCTCTTTCCAAAGAATCAAAGTAAAAAAAATAATCCCAAGTCCTGGCCAGTTTGGCTCAACGGTTAGAGCGTCGGCCTGAGGTCCGGAGAGACCCGGGTTCGGTTCCCGCTAAGGGCACGTACTTCGGTTGCAGTTTGTCCCCGGCCCTGGTTGGTCGTGCGGGTGGCAGCCACTCGATGTGTCCCTTCGCGTCGATGTTTCTCTCTCTCTCTCCCTTCCTCTCTCTCCCTCCCGCTCTATCTGTACAAAAAATGGAAAAATATCCTCGGGTGAGGATAAAATAAAATAAAAAATAATAATGCCAGGCAGCCCATCTCAGCCCATCTCCAGACCCGCCAGCCGGGGTGCTCCCAGCAGCCAGCAGGCCTGTCCCTTGTGTTCGGAGCGTCTCCCCAGAACACGGCCTGGAAGGTACCGGCCATCGGGGCTCAGTCCGCGCCTGTGGAACGGATGAAAGTACCGATTCGCCCGCAGGATGGGGCCCTCCGCCGAGCCAGCCGGGGCGGCGAGTTCACTTTGAAGTCCTCCTCACTTCCAATAAACGCTGCATTTCTTCTCCTTGGGTTTTCCCGCACGGGCCTATTTATGAAAACTGATGTTTTAAAAAATCCTTAGCAACCAAGATGCCCTTCAGCAGGTGAGTGGACAAACAAGCTGGTCCATCCAGGCCGTGGTCTGTTACTCTGAGCGGTGGAGGCAGGAATGTCAGATGAGGTGACTAAGCGGAAGAAGGCGAGCGGAAAAGGCTACATACTCTCTGATCCCAGCTACATGACGTTCTGGAAAACGCGGAACTGTGGAGGCAGTAAGAAGATCCACGGTTGTCTCCGTGGCGGGGGCGACGTGAGCAGTCGGAGCCGGAGCGTTTTTAGGGCAGTGAAACCACTCTGTATGACCCTGTAAGGTGTGGACGTGTGATTACCCATTTGTCCAAACCCACAGGATGTACACCACCAAGAGTGAGCCCTAGCGTCATCTGTGGGCTTTGGGTAATAGTGACGTGGATGTAGGTCATTGATGATGACAAAACGCACCGCTCCGGGAGGGAGATGTCGATGGCGGGGGAGGCGGGGTGCGTGGGGCCGGGGAGTACATGGGAAATCTCTAAACTTTCTGCCCAGCGCACTGTGAACCTAACACTGCTCTAAAAAACTAAAGTCTGTTGTTTTTCTATCGTGGTCTTATTCTTGTTTTCCAGCCTACCTGAATTGGTTTACAGTTGTTCGTATGGAAAATAATACAAGAATTGACAAGCAATAACACAAGAATACACTGTTTCACGTACTACGACTGCAGGACTGGTCCCGTCCTGTACTTGTGTCTGATCTTCTTCTCCCACTTGCAGCGGACACTCCACGAGAGCAGGGGCTGGGCGGCTATTCCCACAGCATCCAGGAGCCCATGCCCGGTGTGGAGCAGGCCCTCAGCGCACAGTGATCGCATTCCGGATGAGAAGGGGCCACGCGGACCCCTGCGGCCTGGCTGCTCTGTCTCCCGGGAACACAGCCCCCCCAGCACGCTGGCCTGGGCCGTTGCTCTGTGTCCTGCACATGTCCTCATCCCCAGGTGGCTGGTCCTCATCTGGAACTCCCTGCCCACCGTCACCCCACCCCCAACCCCGGAGGGCCCAGTCCTGTGCTGGACACAGGACTGACCCCTCTGAGAAGCTTTTCTGGCTCTTCCTGCCCACCGGGATTTCTCCCTTTGCCCCTGCTCCGCTCATGGTCCAGCTGCTCAAGGAGCCTCAGTAACTAATGTTCTAATTTACCCAACAAGCATTCACTGGGCGCCTGTTGTGGGCACTGCGCTGGAAGCTGGGAAGACAGTCACAGAGGCTGACGCTGAATAACATATCATCTTCCGCATACATCTGCCATCCTGCGCCACGAAGGGCCAGCGTCCTGAGATGAGGTGGGGGCGCATCATTTCCTTTGGGGGCTCCCTGAGGGGTGACCACCAAACATGCAGGGCTGGACATGGACAAACGTTTGTCCCATTGTCATGGTTGATGGAAGATCTGTGTGGGTAGAGAGCAGGCACAGTGAGGGGGCACCAGGGAGGACCCGAGCTCAGACACGGCCTCAAGGGCCGGGCAAAGGTGTAGATCTCAACCCAGACCCTTCTCTTCATTTCTGCCACATTTCATAGCAGCTCCCAGAGCCAAGGCCACGTGGCCCTCAAACCACAGTTCGTTTGGGGGTATTGAGAAGCTTAGTTTTCTTACAACTCCCCCATACCCAGTGCTCCTAACACGGCAAAGTCCGAGGTGGGCGGATGATGAGCAATTCTGGGTTGATTGGTTGCTGGTGTGGATTGATCATCTCATTCCTACGCAGGGAAAGGGGAGATTGGTCGTGAAGGACCCGGCAACCTTGAGGGGGTGGCGACATCTAAAAAGTTCCCTGTAGAAACAGCGAGACTGTCCTTCAGAGCGGGGCTGCGATGAGGCGGGGAGAGTTTACTGACAGGCCAGAGTGTGTGTCTGGCCACCCACTTTATCCCCAGTGGAACAGGGGCACTAAAAACGCTCTCAGGCCCGGACTGTGTTTCAGTGGATTGAGCGTCGGCCCCTGGACCAAGAGGTCGCTGGTTCGATTCCCAGTCAGAACACATGCCCAGGTTGCAGGCTCTATCCCCAGTAGAGGGCGTGCAGGAGGCGGTCGGTCAATGTTTCTATCTCTCCTCCCTCCCGCCTTCCATTCCGCTCTGTCTAAAAATCAAATGGAAGTCCGGCCAGTGTGGCTCGATGGATTGAGCGTGGTCAGTGGACTGAGAGTTCCCGGTTTGATTCCCAGTCAGGGCACAACTCCCGGGTTGTGGGCTGGATCCCTGGTGGGGGGCGTGCAGGAGGCAGCCAATCAGTGCTTCTCTCATCACATCGATGTCTCTATCTTTCTCTCCCTTCCTCTCTCTAAAAAAATCAATAGAAACATTTTAAATACGTAAATACAGTAAGTGAAAATACAAATAAAAATCAATGACAAAAATATCCTCAGGTGAGGATTAACCAAAAAAAAAAAAGCTCTCAGGTGTGTCTGAATTCCCGTCTTTCTCAGATACCTTGAAAAGTGCTTAAAACGCAGAGTTCGTTCAAATACAATGGATGTATGTCTGCGTTGCAAAGAGCAGCTTGGAAGCCTAGCCGGGGAACTGAAGAATAGACGGCTGCAGGCTGCATCGTAGTGCTGTTACCGTTTGCTCTGGCCTCGCAGGTGTTATTATGTTCCGTGTTCCTATGTTACTATGTTCCTATGTTACTATGTTCCTATGTCCCTATGTTCCTATGTCCCTATGTTACTATGTTCCTAGCACACCCTCCCCCGGCTGCGCCCGGCTCCTGCCCTCCACGGGCTGTGAGAAAAGGCACAGATCTGGACTGGGGACGCGCCAGGTCGACGAGGTCAAAGGGGGGTTGTGTGGGGACCCCCGAGGGAAAGTCAGGGTGCTAGTCCAGACTGAGGAGACTGGGGGAGACTGGAGCGGGCGGGGGCATCCAGACAGGGCCGGGGATGGGAGAACAGAGATGCCAGAGACAAGCTGGGGCTGTTGGAAACTCCAGGAGGAAAATCATAAAACGGAGAAAACAAAAATAAGGAGGGCAAAGGTCATGTGAACTTCCCAGCTGAAAATATGAGTAGGTTCAAGAAGGGTGTTCATGAAACACCCAGGACTAGGAGGGACCTCGGAAATGCTCTAGTCTGGGGGTTTAGAACGTCTTCTGGGTTCATTTTCGCATCTGAACTCTTTCCAATGAGTAAAATGCGCAGAGCCCCCAAGAGCTGCTGCGGCAGGAGGGGAGGAGGGCTCCACCCCACGGGACTCCCAGCCCCTGCCCCCGGACCCCAAGGCCCTCGGCACCTCCAGGAGGTGTTGATTGAAAAGCACTGACTTCCTTCTACCTCCTCAACCACAGGGAAAGAGGAGACACCTGGGGACCAACAGCCACACATACACACGAGGCCACCAGCCTGGCAAATGGCCACTGACCAGGGACTCTGGCCAGACTGCATGGGTGGGTCAGGGGCACCCCAGCCTGGCTGTCCCTGTGCTTCCTCCTCCGTCCAATGGGAACGACAGCGCCCAGTGTGGGAGGCTCTCGAGAGCCGGCTCCAGCGGCCCAGCCCGCTGTCCAGTAGAGACTAACCGCTCAGTGCATCCCATTGTCACTATTATCACTACTACTGTCAGTGTTATTACTAGAATGAAGCCCCAAGATAGACCCACAAAGTGAGGGAGGTGTTGTTATTGCCATTTTGCAGGTGTGGAAACTGAGGCACAGAGTTCAGTGGTTTTCCCAAATCCCAGAGTCAGTGAGTGACAGAGCAAAGCGGTCCTCGGGTTTTCTCCCCGGGGCTCGGCCCACGGGCCAGGGTAGAAGGTGGGGAGAAACGTGGGCTCCAGCGCTTCCCTGTCCACTTCTGTCCCAGAGGCAGTTCAGGGAGGGGGCGGGGAGCCAGGCGGCGCTGTCCTTCTGTGGGACTGTGCCGCCCTCTGGTGGCTCTGATCAACCACAGGACTGGCCAGCAGCCAGGCAGTTCAGAGGGTTCTAGGTCTTGTGGGCCAAGGTTTCATCTCCACCTGCTGCATCCTAGAGCTGTGGAGGCTTCCCATGTGGCCCCGTGCTGTGGGGGGTGGGCCACATGATCACCCCACAGGGACAAACGTCTGCCCCTGCAGGAGCAGCCCACACAGCTTACCAGGCCCGGGGGGTGGGGGTGCTGAGTTAAGGGGCAGCCTGGAATCCTTGTTTTGGTGCCTCCACTGAGGTGGACAGTTGTGCATGTGTGTGCGCATGTGTGCGTGCATGTGTGTGCATGTGTGCATACAGGTGCACACACGTGTGAGGACCATGTGGAGGTGGCAATAATAGGCGAGAAGGAAAACCGAAAGACAGAATTCCGGCACATCCTGGGTCCCTCGTCACCTGCAGATTCGAAGCAGCATTTAAGTGGAGTTTAAGAAAATACTGGAACTCCTGCCAGGTGTATGTTTTAAAACGACCTCCACCAGCTTTGCACGTCCTAAAAGCCAGGAGACAGGTGTGCACATCCACATGACTCCTTGGGGGAAATGTGTGATGGTGCGTACTAAAGCTAAACGCACATGTACCCTGAGCCCCTGCGACTCCACTCCTGGGGGTGCCGCTGGAAACCTGGAACACACTCGTGTCCACCAAAGGACAGGCACAAGAATGCTCATGACCACCCAAACCCGGAAACAACCCGAATGTGTACCAACAGCGAGAAAGTTGAACACACTGTGGTAGTTGGGCACATTGCACGCAATGGGGTATTAGGCAGCAGTGAAAAAGGACCAAGGACTGCATGGCCCCGGCCAGTTTGGCTTGGCGGTTAGAGCATCAAGGAGTCGCAGGTTCGATTCCGGTCAAGGGCACATACCTCTGTTGTGGTTCGGTCCCCTGCCCTGGTCGGGGCTGTGTGGAAGGCAACCAATCCATGTGTCTCTCTCCCATAGGTCTTTCTCTCTCTCTCTCTCTACCCCTCCCTTCCACTCTGAAAACGGATGGAAAAATATTCTCGGGTGAGGATTTTAAAAAATAAAATAAAATAAAAAGCACTACATGGAACAGCATAATGGATCCCATAGACATGTTGAGAATAAGATGGACATAATGTTGAAAAAAATCTCAGACATAATGGTGAGTGAGAGACGCAAACTTTCCATTTGTCTGAAGTTCAAAGCCAAGCTCGGTGAATCCATGGTGGTAGGAGTCAGAAGAGTGACTACCTCCGGGGATTCTGATCGGGTGGGATAAGGCAGCGCCGAGGTGGGGGTGCACTGACAGCGTTCTGCTTTTGTCTAGACGGTGGCTATCAATGTGCGCGTACACGGAAGATTCTTCAAGCTGCACACTTGAGATCATCCTGCTTCGTGGTACGTCTGCTAAACCTTAAAAATCTAAAAATAAAACGAAAGCCAAGAGACAGCAGGGGGTGCTCAGGGAGGGGTGAGGAGGACTCAGCACTGGTGGCCTTGGGGGTGCCGGGGGCCTCAGGAAACCACCAGGGGGAGCGCAGGTGCAGAGACGGCCCTGGGGGCGCTGGCCGGCCCGCTGTCTCACAGCCAGGACATCCTCCCAGATGGCCCCTTCCTGAAATGTACTTAGCTGATTTCCCAGCTCACAGCTGCGGGATGGGACTGTGGCTCTTTGCCTCCTTCTTTTAGCCTCTCTGTATTTGCACTCTTTTCCCTTCAGTGAAAGTTATAGCTTTTATAATATGAAAAAAGCAATAAAACCTACTTTAATTAAAGGGAAAGGGCTGTGAGTGCAGTTCCTGGCTTGCGGGTTGCGCAGGAAGGCGCATTTGGAGGTGGCGCCAGACCCAAAGAGCATTCGAGTCCTGTGAGTGGGGAGGAAGGGGGGGAATTGGAGCCCCTGGGCCCAAACCGCCTCTTCCTTCCTCGCCTGTGTGGGAGAGCGACACGCACATTCTGCGGCACACCAAGAAACGTTCTATCTTTTTTGTCAATCTGACCCCCCCAAACAGTATAATTTTGATTGATTTACAAGAATAATAATAATAGTAGTAATTACCTATACTTTTTGCTCCAAATTGACTTTTTAAAAAACCAGGTGCCTCTGCTTGTATATAAGGGTTTCAGCCTGGCTGGTGTGGCTCAGTGGTTGAGCATCGGCCCATGCACCAAGAGGTCACCGGTTTGATTCCCATTCAGGGCACATGCCCAGGTTGTGGGCCTGATCCCCAGTGGGGGACATGCAGGAGAAGGCCCATCGATGTTCTCTCTCATTGATGTTTCTATCTCTCTCTCCTTCTCCCTTCGTCTCTCTCTAAAATCAATAAAGAAAAAACAAATTTTTTTAATTAAAAAAAATAAATAAGGGTGTCTCATACCAAGAATAACCAATCAGACACAACCTTATGATGCAACGTGATCAATAAGATACAACTCTATTATATGACCCGTATATTTGCGGTTCAAAACAGGACATTCACATCGTACGGCTATTGTTGTGTTGGCTGTTGTCATTTTTTTTCTTGTCTTTTAGGGGAGAGCGCGAACGCAGTCCCCCACGACCGCAAATTGTGCAGCCGAGTTTCCTGCCTTTGGGGAGATCACACGGGTTAGCACATCCAGAGTGCAATGGCCAAGCCTCGCCCCGGGAAACCACCTTTGTGATCATGGTGTCTCCCCTGCCAGGTATCACTTTTTTATTTGACAATCTAAGGGAAAAGAGGTCAGTGCCCCTGTCTAGATGGTCAGATATTGAATGTTTTAAACATTCTCGTGGCACACAGGGTGAAAACCGCTGGTCTAGCAGGTAGCAGCCTTTTCCTTGCTACAAATGCAAAAACATAGCACGCCCTCCCAAATCACCGTGGTTCCTTCAGCGCTTGCTCAAGCAACTCCCCCCTTTAGCTTCGTGACATGTCGGAAGGCTCCCAGTGGTTTTAGTGACAGTGCCTTCGATAGCCACAGGTGGGTCAGGAGCTCAACATTCTGGTCCTGGTCCTTCCCTTGACCACATAATACCACCCCCCTTTTCCCATCCTGCCCGTGGAGAAGGCACTGAGCTATAGTAAACGCATTTATGAGAAGGGTCACTGTTACTGTACCTATTTTACACACAAGGACACAGGTTAAAGAGCATTTACATAGCTTGACCCAGAACCAGCCAAGTGCCAGCCCCGGGAGCCACCGCGATACCTCCCTGGGCCAGGGCACAGCTCTCCACCCCCGGGCGGGGCCCCCTTTGGCGCCGACGTGCGCATTCTCTGGTTCTGCATTCTGAGCACGGTAGACTGAGAAAGTTAACTGTTCCCCTGCAGGAAATGAGAGGCTACACAGTTTATTTTGCAGAGCAGCAAAAGTGAGGATAGGAAGGGTTTCGAGAAGGGTTCTCGGGGGAAGACGGAAGGAAGTGTTACAGCAAAAGTAGGAATGTGATCTTTTTCAAGTCTGGTGCAGTTTCCATCTACAAAACAGTCTAAGAAATGAGCTGATGTATTCGCCTCCTAGGAGCCTGGTAAATAGGAAGGCGCCTTTGTTTCTCCTGTGGCACCCTGGGTAGTCCGTGCCCTTTCTTCATTTAGAGGGTGGATTGGTGAGGAGACAGTGGCTTGTTAGAGTCAGAGGACAAACCTGTCCGGGGAAGTGTACATTGATACAATGTTTCCAGAGGACAACTAGGCATATCACATCACCATTGCACAGATGCAGATTTCCTGACCCAGAAATACCACTTCTGGAAAAGACACAGACACAAGGATGCTCATAATAACGTGGCTGGCCCTGGCAGGTGTGGCTCAATGATTAGAGCATTGGCCCGAGGACCAAAGGGTCTCGGGTTTGATTCCCAGTCAGGGGCACGTACCTGGGTTGCAGGTTCGCTTCCTGGCTCCCTGTTGGGGTCAGCGGGAGGCAACCAATCAATGTCTCTCTCTCACATCATTGTTTCTCTCCCCCACCTGCCAACTCTCTCTAAAAATCAATGGAAAAATAACCTTGAATGAGGATTGACAAAAAGAAAATAAATAACATGACTAGTCATGGTAAAAATTAGGAACAATGCACACTCTAACAGTGTGGAATTTGTCCAGTGAAATGCGCCATGTCCGCCTGGTAAAACACAGGCCTCTTTAGAAATGAGGATGCAGAAAACGGTAACACCGGTTGCTGGTGGGGGGAGTGGGGGACCTACTTTTCATTGTCTAAATATTTTCATGATTTAAAAACAAAGTATTATTCTGATATAATTGTAGGTTTACATGCAGGTGTGAGAAACAATATGAAGAGATCTCAGGTACTGTTCACCCAATGGTAACGTCTTGCTCAACTATAGCACAAAATCTCTCCTGGAATATTGATCTTGACACAGTCAAGATACAAAACATTCCAGCCCAGCCGGTGTGGCGCAGTGGTTGAGCGTCAACCCACGCACCAAGAGGTCGCCGGTTTGATTCCTGGTCAGGGCACATGCCCTGGTTGTGGGCCCGATCCCCCCAATGAGGGGCAGGCAAGAGGCGACCAGTCGATGTTCTCTCTCATCGATGTTTCTATCTCTCTCTCCCTCTGCCTTCCTCTCTCTATATGATTAATAAAATTTAAAAAAAGAAAGACAAACACCAAGATACAAAACATTCCTGTCTCCACAACTCTCCTCCCACCTTCCTTTCACAGTTCCGCCCTCTTCCCTCCTGCTCCCTCCCCCTTAGCTGCTGGCCACCACTAATCTGTTCTCTATCTTCATAATTATCATTCTTTTTATTGATTGATTTTAGAGAATGAGAGGGAGAGAGAGAGAGAGAGATTTGATGTTCCACTTATTTATTCATTCATTTGTTGATTCCCCTTTGTACCCTGACCAGGAATTGAACCTGAAACCTTGGCTTATCAGGATGATGCTCTAACCGGTCAGGGTTTCATAATTATTTTATTCCACGAGTCTCATAGACATGGACTCCTACAACATATAACTTTGGGGGATTGACTTTTTTATTGAAAATTATACTTTTGCCCTGGACTGTTTGTCTCAACAGTTAGAGTGTCGGCCCATGGACCAGAGAGTCCCAGGTTCGGTTCCCGCCAAGGGCACGTACCTTGGTTGCAGTTTGTCCCCGGCCCCAGTTGGGGTCATGTGGGTAGCAACCAGTTGATGTGTCTCTCTCACACTGATGTTTCTCTCTCTCTCTTCCTCCCTCTCTATCTGAAGATAAATGAAAAAAAAAAAAAAAAGTCCTTGGATGAGGATTGAAAAAATAAAATAAAATGGTGCTTCTGCCCTGGCCAGTTTGCTAAGTGGTTAGAGCATCGGCCCGCAGACCAAAGAGTCTCGAGTTCTATTCCAGTCAAGGGCACATGCCTTGGTTGCTGTTTGGTCTCTGGCCCCGGTCGGGGTCATGCAGGAGACAAGCAATCAATGTGTCTCTCTCATATCGATGTTTCTCTCTCTCCCTCCCACTCTATCTGAAGATGAATGGAAAAATGTCCTCAGGTGAGGACTAAAAAAAAAAAAAAGGAAAATGATGCTTCTGCAGACTCACTCGGGTTGTTGAGAGGACCAATAGCTCGCTCCTTGCTGAGTAGTATGCCTGGGGTACATCGGCCACAGTTTGTGTGAGCACTCACCTGGTGAACACCTGGGCATTTCCAGTTTGGGGCGATTATGAATACAGTTGCTGTAAACACTGGTGTACAGCTTTTTGTGTGTTTGAACACAGATTTTCATTATTCTGGGACAGATGCCCGGGGTGCCCCCGCTGGATAGTATGCTGGCTGCATGGTTAGTGTGTTTAAGCCGCTGCCAAGCTTTCCCAGAGGCTGTGCCATGTTGCACTCCACCAGCAGCGTGGGCGTGGGCCAGGCTCTCCCGTCCTCGCCGCATTCGGTGTTCTCGCAATTCTTCCAGCTTAGTCTGGTAGGTTAACTCCTTGGGGTTTTGACCTGCATTTCCCTGATGGCTAATTACGTGGAAGCATTGTTTCATGTACTTATGTGCCATCCGCATAGCCTCCTTGGTGAAATGTGTCTTCGTGTCTTTCGCCAATTTTCTAATTGGATTGTTTGTTTGTTGTTGTTGATGTTGAATTTGGAGAGTTCTCCATATATTCCAGATACTAGTCCTTTATCACATACGGGGCTTGCAGATATTTTCTCTCAGTCTATAGCTTGTCTTTTTAGTCTCATAAAAGATCCTTTTGATCCAAATGTTTTTCTCCTTCTTTCCCTGAAAGTGTAGTTATACATTTTACATTGGAGTCTGGTTGTTTTTTGTTTATTTTAATCCTCACTCGAGGACATTTTGGCATTTATCTTCAGACAGAGCGGGAGGGAGAAAGGAAGGAAGAGAGAGAAACATTGACAGGAGAGAGACACATCGAGTGGCTGCCACACACACGACCCCAACCGGGGCCGGGGACAAACTACAACCCAGGTACATGCCCTTAGCGGGAACCGAACCCAGGACTCTCCGGTCCGCGGGCCAATGCTCTAACTGCTGAGCCAAACTGGCCAGAGCGGAGTCTGATTCATTTTCAACGAATTTCTGTGTGAGGTGTGATACTTAGGGTGGTCTTTAGGTCCTCGTGTCTGGGACCATTTGTTTAGGAGGCTCTCTTTCACCCTGGCCGGATTGCTCAGCAGTTAGAGCATAGGCCTGCGGACCAAAGAGTCTAGGGTTTGATTCTGGTCAAGGGCATGTACCTTGGTTTTGGTTTGATAAATGGAAAAGCGTCCTCAGGGGGGGGGGGGAAAGGCTCTCTTTCTTTCCCCCACTGAATTCTTTCTGCCCCTTTGTCAGAAATCAGTTGGGAATATTTGTGGGAATCAAGTTCTGGGTTCTGTGTTCTTGTGCCCTTATTAGCCAACAAAAATGCATTCGAAAACTGCATTCAAGATATCGATCTATACTCATTAATACGGAAAAATATCCATAATTTGTTTAGTACGAAAGAAAATCTTGCAAAAAGACTAATAGTATAATCTGATTTTTGTAAAATTTTTAAGAGTGTGTTTTTATATGTGTACACGGGATCAACCCATAAGAAAGACCCTGAAATAGTGTTTTCCAAACTGTGTTTCCGGGGAACCTCTGGAGGGCTCGAGGGGGAGACCACGTTACACGAAGCAGAGTTCCAGCCCTTTCCCTTGGGAAGGGGGGCTGCTACCCCCAGGCTCCTGACTGTGGACCCCCTCTTCCCTGTGTCTCAGGGCTGGTCAAAGTCTTTCCCATGGGAAACAGGTCTAAGGGCTTTCTTTTTTTTTTTTTTAATCCTCACCCAAGGACATTTTTCGATATTTTGTTCAGATAGAGTGGGAGGGAGAAAGAGAGAGAAACATCGACGTGAAAGGGACACATCGAGTGGCTGCCACCCACACGACCCAACCAGGGCCGGGGACAAACTGCAACCGAGGTACGTGCCCTTAGCGGGAACCGAACCCGGGTCTCTCCAGACCGCAGGCCAGTGCTCTAACCACTGAGCCAAACCAGCCAGGGCTCTAAGGGCTTTCTACCAAAATATTAACAAGGGTTGTCACAAAATTGTGGGATTTGGGAGGGGGTACTTTTTTCCTTTCTCCTTTTTAATTTCCATTAGCTGAAAAAAATGACAACAAACAGGTGTTCATCATACAAACAAAAGAGGTAATAAAGGTGTTTGGGGGGGGCGGCCAGGTGTCAGAGGACTGGAATGGGGAGGCAGGTAGGAGCCCAGCTCGCAGGACAGAAAGGACAGCTGGGAGGGGTTCGAGACGCAGGGGCCCACAGCTCTGCCAGCTCCCTGACAGAGGGACAGACGGGGGGACGGGCCAGCATCCACACAGATCTCCACAGTGCCACGTGGTGACGCTAGTGTCCCACCCACACCCAGCACACCCTTGGGAAGACCTCATTGTGCACACGGGGAGGCAGCGGTCACTTCGAGGAGCTGGTCCTGACGCCACCTACAGGGCAGGGACAGAGGGGGTGTGACGAAGGCATGTGGGAGGCTGGTGGCTGTTACAGCCCTGAGACTTTCTACAGTAGCATTTTGATTAAGTCAGCTTAGAGGAGGCTCCTGCTCGCTATATCCACGGCCACTCGTTTTTCAGTTTCTTATTTATTTATTTATCCCTGCCTTGCTCGGGGGGGGGGGGGTGCGGGGGCGGGCAGGGGAGGACCTGATTAGGAACGGCTCACAGTCCTGGCTGGTTTGGCTCCGCAGCTAGAGCATCAGCCCATGGCCTGGAGGGTCTCAGGTTTGATTCCTGGGCAAGGGCACGTACCTGGGTTGCAGGTTCAAACCCTGACCAGGGTCAGGGTCCTGCAGGAGGCAGCTAATCAATGTGTCTCTCTCACATTGGTGTTTCTCTCTCTCTCTTCTTCTTCTTCTTCTTCCTTCCCTCTCTCCCTCCCTTCCACTCCATCTAAAAAATAAAATAAAATAATCAATGGGAAAATATCCTTGGGTAAGGATTAACAATCACCAAAAACAACAACAACAACAACAACAACAAACGGCTCACAAGGCCAGTAAGACAAGATAGCACAAAATAAAGGCAGATGGAAGAACTGAGAGCGAGGTTGGGGGCCGAGTGCAGCCAGCAACAAGGCCCGTTCCTGCCCCTCCTCACTGTCCAGGGGAGCGAGCCGGCGCCGCGGGCATGGGCAGGGCCGGCTGAGCTGGAGGAGCCAGGTGCCACCCTGGGCCAGGCCTGTCCCGGATGCGCTCTCCACGCACTGCTCTGGGATGAATACGCATGTGACATGGCAAAGCCAAAGTGCTTCGGCTCCCCGTGGAGATTCTCAGACGGCAGCATCGCTCTGCGGACATGGCGGGGATTTCCCGGGACTGATATCTGGGTGGTCGGGAGACCAGGTCCTCTTGGAGAAGACTTGGAAAAGGACAAAAACCAATGCTTAGAAGTTGACTTTCCCCGCACCCATTTACATGGCTGTTATTAAAAACAGAAAATAGACCTGACCGGTTTGGCTCAGTGGTTAGAGCATCGGCCCGTGGACCAATGAGTCACAGGTTCGATTTCAGTCAAGGGCATGTAGCTCAGTTGTGGTTTGTCCCCGGCCCTGGTTGGGGTCATGCAGGAGGCAGCCACTCAATGTGTCCCTTTCACATCGATGTTTCGCTCTCTCTCCCTCTCTCTCCCTCTCTCCTATTCTATCTGAAGATAGGTGGAATAATATCCTCAGGTGAGGATTAAAAACAAAAATTGTTACGATAGCCCAGTGGTGTGGCTCAGTGGTTGAGTGTGGACCCTGCACCAAGAGGTTGCTGGATTGATTCCCGGTCAGGGCACATGCCCAGGTTGTGGGCCCGATTCCCAGTCGGGGGCATGCAGGAGGCGGCTAATTGATGTTCTCTCTCAACGATGTTTCTATCACTCTCTCCCTCTCCCTTCCTCTCTCTCACTAAAAAAAAAAAAAAAATCAATAAAGAAAAAAAATTGTTTTTAATTGTTATGATGGTAAATTTTTTATCATGTGTATTTTATCACAATTTAAAATTTTAAAGAAGTTGGCTTCCCAAAGGAGGCTAAGTGCTGAGAACTCTGGGCCAAGCCACCAGCTGTCCCGGGGTGGGTGGGGGCAGGGAGCATGAGCTGCCAATGAGGGCTAGGAGGTCACCAGGCGCTGGAAACAGGGACAGCCAGGAAGAGAGTTGCATGCTAGCGAGCCCCTGCTCTCGGCTGGCTAGAGACGCGCAGGCTCTCCTGAGCAAGAGGCTCTACCCAGAGAAGACACTGAGGTCATGGGATGTACTGATTTACTCACCAAGAAGGCAAGATGCAGCCACCATGCACTGGGCTGGGCATGGTGTCGCCACACACAAGACACTCCCCTGTGTGTCTTCTTACCCTCTTCCAGGGGGAGGGGCCCCCAAAACAAACAAATTATAAAATTGAGATATGACCAAAAAGGACACACCATTATAACATTCCGGAAAATTCTAACGCATCTGGAGGGACAGGAAGCAGATGAGGGGTGGCGCAAGGCTTGGTGGGTGACGGGGTGGACTGCCAAGGGCCCAGGAAACCTCTGGGAGTGACAGAAATGTTCGGAACCGGATCGTTGGTGGGGTAGACATCTGTCAAATCTCATCACACCGTACCTTCAGATGCGAGCCCTTTACCCCGCACAGATCCCCCTTTGCTTGGTAAAGCGCAGTCTTGGGGAGACTTCCGGTCAGGACAGCGGGTAGATGAATGCAGTATCCGTCCTCCCACAACCACATCAAAGTTATAACTAAACTACAGAACAACCATCATTCAGAACCGCCTGAAATCAAGCCGAATGGAAGCCCTACAACTACGGAATTAAAGCAGCAGCCACATCCAGCCTAGTAGGAGGGGCGGAGGCACGAGGGGCTGAGGGGGACGGGCTGGTCCCACACCCACGTGTGGCGGATAAAAATCAGGAGGACACCTCGGCTGGGAAGGTCCTCCCTGAGGACTGAGGGGTTCCCGTCCCACACCAGGTGCCCCGCTCAGGGTTCCAGTGCCAGGAAGAGAATCCCCATCACTTCTGGCTGGAAAAACCAGCGGGAACTGAGGCTCAGGGAGACTGAGGCGGCTGGAGCCCCAGGCAGCTCCTCTTAAAGGGCCCGCGCACGGACTTATCAGACTCTCTCCCTCTGAGCTTGGAGGGGAGGCAGCTGGAGGGGCGCCCGAGACATACAGGGAAGAACTGAGCTGTTTGGCACTGGAGTGAGGGCTGGAGAGGGGGCTTTCTCCTGGACAGATGTGCAGTCAGAGGCCTTTGTTCCTTTGGTGAGCCCTTCCCTGGGGCGGCAGACAGCCACCATATCTGGGACTCCAGCAACTTGGCTCACACTGGTAGCCCCGCCCTGGTCACTCCCTGAGGCCCCGCCCTGCCCCACCCAACTTTCAGGCCCACCCAACTTTCAGGCCCACCCAAGCTGTTGCCAGTTGCTTTACCATAGGATTGGCCTGCCTTGGATCCTGCCACAGGTTTTCCTAAATTCTTTCAAACAAGCAGCATCTGGTCTCAGCTAGCCCCACACTTCTCGTTAAGTAATACACAGAAACAAACACAGGGAAGCAGCCAAAATGAGGAGACAAAGAAACAGGTCCCTAATGAAAGAACAGAACAAAACTCCAGGAAAAGAACTAAGCGAAATGGAGATAAGCAACCTAACAGATGCTGAGTTCAAAACACTGCTTATAAGGATGCTCAATAAACTTAGTGAGAACCTCAGTGAACTTAGTGAGGGCCTCAAGAGCATAAAAAAGGAGCAGTCAGAAATGAAGGAGGCACTAACTGAAATGAAGAATAATTTACACAGATTCAATAGTAGAATAGGTAAAGCCAAAAAGCAAACCATCGATTTGGAATACAAGGAAGCAAAAAACACCCAATCAGAACAGCAAAAAGAAAAAAACAATAAAAAAACTGAGGATAATGTAAGGAGCCTCTGGGACAACTTCAAGCGTGCCAACATTCGCATCTTGGGGGTGCCAGAAGGAGAAGAGCGAGAACAAGAAATCGAAAACTTATTTGAAACAATAATAGCAGAAACTTCCCTAACTTGGTGAAGGAAACAGACATACTAGTCCAGGAAGCACAGAGAGTCCCAAACAAGATGCACCCCAAGAGGCCCACACCAATACACATCATCATCAAAATGCAAAAGGTTCAAGACAAAGAGAGAATCTTAAAAGTAGCAAGAGAAAAGCAGTTAGTTACCTACAAGGAAGCTCCCATATGACTGTCAGCTGATTTCTCAAAAGAAACTTTGCAGGCCAAAAGGGAGTAGCAAGAGATATTCAAGGTGATGAAAAGCAACAACCTATAACCAAGATTACTTTATCCTGCAAAGCTGTCATTTAGAATCGATGGTCATATAAAGAGTTTCCCAGACTAGGAAAAGCTAAAGGAGTTCATCACCACCAAACCATTATTATATGAAATGTTGAAGGGTCTTCTTGAAGAGAAAGATAAAAAAAAATATGAGCAAACAAAATGGCAATAAATACATATCTATCGACAATTGAATCTACAAACAAAATGAACAAGCAGAACAGAAACAGACTCAGATACAGAGAACATTTTGTTGGTTACCAGATGGGAGGGGGTCTGGGGAATGGATGAAAAAGGTGAAGGGATTAAGAAGTACAAATTGGTTGCTAGACTGACAAACCTCAAAGGGAAGGGGGTTTGGGGGTGGGAAGAAATAAACCACAGAACTTATATGTACATATGCATAACCAATGGACACAGACAACAGTGTGGGGAAAGGCAGGAGGGGGGCGGGAGTGGGGAGGAGGGGGTCAATGAGGAACATCTGTAATACATTCAACATTAAAGATAAGTTTTTAAAAAATGCAGTCTTAGTGGGTAGCTCAAAGTGGCGGGTTTCTCAAAGGTCGCCTTGCAAGCGAGACCTGAAGGGGGAGAAGGGGTTACCTGAACAAGGATGAGGTAGGGGAGGAGGAGGGAAATGCATCCTGGGCAAGGGGACAGCCTTTTCCAAGGTCCAGAGACAGCAGGAAAGCCTGGCCCGCCAGGAAAGCCCGGTGGCTGAGGGCGACCAGAAGATCCCGTGTGCCCGGCGGGCGTGGGGAAGGACTGAAGACGAGAGTGCGTGGTCGTACTTTGTGCCCAGGGTGATGGGGAACAACTGAAGGCCTTTTCATCCGGACGTTGACAGCATCGCTTAGTGCTGAGAGACCTCTCTGGGCAGCGTGCAGAGAGCAGATCGGGAGAAGGGCGAGAACGAGGCTGAGCTGGTAGGCTGGAGCAGTGATGCAGGCGGGAGGGGTGCAGGCCCCGATGAGGGGGGGGGCTCCAGTGGGGCGGGCCGGCGAGGCAGCCTCGAGACAGCCACTCTCGGTGAGTGAGCATTGAAGCCAGCAGAGGCAGGATGGACGTCCAGGCTTCTGAACTGGGCGACCCATGGACGGAGGTGGCATTTTCTGAGTAGGAGACCCTGGAGGAGAAGCGCGTTTAGGGTCTGCAGCGCTGGGTCCAGGTGGCCCCTCTGAGTCTGAGCTGCCTACAAGGCCGCTGGCGGGGAGCAGGCGTGAGGCGTGGCGCTCAGAGACGCTGAGCTGGAGACTCGAGGAGGCACACGAACGGGGTTGGAACCACGGCACCAGGGCAGGCCAGTCTTCCAAAAATGCTCACGACACCATCTACCCCACCCCCAGCCCCTTGGAGTGGTCCTGCCACCCTCCCAATAAGAGCTGCAGTCCACTGCTCCGGCATCTTGAATCTGGGTGGGCTCCAACGCTGCTTTGACCAATGACACGGGGGTGGAAGGTTGGACCAACAGCAGAGATGGAAGAGGTGCTGGGCTGTTTCCAGGAGTGACCCTAGACTGTCCTGGTAGCTTCTGTTCCTGCCTCTTAGGGCTAGCCCCCACGTGCGAAGTGTGTCTTCCCCAAGACCGCTGTGCTGCGGGAACCCAAGCCATGTGGAGCCGCCCTGCGGGATAAGATGCCGCTGGAGACGGCGAGGCCAAGGAGCACTGAGGCCCCAGCATGTGTCTGATGAACCCCAACCCTGCCTGGGGTTGATGCCACCAGGGCCAGGCAGACACGGGCTGCCTAGGTGAGCTCTTGCTGGTAGTTTTTGTTCAGCGACAGAGATAATCGATCTGTCGGCGGGCTCACTTAGGGAGATGGGCAGAAGGATCAGGCTGGGTATTGGCTCTCAGAATAATCCGAGGCGAGGGCAGAGCATTTGCAGGAATGAGTAGCCAACAGTATTGCTTCTTCGTTCTTCCTCCACTCTTTCATAGCGCTCTGGCCTCTCCGCCCCCACCCCCAGGAGGAGTTGCTCAATCTGCTTGGTGAGCTGGAAGGAGAAAGTGCACACACGTGACTAAGTCCCTTTCTCTCTTCCTCTGAAGCAGGTGGCCGCAGGAAGCAGTCTGCTCTGGGCCCCAGGCTGAGGCTGACAGAGGTAGCCCCAAAGCGCTCTGCACACCTCCCCTCCCTGGCACTCGGCTAGGAACTCTGGCTACCTGGGTCTCCCCGGCCTCTCAAGTCTGTCTGCTCCTCTCTTCTGCCTGGACCCCCTCCCTGCACCAAGCCTGGAATCTCTAGTCATTAAACTGGGCAATCATAAGGTTCGCCCTGTTTGTATCCATCTCTCAGGGATCACTGCCATTCACTCGTTTGTATTTAACCGTGTTCACCTTGTGAGGTAGGTACTCATACTCCCAGTTTATTATCCCCATTTTGCAGATGAAACATCTGTATGAGGCAGGCATTAGTACAACCCATGAGACGAGTAAACTGAGGCTTAGAGAGATTAAGTGACTGGTACGAGGTTGCTTAGCAAATAGCGGGACCAGAACTTGGACCTAGCTCTTTCTTTATTCAAGGATCTTAAACACTGCACTCTATTATCTCTCCAAATGCACGCCATAATCAAATATTATCCTTCCAGATCATTCTCCATTGCCCAGGTTGTTATATTTCTGGGTCCTTATCTAAAATGATGGGGAATAAGAACCTGCCCTAGCATGAATGCACACACTATACCAACCTCGATATGTATTGCAATTTTGTTTATAACACTGGCAACAATGTAAGTACCCTGAAGAAGGGAATAGTTAAATACATTTTGAGCCCTGGCCGGTTTGGCTCAGCGGTTAGAGCGTCGGCCTGCGGTCCGGAGAGACCCGGGTTTGGTTCCCACTGGGGGCATGTACCTCGGTTGCGGTTTGTCCCCGGCCCTGGTTGGTTGTGCGGGTGGCAGCCACTCGATGTGTCCCTTTCACATTGATGTTTCCCTCTCTCTCTCTCCCTCCCTCCCACTCTATCTGTACAAAAAAAAAAAGGAAAAATGTCCTCGGGCGAGGATTAAAAAATAATAATAATAAATAAATAAATACATTTTGATACATCTATGCAATGGAATGCGATGCAACTGTTAAAAAGTGTCAGAGAGCCCAGCTGGTGTTAAAAAGTATCAGTTGGTTGGGCAGCATCCCATGCACCAAGAGGTCACAGGTTCAATTCCCAATCAGGGTACATGCCTGAGTTTCAGGCTCAGTCCTCAGGTGGGTATGTGATCAATGCTTTTATCTCTCTCTTTCCCTTCCTCTCTCTCTAAAAATCAATAAAAAACATTTATGTTTTTAGCCCTGGCCGGTTTGGCTCAGCGGTTAGAGTGTCTGCCCGCAGACTGATGAGTCACGGGTTCAATTCTGGTCAAGGGCATATACCTCTGTTGTGGTTCATCCCTGGCCTTGGTCAGGATCATGCAGGAGATAATCAGTCAATGTGTCCCTCTCACATCGATGTTTCTCTCTCTCCCACTCCCATTCTATCTGAAGAAAGATAAAAAAATGTCCTCAGTGAGGATTAAAAAAAATAGTTTTTTAAAAAAGTATTAGATAGGCCCTGGCCGGTTTGGCTCAGCGGTTAGAGTGTCGGCCTGCGGTCCTGAGAGACCCGGGTTCGGTTCCTGCTAAGGGCACGTACCTCAGTTGCAGTTTGTCCCCGGCCCTGGTTGGGTCGTGTGGGTGGCAACCACTCGACGTGTCCCTTTCACGTCGATGTTTCTCTCTCTCTCTCTCCCTCCCACACTCTATCTGCACAAAAAATAGAAAAAATATCCTCGGGTGAGGATAAAAAACAAAAACAAAACAAAAAATAAAGTATTAGATAGATTTGTATGTATTGGCGTGAAAGATGTTCTATCTATCTATACAAATGAAAAACCATATTTAATGAAAAATGCAATTTGGCCCTGGCCAGTATGGCGCAGTAGTAAGAGTGTCACCCGGGAACCAAAGAGTCCCGGGTTTGATTCCGGCCAAAACCTTGTACCTCGGTTTCAGTTCATCCCAGGCACCGGTTAGGGTTGTGCAGGTGGCAACCAATCGATGTGTCTCTCTCACATTGATGTTTCTCTCTTTCTTCCTCCCTCTCTCCGTCCAGCTCTATCTGAGGATTAATGTAAAAAAATCCTCGGGTGAGGATTAAAAAGAAAAAGAAAAGAAAAGAAAAATGCAGTTTGTGGACTGTGTTCGACGGGATGGGCTAACCTCCATAGCGAAACCAGTGCAGCTTCATGTCTGGCTCAGGTCACAGTCCTGTCAGATGCAGATCTGTGCGAAGGGGCGATGCTCTGCCCCAGGCAGCTGTCAGGGACCCAGCCTCCTCCCATCTTCAGCACATCGTCACAGCAGGAACAAGAGAGAGAGGAGGGGAGCGGGCGTGGGAGAGTTTTATGGGCTGGGCACGGAAGCGGCAGTCATCATTTCAACCACATCCCCCTGTCCGCATGGCCACACCTCGCTGCCGGGGAGGCTGGGGGTTGTTGTCCAGCTGTGCCCAGAAAAAGGCTTGGTGAGCATTTAGCCAGCTTCTGTCATGGAAACTGAAATGGGCCATTTAAACCCACTCATATTAAAAACAAAAAACCTGCCCTGGCCGGTTTGGTTCAGCGGTTAGAGCGTCGGCCTGCGGTCCTGAGAGACCCGGGTTTGGTTCCCGCTAAGGGCATGTACCTCGGTTGCAGTTTGTCCCCGGCCCTGGTTGGTTGTGCAGGTGGCAGCCACTCGATGTGTTCCTTTCACATCGATGTTTCTCTCTCTCTCTCTGTTCCTCTCTCTCCCTCCCACTCTACCTGAACAAAAAATGGAAAAATGTCCTCGGGTGAGGATAAAAAAAAAAAAAGAAAGAAAAAAGTATCCTTGGATTAAAAAAAAAAACAAACCCTGCCCTGGCCGGTTTGGCTCAGCCGTTAGAGCGTCAGCCTGCAGACCAGAGAATTCCGGGTTCGGTTCCTGCTAAGGGCACGTACCTCAGTTGCAGTTTGTCCCCGGGCCCGAGTGGGGTCATATGGGTGGCAGCCACTCGATGTGTCTCTCTCACATCGATGTTTCTCTCTCTTCCTCCCTGTCTCCTTTCTGCTCTATCTGAAGATAAATGCAAAAAAAAAAAAAAAAAACCCTCTGGTGAGGATATTAAAAAAAAAACCATAAACGTGTGCATGGATACACATTTATAGGGTACACATTCAACGGCTACCCCTCGTGAGTGAAAAGGAGACTTTCACTTTTACTTTCTAGCTCGCTGTTGCTTTGTAACGACGGCCCCCATTTTCTGGGATTAACACGTAAAGATGTGAGAAACAGCGTGTGCTGCCTGCTTACGTGACTCGAAGCCCATGCAGCCGAGGCTTCTAGACGTTCCCGAGGGCAGAGGAGCATCGGGCGGGCAGTGCTGTTGGCTAATCGCCGTTTACATTCTTGCACAATTTCCGCCTTCAACAGGCCACCTGCAGCGTTTACCGAATTGAGGAAATGACAGCACCCAGGCCCCCCTCACCGGCAGGCGTCCGCCATCCCGCTGTGTCCAGATCCTCAGGGCTGTGGCCACCTCGTGTGTCATTGCAAACGCGTCTGTTCTAACCAGCTTTCCAGGACGCAGATCAAGAACTCTGTTAAATGGGCCGGACCCCCGCTGGTGAGAGAAACGCCAAAGGTCCCATGAGCCAATCTGCTGCCTGCTCTGCCGAGATCAGTCTGAGAGGCCACCCTGACATCGTGGAGAGATGACTCAGACGCCGTCCCAGCCCTTCTGAGGCGTCTGTGAACACTGTCCCCGTTTCCCGAGCACTGCCCCCAGGTCCGAAGGAGGCCATCTAGGCCTGGGGCCTGGGGAATCCAGAGTCCTCCTGGTCTCTGGGAGTAATGAACAAAATGGCAACTAAAACAAAATCACTAGTGCCATTTAGAGTCACTAAAACTTATGTCTCCTCTATTTAGCTTTTCCTGATACTCCATATAAAAAAGAATACCGCACACCCAGACAGGTGCTGGACACCTCTGCTGGAACGTGCGTCATGGCGGGCCTCACGGAAGAGTTGACTGGGACCTAAGAGGTCCACCCCCAAGTCCCCAGAGCTCCTGCAGACCAGGACCCAGGTCTCGTACATCTTTGTTTTTCTCATGAAGCCCAGGACACTGAGCACATAAAATCTGTGGGAATGGAATGGAATTGAATCGAATTGAATTGAGTTGAACTGAATTGAATTGAAGGGCGGAACGAAAGTCGCGCATCATGTGGGGCAAGGAAAGATGAGTTTGGGTTAGAGAACCTGTAGCGCAGGGATTCGGATAGGAGTCCCTGCTGGACCGAGAGTGGACCTCTGACTGCAGCTGGCCAATCAGATCGCGGCTCTGGCAGCGGGGTTTGGGAGCGAGCCTCCTTCGTGGGTCTGGCCTCTTGGCTGAGGGGGGAGAGGAAGGGACCTGGGCGGGGTGTGCACAGGTGATTTTGTGGGCAGTCTAAGCGCTGGGGAGATATTGTACCTCTTGCCCTTCCGTTTCACCATGATCCATCCCTGTGCTTTTCTTAAATTTAATTAATTAATTTATTTTTGTTACAGATGTTTCTCCTTTTCCCCCCACTGATACCCCCTCCCCCACCCTCCTCGCCCTGTCCCCAGCTTTGTTGTCCATGTGAAGTATGTCGTTGGTATTTTGATGGGGGTTGCATTGAATCTGTAGATGGCTTTGGGTAGTATGGACATTTTAATGATGTTAATTCTTCCAATCCATGAACAAGGTAGGTGCTTCCACTTTTTTATATCTTCCTCTATTTCTTTTTCCAATGACCCATAGTTTTCTGCAAATAGGTCCTTTATTTCTTTGGTTAAGTATCTTAATTTTTTTGCGGTGATGGTAAATGGGATTGTTTTTTCAGTTTCTCTTTCTGTGAGTTCATCATTGGTGTATAAGAATGCCATCGATTTCTTGACGTTAATTTTGTATCCTGCTACTTTGCCAAATTCATTCATTAAGTCTAGTAAATTTTTGATGGAGTCTTTGGGGTTTTCTACATATAGTATCATGTTATCTGTGAATAATGACAGTTTCACTTCTTCCTTTCCAATTTGGATCCTTTTATTTTTTCTTCCTGTCTGATTGCCGTGGCTGAGACTTCCAGTACTATGTTAAATAAGAGTGGCAAAAGTGGGCATCCTTGTCTTGTTCCTGTTCTTAAGGGAAATGCTTTTAGTTTTTGCCCATTGAGTATGATGTTGGCTGTAGGTCTTTCATATATGGCTTTTATTATGTCGAGATATGATCCCTCTATTCCCAGATTGCTGAGCGTTTTTATCAGAAAAGGATGCTGGATTTTGTCAAATGCTTTTTCAGCGTCTATTGATATGATCATATGATTTTTTATTTCATTGTGTTTATGTGGTGTATCACATTTATTGATCTGCGAATATTGCACCAGCCTTGCATCCCTGGGATGAATCCCACTTGGTCATGGTGAATAATTTTTTTTGATGTATTGCTGTATTTGATTTGCTAGTATTTTGTTCAGGATTTTGGCATCTATGTTCATTGGGGATATTGGCCTGTAGTTTTCGTTCTTTGTAGTGTCTTTTTCTGGTTTTGGAATTAGAATTATGCTGGCCTCATAAAACGAGTTTGAAATTCTTCCTTTTTCTTGAATTTTTTGAAATAGTTTGAGGAGAATGGGTATTAGTTCTTCTTTGAATGTTTGGTAAATTTCCCCCGTGAAACCGTCTGGGCCTGGGCTTTTGTTTGCTGGGAGAGTCTTGATTACATCTTCAATTTTTTTTGTTGTTATTGGTCAGTTTAAGTTTTCTATCTCTTCCCTGTTCAGTTTTGGGAGACTATGTGTTTTTAGAAATTTGTCCACTTTGCTTAGATTGTCAAATTTGTTGCCATATAATTGTTCATAATATTTGTTAATGATCCTTTGTATTTCTGTGGTGTCAGTTATTATTTCTCCTCTTTCATTTCTGATTTTGTGTATTTGGGTTCTCTCTCTTTGTTTCTTGGTGAGTCTAGCTAAGGGTCCATCAATCTTGTTTATCTTTTCAAAGAACCAGCTCTTTGTTTCATTGATCCTTTGAATTGTTTTGTTTTTGTTTTTTGTCTCCATGTCATTTATTTCTGCTCTGATCTTTACTATTTCCTTCCTTCTACTTGCTCTGGGGTTTTCTTTTTGTTTGCTTTCTAGTTCTTTAAGTTGTGAGGTTAGATAGTCTATTCGAAATTTTTCTTGTTTCTTGAGGTGGGCTGTAGTGCTATAAACTTCCCTCTCAGAAATGTTTTCGCTGCATCGCATAGATTTTGTGTTGTGTGTTCATTTTCATTGGTTTCCAGGAAGTTTTTGATTTCTTCCTTGCTCTCCATGGTAATCCACTCATTGTTCAATAACATGCTATTTAGCCTCCATGTTTTCAAATGTCTTTGCGTGTTCTTGTTGCAGTTGATTTCTAGTTGCATGCCATTGTGATCTGAGAAGATGCTTGATATGATTTCAATCTTCTTGAACTTGTAGAGACTTAGTTTGTGCCCTAACATGTGGTCTATCTTTGAGAATGTCCCATGTGCACTTGAGAAGAATGTGAATTCTTCAGTTTTGGGGTTTAATTCTCTGTTGATCTCTATTAAATCCATTTGGTCTAGTGCTTCATTTAGAGTCTGTGTTTCCTTGTTAATTTTTTTGTCTAGAGGATCTATCCAGTGATGTCAGCGGGGTGTTGAAGTCCCCTGCTATGATTGTATTGCTGTTGATTTCTCCTTTGAAGTCCTCCAGTGATGTCAGCGGGGTGTTGAAGTCCCCTGCTATGATTGTATTGCTGTTGATTTCTCCTTTGAAGTCCTCCAGAAGATTTTTATATGCACCCAATATATACTCATATGTTGGGTGCATATATGTTTACCAAGGTTATATTTTCCTGTTGGATAGATCCTTTCAATATTATGTAGTGGCCTTCTTTGTCTCTAGTTATGGTCTTCATTTTGAAATCTACTTTATCAGATATGAGTATTGCTACCTCAACTTTTTTTCCTTTTCGTTTGCTTGAAAGATTTTTTTCCGTCCCGTCACTTTCAACCTATGTGAGTCTTTTGTTGTGAGGTGGGTCTCTTGTAAACAACATATATGTGAGTCATACTTTCTTACCCAGTCAGCTACTCTGTGTCTTTCTATTGGAGCATTCAAACCATTCACATTTAAGGTGATAATTGATATGTACTTATTTATTGCCATTTTTGTTTAGTGTGGTTATATTTTTCTTCCTATGTCTTCTACTAATTACAGCAGTCCTTTTAGCATATCTTGCAGTGCTGGTTTGGTGTTAATATATTCCCTTAGCCTTTTTTTGTCTGGGAAGCTCTTTATTTGACCTTCTATTTTGAATGATAGCCTTGCTGGATAGAGTAGTCTTGGATTCAGATCCTTGATTACTTCATGCCACTCCCTTCTGGCCTGTAGTATTTCTGTTGAGAAGTCAGCTGAGAGCCTTATGGAGTTTCCTTTGTAGGTAACCTTTGCTTATCTCTTGCTGTCTTTAGGATTCTCTCTTTGTCTTTAACTTTTGGCATTTTAATTACTATGTGTCTTGGTGGCCTGTTTGGTTCTCTCTTTGTCTTTAACTTTTGGCATTTTAATTACTATGTGTCTTGGTGGCCTGTTTGGGTTGATCTTACTTGGGGCTCTCTGTTCTTCTTGAACTTGAATGTGTCCTTCCTTCACCAAGTTAGGAAAGTTTTCTGTCACTATTTCTTCAAATATATTCTATAACCCTTGCCCATTTTCTTCCTCTTCGGGGACTCCTATGATGCAAATGTTATTACATTTCCAGTTGTCCCACAGTTCTCTTAAGCTATCTTCCTGTTTTTTAATTCTTTTCTCCTTTTGGTTTTCTGATTGGTTGATTTTTTTCTACCCTGTCTTCTAATTCACTGATCCGGTCCTCAGCTTCCTCTACTCTGCTGATTAGTCCCTCCAATGTGTTCTTTATTTCTGCAATGTCATTCTTCATTTCCACTTGTTGTGAGGTGAAAATAAAAACTATTGGTTGGTTTTCAATGTTTCTATTTCATTACTCATGGTGCTGATGTCTTCACTCGTGCTGTTGAGCTTCCTCAAGATCATGGCTCTGACCTCTACCTCTGATAATTTGCTTAACTGCAGTTCATTTTTTGATAGAGTTCTCTTGTTCTTTCATTTGGGATTTATTTCTTTGTTTCACCATTTTGGCTATCTCAGTGGGTTTTGGAGCCTGACAAATTTTCCCTGTGGGTATTGGTGTTCTGCTGTTTGTGGCTCCCTTTGCTGGGTTTGGATGGGCCTGGGCGGGCCCATGTTAAACACCACTGTCAAGTCTTACTTTCCTGGGTAGATTTGCAAGCTCAGGAAAGGTTCAGTTATCCTCTAGCTTTTTCCTGGAGGCTAGTAGTCCCAGTTACTCAGTGCCTTGGAATGTAGCCCTGGTGTTCTGCATAAGAGGATTTCCAGAGGGTGGGATAGATGCTGGTTATTAATGAGCCTCAATTTGCATTTCTTTGCCTCACCTGGGAAAGGCTGAATCTCTGAGGGGGGGAGGGGGCTGCTGCTTTTCCCCACAGCTCTGGGAAGGAGCACACTGGCCACCATCCTGTGTGGCCGCAACTCAGCAAAAACTCTGAGTGCCCTCCAAATCCCGGGTGTCCCCAAAGAGTTCCAGCCCAGTCTGCCCTCCCTCTGCCGGAACCCCCAGGTGATTGGCTGTGGCTATATTAGTGCTCTGTCCCAGCTCTGGGCTTTATTCCCCAAGGGTGCTGCTCACAGCTAAGATTGCTGCTGTCTGTGGGCTCCCAGCCCGCCACCCTCTCACGCCTCTGCAGATCCTACCAGTGTCCCTGGTTATATGGTCCTGTCCTGCTGCTTTTTTGTTGCTTTTGTCTGAGGATTTGTCTTTATTTTAGTTGTAATTCCCGATTGGTTCTGGGAGATCATGTCTAGCTTCCATTCACTCCACCTCCATTTTCACATCCTCTACGCCTATCTTGTGCACAGCTGGGTCGCATAGGCCTCTCTGGTGCCCCTGCACGCTGCAGGTCCCACAGGTAACTGAATCGCACAGTCCCTTTGGGGACCCAGCTCTATGCATATGTTATGGGCTACTGGGTCGCACAGACCTCTCTGGTGCTTCAGCACCCCGCAGGTCCCACAGGTAACTGGATCGCACAGTCCCTGCTGGGTTGCACAGGCCTCTCTGGTGCTTCATCACCCTGCAGGTCCCACGGGTAACTAAATGGCACAGTCCCTGCTGGGTCACACAGGCCTCTCTGGAGCTTCAGCACCCCACAGGTCCTGCAGGTAACTGGATCGCACAGTCCCTGCTGGGTCACACAGGTCTCTTTGGTGCCCCCACATCCTGCAGGTCCTGCAGGCAGGTAGCTGGATCGCACCAGTCTCTCTCAGGCTCTGGCTTCCCACTGGTCTTGTGGGCTACTGGACAGCACAGGCCTCTGTGGAGCCCCAGGTCCCGTTGTTGGCGGTTGGGGAGTGCTGCTGCCATGTGGGGCTCAACTCCTGCTCAGCTTTTGCAGTAGTTTTTGGGGATGGGTCTCAGCTGCTGGTCTGTGCTTCTGTTGCCCAGGGATGGATGATTGCTCCCCAGCCTCTGTTGCTGGGGGTATATCTCGACTCCGATCAGGCTGCTACTATGGGGGATGGTGCTGGGTTCTAGGCTGTCTGCAGCTTCTGTGACCAGCACCTTGGCAGCTCCACTACTGTGCACTGGTCTGTGTTGACACAGAGTGTCCACTGGTCCGATGGTGCCAGGTGTGCTGGTGGGCTCAGGTTGCTGGGCCCTAGCCGCTCCCACTGCCTCCTCCCAGGGAAGACCTGGGATCTTCCTAAATGGTGAGACCTCCCCACAGTGCAGGGAAAAGTGCTCTGAAGGGCCACTCACCATGGTAGCCGGCTGCTCCGTCCACAGCACAGGAACCTTCTGCTCCGTGGCTCTGCACTGCTCGGGTTTGGTCATCCACCTTCACGTCCACTCACACTCTCTCACACACTCGCTCACTCTCTCACACACTCACCCTTCCTCTGGTCCTGCCTGCTGCCATCTTCACATCCCTGTGCTTTTCAATCAATTCCTCTTTCTGCCGTTATCAAACTGGTGTGTGTGATACATGACTTAGACCCTGACCCTCCCGGGTCTACTGTGAGGTGGGGCAGCAACGGAGCACACGGAGCACACGCCAGCCCCAGGCGGCCCTCATTACCATCACTGCTACTATTAATGGGCTCCACCTCCTCTTCTGATCTGCGATAAAGATGCCATGAAGATAAACTTGTCCTCGGGGAACTGGTAGAGCTCAGGCAGGTTTCCTGCTCCGAGTGCCAACAATCCCAGCTGAGGTGAGCCCTGGGCCTGCCAGCCTCCCTTTGCGGTCCCTGCCTCGTCTCCCAGAACTCCTGCTGCCCCAGGAGCTGAGTGCTGTCTGCATATGCCAAGAAGTTGGTGTGACCTTCCGGAAAGGGCCCAGGCCCATCTCAGATAGGCTCCTGGTCACCTGGTTGTCCTTTGCCCAGTCTGGAGGGCTGTGTGATGGTCGCCTGGCTGGTCCTTCCCCGGAGCGTGGGGAGAAGCCGGCAGCACCCATGCAGTATGGACCGGCTCCCTCCTTTGCTGTGTTCAGTCGGTGCCACAGGGCGCGAGCCAGACACAGTCCCTGCACTAACGTTTTTCATTTTCTGTATCTTATGATCTGACATCTTAAGACCTTGCTGCCTGGGAGTGGCTAGCCCATTTGAAGAGATGGGAAAGGGACCAAGCCAATCCTGAGTCAACAGCCCCAGCCACCATTTCCTCTGCCCCAAGTCAACCCAGAGCCGGGCAACTAGAGACCACCCTTCTCTCTCAGAGCCTGCTGCAACTATTCCCACTGGTCAGTCCTACACTGCTCACCCCGCCCTGCCTTGCCTTTCCCAAAGAAGCCCCAATAAGGGCCCTGGCCTCAGCCTTCCCCTTGCTCCTGTCTTCTGCCTCCAGACCACCTGAGCGTTCCCCGCGTGGCCCTGCCTGGTATGGTATGCCCCTCCTCTTGGGAAATCGCCAATATGGATTCTTTCAATGGCACTGGCCTCTCCTTGTCGTCACTCGGTCACCTCCATAAATTAAAACCTCATGGGTACAGATGACACAGTCCCTGCCTGCGTGGAGCTCACGGTGTCCAGAGGGGACAGACAGTAAACAGACACTGGGAATTAAAGAGCTCCTCGGAAGTGTGGGCCATGGAGGACCGTCCTAGGATGCGAGGCTCCCAGCTGGCTGTGATGCCCACATGGCACTTTGCTTCATCAGCAGCATCTCTTCCCCTGATGCTGCTCTGAGCATCCGCCCTTCTCTAGTCCCCACTGCTGGTTCTAAGGCACCCACTCCCCAGCTGCCTTGCGCTTGGCACAATTCCCAGGCCTGGCCAATTTATGGATTCTACCCCCTTGCCTGCAGTCATTGGGTTGAGGACAGGCATGTGACTCAAACTAGGCTCATGAGAGTCTGCTGGTCCCTGCTCTGCCACCCTGTGGAGTGAGATCCCCTGAGAACGGAGCCAGCCAGGGGAGCACTGTGGTTGACTCCAAGCATGGAGGTAGTGTGTTGGTCCTGGCTGCAACCTTGGGCTGCTCATTGGGATGGCCAACAAATCCCCCTCTGTCCTAATCAAGCTGGGCCGGGTTTCTGATTAAAATCAAGCATCCTGACCAGTACAGGGAGCTGGCCCCACTGGCGAAAAGTAACAGTTACATCGAGGAGCTAAAGATGACTAGGATGCAGCCCAGTGGAGGGGAGAGAATATTCTAGACAGAAAGACAGCAGAGAGAAAGCCCCAAAGTAGGAAGGACAGAGTTTTAGGGGTTTTGCCTCATTACCTTGTGTGTGTGTGTCCAATACAGCTAGAGACACTGTCAGTGAATAGCTTTATTAAACAAATGCCCTTGCCCTTATTCATAGTGACGTCCAGTGGCAAAGCACTTCAGTGTTTGCAAAACCCTTGTCATTTGATATGTCATGATTTATTAAATATAGTTGTACTCTTATGAACCCCTGGCTGGGCCTACTATTTACTTTTCTGCTTTGCACCTAGGATTTTGCACCTAAAATACTGGCCCTTCTTAGCTCAGAAGCTGGAGAAATTGGGGACAGCTTTGGGAGTGTTGGGGAGGTGGGTCTGGGGCCAAGGGCAGTTCTGCCAGGCAATGAAGCTGCCAAGGAAGCTGGGCAGTGCCACTCTGGCTCAGAGCTGCCATTCATCAGATCGCAGAGAGAAATGGATTTGTCAATATTTGGCTTTGCCCTTGTCCCCAAGAGGGTTGGAGCAGATGACAGGAATTTGCCTACCATCTCTGGCCAGCTCAGTGACAGAACCAGTGAACCCAGCAGTGTGCGAGAGATCCAGGTAGGAATTTCTTGCCACATCAACCATCTTTCCTTCTCCCGGCACCTCTCCCAGGTCCTGTCCCCATCACCACATCCTTAATTTACATGTTGGTTTCTCTGAGTTGGTTTTGCATTACTTCTTTTATTTCTCTCTTGGGTCAAGAACAGTGAGCCGGGTGGGAAGGGGCAGGAGATTTTCCCACATGTGAACATCCCTTGAGTTACTAAAATTTGTTGTTATTTATACTTGTCTTATATGATTTATTTTGATGCCCCAGAATATGAACTTTTTGGAGAGAAGAATCAATAGTGTGCATTTTTTGGGGGGACCCACAGCAGCTGACACAGTGCCTAGCCCCAGTAGGATCTTTGCTTCTTCATTCAGTGACTTTTACTGAACTCATCACTAGGCTAGAAAAGGCCCACAGCTGAGTTCCAGGCTGGAGGGTGCCTTGGTCCCCATTGGGGTCGAATGAATAGGGCAGACAGGGGTCTTTGTGTCCTAATGAGCTGGGCCCAGGACTTAGCATGGAGACTCTGGGAAATCTGGTGGCTTCTGCCCTCAGGGGTTACTGAGTCTCAGAAGTGAGCTGGGAAGAGGTAAGATCAGACCCTGGTCAGGTCAGTCCCAGGTCTGGAGCTTCTGGGATGGCCGGGAGCGCTGAATCTTGGTGGGGTCAGGCCTAGGCCTGGCCAGGTGAGTTGGCTAGCAGGGGCTGCTGAGACCCACGTCATGGGAGAAGGGATCGGCCCTGTGCCTTGGCATGGACTATGGGCCTGCTGAACCAGGTTAAAAACTCGGACCTACACAGAATTCTGACTTCGGGGTGGTGTCCACCCTAGGTCCTGGCATGAAGACTCCGTCCCATGGTCAGTGGTGCTGGTGGGGGGGATCGGCCCCCAGCACTGGCGTGGAGACTCCGGGCCGGCAGGGGGCGCTGCGTCCAGGGAGAGAGGCGCAGAGCGGCTCCGGGCCGGCAGGGGGCGCTGGGCTCGCGGCGCCGCGGCGGACGCCCGGCAGGTGGCGCTCTGGCCGCGGCCGAGGCCCGGCGGGCGGCGGCGGCGCGGCGCTGCGCCGGCTCGCGGGCCTGGGGAAGCGGCGGCGGCGGCGGCAGGAGCCGAGAAGGCGGAGCGGCGGCGGCGGCTGGCGGCGGGAGCGGCGGCGGCCCCGGGCGGGCAGGAGCGCCGCTGGCCGAGCGCACAGGCGCGGCCCGCGGAGCCCGACATGCCGGCGCGGGTCTGAGGCGCGGCGAGCCAGGGCCGAGGCGAGCGGCGGCCGCGCCGGCCGGGGTTCCCGCAGCGGCCCGGGCCGGGCCCGATGAGCGGCGGCCTCGGCCTCCGGCGCAGCCCGGAAATGTCCGGCAAGATCGAGAAAGCAGGTGAGGCGCGGCGGCCGGGTCCGGGCCGAGCCCGCGGCGGGGCCGCCGGCTCCGGGATGCGCGGGCCGCGGGGGCGCCGGGGGCAGAAGTGAAAGTGCGCCCGGGCCTGCTCGGGGCGCTTCGACTTCGCCTCCGGAGGCCACTGCGGGCGGCGGGCGGCCCTGCCCGCGCTCTCCGGGCGCTCGGCCGGCCGCGGGCTCGGGAGGCCGGGCGGCTCCGGGGGCGGCCCCGGCCCGGCCCGGCCCGGCCCGGCCCGCCGCTCGCCCCGCCGCGGGAACTTTCAGACAACAGCCCGGACCTGAGGCCGGGGACGGGCAGCCCGGCCGCGTGTCTGAGTGGCTGCAGCGCCCCGAGCCCCGCCGGGCGGTGGCCTTTTAGACGCCGATTAGAGCCGAGCCATAAAATGTGTCATTTGTAGCGAGGCTCGAGTTTACATTTAACCAGAAGTATCTGCTTCGGAGGCTTCAAAGGAAGCGGGCGGGAGGTGTCTGGGCATTTCCAGGGCTCCGTGGAGCTTCCCTCTGGTCTCCAGCTAAGCTCTGGAAGCAGGGTGTGTGGGGAGCTGGTTGGGTTTGGGGGCGATTATAAATCTCCACGCGAACCTCCTCTCTTTGTGTGTTCCTAGAAATCTCGGAGGAGCTGCCTTCCACTCACCTGGGTTTTGCCTGTACCGGGAATTGTCTCCAAAGATTCAGTTAGGCTCGGATTATGGGGCCCAGGGCTCACCTGGCCAGAGACACCTTGCGGGCGAGCCCTTAGGTCCAAGGTGAGGTAGGCGGGCAGCCCAGGGCCCCTGTCTGGGCGCAGCTGCTTGTCCCAACAGCCTGGGGAGCCAGGGGAACCACCTTAGCTTGGCAGCGGAGCCAGGGCAGGCTTTCAGGGGCTGCAGAGGGGCAGGTTGCACTGATTTGGAAGTTGCTCCTGTTCCCCAGGTTGAGCCAGGATACTTTCCTGAGATGCGCCCGGGAGTGGACCCAGAAGACTGTAACTTGCAGGCTGTGGTTTAAGCACAGGAAGGGTATTTTCTGT
The DNA here is from genome assembly GCF_014108415.1 of Molossus molossus. Classification (NCBI taxonomy): domain Eukaryota; kingdom Metazoa; phylum Chordata; class Mammalia; order Chiroptera; family Molossidae; genus Molossus; species Molossus molossus. Next base: position 4,191,682 of record NW_023425349.1, read on the forward strand.
AGCCTTTATTGAGGGTTTTCCGTATATCCGGCTCTGTGCTACGCATTTAAAATGTATTGCTCATTAAGTCCTTGCAGATTCTCTGTGAGAGAGAACGTGGTCCCGGTTTTTCAGGCTGAGGGCCGTTCGGTGAGTCCCTGCAGGCCACCCAGCATGAGCAGCGGGCTCAGCAGTGATGCCTGGCCGGCTGACCGGAGCCCCGCGCCTCCCTTAGGGGCAGGGCCCCTGATTTCAGGCACTGCTTCTTGGGCATTTTTCTCACTGTTCTTCCGTCTCGACCAGTGATCATGAGTTTCCCTGCATGTGTGCTGTTCCAGAAATAGCTCGGTTAGTCTGTGAAGCATGTCTCAGGAACCCTTTGCATGGTGTCTCAGAAGGGTACTGGTGGGAAGCTTGGATAATTTCTTTTAAAAATAACATTAGCAGGATACTCTTTGATTATTAGGATATGTTCATTGTCAAAAACGTGAACATCGTGGCAAAGTAGTAGGAGTGAAATGAAAAGCCTCTGTCATCCCATGAGCTGCTTTCCACAGCTGAGACCTCAGAACGGAAATCTGCATCTGCTTCTCTGTTACCTGGAGAAAGGAGGCCTGAGGCCAGCCTCTGTCACTAGGGGTGCTCCTTGGGCCAGGAGCTGGAGTAAGATGTGAAGAGCAGGGTGTGCCTGCTTGTCTGAGGTGGGGGAGCCCGCACCAGCATGGCCCTGGCTGCCAGCTGCAGGCACTGTGCTGTTACAGGAGTCGGGGCTGTGGGCACAGGGAAGGGAGGCCCCTGAAGCTGAGGGGATGGGGAAGGCTCTGCAGGGACAGTGTTCATGTTTGGCTCTGAAGGGAAGGGAAGGGAAGGGGCTGACCAGGGGCCATGGATAGCTCAGGAGGAAGGTGCATTTGGTGAGAGGCAGCTAAGCAAGAAAGTTCTGAGGTTGGCAAGACCAAGGTTGCACCTCATGTGGAGCTAGCACAGGTCCAGCCCTCCGGTGTAAGGTCTTTGCTCGTCAGGGAAGACGAGCACCCCTGAAGTGGTGGGTACATCTTCCTGGTGGTGTCTGCTGGTCACTGTAAGTGGACTTCATTTTGCATTTCAAGGAGATTTCCAGTTCGGTTTCTGTTGGAGTTGTCTAAATGGACCTGCTGGTAAGTCGCCAGTAGAGTGTTTCATTCAAAGGAAAGGTCCTTAGGTGAAGCAGGACTCTTGTTAGCAAGTGAGCAGTCTGGTTAGTCATGGAGCCTGACACCCAGTAAACGATCGTTGTTACTCGTTTCTGTTGACTTAAAGCAACCGCAGTGTTGCTTACATGTGTTCATAATCTCTTCTTTCTGAAAACAGGACTTTCACTCCTCGGGGCTTAAGGAATCTAAGGCCTTTGTAGTGTAAAAGAAAACAGTATCCATCTGTAGGGCCCTGAGACTTGCCCAGACTTCCATCCTTGGTGAGCAGCGGCCTCTTGAGCCTGTGGGGAAGGCTGCTCTTCAGTACATCTGGTTATTGAGCAGGGCCTGGCTGTGGTGGGCCTGCAGGCCATGCATAGTGCCCTCCTGTGAGGGGCTGCCACTTCGTAGAGACACGGAAAGGCCAGCCTCAGGTTGGGTTGTTCCCAGTCATCTCTGCTCTGAGGCCTCATGGGGGATCAGGACAGTCTGGGTTCAGGAGGACAGCAGAGGGTCAGTTTGCTGGCTGGGGCCTGTCCAGTGGGGTTGGAGGAGGCCATTGAATTTGGAGGGCCAGGAAAAAGGATTAGGGAGCTCCCTGGGGTGAGCTTGTGGGCAGAACTAGCAAGGGGAGGGGCTGTTCCATAGGAACGCACAGCACTTGTTCTGAAAGGGAACATGCTCTGGGTGGGCACCAGTGGGGTGGGTCTCAGCTGCTCATGCTCCCAGCAGACATGTGCCAGGGGAAGGAGTTAATGCCCTGACGTTCCTGGAGTTGAAGCAGCTCTTCCCTGTGGGTGGAGGTGACAGACACTGGCTGTAGGCTGGATTCGGTCCACAGGTGTGTGGTGCTTGATCCAAGTGTTCTTTTTTTTTTTTTTATCCTCACCCGAGGACATTTTTGTATTTATCTTCAGATAGAGCAGGAGGGAGAGAGAGAGAGAAACATCAATGTAAGAGAGACACATCGAGTGGCTGCCACCCACACGACCCCAACTGGGGATGGGGGCAAACTGCAACCAAGTTATGTGTCCTTAGCAGGAACCGACCCCGGGTCTCTCCACTCCGTGGGCCAGCGCTCTATACGCTGAGCCAAACGGCCAGGGCCCACCAGTGTTCTTGAAGAAAAAAGAAAGACGTGATGATCAAGATTTAAAAACCAGGAAGTCAGTCAGAAATCTCAGGTCTTTGGTTCTTTTGAAAACTGAGAAGCTCTGGTAACTCTGAGCCCTGGTTCCTACAAGGCCGGCCCCTGTCCCCTGCCAGCCACATCACTGACCCGCTTCCCACTGGGGCCGTTGACGTTGGAGTTTGCAAACCCCTTCCTTGGGGAAAGTATTTCTGTTTGTTTGCTTTCCATCTGCACTTTGAAAGCTTTGCCCCATTCCTTCATTGATTTATTCCCCAATTCCCTGATTGAGCTGCTTGTCAGGTGCTATACGAGGCTCTGGGGAGCCACTGGTGACCTCAGCAGACAGTATGGAGGCGCTGGGAGGTTAGGAGGGGTCACATCAGCCTTCCGGTGGAGGGGTGTCAGGGAACTACCTCTCTGAGGAATTGAGTGGAGGGTGAGTCATGTTATCGGGGCACAGCTGTGGGGGCAGGGAAGAAGGGGGCTTCACTTTTACCCATGAGAGTCTCAGCTGCTCACTTACTCATCCCTTCATGCATCATCGTTTATCCAGTACCTCCTCAGGGCTTGGAGTTGTTCTAGATCCCTGCCTCCTGAGCTCTGCTTTCTGCCTGGGGCAGACAATAATAAAATAGACGTCACAAAGATGTGAATGTCGCAATCCTGCTCTGTGTTCCCAGCAAGCCACAGTCTGTGTAGGCGGTTCATCATTTAAGAACCCTCTGGCCAGCTCAGTGCTCATGGTGGCCTGGGGCAGGTGAAGTGGAGGGCTCACCCATGCACCCACCGCCCGAGGACAGGGTAAATACAGTGTCTCAGACTCAAGTGCTATGGTTTTCCAGTGGCTGAGGATGCTTTTATTATAACTTAGAAAGAAAAATGTACACTGACTGCATTCACAGTAGCTCTGGTTATGAATGTTCTCAGAACAGATGGAAAGTACGCATAAGGTCACGTGGGCTCCACGCTGTTGTGGCCTAGGAGAGAGTCCTTGTGGGTCAGCAGTCACTGGATTTTGATCAATTTTTAATTCCTCTCAAATCTTACACTTCCTTTTTCTCCACCGTTAGCAAACTTTGTGGTCAGAATCTATGCAGTCAATAAGTAGGACATTTTTAGGGCCCCTTGTAGTCATTCGTTCGCTCACTCTTGCAGCAGTGACCGAGTCCCTCCTTGTTGGCAAACACTGTGACACCTCGCAGTGGCACAGAGCCTGCGGGAGTCTGTCCTTACCCAGGTCACAGTCTGGGGTCACCTCAAAACAGTCTGGAACATTTCTGCAGTTTCCTATGGTTTTCAGAATGCCTTGATGGATGACCTCATTTCTGGTCCTCACAGCAGACCTGAGGACTAGAGCAAGTCCGCTTACCCCATTTTGCCAGGGAAGTTTGGTGACTTGCCCAGGGCCACAGCCCTAGCGCAGGGAAGTGGGGAACCAATCTCAGTGTCCAGCTCCCTGCCGGCCCCGGTTCTGCCTTTCCAGAGCACTGCAGAACCTTTCATGTTGCTAAAGACAGTAACTTTCCGTCTTAATTTCTGTTCATGTTTCTAACTTTCTTTCTGACCCCTGCTCCCCCCCCCCCATCTCAGTTAAATTAAGGAAGACCCAGTGTGGTCTTCTGGCTGCATATGATATCACTAATACTAATAACATTAGCAGTGCTATAAGGAGGTAGGAAATAGCATGAACACAGGCTAAATATGTTTTAAAAACCAACCACAGCAACCCTGAATGTTTCCTGGTCTCCTGAGCAGCTGTTGGCAGAGGTGATTTGAATGGGATTCCTTGTAGCCAACAGACCTGATAGGAGGCCTGTAAAGATGAGTCATGCATGAGCTTGCAGAAAAATCATTTCCCAAATTAGCCTGGATTGGAGAATGCCTTGAGCGCAGGGCTGGTCTTACCTCAGTCTAGCTGAACGTGTCCCCGTTGCCATAATAAGATGACACACTGGAAAGAGTAGCAGCCTGGCAACACTGCCCACTGCCGCACCCACATAGCCTCCGGCTGGGCGCCCTGCTGCTTGGGACAGGTGTTACTCTGGCTCTCCACCCACCTTGCCCCAAAGGCTGCTTTATGATAAAAAAAAAACAAAACCCATACCTTGTGAACTACTGTGGATCTGTCATCTTAGATTTTGGTCGCTTGTTAGACCATCTGACTAATCTGAGACCTGGTATTGTGACCTTGAGCAGTTCTCTCCCTTTTCTGGGTCTCATTTTTCCCACCGGTGCCATGAGGAGGATGGACTCTAAAATTAGTGCTTCCCCATTTTGTGTGTTTTAAAGCAGCAGTTCCTTTTCATACATCAGAAGGCCCTTTAGATAATGGGTGATGGGAGCCACCTGGGCTCAGCTGTGGCCTCTGAGGCTCCTTCTTGGTCTCCACTGAACATAGTGTGAAAACCCACTTCCAGGGTGCTCAGCCTCCCCTACCCAATCGACTTCCTCGGACTCTACGCCTCTCTTCCCCCAGCAGGCAGTAAATTCCATGGGAAGGCCCCAAAGAAATACTTGGGGTAGAATAACATTGTGTAGCTCATTCAGAAACCAAGGTCCCAGTTTCCTTTCTGCAAGTTGAAAAATCAACAAATACAGTCTTAAATAGACCGTTAGTTCCATGAGGGAGGGTGCCTGTCTGGTCCATCGAGGGGTTGCCAACTCTGCACAAAGTAGGTGCTCAATAACTACTTACCAGAAGAATGAGTGAAGTTAGTTAAACTGTCATAGAATGAACTTAGGTTTCTGATTCCAAGTCTCAAAATTGTCTTTAAATGGAGCTTATTTCAGATTTTAAACTGCCAGTTCTGATGTTTCTTGGTGAATTAGTAGCAGAATACTTACTTGTATTCTGATTGGAGTATGCAGTTGGTTGGGGCCTCTTTGTTTCCCATGTACCTCAATCAGGGTGGTCTTCTGAAGACCGATAGTGAGGCCACAATCAGATTCCCAGAACATTGGACAGAGCTCCAGGATGTGCTGAGACAGCCCACTCGACCTGACTGCAGCTGCCTGTGGGGGAGACCGCATGGCTCTGGGGCTCAGAACCCAGTTCCCTGGGCAGTGCTCCTTCCCTCCAGCGGTTGTGGCCTGCTCTTCATTTATAGACCAGGCATGTGCCAGCTCTGTCCAGCCCCGCCCGGCCGAGTGCCACGAGGAGAGTCCCCGGCTCCATTTGTCATTTTCTTTGGTCGGCTTCTGAGCATGTGTTAGGATTCACTCCCTGCACCATCTGCCCTCTCTGAGGGGCTGGGAGAGGTAGGCTATGGGGATTCTCTGGCTCCCCCTTTCTTCTTTGTCGAGGGGCTTAGGAGAGTCTCTCTTGCCAGTTCCCCTCCTCTGTGAGCGAAGAAGATGCAGTGCAGAGGCTCACCTAGTGGTTAGAGACTGGTTCCTGAGGGCCACAGTTCCTTTGTCCCCACTGTTCTGTCCCAGCCTGTGGTTTGGAAGATGGGTGACAGTCTCTGGACCTGAGTCCTGACTTGCAGTTTGGACCGTGCTTTCCTAAAGCACCGTTACTGCTTCCTAACAGCTCAGACCCGCCATTTCCACTAGTGTCTGGAAGGTTGTCTTTCTTGCTTTCCCTGGCTTTCTGGTGCCACACACGCACATTTTACTGCAGATGAAGTTTGTGATCAGGAAACATCGCCCTACTTCTCAAATAGAAGAAACAGGCCTGTCAAGCACAGGGTGGTGTGTGGCTCTTCCCGAGGCTGGGGACAAAAGGGCAGAGTTCAGGCATTTGCTTTCTAGCTTTTCAAAAGTGTATGCCATTGGTGTGAACTTGACAGTCAAGGCTCCCAGCCTCACTCTTCAAGTGAAGCCAGCCCCTGTCTCCCTGAGCACGCAGCCTTTGGGAGAAGAAGTGTGAACGTGGAATGAGCAGAGAGGACAGCAGAAGTCCAGCGGGATGTGATGGCTCTGAATAGCCACTTAGTTGACTCAAAATAAGCAAACAAACAAAAAAACCAAACCAGACCTCTGGCTGGAAATAATGGTGGTATTTACTTGCTGGTTATGGGTAATCACGTGTGCCTCTCTCCTTGAAGTGACTGGTTGTGACTAAATAGATAGAGGACTGTGCATGGGTCATGGAACTTGGCTACTCTTCACCCCTCCTTTCAATGATAAATACAAATAATAGTTGTAGCTAACATTCATTAAGTGCTTACCACGTGCCGGTACCAGGCTCTGTTCTGTGTGTTTTACACACATTGTCTCATGTAATCTTCTCAACAGGAGGTTCTCATTCCACAGAGGAGGAAAGAGACACGGAGTTCCTCTTCTTTTGTGCATGGGATCCTGAGATCCTGAATTGTTAGGTTTGCCTGTGGTCATATACCCAGTGGGAGCCAATTTAGGACTAAAGCCCATATGACTACTTCCCATTTATCCATATTCTCATTGGCTGTGATGACATTATTCTCTTGGCTGTTTTGACGTGGGTAAAAATGAGCCTCTAGCCCTGGCCAGTTTGTCTCAGTGGTTAGAGCGTTGGCCTGTGGTCCAGAGAGACCGGGTTCGGTTCCCACTAAGGGCGCGTACCTTGGTTGCAGTTTGTCCCCGGCCCTGGTTGGTCGTGCGGGTGGCAGCCACTCGATGTGTCCCTTTCACGTCGATGTTTCTCTCTCTCTCTCCTTCCCGCTCTATCTGAACAAAAAAATGAGCCTCTATATTTTAAGGACCCCACTAACACAGGCGGCTGCTGCACTGCAAGGACCGCTTGGTAACACTGGAGGGGATGCTTGAGAAGACTGGGGTCCTCCTAGCTGTCTGGTTCCAGCTCACTGGGGGCCAGGAAGCCCTGCCTCCTGCTAGGTGACCTTGGACAAATGGGAAAATCTTTCTGAGCCTCTGTTGCAACCCGATGGGGTGGTCAGACCCATCTCAGAGCCCCCTCATGCTGCTTCTTATGAGTCTAATCTGCAGTAGAAAAGAGGCAGTTGGGATGTATGGGGATTGTTTTGTTGGTTTTGCATGACACTGATGTTGCAAGGCACTTAACTATTCACCATCACAGTAAAACTTACATAATCCTTTACAGCTTTCAGAACACTCATAGGACATGAGCTTTGTTGCTATTGTTTTAGGTTTGTTCTTTTGTTTGGTTATTCTAAGGTATTGGAGTTACACAGCTTTTTTCCCAGAAGAGGAAGATGACCACTAACGGTTGCTGAGTACTTCCTGTGTGCTTTCAGATATGGGTACAATTTAATTAATTCTTTTCTTACAAAGAGAGAGAAATGGCAGGTATTGTGCCCATTTGACAGTTGAGGAAAGGGAGGCAGCCAGAGGGGAAGGTCCTATTGAGTGAAAGGTAGAGCCAGTTGGGGAGCTTGGGTTTCCTTCATCGTTCGCTGCCTCCTCAATGTGTGTTTCTGTGGCCCCTAGTGCGGGTCCCCTGTAGAGCCACCAGAGGCTGCTTGGAGGCCTCTTCATTGTCTCTGGTTGGACCAGCTCTGGGATTCCCCTGGGGCTTTCCAGCCTCTGCAGGACTGTTAAGATGACTCCACATCTGTCTATAGATTTATGAAGCAGCTTCTGGTTTCTCAGTTACAGAGGCGGCTTAAAACGTTTATTTGCTGGAAACATTGCATGGGAATCTGCTTTGGATGTGAACAGTGAAAAGTGGCCCTTAGATAAAATAGCTCCATCCACCCACTTATCTGTCCACCCATCCACCCACTTATCTGTCCACCCATCCACCCATTTATCTACCACCCACCCTCCCTCCCACTCACTCATTCATCCACACACCCACCTGTTCATTGATGCAACATTGGCTGAGTGCCAAGCAGCCTGCCAGAGCAGTGGAGGGGGCTGAGAAGGCATCTGTGTCCTTGGGGAGTGGACAGACTGACCCACCACCTGTGCTATAAGCAGGAGACTTCTGATTTGGGCTTTCATATTCTTCTTGATACTCATCCATGTTGGAGGCAGCATGATCCTGGGCTGGAGGTCAGGAGACCTGCCTCATGGCCCCTGGGTCTGCACCAAAGCACTCTGTGCCCCTCTGAGCCCTCAGTTGCTCCGTCTGTGAAATTAGCAGATGGACTCAATACAGAGTAGTGATTGAGAACATGGGTTCCTGAGTCCCATAGCTGTGGATCAGTTGCGGGATCCTGGGCAAGTCCATTTTTTTAGACCTCTGTTCCTAATCTGTAAAACAGAGTTATAGCAGTGCCCGCCGTATGGTGTCGAGGGAGAGCTAAACAGGATGGTGCGCATGAAACATGTCAGCAGTCTTGACACGAGCGCTCAATACACACTAGCTCTGCTTCTGACCTAGAAAACGGTCATATGGTAAGTGAAATTCAGACCTCATCACTCACAGAAGGCTGTTAAGGTACAGTTGACCCTTGAACATGAACACTGGTTTGAACTACACAGGCCTATCTATAAGCAGATTTTGTTCTTTTAAAAAATTTTTTTTAAATAGTCACATGCCACTTAATAATGGGGATGTGTTCTGAGAAGTATGTTGCTAGCCGATTATTTTGTGTGAACATCAGAGTGTACTTAGACACTGGATGCTGTCACCTACTGCACACCTAGGCTGTGTGGTACCACTGTTGTACATGTGGGTTTGTCCTCGACTAAATGTCTTATGCGTCACATGACTGTACTGTAAACATATTTTCGCTTCCTTATGCTTTTCTTTTCTCTAGCTTATTTTGTTGTAAGAATACATCATATAATACATATAACATTCAAAATATGTGTTAAACGACTGTTTGTGTTATCCATAAGGCTTCTGGTCAACAGTAGGCTATTAGTAGTTAAGTTTTGGGGGAGACAGTGTTTATACTTGGATTTTTTACTGTGTGACGGTCAACATCCCTAAGCTCTGTGTTGTTCAAAGGTCAACTGTGTTCCTTTCAGTTTCTCTCTCACATACACACTTGGGGAAAGTGGATTTCCAGGGAATAGATTTTTACAACTAAGTAATACATCTCCAAAGAGGTCATTTATAGGAAGAGAATGGTATTTCATTTCAGCTACACATACGGCCCCAACTCATGGAGGCAGAATTGTTTTTTATCAGAAGTTTATCCCTTTTTATAGCTGAGGCCAATCCTGGTTGGACCCAATTTACTCTTCTGTCTGTTTACAAGGAATGGGCCTTTCCTGGCTTGTGTGGCTCAGTTGTTGGTTGGAGCGTCATCTGGGCACATACCTGGGTTGTGGGTTAAGTCCCCAGTAGGATCACATATGGGAGGCAGCTGATTGATATTTCTTTCTCTCTTTTCCCCCCCTCACTAAAAATCAGTAAAACATATCCTCAGGTGAGGATTAAATAAATAAATTAATTGATTGATTAATTAATTAATTAATTAATTAAAGGAATGGGCCTGTGCTTGTGGGCTTCATCTTATCTCAGAGGCAGAGTGGGGCTGATCTCTGCCAGGTGTATTTTTGCTCCATCCCAGAAGACACCACCTCAGTTTCTCCTTGCAGAGGTGACTCTCGGGATTAATTAAACCATCTTTGTTCAGCACTGAAGGTGAAGTGATCACTGTGTCGTGCTTTTGTTTCGTGACAGTTAAAATACCATAAGCCATTCAAGGTCCCCTATACAAGTAACTTACAAATTGCATTGAGCACTGCAAGCGGCATAATTTTAGACCCTTTGTTTTCCCCCCTTGATTAATTTCCACAGTTGAGGTAAATTCAGAAATTCTGGTGTATTGTTGCGCGTGTTCCTTGGCCTGTGCTGCCCTGGGCTTTCCTGATCCGTGAAAGCTAACAAGCTCGGTCTCCTTGCTAGTTTGTCCATGCAGCCAGCTCAAAATACAAGGCCTTTTGCAGAAGCCAAAGCCCAGTCAACCCTCTTTACTTTGTTGACACATTCGGTCCTGGAGCTACAGAACCTCTCACTGAATCAGCATGACCACACTCCTGTGCTTCTGCCCCAGCTTGTCCTGAGCACCTTACAAATAAATATTAATTCTCTGAGCTCATCAGAAAACTAAAAGCACAGACTGAAAGCATGCTTTCCTGCATGATCCTTGTTTTGTTTTGTTTTCCTACTCATGAGAAGCTGTCTCTGTTAATTACCCTAATTATGCAAGGTGGTAGAATGAAAATAAAGGAATTGGGCTGGGGACCTGGACTACATTTCAGCCCCATGTTGCAGGGAGCCCAGAACTCCCTGGTCCAAGCTTTGTGGGTGAAACACATGTACCGGTGAGGAAATCACATGGACTGAAGTCATCCTGAGGTTATGTGCATCACTGTCACTAGGAATGCTTGGACTGTGGTGTCCTCAGGCGATAGAGAGAGAACTGGCCGGAGTGTCTGGCACTGCCACAGTCCCACTGTGTCCTCCCTGGACCTTGAACTGGAACAGTGCTTCCTGAGCTTTTTAAAAATCCTAAGTCCTGCTTAGGATCTGATGGAAGCTCTGTGGACTCTGCCCCAGGGAGAAAGATTCATTTGTGTGGACATCATTCTACAAACTCTAAATTCCTGCTGTTATATGATAAATAATAATTTACAAACACCCAGGTCTTGGAAATTTCTAATGGAATCTTGGGTATCTGAAGTAATCAGGATTTAGTTTCTCTGGGTTCAAGTGCCAGTCAATAATTACACATCCTTGGAGTTTTATAAGGGTTTCATGATATGACGCTTATAAGCTGCTTAGATAATGCCTGTGTGGATAAAAGGAGAAACCTTTCTCCTTCTGCATGAGAGTATCTTTAATTTACATACGGTAAAATTGACCTTTTGGGGGGCTATATACTATTCTCTGAATTTGTAGATTTGTGAAACCACTACTACATTTAGGGCTGAGGTCAATTACATCACCCCAGGGGGGGAACTTGCTGCCCTTTGTAGTTAAACCCTCTCTCACCCCTGGCTCCTGGCAACCATTGATCTGTTTTCCATTCCTGTAGTTTTGCCTTTTCCAGAATAAAATATAGTATGAACTTTTGGAAATTGGCTTTTTTTTTTGCTCAGCATGCTGCCTTTGAGATTCATGAAGTTGTGTGTTTTTTTGTTTTTGTTTTTTATTAGAAGTTCATTCCTTTTAATAGCTGAGTAGTATTCTAATGTATGGACATAATCACTGTTTATCTGCATAGAATTTGACTTTGGTTAACTAGTTCTATCTCCTGAAAATAGGTAAAGATGGCATTTGACCAATAAAAATCAAACAACCCAATTTAAAAACATGAGTAGACATCTCCAAAGAGGATATAAGAATGGCTGCCCTGACTGGTGTGGCTCCATGGTTAGAGCATAAGCCTGTGCACCGAAGGGTTAAGGGTTCGGTTCCTGGTCAAGAACAAGTACTTGGGTTTCAGGTTTGATCCCCTGCCCCAGTTGGGGTGCGTGCGGGAGGCAACCAATTGCTGTGTTTCACATCTATGTTTCTCTTTCTCTCTCCCTCTCTACCCTCTCTCCCTTCCACTCTCTCAGTGGGGGGGGGGGGATCTATCTACTATCCATAGATAGATAGATATATGTATAGATACACACACACATATATACACACACACACACGCACACACACACGCACATACATACATACATACTTGGGTGAAGATTAACAACAACAGAAAGACATATGAATGGCCAATAAACCCATGGAAAGATGCCCAGCATCACTGGTCACTAGGGAAGTGCATATCAAAACCACAGTGAGACACCACCTCACACCCATTAGGATGGCTACTTTCAAAAAACAGAAGATAACAAGTGTTGGCAAAGGATGTCTAGAAACCAGGACCCTTGTGCACTGGTGGAATGTAAAATGGTACAGCCACTGTGGAAAACAGTATGGCGGTTCCTCAAAAAATCAAAAGTAGAACTACCATATGACCCAGCAGTTCTGCTTCTGAGTACACACCCAAAAGAAATGAAAGCCGGGGCTCAAAAAGATATTTGTACATTCAAGTTCATAGCATTATTCACAACAACCAGAAGTGGAAGCAGCCCAGGTGTCCCTTGATGGATGAAGGGCGAACAGAAGGCGGTTGATTCACAGAATGGACTATTACCCAGCCTCAGAAAAGAAGGAAACTCTGACACCTGCTTCAACCTGGATGAACTGTGGGGACATTATGCCAAGTGAAATATGCTAGTCACAGAAGGACAAATATTGTCTAGTTCCACTCGTATGAATGAGATACCTAAGAGTAATTAAAATCGTAGAGACAGAAAGTAAGTAAAATGGTAGTCGCCAGGGCTGAGGGAAGGGAGAACGGAGAGTTATTGTTTAATACCTAATTAATGTTTAGGTTCAGTTGTGCGAGACAAAAAGTTCTGTGGTTGGATGGTAGTGATAGTAACACAATAGTGTGAATGTACTTATACTTTTTTTTTTTTTATCCTCACCCGAGAACATTTTTCCATTTTTTTGTTCAGACAGAGTGGGAGGGAGAGAGAGGAAGAGAGAGAGAGAGAGAAACATCGATGTGAAAGGGACACATCGAGTGGCTGCCACCCTCACGACCAACCAGGGCTGGGGACAAACTGTAATTGAGGTACGCGCCCCTAGCGGGAACCGAACCCAAGACTCTCTGGACCGCAGGCTGACGCTCTAACCGCTGAGCCAAACCGGCCAGGGCTCAGATGTACTTATTCTTATTAAGAGTACACTAAACTGGCCCTGGCTGGTTTGGCTCAGCGGTTAGAGCATCGGCCTGCGGTCTCGAGAGATCCGGGTTTGGTTCCCGCTAAGGGCACGTATCTTGGTTGCAGTTTGTCCCCGGCCCTGGTTGGGTCGTGTGGGTGGCGACCACTCGATGTGTCCCGTTCACGTCGATGTTTCTCTCTCTCTCTCTCCCTCCCACTCTATCTGAACAAAATATCAAAAAAATGGCCTTGGGTGAGGATAAAAAAAAAAAGAGTACACTGAACTGTACTCTTAAAAATGGTCAAGGCGGTAAATTTTATGTTATATGTATTTACCACAATGTGTAAAAAAATTACCATGGATAATAAATATTTCTCAGTATTTATTTATAGAATCATTAATTAATCTTAAATATCTTAATATAATTATATTAAAAACATGATGATGTGTGATAACTGTATTACTGGGCACCAATGCTCATGGTAAAATATTCTGGTTTAATTAATTACATCTGGGCTGGTGATGAACTGTGAACACCTGGCGGGACATCATACTTTGTATCTCCTTGAGTGTAGTGACTCCTCTAATTAAGCGTGTCCCTTGAGGGATCCTACGCGATTATGAAACGTGGGCTGCTGTGGGGCAGGGAGCTTTTAAGCCAGGCTGGATCCTGTACCCACCACATGTGGATCTCGTCCCCTTGACCTGAGCTGCTCAGCTCTGCGAGGCTCCTTCAGGGACCCTCTCCGGGGAACTATCCAGTGCGTCCTCCGGCAACCTTGGTTCCTATCCTGTATCCATCTAAATAGATTGGTGCCAAGAGGGGCTAGTAGAAGCCCAGGGGCTAAAGAGCCCCAGAGCCTGGTGGGGGTTGTAGCCGGCACATAGGAGTGCTTACTGCATGTCAGCAATTAATAAAGACTCTCTCCAGCTCCTCAGTGGCTTCCCTGTGCGACTCTGCCTGGATCCCATCGTCGGCACATCCTCGCTGGGTTGGCAGCACAGATGGCATTTACTCTAGCCCTGATTGGCAGGGCTCCAGGCTATTGGCCACATTCATGAGATGGTATCATTGACTTGGGGGAGGGGAAGAGAGAGGTTGATCTCTGAATCAAACTCCAGAAGCAAGGCTTTCTCCAAGAATTTTAAGGTTGCAGAGCCCGTCCAGTTGTGGTTGCCACTCCGATCCGTGAGTATCATTGACACGTTTCTGTGTGACTCTGGGACGATAGGCTGGTACTGTGTTTTTGTTGTTGTTTTTAACCCTCACCCTAGGATATTTTTTCTTATTTTCAGATAGAGTGGAGGGAGAGAAAGGGGGAGAGAGAGAAACATTGAGGTGAGAGGGACACATCGGCTGGTTGCCTCCCACACGACCCCAACTAGAGCCAGGGACGAACCGCAACCGAGGTACGTATTCTTGACTGGAATCGAACTCATTGGTCCGCGGGCTGACGCTCTACCCCTGAGCCAAACCGGCCAGGGCGGTACTGTGTTTTTTGACACCACAGCACCAACACCTGTAACACCTGATTTAATAATACTTTCCAGGGCCCAGGCTGGTTTGGCTCAGCAGTTAGAGCGTCTGTCCGCAGACTGGAGCATTGCAGGTTTGATTCCCAGTCAAGGGCACGTACCTTGGTTGCGAGTTCAATCTTCTTCCCTGGTTTGGGTCATGTGGGAGGCAACCAATCGATGTGTTTCTCTCACATCAATGTTTCTTTCTCTCTCTCCCCCTCCCTCCTTCCCACTCTATTTAAAGAATCAATGGGTTCCTGGCTGGTGTGGCTCTGCGGTTATAGTGTCAGACTGTGGAGTAAAGGGTCATGGATTCAATTCCTGGTCAAGGGCATGTACCTGTGTTTCGGTTTTGATCCCTGGCCCTGGTTGGGGTCATGCGGGGGACAACCAATGGATCGATGTCTCTCTTACGTTGATGTTTCTCTGTCTCTCCCTCCTTCCCTATCACTCTATCTGGAAATCAATGGGAGGGTATCCTCAGGTGAGAATTAACTTCCCTCCACCCAAAAAAAATCAAGGGAAAAATATCCTTGAATGAGGATTAAAAACTAACTAAATAAATAAATAGCCTTGGCTGGTTTGGTTCAGTGGTTAGAGCATCAGCCTGTGGACCAGAGTCATGGGTTTGATTCCAGTCAAGGACACATAACCTCGGTTGCAGTTTGATTCCCAGCCCTGGTTGGGGTCGTGCGGGAGGCAACCAATTGATGTGTCTCTCCATTGATGTTTCTCTCTCTCCTTCACTCCCTCCCATTCTATCTGAAAAAAAAAAAAATGGAAAAATATCCTCGGGTGAGGACTAAAAAAGAGAGAGAGAGTATATAAATAAATAATCCCAGAAAACAAACAAACAAAAAAATACATTAGCAGGATAGATTATAAAGCAATACACTAATTTCAGAAGTTAAATTGAAGAAGCTATATCTTAGAATCAGGGAATACAGCACAAAACGTTGACTCTGCTGGTTTCTTGAGCACTTGCTTTCTTCACTTCTGGGCAGGAGACACTGGGGACATGGGGATAGGTAAGCCAGGGCTCCTGCTCTCATGGCGCTCACTGTGACTGGCCGGAGCTCTCCCCTCCGAGCGAGACCTGGCCTTTGATTGAAGAATCAGACTCTGGGGTTTGGCTTACAAACGTAGCTCTGTTCCTAGCCTCACAGCTAGATGTCTGCACACCAGAGGAACATTGCTGAGGATCACTGTGTTCATCTAGACTGTGACAGATGGGGTGGTGATCACACATCCTGGCTCACACCTGCTGTCGTGGCACAATTATTAATAGCACCCTCCTGTCATTCTCAAAAGTGCCCTGGTTTGGGTAGGAAAACACTGAGGGAAGAATCATTTACAACCGTCGAGTTCCACGAATTTATGTTGGCAAGGGTCTTGGTTCACCAGGAGGGAACTCAGGGTTGTGCCGGGTCCAGCACAGCATCAAGCCCATCGAGTCTGGAGGAGGGTCAGCTGAATTTGGGTTTGGTCCCAGTCTCCCTGTGGGCACCTGCCACTTCGTATGTTCCCATCACTCAACTCTGGAAGCATCAAAATCTGGGACAGTTGGTTTAAACAACAGTAAACATACATGTACAAGAAGCAAGTTTTTTCTTATGACAGAAATGAGAGTAACCAGATCTTAAATTCGTCTGGGGCCAGGTGGTACCTGTCCCGAGGACCTGCTGGGTACCCAGAATGCTGTCCACCCTCTGCAGTGGGTCTCAGGCTTTAGTACCTGGGGTTGCTGGGCTCTAACCCCAACTTCTGATTCAGGAGCTCTGGAGTCCGGCTGAGAACTGTCATTTCTTTTTTTTTATTTTTTTATCCTCACCCGAGGATATTTTTCCATTTTTTGTACAGATAGAGTGGGAGAGAGAGAGAGGAAGGGAGAGAGAGAGAGAAACATCGACGTGAAGGGACACATCGAGTGGCTGCCACCCGCACGACCAACCAGGGCCAGGGACAAACTGCAACCGAAGTACGTACCCTTAGCGGGAACCGAACCCGGGTCTCTCCGGACCGCAGGCCGTCGCTCTAACCGCTGAGCCAAACTGGCCAGGGCGAGAACTGTCATTTCTGACAAGTGCCCAGGTGTTGCTGCTGCTCGAGGTATGGGTGAGTGGCGGCACCTCTTGAAGTCACTGTTTAAAGGTAAGTGTGGAGGGGAATGGAGGGAGTACTAGAGGTTTGCCTTTAAAAGTTGCCCTTAGGCCCTGGCCAGTTTTGCTCAGTGGTTAGAGCGCCGGCCTGTGGTCCAGAGAGACCTGGGTTCAGTTCCCGCTAAGGGCACATACCTCGGTTGCGGTTTGTCCCCGGCCCAGGTTGGTCATGCGGGTGGCAACCACTCGATGTGTCCCTTTCACGTCGATGTTTCTCTCTCTCCCTCTCCCTCTCACTCTATCTGAACAAAATATAAAACAAACAAAAACCCAACAAACTAAACATTTAGAACTTGAAGAGCAAACTCTAAAATTTTATTTATTTATATATGTATTTATTTATTTACTTACTTTTTGGTTCATCCTCACCCAAGGATATTTTTTTTTTCCATTGATTTTTAGATAGAGTGGAAGGGAGGGAGGGAGAGAGATAGAGAGAAACATTGATGTGAGAGAGAGACATCAATTGGCTGCCTCCTGCACAACCTTAACTGGGGCTGGGGGTCAAACCTGCAACCCAGATACGTGCCCTTGACTGGCCAGGGCAAACGCTAAAATTTTAAATTTAAATTATGTTTAAAGTCACACAGTGTTCATTTTAGTACTTGGCAAACATTGCAGTAAATATTTACAAGCTTCTTCTGAATTGTCTTCATGTGTGAGTGTTCTAGAAACATGTAGACACACCCACCTCAGCCAGTCTGTTCTGGATCCTCTCTTCCAAAGCCTCTCCATTTTGGAACTTCCTAGGACTGTCCTCTGTTCTCTTCCTAGGCAGCCTAGTTCCATGTCTTTAAATGCCATCTAAACACTGGACATTCCCAAATGTGTGTTTCCAGCCGTGAACTCCCCCCTCAACCTAGGACTGCCCACCCAACGTCGTCTGAGTTCGGATCGAATATGCTTAACCAGAGCTCGATGTTCTCCACCTTGCCCCTCCCGGGATGCGCATCACAGTAAATAATGTGACTTTTGACCTAGAAGTTCAGGCTCAGAATTCTTGGAGTCCCCCCACCCCTCTCTCACAGCCTCCATCCGCGCCATCAGTCAGTCCTCAGATGTATCTGGACTCTGATCACTTTCTCCAGGCCGTCTAGGTCTCCCCCAGGACTGCCGTAGCACCCTCACCGGCTTCTTGGTTTCCACTCTTGCCTCAAAATTGTCCAGTGGCTTCCCGTCACATTGTGAATAAAATCCCCAGTCCTTCCCTGGCCATGGCAACCTGCACTGTGTCTCAGCTACGCGGGCTTTTGTGTTCTTGGAATATACCAGCATCCCCTGCCTCGGAGCCTTTTGCATTTGCAGACACAGGAATTCGCTTCCTGAGAGTGGCAGCCTGGGTTCAGATGCTGCCCCCTCCATTTGCTGGATATGTGACTTTGGGAAGGTTGTTCATTCCTCCTGCTCTTAAAAATCCATTTTCTCGTTGATAAAATGGAGTAGTGGTAGGTAGGGTCGTCGTGAGCTCATGCGCAGAAGCACTTAGGTCACAAGGACTGGGGAAACGAGGGCTGTTTGTTGGGGGTGCCTGTATGCCTGCCACCCCAAGAGGCCTTCTCTGGCCCTGGGGTCTGGAGCGCACTCCCATCACTCCCACTCCTCACCCTGCCCCGGCACTGGCTTTGCTCTTCTTCTTTTAAAACAGCATTTGCTTTTAATGATCTCTTTCACTGGGAAGTAAACTTGTCAGCTGCTGTTTCAGAGTCCAGAACGTGCTTAGCACATAGTTGGAGCTCACTCATTTTTGTTCAGTGAGTGATTAAAGCACACCCTGGGTGTGGGCTCAGACTCTTGGTGGAGGGGGTATGTGTCTTAAAAGTCTTGCTGAGCCTGGCTGGAGTGCACTGCAGAGGCTGTCTCATGCCTGCCCAGGTCAGTTAGAGGCCATAATCAGTCCGTTGCTTCATCAGGTTGGGTAACTGTCTCTGGAGGTAGGAGCTATCATGGGCAGGAGGCCACAGATCCTGGAGGTATGATGGGCAGGTGAAGGGGTAGGAGCCTTTCTCCAGTGAGGGTGTCGCTTCTTCTGACACTGTCATGGTCCAAGCAAAGTAGAGATTGTGGGGCCCTTGATGGTTGCCCTTTGAGAGCCTGCTGGGCATTGACTTAGATTTCATTTGCCTAGCTGGAGAGGAAGGAGGTGGGATATGGTGCAGGAGGCAGGAGTGGGCTTGAGCATGGTATCCAGTTTTGGGCCAAAGTAAGGCCCCTCAGTGGGGAAATTGGGAGATGAAGGTGGGAAAGTTAACCTGGGGACCAACTCCAAAGACCTTTACTGCCAGTCCAGACACTGGGACTTCTCCTTTAAGTATTCCAGGAAGCTTCAAAAGCATAAGACGTGTTTGCCACACATATTTAGACTTTCCCTCGAGTATTCAGAATATCATGAAATAAGTATCAAAGAAGAAAATAACTATTTTTGTTCACTGAAAAAAATAGCTTCTTTCTCTCAGTTTGAGGTGGAATTGATAAAATTAGAGGTGTGGGCTTCTCCCTTTCATGTCCTGCAGGCTGGATTTAGTTCTTGGCCCACTCCTGACTTGGAAAACAACAAATAAACAGCATCTTCGTAAGGCCGGATGCTGATTTAGCAGTGAGGGCTTTGCCTTGATTGCCCTTCCGTTAGTGAACCAGCATTGTCCACCGAAGCTATCTTGTGGGGGTGCTTTGGAATTGGATTTGGAGGAGGGGCAAGTTCTGACCTTTGTAATTTCCAGGTTAGGTTGGACCCCAGGAAAGATGGACTGTCTGACTTTACAGTTCATTTGTGTAGAGTGTCACTTCTAGTTCTGCCTGTACAGAGAAACAAAGGAGCTTTGTGTGGGATACAGTATCAATATTCATTGAGGATAAGTACTTTGTTGGTGTTGACACACCCCTGCCAGAAATACAGCAGCTGGTTAGCTATGGAAAAACCCCAGACGGGGGGTCAGTGATTTGAGTTCTCTGGTCATCTGTGAAAACTTGGGGGGATGTCTTTCCCTCTCTGGACCTCAGTTTCCTCTTTTCAGAATGAGAGGGTTGGACTAGCTCTGTGATTCTTAGCCTTTTGGAAGTCTTTAAGACTTTGATCAAATGGCATAGACTTCTCTTCTTGGAAAAATGGACACAGGTGGTTTGGTCAGCTCTGTTAGGAATCCCCTGAAGCCCATAAGATAAAGCCTGGACCACTAAGGCCTGCCCTGCCCCATCTGACCCCCCCCCCCCACATCATTCACATACTGCCAGCTACACAGGGCCTTTGCACATGCTGCTCCTGTCCAGAATGCTCTTCACCCCTTTGCTTGGTCACTTGTGCTCATCTTTCAAGTCTCAGCCTTCCCTGACCTCACAGATTAGATTAGGTCACCCTGCTAAAAGTGTTCCCCTACCCTGAATTTCTTTCTTAGTGCTGATTACAGTGGAAACTAAGTAATTCTTTGTGCATGTTATCTGACTCTCCCTAAACCGTGACATTCTGAGACTGATCTGTGAGTAAGAGTGTGTCGTAGAGAATCCCGACCTCTGTTTCCTGTGACACACTTCGAGAGATGGGCCTTTGCCTTCGATGATTTCCTCCAGAGCTGGGCAGGAAGTCTCTTCAAAGTAGGGTCTTTTTGGTCCCAGAAGACTGGCTACCAGACTTTTTGCCTCAGTGCTATGCTGAGCTTGACCTCCAGGTTGATGGTTCCTCTTTGTTTATGTTCTGGACTGAGCTGGAACTCCCACTTGGAACATTCCCACAGTGCTTGGCGCTTCCTCGTATTGTTGTATTTTTCTCTGGAGGGGAAGTGACCAACATCAGACTTTCCTCCAGCACACAAATTCCATGCACAAAGCCTGTGTCAGCTACTGGGAACCTGCTGGAGAGCCTGCCTGTCTCACTGCCCCTGAGGGGTGAATGTGTACATACAGTGATCGCTGGTCTTTCCCTTCTGATTTCTGTCTTTATCTCCCTCAAGAAGGGAGCTGCACCTTGCAGGACTCCCTGATTCAGCTGTCCTCTGAACCCAGTAGTATCTTGTGCCCAGGGGTGGGGGTGGGGGGAGAGCTCTCTGTTAAATGTTTCCAACTTCAGTAGCCACAATGTTACCTCCCTGGTTTATGTCACTTTCCACAATCAAAATATTACCATCGGACAAATGTTTATAAGTGAAATTTTATTTTATTTGCACTAAGGGAATGTGCTAGTCACCAGAATGTTGCAGTGGATCTTACTGTGATGTGGAAAAAAGATCCCTTGTGAGAGTAAAGATTTTTCTGTAATGTTTTGTTTCTAAATTGGATGTTTATATGTAATAAAATAATATAAATAGCAACAGTAGCTATTCTTTAAGAATATCTGTTGAGTGCTAGCACTTTTTAAACATCATATTTAACCTCTAAACTGCTTTTTGAAGTAGGTGGCATAGTACATATTTTACACAGGTGAAAAAATCAAGGCCAGAGAATCTAAGTTCCATCCCAAAGTCGCCCAGCTGGGAAGTGCCCACACAGAGATTCAAACCCGGCCAGCGGTCCTCCAGAGCCAGCACCTGGCCACGAGGAAGTGGGTAGCAGATTTCCTAGCCAAGGAGAAAAATTCTGGAGCTGGAGCTGGCGAAGTAATGTACCCTTGATGCATCCTGCCCCACCTGTGGTCCCCATCTATAAGGTGGGGGAGGGGCCTGTGATGGTAACGCCTCCATGAGTGACTGGGCTGACACTGTGAAATACAGTCGGATTGAAAGCTGCAGGTGCGTTCACAGCGCCCTCCAGTCATTTGTGCAGCACACACGTACTGACCAGGAGCGAGTGCTCTGCTGCTGGCATTTCATTCTCTTTTTTTTCTTTTTTTTTTTTTTTATCCTCACCCGAGGATATTTTTCCATTTTTTGTTCAGATAGAGTGGGAGGGAGAGAGAGGAAGGGAGAGAGAGAGAGAAACATCGATGTGAAAGGGATACATCGAGTGGCTGCCACCCGCACGACCAACCAGGGCCGGGGACAAACTGCAACCGTGCCCTTAGCGGGAACTGAACCTGGGTCTCTCCAGACCGCAGGCCGACACTCTAACCGCTGAGCCAAACTGGCCAGGGCTGGCATTTCATTCTCCATCGGAGCTGTCAGAGTCCCGGGTTGTCTCCCTCGGGTGTGCTGGGGATGGGTCCCTCACCCATTTTGGATGGTGAGCATAGGCATCTTTGGGGATGACTCTAAAAGACACTTTTCCAAGCTGAGACTTAGTGAGGAATTCTTAAGAACGGGCTTTCCTGTCTATCTTCCCCTACCCCCACCAGTTCACATTTGAATTACTCTGGAGGCCATGATCACCTGAGAAGCAATCAAACCACAGGCTCTTCTTTTCAAAGCTGTTCTCTCAAGAAAACTTTTAGTTTGTTTGGAAGATTCATCAGTAAATTAGTTGTTTAAAACTTGGGATGCATTTGCTCGTGGAAACAGTTATGAATGTGGCAGTCCCCAGCTAAGAAATGGCAGAACCAGGCTTGAGCTCCAGTTCCCCAGCTGTGACCTGTTGTCTCGTATGTGCACAGGCATATGAGGAACTGACCCCCACAAACACTGTTGCTGACTTCAAGGGCTTTACAGACTAATAGGGGAAATAAAAAAGATATAGATGAAACCCCAAGGCAGGGAAAGTGCCTGAACTGAGCACGGGGACAGTGTATGAAACAGGCCCACACTGGCTCTTGCAGGAAGGAGAGTTTATCTTTTGAATTAGAAACTCTGATTAATCCATTCTCGGGGCTAGGGAATAGTCAGCGTGTGTGTGTGTGTGTGTGTGTGTGTGTGTGTGTGAGAGAGAGAGAGAGAGAGAGAGAGAGAGAGAGAGAGAGAGAGAGAAATTCTCATTTGTTCATTTGTTTATCCCTTTATCCACCCATTTGTTTGTTCAACAGATAGTTATTAAGCTCCTACTGTGTGTGGGTATTTTGCTGGTGCTGGGCGACATGTGTGTAGAGCATTTGGTAAGTTGTCAAATGTCTGTAGTTAAAACTTTCTTAAGGTGAAGCCAGGCATTAATATGCAGGTTAGTAAGTAGAGCCTTTTTGATCTGTTGTGCTTTAACAAAGATATTGAACCTCATGGAAGAAATGAGGTCAGAAAAGTGTATCTGGGGTTGAAAACTTGCCTGAAGAAAAACCTTATGGTATTTAGAAGGAAACTGAAGTCCCTTCTGAGTGTATCGAAAGGGTAGAGGGGTTACTGGGGTGGGGGGTGGGGGGGGCGCTGAGTTGAAATTGGACGTTTAGCCCTGGCCAGTTTGACTCAGCAGTTAGAGCATCAGCCTGCAGTCCAGAGAGACCCGGGTTCGGTTCCTGCTAAGGGCACATATCTCGGTTGCATTTTGTCCCCGGCCCTGGTTGGGTTGTGCGGGTGGCAACTACTCAACGTGTACCTTTCACATCAATGTTTCTCTCTCTGTCTCTCTTCCTCTTTCTCCCTCCCACTCTATCTGAACAAAAATGGAAAAGTGTCCTTGGGTGAGGATAAAAAAACAAAAACAAAAATCAAAAAAACCCTGGGCGTTTACTGGCTGTTATGTTTCAGTGGCCCCCTCTGGCCTGCTGGAACTCCCGTCATTTACCCTTTTCCAGTTGGTGGGGTTGCAGTTTGATTGGAGGAAGAGCTCGGGGTGCAGTGTGAGGGACCGGGAGCTGGCAGCAGTCCTCACACTTCTGCTCTCTCTCCTGCCCCATCCCTGGAGGAGTAGAATGGACATGTGCTGCTGTTGCTTTCTGAGTTTGGAATCTGAGGCTGTGGTCTTGAAACATGGTCTCTGTATTGTAGGTCAAAAGATGAGGCCTTAAGCTCGTGCAGAGGTTTGGAGTTGGCTTCATTTTCATGCACTAGATGACTTCTCTCTTCCCCAGGACAGGCAGGGCTGGTGCCACGATGGCCAGGGCGCCTGGGAGCTGTGACAGCACTCTGAGCACGGACATGAGTCCAGTCCGAGTGACAGTCAGTGCCTCTTAGACTCTGTCTTGGGTTCTGTGGGTCTTTGGGGAACATTGTCTTTAAGTTTTACTCTAGTTCTATGATTTGCTCCATGTCGTACCACCCCACTCCTATAGAGTGAAATTCCCTTTGTGTGTCTGTGGCTAAACTGACTGAAGCCAGAAATCTGCCATCTGAGCTAATACAGGTTCATAGTCTAAGATTATGAAAACGTTGATGATACAAATTTACCAAAGGATCCTTAAGTGTCAGGCAGTATGCTAAGCACTTCATTAACATTTTCTTTTATTTGATCCTCATTATATTTGGGAGAGGTGAGATTGGATTTATGCCTATTTAACAGATGAGGAGCCCTGGCCGGTTTGGCTCAGCGGTTGGAGCGTCGGCCTGCGGTCTGGAGAGACCCGGGTTCGGTTCCCGCTAAGGGCACATACTTCGGTTGCACTTTGTCCCCAGCCCTGGTTGGTCGTGCGGGTGGCAGCCACTCGATGTGTCCCTTCACGTCGATGTTTCTCTCTCTCTCTCGCTTCCTCTCTCTCCCCCTCCCACTCTGTCTGTACAAAAAATGGAAAAATATCCTCGGGTCAGATGAGGAAACTGAGACTATTGTGCTTAGTTGGTAAACCACGTGACAGCTGGGATTTGAACCAGGTGGTTGGTTGGGCCTTCAGGTTTACCTGCTCTGTGTGCCCCAGGGCATTCTTGCAAGAGCTTTTCTGATCTTAGACTCGGGGATCGCAATCAATGAAATCTCTCCATCTACCTTGACTTTTTTTTTTTTTTTTTTAACAAAAATGTAT
The DNA here is from genome assembly GCF_014108415.1 of Molossus molossus. Lineage (NCBI taxonomy): Eukaryota > Metazoa > Chordata > Mammalia > Chiroptera > Molossidae > Molossus > Molossus molossus. The sequence continues at coordinate 4,215,965 of NW_023425349.1, forward strand.
ATGAGCTCATGCCTTCTTTTGTCCCAGAAGACCTGTTCAGATTTTAAGTGGTGCAACACTTTCTCCAGAAAAATTGTTTATTTCTAAACCAGAGGGGAAGACTGGAGCTTGAGGTTACTAGCTCTTAGCTGAGTCTGTCCTCTGTGGTCTTTCTTTGGAAACTGAGGTGTAGCTTGCATTTTGATGTTTGTTTTCCCTTGGATATACAGTACTGATGAAATCAGTTTGTCTTCTCTGACAGAACTCTCTTCTGATGCACACTGGTCTGGGGTGAGAACTCTAAGCAGAAAGTATGACATTAGGGTCTGCGTGACAGTGTTTCTCCCAGTGACACACCCAGAATTGGTCCATTTTTGACTTTCAGTTTCTTGATGACCTGATTCCCCACTCAAGAAAAGCACTATTGAAAGTGTTTGGAAATATAGTTCATTCTCTGAGGCTGCTGTTGTGCCCATGAGTAATAGTGTCAAAGGAAGGCCGAGGCATGAGCTTCTTAATATAGACGGTTACTGAGACCCACCGGTAGGGCGACAACAAGCCTTTTCTTCTGACTTCCTCCCTGGCAGTGGAGAGAGTTGAAAGGCAGGAGGCAAAGACCTTTCAGAGTAGAGTTCAAGTTTTCCTTGTAAGGGTTTGCCAGGACTCGCTGCTGAGTGAGTGGCTGGGATGTTCCAGAGGTGAATCAGTCTGCTTTGAGCTGCTGACTTGGTCCTACTCGATGTTCAGCAAAGACACCTGGGCTTGTAAGGGCTTTGTGATTCTTCAGCTTTAGAATGGGCAACACTATTGAAAAACAGAAGCCCCCGCCCCAAAGCCATCTGTGCCCCTGGAAACCAGGTAAGAAGGCCCTGGGATCCATCTCCAGGAGGAAAGAAGGAGGCTGCCTTTGGATGGAATACTTTGGCCCAAAACCAGGGCTAAACTGCCTGGGGAGATACCTTTAGCTAAGTGTAGTTTAAAGAAAATTAACAGATAGTTCTAAGTAGTGAAATGGCTCGTATCACAATATGGTGGCATGGCACAGTGCAGCGCGTGTCTGTTGGTTGGAATTTTTAGCTTTAAAAAAATATTCCAAGTGCCCTGGCCGGTTTGGCTCAGCGGTTAGAGCGTCGGCCTGCAGATCAGAGAGTCCCAGGTTCGGTTCCTGCTAAGGGCATGTACCTCGGTTGTGGTTCGTCTCCAGCCCCGGTTGGGGGTCGTGCAGGTGGCAGCCAGTTGATATGTCTCTCTCACATCGATGTTTCTCTCTCTCTTCCTCCCTCTCTCCCTCCTGCTCTGTCTGAAAATAAATGCAAAAATGTCCTTGGGTGATACTTTTTTTTTCCAAGTAAATATTTTGATATTCAGGAGTTTGACTCTTTCTGTGACAGTTTGCTTTAGGAAATGTTATTAACAGTTTTTAAATATACAGATCCTTTCTTCCAAAGAGTTCAAAGTACCTTCTGTAAAAAGATCTCATGTTCATCCATTCTGGCTACCCATGATGTGGGTCAGGAGCATCTATTAACACCTACTCCTTGTCTCTCAAGGGCTGTGTCAGTGTCGGTTTGAGGCGGAGGAAGCCAGCAGGGCCATAGAATGATGCTGCGGTGCTCCAGGAACTGAGGACTTTCAGCAGTGTCCCAGCGCATTTACACTGTCACTAACCCTGCAGACCAGCAGTTGGCAGACCTGGCAGGCATGTCAAACTGTCAAAAATGATTCCCTTGGGACTCCTGGCTCTTTTTCCTCCACTTGTCAAAACAACAACGTAGAGGCCCTGGCTGGTTTGGCTCATTGGTTAGAACATTGGCTTGCCGACCAAAGGGTCATGGGTTTGATTCCTGGTCAAGGTCACACACCTGGGTTGCAGGTCTGATCCCAGCCCCAGTTGGGGTTGTGTGAGAGACAACCAGTTGATGTGTCTCTCGCACATCAGTGTTTCTCTTCCTTCCTCCCTCCTTCCTTTCCATTCTATCTAAAAATCAATGGAAAATTATACTTGGGTGAGGATTAACAGCAGCAGCAAAATACCCGTAGAGGTAGCACTTGACCTGTAGCAAGACAGTTTGATTGCTCCTGTGTTGGATGTGTGAATGAGTGCCGACGTACAGAAAAGTAAACTGAAGACAATGCATGGCTGTGTTAATAGTAGCTGTCTCCTGTGGTCCAAGGATGGATCCTTTATTTATTTATTTATTGTATCCTCACCCGAGGATATTTCTCCATTTATTTTCAGAGAGATTTGGGAGGGAGGGGGAAAGAGAGAGAGAGAAATATCGATGTGAGAAAGACACATCAACTGGCTGCCTTCCACACAACCCCAACCGGGGCTGGGGATGAACCGAAACCAAGGTACATGCCCTTGATTGGAATTGAACCTGTGACACGTTGGTCCGCAGGCTGATGCTCTAACCATTGAGCAAAACCGGCCAGGTCTGTGTATTTTCTTTTCAAATTCTCATCAGAGGATATTTTTCCATTTATTTTCAGACAGAGTGGGAGGGAGGGGAGGATGAGAGAGGGAAAGAAACATCAATATGAGAGACATATCAATTGGTTGGCTAACTGCTAAGCCAAACCAGCCAGGGCCAGATGCTGGTTTGAATAGAACAGCTACCTCCCATACGTCCCCCACTGGGGATCCAGCCTGCAACCCAGGCATGTGCCTTGACCAGGAATCGAACTGGTACCTCTCAGTCCATGAAACAACACCCAGTCTACTGAGCCACACTGGCCGGGCACGTTCAGTAATTTTAATGAAAACAGTTGTAGGATCACCGTTGATAGTAGGGATTTCAGGCTCCACAGTGACTGGGGGAAAGAAGAGCACCTCATTGCCCCCGATTTCTGTGTCTACGTGGGTCCCGTTGCCCAGGAGCATACCTTTGCTCGTGTCAGGATTTGTTTGCACAGGTCAGACTCTGGGATGGCACTTTGTCTCTTCAACCGAAGTCCATCGAAGCCCTGCCAGAGACTTGTCCATTATAGTTTATCTGTTTGTTGTTGTCTGTAAGGGTTGTTTATGTTTTAAAAATTCTGTTTTAGAGTAATATTTAGAAACCAGATTTAGTGAATCCCAGGCACCACCCTGACCCTGAGTACATTTTCCTCAGTCCATGCTCCACATGCTTGTGAATCTCAGCGGATGGCCAATGGCTCCAGGGCCGGCAGCATGGTGTCAGCGCCTGCCTTAGGGCAAGTGGGCACTCCTCGTGCGTGCATTTGCTCTGGGTGGCTGGGCTGGCCCAGGCTGCCCCCGCTTCTGTCCAGCCTGCCTGGTGCTCTGTGATGGCAGGGCCAGAAGATCATGGTTAGGAGGCCAAGCCCAGCATGCGTTCTGAAGGGGTACTTGAAGGAAATTATTATCTGCCCTTTGGTTTGGGTCATTCACTTTTCTGTTTCTAGCTCATACACCTGGAAAGTTGAAAAACTGAAGTAACAGAATACTAGTTGGAGAAACATGACTCTCACCATCTTCACCTGTCATTACCTAAAGAGCAGTTTAAACTCATAAATGTCTCTCTCATGATCTTGAACAGTGAGGGACCTGCCCCCTCTGAGGGGACCAGCTTCTGACTCCTCCCGTTGTTTTGCTTCTAGCTCTCAGAACCCAAAACAGAAGGAAAAACCAGGACTGCTGTTTGTTTTCACTGTAGCGGTGCTTCCATTGGTTGGCCCAGTTGAGTCTTTTGTATTACGAGTGAGTTCCAGCAGTCCTCCAGGCAAAGAAATAGCATGGGAGGTAGGGGTGAGGCAGCAGGGGCTTCGGTGACCCTGGAGTTCCAGCCAGCTAGAGCTCTGCCCCCGACTCCTTCTGACCTTGAGCAAGTGAATTTTATAATCCCAGACCTCCTCATTCCCTCACTGCCTTCACCTCCAGTGACTTGCTCCAGACCAGTGCATTTTATTTCCTTACAGCCCTTACCACAGGGACGTGTCTTGTGTTGGTCCGTTTGCTACACTACCAGGTCCGAAGCCTCCTGAGGGTTGTCTGTCAGGACCATTGTTCTGCCTCCACACTAGCAGTATGGCAGCTGTCCCTCCCCTCACCCATGAGTACACAGAATGGAGTGTTTTCTGGCTCCCAGTGTTACCATGGGTATAAACGAGGTATGAAAGATAAAACCTGGTTCCTGGTGCATAGTATGTGCTCAATAAATGGTAGCTACCAATGCTGGCAAATGTATGGTGGTTAATATGCGTCTTGGAAATGTTCATTTGTTTTTCTCTGCCTATGGACATGGAGGGATGAAAAATAGTTACACCTCTATCTCACTGCAATTCGGAATTTACAAAGAGTAAATTATTGATCGTATTGCAAAATATTGATTCACAAAAGGCACTTAATTAGTTGACATTTAGTTGCTGGTTCATTGACCCAGATACCTCAGAAGACATACTCTTTCAGTTTCTCTCTCTCTCCTTCCCTTCCTTCTTCCTTTCTTATAATTTGAAGGGTTGCTTAGAGTGGTCATTTTGGCTTTGGGGAGTACAACACAGGCAGAGAAGTTTCCTTGGGAATTAAAAATTGCAGCAGTGATTGCAAATTGAATAGTTATCTCCTTCAGAAATCCCAGCAGCTCCAGGCCATACCAGCCTATTAAAATGAAAATGTTAATGATTTGCATGTTTGTACACAGTTGGGTGTGAGCTAACCAAATTAACACCCTCAGTGAAGAACTGACTATGAAAAGTGTCTCTCCTAGGCTGGGCTGCCTGGGGTCTGCTGTGCTGGGAAGGAGATTGCTGGTTGAGGTGGGGTAGGAGTGGGGTGGAACTTCGAGAGGCAAGGATTTGCATAATTTCACATGCTCCTCGGCTCCTGTGCCATGGGCAGTTTTGTAATGGTTTGGATTCCAGTCAGCGACGGGGTTAGACTTGCCTCCGCAAGCTCCGTGCTGAAGAACTATCTGGGGCCGCTGGACGCCTGTGTGCCAGGTAATTAATATGATGACTTTTCTGGCTAGAGCTGAAGCTGGCTCCTCCACCAGCTATTTTCTGGTCTTTATTCCATTGCTTAGGGGCCGCAGTGGTGTCTGGTGTCAACCTCTCAGGCAGTACTCCAGAAAGTGCAAGGGCTGGTTGCTGCACTCTGGCCACCTGGCTCAGGGCCTTCTAGCTGGATGAGGCAAACCACGTGGCCTCACATGGGCAAGCCTGTGTCTTGGTCTCTACATAAGATTAATAATAACACCCCCCTCAAAGGACTGTTGTAAGAATTAAATGAGATAATTTATGTATAGGGGTCATATAGCCTTTAATATACAGTAAGCACTCAGTGAATAACAGTAATTCTTATCATGCTTCCCAACTAGCGATGTGCATTTGTTAACCCTGTTTCCTTCTCTCAGAAGGGATCACATGCCAGATGATCTCAGAGGTGCCTTTGTAGACTGTGAATCAGTGACCATTAGCTTTGGCCACCACCATCTGTAAGCTCCTCGGTGTTCAAAACCTGCAGGAGCATCAGTTCTGCTAAGCACCGTGGTCACCGGGAGCTTTTTATGGTGCATTTCTTTGAAAATGGTTATTTTGCTCTGGCCAGTTTGGCTCAGCAGTTAGAGTGTCAGTCCACAGACCAAAGAGTCGAGGGTTCAATTCTAGTCAAGGGCATGTACCTCAGTTGCAGTTTGGTCCCCAGCCCTGGTCGCGGTCCTGCGGGAGGCAACCAATCGATGTGTCCCTCTCAAGTCAATGTTTCTCTCTCTTTTTCTCCCCCTCTCCTTCTCCCTCTCCTTCTCCCTCCCCTCTCTCCCTCCCACTCTATCTGAAGATAAATGGAGAAGTATCCTTGGATGAGGATTTAATAAAAATTAAAGAAAGACCAAAATGAAAATGGTTATTATAGGACCAGGTATAACTGAGCTATTTCTAGTTAGCTAGAATATTTAACTAGGACAGTCCATTTTCCCATTCTGAGTACTGTGGTGTTGAAATGTTTTTTGTTTTTTTTTTCATAACTACTTAGTGGTTAAGAGCATGGCCTCCGGAGTCTGGATGGCCAGGGCTGAGTCCTTGGCTCCCCTACTTTCCATTTGGCCGATTTGGGGCCAGTTACTTAACTTCTGGGCCTCAGTTTCCTCATCTGTAAATAGTACCTCATGGGGTGGCATAAAGTGCTTAGAACAGTGCCTGGCACAAAGTAAGTGTTCAGTAAGTGTTTATTATTGTTGTTATTTTTAGGTTAAATACGGAGAAATTGCATTTTATTTTAGTTGAAAAAAATATTTAATATTAAAGAAAACATTGGAAAAATATTGACAAAATGCAAAGAAGAAAATGCATGTTGAGTGTCTAAATCTAAGGAACCTAAAACTGAGTGAGAAATGTTAGCTGTTAGTGCGAGTCTCCTCCAGAGCGCGGCACATGTGCGTGTTCACATAGGTGTGATCACAGGCAGCGCACTGCTGATTGCATTCCTCTGTCTGGTCTTCATAGCCACTCTGATGGCTGCGACAGTCCGTCACTTTGATGCTCCAGAGCTTATTAAATGATGATTTCCTCCTTTGCTGTTGTAGGAAGGCAACGGTACATAGCTTTATTCATACATGTTTGTGATTCCGCTGGATAATTTCCTTAGGGTACATTCCCAGTGTAGAGTTTCCAGTCCAGGAACACAGGAATAGCTTTAAGGCTCTTGGCATGTTTTTTTCCAAGAGTGATGTATCTGTTAACATTTTCATGAGTAGTGGCTAAATATGTCAGCCACAACCACAGTGTTGAGTATTATCATTTTGAAATTGTTTTTCTTGTGAAACTTAAACTATATTTATTAATTCTATAGTGATGAGTTACTTGATGGCACAGGGCTCAGAGAAAGGGCATGGGAAGTTCACAAGCCATTATCAGAGCTAAGAATCTATTTTTGTTTCAGAATTTTTCCCCACTGTCCTTTGCGTTGGACTTGGTTCAATCTCATTTGAGTGCTGAGTTTCATAGAAAAGAGGCATGAGACTTTATTTGAGGATACCCATTTACCATCACAACTTTGTTTACTGCCTCCCAGGGAGCAATGATTATTAAGTACTTTAATTTTCTCACATGAAAGGGACAGAGTGAGCCCAGAAGTGTTATTAACATTGTTAGTGTGATGCTTACTGTTAGGTAGCGTGACTCATGACCAGTGTAACTAATGACCCAAGTCTTCCTCTTCTGCACTTCTGTTGAGGGCTGACTGGTTACCATTTTCTCCAGCTTCTTGTACGTGATGGGAGCACCAAGTCAGTTGTTATTAAAATCTATTTCTATTATCTATCTATTTTAATGCTGTTAAACAGCTTAAAGGGGTAGTTTGAATAGACAACTCCAAAGTCAGTAAAAATATATATGAAAAATAAGGCATGTAATATTAATACAAAACAATACAACATATTGTATATATATTGTTTTATGTATTTACATATTATAGAATATATGTTCAGTACATTGTATATACATTATATATTATATATAGCTATCATATATACAATATGTAAAATGATACAATAACATATGTAATAAGTAAACAACACTAATATATTGGGCTATACTATTACTGTATGATGATGGCTTCCTATATGCCAGGCATGGTACTAAAAGATCTGGTGTATACTTAGAGCTTCCAAAAATCAGTTTTTGTTAAGTGAAAGATCAGATGTAGGAAATGGAAACCATAAATGTGAAGGAATTTTTCTCATGAGAAGTGTGGGGTGTTGTTTTGGGTGTGGGTGAGAAAAGGGAAGGAAACTTCACTTTGTCATCAGATATTTCCAAATTTAGAACAATATCTGTGCCTCACCATTGGCTTTAAGATATGCTTTACCCTGGGAACGTGCATAAAGTACATTTCCGTGTTTGGCTGTTTCTTTCCCAGCTGCATTATTTAAGATAATAGTAATGGCCAGTGGTCACTTTATAATTACCTTTTGGCGATTGCTTTAGGGCACTTGATTTTGGAAGTCACTTCATACTAAAATACCCGGATGACTGTTTTTGGAGACCTTGTGGGCCACAGTTGAGGAATTTGCCCCAGGATGGTTCATCTGTGTCAGAGGTGGGTGAACTCCTTAAAGGACCAGACAGTGAATATGGTAGGCTCTCCAGGGCCAAGAGGCGAAATCAAGACTATCTGTAGGTACTTGTATAACCAGCTAAAATGAAACCACTTAAAAATGTGAAAACCGTTCTTCACTCGCAGGCTGTAAACAAGCAGCCTATACATACACAGGAGGCTAGGGGTTTTAGGCTCTGAGCAGAAGTTTGCCAGCCCCTGAGCCCCGGTCTTTTTAGCTCAGGAGCTCTGTGCTGTCATTAGTACTTGAACTCAGCAAGGTGCTCCTCAGCTACCAAAACGTCTTCAAGTGTTTAGCCCAGAGGAGGGCTTAAATGTTATCGTCCAGCTGCCTCCTTTTTATCATGGGGATTGCTTAGCTGAGCCTTCTGCACGTAGTCTGCTTCTAGTCTACTGCACGTACATTCAGGTCTTTGTCTGTAGCATAGTTATTCTCATTACTACAGTGATAAGAAAACAGACGTGAGAGGTTTGAAGGACCTGGTGGTATTGAATGTAGAGCCTTAAATAGTCTTCCTTTGCTATTAAATGGGACGCTGCTAAAAAAAAACAACAACAACTCTATAGTCATCATTCATTGATCAATGGATACTCATTCAGTCAAGAACTATTTATTGAATGGATCCTTTGTCCGGTACTGTTCTAGGCACAGGGGGATACCCAATGAAAAATCAAGACATCATGCCCTCCCAAGTTTACAGAGTGTATACAAACAAGTAAATATATAGTCTCTTGGATGACAGGCATCATATAGAGAAGAAAGCCGGGAAGGGCATAGGAGGTCCAGGGCCGGGGGAGGGTGGGAAGTGGGTGCTCAGCCGTGAGGAGTCGGAGGAGGTGCTGCAGCTAGCTGTCTGAGCAAGAGCACTCAGGACTGGCTGGGTTAGAGGGGTTGGCGTGGAGTAGACTCCGGGGAGACCGATAACAAATGAGGTCAGGGAGTAGCATATCATGTAGAGCCCTTAGATGATTGTCAAGTTTGAAGGGAGAGCTCTGAAGGGTTGCGTGTGGGGTGTGAGAGGAGAGGGTCAAGGATGGCTGTGATGTTCCGGCCGAGCGTTCCACTTGTTCTAATAAGCAGGGTGCGGTGCAGCAGCCTGGGGAAGAGGAGATCAAGAGTCGTGTTTAGTACGGATTGGGTTTTTGATGTGCAGTCAGATGTAAGCATCTGGCGTTCAGAGAAGAGAGGTCAAGGCATTTGGAGTCTTTGACATGTGAGACTGGACGAGATTATGAAACAAGTGAGTTAGAGAAGAGAGGGGCCAAGACTGGGCTCAGGGCACTCCCACGTGGGGAGGTGTGAGCAGCCCTCAGTAAAGTAGGAGGAAACCCAAGAGACTGTGTGCCCTGGCAGCCAAGTGCAGAAAGTTAGCAGGAGGGAGTGCTGGTGACCAGGGATGCTGATTTGAGCCAAGTCACATGAGGACTGAGATTGACTATGGGCTTTGGTAAGGTGGTAGACACCAGGGACCTTGACAGGAAGTTTCAGTGTAGTGTCGGGGGTAAGAGGGTTTAAAAGAGAATGGGCAGAGAGGACTTGACAATAAGCATGGACAGTTCTTTGAGGAGCTTTGCTGCAAGAGGGAGCAAAGACAAGGAGGTGGTTGTTAAGGGTAGTGGGGTCAGGAAAAACTTTAAAAGAGAGAAATAGTGGCGTGATTGGATGCTGATGGGAATGATGCAGTAGAGAAGGAAAAGTTGATGACTGGGAGAATTACCAGACAAGAGAGAAGTCATAATTACAATGGCTACTTGTTATGGAGTAGCTCTAGCAGTCAGTGAGTGCTAACAAATCACCCCAGTATTTAGTGACTTAGAACAACAGTTATTTAGTTCATGCTTCTGCAGGTGGCATTTTAGGCTGGGGTCCCTCATGTGTCTGATGTCAGCTGCTGGGAAGGCTCATCTCTGTGCCTCTAGCAGACCAGCCCGAGGTCCCTCAACTGGCAGCTGGCAGGTTTCCTAGAGAGTGTGGCACGCAAGGCCTCTGGAGGCCCAGGGTCAGAACTGACACAGTGTCACCTCCACCTCATTTCACTAGTGAAAGCAAGTCCCAAGCCATCCCAGATTCCAGGAAGGGAGACCCCTGCCCCTCTTGATGGAAGGTGCCAAAAGTCACCTTTCGAAGTTGTGTGACTCTAAGGAGTTTGCCTTGGTCATTTCTGCAAACACTCTGTCACAGCTGTCTGTGAGCTGAGCACGTTGCCTCTGATCCTCACGGTTGTCTGGTAGGTGGTCTTACCTTCATTTCACAGATGGGGAAACGGGCTCACTGAGGATCCCATAACTTGCTCAAAATCACACAGCTGGGAAGCGGCAGAGTTGGGACCCAAACCTTGGTGTTTCTCAGATGTCTAGATTCCTTTCTCTGCTCTGCCTTCCTGACAATGTTGGTTTACCGGAGCAGACCAGAGGGTCGCCTCCTCTTATCTGGTTAGGCAAGGGAGTCACAGTTTTGCAGATGATATCTCATAATTAGAATGGCTGAGGGAGGTGATTATCCTGTTGTGGTTGGCATGTTTATGTGAGGGGATTGGACAACTGTTGTTATTAGACTCCCATTGAGGTCACAGTGCTGCATGTAATTAGGACCTTTATTGACACATTCACGTCTCCACATTCAGCTGGGCCGTAAGTACCCTTTGTCAGTCTTTCCTGTTGTCCTTGGTCAGCAGACTTTCCTATTCCTCAAAGCAGACTGTCATTGCTGTCTGCAAGGCCCCCTTAAACCCCCTTTGCCTCCAGGCCTCTGACTTCCTGTGTCTGCCTTTATCCCTGCCTCTCATTCTCTGTCCCTGACATGGGGACACCCTGCCTCTAGTTCAAGGTTAGCCCCCTCTGCTTGGCTCCTCCTCCCTCCAGAATCTGTCATAATCAGCCTCGATCTCCTCAACCAGCTGGACTTCAAGCTTTCTGAGAGCAGAGTCCAAAAAGCAGAAAAATTAGTGTTAGCATCAGGGAACTTTGACTCTGCCACTGGCTGTGTAGCCTTGAGCAAGTCATTCCCCTCAAGCTATGAATCTGAGCAGCGTGGTCTAGTTGAACCATTTCAGAGACCACTCAGGGAGAACAAGGTCTGCTTATGTCCACATAGGAAGCCCTTGGCCTAGAGCCCAGTGTGTGTGTGGTGGCCAGTGTGTCCTGGGCCCTGACCTCTGTGTGCATCTGACAGCCCTTGAGTTCAGTGCAAGAGCTGCAGCGTTCCCTCTGCCCTCTCCTTCCACTGTCACACCTGCTGGCATCAGGCTCAGCCCCTAGGAGAGCAGCTGGAGAGGTGGTCTGGGTGCTGCTTTCACAGTCTCAGAAAAGATGATACCTGGTCAGCAAGCAGCGACTACAGTGAAAATATTTTTTTAAACTGTCTGGATAGAGGGAGCAGAGAAGTGAGTAATTCAGTTAAATCAAGCATTACTTTGCTTGTAGGGAACCCAGGAGCTTTGCCCTTCCTGAAAGTCCCAAGGTTGGGATACCAGCAAGCTGAGTGGGAGGGGGAGAGGCATCTGTCTGCCTGCTGTGTTCTCAGCCAGCTGGTGCTTGGGCATGAGCTTCCAAAAGCAGAGCTAGTCTTTGTTCTTACCTACTTTGCTGTAAAAGTAAACAGTCCTGCTACATACTTATCATGTAACCTGGGGAAGTTACTTCATTCTGTCAGCCTCAATGTGCTCATCTGTAAACTGAAGGCTACCGGTGACATCTCCCTTTTAGAGCGTGAGGAGGGTAATGAGCGAGCATTTGGCAGAGTTAGTCCTTAATACTTTAGCTGTGATTGTAATCATGGAAAAGTCACATTTTGTCTTGTGTGTGTTAATAAATCATTCTTTAAAGTTTTCACGATTGCTGTATACTACTTTCAAGATGTGTCCTTATAGTAGTACTTACTCATCCAGTCATTCATTCACTGAGTTTTTACTTATTAGGCACTTATGAGCAGGATACTATTACTTTCTTTCTGCTCAGGCTATGAGGGGCTCACCTGGGGTCAGTTTCTAAAGTCAGGGCATAGGAAAGCACTGCGTGTAGTCAGAACTGCCCTTGAAATCTCAAATTATCTATAATAAACTGTCTACATTGGGGGTCATCACAGTTTTTCTATGAGGAGCCATATAGTAAATATTTTAAGCTTTACAGGCCATATATGGTCTCTGTCACATATCTTTTTCATTTTATTTTTTACAACGCGTTAAAATGTCCACAGGCCTTGGTCTACCACAAGTAAACAGCCTCCAAGACAGCCCAGTGACCCCTGCCTCCTGGTGTTTACAAGCCCAGGTAGAGTCCTCTCCCATTTTTATCAGGGTGATCAGGTGGCCAGTAGAAGAATGCAGCGACGTGACGGATGGCATGTCAGTCCCGACTTTGGGTGGGTATGCCTCCCTGCTTCTCTTGGATCCTCTGCTCCAGAGGATGACCAGCTGCCCTGTCGTGAAGGGAGGTCCACAGGTGAGGAGCTGAAGCTCCCTGCTAACAGCACAGGGGTGAGCTTGGAGATGCCTCTTCCAGTCCTAGTCAAGCCTCAGGCAATGCGGCCCTGGCCAGAAGCCCTGAGCCAGAACCATCTGTCTTTAGATCATTATAAAGTCCTCAGCAGTGAAAGGGGGAACAGTGAGGAATTCTAAAGAATTCTAAAGAATGCCTGCTTGCCTGCAGAGTTTAATCAGTCCCTTTTTAATATTAGTTGTTTGTACTGATTGTCCAACAAATCTGTTTGTGGATAGGATGTTAAGTTACTTTCAAGTCTAATGCTGCTCTCCTGTGTGGGCCAGATGTTGATGTAACCACTTAATCCCCACAACAGCTCTTGCTAAGGTTACTACTGGGGCTAACTGTCTAGCTCAGCAATCTTCATCTGGTGTGTCGCAAGAATTTTTAAAACATGCAACACCTGACTATTTAGTCAGGGGCACTGACCTCTTTTCCCTTAGATTCTCAAATTTTAAAAAATGACAACATCCAATACAACAGTAGCCGTCTGATGTGAATGAATCAATATTATACCTTTTTTTTTTTTTGTCAGATCAGCAAAGCTATATTTTTTGGTGTGCCACAAAATTTTAGCAGTTAATTTATATGTGCCGTGAGATGAAAAAGGATGAAAATCGGTGGTCTAGCTTTGGCTAATTGCTCCTGACCCCTTGCAGGCTTTCCCCAGTGTTCATTGGGGCACTTCACTTGACTGCAGCAGTGCTTGCGACCTGGGCAGGGTGTGTGCTCTCACACTGGGTAGCTCCAGCTGGCTTTGCTCCCTCTCAGGTTCTGCCCAGAGGACCTTCTGTACTTAATGGCTCATCTACGGGCAGCTGGCCATTGACCTGTGTCATGTGGCCTGCCTTAGAATGATGAGCTGGACCAGTTGGTTCTGGCCCAGGAATTTCAACCAGGACTCAGACAGACTAATTGCTGGTGGGCATTTGAGCTAAAGAGACTCATAGAATTAGAGGTAGACAATCGTGATGTACTTCAAACAGTGAGGGAGTAGTAACTCAGAAGGAGTATGTATGTTAATGCATTTATTTAACAAATATTGTTTTAGTCACTTAGGTGACAGATCTCCATCCTCGGGGAACCTGCATTTCCAGTAGGGGAAAATAGACAATAAACACTATACATTAGTGAATTATAATGAATGTGAGGTGCTAAATGCTGTGAGAAGCAGAACCAGGGGCCTCAGAAAATTCAGGCATGAGGGATCAGAACGCAGAGGTCAATAGGGCATATGGTTTGGCCTCATTGGGAAGGTGGGGTTTATGTCAAGTCGTAGGGAAGGTGGGGGTATTGCCCAAGCAGCTCTCTGAGGCACAAACATTCTAGGCAAGAGGATCAGATGGGTGTGTTCGGGGAATAGTCAGGAGGCGTGGTATAATGGGGGCAGAGAGCAAGATCCTCTCAGGCCTTGAGGACCCTGTGAGGGCTTTGACTGTTACGGTGAGATGCTGGGCACTTGTTATTGCAGAGTTTTCAAAAGAGCAGGGAAATCATCTGACTTCGTTTCACTAGGCTCTCTCTCTGTTGTATGCATGGGGAATAAAGGGACAAGGGCAGAAGCACGGAGTGTGCTGGAGGCCAGGGCTGTCACCCAAGGAGGGGCAGCACAGGTGGTGGGAAATGATTGGACCTGGTAGTATTGGAAGAAAAGAGCCCACAGGGTTTTCTCACTGCTTGGATGAGGGTTGTCGGAGAAAAAGCAGTCAAGGATGACTCCAGGGTTTTGGGCTGATCATCTATCTGATGAAGTTGCCATCAACTCAGTTGGGAAGTCTGAAGGGGAAGATCAGGAGTTCAATTACAAGTGCCTGTTTGTTCAAGTGGAAATACCAAGTGGACAGTTAGATATTACGTCTTAAAAGGAGGAAGATCTGTTCTGGCTGGTTTGGCTCAATAGTTGGAGCGTTGGCCCTCGGACCAGAGTCGAGGGTTTGATTCTGGTCAAGGACATGTACCTCGGTTGTGGTTCGGTCATGTGGGAGGCAGCCAGTTGATGTGCCTCTCTCATTGATGTGAGAGAGGAACATCGTGTTGCCTCCCATGCATGCCCTGATCGACCAAACCTGCAACCCAGGCATGTGCCCTGACCAGGAATCAAACCCTCGACCCTTTGGTGCCCAGGACGATGCTCCAACCAGTTGAGCCATACCAGCCAGGGATCCTTACATTCTTATTTACCTTAAACCTTCCTTTTCACTTAAACATGTTTCAGTGGTTTCTGTTTCTTGCTACCAGAAGAGCTGTGGTTAAAATGGTGGTATCATTCCCTTTACAGGTTGGAAACAGATTCAGGGGTTAAACTTGATCAAGGTTATACCCATTGGCCCAGCTGGGATTAGTGTTTATGTACAGCCCTCTGGCTCCAAAGCCCGTGGGATCCCATTGTGCTTCCTGAGCTGTGATTGGCTTTTGTGGTATGGCTGGTAATTAGTGTAATTTGAATGCTTTATATTGTCTCATGCAAATTAGGGGATGGGGTGAGGCACCCTGACTGAGACTATCATTGGCTTGAATTTTGGATCTCAGGGGTCCCAATGCAGTGAAAGGAACTGAAGTGTTGGGTGGGTAGTTCATTGACTAATTATTTTTATTTTTCTATCAACAAATATTTGAGCACCTGTTCTATGTCAGATACTCTTAGGCACAAATCTTTTCAAATCTGAATTCATCTGAACCACAGAACACAGAATTATTTGCATGATTATTTTCTAAGATCTTCCAGGGACTGTACATAGCTAGAGTCATTCTAGATGCTTAGGAGAGAGGTTAATTTATTACAGTCAATGGATTTAGGGTTTTAGGGTTCATTCTCTTCTATAACCTGGACTTAGTTGAGAAAGACAGAAACCAAATTATCCCCCAGGTAGATACATAATTACACACTGATAATACTAGAAAAGATTGCAGCTGTGGGGGGAGCGCTGTCTAGGTGAAGAAATAATGTGTAAGGGCCCTGAAGCAGAGGTGGGGGGGAGTGAGAGGGGACTCAGTGGGAGATGACATGTACCTGTCTTGTCAAAGCCTTGAATTTAAGAGCACTGAGAAACTGAAAAGCCATTAAAGTGTTTTAAGTGGTGTGCATGTGAGACAGAGATCATATTTGTGCTTCTAAAAGCTCTCCCTAACCTCAGCTGAAGAATGCACTAGAGAAGGCGAGAATGGACTTAGGCCAAGTTACTTGCCCCAGCAGGCGATGGCAGCATGGATGAAGGTGGTAGTAATGTGACAGAGTCACTGGCTATTTGGACAGTAAAATTGGCAGGTTCTGAGGGATAACGGTGTAAAGCAGGTCAAGGATGACAACAGGTGTCTGGCTTGTGTTTGGGTGGTCACCATTTACTAAAATAAGTACAGGAGGAAGCCTGTTGTTTATTTTGTTCACATATAAACAGTGAATTGTGGTTCTTTTAGGGCTTTTTCTATTTTTATTAACCACGGGAATCAAAACAGTAGACTGCTGGTGTTTGCAAAGTTAGAATAATTGACTAAGTTCTCCCTGAAGTTCTTTTTTTTTAATCCTCATCCGAGGACATTTTTTTTCCATTTTTTGTTCAGATAGAGTGGGAGGGAGAGAGAGAGAGGGAGAAACATCGACGCGAAAGGGATACATCGAGTGGCTGCCATCTGCACGACCCAACCAGGGCCGGGGACGAACTGCAACCGAGGCACATGTCCTTAGCGGGAACCGAACCCAGGTCTCTCTGGACTGCAGGCCGACGCTCTAACCGCTGAGCCAAACCGGCCAGGGCTCTCCCTGAAGTTCTTAACTTACGGGATTGGGGGCTTTTACAGGGAGTGACTTACTGGGTCAGGGCTCCATGTCTATCTCAAGAGGTATTCCTTTTTTTTTTTTAATCCTCACCCGAGGACATTTTTGTTCAGATAGAGAGGGAGGGAGAGAGAGGAAGAGAGAGAGAGGGAAACATCGATGTGAAAGGGACACATCGAGTGGCTGCCACCCGCACGACCAACCAGGGCCGGGGACAAACTGCAACCGAGGTACGTGCCCTTAGCGGGAACCGAACCCGGGTCTCTCGGGACCGCAGGCCGACGCTCTAACCGCTGAGCCAAACCGGCCAGGGCAAGAGGTATTCCTTTTGCCTAGCATGACACCTTCAGCACATCAGTGTCCTGACCTTCAAAAGGGTTAAGGACCCAGTTGTGGGCTCCTAATGAAACTGTTTTCCATTAGGTCTCAGGAAGGCTCCATCATGAGAGACTCCTGTGATTAGAGGAAGAACTGCGCTGGCAGGTGTGCACGCGCATAGCTGGTGTTTGCAGGTGTTGCTCTCCAGCGGCTGGGACCTGTGAGGGTGGAGTATCAAGACTGACAAGTTGAGTTTCTATTTACATGAAAATTCCTTTTAAGGCATGCGAATGGAGAATGATGAGATGGATGGCTTGGAGGGAGAGAAGACAAGGTCCCCGACTTGACATTAATTATTTGCCAACAACATTTAAACTTGTCATCCTTGGCACTGACCCAGGGTCTGGGAAGCTCTGAGTTCTGACAAGGATCACAGGAAGCTGGTTATATAAATGGCTGAAGTCCTCCCATGTCCTTTACTTCTTCCAATTAAGAAAAAGCCAAGGGCCCTGGCCAGTTTGCTCAGTGGTTAGAGCGTCGGCCTGCGGTGCGGAGAGACCCGGGTTCGGTTCCCGCTAAGGGCATGTACTTCGGTTGCAGTTTGTCCCCGGCCCTGGTTGGTCGTGCGGGTGGCAGCCACTCGATGTGTCCCTTCACATCGATGTTTCTCACTCTCTCTCCCTTCCTCTCTCTCCCTCCCACTCTATCTGTACAAAAAATGGAAAAATATCCTCGGGTGAGGATAAAAAAAAGAAAAAGCCAAGGACCAGCTGACTCTTGAGGCATTTTTAGAAGTCAAATGGAAGGGAAACAGACTCACTTGAGAACAGGCTTATGGGGAGGGCTGGATAGGAGTCCCTATGCAAGATACTCGATTGGCCACTCAACAGTTATTGATTGTTAATGGAATCCATTGTCCAGGCCAGCTTTTTCCAAATTTCCTGTATTATGGAGAAGCCAGCAGCTAGCAGTTTGATTTAACATAACTGATGCTGTTGGTAATTTTGTTATCTTTGTATGGTTTTGAATTTCAACAGTTGAAATGTTAACTTTATATCTTCCTTTCATAAGAATGCCATTCATAATTTGACTAAACTGTTATAGTACAGCTACATGATTACATTTAAGTGCAATGAATGAGAAGTATCAGGGCTGAGAAAGCATGTAATGAGGCCTAATCTTTGACTCCATTCAACCAATGTGTCTTAATGGGGACTTTCTATGTGTCTGCACTGTGCTAGGCCCTGGGGATACAGCAGTGAGTACAGTAGACATGGCCATGCCTCTCACTTCCTAGTGGAAAGGGGGCATTAAATGTAACCTGCAGTACAGAGGGATGGGTCTCACTCAGGGTCTCTGACCTCATTACCTAGTCTAGGAGGTCAGGGAAGGTCTGTGAGAGCAATTGTTTAAGCAGAAGGGGTGGGCATATTCTAGAGTGTCTGGGTGGTGACTTCACTTTGATTTAGGGTTGATTTGACAGCTCATTGTGTCGACACCGGTTGTATAGTGGAATTGCATTTTATATAGGCACAGGGGTTGGATTTGAATAAAAGTAGAAGGCAACAATTGTGTATGGTCAAAAGTACCCTTGAAAATCATTATTGAAAGCAACAAAATTCATTTTCCTTTCATCATTGAAACAGATGCTGTTTCTTTACAGCAGGATCTGCAACCCACCACCCAAGGGTCAGTTCCACTAGGCCCCCTGTTTTTGTAAATAAAGTTTTATTTGAACTCCATCATGTATATAACGGATTTTCTGCTTTCCCCCTAAAGGGCAGAGTTGAATAGTTTAATAGAAACTGGGCCTTACAAAGCTGCAAGTATTTACTCTCTTGTCCTTTAAAGAAGTTTGCTGACCCCTGCTTCAGAGGAAGACTAGGAATTAGTTTTATATTTAAGCATCATGTTGTAAAAAAAAAAAAAATTGTTCAGTTTAAACAGCAGAATCCTGTTAGTGAAGTGAGACGTTCACACCACAGGGGCATGAAAGAACTGAGAAGGTGGCATCTCACCTCGCCTGCCTCCTGTCAGTGGGGCATCTGCTCATTAACGGACAGGGGCAGTGATTGGCCTGAAATAGTCCTCCTTCCTTTGCCTTCCTCCTCCCCACTCTGTGCATAACTGAATCCATCTGAGGTTAGTGGAGTCTGGCATGTACTCTTTGTCCTTCAGCTGTCAGCTGATGACTAACATGCACACGGTGCTTTTCACAGCCTGAAAGCTAAGATGATGTCATAGTGACTTCAGTAGAGAAAAGTGGTAAGAACGTTTGACATGCAGTTGAGCATCCTGAACCCAGAACGCCATCCTCCCGCTCTCCACACCACATTGGCATTATAACTGGTGATGCGGTCTCAGGAAACCACTGTCCATATGTTCAACCAGTGTTGTTCATCTGGATGTTTGGGAGGTTTCCTTTTATTTGCATTGCACTATGAATTTGGTTTGATTTGATAGTTATATAGGAGCTGTAGCATGTGGCAGACAGACTTTCAGGTGGCCTCATGGATGCTGTCTCCTGGTGTTTACACCTTTGTCTAGTTCTTGAGTGTGGACAGGCTCTTGACTCACTTCTAACCAATAGAACATGGCAAAGGTGGTGGGCTATCTCAGCCCTGCTTATGAGTTGTTATGTAAGATTGTCTTGCTAGCAGCCACACTCTGGAGACTGTCTCCCTTGCTAGCTTTGGAGAAGAGGCTCCCTGTGTCAAGCAGCTGAGGGTAGCCTCCAGCCTACAATCAGCAGTATGCCAGGGCCCTTAACCTTATAGCTGCAAGGACATTAATTCTGCCAACACACTAGGGAGCGTGGCCATGGACCCTTCCTTGGTTAAGCCTCCACATGAGACCTCAGCCCTGCCAGAACCTTGGTGCAGCCTTGCAGAGGACACATCGAAGCTGGGCTGGGACCCTGACACACAGGGACTGTGAAATAATAAACATGCGTGTTTTTGTTACACAGCAATAGAAAACTAATACAAAGCATGAGGAGTTGACACCTGTTTTTA
The DNA here is from genome assembly GCF_014108415.1 of Molossus molossus. Taxonomy (NCBI): domain Eukaryota; kingdom Metazoa; phylum Chordata; class Mammalia; order Chiroptera; family Molossidae; genus Molossus; species Molossus molossus. Next base: position 4,235,580 of record NW_023425349.1, read on the forward strand.
TTGGCTCGTGGTTAACATAAAATCCATGCTGACCCTGGGAATCTGCAGGTTCTTGCTGCTCAAAAGGTATCCTTCAGTTGTCAGCTGACTTGACAGAACTGGGCTAGGACTGGTAGCTTAGATAAAAGCACTGTCAGTGTTTGATTTAATGTGGTTGGTGGCTGCAGCGATGATGTCAATAGTCTCCCTGTTCTTAGGAACCACTCACTAAGTGCTCAAGGGAACACGCTGTAATGCATGAAACCTAATCTCAGGTGGTTCAGGAAAAAACTTGTATATGTAGCATATAAATGAAGAAATATGTGTGCACAGTATTTCCCCCACTTCATAAAAGTGCAATCAGAGAAGGTCTAGAAGGTCTTTCCTCTGAGGGCAGAGTAGTCGGGCTTTTGTTGTTGCTTTTGCATGCCCTGTGTTTACCTCCCGAAGCAGACGGGCTGCAGAAGTGTTGCTCGGCGCTTACTTTGAGCCTAAGCAGAGAGGCTGGCAGGTGGAGGGTCCCTGTCTGATGTGGTTACTTGTATAAGAAAGCTTAATTTTCAGGTAAATACATATTCTCTCATTCATTACTCACAAGAGCCCTTTGTATTGGGTGCTATTGTTTTCTCCATTTTGCTAACAAGGATGTTGAATTAACTATCCAAATTTACAGAGCTAGATAGTGGTAGAGCCAGGCTTGACCTCAGTTGACCCACAGCCTGTCCCTGCCTGGTTACTGCAGAACTGCAGCCCAAGAGAAAGTCCCACCTAGTTCCCTTCTAACTGACCCCAGGAAGCCTCAGCTTCTCAGGAGGTTGGCTTCTAGAGACTTCCTGATTCGCCCTTCCTGCCAGGCTTACACACATCATGCCCCCCCTTCCCCAAGGAGCTCCCCACTTTGGCCTGGGAGCAGCAGTGGCGATGGCGATGGCGTTCTTGTTCGCCACAGTCCGCCAGTGCTCTCCTGCTTTGACCTGTCTGTGTCTGTGCCTGTTGCATCTCACTGCTGCCCGCGATCTCACCCAGTTCTCATAGAGCTGGGGAAATGGGAAAGCCAAACCTCCAGCCTCTCTGTAACCTTGGCTGTTTGAGTGTTAGTCGTTTTTTGAAGCAAAATTCTCTGAGGAGGAAGTGGGCGCCTGGTTCTCCTCCCCCACCCCGCCCCTCACCGTGGGGGTAGCCTCCAGGCATTTCTTTTGCACCCTAAGGTCCCTGCTAGTACCAGGAATGCTGACAGTCCCCGTGGGCGCACGGACATGTGTCAGGCCTTAGTCATGAGTACTTGAACCACACGGAGTTTAGGTCTCAGAACTCATTGTTGACGTGGCTGACATCTCATTTCTGCCAAAAATTGGTGGGGGAAACCATATTTCCATACATTTTTTAGGGGTTATTTCTGTATTAGGTTGAAACTTCTGAAAACCACACACCAGGCTATAGTAATAGCTTAGTTTCCCTAAGAAATGCCTTCACAGATGTAAAGTTAAAATAGAGAGTAGATATTAAATGGTTATTTGAAGAATGTTGTAGAGCTTGTAAAACTAAAATTGAAGACCCAATTCACAGTGTTACTTTGCATCCTTCTTGAAATTCTTTCTGGAATGTTGGACCGGGAAAGGTTTCCCTCTTCCTTTGAGTTCATTTTCTTTGGATGGTCAAAATTAACCCATTTTCTTTAACTTTTTTACCTTTGCTACTAGGAAACTTATAACCAAATGATCATAGCTAAATTGCAGCAAATCTTGTGTTCCAAGCTTCTGATTCTGTTATTTTAAACTGGCTTGTTATGTTTTAGTGTTGCTTACATAAATACCTACTATTAAGGGAAGAATTGCTTTGAAACTTTGCATATTAGTTCTGTGGTTTGCTTTGACCCTGATTCTGAGTAGAAGCAGCCAGCCATGAGTGTGTTATATTAATTATTAGGTGTGCATTTTAACTAATGCAGACAGGAGCTTGTTAAGACCTGTGCCCTGGGTGCGAACTCTGAATTCTGCTTCTACTCAAAGGACTCAAGTCCCATGATGTAATTTTGATTGAGGAGAATTTCATTCTGACCTGGATTGAATCTGTGGCATGGGTGTGGACCCACACTCTTCTGCAGTGTTACCAACAAGTCCTGTGGCAGATGGGTCACTTGTTTGCCTTCGGGCCATGATTCTTTTTTCCGTTTGCTCTCCCCATCACTTGGACAGAGGGGAGAGGAGGAAAAGCTCTTGGCAGATGCTGGACCCTTAGGCGTAAGGAAGGCAGCTAATTTTAGTTCTGTTTTTAATGTTACCGTAGGTTGATTGCCTTTTTCCTCTGAGGGTAGAGCATTTTAGCTTTTGTTTTTGCTTTTGCATTTCCTGTATACCTCCTGAAGCAAAATGGACTGCTAAAAATGTCACTTGGTGTTTGTTTTGTGCCTAGAATAACATTCAAGACTTGTGAGCACCAAATCACTAAAATAGTTTAAGGAGGAAATGTTATCTGTTACTCTTTTAGAAGATTTTTCCTCCTAGAAAATGTCCAGCTGAAGTTCTGTGCATATTTTAGTTGGATACACATACCCTATTTCTTTCATCAGTGTATACAGTAACGTTTTATTTGCAAGCACCTTGCACCTCTGCTTGTATGCAGAACACCTCATCTTTCAAAGTGTGTGGTACATTTTGGAGGAAGATTCTGGTTAAAGAGGAAAGGCTGGCAAACACAGTTGTGCTACTCCAGTAAACACTAGCGAGCAGCTGTGTGCACATCCATGTCATTGGAGCTTGCACACGTGTGCCTGTCAAGTGTAGTAAACACCAGCGAGCAGCTGTGTGCACATCCATGTCATCGGAGCTCACACACGTGTGCCTGTCAAGTGCAGTAACCACCAGCGAGCAGCTGTGTGCACATCTATGTCATCGGAGCTCACACACATGTGCCTGTCAAAGTGCATTAACCACCAGAAAGCAGCCATGTGCACATCCATGTCATCAGAACTCACACACGTGTGCCTGTCAGAGTGGACCTGGGCTTGTTCCCTAGGCGTCCCAGTGCCTAATACACAGCAGACACCTTGTAAATATGTGTGGGATAAATGAATTCAGTGTGTAAGTTCTCACTCTGTGTCATAGATAGGTTCTGTAACAAAACCAGTTTTACCACAGGTGAACAGATGTAAATGAATTAAAATGTTCCTGCAGTATCTCATCAATGTTAGAATGAAACACCATTATTTGAGGATCTCCTGTATTCTGTTGTCCCTAAATTGGCAAACTGCTATGGTGACCACATGCCCAGTTTCTTTCTTGATCTTTAGTCCCAGGTAACAACCGTGGGACAGAACAAGAGGACCAAGGGTGTTTCAGGTATTTATTAGTTACTCCTGCAAACAGGTCCTGAACCAGTAGCCCATTTGTGACCAGGAGACATCTGATACCCATCGAAGGAAGTGGTTTGTTTGGAGCCAAGTGAGGTCCTCTCTTTATTTCCACTTGTGTCCCTGAAGTCTCTCCACTGTCTTGGAGGTCTTAGCACAGCCCTTGTGCTTTGTCCACTGTGAGTGGGACATGACCTGCAGGGGAGTTGGCACCAGCACAGGGCCTTTCCACAAGGTGTGGCAGGTACTAAGGTGAGTGGGAGGAGCACTCTTGGTAGACCTCTGCAGTCCCCAGCTCCTTTACTCACAGCCCTTCTCTTTCCTCTGGGGAGACCGTAAGCATCCCTGTGGGCAGCCAGGCTTGGAGGAGGAGCCGTTCCATTTGGGCAGAAAGTGGTGATTGTAGGCATTTCCTGCCTCACACTTCTCTTTCACTTCCCGTTCATTGTACCATTGGCATCATCACCCATCACCACCTTCCCAGCACCTCCCACTGGCGACACTTAAGGAAGACACTTTGATGTCATGATTAAGAGAGAGCGGAGTTCAGGCTGTTTCCTAGTCGCTGTGTGATGTTGGGCCTAGTTACTATCTCTGAGCCTTAGTGGCCATTAAAGCATTGCCTGCCTGTCAGGGCCGGCATAGTAAGTACTTAATAAATCAGGGCTGTTTTAAGGAGACTATGCTGTGCAATAGGTTGGGTTATAGGCCATCCTTGAGCAATACTGTCTTAAATTCCTCTTTGCCTTCACTTCCTGTGCTCTTTGCCAGTGTAGAGACAGGCTGGCCGTGCCTTCACCGTGGATTTTGCCTTGTGGCAGTTTCTTTAAGGTAAGGTTGGGGGATTCATTGTGTCTGAATATCAAGACTACCAGTACGTCGATCACGAATCTCTGGTGAAAGGAAGATGGCCTCGTTGTGGCCTCTCACCCTTCTGGGCACCATACCTAGATTTCTGATTGATTTTCATAGCACGTGACAAAAGCACATGAGAACCCTGCGCCACATCCCCCACTGAAAACACACTTCCTAGTGTGGGTTCAGGAGCCATCAGCCCTGGTCCAGCAGTACCCACCTCCCGGATCGGTGGGTCCTGATTGCTTTTGCAATCCCTCGGCTGCCATATTGACCTGCTGTCTGGTTTCTTGATTCACTGTGATCTGCTGGCCCAGGCCTTCCCAGCCTGCTCTTCTCTGCCGGGAACACCTTCCCTCAGCCCACACCCCAGTGCCCTCTGGAAAGAAAATTAAAATCTGGCCAACTGCAGTCCACCTTTGAGACTTCCATTTAAACCACTTTTTTGCAGGGTTACCTGCAGTGGCCCACCTGGGACGATGACTTTAAAGCACACCCTTTCACCTGGTTTGTGTGGCTTAGTGGTTGAGTGTCAACCCATGCACCAGGAGGTCACTGGTTCGATTCCCGGTCAGGGTACATGCCCAGGTTGTGGGCCCGATCCCCAGTGAGAAGCATGCAGGAGGCTGCCAGTTGATGTTCTCTCTCATTTCCCTCTCTCTTCTTCTCTCTGTAAAATCAATAAAGAAAAAAAATAAAGCCCTGGCCGGTTTTGCTCAGCGGTTAGAGCATCGGCCCATGGACCAGAGAGACCCCAGTTCAGTTCCCACTAAGGGCATGTACCTCGGTTGCAGTATGTCCCCAGCCCTGACTGGGATCGTGTGGGTGGCAACCACTCGATGTGTCTCTCTCACATCGATGTTTATTTCTCTTCCTCCCTTTCTTCCTCTTGCTGTATCTGAAGATAAATGCAAAAGTGTCCTCTAGTGAGGATAAAAAATAAAAATAAATAAAACACCCTTTCTTGGCTTCCTCCCCTTCCCAGTCTTACTACTCATTCCACCAACATTTCCTGTACCTCCCATGGAAACCACTTGCACTTGAACCCTGGGCTCAGTCTGCCTCTGGGGATGTACAGACCAAGGTTCAAGCATTTACCACTTCTGCAGTTGTCATCACCCTTATAATGGGGTGCTTTGAATCTTTCTTCCCTGCTCCTCCTAACTATTGGTGCCAGGTCAGACTGATGCGCTGCTGCAGCCCAGGCACCGAGTATTGGGCTTGAAAAGTGCTGTGTGCCATGCTGCCTCGGACAGCCAGCCTTCTCAGCAGGGCTCTCTAATCTGGAGAGTACTGAAGGAATAGGGCAAGATCTTCTTTGGCACCTTCAGCCTGGGGCCTGGTGGAGGCTAGCTAACCTGAGCAGGTGAGGGCAGTGTTGAGGACACATTCATCAGCTGGATACCATCAAATGGTTAATACTTCTTTGAGCTCCTGCCATGCCCAAGCCAGCAGAGGTATGCTAGGGCCATGTGCCATGCATGGCTATAGCCCTGGAAGGGGGGACATCATGCAGCAGAACAGTTTATTCCTGAACCAGGTGTGGAGCTCTAGATTTCTTTGTACCTGGGGAGAGGCCCAAAGTGGGGGCCACTATACTTTGGGGAATTGGCCCGGGGCTCATCTGCTAGCTAACACAGAGTGTCAGTTCAGTTTCTACCAGGCGGACTTCTTTGAGTAAGAGGTCAGCATTTTAAAGCCAAGAGTGCTCCAGATTGGACAGAGAAGGCTGCCTATTTCGGCATTTCACAGCTGGCCTCCATGCTTGGCTTTGGTTCCTCGCCCACCAGTGGATGTCACAGACCAAGTGGCAAAGCCTCATTGAAGCAGCTGGACTCTCCCCGAGCTTCAGGACACATAGTTCTGTGCTAATAATTTTGTTTTGATGAAAAATTTAAAAACACTACTCTCAACCTCCACCACAAAGAATACAAAAATATTATCATAAAGAAACTAAATATATTTCAATTTCTGCTCTGTGGTGATGCTTCAATTTGTAAAGAGAGTTGGAACCAAAAACACTTTGAAAGGTGGTTTTAAAAACTGCTTAACTTTCAGAGTGTAGACCCATTTATAGATCTGATCCACTGATTTCTATGCATTTTTTTCAAACATATCTACTAGCTTTTTAGAAGCTGTGTATTTTTATTAGTAAGGCACCCTTGCTTAGTTCTGAGGACACTGTGGCTGGCAGAATACCATAGAACTGGCTTTTCGGAGGACTGTCATGAGTACACGACAGGCCTGGGCTTCCTGGAAGAAATGAAGTAATCTTTTTTCCATGGTCACCTGGTGACTCTTAGAAATTTTTGGGTGAACCATCGAACTTTCCCCTGCTGTCCTCTTTCCTCATAAAGGTTGTGCAGACCCCACGAAGCCTGTGATGCACTGTCCTGCTTGCCGTCAGCTCTGGGGGAGCTTCCCCCGCAGATGCTGGGTCCTCGGTACGTCCCTTTCCTTCCCAGTTGGTTTTGCTCTCCTGGCTAGAAAATTCAAGGTTTTTCATCTTCAATGTAAAATGTAGTTATCATCGTAGCAGGTGCTTGAAGGACTTTAAAAATACTTTGAGGAAACAGTTAATTCACAATGTGGGGTCATCGTGGAGTGAGGATGGTACCTCCAGCCTCAGGGTCTGCTCCTGGACAGAGTTGGCTGGGCCCCTAGGCCAAGCAGCATGGTGGCTCTTCACCCAACCCTAACTAACACCCCAGCCCCTCCCCTTTTGACCTCTAAGTATTTTGTCCAGGTTTGCTTTCTCCTGATTGCAAATTTGAACATGTATAGTTGTTTTGTGTCTGGTTTTTCAGACCAGACACCCTGTCATTGACCTACCTCTTTACCCTCTTGAGAATCACTGCCTTACAGCAGCTACATGAGGGCAAAAGCCACATATTTTTTCAGCACAAAGTAGATGCTAAACAAATTTTACAGTTAAATATAAACAAGCATGACTTTCAACAGAAGGAAGAGCAGTGATTGATCACTTTGGTCCACCAGTTCTGGGAGAAATGTGTTGTCACCTCTGCACACAGTAGGTCTTCAGGACACATTTATTGACTAACTCATGCTCTGAGTCTTGTACTAGAAGAGACCTGGTTCGGCCACATTTCCCTGCTTGGGATAGCTGGTTAGTTGGAATCTGGTCGCTGGGACTGGTGCTTACCTCGCCTCACCAAGCCCCGTGGCTGTGCTAACGCAGCCTGTTCTGAGTACAGCGTTTACAAACCATCTCCCAAGGATGTTCTGACCTGAGATGAGAACTTCTCCTGCTATCAAAGTCACCTACCTGTCGCTTTGTGTGCGGTGGGCCCTGCTGGGCTTGCAGTCAGCCCCTCCCCAACTTCTTAACAGATGTACTGCATTCCCCGATCGCCGGCTTCTTAAACAGGTCTGAGGTCCTTTCCATAGGGACCACGTCGCTCAGTCCATGTTGGGGTGGGGAATGGCATGCTGACCAGCCGTGGTCACGTCGATGCTGCTGTCCACTGCACAGCCCTCCCCTCCTCATTGCTTCCCTCGGGGGAGGATTAACACACTGTTGGTCATAAAACCATTTAAGTGGGTTAAAAAGTGAAATCGAATTTAAATCTTTGAGAAGTTTTATGTACTCCATGAACTTGATTATAACAGAGATATATTTCTTACTGTGGTTTGTGGTAAAAAAAGGTTTGAAAGCCAGGAATAGCCTCTGCCTTAGAAATGACCCTTCTGTTGGCATGTGATCCTGAGTTTCAGACCCAGGGCAGGACGCTCAACCAGTGTCCCAGTGACTTTGGGTAAATACTAGATTTGCCCCCACAGGACCCTTGACCTGTAGCAGCTCCGCCTTGTCCTGGTAAGGGGGTTTCTCCACCCCACGCTCCCCAGAAGGGTCTTCTTCAGCAATTCAAGTTGGTTGTAACCAAAATAAGTTTCATGAAACAGTATTTAGCCTTACTTCCTGCAGTACCTTCTGATATTTTCTGTTCTGCTTCATGTTTAACCAACAGAATTGATTTGGGGACCTGCTAATGGGTTGTGGTTTGCAGTAAATGTTAGCAGGAGGAGCAGACCACACATCTGCCCACTGTGCATCCAGTGCGGCACCGTCAGTTCTGTCTCGGGAATGCCTTTTCTCCCCCAGGTCAACCTCTGTCCCTTTTCTTGTCCACAGAGGATCGTGCACGGTTGGCTCAGCTCACAACTCTAGAGCTTCCTTTGTAAGTTTTTCTAGACTTCTCAGGAAGTAAACTCTTTATTTCCGCTGTGTGTTGGAGCCCTGGGTGAATGGCTTTCCTTCCTTGTTAGCTTAACCACTTGAGGGCAGAGCCTACATTCTGGTTCAACCACGGACCCGCTGTGGATCCAGATGCCCAGCGTCAGGCTGGGGGAAGAAGCTCAGCCAAGTCTGCTCGATGTGTGGGCAGTCCCAGGCCTGCATTTGGTTGTTAACATTGTTTCAACGGGAAAGTGCATTCTGATTCCAAATAGCCGTCATTGAGAAGCCAGGACCTGCCTTCTTCCTTCTGCCCAGTGTGGCCTGTGCCATCCTCTCTCCCCGGCAGACTGAGGTGGAGGCTTCAGACAAAAGGCAAGAGGCTGCCTCCTGTGGGACTGTTTGGTCCTCTTTGTGTGTGTGTGTGGTACGTGCCCCTAGTGAGAACTGAACCTGGGACTCTCTGGTCTGCAGGCCGATGCTCAACCACTGAGCCAAACTGGCCAGGGTTGTTTGGTCCTTTAAAAAGAACTTCAAGCCCTGGCCAGTTTGGCTCAGCGGTTAGAATGTCAGCCCAAGGACCAAAGAGTTGTGGGTTCGGTTCTATCCAAGAGCATGTACCTCAGTTGCAGTTCATCCCCGGCCCTGATTGGGGTCGTGCAGGAGGCAACTAGTCGATATGTCTCACATCGATGTTTCTCTCCCTCTCTCTCTCTCCCCCTTCCTCCCTCCCACTCTATCTGAAGATAAATGGAAAAATATCCTCGGGTGAAGATTTTTAAAAAAGAACTTCAATTCTAGGAGACTTGAACAATACAACTGCTGAGGGAGAACAAGGGGAAATGAGACTCCTTCTAAAAAAATGCAAACGTGTGCTGCTCTGAGGATTCCAGAATAAAGCTAAGGGGGGGGCAGTCCCTAAGGCACTCCCTGGGGTGGGGTGGGTTTCGGAGCTCTGAACAACAGAGAGAATTTGGAGAGCTTTGGAGGAATGCTATTTGGCTGAGTCCAAGATCCAGGATAGGGAATCTGGAGCCCTAGCCACTGAAGAACTAGCTTTTAAAAACTCATATTGGGAAGCCATTTCGTCACTAATCACAGGCTGTAGAGCTATAAATCCTTTGAGAATTGGGAGGCCTTTTTGACTTAAAAAAAAACAACCCTCCTTCCATGCTTTTTAGCCAAACATTGACAACCTCAGCCATCACTGAAATATATATTCTTCTGTAACCTGTTGTTTTGGGGGCTGTTTAAAAATAGAGTCTTGATTCCATCCATAATCCCACCTCTCAAGTGGAGCGAGCCAGTGCACAAACTTGGCCTCTCCCCCAGGCAGGAGACTTGCCTGAGATCTCACCACCAACAGCATTTTTAACCCAGGCGCTAGCACAGCCAGGAGGTCTTTGATGTGCTGCTGCTATGAGTGAGCCTTCTTGGTCTTGGACTTTTCCAGAAGGGTGTGATTCACTTTTACAAGTAATACTGGCTTGAAAGTCTTTTCTTCTGCTCTTGTGGTGACTTGCTTCCTTAGTGATCAGAGTTGTGAACACATCTAATAAAGGGCCACATCTAATAATTTGCTAGGTTTTGGCTTAACGAAGAGGAAGAGGAGGCCTACACTAAGTAAGATGTGCCATCTGAGTCGGAAGCCACGGGTGGGGACACAGCTGAGCACAGAGCCCTGCACCCCCGAGGCTTTGGCTTGTTATAAGCGGAACCCTGACCTGAAGGGAATAAGAAAACTCCTGCAGGGACAGGAGGCCGTGAGCCCTCCTTCCTGTGAACCTGTTTGCTGCTTTATTTGTGCCATCTTCTCCCTCTACTGAGTTTTAAGAAGCTGCATGCTGGTGTGTGAAGTTGCTCTGGGTTCAAATCCAGGTCTGTCACTTACTCCTCCCTTCAAGGGTCACTGTATGTTTTAAATGAGATAGACCCAGAAAGTGCCTGGGGTGGTGCTGTGCACTCACTGCACAGGAAATGGTCCCAGCCGTTGCTGTGTGGTCACTGCAGTCACGCTCGGCGTGTTGCTTAGTACCTCATATAGTGCCCTGTGCACGGGGACCCATACCTCTGACTGGGAGTGCACTGGATTTCAGGCTTGAAGCCAGTGAAATTCTGCCTCTGACCAAACCGGCATGACTTCAGATCACAGTCCCAGAACTTCAAGGGTCCTCGGAGCCTCCCGTTAGACATGTGTGGCTGTAAGGAATTTGCAAGCACTGGAGTGGGCCTCTGTGTATTTTACTTACTGCGCTGACGCTGTCTCACGAGGAGAAAAAGTGATGACAGCCAGGCTGGGTGATACTTTTTCACCATTACTGAGAAAGGAGCCCAGCCTGCTTCATTCAGGAGGCCTGGGCCTAGGCGGGGGGTAAATCAGGTCCCAGGCCCTGGCTTCCTCTGGAAGAAGACTCAGCATCCTTTTCAGCTCTCACACTGCATGGAAGCCAAGAACTCCGTCCCTCACTTGGCGCTGGACGGGGGCCGGCCTCCGACACAGGCAGCTGGGGGCACCTTGGCCATTATCTTGGAGAGATTGCAGTTGACCAGCACTTGATTCTGAACATGTAGAGCAGAGAGGGTTTCCCCCATGCATGTCTGAACTGTCATATATAATATATATGTTTGCCAGAACAGGCCCTCTGACCATGAACACATTTTTTTTTTTTTTTTTTTTTATCCTCATCCGAGGACATTTTTCCATTTTTTGTACAGACAGAGTGGGAGGGAGAGAGAGGAAAAGAGAGAGAGGGAAACATCGATGTGAAAGGGACACATCGAGTGGCTGCCACCCGCACGACCAACCAGGGCCGGGGACAAACTGCAACCGAGGTACATGCCCTTAGCGGGAACCGAACCCGGGTCTCTCCGGACCGCAGGCGGACGCTCTTAACCGCTGAGCCAAACCGGCCAGGGCGACCATGAACACATTTGAGAGACAGGAACAGAGGGGCTGGCGCCGTGAAGAAACGCTCATCACAGAGCAGTCAAGAGACTTTGCTCATTCTGTTCCAGAGAAAACGGTGAGAGTGCGGCTGCCTCTCTTTCCCCCACCCCGTGCCTGGGAGGCCAGATGTGTGCCTTCGGAGAGGTGGTCCTTTCCAGCCCTCTGTTCTCCGCGATTTCCCAACCAGCCTGTTTGCTGCCTCTGCTGCCTCTCACTGGCCCCCTTGTGAAACGCCTGAAGCATGGAGCTGTTCTCATAAGCTCAGCTCTTCCTCTCACCCTGGAAGGCAGCCTGGGTTTTATTCAAGGACCCTAGGCCCCAGAGCGCTTCCGCTGGCACCTGGAGCCCCCCTCCCAGCAGGGCTGTGAGTCCTCGCTGGGCCTGTCTCCATCCCAGCACTCCGCACTCTGGGTCTTCCCACGAGATTCGGGGCTCCTTTGGAGGGAGGAGCTGTGTCTCCTCTTTCTGACCCTAGCACTTTCAAATGCTTGGCACGGAAATATTTGTGGAATGAGTGAATGAGTGAATGCAAACGCCATAGAGTACCCACGCTGCACCCTATTTTCCTGAGGCACTAGGGAAGCGAAGGGACTACAGGGGACCCTTGTCCCTCTGCTTTCTTCATTCTGCACAGTGAGCTGTTCTGGCAGTATCCCGAGCTGCTGGGATTGTGGCTTCCTGCTCCTCTCCCTGGTGCCTGGGACGTAAATAAATGGTTATGTGCTCTCTGACAAATGAAAATGTTGTTTTTCCTCTGGAAGCCCAGAGGGTGGCCTGACAAACAATGAGTCCCCAGGGTCCCTGAGCAGGGCTGAGTGCAGCTGAGGCCACGGAGTCGCTATCTGCTGCAGCCTCCATGCTCACCAGTGCCCGTGCACCCCATTGCTGTGGCCTGGCCCCAAGTAAACAGGCTGCCTGCTCCAGCGTGGACTGCTTTGCTGGTGACATGATCCTAAGGAATATGCTCTGTGGCCCTTGAGGAGCATTGTTTGAATTCTAAACTGACACCAGTCCTAACATCCAAGTTCCTCTGAGAGAAGGAGGCCGCTCCAAACAACTCCAACCTAAAGGACAAAGTTAGGGCGGCTCGCTTCCTGCTGTGGCCAGGATCCTGAGGATGGGTGCGCTTTGGCCCAGTGTGTTGGTGTGTTCACTCAGAGTAAACTTTTATTTCCCTCCCCTCCCCCTTCTTGTCTCTAGAAATAAAACTCGGCAGATATCTCTGGAAGTCTGGGAAGTCTTTAACTTTAAGAGTCTCTAGGTCAATTCCAAACAGTAATGAAAAAGAAATACTTCTTTGGGAGTAGGCCTTCCTGGGGACAGGCTGACCTTGAGTGGTTCACGGTCCTTGTAACAGCTCAGTTGTTTTGTCTGTGATGTGTGTGTGTATGTGTGTGTGTGACATATGTGGAGTGATGTTGCGGCCCTGTGACTTGGTTTTCTCATCTGTCAGATGTTAAGAAGAATACTTCCCTTCCAGTGTTAGTGTGAGGATCAGGGGCAATATGTGGACTTCCCACCCAGGACCCAGCTTTTAATGGGATGTTTAAAAACAGGAGCTCCTGATCTAGCCACTTAATCGGGCTCCATGGGGGAAGCAGAGGCTCCCTTTCATGTCCTCATGAGATAGCTCTGTTATGTTTTTTTAATCCTCATCCGTGGATATGTTTGTCATTGATGAGAGAGAGAGAGCAACATCAATTAGGGATCGAATCCACGACCTGGGCATGTGCCCTGATCAGGAATCGAACCCGCAACACTTGGTTATATGGCTTTGTGTGTTATTTGATGAATGTTTTATAACAGGAGGAAGTCTTGGGAAAACTGTGTGGGTTTATTCAAAGCCCTTTCTGGTGGTGGGGGTGCTTCCCAGGCGACCATCTGCATGCTTTCTTCACGTGTGAATGCTGATTTGCTGGAGTCTGTGGCTTGTGTTGAAGTCCTGTAAGATGTGTGTATGTCTCTGCTGCCGACAGAGAAGAGGCAACTGCATCAGGTACAGCTGGATCCAGCAGCCCAGACAGTGTTGCCAATAATCCAGCTTCTGTCCTCATCTCTGTTCTTCTGTGTTTTTTTAAATAAAACTTTTTTACTAAAGTATAACATAGAGAGAAGTGCTCAGATCATGAGAATACCCACTCAGTGAATTATCTCCTCTATTTTTAAATCAAGTGTGTTAAATTAAAAATGTCCACTCAACGCGATGGCGGTTATCTCAGAAACATCTGTGTAGCAGCAGATAACATTTATGGAATATGCCAGCACTGTGCTACGTGACTATGTGGAGTCCTTGATTCCATTCTCTTGACAGCCCAGTCAAGTGCAGATAGTTATCCCATTGTACCAGTGAGAAAGGCAAGGCCCCAGGAAGCAAACTTGAGTCACACACACTGAGGGGGTTTCACTCCATCAGAGTTGGGTGGGGTGGGAGTAAACTCATGGGGCTGTCCTGGGCCCTGTGTGGAGGCCAGCGTCGTCGTTTTGTCCACACTTCACCACAGTAGGATATGATGATGTCAGTGCCGCCAAAGAAAAGCAGCTTGCTTTGTTGGGACGCTGTGGTTGTCAGAAATGTTTCTGCTGAAACACTACTCTATTCTGCACTCCAGACCGTGCTCAGTGCCGTCACCTCGGTCCATCGTCAGCATGTCCCTGTATGTACCAGGTATTGGTTAGAAGAAGAGCCTGCAGCAGCTCCATATGAAAAGAGGTCCTGGGCCCTCGAGCCCAGCGGAGGGTGAGCGGGTGCTCCTGCTTGGTTCATGGCCACACACTGTCTGCCCTTTTTGGGAGAGGCGAAGCAGCCTCCAAGACCTAGCAGCACACCCTGAAGCAGTAAGATCAGGCCTGGAGCTGCAGAGTGCTAGAAATGTATTAGTCAGCCAGAGATGTGCTGGACATATAGACACATGCCAGAATTTGAAGACTTAGCGTGAAGGAAGAGTAAAATTTGTCATCGACTGTTTTTGTTTAATTACGTGTTAAAAAGATAACATTGTGGATAAATTGGGTTAATTAAAAATATTTTAAAATTACATTTGGCTCCTGCTGTGTTTCTGTTGGATAGCACTGGCCCAGGGAGTCCACTGTCCTCCAGAGACCTAGAGGGGGAGGAGAACGGCACGGTTTTTCTTTTGCCTGTTCCCTGGCATAAACAACAAACATTCTGTTACCCCAGGTAGCCCCGATCGAAGCACCACACCAGAAAACTTCTTGATTGAGTTGTCTCCAACTCGTGCCTTGGCATCGCTTAGAGAATTATGTCATACCCAATAACCGTCCCATCTCTGTCGTTCATCTATGTCATACCCAATAACCGTCCCATCTCTGTCGTTCATCTATGTCATACCCAATAACCGTCCCATCTGTCGTTCATCAGAGAGTACTCTCTGGTGCAGCTGACCGGAGCAGTGCCATTCGTTACAGAATCTCTTCACTGATTCTTTGTGTGTTCCCTAGCAAGCAGCTAAGTATTATTTTCACCATGCCAGTTATTGGACTAAGTGCCAGATTCCAACAAGAGTAAGAGTTGATCATCATCAGGGTCTCAAGGGACCAGTGAGTAGAACCCCTTTTCTGCTCTGAATTCTGAAAGTTGGGAAAAAAAGAGAGAGATGGGAACCAAAACATTACTTTGATTTCTGATAAAGACCTGCGTCAAGGATGAAACTTACTCAGAGCCAGACAAGCTCCCTAATCACTGAGTCCCAGGATTAGACTAAACTTACCTACCTAGTCACAGCCACTGTGCACGTGCCAGGCCTCCCGCGGGGGGACGTTGGAGAGCAGGTGTCCTGTGCCTGAGCTTACTCCAAAGGGGTGTGGGGCTGGCGGGTTGGAGGTGGGAGTGGCACACTCAGGGTGCAAGTGCTGCAGGGCCTGCAGACCTCTGAAGGGCTTTGCTTTTTTCTGAGTGAGGACAGATGCCACGGGAGACTCGCAAGCAGTGGGGCAACAAAACAGGACTTGCCTTTTATAAGGATCACTCGGGTTGCTGGGTTAAGAAGACTATAGAAAATCAAGGGACAGGAGACCAGTTAGAAAGGACGGCAGTGGTCCAGGTGAGAAGTAGTGATGGGCTGGGCCAAGGTGCTAGTGGTGAGATTCGGAATATGCTGGGAAGGTAGAATGGACAGAATTTGCTGCAGGATTGGATGATGGGCATGAGCGAAGGAGCAGAGTCAAGAATTTTGACCTGAGCTGTTGGAAGGGTGACATTTCCTGTTTACCAAGATGTGGAGACAGCAGGTTTGGGGAGGGAGTGTCAGAAATACAGTTTTGGACTTGGGTTTGAGCTGCCTGTTAGAATCACCAAGAACATGTGTGTAGAAAGACCACTCAACGATGAAGTGACTGGGCCTCTTCTCTGTGCACCTCTCCCTGGGGCTCTCGTCGAGTCTCTCGGCTCCCGCGCCATCTGCACGCTGACAGCTCCCAGATGTACACCTGCAGCCTCTGTCTGTCTCCTCCACCCGGGCCATCCATGCAGCTGCCGAATTCAGGTTCCCCTGGATGTCTGCGGAGGAGGGCTCCTGGATGCTGCCGTCGGGCTCGGCATAGACAGGCGTCGCAGACATCTATTGAATGAATATTGTCTTTGACTCAGACTAACCTCATGAATAGTGCTATTATTCTATAGCAACACATTGATTCAGTCTTGGGTGAAATAAAATTATAGGATAGTGTATTTACATTAAGTTCTTCAAATTTTCCGTACAATATTAGAAAGTGTTTATTTGCTGGAGATTTAAGGTCATAAGAATACTTATGTTGACTCTTTTATTATTTTTACAGAGATGATACGAAAGGTTCCAGAGGTAGCCAGAGTCTTCCTGAGGTGCTCAGTGCAGAGTCAGAGGCTCAGTCTGGACTCTTTGTGGTTTAGTACCTTGTCATTTCAGGGAATAGGAGTTCCTTACACTGTCAAGGATCTGTTCATCTGGCCCATGTAAAAATCATGTGGGCTCTTTTTTAGAAGAACCTTCGACCTTTGTGTCTAGTTACTGTTGTTGTTAATCCTCACCTGAGCATATTTTTCAAATAAATTTTTAGAGAGTGGAAGAGAGGGAGGGAGGGAGAGAGACACATCGATTGGTTGCCTCCCTCAGGACCCCAACTGGGGCCGGGGATCAAACCTGCGACCCTCTGGTTTGTGGGCTGATGCTCTAACCAGGGAGTCAAACCTGCCAGGGCTCAACTTTTATTGAAGTATACCATGGACAGATGGAGTCAGCAGTGTAACTGAGTTCAGACAAGAAACAGGCCATGGCTCACTCCCTCATGTCTCCTGCCAGTTACCATCCCCCCTCAAGCATAACCACTGCCTTGACTCTTAAAATCAGAGATTAATTTTGCCTGTTTTTGTGTTTGTTTCTTTGGAATCATACAAAATATACTTTCTGTGTCTGGCTTCTTTCTGCATTTGTGAGAGTCCATCATGTTGTGTGCAGGTGTAGATTATTCCCTGACCCACTGCAGAGTATTCCACGGTGTGTGCGCTTCTTTCGACAGGCGCCTGAGGGTGCTGCTTTCACGTTCTGGTGCGTGTCTTGTGAGGAGCTGGCACGGGCCTTTCTCCGGCTGTGGACTAGGGAAGGAACTGCTGGCCACGGAGCATTTGTCCGGCCATCATCGGGCTCACCTCCACACAGCAGGGATGCAGAGTGCCCACGGCTCTTCACCCTCGCCCACACTGCTGCTTCCTTTCTGTCCTGCCCGGTGTGTTGGTGGTGTCACTTCATGGCAGTGTTCTTGAGCACCTGTTTGTTAGCTCGTGGATAACATTTTGTGAAATATCTATTCAGTTCTGAGTCTTACCAGTTCTAAATTCTTGCCAGTGATGCAAGGAGAACGAAAATGGCAGCTCCATCAGGTTGAGCTCAGATACAAGGTGAGGACTAGTATCTTCCGTGAGTGGCAGGGCCCCGGAGCCTGCCTCTTCCCTGCACTCCGCCTCGAGCCTCACTCTTGGACACAGTCCCCACTGGCTACATCCAGCTCACGGCAGCTCGATGGGATCTTACCAGATTTGAATGCTCAGACTCTCGACCTCACAGTTCCGTTTCTAGGGGTCTGTCCGTTATACAGGTGCCCAGAGAGGTAAACAGGAGGGTGTGCATCAGTGCCACATTGTTTGACCAGCTGGTGAGAAACCATCGCCGGGGCCTGGTCAAATGGGTCGTGGTCCGCCCTTCAGCAGGAAAGCACTCAGCCGCTCACGGCGCTCGCAAGGAGGAGTGCCCGTGACATGCTGTGAAGGAAAGAAATACTCAGCTTTGCCACATGTGGGGTGATGAGGGATTTTCGCTTTCTGTGTTATGTATTTTTGCAGTGCTTGAATTTTCATAATGAGGCTGTTTTACTTTTGTTGCTGAAAAAGGAAAAAAGGTACACTTACTATTTCCATCAGCACCCACAGTGGTGCCATAGTTATCAGGAGACAATGGACAATATGAACAGATTTTCATGTCAGAAGAAAGAGGTTTTGGTGTTGCAAAACGCCAGCTATTATTTTCCTCCTGTTTTAACATGAATAGCTCCACATTGAGTAAGAGGGGATCTTTTAATATGGAAGTTGTTGAGGGGAAATGAAACATCAGGTTGCTTTCCATTCCACCCGACTGGGATTATTTTTAGCTTTTGCCTTATTAAGTGTTGGCAGAAGCCTGGCAGTGTCATCGGATACCAGTAATGGCTGTCATTTATTGAGCATTTGCTATATATCAGGTCTTTGGCTAAGTGCTTTACACAGAGGATCGTGTGTAGTCCTCATAGGTCCTGGGGTTATGCTTGTTCTGTGGATGAGGAACCTTTGACTCAGAGAGGTAAGAAGCTTGTCCAAGTTTATATGGCTGAGCTTGGGTTAAAACACAGGCTGCCCAACTCCAAAGCCATGTGCTGCCTGCCCTGCCCATTCCCACTCAGCCCCATTTTCGTGTTTATCTTTACATTCGTCTGCAAAATTCTAGGCAAGTAAAAATCTGAAACCCTTATGTTTAAAAAGTTATTTCTAATGTCCTCAAGTCACTTCTGCACTCAAATTGTCCTTTTACGCATTTGAGAAGCAGGGTAAGGGTTAGGTGAGTGGGGTTGGAGAGATGGGGGTCCTTGCCATTTGTGCTGCAGCTCTGTGCCCAGGATGCTGTAGGTAGAGAGAAACAGGCAGTGGTGGTGTTTAAAGATCAGCACTGCCTCAACGTGTTGTCCACCATGACCCTGACTCTGCGGTGCTTGTATTTACAGGCTGCTCCCATCCGGGGTGACATTAAGCCCTGACAGAAACCATTTCTAAGTTGGGATCCCAGCTGCTGCTACAAGTGACATTTGAAAGGCCAGTTGATATGCACATTTGTCAGCCGCAGCAGGGATGGTGGTTAAGTCTGGCCAAGGGACAAGTCGAAAATGTAAAATGAAATACTGACACTTGGCAGGCTACTTGGGACAGAGTTGGTTGGCTTTGGTGTGTCTTTGGTTTAGTTGAGATGTGACTCTGAGCTGCATGCCTCTCCTCCAGCCCGTCCTCTCTCTCCGGTGGAGGAGGACACTCATCTGATGGCTGGGTGTGCAGCCTGTGGTGGTTGCCCCAGGAAGTGCCTGTTCCCAGTAGTGTCACAGCAAGTTATGCAGAAATTGTGAAGCCACACTTACTCTGGAAGAAATGATTAGCAGATTGGTGCATCACTGGGAGCCCCTGACCTTCGGTGGCATGAACACAACTGAGCAGTGGTCTGGGGCTCTGTTTTCTGAAGTTCTATCAGTGGCCTTTGAAGTGGCTCTCACAGACCTGATAGATCACAATAGGGTACCAGCTTATCACATTTCCACGTGTGGGGGCTTTCCTTTGGTTAGCTTGGCCATGTGGACGTGTACAAGTCTGGCAGTCCCACGCGTGGTGGGGGTGTGGAGCCGCCGGGGCCTTGCAAGGAGGACTGCAGAGTGGCAGCCACTTTGGAGAGTCACTGGGCAATATCCACAAAGGTGAATACAGTACATACTCCATCCTCCCACACTTCCAGTCAGGGAAAACTCCTTGTGTTCCGAGAGGCGTGTGTGAAAATGTTCATGGTAGTGTTTAGAAAAGTTGGAAACATGCCCACTGGCAGGAGAGCGGATAGTTAAACGAGGCTGGTGTTATGGGACCAGGGCATGCCACAGCGCTGAGAAGGGAAATGCTTCCACCTGTTTCCACAGGGCCGATCGTCAGTCATGCTGTTGGGTAAAACTACGAGAGCGTGAGGATGTTTATAAGGAGCTACCACATGTGCGAGTCCACAAACTGTCACATTAAGTTACACTTAGAGATCGCAGCTGTCACAGACAGTGAGGGACGAAAGCATGAAAGCAGACTCATGGTACCTGTTGTTGCGTTATTGGGATGTAACCCAGTTGTACATCAAGGAGCGTCTGGGTATGTACGAAATCTTCCAAAATTTTGTTTAGTTTCTGTACTAGAAAATCTCCAAAGACACACTTACACAGAATCTGCTGTGTAACTTCCTAAAGGAATAGTGGGGATATAATACAACAGTGATTATGAGGCTTACCTGACACTGAGGTGGTGTGAATGTCTTGGGCATCGCCCTCTGCACATGAGGGGCATGAGAAGAGGGGCAGGTAGAGAGAGAGAGAGAGAGAAAGAGAGAGAGAGAGAGAGAAGGAGGGAGGGAGGGAGGGAGAGAGAGGGATGCTGTGCACGATCACTCTGAGAGAGCTGCCTTCTGTTGCTTCCTTCCACCTGCTATCGCTGGTCGTTACAGTGCTTTCTCAGCCCTCATAGGCACAGTTTGAATGACCTTGCAGTCACCTGTAACCTGTGTTGCTAACCCATTGTTTCAAGGAAAAGGTGACAAGCAGTCTCGACGTCAGAATCTGTCCTGGTTAATGCCGCCCTTGATTTCTAGAATTGAAGAGGTTGCTTGTCACTACAAAGAGCCTGCTTTCTCCACTTGGCGTATCATGTCGTGTTCTGGAGCAGGCTGTTTTGAGGCTATTACATACATACTCTGAGGAGAGACTTACTGGCAGATCCAGCACTTCTCTTTTAGTGCTGATGTTGAGTCCAGCTGTGCCCCAAGACAGAATTCCGGGCTGGAGCTGGCAGTGCAGAGGGAGTGCTGTGATAACTTCAGGGTTCAGTTTGCTCGCAGGTGGAGATGCCCTTAGTTGTCCCTGGGTCATGATCAGGACCAGCACTGCACTTGCAGGAGGACCTGAGAGGTATTTTTGAGCCCTCCACACCTTGCTTACCTACCCACCCTAGTTCTGCCCTTGGTTGTGATGGCACAGCTGCGAGTCTGACCAGCCCTCAAACCCATGCCTGCCCATGTAGCAACTCAGGGTAGCAGACCAGAGGAGGCTGAAGTTGGCTCTCCCAGCCCATGTCTCTGAAGATCTTTGACCACCAAAGCGAACCAAAGAGAACATGCATCCTGCCTAGACTTCCCCATTTGTGGGTGCTGTTGTTGCCCTGCTTTCAGTTTGACTTGCCAGGGTGGCAGCCACAGATCAGTACCCTGCTCTGACATCCCATCTGACTTGGGAACCTACCTGGAGAGGGATGTGCTGTGACTCTGGGGCTGCTGAGCCAGCATCAGGAGTTCGATGGGGCAGTGCAGATGCACAGAGAGGGAAACAGAACAGGCCTTAGCCACCGGCCAGTGCTGAAGGGAAGGACCGCATTTGTAAGGCTCGGTTACTCGGCCCATGCGTTAAGTGTGCAGGGCAGCAGGATAGCATGGTGTAGGTCTATAAGCAGTTGCAAAGAATTCCATCAGCCTTGCTACCCACCCAAACCATGTAGTTGGCTTAACTCCCTGTACCTTATTGCATTATCCACAGGCAGCCTTATTGAATCTGCCTCACATTAGCCATCTCAAGAATAGTGTTATCGGTGCCATTTTGAAGGCAAGGAAAGTCAAGGCTTAGAGAGGTGATTTTGAAGTATTTTAACCCAAGTAATGTGACTACAAAGCTCATCCTCTGAACCACCACATTCATGATTAGACCAGTCACATCATTTTGAGGTATAAAGGAGGAAGTATATTTAAGACCAATAAATTCTTTGATTTGTATTTTTTTTCACATTCAAAAAAGAAGAAGGAAGTATAAATATAGAGAGGCAGGGTGGGGAAGAAGAAGAGGCAGGGGAGCTGGAGAAATCACACCACCTCAGTTTACCTACTTCGAAGCCCAGGAATGACTATGGCAATGAGGGTACATCAGCTTCCTGAAGCTTGGCCAACAGAGAGACTGCTGTGAATCCCTGTTTGGTTTGACTGCACACGTAAGCGAGTGTCAGACCCTGGCTTTTCTTTTGGGGCATTGGGTTCCTAAATAACTTGCAAATAGTTTATGTGATTCTACCTGCCACCTTGGACAAAGAAATTGAACTTTGGCCCTATTAAGTCAGTGCAACAATAATAGACAGTGAGCCCAGCCAGGGTGGCTCAGTGGTTGAGCATCTACCCATGCACCAAGAGGTTGCTGGTTCAATTCCCGGTCAAGGCACATGCCCAGGTTGTGGGCCCAGTTCTAGTTGGGGGGGTATGCAGGAGGCGGCCAGTCAATCTTCTCTCTCATCAATGTTTCTCTCTCTCTCCCTTTACCTTCCTTTCTCTCTAAAACCAATAAAGAAAAAAAACTAAAAATAATAATAATAATAATAATAATAATAAAAATAATAGAGAGCCCTGGCCAGCCCGGCTCAGTGATTGGAGCATCAGCTCACGTGCTGAACGGTCAAAGGTTTCATTCCCAGTCAAGGGCATGTACCTGGATTGCAGGTTTGATACTCAGCCCCCACCAGGGCACATGCAGGAGGCAGCCAATTGATGTGTCTCTCTCCCATGGCTGTCTCTCTCTCTCTCTCCCCCTCTCCCTCTCCCCCTCCCTTCCACTCTCTCTAAAAATTAATGGAAAAAATATCCTTGGTTGAGGATTAACAACAACAAAAAGACAGTGACAGGCTTGCATGTCATTTCTTCAGAAGGGTTTTTTAGTACTAATTTGCTAGAAAAATTGAAAGGAGGAATGCTTTTTATTTTAAAACTACAAATATTTATGTTTTTATTACATAGGATCATTTTCTGTTCCCTACTTGTCACCCAGTTGCAACTATTACTGTGAATTTTTTTTTTTTTTATCCTCACCCGAGGACATTTTTCCATTTTTTGTTCAGGTAGAGTGGGAGGGAGAGAGAGGAACAGAGAGAGAGAGAGAAACATCGATGTGAAAGGAACGCATCGAGTGGCTGCCACCCGCACAACCGACCAGGGCCGGGGACAAACTGCAACCGAGGTACGCGCCCTTAGCGGGAACGGAACCCGGGTCTCTCAGGACCTCAGGCCGACGCTCTAACCGCTGAGCCAAACCGGCCAGGGCTTACTGTGAATTTTTAATGTTACCAAAAGAAGCATTTTTCATGGAGTGTGCTTTTTTATTTTATTTTATTTTATTTTATTTTATTTTATTTTATTTTATTTTATTTGTCAGTTACTGTTTACATTCAATATTATTTTCCAGTGTACAGCATTGTGGCTAGACAATCATATACTTTACAATCATGGAGTGCTCTTTGATTTGCTGATTCATTGAGTGAAGTTTACTGAGTATCTTCTATGAGCCAGGTACCATGTCAGCACTGGGGGTGCAGGTGTGAGCAAGGCAAGCACAGTTCTTGGCGAGTTTCATTCTTACGGGGATGCAAACACAAATAAATCACTTAGTAAGATCGTCAGACACTGGAGAGCTCTATGACAGTGGTCCTCAACCTTCTTAATGACGTGACCCTTTAATACAGTTCCTCATGTCGTGGTGACTCCCAACCATAAAATTATTTTTGTTGCTACTTCATAACTGTAATTTTGCCACTGTTATGTCATAGGCAACCCCTGTAAAAGGTTCATTCGACCCCAAAGGGGTCGCAACCCACAGGTTGAGAACTGCTGCTCTATGATAAATGGCGAGATGAAAGAAGGCTGCTCAGTGGATTTTTGTTTGTTTGTTTGTTTTTTAAACAACTTAAATCGCCCTGGCTGGTTTGCTCAGCGGTAGAGTGTCAGCCTGTGGACCAATGAGTCATGGGTTCGATTCTGGCCAAGGGCACATACCTCAGTTTCAGTTTGTCCTTGGCCCTGGTCAGGGTCGTGTGGGAGGCAACCAGTCAATCCCTCTCACATTGATGTTTCCCTCTCTCTCTCTCCCTTTCTCTCCCTCCCACTCTATCTGCAGATAAATAGAAAAATATCTTCGGGTGAGGATTAAAAACAAAAACAACTTCATCGAGATATAATTCACATATGCAGTTGACTCATTTAAAGTGTAGAATTCAACATTCTTTGAAGTAATTCACTGGGTTTTGCAACAATCACCAGATTTTAGTTTTAGAACATTTTGACCCCTACCAAAAGAAACCTCATACTTATTCCCTTCATTTTAGGCAACTGCTAGGCTACTTTCTATCTCTATAGGTTTCCCTATTCTGGACATTTCAAATAAGTGGAATGATACAGTGTGGGTCTTTTGTGTTGGCTTCTTTCACTTAGCGTAATGTCACCAAGATTTATTCATGTTGAAGCATGGATCAGTGCTTCATTTCTTTCCATTAGCTGATAATGTCCCATTGTATGGATATACCACATTTTATTTATTCGTCCATGAACATTGGACATTTCAGTTGTTACCATCTTTTGGTTGTTATGAATAATGCTGCTGTGAACTTTCACATGCAAGTCATGTGGCTGAATGCTTTTGTTTCTCTTGGGTGCATGCCTAGAAATAGGATTGCTGGGTCACAGGGTAACTATGTTTCATCTTGTGAGGAATTGCCAGATGTTTTCAGATGTAAAATGCACCATTTTACATTTCCAGTAGCAGTGTATGAGGGGTCCAGTTTCCCCACTCACCAGCACTTGGTATTATGTCTTTTTCTGTTATACCTAGTGGGTTTGCAGAAGTAACTTACGATGGTTTGATTTGCGTTTCCCTAATGACTAATGAGGTTGGGTATATTTTTATGTACTTATTGCCCATTTGTATGTCTTATTTGGAGAAATGTATATTCAAATCCTTTGCCCATTTTTAATTGGCTTATTTATCTTTTATTGTTGAATTGTAAGTTTTTTTATATTTCCCGTATACATATTCCTATTAGATATACAATGTGTAAATATTTTCTTGTATTCTGTAGCTTGTCTTTGTACTTTCTTGGGGTTATCATTTGTAGCACAAATGTTTTATTTTTTATTGAGGTATAATTGATATATAACACTTTAGTTTCAGGTGGATAACATAATGATTTGATATTTATATATATTGCAAAATGATCACTACAGTAAATCTAGTTTGAGTTTTTACTTTTGATGAAGTCCAATTTATCTATTTTTTCTTTTGTCACCTGTGCTTTCAGTATTGTATCTAAGAAATCATTGCCAAATCCAAGATCACAAAAATGTTATTCCTGTGTTTTCTTCTAATAGTTTTTTGTTGTTGTTTTTTTTTATCCTCACCTGAAGACATTTTTGCGTTTATCTTCAGATAGAGCAGGAAGGAGAGAGGGAGGAAGAGAGAGAGAGAAACAGCGATGTGAGAGAGACACATTGATTGGTTTCCTCCTGCACAACCCCAACCAGGGCCAGGGATTGAACCTGTAACCGAGGCACGTGCCCTTGACTAGGAATCAAACCTGAGACTCTTTGATCCATAGGGCTATAATTTTAACTCTTAATTTAGGTCTTTTATCTATTTTGAGTTCATTTTTTTGTATGGTATGAGGTAAGGGCCCAAACTCCTTTTTAAAAATATATATATGTTTTTATTGATTTTTTGAGAGAAAGAGGAAGGAAGAGAGAGAGATAGAAACATCGATATGAGAGAGAAGCATTAATTGGCTGCTTCATGCATGCCCCCCACCTGGGATTGAGCCCACAACCTAGGCATGTGCCCTGACCGGGAATCGAACAAGGACCTCTCAGTCCATGGGACGATGCCCAATCCACTGAACCACACCACGGGGCACCAAACTCCTTTTTCTTTTTGGTTAATCATCACTTGAGAATATTTTCCTTTTGATTTTTAGATAGAGTAGAAGGGAGGTGGGAGAGAGAGACACATTGATTGGTTGCCTCCCACGTGACCCTGACTGGGGCCAGGGATCAAACCTTCAACCCAGGTACACACCCTTGACCAGGAATCAAACCTGTGACCCTTTGGTCCACGGACCAATGCTCTAACCACTGAACAAAACCAGCCAGGACCAAACTCATTCTTTTGCACATGGATATCCAGTTGTCCCAGCACCATTTGTTGAAAGAATATTAATTCCCTCATTGTATGGTGTTGATATCCTTGTCGAAAAATCAATTGGCCACAGACATGTGGAATTATTTTGGGACTCAGTTCTTCCTACTGTTCTATATGCCTCTCTTCATGCCAGTACCATGCTTCTTGGTTACTGTATCTTTGTAATAGTAAGTTTTGAAATCAGGAAGTGTGAGTCCTCTAACTTAATTTCTACTTTTTCCAGATTGTTTTGTCTATTCTGAGACTCTTGTATTTCCATATTAATATTAGGATTGATTGTCAGTTTCTGGCAAAAAAAAAAAAAGCCAACTGGGTTTCTAATGTAGATTACATTGAATCTGTAGATCAATTTGGGGTGTATAGCCATTTTAACAATATTAAGTATTTTGGTTCATAAACATAAGCTGTCTTTTATTTATTTATTTATTTATTTTCCCTTTATTGATTTTAGAGAGAGAGGAAGTGAGAGGGGGAGAGAGAGAGAAACATCGATGAGAGAGAACATCAATTAACTGCCTCCTGCATGCCCCTCACTGGGGATCGGGCCCACAACCTGAGCACGTGACCTGACCGGGAATCGAACAGGCGACCTCCTGGTGCATGGGTCGACGCTCAACCACTGAGCCACACCGGCTGGACTTTCCTTTTATTTAGATTGTCTAATTTCTTTCAACAAAGTTTTGTAGTTTTCACTGTATAAGTCTTGTACTTCTTATGTTAAATTTATGCCTAAGTATTTTTTTCTTTTTAACGACATTGTAAATGGAAACTTTTTGAAATTTCATTTTAGAATGCTCATTGCTGCTGGATAGAAATGCATTTGAGTTTTGTATATTGAGCTTATATTCAGTGACCTACTAAATTTGTTAGTACTAATAGCTTTTTAGTGGATTGTTTGGGATTTCCCATATATAGGATCACACCATCTACAAATAGAGATAGTTTTTTGTCTTCCCTTCCAATCTGGATGGCTTTTATTGGAATACTGCAGTACAACATCCAATAGGAATGATGAGAACGGACACCCCAGTCTTGTTCCTGATCTCAGGAGAAAACATCCAGTCTTTCACTATGTCCCAGAGGGTTTTGA
This sequence comes from Molossus molossus, assembly GCF_014108415.1. Taxonomy (NCBI): domain Eukaryota; kingdom Metazoa; phylum Chordata; class Mammalia; order Chiroptera; family Molossidae; genus Molossus; species Molossus molossus. Next base: position 4,262,293 of record NW_023425349.1, read on the forward strand.
ACACCTTAGTTCTATTTCAGTCTCCACTGCCCACTCAAGCCTTGCCCGTCACTTGTTGCAGTTTCTGAACGAAAAAATGAGGGAAGAGGTTGATTTCAACAGCTCCTTCCTCTCCAGTTCACACATCCTACACTTCTGTGAGTCTGCTTTGGTGTTCATCCTTCTTGGCCAGTTCCCTTGAACTTCAGTTAGATCATCATGAGCACTCCATATGGACACTTGGGGATATTTGCCGGTTCATTTTCCATTCTTATTCTGACTGACTCTGACTTCCAGAATTCTGAACAACTAACCTAGAGACGAAATTGCAGAAATGTTCTAAAGAATCCATATTTCCTTTTCTTTGTAACTCTGAACAGCTTGGGGCAAGATTTGTGTTAGGACAATGCTCATTTCCACAAAAAGGTCCATGGAGTTCCCACTCTGTCTCTAACAATCAGCACCTTTTTGTTTTCAGACTCCCAGCGTTCTCATCTCTCCTCCTTCACCATGAAGCTGATGGACAAATTCCACTCACCCAAAATCAAGAGAACACCATCGAAGAAGGGCAAACCAGCTGACGTGTCTGTGAAAATTCTAGAGAAGCCTGTGAACAAAGTAAGCTGATTCTCTCTAGGTGTTTCTCCTACTTCAAGCAATAAGAACTGGTGCTTTTTACAAGGTCATTCCCTGGGGATTGAGTTCTCAGTTAAACACCTGTTACATAGTGTTCCATGTTGCAGGTGGGGCCAGCGCTCTTGTGAAATGTGAGCCTGTAGGGTGGTGAGTGTTTCTCATGTTAATCAGAGTCAAGCTCAGTTGGCTAGAACAGCTGTCCTTTCCCAGATGTTTCATCCTCTGGGCACTTAAAACAGCTCAGCGCATCATGTTCACACCCCAGAGAGGCTGCCTCCCTACCCCAGAGAGCCCTGCGTTGCCCTGGCGCACATGCACACACACGGGGACGTTGGTGATGTCCAGAACGTCTATGCTCTGAGACATGTAAAATCCTTGAAACCCAGCCACAGATGTCCTCAAGCACTAGTAACCTCAATAGGGCCAGTCAAGAAAGATGTATTAAAATAGCTGTTGATTTTCATCAACCCCTTTCTTCTGCCTAAAACGGCCATTTCAAGCTCTGTAGGAATCCAGGTTTCCTCTCTTCCAGGAGGCAACAGACAGATTCCTACCAGAGGGCTGCCCTCTCCCCTTGGATCTGGAGCGGCAGGCAGTAGAATTTATGTCCACCAGTGCTGTGGCTTCCAGGTCTCAAAGGCAGAAGGTCAGTGTGATGTTGAGAACATTGGGTTTGCCTTGCCTTCTATTGTGGAATCCTGGCCCATGGTTTTGGGGATGGAAAAAATCTATTACAGTATCATTGTGTTCATTTGGGTGGCAACTGTGGGCTTAATTGTTCAGGAAACAGTCCAAGGGTCCTTGGGTAGAAGTAAGTGTATCCAGCCCCTGTGGTCTTTGGAGAGAGTGCAGTACTTCATGGAGAGAGCTCGAGGGTCCTCTCTGGGGTTGGTTTGGGTGTGCTGCTTGGGTCTCGTGGGTGGATGTGAGTGCGTCTCATCTGTCAAGCTCAGCTCTTCTTCCCTGGAGTTGCTAAGATGATCTGACAAGCCGAGAAAGGGAAGGGCATCTAAAATGTAAGGTGCTGTCAGGCTGTGGTGAGAGCCACAGACCAAGTGCTCTTAGAGCCAGGGCCAGTGTGGGCCGCTATGGGCCGCTAACATTTATCTAGCCTTTCCTTAGCCCCATGCTAGTGCTCTGCACTCGTTCTCTTGCTTAACCCACATAACAGCGCTGGGAGCTGGAGACTGAGGCTGCAGAGACATTAACCACTTGGCCAGAGGCACGCAGAGAAAGGGGGGTGGAGATGATGAGATTTGAACAAGGTTGTCTGACATTCGAGTTGAAACTTGTGGAGCTACATTTCTTCTTTATGGAAGCCAGAGTTTATTTTCGAATGTCTCCCAAATCTAAATGTTAACCCCACATATAACTAAACATAAAAACAAAATTAAACTTAGCAGTGTGAAATAAAAACAAGCCTTGTGGACACATAGACCCTCAGTCCTCTGGTGGTCGCCCAGAGCCTCGTTTGCAGAGGAGCACGCGTCAGCCATACTTGGCTGAATGCCCTGGCAAGCCCACCCTGTTAGGTAAACACATAGTACTTACATTTCACATTGCACCTATTTCTGTTTTTATGTTCATCAGCAAAATACCTTAAAATCCTAGTTAAAAGTGGAGGAAATAAAGGTTTTAAATCTAAAAGTCTTTTGTTGAAGAATCCTTTTTCCTGCCATTAACAACAGGAGGCTGAAGAGTAAACATGAGAAATGTTCATTGTTTGCCAGATTGATCCAAATTCTAAACTGAAGGAGAATAATAAGGTAGAAGATTTTATCTGCACCACAATTATTTTTTGTGACAATCTGTTTAGCAGCTTCTTGGAGCTGAGTTTCTTATTAAAGTCCGAGAAGAGTGTCAGGTATCATCTAACACTGGTCTGGGCAACACAGAGTAAAATGATTTACTCACAACTGTTTTCTACTAGTGAACTCTGATAAGAAACTGTTTCAGTCACTCAGTTCTTGGAATTTCCTCCCCTTTCTTCATTATTCCAAGAGAGGTCATAGCGGGGAAGATTGGTGCTGAAGTGTCCTTTACTTAGTGGGGCTTCCTGTAAACTCCGGGCACATTGGGCAATGTTTGGTTGTTACAACTAGGAAGGCAAAGTAGAAGCTACTGGATCTGGTGGGAAGAGGCCAGGAATGCTGGTAAACATCCCACAATACATAGCACAGCCTCTCCGCTCCGAAACATAACTATCCACCCCAAAATGTCAGTGTACACAGCTGAGAAACCCTGTTCTGTAGCAAGGAGCTGTAGGTAGGCCTGATCTGTACCAAAGGAACAACGTTGCCCGGCTTTTGATTGTCGCCCTTTGAGAAGGGCCGAGTAACTATGCTCTGTCCCACACCAGGTGCGTCAGACAGAGTGAGTACAAATGTGTTGTGTGGTACAGGCCTGCAGGCCCGGACATGTGTGAACTTGAAGACTGTCAGAGAAATCTTACAATAAATCTGTCATCTGCTATCATCATTAATTATTTTTTACTTATTAGCTCTCTTAGCACTTAGGGAATATTTCACCCCAGTTTATATGCATGGCTTTGCTATTTACGACACAGGAGATTGCAGCTCAGGAGGGTTGCACAGACTCATCTGCAGCTGTCTGGCAGTCTCTGTGCCCAGGTCCTGTCCTGGTTGATTTCACATGCCATCTTATTTACTCCTCACCATGACCTGCTATTATTCCTAATATAGGGAGAGTTTGAGCTCTGGCCCAAGCATTTTCATCAAAATCTGCTTTTCCCTTAAATGTTATGAAATACTTACATATGCACTTTCATTCGGTCCCCACATCATCCTTTCTATCACCAGGGCAGGAATTATTCTCCCCCTTGTGCAGATGAGGAGACTGGAGCCCACTGGTCTCCAAGTCCAGTGGTGGCTTTGGATCTAGGTTCTCCAGAGCACGGCTGCCCTCATGTAGTTTCTAGGTTTGTTGGGCAGTGGTGGTACCTGCTCCCCACAGCACTGGGTGCGTGGGGAGGATGCATCTGCCTCTTGGAGGTTCTGGCCTGGGCTTCAGCAAAGCCAAGGCCTCAGGGTCCTGCTTCTCAGGAGTGCTCAGCCTAGAGCCTCGTTGTAAACTCTCTGACTGCTGGCTGCATTTTGCAAGAAGCCAGAGTTAATAGCTGAAGGGCAAGGGGAGTGCACCATGCTCAGAAGCTTTAATTTGGGGAGTGGAATTTGCCAGAGAGTTAATGGATGAAACTTGACTCTGCTAAACTATCATTCCTTTACTAGGAGCCCGGCTCTTCGTAGCTCATTTGATCTCTCTACAAAGGACAGGGAAGGTTTCTCTTTTCTCTGAAGTCCCTTGCCCCTTTTGGATGGCTCCCATCTCCAGGTCAGCCCCTTCCTCCCCAGCAAACCTGATGACACATTGTCTTAAAATATCTCCTGCTTCCTCCCCACATTTCATGTCACTGGCTCCTCACACATCCTGATCTGCTGAGATGGCAGTGTTGTGGTCACAGCCCTCTAACTAGACTGGCTGACCATGACTCTAGTCCTGTTTGATGTCTGCAGGCACCTGGATTCCTCCACACAGGTTTCTCCCAGCCCCGAGTGGGTGACAGTGACACAAACAGCTCTTGTTCGTGAGATGGAGAAAAAGTACCTGGCCTCTGGGAAACAGGCAGTAAACAAACAGTGTGTCGGCAGTGAAGAGAGAGACGAGGACAGGGCAGAAAGGCATAGTGATGGACTGGGGCAGCTCCCTCTCCTCTTGGAGAACTACATCTTCATGTCCACACAGTGCCTTTGGGGAAGTACCACTGAGAGAGGTTAAATCGGGCTTTGAAAGTCACCTGAGTAAAGGCACTATTTACTTATTGATCCCATTTATATCTTTTTATTTTGATATTCCCATGAAACGAATGCCTCTACTATTGAATTTTTCATTTAAAAATGACATTCTCCATCATTGTAAAAGAAAAGAGCTAGCATCAGAGTCATAATCACTTTGTATATTATATATGTGATTATATGTTTGCGGATTATTGCTGAAATCAACTTTGTTTAGAAATTAGCCTCTTGCCCACATTTGCTTTTATGTCTGTGTTCTCTGGACCTCAGAGAGGCCACAGGTGGCATTTCCCTCAGCTGCGCCACTCTTCCTGGGCACTGGTATGTCATCGATTCTACTTGAGTAGATGATGCATTTGGGGACTTAGCCATTTTACAGGTTATCCTTGATTTCCCTTTCCTTGCCAGCCAGCTGGACCCTGGGTCACTGACATTAGGGCCAGTCTAGAGAAGGGAGTCAGAGGGTGTGCTCACCCGCTGACTGGACTCTGGGCAGGCGCAGGGTCTGCTTTTTCTCTTCCTCGTGGTTGGGCTTCCCTCAGGGGCAGAGCGGCTGGACCAGGACTGCCGTCTGCTTGGGCTTCTTCACTGCTTACCCATGAGCCTCTGCCCCTTCTCACCCCAGGGTCTCCAGGTCCTTCAGGAGAGCTCTGTCACTTCTTTGAGAGGGGGCTGCAGCTTCGGCTGAATGTAGGAATCTAGTGAGGCATCCAGGGAGAGTGGGTTGTGAACACAGTGCCCCTGACCAGTCTTCCACAGTCCCTGGGTCCTTGGAAAGGCCCGGGTCTCTTTATTTGATTTACTGAACAGATGTGTGCCATGGGACTTAGCTGTCAATTCTCTAAGCTTACTCCAGCCAGCAGCAAGTCAGTCCTCAGTACACTAATGAGATTAGTGGCGCTGTCTCGTGTGTGGAGGAGGAGACTCAGGCCGTTTCAGGCTCTGTTCCGGGAAGGGGATTCAGGAATCTCTGCACAGCCTTTCTTGGCCCGAGCCCCCCTTTTCTTCCTTGGAGTCTAGCCTCTGTGTCCTGATTGCAGTCCTTAGAACAGTAACTGGGCTTGGCTTCTGCCGCACGAAGCCTTTTCCATTCACATCAATCTCAAGATAGTTTACAGGAAATTTTATTTTTTCAAAGTAGCTCCCTTTAATCTCTCTCCTCCCTCCTTATGCTTAACATTTCCTTTCAGAACCTGAGCTGGCTGGAAGAGAAAGAGAAGGAGGTTGTCAGTGCCTTGCGCTACTTTAAGACTATTGTGGACAAAATGGTTATTGATAAGAAGGTATTGGAGATGCTTCCGGGGTCAGCCAGCAAGGTGCTGGAGGCCATCTTACCACTGGTGCAGAGCGACCCTCGAATTCAGCACAGGTGAGTTACTCTGGAGTCCTGGGCTGTGTCTGAGCAACAGAGGCCTAGAGCCATCTTTATCAGGGGGCACTTCAAAGTCAAGTTTCTAAGAAGAGTGGAGAGGGTCAGGAGGGACAGGAGCCATCTCCTCGCCCCCACGGATATCACTTGATGCTGTCCCAAGGTTGAGGTCATTGTTACTCATGAGCCATCACTAGGGATGTAGCCCTGGTGCAAGTCTATGGTCATTGCTTTGCATGAACTCATTGGCAATAATCACATGTATTTGGACACATTTTTCCTAGTCCCCTCGGTTAACCATAGTGCATTACGACATTGAATCCTGTCAACGTCTACCCTGTTAGAGATCTCAGCTGCTTAGATGATTAGGACAAAAGAGGTAGAGAAGAGCCCCATTGGAGCACAGATTAGTGAAACATTTAACTGTGTCAAGCAAGGCTCTCCCAAACAACACTACATCACTGGGCGCCAGGGGTGGGGTGGAGGCAGCCCTGGTCCCAGGAAGCTTCTGTGGGGTAATGCTTTTATTGCTAGAGCACATTTTCCTCTGAAAGGTTTCTGCAGCTTGACCCCATATTCGTTGTTGAGTACAGAAAGAAAAGCTGTATTAAATGTACTCTTAAGTGCAAGCCAGCAGGAGCTTTATCCTGAAAGGCTGTCAGATGCCTGCTGGCTGTGCTTTTCTCCCCTGGTGCCTGTTCAGAGGCACGATCTCTGTCTCAGGCCCTCGAGGTAGTCCGGTGTGCATGGAGCCCCACGAGGCTGTGTGCTCATGAACTGCTTCCGGAACTTGGTGAGGAAGGGCATAGTTTTCGTTTTCTGGGTGGCGAAGCAAACAATGTCTTTATTTCCAAGAAGCTCTCTGCCCTGGGCTTCCATCTGGAGTGTCAGCTGGCCCTGTCGGTTGTGTTTTGGCTGGAAGCTCACTGAGCGAGCTGGTGGGGAGAATAAAATGTTCGTAGGGCCCTGGCCGGTTTGGCTCAGCGGTTAGAGCATCAGCCCACGGACCAGAGAGTCCTGGGTTCGGTTTCTGCTAAGGGTATGTACCTAGGTTGCAGTTTGTCCCGGCCCCCGTTGGGGTCTTGTGGTGGCAACCACTCGATGTATCTCTCTCACATTGATATTTCTCTCTCTCTCTCTTCCTTCCTCTCTCCCTCCCGCTCTATCTGAAGATAAGTGCAAAAAATGTCCTAGGGTGAGGATTAAAAAAATAATAATAAAATAAATGTTCGTAGGGCTTCGCCCTGCGACTGTCCTCATTCCTGTGCCATGCTCCTATCGTATAGGAAAAGCCTCTGAGGAAATGAGTCCCTGCGGTGCCCTGTCCAGTGCTTTGTGTACTGATCTCAAGAGCTTGAGACCAAGCACTGTGCTTTCTGATAGTGAGCCGGTGCCCAGCTCAGAAGGGCCCAGTCTGCTCTCCTCTGGGAACGGGCCTGACCTGATGCTGCGGTTGGGTAGGTGGGTGGCTTCTATAAAATGCTCTCATTGACTTATGTGGTGCTCCTCCCTACCATGGAAGGGTTATGGTGAGGTGCTAGTTGTATGGTCCAAGTAGAAGCTCTGCTGGAGTTTGAAAGAAGGAGGGTTGCCGTGGTCCACCAAACTTCCTGGGGGAGGAAGTCCTGGAGCCTGACCAAAAGGAAGGGTAGTAACTGGGTTGGCAGTGGGGGGTGGGGTTGGGGAACGAGAAGAGCAAAGGAACTGGGGCCAGCAGCTCAGTGTGCTTCTGAATGAGGGGACTCTGCAGTCACTGAGCAGAGCGATGGCCCTGGGGCTTCTCAGCGGGGAGCAGGGGAGCTGAGGGTAGATCACTTCGCCCTGCCACGTTCAGGTCCAGGACAGAGCCACCTCAGCTCACCCTGTAACTTGCAGTGCTGCCGTGTGCTGCTAGGGTTGTGGCTTCCTGGTGTCAGCAGCACCTCTGCTTGGGAAGCTGCTTTCTAGACCTGCAGGCCCTGGGAGAATGAATCAAGTCCCATTCTGGTTCAGGGCATTTTTGTCTGTGCAGAGGTTTTATAATTATTTTATAATTGACAATTTATTTAATGTCTACAGCAGTTTTCCTGGAGGGAAAAAGAGAAATGCCTGGCTGTAGCTATAAGGAACAATTAAGTATTATTATTATTTTAGGTAGTTGTTTGGAAGGGATTTTCTCCTGAAATTCTTCCAAAGAATCAGTATTTTTATTGATCTCCTTGAGATGATTGGAAATGCTTCCTCAAATGTTTCTTTTAGATTCCTCTATCATCTCATCCCTCCTAGCGCAGTTTGTAAGCTTGAAAGTTTTCTTCCCTTCTGCTCAGAGCCTCTTCTGTGGGCTGGCTCCTCCCTCCGTCCCCTGGCTCCCCAGGACAGTAGGGGACTGGCCTTCGAACAGGCAGCTGGCTGTGGGGTGTGAGCAATGGATGAGGTGCTGCCTGCAGTGGAGAGGCCTTGCTCTGTCCCACACAGTCCAGCCAGTGGTCACTGGACTGCACTTCCTCTCTTAACGTCTTCTCTTCCGAGCTAATGCTGTGCAGGGCGGACACACCGCCCATTCCGGGCAGATAGAAATCAAGTATTATATTGAAGTGTCCCCCTCCCCTTTCATCTGCTGATCACCCATAGTTTACAGAGGGGATCCTTGATGGGGACCCCCAGGACACCGTGGTGCAGGCGGCAGTCTGCTCAGCGAGGTCTTGCCTGGCCTGCCCGGTGCCTCCCCTCGGCCACGTCACCGCAGCCAGCCCGGAGGACGGCACTTCTCGTGTTTCCTGTCGTCCGCTCCGCCCCGCAGAGTTGCTCCTCCACCAGCACCTTTCACTGGTGGTGTCCTCCGAAGCAGCCGAGCCCTGGCTCTCTCGCCGTTTCTCATGGGCTTGAGGAGTCTGCTTGCTCTCCGTCCGGCTTCCTTTCTGCCGAACGGTGCCCAGGGGTGCTGGGACTTGCCGGGTTGCTGGACGCGGTTCCCAGGGGACTCCGCTTCGCGCCGCAGCCTTGCTTGCAGCCGGGTTTTGTTTACATGCCTTTGTTTTTGGAAACTGTTTTAATCGTATCTGACAAAAATTTTTTTTCTCAAAATTTTTTTTGGCTCCTAAATGTCTACCTTATTTTTTCTTTTTCTTTTTCTTTTTTAAAAATTTTTTGAGTAGAAGAGGGGGCAGTCCACAAATTTTTTTTTTTAATCATCACCCAATCATATTTTTCCATTTATCTTCAGATAGAGTGTGAAGGGGGGAGAGAAAGAAACAGGAACATCGATGTGAGAGAGACACATCAGTCAGCTGCCTCCCGCATGACCCCGACCAGGGCCGGGAGGTACCTGCCCTTGACCGGAATCGAACCTGTGACTCTTTGGTCCGAGGACTGATGCTATAACCTCCGAGCCAAACCCACTAGGGCAGCCCACACATTTTTTATATATTTTTTTTTTTTATCCTCACCCGAGGACATTTTTCCATTTTTTGTGCAGATAGAGTGGGAGGGAGAGAGAGGAAGAAAGAGAGAGAGAAACATCGACGTGAAAGGGACACATCGAGTGGCTGCCACCCGCACGACCAACCAGGGCCGGGGACAAACTGCAACCGAAGTACGTGCCCTTAGCGGGAACCGAACCGGGTCTCTCCGGACCGCAGGCCGATGCTCTAACCGCTGAGCCAAACCGGCCAGGGCCATTTTTTATATTTTTGCTCTTCTATTGTAATATGTAATATTTAAAGTGGAAAAATATTTTTTTTTCATAATTTTTAGGGAAAATTATTTTTAGTTATTTAAAAATATGTGGAAGATGTAGAAATTCTTTATTTTGACCTTCACTGTACAGTCGTTGAGGCAGCCAAAGTCCTCGGGGTTTCTAGGGGGGAGCAGCTCACAGTGTCCTTCCCCTCCCCCCACCATAGATCTCCTTACCTCAGATTTGTCTTTCCTAAGTGCTCTTCATCATTGCATTCCTGTGGGCCCGTGGAGCCATGGCTGTGCTGCGGGGTGTCCTAGTGAATTATAAATCTGTTTGAACTCACGTTTAAAGGCTTTTTTTTTTTTTTTTTTTTTTAATCCTCACCCGAGGACATTTTTCCATTTTTTGTACAGATAGAGTGGGAGGGAGAGAGAGGAAGGGAGAGAGAGAGAGAAACATCGATGTGAAAGGGACACATGGAGTGGCTGCCACCCGCACGACCAACCAGGGCCGGGGACAAACTGCAACCGAGGTACATGCCCTTAGCGGGAACCGAACCCGGGTCTCTCAGGACCACAGGCGGACGCTCTAACCGCTGAGCCAAACCGGCCAGGGCTAAAAGCTTTTTTTTTTAAAAGGATACTACCTAAGTTCCTCAGAACTGTGGGCTCCTTGCAACATGTCTGACCTGAATTTAAGTTTAATTCCAAACAAGACATGAGACTTGTGGCGCTTTGACCCCCTGGTGATCAGCAGCTCCACGGAGGGCAGGTGGGGCACCCTGGGGGGCATCGTCCATCTCGTGGAGAGCGTTGCATTTGAAAAAGCCTGTCAGCGATCGTGATGGAATGTTTATGTTATATTTTGGAAATGAAAAAATATATAGAACAGACCAGAATATATAATGCTCCATGAATTTTCATTGGCTGAAGGAGATGGGTTCGGGGAGGAAAAGTTTGTTTATCGGGGAGGTGTGGATTGTATACTAAGAAACAGGTTCTGCGCTAAGCAGCTATCTTACAGTGATCGCATGCTGTACATTTTTCACATTTTTAAAAATCTTCTTTTTCCTGTAGCTCAGCCCTCTCATCCTGCTACAGCCGAGTGTACCAAAGTCTTGCCAACCTCATTCGCTGGTCTGACCAAGTGATGCTAGAAGGTGTGAACTCTGAAGATAAAGAGATGGTGACAACAGTGAAGGGGGTCATCAAGGCTGTGCTGGATGGAGTGAAGGTATGGCAGGTGCCAGAGGGTCCTGGTCGGGACCTAGAGCAGCCTCCCTGTTGGGTGTTCATCACAGAAGAACTTGTTCCTAAACCTTATGCATTAGAATGAAGGTCTTCCGTCATCTCTGGTGTTGGTGTGCTGTCTGGTGGCTGTGTCATTCTGTGGTACAGATGGCTCTTACAGCAGTGCAAGCCTTTGGAGGACTCTTCTCCATGGTCGGAAAAGCTGCCAGAGCGATCAGCCTCCTCTGAGCACTGTGTTCAGTCTTCAGTGAGTCTGTCCATTGAAGCTCTGGCTCTGCGTGCTTGCCAACCAGACAAAAAGCAACAGACACGGGCTTGCATTGACTTCAAGCAAGACTCCCAGCATGTCAACTGCTATGTTTCCGTGTTCTAGAAACTTCTGGGATCCTTGGTAGAAAAGCAGGATTGAGATGAGTAAGAAATGAGATTGTCTGTATTTGAAGTCCATGATGTGGTCTTTCCATTACTTCCCAGGGAAGTCAGAAACGGCATCATAGGACCTTATGAATCCTAGTGAAGGTGGGAAGCAAAGGCGATAGGGGTCTGGAATTACTGAGAAAATACGTCCTTGTGGACGAGGAGCAAGGCAGATTGGAGGGTGAGGGTCTGTGGGTCAGGGCTAGGGCTGTGAGCAGTGGGAGTGGAGACCCTGCTGTTATGTGGGCCCAGCAATGTAGTGGAAAGAGGGCTAGCCTAAGGGCCCGGCTAGGTGTGAAGCCCAAGTTCACCACTTACTAGTCTGTGAACTTGAGCAGTTTACTCAAGTGCTCTGTACCTTGGTTGCCTTGCCTATAGATTAAGTGTAATAATCGTACCATATAGCATAGTGTTATAGGAGGGATTAAATTAGGTGATACATGCAAAGCTGTTAGAACATGCCTGTCACATAGTAAGCTCTCAGACCTCAGCTGCTCTTGATTATTAATTATGTGGTATGAGACATATGCCTGAACAGACCTCTTGGCTTGAAAAAACTATATCCTCTCCTTTCTGGACCTTTCAATCCAAAATTATAGCTGAGGTACCTACCCTAGGTCAAAAATAATTTCTTCCCCACTCAACCATGCTGTCAGATTTCTGAAAACTGCCTCTTGGGTTAACATTCCCCAGAAGCTCTGGAGAGTAGAGTAAGGACCCCCAGCAGGTTAAACTTTCAGAGGAAGGCTAAGAAGGCCTTGCTTAACATTACGAGCTGCTCCAGCATGATCTGTGTTAGCTCCTCGCCTCTAGCACTGGGTAGTGCTGCTGTGTACTGGAGACTTTATGGGGTTCATTTAGAGGGAGTCTTGGCTGGATGACATCGACATTTCTTCTGATAGCGCCCACGTTCTCTTCACCTCCAAAATGTATCAGGTCCTACGTTATCTGTTTGACCAGTGAGACGTGAGAGTGCAGCCCAGAGTGGCTGTTGTGTAGGACCTTATGTCACATTCCCATTTCTAGAGTTCAGGGACATCCGTCATCCCGTTCTAGCCTCCCAGCAGCTCTGCGAAGTCGGCAGAGCAGAATGGGACATGACCTGGGTCACACTTTGTCAGCGGAGTCTGGAGTTCTGGCTCACACACCCCTTGTTCTTCCGATCCAGGCTTTGGGAAATGCTATTACTGAAAAGTGTTGTTTTTCAGGTGACGTTGTTGTGGTTTCCTTCTACTGAATTTATGATGATGAGATGTTCAAAACGAGTGAGAATGTCCAAGATAGAGAGAGTTTCACTGCAACATTCCCACGTAGATTCTCCTTTGTGGAATCATTAAAACACCACTGTATTGGTTGATAGAAAATTTCTCTGATTTTTCATATTGACCAGAATGAGAGGTAGGGAGGGGAACCTGTAGATTATGAACCTTTCAGTGTCTGAAAGCAAATAACTTTTTCACATTTGTTTTAAAGTATTTTAGCCAGAACAGATAGTCTCTGGGTAAGGTACTCTGTAAATTCAGTTTTGTTTCATTTATCCAGGAAAACTTACTGAGAACTCCCAGTGTGCCAGGTGGTGTGCTAGAATTGGGAATAATACAGTGACCAACAGAGCTCGGTCCCCAACCTGATGGAGTTCACAGTCTAAGGGGAAAGAACAGCAAACCAAACCTGTAGTTTCTACAGTTCTAACCAGGACCAGTGCTGTAAAGAAGAAATGGCCTGTGGTGTGACCTGGGTGTATAGGTGAACTTCCCCTAGGAAGAGACAGAGGTTAAAAGCCTGAAGCATGAGCAGGAATTGGCTGGTGTTACTGGAAGCTTTTCACAGGGTCAGTAAAGGCAGCAGGGACCATCAAGACTCTAGAAGATTGGCATTAGATGTTCAGGTCCAATAGTGACAGAGCTAATAACGACTCTCCAAAGTTGTCGCGACCGCCCTTCACAGGTGTGGGGACAGAGACTCACGCAGACCAGTAGTCAATGGCAAGGTCAAGCTTCACACCCAGGCTACTGGACCCCAGACCCTGTGCACTCAACGTCACCCTCCGCTGCCTCCCACCAGAGGGAGAGGAGCATGGTCAGCCCAAGGGATTCCTGTGCTCCCACCTCCAAGTCAGCTGGCTACCAGCCTCTCTCGAGGTCACCTTCAGGCTTAGGACATCTTATAAGCTCACGTCCCAGTTATGTGACACCCTCAGTCAGCTGGGAGGGGTGGGACTGCGCAGAAATAATGTGAATTCATGAGGATGCGGTCATCCCACTTAGAGGAGAGATGTTAATGTGTTCCTTTCAACTGACTCACCATCTTTCAGGTAACTCTGCAGTTGTTAAATGGAATTTATTTTGAAGGGTTGAAGTGTTTTAAAAACAGGATTACTTTTTTTTGGTCCCTGAGTGAGTAGTATCATTTATTATTTAACCTCCCATAAATGTCACTGTTAGTCCCATAACCTTGGGCAAGATACTTCTCTGAGTTTCAGGTAGGTTTTTAAATATTTACCCTGAAAATTTGAAGAAAGATTAAGTAAGATAATGTATATAAAGTACCTGGTAAGTGCTAGGTGCCCAGTAAATGGTGGTTAAGTACTGTCAACTGTAGAAACGTTTATTTTTAGAACAGCTCACATTTACAAACTTTTTAACAATTGTGGCTCTTTTTTCATGTAATTTTATAAATCTCAGGTTAAAAGATAAACCTCTATTATTATCTGATCTGCCTCAGGCAGGTGCTTTGCCAACAGCAGCCTAAGGCTCAGAGGATAGTGACTCCAGGAAAGGGGGTTAAAGGCCGTCACTCTCCCAGTTCTCTGGGACCTGGGACCTAGGACCTGGCTGTTGTGGGGCCTAGCTCGTCGAGGTCAAACAGAGGCCCCAGTTTGTCATTTGGAAACCAACACCCCAGTTCTTCCTAACTTTACTAAACATTTAAATTTCAGCTTTTCTTCTGATCTCAGATGTACAACTTCATACCCATCTCCCTGAGCTCTGCTGTCCTCCTCAGACCTTCTAAGGATCTCCCTCTCAGGCCTCAGCCTCTTTCCCTGGCTCCAGCCCCACCCCATTCACACACACATTTTTATTACTACTTATTTATTTTGAAATATGTTTTTATTATTTTAGAGAGAGAGAGAGAGAGAGAAACATCAATCAGCTGCCTCCTGCACGCCCCCTACTGGGGACCGAGTCTGCAACCCGGGCATGCGTCCTGACCAGGAATCAACTGGGACCTCTCAGTCCATGGGACGACATTCAGTCCATTGAGCCACACTGGCCAGGCTTATTCTTTATTTTTAAAGCATGACTCTCATACTGACAACCTTGGGGGGAAACTTTGGAACACCTGAGGGGCTTGTGTACCAGATTTACTTTATATGACAGGAATATTTTGAAAGAAATGTTCTTTTGACTATATCAGTTAGGGTTAGGTTTGATACAAGAAAACCTAAAAGATACTGGCTTTTATTTTATTTTATTTTTATTTTTTTTTTTAAATAATTTATTTATTTATTTATTTTTTAATCCTCATCCGAGGACATTTTTCCATTTTTTGCACAGACAGAGTGGGAGGGAGAGAGAGGAAGAGAGAGAGAGGGAAACATCGATGTGAAAGGGACACATCGAGTGGCTGCCACCCGCACGACCAACCAGGGCCGGGGACAAACTGCAACCGAGGTACATGCCCTTAGCGGGAACCGAACCCGGGTCTCTCCGGACCGCAGGCGGACACTCTAACCGCTGAGCCAAACCGGCTAGGGCGATACTGGCTTTTAAAAGATAGAATTTTATTTTTTTATATATAAGATATCCAGAGATAGGCCATTGTGGCTAATATGACAGTTTCACCAAATGGTCAGGGCATGGTCTCCTTCCTTGCTTTCCTGCCATTCTTGGCACATGGATTCCACCTCATGATGCATAACAGCTGCTGCGTTTCATCCATTAGGACTACATTCCAGCCAGAAGGAGAGAGACTAGGAAGTTTTGCCTTCTCCATTTAAGGGTGCTTCCTCACAGGCCTCACAAAACCCACTTATGTTTTATGGGCTAGAACATAGACACTTGCCCAACTAAATCCTGTTCATCAGGAAGAACAGGTAGTATGGGACACCTAGCTGTTTGCCACACTGGCATTTCAAGTAAACCCTCTCTTTTTATTCCTCCTTCAGCCTCTTTTTACATTTTTGGATGAAAAATTTCCAACATTTGCCAAAAAGAAACCTATAATGAAGCCCAGCACATGGCTCCCACAGGTGTGCACTCGTGGCCAGACCCGTTTCTTCTAGACCTCCATCTGCTCCGCTGGCTGATTGGGAGTAGACCCCAGGCATCACATCTTTTCCTCTGCAAACAGCTTAGTACATGTCTTCGAACAAGACACACTTTTTCTGTAAAGGGCCAGATAGTAAATATTTTAAGCTTCTTAGGCTACAGATAGTGTGTTGCATATTTTTTGTTTGATTTTTTTAACATTTAATTTTCTTTAATAAAGCATTCTTACCTTGAGGGCCTCACAGAAAGCGAGTCCTGGGCTGCATTTGGCCTGCAGGGTGTAGTTTGCTGCTTTTGAGCAGGCTTTCAATTTGGGATTCAAGGGAAATCCACACACTGCAGTTCATTAATATATGTCTACAGTTTTCCTCCTCTGTAGTTTTCTCCCTACAACTTGTGTTTTGTGAAAGGGTTATTGCTCCTATGAGTCTCCCACATTATGGATTTTGCTGATTACATCTGTGCAGTGTTGTTTAACATGTTCCTCTGTCCACTGAACTTCCTGTAAAACTGGAGGCTGACTCCGATTCAGGTTCCGTGTATGTAGGAGAATGCTTCCTGGGTGATCCTGTGCGTCCATCAAGGGTGCCTTTCCTTTCTGATGCAACAGCACTGGTGTGATTGCCTCGACCCAGGAATTGTTAGGACTTGCAGATGACATTCTCGTTCCTCTGTCGTGCCCTCTTCATTACTGAGCGGGAATACGTGCAGCAGAGCCTTTCCCTTGTCCTTGTGGGTATCCGGAGTTACAGTTCTCGGGAAAGTCGGGATCGATGCTTAATTCCTTCCTTTATTTACCAGATGTCAAAGTAGCAAGTGTTTCAAGGCATCCACTGATATGACCAAGGAATTGAGGTCTTTAAAATACCATTTTGGTTTTATGAATTCAAGTATACGTGAGATGGTCCAGCTCATTGCCATTAATAACACCCGGCCCCATCTTCGAGTAGTGACAGCTCCATTTTGAGGTGACCCTGGAGCCCTTTATTTTCTCACTTTTTGGTATGAAAAGATGCTCAGCCTTCATCATACACTTAATCATTGATCGATTTAGGTGATGGCTTTATTGAGATGTGATCCCCTTACCATACAGTCTGTCCATTTAAAGTGTACAGTGTAATGATTTTCAGTGTGTTCACAGAGTTGTGCACTCATCACCACAACTTGAGAACATTCCATCACTTCGGAAAGTAACCCCAAACCTTCCCACACATGTCTTCCCATCACCCCAGTCCTAGGCAGCCACTGCTTTCTGTCTCTCGGTTTGCCTCTTCTGGCCATTCATATAAATGGAGTCATATACTCTGTGGCCTTTTGTGACTGGCTCCTGTCACTTCGCATAATGTTTTCAAAGTTCATTCGTGTCAGTACTTCATTTCTTTTTATTGCCAAATAATATTCCATTGTGTAGACATACCCCATACCACTTATTCATGGACATTTGACGTTTGAGCTCTGACCGCTCTTTGGCAGTATGAGTGATGTGCTGCGAACATCTGTCTGCACACAGGCTCTGTGTGGGTGTTTCCATTTCTCTTAGGTGCACACCTAGGACTGTAGTGCCAGGTCATATAGTAGCTACGCTTGATCTTGTGACAAACTGTCAGACTTCTTTCCAAGCAGCCGTATCATTTTAAATTCCCACCAGCAGTGTATGAGGTTTCGGTTTCTCCACATCCTCGCCAACACTTGTTATTATCACTTCGATTCTAGCCATCCCGGTGGGGTGAAGTGGTATCTTTATGGTTTTGGTTTGCACTTATCTGATGGCTAGTGATGCTGGGCATCTTCTCGGGTGCTTGTCGGGTGTTTGTGTATCATTGAACTAACAATCTATTCAAATCCTTTGTCTATTTTTTTTTAATCCTCATCCGAGGATATGTCCACTGATTTTTAGAAAAGGGGGGAGGGAGAAACATCCATCGGTTGACTCCCACATGTGCTCCGACTGGATATTGAACCCGCAACCTGGGTATGTGTCCCTGTCAAAATCGAACTTGCCACCTTTTTGGTGTATAAGACGGCACTCCAACCAACTCAGCTACCCAGCCAGGGTGAAATCCTTTGTCCAACTTTTAGTTGGGTGTTTATCTTTTTATTATTGAGCTATGTTATCTTGTACATTTCTTACCACAGACCTGGAGTCAGACATTCCTCTAAGGAGCCCTGGTTCCTTTTATTGGAAAATGGTATTTGGAGACCACACTCTGAGGGCTTATGGTTCCTTATTGCAACTGATTGGCTCCGTGTTTAGTTTATTTAAAAGAAAATATATCTTGGGTTCACACTGGCACTTGCACTGCACATCAGGACCACCGGAGGTTTTACCTAACCTCTTCAAACCTCCATCTTCAGTCTTCCTCCCACACTGAAAACCCAGTTTTCAGTAATCGCAACATAATGAATAGCTTATTTGCTTTTTCCCACGGTACACACATAACTGTCTCAGAATAACAGCACCAGCTACTTCCATCAATATGATTATTTAAAAATTATGAGAGGTGCCCTGGCTGTTTTTCTCAGTGGTTAGAGCATCAGCCCACGGACTGAAGAGTCGCGAGTTTGGTTCCGGTCAAGGTTTTGTACCTCAGTTGCGGTTCAGTCGCCGGCCCTGGTCGGGTTCGTGCGGGAGGCAGCCAGTCGATATGTCCTTCTCATGGCGATGTTTCTCTCTCTTTCCCTTTCTCTCCCTCTCCCTCCCTCCCACTCTGTCTGAAGATAAACAGAAAAATATCCTCGGGTGAGGATTAAAAAAAAAATTATAAGAAGTGTTTCAAAGTTGTTTTTGACCTGCAGGTTATCTGTCATTTTGCGTCATTTCAAATAGTTCTTTGTGTGGCTCAGTGGTTAGATTCATCTTGCTCATCAGGTCTTTGAGTGATTGCCAGATGCAGTGGATTGCGAGGAGGAGGAAGAAGAGAGAAGGGAAGAGAGGGAGGCAGGAAAAGAACAGCTGGTTCTCTGCAGCTCTCCTCTAGCGGCTGTGGGTGCCCTTCTGAAACCATCTCACCTCTACATCAGCTCCATGCAGCCAGGGCCACGTGTTTTATCTTTTCCAGTAATGGCGTGGCTTAAAGAAGCATCTCTCTTTCCTCTGCTGACCCCTCCCCAGTGTGCTCTCTGAGCAATGCAGCAAGCACTCACTACATTCCATCCCGTCTGTCCAGGCCTGGAGCCGGAGCGGCACCACCTCCTGTCCAAGCCACGCGGCTTCCTCATCCTGGCTGCTCCACCTGGTCACAGAGGTCGAAAGGTCTTCCATGGTCTGCAAGCTTCTTTAGCAAGTGTTTGGTGTTCCGGTTGTAGCGTCTTGCCCCAACTATGTGATTTTACTACTTTGGACACAAAGGTGCCCAGTTTTCAAGTTGTGCCCTCTGCCCGGCACTGCTTTACTCTGGGTCCCTTTGGCATCCCACTTAGGGGGCATGTTTGAGGTTTCGTCCGGCTGCCTTGTGACTGCGTGTGCACCTTCAGGAGTCACGCAGCAAACCCCCATCCACTCTGCCCTTCCCTGCTTTGCCCTCTGCTCTTCTTACTGTGTCTGAGAGAAGATGCCCTGTTCTGTTGCTGCCTCTCACCCACTTTGAGTGTGGCAGGGAAGGTCCCTTTTTGTCACCATAACAGTCACCCTGGGGCTGGCCAGCCCTGTGATTCCATCACGCTACTTCAGTTGAGGAAACTCTGAAGGGGCCGGTCATCAGTGTCTTGAGTGGAGAACTTGCCCTTGGGCAGCTGACCAGTGCAAGGGGCTGTGTCATGACACCGGCTCACGTCTCCCCGGGCACTGTCCCTGCGTGCAGGGGAGTCACAGCCAGAAGTGACGGCGGCACAGTGGGCTGGAGCAGGAATGGCAGGAGCACAGGCCGAGTCCTGCAGGACCTTTGTGGGGGCAGCATGGCAGCAAGTCCAGCAACAGCAGTGTTGCCCGTGGGCACCTCCCAGGGTCCTTCCCCTGTGCAGCGTGTCACTCGCCCGGCAGTCTGTCCAGTGCCCAGGAGGAGATGAGAGAGGACAGGACTGCTGCTCTCGGCACCAGAGCGGGACTTGGGTTTGTCTCAAGTCTCTTAAGATGGAAGCATCTCTGGGGTCATTTTCAGTAGGAATAAAATGAACATAGAAATAAAGTTTAGGTATTTAGAAGGTACTTTTCCAAATACCTCTGGCTTTTGAAGACTGTTTCGGTGAACTGGCAGTTGCCTGGGTCACGGTTACTGGCTCTGGACACACAGTCAGGTGCCGTCCCTCCGTCTCTGCTCGCTTGCACCACAGGAGGACTGAGAAGTCTTTGTCCCTCTCAGGAACCTGCCTTCAGGGGAGGAGTTGGGCTTACCAGGTCACAGGTGGGGAGCTCTGAACGAGATGAGGGTGTTGTGATGGCAGCCACGTATGTGCACATTCAAGGGTCCACCTCTCTGTGAAGGTGAAGACCAGGTGAGACTGAAGGCTTCTGGCTGGTCTCGGGCTGGAAGCTGAGTGGTGACTATGGACAGCTGCCCCGTCACTCTGTTCCCGCCCAGGCCAGCAGACGGGTGGAACGCAGAGCTGCTGCCGTCACCACAGCCATGACGTCGTCTTGGCACACGGGCGCACGCTCACACATGTGTGCCTGTCATTCCTTTGCCATCGTTCATGAGCCGAGTTCACCCAGCTGCTGCTCCTCCAGAGAGATGACATTCTAATTATAATCGCTCGTGATTCAGTGAAGAATTAGTGGAATGTGTTCCTACGTCAGCAGCTACAAGTACGCAGACTTCCCTCTGTTCCTCTTGCCCTGTTCTTAAAGCGTGAGCGTGACTGTGGGGTGTCCAGGGCATTGTTGTCTAGCCTCTGACTCCCCCTGGTGCCACGGTGCTCCTCTGTGTGGCCTGGCGACGACCTTTTACGACAAGCAGCCCTCCCTCCCTCCCTCCTCCAGGTGAGGGGCTGCAGCCTTCCTCCCCCTTGCCAGCTCTTCTAGTGACAGACACGGTCTCTCGTCTCCGTCTTGTCTGTAATCACCAGCTGGGGAGCTCTCTCTTCTGTGTTTGTGAGATTTCATTTACTTCCAAGTTGTGACAACAGGAAAATACTAACCTGCTTTCTTCTTCCCGTACTTGGTTCAGAGAGATCTCAGTTCTCCGTGTTTCTCTGAGAACAGGCATCAGAGCAGGTGACTGATTACATGGGGTCTGCCTTTGTGTATTGATTTTTTTTTAAATTAGTATTCCAGAAGAAATACCTACCATCATTTATGTAATCAGTACCTAGTGTTGAATATTTAATTATGGAATGTGGAGTAGTCTAACTTTATCTATTCTATAGATGCTGTGATAACCATCGTTTCTGGTTTAATTTTTGCACACAGCCATGACATTTTCCTTGAGCCTAATATAAAAAGAATACAAACATTTAAGGTGCTTGATACATACTGACAGGTCATCCTCTAGAAAGGCTGTCTAACACTGACTCCCATCCACCAGGTCTAGAGGTTTCTGTGTTATTACCATCAGAGCTGGAGAGCCTTTAATAATTATTGACGATTGGTGTTTACATTTGTGAACTTCTTTGATATTTTTTTCTTCCAATTTTGGTGTTCTTGAAAGAACCTTGGCTCTAGAGAGGATATTAACTCTGCCTCATCACATAGGTCGTGGTGCCTGTGTGTGGTGTTTGGAGTTTGGAGAGACTTTGCGTCCGATTTAGGGGCAAGTTGCTGTCTTACCCACTTGTCCACTACTGCCTCTTCTGTGCATAACTTTCTAAGCCCGACATTCCTGCTGAGAGCCTGAACGCTGCCTGCAGCACAAGTAGTTCTTGCCGAGCTGTCCGTTCACCAGGGAGTGGATGCGGAATGAGGGTTCATCTGTGCACGGGGTACAACTCAGGAAGAAGGGGAACAGAGTACTCGTGCACACAAAAATGTAGTGTTATGCCAAGCAGAAGAAGATGGAATAGACAGTGTGCTGGGTTGCCTGGGTCAGCAGGAAATGAGTAGGACTAATCATGGGCACAGCCTCTTTTGGAGGTGATGAAAACCCCTAACATTGATTGTTTGGGTGGTTGCACAACTCTGAACAGACTGAAAACCCCTGAACTGTTCACTCTTAAAGGCAGAATTGTATGGCATGTGAGTTCGATATCCACCAAGCTGTTCAGAAAAAGAAAATGGACACAAAAGAGCACATACTGTGTGGTTCCATTTATACCAAGTTCTAGGCAAAAGCAGTCTAAAAAGTGCTTGGAGTCAGGCAGATTGACTGGAGAGGTTGGTGGAAATGTTGTTTTCTGAGTGGCTCTTATGGGGGTATGTGTGATTGTCAAAACTCATCAAACTAGGGGAAAATGCATTCCAACTGAAAAACAAGTAGACCCTGATAACAACTCTTTCTCCTTCTCCTCCTCTTCTATTTTAAAGAGTGTTCTTTAAAGTCATTTCTCTGCTGGGTGGTATGCCGTTAACTTTCTGTCCATTGACAAAGATCCCAGCCAGTCATCTCAGGAGACCAGCTGCTGCCACACCTGTACCCAGTTCACTTTGCAAAACCCCTTCCCAAAGTCAGAGGCCTGGTCGTTAGCAGGCAGCGCCCCGCACAGTAGGAAACAGCTTAGAGAACTAAGGGGAGTTCTTCCCCCACAGGCTGACTGGAATCTGTTCTACCAGGGGAATTTCATGGGTGTGATGAACCTAGTCATTGTGAGACAACGAGGTTTGTCATTTCCCCCTTCCAAGAGGAAGTACCTTGATACATTTGAAACTTCTCAACATGCTCTGGAGGTATTTTTGGAGGGTGGGGGACATTTGGGGAAGTCATGCAGACGACCTAAATCAAAGACTCCTTGCACTCATGGTGCGTAGGGAGTGTACAGACCCAAACGTGAGGCTCGGCAGTGGGGGTCGGGCAGCTGACCCACCTTGCTGTGGGAACTGTCCTCATGCCTCACTGCTTTTCTCCTCTGTGGGGTGTAGGAGCTGGTCAGACTCACCATTGAGAAGCAGGGGCATCCATCTCCAACAAGCCCAGTGAAACCCAGCTCCCCAGCTTGCAAACCCGATGGGTAAGTGCTGACTACACCCTCCAGGCACTGTGGTCATGTTGGGTCTACCCTCCATGGGAGCCAGATCAGGCAGCCCACATCAGGTAGGCTGCTTGAGGCCCCCGCCTTTCTCAGTGAGTTCTGGTAAGTGTGCACAGCCTACACATGCCTTAAAATATTTCCTGGTCTCAAGGTTAATGGTCAACAAGACTGTTTCTAAGGACAGTGTGTGAGTGTGCCCAGTGACCCACACCTTGCATTTCTTGATCACCTTCCTAATTGGAAAGAACTTTGAAGGTTGGGTTTTGGGGACTTGGCTTTAAATACTACAAGCCCCTAGTACAGATATTTAAAAAGTTTGGAGCATTTCAGACATAAACAGTCTTTAAATCATCTAGTTTGAGGATTCCTTTTACAGACAAGGAAACTAAGATGCAGAGTCAGGAGACTTGGCTAGGCCTGGTTATTTGTTGGTGGTCAAACCAGACTTGGAAGCCCACCTTAGCCATGGTGTGTCCCAAGGCATCTCCCTGCCCTGGGTCCCTCCTAGCCCTCTCCAGACTGGCATGTGCTCTGTATCCTATGACCTCAAGTTCTTGGCCATTCTCAGCCAGGCTGAGCTCCCCCTGACAGATCGAGAGATGGAGATTCTGAGCAAGACAGCTGGCACGTCACAGTCAACTGAGCTGCTCCCAGACTCTGCTGATGAAGAGGTCGCGCCCCCCAAGCCCCCCTTGCCTGGCATTCGGGTCGTTGATAATAGGTAATTTTCTATTTTTCTAGCACCCTCCCCTATTTATGACATAATTTGATGAGTGGATGGGTAGAATGAGCTGAAAAGAAGACAGTGCCCTCAGGGTGAGAAATTGGAGCCCAGCTCTTGCTTTTTAGAAGCCTTGCAAATCTGACCTTCCTTGAACGGGCCTCTGGGGGACGGGCCAGCCCAGTGCCTGCCCTTGCCTCACGCTCCCATACTCCTCGGCCTTTGCAGTGGAACTGGTCCAGGTTCTTAGGGAAGGAACAGGAAGGGTTTCTCTGGTTGTGGTTTTTTGGCACGTCTGATAGGTTTGTTTTGGCAGAAGGGGAGTGGGACGGGAGTTGGCAGTGTGAAAAGTGGGTGTCTAATAGTGAGTGAGTGATGCTCTACCCTGATAGCTGTTGAAAGAGTTTTGTTTGGGTTGTTTGGTTTCATGGGATTTCTTGATCTGCTTCAGTCCTCCGCCAGCATTGCCACCGAAGAAGAGGCAGTCGGCTCCGTCCCCGACCCGCGTGGCCGTCGTGGCCCCCATGAGTCGAGCCACCAGTGGCTCCAGTTTGCCTGTTGGAATTAATAGGCAGGTAATGCAGTCTCCTCGGGAAAGGCGAGGAAGGCCCTGGACGTGGAAACGTGGCTCCGTTGCAGGAGCTCTCTGGGAGGGGTGACGTTTCTCTGCAGGACGTGGTAGAAGTCCACACGCTCGGGTGGGACAGGGCGGAGAGGCTGGAGCCCAGGGCCCTTCCCGCCACACGCCCCAGCATTCCTGAAGGCTTCTCTGGAAGTCACAGCCCTGGCATGTCATTGCTTACATCAAAGATGGGCCTTTCCCACCGGTTTTCAAATGTGGCAGGATTTTATCCTCAAAGTAACATTCCAATTCCCTCCCCCCTGGTCTCTGCCACTGTTTCTCAGAAGTGACTCAGGTTTTTATTTTCCACACGAGGATTTTGATGGGGACTGTTATGCCCAGAGGCGCCTGTCAGGAGGCAGCCACTCCTACGGCGGAGAGTCGCCCCGCCTGTCCCCCTGCAGCAGCATCGGCAAGCTCAGCAGGTCAGACGAGCAGCTGTCCTCTTTGGACAGGGACAGCGGCCAGTGCTCCCGGAACACAAGCTGTGAAACACTAGGTGAGCTGCAGGCGTCGTCACCATCCTGTCTCATCTGCTGGCTTCCTCGGGGTTTCACGGTGACACCAGTCATTCAAAACCTGGGCCTCAGTTTCCTCATCTGCACAGTGAGGATACTAGAGTCAGTCTCTGGGGGAGGTTGAAAGTTGAGATGAAGTGACCCTGTGAAACCACAGGGGAGACACTGCAGTGCTAGCTGTTACTGCAGCTCTCTATCCCTGTGTAATTTGATTCCCTTTGCCAAAATTAACAGCCATCTGTGCTCCGAGCTGTAAGTGAGGGAGCCCCTGACAGCTGCTGCCGGGGGAGGCAGGTGAGCGGCACGTGCCGCCCTCGACGGCGAGGACGGTTCTGAAGAGGCTGAAAGAGCGGCAGGCCGCTGTGTCTGTGAACTGGACATGGGGCTTCTGAGCGTTCCCCTTCAGAACACAGCCGGACTGACAGCGAGGTTGCTGTCCAGGGACAGTCATCGTGGCAGTGTTAGGACTAGCGGTGACTGGGAATATTTGAGTGCTCGAGCGGAAATCAGGCAGATTAGTCAACTGGGATTGCCCTGGCCGGTTTGGCTCAGCGGTTAGAGCATCAGTACCCAAACCAAAGAGCTGAGGGCTCGATTCCAGTCAAGAGCACATACCTGGAGTGCAGGTTCAATCCCTGGCCTCAGTCGGAGTCATGCAGGAGGCAACCAATTAATGTATCTCTCTTACATCAGTGTTTCTTCCTCCCTCCCACTCTCTGTAAAAATCAATGGAAAAATATCCTCAAGTGAGGATTAACTAAAAGAAAGTAAATTGTGATCTAATGGTCAGGGGACAAAATCCTAAACCACTTACATAGTATTTTCTCAGCTAAGAAAAAAGAAGATTTCTGTGGGAGAAAAAGACTTTTAAGGAAATACATCAAATTGTAAACAGAGATCACAGTTAGACTATGGGCCTGCAAATGATTTTCGACATGTTTCTATGTGTGTGTGTTTTGTCACATTTTCTACAGTGATCATGAATGTTCTTTTTCCTTTTAAATTCTCACCCAAGGATATATTTATTGATTGGTGCGGGGGGTGGGGGCATGGATACCAGTTGCCTCCTGTACGCACCGCAACTGGGGCTTGAACCCACAGCCTAGGAACGTGCCCAGACTGAGAATCAAAGCCACAACCTTTCGATGTATGTGATGACACTAACCAACTGAGCTAGCTGGTTACATTTTCTTTTTAACTAAGAAAGTCAAAAACTATAGGGAAGTACAAAGAATGAGGATAACAAAGAGCCATATTCCTGTCTTTTTACTGACAAGCAGGGAAAAGAATGAAGAATGTAAAATAAAGCACGGCCTGTGTAGATGAGATGGGAGACACTGTATCCCACTGTAATGAAAAGGATCGGGCAGGAGCAGGGGGTGGGGTCCTTTTCTTTCTGTGGGGTCTTGTGGCTGACGTGTGTCTTTCCTGTTATGAACACAGATCATTATGATCCTGACTACGAATTCCTTCAGCAAGACCTCTCGAGTGCAGACCAGATACCTCAGCAAGCAGCCTGTAACCTTAGCCCCTTGCCGGAGTCCTTGGGCGAGTCTGGATCTTCGTTTCTTGGCCATCCTTTCCAGTTGCCTCTTAGCAACTGCCCCCAACCAGACGGGCCCTTGGCCCCAGGGCAGCAGACGGACACGCCACCTGCTCTCCCGGAAAAGAAGCGCAGGAGTGCGGCCTCCCAGACCACGGACAGTTCTGGCTGCAGGGTGTCCTACGAGCGCCACCCTTCCCAGTACGACAACATCTCCGAGGATGACCTGCAGAGCTCGGCCTCGGTCCAGCCGGTGCCCTTCACGCCCTTTGCTGCTATTCTCCCCTTCCAGCAAGGAGGCTCCTCAGCCTCTGTCGAATTTATGGGTGATTTCGCTGCTCCTGAATCAACGGGTGACCCAGAAAAACCGCCTCCTCTACCAGAGAAGAAAAACAAACACAGTAAGCTTTGTTGAGCTATCAGGAAGCACATTTTGAGACCTAAATTGGTGGTATGTCTTCTTTAAGCATTAGACCAGAAGCAGACCAGGGTGCTCCTAAGTTCATAACACACAGAACCATAGGTGCGTGGACACTTCGGGGAGCCCTGTCTTGTCAGTGCTAGTGATCGCTTTAAAGCCTGATAGGCTGGCCTCTCTAAGGCCTCTGAGAAATCTCAGGACTTGTCTCCACAGAGCCCCGGGGGTTGGCCTCTTGTAGATGGCAGTCAGTTGACCCTCTGGTCTGAGCACATGGTGACCAAGAAAAACGAGTGTAATGGCTTTCAGGGCATCGTTACAACAAGATGTAGGTGAAGCAGGAAGGACGTGCCAATTTCAAGAGAGCTCCCGCAGCCCCAGAGGGCTTCTCGGGCCCTGGACGTGTGCCCAGAGTGTGGGGCTGTTCAGGGAGATCCAGGCACCCCCTGTCTTCTTTTGCAGGCACTGAAATGTCACATAATGACCTGGAATCTAGACGGTCCAAGGACACCTCTTGGACCAGTTATTATAATATAGATGTCACTGGGGCTCGGGTGGAGCTGATGATTTGGATTTTCTTATTTTGAATATTTTCATCTATGTATTTGCCATCAAACTTCTAAGTAGAGTTCTGCTGGATATCGTCTTCTCTGCCGGCTCCTTGCCTGCTCCACACTGCCTCTCTGACCCCTTCCCACTTCACTGCATGGCTCTGCCTCCTTTTCCTTGGCAGACCTGCTGTCGCCATTTAGATGTGCCTGTGGTCATGTCAGCCCCGCACGCAGGGTTCCCGGGCCTCAGGTGAAGCGTCCAGCAGACAACTTCTACATTACAAGTTCCCCCAATGAGAGCAGAGCATTGATTGGCTCTGCCTAGGGTGGGCCCTCGCAAACAAGAGGAGACCTGGCCAGGTTAACCACAGCAGGGACTGGTCCAGGGGCCAGCGGGTGGGCCGTGGAAGAAAGTGGCCACCGAGGAGGCAGTGGGTCCCCAGGTCCTCACTGGGTGTCACCAACTTGTGTGATGGCCTGACTGCTGTGTCCCCTTGCTGGAGGGAGAGAGCTGGCTCTGTGGGGCTCGTGATGTCATCCCCATCTGTGTGCACATCTCATTGGAAACCAGGGCACTTGTGGAGGGAGCTGCCAACGGCAACACCAGAGCATGTGCTCCTGCGCCTCTCCCTCTGCTTGCAAGTGGTCAGAGCTCTGCCTTCACCCACTTCCCTCGCCTTGAGTAGCATGCATTTGGGGCTCACACCCTTTCCTTTTTTTTTCCGGAATCTTCTGGACGCAGAACTCAGGGCAGTATTGCATCTGTGGTGCTGCCTGGTCGAGGAGCCGGGCTTTCAGGACAGGTGTGGGCGGAGTCCTGCAAGTCTCCAGGGCCAGAAATGTTTTCCATTAACTTAGGCTTCGTTTCATCCATCACTGTCTGTTGTGCTTGTGCCTGCAAACCTTTCAAACCTGTGGAGAGCTTATGGTGTGGCATGCCCTGGCTAAAGCTTCCACACCCTGCATATCGGTCTTCGCTACTTCCTGCCTGGAAAGGTGTCATTAGCTCCCACTTTGCAGAGGAAGAAACCTGAGCCTTGCCCAAGAGCAAGAAGATCCGGGCTGTAGAGCTGCCTGTAGTCCCAGCTTGTTGCCCTGCTCCCACACTGACACCCATCCAGGTGGTGACCCACACAGCAGGTAGTCTTTGTTGTGCCTTTGCTGTGCCCTGCGAAGGGACCCCAAACTTGAGGCTCTCTGAGGCTTGGTCCTAATCTCAGGTTCACTCTTTACTTCCTGAAGGGACCCATGGAGAGCTCCAGCCTGCGACTCCTCCCTGTTACTGAGGGAGAGGAGGAAATCATCATCCTTAGGTTTGGTTTGGTGATGCAGGCAGAGCACGTCCATGCACAGTCCTGTGTCACAGAGCAGCCTGTCCTTCAGGTGTCTGATGTCCTGAGGGTCCCCAGCCCCTCTTAGCGAGGGCAGCCCCACAAGGCCCTTGTGCCAGACAAGCTTCCTGTCCTGTCTGCCCACAGTCCAGGGGCCGCTGGAGCACCCAGGGAAGCCAGCCACTCTGGTCCTGGAGCCCTTGTACCAGGCTACCTTTGAAACGGACTGACCCTCCTCATTTCTAGAAGGCTGTGAATGTCACTCTGTGTCTCTGTGTTGGTTGGCAGGTCTCTCCAAGGACTGTCTCATTGAAGCTGCCCGTTGTGGTCAGGCGGAGGTGGTGGTATTCAGTCTTAGGGAGCAGTGGACAGGCATTCGGGACCCCTTCGTAGACCCGCGTTGCCGGTTGTGCAGATTAGGAACAGGCGTGGCGGTGCCGGAGGGAGGTGGTGAGCGGCACTGTCAGCAGCCGCGCAGCCAGTCTTACGGGGCGGGGGCAAGTACAGGTTCCACTCAGTACTTGGAGCAAAGACCTTCTTACTGATTCTTTTGAATAAAGGTGACTTTGAACCCCCTCTGTCAGTGAAAGGGCCAGGAAGACACACCTAGAGAGACATTCCCTGTCCACCCTGACCCCAGCGAAGCAGCGAGAGGAGGGCATCCCCGCCCGTGGGACTGCTTTTGTCCGCGCAGTGTCTCTGTCCTTCAGTCTGCCGACTGCTCTGGGCCTCCAGTTAAGCCCCTGGCTTTAGTTGTTTGAAAATACAAAATTAAGCCCTACAAAATTGTTCTTGCCACATTTTCTGGGTATCTGAATCTCGGCTCCACCTAGCAGGTGCTCGTGGTGCTTGTGACATGACTCAAGGGGAAAGCACCCACTCAGGGCGGTGACAGGTCTCTGCCACTGCTGCACTGGCCACACAAACCTGGGCCCCTTTTACTCCGCAGCTCTCGTAGCCACTAACTCCCCTTAGCGTGTGCACAGTGGCTCTGCAGGTGAATTACTCATGCTCGCTGACCCAGGGGGGCAGAGCACCTTTACCTCCACACTGCGCTCCCAGGCACCTGCACCTGGGTGCTTCCTCCACACCTGGACCAGGGAGGTGCTGTGGGATTTCAGGCCTGCCTTGGCCTGGACTTGACATTGCCATTGGAATGTCAAGGGCAGGATCCAGTTCACAGAGCTGGATGGGGTAGGAGAAAGGGCTTCTGCTCCAACCCAACCTTCACAGTTCCATAAGCACGCCAGGCATCTGGGCACATCCATTCCAAACTGTCGCTTCTCCCAGATCCCTCTGGAGTCTTCAGAAGGGCCTGGCTCTATAGGTGGGGCTCAGGTCACTAACACTGAGAGTCAGGAACACAGTGTGCATGGGAGCCCCATGTGAGTCCTGCGGGCTCCACCCCTTCCTCCAGAGAAGGTGGCCAAGGATGAGGCCACTGAGCCGTGCGTGATAGCTGCGCTCTTTGTTCTCTGACTCCTCACCTCCTGGCAAGTGCGGTTTCTGCTGTTGTCTGCTCAGAGGCCGCTCGGGGGGTGCTGCCACCCTGTGCAAGCGAGAGAGCCTGCCCTGGTGCAGGCAGCTCCACTGAGAGGCAGCAGCTTGGCCTCAGTGGCAAGGCTGGGTTCTCAGGAGCCAGGGAGAGGAGAGAATGCATATGTCTGGATCTGAGCGCTTTTCTGCCCCTGTCAGGGGAGAGTGTGCTGTAGTCACTGTCTTTCTTGCACCCCCAGTGGGTGCTTTACAAGTCTCACCTCAGTCTCACCCAGAAGACATGTGTTCTATTCATTCCTTCATTCTACAAGTATTTGCGGGCATCCACCGTGTGTTGCCACTGATGATACAACAGTGTGTTACCACTGATGATACAACGTGTGTCCTTGCCCTCCTGGAGCTCTGACTTCTGAGTGAGAGGCAGTAAATCCTGTTGCATCTGCTTTGAAAACATACCCTGAACCAGATCTCTCTCAGAACCTCCACCCCCACTGAGACCTTTCACCTAAACAACCTCAGCAGCCCCAGATGGTCTCAAGACAAAGCTGCTGCTGGCTCACCTCGGGACCCCTCTGTGGGTTCCTGCCATTCACTCAGCCCCGCCCCTCCGGGTGATCCTCTCACCTCCTTCACTGTCCCCCCGACAGCTGTGCTCTGCCCACCTGGACCCAGTGCCCTGGGCCTTCGCCTGGCCTGTAGCCTCTGTGTGAGGCTTATCACCATCCTCACAGCTCGTCCGTGTTCTAACAAGTACCCATCGCCACCCATTCCTGTTCCCCACAGGGCGCTTTGCTCCACCTCAGTCTGTTCACTGTCTCCTGGGGGGGGGGGGGTGAACCCACCATGGGCCGAGGATTTGTTTTTGCTAGGCTCTCTGTTGTCCCAGCACCTGGGTCAGTGCCTAACACATAGTAGGTGCTTGGTAAAAATCTGGTGAGTGGGAAAGCTCCCAGGCAGCCCCAAGCCCCTGTGGGAGAGCTAAGGAGAAGAGGAATGAGGGGCAGGCAGGGCTCCTATGCGTGTGAGGCCGGGGAAGCTGCAGTTAGGCAGAGTCAGAGTCGGCTCAGGGTGGGGAAGCACAGTGGGATCAGCCGTGCAGACATCCCTGAGGGTGTTCCTGGAACTGGAAGAAGATGGCAGAGCTGGGCTGAGGGTGGGCAGCTGTGTTGCCCCGTGAGCCCTACACAGCCTGTTCCCTTTGAGTGCCTGGGATCCCCCGAGGGCTCTGCAGGAAGGGAGCCAAGTGCCCCATGTGCTTTTCCAAAGTAGACGATTTCCTAGAGCAGTTTAAAGGTCACGGCTATGCTGAGCGGAAAGTACAGAGAATTCCCATATACCTCTGCCCCCCATGCTTGACATGGCACTGTCGCCCAGATCCCACAGCTGGCGGGGCTCACTCTCGGTGTCCGTGCACTGCTTTTGGATGTGTGCCCACCGCTGCAGTGTGACACAGGGTGGTCTCGCTGCCCCTGCTGCCAGTGGGGGCCTCCAGCGTGCTCTGCAGTGCAGAAGCAGGCTGCCTGCTCTCTGTCCGCAGTGCTGGCCTACATGCAGCTGCTGGAGGACTACTCGGAGCCGCAGCCGTCCGTGTTCTACCAGACGCCGCAGAACGAACATGTGTACCAGCAGAAGAACAAGCTCCTCATGGAGGTGTATGGCTTCAACGACTCCTTCAGCAGCACGGACGCCCCACAGGAGCTGGCGCCGCCCCCCGCCCTGCCTCCCAAGCAGCGGCAGCTGGTAAGCGGCCCCTCCCAATCCCCTCTGCTACCATGGTGACCAAAGCTTCCATCCTGACAGGCCTCTAGGAGCTAGAACCTCCCCGGGGGTGCCTTTAACCCTCCCTTCTTCTGGGCTGGGCCCTGGCTGGTGTGGAACTTGCCATCTCCCATGTGGGGCTTTCACGTCCCCTGAGCAGCTCAGTGCAGCCTGTCCTCTGCTCTGAGCTCCCCACCCTGCGGGAGAGGCTGCCGTTTTCCCCCACGCAGCTGGGTCTGGCTTGTACTCAGAATGTTTGCTTTCTCTGCTGACAGTGTCTTGCATTTTTTTCCCTCTTCTTTGGCTCTAATATAGACCTCCCAGAAAGGAGGGACTCAATCAAAGCACATGGCATGGTCTGTGTAGGGCCTTCTGTGGACTTGATTTACATAATGGGCCTAACTATAGAGTGACTTACACCTGCCCTGGCCAGGGATGCCCCGGTGAAAACACGCTTTGTTGAGGTAGGAGGACTCCAAACAGCCACGTTGTGATTCAGGCACGGCACCGTCTCCTCCAGAGAACACCTGCGCAGGCTCTCCGCACAGGCGGCGAGCTCAGGGCGGGCTGTCCTGGGAGAGCCCAGGGCCAGGTGGGAGGCACAGCGGTGTGCCTGCTTCGCGCTTCTAAACCTTTTCTTTTTCTCTGGGCTACCAGCTTGCTGACCAGGTAGATTCTGGACAGGTTCTAGAATCCAAGCATCCCATCAGCCTTGCTGTCCAGGAAGAGCCCCCAGGTCTTGTCCTTTTCAGGGCCGCACGTGCCGTCTGGCCCCTGGGCTGGCCAGTCTGGTAGTGCTTTAACCAAAGAGGGGCCCGCGTGGCTAGCTCGGCCTTCTTTTATCCTTTGCTAGAGGACCTGAAGGTGCTGCCCTGACTTTTCTGGGATACAGCTGCCAACTGTAGGACAAAGGTCCCTGGGTTACTCCTCGCAGCCACCTGGGGCTCGAGCCCATGCCCAGCCCGAGGAGTTCTCGAGCCTTCCTACATTCCTTGGGCTCAGGGCCGACCAGACAGAACCACAGCCTGCCTTTAGGGAGACAGCCTATCTGGTAAAGGAAAGGCGAAGCTTGGAGTTGGGAGGCGTGGCTTCCAGTCCTACTACTAACTAGCCATGTCTCACAAGCTGTGCTCAGAGTCTCAGTTCTTAACTGTGCTGCTCACCCTGTGAGAGCCTGAACATGCCTGAATATGAATGTAAATTGCTCTGAAAACGTTACAGAAGGGGATCTTCTCCTCGGATCTCATGTCTACCCAGAGACCCCCAAATCTAAACTGTTTGCTTTAACAGCTAGACTCGTAGTTCACTGAGATTGGAAATCTTCTCAGCCCATCAGCTGTGCTTAGGCATCTTTGTACCATGGAGCCACAGGCCTCTGAATGTTTGAGGTCAGAGAGCTCCCTGGGCCTCACCATGCTGGCAGGGCGTCGTGAGGGGAGCTCGGGGAGAGCCCAGTGGGGCCCGGGAGCAGGGCAGGCTGCCGCTAGAGCACCTCCATGCACCGGGCTTTTCTGTGCCTCCCCACCACCTCACCACAGCACCCATCATCCCCACTTCCAGTGACCAGAGGCTGAGAGAGCTGAAGAGACTTCCTCAAGCCCCCCAGTAGAAGTGGAAGAGCCAGGGACAGAGACCAAGTCTGATGAAGCCCAGGCACACTGTGTGACATGCCCTGTGCCAGCTGCTTGGCACACCCTCTCAAAGGCAGGCTCACAAGTGTTACCCATTTTACCAGCAAAAGTGGGAGTAATAATTACTCATGCCTGTTGGGCCACTGTGGAACGCATGGTTCTAAGTGCTTTGCGTGAACATAGTCCTGCATGGTATTATCCCCATTTTCCAGATGAAAAGCCTGAGGCCCAGGGACCTGAAAGTAATGCCCAAGGTCAAACAGGTCACTTGCAGCAGGGCCCAGATTCAAACCCAGGCAGCCTGGCTCCTGGTCTTCGGTCTACACCCACTGAGGAGGAACTGAGTGCCCTAAGTGGGAAAGCCGGGCTCAAACCCACTTGGCCTCCCTCCCCTCACCACCAAGTCCAGTGGACACGGATTCGTGTGAAAGTTAGTTTTAAGTCTATTGTAAGGAAGTGAAGGAGGGTGCCCACTTGTCCAGGTAGCCTTAGTAGTGTCTCTGATCCCTGATCTGAGCCAAGAAGCCATCCCTCCAGAATGCTCGAGCAGTTAGGTTGCAGCCTTCGTAGCCTTTTGATACATGCCTGACTATTCTCTGCTTTTCTCCCTCCTTCCCGTCCTCTCTCCTCCTCTGTCCAGCAGGCCTCTTATGCTGCTTCTTCCTTCTCCTCTGTCTCCTACTGTGTCCAGCAAACTAAAGTGGCCTTCACCCCCGAGGACGGCAGTGCCACTCAGGGCATCAGTGTGTCCGTCTCTAACTCCTTTCTCAGCCGGCATGGCAACTTACCTGTGCCCTCGGTGAGTTGCTCCCCGCCGCTCTTTGCGTGGAAACTGGTGAATGTGACCTTTCATTTATAGCCCATCACTGCTTTTCCTTTTGCAGACCCCTGCACCAGGTGGGATAGGGTGTGCAGGATGGTCCTCTGTGCGGGAGGACTGTGAGGGGCGGGGCAGGGCAGGGCGGGGAGAGGGTGGCTCCACACTGCACTCCAGCGTGTCACTCAGGCATGAACTGCAGGGGCTCCAGCCTTTTTGTTCTCATCTGCCCTAGGCCAGCCCTTGAGGATGCTGTGGTTAACAGAATGTTCCTCACAGAGGAAGCAAAGCCAAGAGAGCAGGCTCTCCCAGGGCATGAGAGCGTTTGAGTTGGAGAGCTGTATCAGTTAGCTTTTGCCGTGTAACAAACCACCCCAAAACTCAGTGGCTTCAAACAACAATAACCATTTTCTCATTGCTGAGGACACGGGTTGCTAGGGCGATGGTGCAGACCTGGCCAGGCTGACTTTGGCTGGACTTGCTAATAGCCCTGGAACCTCAGCTGGGACAGCTGGACTGGGCTGGCCGCAAGCCACATGATCCGTCAGCCTCCGTCAGGCCAGCCTGGGCTTGCTCACGGGCGCTGGCAGGGTTCCCGGGAAACCGATGGAAGCGTGCACGGCATCTTAATACCTGGCCCGGAACTGGCACTCGTCACTTCCACTGCGTTCTCTCAGCCTGTCGGGCCAGCCCGGGTTCCGGGGACAGGGCAGTGGGTCTGCTCTTGGTGGGAGTTGCTGGCAGAGGGAATGTTCGCCGCCATTTTTGTAAACAGTGTTCTGAAACAAGGCACGGGCTGGGCTGCTGTCCTTCACTGGAATCTGCTCTGTCCAAACCTAAACGGCCACCGTTCCGTTTAATCTCTGTCCAAGTGAAAGTGAGCAGTGGGGGAGGACTTCGGAAAGGAGCCACACTGGGCTCCACTGTGGCCAGTTTGTCCTCATGTGACTCGCTCGTCCTCCCCAGCCTCTGTCTCCTTCCTGTGGGTCATGCTTTTACTCGCCCCTAGTTTGTGAACGTGAGGATTAAGTAAATTCATAGGAAAGCGCCAGGCACACAGTGAACTTCGTTCTTCCTCGTGCTCCTGGAGTTCTGGAGTCGAGCGCTGGTTCTGCTGTGCTCTGTACGGGAGAGCTTGGCAAATGGCCTGACAGCTCGGACTTCCCGCTCCCTCTGAACCGGTGAGCTCGCCCCAGCGACGTTCAGGTTCCTCTGGAGACTGTCCGGTGCCAGGGAAGACGGACCTGGCAGTGGTGAGGACCTTGGAGTGCATTCTTCCTCTGGGTACCAGCCCTAGCTTCGTGGAGCCCTCCGCATCCCTACACTTGCCATGGAGAGGCCGAGCACCCCTTCCCGCCCTCCCGGCCCGCCCCAGCCCCGGGGACAGCCGCCGCGTCCTTAGCGGGCCCTCTGGCAGGCTCCTTTCACAGATAGTGCAACACTCGGCCTTCAGACAGTCCCAGCTCTCGACTGTATTTTTTTTCTCTATGAACAGAAAGTAAGTGTGAATTATCTTAACCTGTTAACCGAGCGGGACGTATAAATACGTCAAACGTTGCATACAGTGAAAAGGGGATTCCCCGGTTATTCCCCAGTTAACAGGTTAAGAGTATCTACAATATCCTTTTTGAGCCGTTTCGGGTTTCAGGACTGTCAGTGAACTGGACTGTTTGCTACAGAATGAAGGAAAATTTAGGGCGTTTTAATTAAGTTTGGGTGTGAGGGGAGGCGGAGACATCCAGCATCAGAAACTCGGTAGATGCTCCGTACCAGCGCCACAAAGAAGCCTGAGGGTGGGAGCTCAGGCAGGTGCTTTGTTTTGTGGAGGGGAAGGCCACCCCCCCACTCCCCACCCCCCACCCCCCACCCCGCTTAGGCGCTTCGGGAGTGGCCTGCAGGGAGAGCAGTTGCACCTGGTCCACTGTCACACCGCACTCTCCATGGTCCCTCGTGCCCCCAGATGGGCCCTCGTGCCCCCAGATGGGCCCTGGGAAAGCGTTCTTGTCCACTCTTCCAGGGACCCCGCAAGCGCAGGGCCTGTCCTGGTGTATGTCGAGCAGCAGGAAGGGTCCAGAGCGAGCGGGGCAGCTGTCATCCTTGAACAACGCTTGCAGTTTGTGAGTCAGAATGAGACGAGCACGAGGGGACTTGTGCACAGGGCGGGTGTGAGGAATGTCCTGAGAGGTACCGACAGTCAGCCGGGAGCCCATGGGCCGTGACACAGGACAGAGTCAGGCAGAGCTCCGTGGGTGGGTAGCACTACAGCTCTGGCTTGCAGGACAGTTAGGATGTCAGGGACCTGAAAGTCAGGGGAAGCAAGCCCGAGACTGTCCACACCCAGAGTCCTGCTTGAGGGCAGGGCTAGAGAGCCTCCCATACATTCTGGAAGGTCCCCTCGAGTGTGAGCGCTCAGGACTCAGATCAGAGGACAGCTGCTGAAGGGTAGTGACAGTAGCCAGCCCTTCCACATGTCCTCAGCCATCCCCGCACCTTCTCTGAAACCAGCTGCTTCCTGAGCTTCTGCCTCCCGACACGACCTTGGGCCAGGCCAGGCTTTCCCAGTTCCCCACTGCACGCCCTTGTGCCCCGGGCCTTTTCCACTTCATTCCTGGGCGCTGCCCTGCCTCCTCTTGGCATTGCCCACTGGGTCTGCCTGCTGTCTAATTGCATGGAAGTGCTAACCCCCCAGGCCGCAGACACCCTTCCCTTCCTGGCATGTGCCATCATTCTGGGAGGCCTGAGCATCGGGCACTACGGCCAGTCTGACAGAACAGGGTGTTTGGGGAAGTGGGTGACTGTGAGGCAGGAGAGAGGTGGAAAGCTGGGGGTAGCCTCCCTGGGCCAGGAGACGGCCCCACAGCCCTGTCCTGTTCTAATTCTGCAGGGCCTCGATGTGCCTGCCCCGTAGGGCACTGGCATGGTGCTGGGTCCCTTTTCCTGGCCCGTGCTCTTGCTGCGCCCAGTGCCTGCCTCCACTCCATCTCTGGTCCCTCCAGCATGGCCCCTCCCCTCCACATGGACGTCCTATGTGCCCTCTCCTTGTCATGGCCCTTCTCTGGCTTGCATTTTCTCTGATCCTGACCCTAGGTAGTACAAATCTTTTTTTTAATCATCACCCGAGGGTATGTTTCCATTGATGTTTTTTCAGATAGAGAGGGAGGGAGAGAGAGAGAGAGAGAAACATCCATTGATGTGAAAGAGACACATAACTGGCTGCCTCCCCCATGACCCCCACTAGGGCCAGGGATCAAACCACAACCGAGGTATGTGCCCTTGAACCCATGACTCTTGGGTCCGTGGGCTGACGCTCTAAGCACTGAGCCAAACTGGCCAGGGCAAAGTATTACAACTCTTAAATATGGAGTGAGTCCATATTCTTCTTAACTCTTGACCAAAGTATGACTGGGACTCTTGGTAACCATTAGGGTTGCCGGTGCCTTTCGGGTATTGCAATACTGATGTTGGAAAATCCACCTTCCCTGGCCCCCAAACGACTCTCTGGTGCACCCTCTCTTTGCTCACTGAGAGTTATGGATGTTTGCAATCACCCACTCAGATGCTAGAAACCTGTTGAAATGTGTCTTTACCAGCTTGGCTTCCAGAATGAGCCTGGATGAGTAAAACGGCTACAAGACCCATGTTTTAGTAGAACTTGAGAAGATCCATAATAACCCGTTTGTTTTTAAAGAGGTGTTAGGTAAGAAAGTCAAGTGTGTATCATCTTTTTTTTTTTAATTAATTTATTTTTTTATCCTCACCCAAGCACATTTATCTTGCATTTATCTTCAGATAGCGGGAGAGGGAGAGGGGGAGGAAAAGAGAGAGAGAAACATCAATGTGAGAGAGACACATCGAGTGGTTGCCACCCACACGACCCCAACCAGGGCTGGGGACAAACCAACTGAGGTACGTGCCCTTAGCAGGAACTGAACCCGGGACTCTCTGGTCTGCGGGCCGCTGCTCTAACCACTGAGCAAAACCAGCCAGGGCAAGTGTGTCTCATCTTGAGGACTTGATTGGGGTTGAGGCCTTTAGGTCTCTCTGTCGCCCCATCACGCTGCTTCCCAGCATCTCATCAGGACCAGCGGATGCTGACTCGTCACATGATAGCCGTTCTGTTCCCATGAGTCAGATGACTGGTCCCAGGCTGTAGCTGAGAACTCTGCTTCTTCCCCATTTTCCCTGTCTGCTGACCCAAGAGGCTCTGGCTGCTATCTGTCTGACCCAAGAGTTTCACAAGTAGTTCCTGTCTGCTGGGCTGCTCAGCTGTCCGCCCTGAGCCTGCCTGCCCTTCCTAAGTGCAGTGCTCCCGGCAGCACTCTGAAGGGTGAAGTCTGGGCCCAGGCCCGTGCTGAGCCTTGACGGCCTTGGGGAAGGAGGTGCACACAGACCAGCACCTCTTCTGGGTCTCGCAGGTCTGCTTCTGACTCAGGGCAGTTCGGCTGGTTGGGTGCCACCTGGTCCTTGGGAAGGCCACGTGGTGACGTGAACACTGAGGGTGCTGTCCACGTGCATTGTTGCCTCTGCTTTCATGTTCTCAAGCTGCCTGTCTGCTGTCGAGGGCCCTTGCTACGCTCTGTGATGGAACACTCACCACACTCCAGAGATGAGGCACCACAGTGGAGAAGCTGACCATTCGCTCAGAGTCTTGAGTAAGAGCTAAGGTTAGAGTCCAGATCCCCATCGTGAAAAATAGGGTTGCAGTGACGTTTATGATGTGCTTATTTGCAGTAGACGTTGAGATTTGGGAAGGCTAGGCGAAAGAAAAGTCCAGTTTTCAAGAGGCCTCATAGTGTGCTCCCACCCCACCCCGGAGCACACCCACACCTTCTTCTCAGGCGTGCAACTCCTAAACGCCAAGGGTCCCCACGAGACTTGCAGCCAGGGGAGCGGTGGACAGCGGCCCCGTCTAGGCTCTCTCCTTTTGCTTCTACCCTAAGTCCTTCCTGTTCACTATCCCCAGCTTTTCTCTCTCTCTCTCTTTTTTTATCCTCACCTGAGGACATTTTTTTGCATTTATCTTCAGATAGAGTGGGAAGGATAGAGGGCAAGAGAGAGAAACATCCATGTGAGGGAGACACATCAAGTGGTTGCCACCCACATGACCTCAACTGGGGCCGGGGACAAACTGCAACCGAGGTATGTGCCCTTAGTGGGAACCGAACCCAGGACTCTCTGGTCCACAGGCCGACACTCTAACCACTGAGCCAGATCGGCCAGGGCCACTATCCCCAGCTTTAATAACCATACTCTGAAACTTTAAAAAAATAAAGAGGCTTTGGTGTTCTGACACTGTGGAGTATAGCCACAGGCTGTAAATAGAGTTCCAAGAATAAGTTAGAGTCCCTGCCATGCTGTTTAAATCCAAACCTAGTAAAAATAGTTCAGTCAATTTCTAGAACTGAATTCAAATTATTTTTTAACCTGTAGTAAATCTTTCTACAAAGAGTAGCAAATAAGGTCGGTGTTTAGTGACTGTGTGGGGCATCCTCCAGTGTGTTGGAGGTTTGTGCATGACTATAATTAGCCATGAAACCATTGGCCAAAAATGTAGTGATTTCAAGGAAGATCTTGTGACTTGGGTCACAGAAATATGTCACATGAGAAGAAAAGTACTGAATTTCTACATTTACCTGTCCTGCCTAAAATTCTCCTAGGCAAAATATTTTTGTTCTTTTACATCCTTTGTTGTAAAATACACATTAGAATTTTCAATTTTAAAAATAGACTCCAAGAAGGTTTTTTAAAACGAGAAGCTATGTTTTGACCCCACCGTGATGCTGATGTTGCCTGTCTCTGAGGGCTGCACGCAGCGGGACCACCCAGGGGCTCCTGCCGGCGCCGCCTCCGCCATCGTGTCAAGTGCGGTGGTTGCAAAGTAACACAAGGGCATCAGGGGGGACGGAGTTGATGGGGACCAGGAAGGAGAGAAGAGACGGGCCAGCACTCTTCCCTGCAGCTTGCCAGCTGGAGTGGCCTAGCAGGGGTGATCAGGGCCATCTCTGGGAACCAGATCTGGGGTGCCTCTTCCCAGTTCTTCCTCCCCGAGAGACCACATAGGGTTTCGTGCAGCGGCCAGAGTCCTGACTTCTTCCCCGGACTTGGAGTCCCTGCTTGAGGGAAGCATGCCCTGAGTCCACGTGGGGAGGAAGCCCAGATCACACCACAGCATCTTCCCTCGAGGGTGTCTTCTCGCAGGTGATGGATGAAAATTGAAGCCCCAGAACCAGCTGTCCCATAGCTTATCAGCTTTGCTAAGTAGCATCCAGAAACACTGCAACCATAAGCCTTGCTTGAGCCGAGGGTATGTAGTAATGACCCATCTCCACAAACACCTCACCACCACAGGAAGTCCAGTCACGGAAGTGATCGCATTTCCCTCTTGTTGGTAGGGTTGAAGGTTCTCCAAAGTGAGGAGCTCAAGTCACTGTGAAGCAGCCATTTCATCCGAGGCCCTTTGGCCCGTGGCTCTGTCCCGCAGCTGCTGGTACGCCACGGCCTCCTCGGACTCCGCCAGCCTTCCTTATAGTCAAAGGAATTTGGTGGAATGGATGTTTTGTTGAGGAGTCAAGATTTTTCATTTAAACATCTGCTTTCTTGCCAGCACAACACAGGGCCCATCCCTGGTCATTTTCAGGCCAGGACTAATGGAGAGAGTGTCAGTGAAAACTGGTGCCCAGCCAGCTCTGGGTGGTTTTGCTTTCTAGGGTGTGAGCAGCCTCCTACTAACATAGAAGGTTCAGGCATCATCCTTTACCCTCAGAAGACAGAAGACGCTCGGTGGTTCCTCCAGGTGTGTGTTTTCCAGAGTGGGTGCTGATCCCGGAGTCTCGTGAGGGTGGATCTTTCTCTGCATCCTGACTCTGTAGTCTCCCCAGCCCCAGTCGCTGCCTTTTGCATGCTAGTGATCACAAAAACTCAGCTAAGGAGAGCTCCGGGCAGTTAGGAGACTGGGTCCTGCAGAGCCGTGGATGGAACAGTCGGGGGCTGCTGTGTGCTTAGGACACTCGCTGAGTATGGGCCATCCCCACACATCTCTTAGAAGCTGAGCCATGTGTTACGAGGTATAAGGATCAGAGCCAGAGCCGCACTTCATGTAGATTGAGATGATTCATGCAGAACCCTGGGCACCTCATCTTACCAGCAGGGAGCGAGCATTCAGGGAGGAGCTGTCATCATCATCATCAGGAGATGGTCTTTGTTGGCCCTTTGAGGGATGGTGTGATCAGGGCTGATGGGGGTGGGCTCTTGCACTCCTAGGTCTTTTGAAGAAACCTGCAGTCTCTGGACAAGCAGCCCCTCTTATCAAGCAGCCCCTCTTATAAAATCCTCAGCCCAAACAGTCTTACTCTGGCTGTAAATAACAACCCCCGCTGCAGAGTGCAGCCACTTTGTCAGAGGCAAAGCCGGGCACCAGCCAGGTCCCAAAATAAACTTCAGGCTGTGCTGAAGTGGTGTTCCTGTTCAGTGCCAGCTCTGCCTCTCTCCCTGCTCCTATGAGTAAGTGTGGTCTTACCGGCCCGGAAATGCTTCTCTGGGGAAGCAGTAGAGACCAGACTTGTTGGAAACGGTATGATAATGAGCCTCACGTCTGCAGAGCAGCCAGAGAGGCACCGAGCTCTGGTGATTAGAGAGC
Organism: Molossus molossus; assembly: GCF_014108415.1. NCBI lineage: Eukaryota > Metazoa > Chordata > Mammalia > Chiroptera > Molossidae > Molossus > Molossus molossus. The sequence continues at coordinate 4,303,784 of NW_023425349.1, forward strand.
AGACCCTTGTGTCTCCCCACCCCCTCGAGGAACTTCTCCAGCTTGGCTCCTGTCCCAGCATGACTGCATAGCTAGAATACCAGAGCTGCTCAGGAGCCAGGGAGGGGAAGGGCTGGGACACTGGGTCCAAGATAGCCCAGCCTCCTCCCTTTCTCCTGGTGGCTGCCCCTCCTGCAGTGCACCCCCCGGTGCATCCCTGGGCCAAGGCTGGTGCTTGCTACTCTTCCATACTCAGAACTGGGGTGCTGCTGAGGCCGGCAACACTCCAGGCACTCTAATCGTATTAGAAGCAGTTCCTAAGATTCCTCCCTTCATGAGATACCTATTGGGCCCTGTTAAGTGCCTCAGCTCTGTTGTGTCGAGTGGCTCCCAGATTGGCATTGGGAAGGCAAGGGAGGACAGCTGCTGTTTCTGTGGTGCTTGTCACGTGCCAGGCTGTGCCCAGCACTCACAGGGCAGCACTGTCAAGCCCACACAGGCCTGTGGCAGAAGTGCTGCTGTTTCCAGCCCAGTCCTGTGTGACTGAAAGTGTGCCCTCAGCAACTGCCCTGCCCCAGCTCCCAGAAGAAACAGCAGCAGTGTGGGCTGCCCCCTGAACTTGTCACATCAGACCTGAGGAGCACGCCACGTGCTCCTGTGTGCACGTGCGAGGCAGGGGCTCCAGCAGCGCAGGGCTGCCGAGTGCCCAGCGAGCTCAGGGGGGGAGTGCCCGTGAACTCTGTCAGGCTCTGGGAAGAGTTGGCCCTTTTGTCTTGGTCCGTTCCGGCTGCTGTAACAAAGCACCATGGACCGGGTGGCTTATACACAGCAGACATTTATTCCTCACAGTTCTGGAGGCTGAGAGTCCAAGATTGGGGTGCCAGCACGGTCAGGTGAGGCCCTCTTCCAGGGCCCAGACTTTTCATTGTATCCTCACCTAGCAGAGGGCCAGTATCACTCGGGAGCCTCTTTTTTTAAAATTGATTTTAGAGCCCTGGCCAGTTTGGCTCGGTGGTTAGAGCGTCAGCCCGCGGACCGGAGAGGCCTGGGATCGGTTCCCACTAGGGGCACATGCCTTGGTTGCAATTTGTCCCCAGCCCCGGTTGGGGTCGTTTCAGTGACAGCCACTCAGTGTCTCTCTCTCACATCAATGTTTCTCTCTCTCTCCTCCTCCCCCTCTCTCTGGCTCTGTCTGAGGATAAATGCAAAAACGTCCTTGGGTGAAGCTAAAAAAAAATTGATTTTAGAGAAACATTGATTTGTTATCACTTATCTATGCATTCTTCGGTTGAGTCTTGTATGTGCCCTGAGTGGGGATCAAATCGGAAACCTTGGCATATCAGGACGTCTCTCTAACCAGCTGAGCTCCAGGCCAGGGCTCTCTGGAGCTTCTTTTTTTTTTTATCCTCACCCGAGGATATTTTTCCATTTTTTGTACAGATAGAGTGGGAGGGAGGGAGAGAGAGAGAAACATCGATGTGAAGGGACACATCGAGTGGCTGCCACCCGCACGACCAACCGGGGCCGGGGACAAACTGCAACCGAAGTACATGCCCTTAGCGGGAACTGAACCCGGGTCTCTCCGCACCGCAGGCCAACGCTCTAACCGCTGAGCCAAACTGGCCAGGGCTCTCTGGAGCTTCTTAAGGGTACTGTAGATACTCGGGCTGCACAGCTGTCCGAGTGAGAGCCACTGGGCTGGGTGCTGAGCAGTGGTTCACTCGCCGGCTTCTCGAGAAGGAGGTGTGAACAGGACGTCCTTCCAGCAGGAATCTAAGCCTTCAGTGTTGTCAGAATGTGTGTGGAGCCTGCAGTCATTCATGTGGCTGCACAGGGCTGGCCTTGCGTCTGTGAGTTAGATGGGGAAATAGCAGGTATGAGTAGGCACCTGGGGGATAGGTCTGCTGCGTCTGGTGTAAACCAACATCCCCTGGTGCACACGGGGTGAGAGGGCCTTGGCCTCCCCACGGAGCAGGTGGAGCTTTCCATTCCGATGGGCACAGCCACGGAGGATCCCGGCTGCCAGCAGGCTGGACAGAGGGAGGGCGCTTGCCTGTCCCAGGTGGAAGTGTAGCTTTGTAACAGATTTGACCTCCTGTTAAAGTTTAATTGTTTGCTCTTTTGTCCATGGGTTTCAGAAACCCGCTGCCAAGTGCAGAGAATATTTGCATGAGTGATGGACACATCAGCAGTGATGTAGTGTTTGACTTTCAAGGGATAAATCCGAAGAGAATTATTATCCAGAAGATGCAAAAGGAGTAAATGTGACCAGGTGTCTGACTGCACACACTGAGTTCAGCCACACGGTTCTTCAGAGGACAGAAGGCCTGGGTGGGGATGTGTGACGAGCAGAGGGTGTGACCGCCCACACAGAGCCGGGGCTCGCTGTCCTCGGGGTGGCCTGCTGTGCAGACACTAAGGATGGTGCCGGTCAGCCTTCAGGCCTTCTCATGGGAGTGGGGGGCCTCAGGCAGAGGACCACAGGTTGGTTGGGCCTGGTCAGTGGCCCTCGTTGAAATTACTGTGAACAGCCCATCAGAGCTCAGCCGAGTTAATCTAATTACTTTCTCTTTTGTCTGTTTTCTTCCCATCTCCTCGTTTTGTGTTTGTTTCCCACTTGGATTCTCTAGTATAAATCTGTGTTTAGGTCCTACTCCCAGGACTTCGTGCCTCACAACCAAGCTTCCGTACAACCTTTCCTCCCATCTGCCTCCTCTTCCTCTCCACACTTCCCACCTGTCCACCAGTCTCAGAGCTCGGACCTAGCGGTGCCGCTCGCCGCCAGTCCGCCTCCCGGCACCGTGGACGGGCCTCTCTCGCCTTCTCAGGAGAGCACCTATCACGGAAACACTGTCTGCCTTCCTTCCGAAACCTCTTTCACTGACTCGCCCCAGACGCCTTCGGTGAGAACTCAGCACACACCCCCGGTGTGGGGCTGCGCGTGGCGACACAGCCGGTCACTGTTTGCGAGGCTCCTCCCTCCGCCACAGGCAGCTCTGGCTGGCGCGTGCCCCTGAGCACATGGCTATGTGCAGGTCGGTGGCAGGTGGCAGGTGACGCGTAGCCCATTCCGTACAAAGTTCCTGACAAACTCGGGGTCTGAGTGTCCACAGATGGGTCCGTGACCATTTAGAGGCGGCAGTTACGGTGAGCGTGAGACGGAAAATGCTGCCAGTGTTCTGTCTGGTTGGCGGTGTGCAGAGGAAGGTGCGGAGATCACGGCAGCTGCCTTCTAGTTGATGTGCTGAGCGCAGGGCCTGCGTTCTGTGCTGCCGAGTGGACTGCAGAGCTTCTTCCGGGCACGGACGTGGGCAGGTAGAGGGGCAGAGCAAATGCAGGCAGTGGGGACTGACCCCAGCACGTTGAGTCATCTTGGTGGTTGCCTCCTCCCCTCCATTCTGGCCTCCCACCGCACTGGGGACCTCACAGTTCCCACCATGGTAGAGTGGGCAGGGGTGCGCCTCTCCAGGACAGTTGAGTGGCCCTTGGCGTCTTTGGAGAAGATCCAGCAGGAATGTGTGTTCCCTGTCACACAAGTAAGAGGTGGCCAAGCAGTTTCATTCTCTGACCCTGGGGCAGAGTTGCCCAAGGAGACCTGTGTGCACACTGTCACTGTCTTCTCTGTCCCGTGAGAGGAGCATCCTGGTAGGGCTCCCAGCAGGCTGCCCTCTGAGCCTGGGGCCGGCTAGGGGGCCCGTCACCTGTGCTTTCCTCTCGTCCTGTCTCCCCCAGAGCGAAAACACCAGCGAGGAGGCTGGTGAGGGTGAATACGTCAGTCTGTATTCCTCTGGCCAGAGCAGCGAGGAGCTGGCTCCCTCTCGAGGAGTAAGTAACCTCGGGGCTGCCTTGTGCATGTGGCCAGCCTGGCAGGGGTTGGACCGGCTTCTGGTTGGCTGAGCCCCTGGTCACTAGCAGACCAGGCCCCGTGGGGAGAGGACGTGGCCCTGCGGAGGTCTCCCTCGGCTTCCGCAGCAGTGCACGCGGTGCTCCTGGAGCCTGTCCCGCGGCCTGTGGAGTCTGCAGGGCAGCCTGCCGATGGCCTGGGCGGCATCGGGTGCACTTGGGATTTCTTTCTGTCCCGTCTAATAGCGTTGAGGTCCGTCCTCCATCCCCTTCCCATAGGAAGGGACCTCTCCCCACACGGAGCCTCCCACACCATCGCCTCCTCTTCCTCCCCAGTATGCCCCCTCACCCCTTTGCCAGCTGCTTCTGCAGAAGCAGTGAGTCTGGCAGGTGGCCCCCCTGAGAGAGTAGGGGCCACCTGATGCTGCCTTCTGTCTCAGCCGTCCCAGCTGCAGGCGAGCGAGGTTTGGCAGTTCTGTTGAGCAGTCAGCTTTCGGGTTTTGCTGCAACAAAATGTGAGCAAGTTCGAACACCTCAAAAATAGCTCCCCCGGCACCCTGAGTGGGATAGTCCTTGGGGCTGTGCTCTCCATGGCAGTCGGTCCGACGGTCCAGCCCCTGAGAGGTGTGGTCATTCCTGCTAAGATCCCCCTCAGGGGGATCCCCACAGGATTCTAGATATCCACACAAGTAGTGGCACCTTTCACTGCCCGCTTCAGGTGTTAGCAAGTCGTAGAATGTTGAGTTTTCAGTACAGTGGGATTTGACCCCATGTGTAGGAGCTTAGCTATTTCTCCCTGGAGTTCCCACCTCACCTATTACCTCGGTTGCCCCCTGCCCGGCATCATCCAGTTCAGCCTCTGGACTATGGCATGTATCCCAGGCTGGCCCTCCTGACTACTTAGAACCCTCTCCATGATGATGCTCCATGGATTCTTGCTGCCCAGTTCTGTCCTGACCTTGGTGGCAGATCAGGGATGCTGGAGCGCATGTTGTTGCTGAGCGGGGTGGGCCCAGATTCCCAGGAAGAAGCGAAGCTGCTTTGGGCGTGGGGAGGGGGGTTGCATCATGCTTGGGAGCAGCTGGACCCTTTGGAGCCTCCCTGGGAGGCCATCAAGCACAGCAGTCCTGAGGTCAGTCTTGCATGAGGAGGTCAGCAAAGCTTTGCTGCCCACCAGCAGGGCATAGTGATTAAGGACATAGGTTTGGGTTTGAGTCCAGGCTGCAGCCTTCTAGCTGTGTGGTCTTAGGCAAGGCCCTTAACTTGTGCCAGCCCCTGTGTGTGTGAATGGGCATGATGATGTCGGCTAATGGATAGGTCTCGATATGGGCAACAGTGCCTGGCTGAGCTTTGCTGAGTAGTAATGACTGTGACATCCTTCAGCGAGGTGGTTGGGATGGCTTTATCCCCGTTGGCAGCGGACATGTGTTATAAGTAGTGGCACCTTTCACTGCCCAGAGGGTGAGGTGCTAGTCTGAAGGGGACTCTGCTTTCTGTGTAATGAACGGTGTGTGGGGTCACATCTTGGATCGCTCCCTAGGAACTTACACTCTAAAGCCACTTACAGGCAGGAATGCTGGGAAGCACATGGGCCCCGGCATGGGCACCTGTCACAAGCACAGCACTGACTTCTCTTTTCAGGAATCACCAGCTGTGAAAGATGGACATCCCAGAGACCCCTCTTCAGTCGGCAGTGTCCCGGGGAAGGAGAACAGAGATGGTGGAGAAAGGTAGGAAGTGACCCGAGCGGGGCCAGAGGCCCTGAGAACAAGTCCGTGGTGAGAGCGGCCTGAGCAGCCAGCCAGCCAGCGCCCCTGGTGCTCTGTCCACGTTCTTCCTTTTGTGTGACTCTCACGGTTCTATGTGCTCAGGGTAGAAAACGTGGAGAGTACAGAAAGGTGCAGGGGAGCAGGAAAAATCACAAATAACCCACCCCTCGAAGGCCTTTATCTTGGCATGCAGTTGGCATACTGCTTGATCACCTGCACACGTGTGAACCCGTCTTACAAACTGCCCGTGAGTCTTTTTCAAATCTTAGGCCAACCTTCCTCGACCTCTTCCAAGTTCAGGTGCAAAAAATCCCCCCAAAAACTTCATTGTGGGTTTATGGCTATAGTGTATATATTATATTCTTAAACCATTTGGAAGTAAGGTGCAGACATGATCCTCGCCCCTAAGCACTCCAGCCTGCTGAGAACTCAAGGCCGTCCTGGTCACAGCGCCACGCACACCTGAGAAAATGCGTCGTGCGTCTCCTCACACCAGCAAACCATCTCACGGCTCCCTACCTCTCTGGATGTCTGTATGGCTTATTTTGTTTGAACCAAGGTCAATCAGGAGTCATCATTGCATTTGGTTGTATGTCTCTGTCGTGTCTTGTAACATTTTTCAGTAAGTCAGACCTGACCAGGTTTGGAAATAGGTAGTAAATTCCTCTGATGTGCTCTTACAGAGTACGGTGTGTAGGGCTGTAAACCAGCCCACCCACCTGCACCTTCATGTCGGCTTCACCTTTGTGGAATGTCCCATCTACGGGGTGGGCAAAAGTAGGTTTGCAGTTGTGAGCACATGAAACAGTGTTTATTCTTATATTTATTATTAATTAATGTGTTATAATCCATACGAACAACTGTAATCCTAGCTTTTCTTCCCTCTTAGGCCAAGGTTCAGCTACCTCTGAGGTCCTGGGTGCAAAGCTAAGCATTACCCAGTTGTCATTGTCAGGCCTAAGTGTAAGCGTTTGAAGAGGTGGTGAAAATAACAAGAGAGAGAAGAAAACTATTAGAAAGCACCCTACAGGGGCCATTGAAGAGGGCGGCCCACCGGCCTGCTCTCGGCTGCTGCTCTGTGTTAAGCAAGGGTGGTAGGATTTCTAGTATGTCTCTGCCACACGACAACAACTCGTGGGTTCTGTCTCTAGCTCCTTGGGCCTGAGGCCATTTCTCAGAGTCCTGCTGGCCTTGTAAAGGGGGCAGAGGATGAGTACATTGACTGGTTAGAAACATCACTGGGATGCGGTCCCCTTCCCTGAGAGCCAGACCACAGGCGTCACTGACGAGAGGCATGACACAGGGTTCTTCCCAGGGCCGCTCAGAGTGCGGCTGTGGCCCACCCGTGCTGGCACAGACTTTTATGTCTTAGATACTTAGGGTTAAAAATATGGCCTGTGACCACAAGGGCAGCAGTGCCTCCCGGAGTCCATATGAGAATCGTAAGTGTGAATTGGGAATATGGGGATAAACTCGAGGAAAGAAAGGTGCCCACAGACGCAGTGCCCATGTCCCTGAATGCCCCAGCCATTCACCTGCTCCCTCTGCTGGGGTGGAGGGCCTCTCCTCACCCTTCACCAGCACACTCCTGCTCAGCTCTCCAGTCCCGGCCTGTCTGGCCCATCCTCAGGCCCCGCCCTGCCCTTGAGACTCGGCTGAGACCCCTGCTCGTGTTACCGTCTGTCTCTCCTACTGGGCGCAGTGCTCCACCCCACAGAGGGGCGGCCCCCAGCAAGACCTAGGCAAGGACATTAAGGTCACACGAACTCTCGCCCATGTTGCCTGGCAGTCTGCTGTTCCTGTCCTTGAGTCCTGACTGCAGGTAGTGGGCCTTGACAGAGTGACCGAGACCAGCACTGATGGAAACAGACCAGTGGGACCTTCTTGGTCTCCTTGCTTAACCCCGTCTGTTTATAGATAGGCCCTCCAGAGAGAGCAGGAGGCCCTGACCAGTTTGGCTCAACGATTAGAGTGTCGGCCCATGGACCAGAGAGACCCGGGTTCGGTTCCTGCTAAGGGCACATACCTCAGTTGCAGTTTGTCACTGGCCCCAGTTGGGGTTGTGTGGGTGGCAACCACTCGATGTGTCTCTCTCACATCGATGTTTCTCTCCCTCTCTCCCTACCCCTCTATCTGAAGATAAATGCAAAAAAAAACCAAAATGTCCTCTGGTGAGGATAAAAAAAAAAAGTAATAAAAAACAGAAAGCAGGAGACACCCCATGGTCACACAGCTCCTCGGGTGGGTGGGGGAGGTCTGGGCTGCTCACGGTAGCTGTGATGAGGGCGACTTGTTCAAGGGCAGGGTTCCCGTGACCAGCTGCACTGCTTCAGCCTCCAGGCCTCATGGAGCCGGGGCCCGTCTGACACTCGCAGCACCAACCACTTGTCCCTCAGGTCCCCGAAGTCACCAGATGCTACCGAGTCGGCTCAGTCGGAGGAGGAAGTGGATGAGCTGTCCCTCATCGACCACAATGAAATCATGGCCAGGCTGACACTCAAGCAGGAGGTAAGTGCCTCACAGGTTTCGATGGTGTAATCTGGCCGTGATGAGGGTAGGGGGCTTCAAGGAGCCTGTAACCGTGAGGTGTGTCAAACAGAAAGACCCAAGCAAACTAAGGACCCTCCAGGTGGCTGCCTGGGCTGTGGGCTCCATGCATCTCTTCTGTCCTGGCTTAGGGCCTGGGCCACCATGCGTGCCAACAGACCCTAGGCAGATGGAGGAGTGACGAGAGGAAGTGTGCCGTCCCCTCCTCTGATGGCCTAGCGAGTGATCTTGGGCAAGTTACGGACAGCTCTAGGCCCCAGGAAATGGTTTGTGAAGATGAAATCCATGCAAGGTGTTCAGCACGGGGCCTGTGCTGCAAGCCCTCGTTAGCGTAAGACCTTTGCTACGTTGTTATCAATGGAGTGACCCCACTGCCGTGACAGCGGGGAGACACAGCTGATAGGAGAGCGCCGGCTTCCTCATCCTGTGCCTTGTCGGGAGAGCCTCGCTGGCACAAACAGCCCCCAGACCTGTCCAACAGAGGAGCTGACCTGGGAGAGCGTGTGTCTCCTCTGCCGTGCAACTCTGGAAACACAAGTCCTGGCTTAATAGCATGGCCCAGCCCTGAGGACGTGACCACGTGCCTGGGCCCCAGTTCAATGGCAGCACAGACGCACAGGCGGATCCTGCCCTTTGCGCACTGCAGAGCCGGGCTGAGCTGGCCGGGCGGTGCAGAGAGGAGCTGGGAAGGCAGAGCGATGGGGCCCCCGAGTGGGCAGCTCGCTCCCCTCAGAGAGAAGAGATTGCTTGTGACCCTTCCCAGAAACGTCTTCTGAAAAATCAGGTCATGGGCATAGTCATCCCTACTCTTAGCTGGAAGCCAAGACACTTCAGGACCCCAGTCCAGGAGTGAGCCCTGACGCCCCGGGGAGGCACGTGCGCCTGCAAGACTGGGGGCTGCAGACACCCGAGGCTCTGTGTGGTTGTGCTCCCTGCGGTCACAGCAGCCCTGTGCTCTGGGGCCTGAGTTCCCAGGCCTGGCCCTGGCTCCAGGCCAAGTTAACGGTTAAAACTTCTGTTTGTTAATGTGGAAATAAGGCTGTTTCCTTAACTGGCAGGCGGCAGTCACAGTCATCGGTCACATAAGCAGTGTCAGGTGTAACTAAAATGTCTCTGTGACACTTTGTAGTCCTCTAAGGACTCCTGGAAGAACCTGTGACGTGACAACAGGTGACTTCTCCCACCTGGGGAGGCAGATTGAGATTCAGGGCAGCTCGTTGCAGTTTTAGGAGCATGAACATGCATGGAAACAGCGCCGCTGCCTCCGGTGATCCTGGCAGAGGCGGAGCAGTTCTGCCTGCCTCCCCACGGGGTCCCACTGTCCCCCTTGCCTCTCAGACCCAGGGGTTGGTGAGCAGGGAAAGATTGAACGGTACCATGTCCCCCTGACCCAGGTATGTCCAAAGCAATGTGCCCACGATGTCTGGGCAGCCCCCAGGGCCTCCCAGACAAGTTTGGCTCTGTGCCTTTCTGCCGAGTGCGGGGCAGTGGATGGTGGGGTGGGCAGCGTGGCCACGCTGTTCCCAGGCTGGGGGAGAGCCAAGGAAAGGGGCTGTGATCTCCGGCACAGCGTCTGTGTCACCTTAGCCCTGCCTATGTGTCTGAAGCTGCCTTCTCACAGCTGCGTGCCCCTCATGCCCTCGGCGCTGTTGTCGTTGCAGGGTGATGACGGGCCCGATGTCCGTGGAGGATCTGGGGATATCCTGCTGGTCCACGCTACTGAGACAGACAGGAAAGGTACGGCGGCGCTCTGCAGTGGTCTCTGAGCTCCCTGGGTCCGGGCGGGTCCTGCTGCAGCCGCCCCTGCCCTGCCCTCTCCGCCAGCCCTGAGTGGTCAGGACGGCCGTGCTGGGGGGTCGTCGTAATTAGAGCCCACCCTGGGGAACCAGCATTGAAAGCCAGGCCTCTGCGCCCAGCCCTCGGAGTGGGTCCCCCACTGGTGCGAGGCAGTGATGACCCCAGCCCAGGGGAGCATGGAGAACGCACGTTTTGAGTGCAGAGCTCGGCGCCTGGTCAGCTCCGCACGCGGCACCTCAAGGAGACGTGGTCAGCAGCAGGAGTGAGAGCGCGCAGTGCGTTCATCTCTGTCTGCGTGCGTCGCAGTGCTCCAGGCCATGGAGTGGACTCCAGCCTTGAGCAGGGCACTGCCTTCCCCGGCAGGTGCCCGACCGGCGGAGGACGAGGGCCCTCCTGTGGGAGACTGTGAGCAAGAGAGCTGTCCTTCCAAGCTGTGTCCTGCCACAGAACGAGGGGCCCAGGAAGGTGCCCGTGGCCTTGGTCAGGGCGGAGGAGGGGCTGCAGTGTCCAAACCCCCACGTACCTCAGTTGCACTTTGTCCCTGGCGCCAGTTGGGGTTATGTGCGTGGCAACCACTCAGTGTGTCTCTCTCACATCAGCACCTGGCCTCCCTCCGAACTCATTTTCCTTTTACATTTTTAAATTATTATAAAGATGATGTAACAATAGTGCCAAAGTAAGGTGTGGAAGGAATTAAAACACCCCAGTCTTGAAACCCTAACCCCCCAATTTTGTTTTTGTAAATGAACAAATCCTTATGTTTTATTTTTATATTTTTCTTTATTGATCTTAGAGAGAAAAAACAAGAAACATCGATGAGAGAGAACATCTACTGGCCGCCTCCTGCACGCCCCCTCACTGGGGATCAGGCCCACAACCTGGTCATGTGCCCTGAATGGGAATCAAGCCAGTGACCTCTTGGTACCTGGGTCAACCCTCAACCACTGAGCCACACAGGCCGGGCAGATCCCTATGTTTTTATAGCAGATTTCTCAAAGACTCTGGGAACTTTTTGTTGTTGCTGTTAATCTTCACCAGAGGATATTTTTCTGTTGATTTTTTTTAGATAGAGTAGAAGGGAAGGAGGGAGAGATTGAGCAAGAGAAATATCAGTGTGAGAGACACATTGATTGGTTGCCTCCCACATGATCCCTACTGGGGCCATGGATTGAACTTGCAACCCAGGTACATGCTCTTGACTGGGAATCGAACCGGGGGCCCTTCGGTCTGTGGGCCGATGCTCCCACCTCTGAGCCAAACCGGCCAGGGCAACTCTGGGAACTTTTAAATTATGAAAGCAGTACAAGAATAATGTTTACGTTGCAGAAAATTTGAAAAACAGAGAAAAAGAAGAAATCACTCCCAAAGATTCACCACAGCCAGTGTTTTGCCCTCTGGGGTGTCTTCCCTCCTGGTGTCTTCTGTCTGGGGCAGAGTTCAGTCCTGGAGACTGATTTTGAATCCTCGCTGTGCCAGCCCCAGGCCGAGGCAACCGCTGGGCATAGCTGCCCCTCTCAGGCTCAGCTGGCTCGGTTCTGAAGAGGCTGGTGGTGGCAGGGGATGTGACGATGGAACGTAGGCACAGAGCGTGTCTGCACAGAGGGCGCCGGGATGTGTCCACTGTTGTCTTTGGGGACAGCCTTCGCCCTGCTCTCTGCAGGGAGCCCGCCTGAGGCACCAGGAAGGTGGGCCGATTTCACTTCTGCCCAACCGCAAGGGGCTGGCGTGGGAGTTGGCTTGTCCTCGGCTCTGGCGGTGAACGCGCTGTCCTGCCAGGTGCAGCCAGCTGTGGCCGGGGCCAGAAGGAGCCTCAGTCATGACGGTCAAGAGCCTGGAGGCCATGCCGACTATGCCTGCTGGGCTTCTGCTTGGTTTATTAATGGAAAGATCCGAGGTTCCAGGGAACCAGAGTCACCTGTACCTGGGATGAGGTGGCTTCCTGTGGGCCTGAGACCACACCCGTGGCTTTGGACTGGGAGGCTCCGCCCCTCAGAGGCGCAGACTTGGGTCCAGTCTTCCAGAAGTGGGCGTTGGCTTGTGCTAGACCCATCTCCACGTCCTTGCCCAGCCCCTCTGGACAAAAGCCAAACTTGACAGAGAGTGGCGTGGGGTTCGGGAGGGGCCTGAGCTGTGGGACCCATCTGTGGTTCCAGCCTGGGCACCTCCCTCATAGCACCTGCCCTTCCGGCTGAGCCCCGCCCGGTTCAGCCCCACATGTGGGAGCAGTTGTTACTGTTCTTCCTTTGTCCGAGGAGGTGATTGAAGGGCAGAGCCAGGAGCCGGGTTCAGCCAGGCCTGCACTGCTTAGCTAGAAGAGTGGGGATCCATGAGGTTTTTCCACCCAGCGAGCTGGGGTGAGTGAGAAAAGATGGGGAAGGTGGTCTGCGTCCAGACAAAGTGTCAGTAGTGTGTGTGTGGTCGCGAGCTCAGCCTCATGGTGAGGAATACAGTCTTGGGAGTCAAATCAGGACTCGGACCTTACTTAGCTCCAGCTCAGAACAGCTCTGACGTCCTCAAGCCTGGCTGGGTCGTCTGTCTCGAGGAGTGACCTGCATTTTTGTGTGTGTGGTACGTGCCCCTAGCGGGAACCGAACCCGGGACTCTCTGGTCTGCATGCTGACGCTCAACCGCTGAGCCAAACTGGCCAGGGCAAGTGACCTGCATTTAAAGCATCCCACTCCTGTCGTGTCAGGGCCTGCGGGTTGGAGGGGAGTCACCTAAGCAGGCTGTTGTGCCTGGGAAGGTCAGGATCCCTGGCTAGAGCCAGCCCCTCCGAAAGGAGGGGAGGTCGTGTGGGGCTGCCAGCCCAGGTGCCCCTGGCTGCGGGAGGTGGGCTCCTCCTAGTCGGCCTTGCCCTTCCCTGGCACCCAAGCGTGCCCCCTTGGCTCTTCCAGCTGTGTGCCCAGCTCTGCCTTCAGCCTTTTCTAGATCTCTCAGTCTGTGAAACTCCCAAGGCTTTTGTTCCAGAGCTCTGCCGTCTAAAGGTCTCACTTATGATTTAGCTTCAGAATCCTGCTGACGAGTTGGAATCGTCTTCTGCATGCCCGTGAGGAAGAGCTTTGACCTCAGGCCTGGGCTCTTGCTGTCTCCCGGGGGCACCTCGTGGCCTCACTGTCTCACTGTCTCTGCGCTTCCCTCTAGACTTGGTGCTGTATTGCGAGGCCTTCCTGACCACCTACAGGACCTTCATCAGCCCCGAGGAGCTCATCAAGAAGCTGCAGTACAGATATCCTTTCCTGGCCTCCCCTCCGGCTCCTCTTCCTGCCCCGGGGCGGCAGGGTGTGTCTGAGTCCTGGGCAAGCCTTCCCCTTTGAGCTTCTTCGCCCTCTGTGAAGGGCTGGACAGAAAGAGTGTGCTCCCTGGGGCGCTGGTCACTGGGTGGTTCTGAAACTATTAGAGCTGACGCCCTGGGGGACCTTGGAGGCCCCTGCAGAGACCCAGCACCTGCAGCTTCTGAGCTGAGCCCCTGAGCAGGAGGGGTGATGAGTGCAAATGTGCGGGCTTTCAAGGAATCAAGACTTAAGTGGACAGCCTCGGGTAGGCATGGCCACTTCACCTGACGCAGACTTGCCGTGGGCAGTAAGCCCACACCCACGAGAGTGGGCTCCTACTCCCCCACACCTGCCTGCGCACTCACCTTTTCCAGTGTCCTGCCTTCCGTCCCGGATCAGGGAGACCCCGGGGCCTCGAAGGACCACCGCGGATGCCTCTTTGTCCAACCTGTCCATCCTGCCCCAAAAAGTGGACCGGCCCAGGGTCAGCTGCTGCTGGCCATGCCCCCTGTCGCAGCCCATGACTGCCCTCTGCTGGACAGCAGCTGTCACTTGGGGTGGGGAGTCCGGTCCCAGATCTGAGGCTTCCCCTGCTGTCTCTCCCACGCCCCCCTTGCCCTCGCCCCAGAGTCCTGGCCCCTCAGCACTGAAGTGGACAGTCCCCATCTTCACAGACAGGTTCCCTCAAGCCTCGCACGTTCACTTGCTCACAGGCCTGACTCAGCAGGTGACCGGAACGCACTCTGGTTGAGAACTGGCTGCTGTCAGGCGTGCTGCTGCTAAGCACTGACACACGCAGGCCCCTGCACCCCCCATGAAGCATTTCGTGTCTGCACCACTGTGTCACACACCACGCACTATGTTCCTGTTTGCAGTTAATAAGCCAGGCCAGAGAGGTTGGTGACCCTGTGGCTCTTTGGTGAGAGGCTCCCCGCCCTCACCTCACGCCCCCCCCCCAAAGCCTCTCATACCTCAGAGCTCAGGTTCTCAGCACCTCCCTCCTCAGCCACTTCCGATGTATTGATGGAAATGTTCCAGCATCGAGACCTGAGCGCAGCTGGCCAGGGAGCCCTCTGTGCTGCGGGCCCTGAGGACTGTCCCTGGTGCATGGGTCCTTCCTGACACTCCGGGTCATGGGCAGCTGGAGTGGGAGGGTCCACAGAGGATGATGGAAACCGGTGGATTCTCAGGCTATGGAGTCGTGGAAACTCACTCGGATTTCAGAGAGACACCTGGGTGTGCACCTACCTGGGGGCGGGGTTTAGGGCGTGTAGTTTGTGACCACTGTTCTCGCCTTGAGGCTCAGCAGGGCAACCCTTGGCATGTCAGGAAGTCTAACAGGAACCCTGGTTGGACCCCACAGAAAGGCGGTGGGGCAGCTCTGCGGGCAGGAGAGCGTGATGCCTGAGGTCGGGGCTGCCGCCCTCACAGGCCTCTGCCCTCCCCGTGTGAGAGCGGCTGTTTCCTTAACCCTTGCTCCACATACGAGAAGTTCTCTCCCTTCACTGACACATTCAAGAAGCGCGTCAGCAAGAACACGTTCTTTGTGCTGGTGCGGGTGGTGGATGAGCTCTGGTGAGTGCCTCCTCCCTGGGATCGTGAGGTCCCCACTGGAGGTGGCTTCTCTGCTGATCCGGGCATCTCATCGCGTCCCGCCTGCTTCTCCAGGCTGTGTGCCCACAGTTCGGACAGGCCTCACTTTAACATGCCCCTTGGGGAAATGGCCCACCCCGTAGACCAGCCCCAGCTTACGCCCTGATTTCCTGTGAGCCACCCTGCTGCGTGGGGTTAGCCTAGGCCTAGTCCACAGTGGGCCTTGCTCTGTGCCCTTCTCAGCTCCCCATGCCCCCTGACATGGCACTCTCCGCTTCCATCAGTTAGCAAACACCCATCAAGACAGGCCCTTTCCTGGGGGGAGGAAACCTCCCTGGCCCTGCCTCGCAGGCGCCGTCTTCTGTTAGCGGGTGGCACAGTGAGCACAGCTGAGCCCTCCGTGCGTGCAGTGCTGTCACAGGAAGTTCTGGTCGTCCTGTGGACCTCTAGTCCGAGGGGCCAGGACCTCTTAGTGACTCCGCACCTCAGAATCAGGGCTCCTCGGGGCAGGATGTCGGTGGGATTTGTCTCCACAGCCCCGACCTGGTCTCCAGGGCTTGTCCAGGGCCAGCAAGTGTTTGCTGAGAGGACACGGTCACTCGTTCCCACAGGGGCTACCCCAGCACTCGGGGGTATAAGCAGCCGTCCCAGGTCCTGTTCTTACTCTCTAACCTTACGAGGTTCCCAGCTCGACTAATGGCTGCCATGTGGCCCTGGGGTATCGAGCTGGCTCTGGACCAAGGGCAGCAGTCCTCCTCCCGTCCTGGCCTCCTGCCCCTCACCTCGTGGCCTTGGCCCTTAGCCTCGTGGAGCTGACAGAAGAGATCTTGAAGCTGCTGATGGAACTGGTCTTCCGCTTGGTGTGCAATGGAGAGCTCAGCTTGGCCCGTGTGCTCCGGAAGAACATCCTAGACAAGGTGGACCAGAAGAAGCTGCTCAGATGTGCCAACTCCGACCAGCCCCTGGCGGCCAGGGGTGTAGCAGCCAGGTGAGCTGACAGCCATGCCTCTGGCGCTCCTCCAGCCCCTGCCCCCTCTGGCCAGAGCGGTGCCCAGCAGTTCCCCTTCACCCATTTTCTCACGCGCTTCCCAGCCACAGCCTCACACCCAGGCTCTGCTAGGCCCTGATACACGGTGGCTGGGGGACAGCCCAGTGGGTTCCCTGGACGCTGGGCTTCTGCTCCAGGGTTCTCATGCGTGATGAGTCACCTTTTTACTAGGAAGGGGCACGAGGGCATGTGGGGCTTAGCAGGACAGGAGGCAAGAATGCTTCAGGCCTCGGTCAGCTCTTCATCTTCTTCCTGGACTAACATGGCAGCTGCCAGTTCTCAGCTGCCCTGCTGTGCCGCCCCGAGCGTCCCCAAGCGGTGTTCAGTTTCTGTCCTGTGGCCTGCCCCTCCTGCCGCTCCTGCCCCTCCTGCCCCTCCTGCCCAGCCGTAGATGTTCCCAAGCGGTGTTCAGGTTCCGTCCTGTGGCCTGCCCCTCCTGCCCAGCCGTAGATGTTCCCAAGCGGTGTTTAGGTTCCGTCCTGTGGCCTGCCCCTTCTGCCCAGCCATAGATGTTCATTAGTGAAAGTTTCCACCTTTGCTCGTATGGCACCATCTCTGTTCCCCTGGGCCCTGAGATCTCGGCAGCTGAGCTGCCCATGGGCTCACAAGGGGACCTGCAGGACCCGCCCAACAGCGGCAAGAAAGGGGTGCTGGCACTGTGGTCCCAGGGAGCAGCCAGCTGCTCTGTGGACTGTGTTCTCTGGCCCGGAACAAGGCCTGGTGGTGGCTCCCACCGCCCTGGCCACTTACTCGTGTCTGTCTTCCAGGCCCGGGACGTTGCATGACTTTCACAGCCATGAAATAGCTGAGCAGCTGACCCTGCTGGATGCCGAGCTCTTTTATAAAATAGAGGTATGCCGTGGGGCAGGCGGGGGGAGGGGTGGCTGGCCTTCCAGGGGCCACTGCTCCTGTCCAGTCGCAGGAAAGCCAGAGGGCTCCAGCCCTACGCAGTCTACTTCCTTTTTCAGATTCCTGAGGTTTTGCTTTGGGCAAAAGAGCAGAACGAGGAGAAGAGCCCCAACCTGACCCAGTTCACAGAGCACTTCAACAACATGTCCTACTGGTAAGGGGCACGGCACAGGGCCCAGCTCCTTCTGAGGCCCCGTGGGCTTTTATTGTGAACAGAGGCAGCAGAAGTGAAGAGCGTGTCTGGAGCACTGAAAGGGGCCACCTAGAGGGCCGGGCTGGTTGAGGAGTCAGACACAGCGGGACTGGTCCAGGATTGGTGGCAGTGCCCACCGTGAATGGGAGGCGACATGCGCCCTCCCGCCCTGGTCGTTGCCAGTCTCCCGACCGCCAGGCAAGCAGCCTCGGGGCTCATCGTCACACTGACTGCCCGAAAGAAGAGAGCAAAGGAGTGGTCGCCATTAGTGCTGTTATGTGGCCTTTCATTCTCGAAGCAAAGTGGAGCCCAAAGTGTATTTATTTATAATCTAATATGTAATAGAACTGTCGGCTCCTCAAGGTGGGACTCGAAAGTGCCCACGGCCTCTCAGCATCAAAGCAGGTGGTCAGGGCGAGACAGCCATGCTGCCCGAGCTGGGGCTGGCCCCTCCCCACACAGCCCAATGTTCCAAAGTCTGTCTGTTGGAGAGAAATCAGGTCATCCTAGCCTTTCCCCCAACACAGCACGTGGTCGTTTGTAGTCCCCTGCTGGGCACAGAGGACTCCGGGCACACCCCTGGGGGAGCTTTGCCTGGGGGGGGTACAGGTGGGGCTCCCCCAGAGCCACAGTCCTCAAGTTGGATCCATGCAGGTGCCCTTTAATGGGGTAGAGGAGGCAAAGCTGAGGGGCCCTTCCTCCCAGTGCCTGGCAGTGGCTGCTGAGAAACCACAGGGCGTCCAGGCCCTTGTGCGAGGTTGTCTGGCAAGATGGCCTCTCTACCCACGTGCCTGCTCCTCTCCTGAGCCAGTCCTGAAGCCGTGCAAGGAGTGTGTCCATCCTCGGTGGTGCTTGGGTCAGTGCTTGTGAGGAGCGCGCAGCTTTGATCCTCCAAAGCCTGCACAGCCCGAGGCCCCAGCCACCAGGTTTCTTTGTGGCCTCTTGCCTACGCCCGGGATTCTGCAAGCTCCTTGAGAGCCAGGGTCAGGGCTGCAGCTGGTGCCTACCGTTTCCCGGGCACTCGCTGCAAGCATGGGTGCTCTCTGGCTAGCCTGTCCCCACCAGGACTGCGTGGGCCTGAAGGGGCCCAGTCTGCCAGCTGTCTCCTTCCCGTTGGTCCCTGCAGGGTCCGGTCAATAATCATGTTGCAGGAGAAGGCCCAGGACCGGGAGCGGCTGCTCTTAAAGTTCATCAAGATCATGAAGGTGACCTTGGCATCCTCCCCAGAGCCTGCTCCTTCAGGCCCTGCCCCCAGGAGGTGGGAGGCTCCAGGCCTGCCCACCTTGCCCCCATGACCGCCTCGCCTCTCTCTGTAGCATTTACGAAAGCTCAACAACTTCAACTCCTACCTGGCCATCCTCTCGGCACTGGACTCGGCGCCCATCCGCAGGCTGGAGTGGCAGAAGCAGACCTCAGAGGTGAGCAGTGGGACAGGAACGGAGACCTGGGCTCTCGGGTCCCTGCTCTGCCCCCACCCTGCTGTGTGGCTGGGACAGCCCACCCCAGCCCAGCCTGCCTTAGAGTCCCGTCTCTGCTCTCCAGCCATCGGGCCCTGGGGGGCGTGGTTGGTGCTGGGGGTGCTACATCACAGCTCCCGCTGCCTGCACCACAGGCCTACCTCGGTCCCAGCCGCACTTTCTCCTTCCCTGGGCCTGTGTTTAGAGGCCTCCTCTGGGCAGGCTTCGTTAGGCATTGGTTGTGCTGTGGACAGGCAGGTGTGATGGGGCGGGTTTCTCAGGGTAAGTGCTGAAGGGAAAAGGATGGCTGCTGAGCAGGCCAGGAGTCAGGGAGGCCCTGAGGACGTGGTGGTCAGGCCAAGCCCTGAGGAGGAGGAGTTTCCTGGGAAGGGAGGGAAATTCCCACCAGAGCCCAGAGGAGTGCACAGATGGAGAGCTGGGAGCCGGCGGGAGCTGGGCCTTGACAAAGGAAGCAGAACCCACAGAGCAGAGCGTTGGCTGGGCTGCCCAGGGCTCCAGGGGTGACATAAAAAGACAGCTATAAACAGCATTGTTTGGAGAAGTGGGACAGTCCCACCAGTTGCTGCAGGAAGAGGAGGTCGAGGTCGAGGAGGCAGGGAAGGAGGTGACCCATCAGAGTGAGAGGCCCCCAGCAGGCGAAAAGGCAGGCGCCCCAGGTGGTGTGCAGAATCAGGTGAGGCCACCTGCCGCCCCGAGGACCTGGCCCTGAGGGCAGCGCGGAGCAGAGGGAGGCTCGGGCTGGGAGCCACCGGTTCGCTGTGTGCTTAGAGGCTCACTCGGGCTGCAGTGCGTAACCCAGCAGGGGGCCAGCCCCAGGTCTGTACCCATGGCAGGTGCTGAGGAGAGACACGGGCTGGGTAGGCACAAGCCGTCCATGGACCGCTGGCCCCGAGAGGCCTGGTGTGCCTGCGGCTGGGGCAGAGCCCAGGTCTGGTTTAGGGCTGGCAGGGGGTGGGTGATGAGTTGGTCTGTGAGGAGGGTCAGGGGCTCGGAGCCCAGCATTACACCAGTGTTCACGAGCTCCGTGTCCCTCCTGCCCAGGGCCTGGCTGAGTACTGCACACTGATTGACAGCTCGTCCTCCTTCCGCGCCTACCGGGCCGCCCTCTCGGAGGTGGAGCCCCCGTGCATCCCGTACCTGTGAGTAGAACCTCCCGCCTGGGTTTGCCCCGGTGCTCTGCGCATGCTCTGTCGGCTCCCTGAGAAAGCTGCACTTCGGGGTTTCCCACCGGATGTTTGTGCTGCTGTCTAACTTTACATTGTGTGACGAGGAGCACCTTTTACTTTTAAACAGAAAAGTGGGCCCAGTGAAAAGTTGTGTCTCTGTCCTGTTCCCCTCGCTCCCTCACTTGCCAGTCGGCATGTCCAAGCGTGCATGTGGACAGACTGTAGCTCCTTTCCCTGGCAGGGGCGTCATGCCACGTGAAGAAGCTCAGAGTGTGGGCCCTGGCGTGGAGTAGAGAGGTGTTTCCCGGGAAAGGGTCCCGTGGTCGGTAAATGTAGGAAATAACAAAGTCGAAGCTCAACAGGCTTCTTTGTGCAGGTCTTATCAGAGCCCTTAGTCTGGGAGTGGACTGTGGAGTCTCCGAAAGGGACGGAAGAGTCGGCACTGCCCCAGGGCTGGACATCTGAGGGGACAGCCCATTCCTCTCCTTACTCCCCACTTCTGGCCCTCACTGAGCGACGCTTTCCCGGGTGGGCTCTCTGACAGGTCCCTGGGTGGAGGATCTGCCCATCACTGGTCACGCGGCTTCAGGTCCTGTGTTCAGAGGCGCCTTTCCACACCTGCTAACAAGAGGGCTCTGTCTCCCGCCCACGCCCGGTGTGGGGTTCTGTCTTTTTCCCACAACTCGGCTGGCTTTGCTACAGCGGCCAGTTCCTTGACAGCCCCTGCAGGCCGGGATGGTCACTGAGGGCCTCTGTAGCTTTGCCGGGGGCCCAGGGCTTGGGAGCTGGGACTTCACACTGGAAAAGAAAAGTGTCCCGGAAGTGTTTGTGGCTTTGGTGGCTTCTCAGGCACAGCCCAAAGGCCTGGGCTGAGTTATCGCTGGCTTGTCCTGGTGGCACAGCCACCTTCTGGGGCACCTCTGGAGGGTAACTGGGCCTCTCTGTCCTCCCAGGGGGCTCATCCTGCAGGACCTCACCTTCGTGCACCTGGGGAACCCAGACTATATTGACGGCAAGGTGAACTTTTCCAAACGGTGGCAGCAGTTCAACATCCTGGACAGCATGCGCTGCTTCCAGCAGGCGTGAGTGCCCCGGGCCCTGGCTGCGGGCCTGAGCAGAGGGGAGGCGGCCGGCCAGTGGGGATCCCGGGCCTGCTCCGGCCAGGCGTCGGGAGGACAGATAGTGTGCGTGAGGGCTCACACAGGGCGGCCAGCTCGGCCCCACGGCCCACACGAGGAAGCTGGTGGCTGGTCATGCCGCAAGGAGGAGGTTGACGAACCCTGGCCCACTGGACTCCAGAGCACTGGGGGTGGGCCCAGATGTCAGAGCCCCCCAGGTGGGCCACAGCGTCCAGTGGGGCCTGAGGAGCCAGGTCTCCCTGGAGCACTTTGCAGAGGGGAGCCCAGCTGCAGGGGTGCTGCTCGGCAAGACCTTGCAAGAAGCAGAGATCAGGCTGCAGGGTCCAGTTTGGGCCCTGCGTGTGTGGCCTCATCTCTGAGTGCTCATGTCCTCCCTTGTAGACCACAGCGGCTGGGGCAGTCATGGGTCGCCTTCAGGAGGCCCTGGGCTCTCACTGTCTGCCTCCCTTTCCCCACCAGGCATTATGACATCCGGAGAAATGATGACATCATAAACTTCTTCAACGACTTCAGTGATCATCTGGCCGAGGAGGCGCTATGGGAACTCTCTCTGAAAATTAAACCCAGGAACATAACAAGGAGAAAAACAGACCGGGAAGAGAAGACCTAGGAGCAGATGCTGTGAGCAAGCAGAACGCTCAGAGAGACGCAGTGTGGCTCTGAGACCGGAAGGGACTTTGGACCTGTTACAGGGCAGCAGCACCTGTCCGGCCTCAGCCACTGGCCCGGCAGGGCAGGAGCCCGGAGCCCGGAGCCTGGGCAGCTTCCTGCCCCTCCTCCCATGAGCGGAGCCCAGCACAGAGCCAGCAGGCAGGTCTCGTTGCTGATTAGTGAACCGGTGGTTTTCTCGTTTGATTTCTGCTTTCGTGTCTGTCTCCCCCTCCCTGTTCCTCCTGCTCCCCCTCCAGCCTGAAAGCAGACCAAGGAACAGCAGGATCTTCACCCCTCCCTGACTTCCAGGGTCCTGGATCTGCTGACGTGACAAATGAGTGGAGGCTCAAGGACCCTTGTGGGGGCTGTACTGCTGGTGACCTTGAATGAAGGGGACACTTAGCTTGGTGGGCAGAGAGCAGAGCTGACTTGGGGGAGACTCCTCTTGCTTTCCAGCCCTGCTTTTTCAAATGGAGGGTGGTGAGCGGCTCACTGCCGCGAAAGGTACGACAGGTGGCTTTCAGCAGCCCTGGAGCTCGGAGCTCCAGTCACGGTACAGCCCTCAGCGTCGCCCTGCTGCCGGCTGGCACCAGGCCTCTGCCAGGCTTGAGCAGTAAGGAGTGGTGTCTGCCGTCTTTCAGCCCCCCCCACCCCCTGGCACACCCCCATCACATGGCGCTCTGGGGAGCTGGGAAGAAGTTGGAGCGAGAGAGGACTTGACCATTCAAGAAATATATTTTAGCTGAGCTGGGCCCGTAGCTCTTGGGTGAGTGAATTCAGAGACAGGGGAGTAGAGGGGCGTTTCTGTCCTAGGGGAGGCCAGTGGCCTCTCCTCTGTCACTTGCTGTGTGCCTTAAACTCCATCTCCGGTCCCCCCACACACACACGGGCTCCCCTCCTGCCATATTCCATCCTGGTGGGCGACAGGGACCCCTCCTGTTCATGAGACCTGTCCACCAATGCTGTCTGCTCTCCCCTGGGAAGGACAGTGTCCCTGAGGGGCCAGGACTGGGCTGTACAGCCACACCCTAGCCCGGGGGCAGGCCTGCTGTCTCCGGAGAGCATCTTCAGAACAGATGCTTTTCTGTCCTGTTCGAACCACTCTTGCTGCTGAGGTTGACAATCCAAGGCCAGGTCTGCAGGGCCCCCCCACACCCAGGTGCCCGGCTGGAGCCCCCACGCGCTGTGTATTGTGTGGTGGAGTGCTCACCTGTCTGTGGTTGGCCCCTTGTCACGCAGACTCCAGGACCTAACTGTGCTTAGCCCAGAACAAAGAAAAGTAGAAAGTGACATCTGTTGATCATTTAGATTTTGTTTTTAAAGAAACAACCATGTCACTTTGAGTCCTTCATGGGTTTTGATAAGCTTTTATCAGGAAGCAAAGTTGGGCTGGGCTTTTCCCTCTCGTTTGCCCTGTACCTGGAGGGGAGAGGCTATGAAATGTTGTTAGGGTCCCTCTGGCGGTGATCCTGCCGCTGCGGGCCGGAACACGTCACTTTATTATTTAAGGAGTGTGTGTGTTTAGTCACTGTTCACTGGCAGTGCTCCGTGTGGGTTGGTTTTCATCTGTGCCTGCGTCTTCAGTCCTCACTTCAGTGTCCCCGGCCTGCCCAGCTCTGCCCGTGTCGCTGTGCCCTCGGGGCCCCAGGGTTGGGGCAGCCGCGGCTCCCCTGTGCTTTGGAGAGCCCCCGGGTCTCCCCCCACAGCCCAGGCAGACCCTCAGCCTCGGAAACCCAGCCACTCGCAGACAGCTGCGGCCTGCGGCCTGTCCGCCCGGTCCTCGGCCAGGAGCTGATGAGGGGGGCCTCTACCTTCCTCGATCCAGAAGCCCTGCGCACCCTCCCCGAGCCCTTGGCAGTGTGAGCAGAGGGGTGCCAGGCAAGCGGGGGGGCGGTGACCCCGACGTGAGGACAGCAGTGCAGCGTGTGTGTTAACTTATTGGCTGATGGGCTCCCCACCTCTGCCTCCCCAGACACTCTGGGCTCAGGGTGTTGCCGAACCCCGTGCCTGCGCGGCAGCCCGGCTGTGAGTTGTCTGCCGGGAGCAGGGTGGGAACGACCCTGAGGACAGGCAGAAACACGAGCGGGCGGCGCGGCTCCCTGCAGGTGCAGGTGCAGCCAAGGAGAGCTCAGGCTGGCGCCGTGTCTGAGAGAACCCAATTCTGGGAGCACCCCCTGCCCCCCCCAGTGTTACATTGTAATATATGTTCCCACTAACCTGGCTCATAGCGGCATCTTCTGCGGACATTTCAGCCTGTAACTCGTGAGAGAAAATGAACACAGATGGAAGTGCTGCTGCCTGTGCGCCGTGTGTCCGCGCCGCTCGAGCCCCCTTCCCGCCGCCTCTGGGAGGGCCCCGCGCAGCTCCTGCGAGGCCTGGCTTCCCTCCCACGCGCAGGCCTCAGGGAGCTGCGTGCCTGACCAGCAACCTACGAGGCTGTCCATGGGGGGCACGAGGCCAGGCTTCCGGGGTACAGTGGCCATTTGGTGCCTCCCCAGGAGGAGGAGAGGCGGACCCCTCACTCATTGAGCCCACCATTCATTTGTTTGCAGGGATGCGTTACTTAGGAACCAGTGAGGGTGGGTCTGGGTCATTCTGCCCTGCGTGCTTGGGACAGGCTGGAGGAATGTGGCCTCGGCTCAGGGCTTTGGGCCTGGCTCCGCAGCTGACAGCCACGCGGCCGCAGGTGAGCGGTGCTCTCTTCCCCGGTCGCTCCGGCTGGAGGTGGGATGCGCCAGCTCTGCCTCGTGAGGTCTGCGCCGCAGCGGTGTCTGCCGAGCTGTCGCCACTGGCATGACTGAGCGTGAACTGGGTGCCCAGCACTTTGCAAACAGCTTCACCCCATTTCATCCTCCTCATTTAAAAACCACACAAGTGAACTATCACAACCATGACGAGTGCCCCAAAGAAGAGATGCTTGACATGAAAGGTGAGTCTGGTTTGCGATCCACACACAAAGGTCAGTCCAGACAGGCTTGACAGGTGACTTACGCCGGACAAGCAGGTGGCTCCGGTCTTCCCCGAGCCCCTGAGAGCAGAAGGGACAGCTCCCGCTGGTCTGTGAGCTGCCTCCGGCACACCCAGGCGAGGGCAGCACGAGGAAATCCCGGGCGCAGAGCCCCGAGCCCGCGCTGTATAGAAGCAGTGCCCTGAGCAAGCCGGGCTCGTCCTCAGATGCAAGGACGGAGCGACAGCACGTTGACCCCATACGCTAGACCCCAGTTTGTGCGACTCACCCTGTTCTCTAAGGGCTCGTCGTTCATCCCAGACCTGCTGGCTGCTGTGGGTGGTTCTGGCAGAAGGGGACACATCCCCTCAAAAAATTAAAAATGGGGTTGCCACATGACCCATTGGTTCCACTTCCCAGTAAATATCCAAAGGAACCCCGAACAGTAATTCAAGAGAACACATGCACTCCTGTGTTCGCTGCAGCATTATTCACAAAAGCCGAGATGGAGACACAGCCAAGTCTATCAGTAGACAAGTGGGTCAGAAAGTGGTGGTGCATCTGCACCTTGGGACACTCCTCAGCCAGAATACAGACCGCGTCTGACCATCTGTGCGCATGGTGGACCTGAGGGTGTGGTGCTGAGGGAAATAGCTCAGTGAGAGAAAGACCACCACCACGTGAGCTCACATCTGCACCTTGGGACACTCCTCAGCCAGAATACAGACCGCGTCTGACCATCTGTGCGCATGGTGGGCCTGAGGGTGTGGTGCTGAGGGAAATAGCTCAGTGAGAGAAAGACCACCACCACGTGAGCTCACTGACATGGAGTCTAAGGAACAAAGTCAGTGAAGACCGGGCGTGCCTCTCTCCCCGCCGTGGCAGATTCGAGGTTGGCATGCCGAGCCCAGCGGGAAAGCCCCAGTGGGACCACCCCACTGCCCACATGGACTTGACATGAACTAAAAAGGAGCTTGTGCTAACCAGGCTGAGATTCAGAGTTTATACATTCTCACAGAGAACGCAGAGAACAGGCTAAAGGAAGACCACATCATCGTCACCTCAGTGGTCAGAAAGGCCCTGTTAAAAAGGCAACACCTGTCTGGCTGGTGTGCTCAGTGGTTAGAGCATCAGTCCTCAGACTGAAGGGTTGAGGGTTTGATTCCCAGTCCACAGCACTTAACCTGCATTGAGGTTTAATCCAGCCCTGGTCGGGGTCGTGTGGGAGGCAACCAAACAATGTGTCTTCTCTCACATCGATGTTTCTCTCTTCCCCTTGCTCCCTTCCACTCTGTCTACAAATTATTGGGAAAATATCCTTGAGTGAGGGTTAACAACAAAAAAATGCATCACCCATTCATAATTTTTACTTATTTAAAATTCTTAGTTAACTAGAAATCAAATACCTCCTTAATCAGATAAAGGTTACCTTCCAAAATCCTATGCAAACATTATACTCAATGTTGAAATATTCAAGACGTTTTGTTTAAAATCAGACAAGGTAAGGAACTCATTGTCAACATGTCTGATATTGTGCCGGAGATCCTAGCCAATGCTGCAAGAAAGTAACTATGAGGTTACTAAGAAAATCTATCCAGGTGGTTAGCTGTACAACCAGATAAAATGAAACACATTTCTATATACAATCAGCAACAAGAAAACATAATTCACAAGTCTTGAAGCACTAGGAATAAACCCAATAAAAGATATGAGACTTTTATAGAAAAAAAAGTGATAATCCAACAAGAGAACATAACATTTGTAAATATGTACCTAACAAAGGAGCACCTAAATTTATAAAGGAAATATTAACAGACCTAAAGGGAGAAATAGACAGCAATATGATAATCGTAGGGGACTTAAAAACCCCACTTGCATCAATGGATACGTCATCCAGACAGAAAAATCAACAAGGAAACATTGGCATTAGCCAGTACGTTAGACCAGATGGACTTAACAGATACATACAGAACACTCCATCCAAAATTAACAATACACACCCTTCTCAAGTTTTATGGAATATTCTCCAGGATAAATCCATGCTAGGCCACAAAACAAGTCTTAATAAATGTGAGAAGATTGAAATCACATCAAGCATCTTTCCTGACACAATTGTATGAAACTAGAAATCGATTACAGGAAAACTAGAAAATTCACGATAGCTGGAGATTAAACAACATACTATGGAATAACCAATGGGTCAAAAAGAGAGGTCAAAAGAGAAATATCTTAAATGAAAATGGAAATAAAACACACCAACATTAATGGGATACAGCAAAAGCAGTTCTAAGAGGGAAGTTCATAATGATAAATGCCTGTATCAAGAAACAAAAATCTCTTCTGTACACCTGAAACTAATATAACATCGAATGTCAATTGTAATTGAAAAATAAAAAAATTGCCCAGCCAGTGTGGCTCAGTGGTTGAGCATCGACCCAGGCACCAAGAGGTCGCCAGTTTGATTCCCAGTCAGGGCACATGCCCAGGTTGTGGGCCCGATCCCCAGTGGGGGCATGCAGGAGACAGCCAATTGATGTTCTCTCTCATCGATGTTTCCATCTCTCCCTTCCTCTTTCAAGTCAATAAAGGAAAAAAAAAAATTTTTTAAGAAAAAAGTTTAGAAAAAAAATTAAAAATAAAAATTACAAACATGTGCCCTGGCCGGTTTGGCTCAGCAGTTAGAGTGTCGGCCCGCTGACCAGAGAGTCGCTGGTTGGATTCCGGTCAAGGGCACGTACCTTGGTTGCAGTTCGTCCCTGGTCCTTGGTCAGGGTTGTGCAGGAGGCAACCAGTTGATATGTCCCTCTCACATCGATGTTTCTCTCTCTCTCTCCCTTTCTCTCTCCCCCTTCCACTCTATCTGAAGATAAAATAGAAAAAATATCCTTTAATGAGGATTACATTTTTTTTAATTTAAAAAAATTACATAGATGTTCTTTCATTAAATTATAGGTGTAGGGGCTGTAAGCAGTACCTCACTTAGTTTTTCCTTAAGTACAACACTTTATGTTTTTATCAATCTACAGTTTAATGAGAAATTCTTGTAATACAGAATCAAAAGACTAGAGAAATCTGCTCTTATTCAGATCTGGGCATTGGTAACATGGTGTGTTCAATCTGAAAAATTCACCGAACTATATAATTTGTGCTATATATTTTTCAGTTTATAGTTGTACTTTAGTTTAAAATAAAAACTTAAAGTCTGAAAGTTCAACAAGAAAGAAAGAAAAACAGAAATCTCAAACACTCTAACTGGACAGCTCAAGGAACTAGAAGAACAAACAAAGCCCCAAGTCAGTGGAAGGATGGAAATAACAAAGATCAGAAGCGGAAACAAATGAAATAGAAACTAAAGAGTCAACGGGAAAGCTCAGTGGAATGAAGAGCTGGTTCTTCAAAGAGATGAGCCTGGCCAGTGTGGCTCAGTGGTTAAGCGGACTGAGAGGTCCCGGTTCGATTCCTGGTCAGGGTACAGGCCCAGGTTGTGGGCTTGATCCCCAGCTGGAGGTGGGCAGGAGGCAGCCAACCGATGTTTCCCTCTCTCCCTTCCTCTCTCTAAAAAATGAATGAAAACGTTTTTTAAAAAGCTGACTGTGCCAGTTATCCATTGCTTGCTCCTGGTGGCCAAGCCTACCCTTCAGTGCCCCTGCCACCGTCAGTGAGCCTGGGTTCGCTCAGTGCTCAGTGCTCGGCCCTGACTTCCTGCTCTGACCACGTGGCAGCAGGGGCAGGTGCATGCAGACGTCCAGAGGCTCCGTGCCCGCTGTGCCCCCACCTCGCGGTCTCGGCAAGCTCGCAGCTCAGCCCCGGCCTGGCCACCATCTGTCTCCCTGGGGTCCCCCAGACTTGGACACTGCACACCCCAGTCTTATGCCACCCTGCTGGCAAGCAGGCTCCCAACTCCCTCTGCACACCACGGCCAGCCTCAGCCCATCACCTCCTGGGGAGCATGCTCACCCAGCTCTGAGCTCGCTCGGGCCTGAGCAACCAGTGAGCTCTGAGTCCAGCCTGGGGGGCTTGGACCCTCTACATTTTGCCTTCCCTGCGTGTTCACCTTCAGCCCAGGGTGACTTCAGCACTGTCTTATACCTTCATAGTTCTCTGAGAGCTATTAAGTCTTCACCTTAATCTTCCTCTCTTCAAATTACTCCATATTTATATCCTGATTGGTCCTTGACTGGAAAACACCAGCCCTAGACTCAAGGAGCCTGTGAACCCCAAGCAGGATAACTAGAAAGGAACGTACGTCTCAGCACAGTGTGGTTCAGCTTCTGGAAACAAAGACAAACACCTTTAAGCAGACAGAGAAGCGAAAAGGACACATTACCTTCACAAGTCTGGCCACTAGACTCCTGGACAGAAGCCACTGGGACAGAGGTCAAGGGATGGTACCATCACCACCGAAAAAAAATCCCCACCAAGCCAACTTCTCTGTTCACTTAAAATGTCCTTCAAGAATGAGGGTCCCTGGCTGGTGTGGCTCAGTGGATTGAGTGGTGTCCCATGGACTGAGAGGTCCCAGTTCAATTCCCCATCAGGGCACATGCCTGGGTTGTGGGCTTGATCCCCAGTAGAGGGCGTGCAGGAGGCAGCCGATTGATGTTTCTCACATCAATGTTTTGATCTATCTCTAAAATATCAATAAAAACTTTTTTTAATGAAGGTAAAAGTCATATTTTTACACAGCAACAACAATGCATCATGGACAGGTGTACACTAAGAAAAGACAGCTTTCCAGGCAGAAGGAAAATAATCCCAAATGAGAGGTCAGAGGTGCAAGACAGGACGAAAGCAACAGAACAGTTCCTGGGTAAGCCTAAGTGGGCACTCACCGTATGAACAATGATAATGCTTTCTGGGATTGAAATAAAGAATGCAAATCATAACAGTGTACAACTCAGGAGGGAGGTACATGGAATTAAGAGTGTTCTTGAATTGCTTCATGAATTGTCTGGGAAGAAGATAAAAGTACTGAAAACATCAGACTTGGAGAAGTCAGGAGTGAACTGAAATCTCTAGGGAACCACTAAGAGCACTAGAAAGTCGAACGCCAAGCTGATGGAAAAGCTGGAGTAACCAAAACAGTCCACCTAAAAGGAGAGAAGCGGACCGGGCAGGACACACAGAGAGCGCATAGTGAGACGGATTCTGAGCCCAGACTTCACGTGTGTTTAAACTGCACTAACTAAATGTGCCACCTTCTCTGCTTGAAAGATGGGCGGTCAGACTGTGTTTTTTAAATCTACAGGATGTACCTGTCTAAAATATGAACGTATAGAAATATTGCAAGTAAGAATATGGGAAAAGAGACTGCAAATATAGACCCCCAAAAGTAAGCATAGTTACATTAATATCACAAAAAGTAGACTTGAAGGGAAAAGCATTACTAGAATTACACAGACATGCTGGAAAATACGTAAGGTACGTTCAACCAAAAGATCGAACATTTCCTAAATGTACGCACATCTTATTACACAGCCTCAAAATACAGAAAGTGAAGGCAGCGGACCCCTAGGAGAAAAGGACGTGATCCCAGCGGACAGTTTTAACACACCTCCTAGGAACCTGTAAGAAACTATTCTAATCATACCTAATATTTCCCCAAAAATGAAAGAAGCATTTCCCAACTCTTGTGATGAGGCCAACATAACTCACCAAAACCATAACAAAAATAAAAATTACAGCCCAATTTCTCTCATGAACACAGATGCAAAACTCCTAAACAAAACAATAAATTGAGTCTAATAATACACTTTTAAAAAGATAATACATCATGATCAGGGTTTATTCCAGGAATGAAACGTTACTTTAATATTGTGAAGGCACAATAGCAGAATAATTTTCTCAGTAGATACATAAAAGTAATAAAATTCAATACCCATGCATGATTTTAAAAAGCAAACCTAGGAATAGAAAGTCCTTATTCTAAAAAGGGATATCTATTTTTTCTTAAGGCATAATATTGAAAGCCTGCCGTTTGGGACTTAGAGAAAGACATGGTCTGTCTGGCACTGTCCCGGGGCCCAGCCGGTGCAGGGAGGCAGGGAAAAAAACACAAAATGGGGAAGAATTGGGAAGAAAGACAAAAACTCATTGAATAGCGATAACCTTGTGTCAATAGAAAGTTCAACAGAAGCTATAGATTAATGGTCATAGTTCAATGAGTTTACAAAGACCGCTGGATACAAAATCAGTGATTGAGAAGCAACTGCATCTCTCTACAGAAACAGTAACAACAGAGAAACTATAAAAGTGATCATATTTATAATAGCATCAAAAAAATAAATCAAATACCCAGGGATACGAACAGAATGTGTACTATCTCTGCACAAAGACTACAAAATCGACGGAAACTGTTCCAAGTCCTAAACGAAAAAGGTAATCCGCTGTGTTTGCTGGGAAGTCGATGGTGCCCAGTTCATTCATAGATGGGAAGCAATCCCAGTCTAAACCCAGCCTTTATTTTGGTGGAAATTGACACATTAATTCTAGAATTTGTTATAAAAACAAATGATTTGAGCCTGGCCAATGTGGCTCAGTGGTTGAGCATCGACCCATGCACCAGGAGGTCTCTGGTTCAATTTCCGGTCAGGGCACATGCCCAGGTTGTGGGCCCGATCCCCAGTGGGGGGCGTGCAGGAGGCGGCCAGTCGGTGTTCTCTCATCGATGTTTCTCTCTCTCTCTCTCTCTCTCTCTCTCTCTCTCTTCCCTTTCCTCTCTCTCTAAAATCAATAAAGAAAAAGATTTTTAAAAAACAATGATTTGAAATGGCCAAAACAGCTAAAGGTGATGGGAGGCCTTGCCCTGCCCAGGATGGATGGCACCTGGACGAAACCGCAGCTCCAGGGCGGGAGGAGAGGCTCGCACACCTGTGTCCAGCACAGGCCTCGTAGAGCACGAAGCATGGGATGAGGAGGAAGAGACGATCTGCCCTGGCCGGTTCGGCTCAGCGGTCAGAGCGTCGGCCTGCAGACCAGAGAGTCTCGGGTTCGGTTACCACTAGGGCACGTACCTCAGTTGCAGTTTGTCCCCAGCCCTGGTTGGGGTCGTGTGGGTGGCAACCAGTTGATATGTCTCTCATGTAGACGTTTCTCTCTCTCTTCCTCCCTCTCTCCCTCCTGCTGTATCTGAAGATAAATGCAAAAATGTCCTCAGGTGAGGATAAAAAAAAAAAGACAATCTGGCATAAAAATGGGCACAAGGCTTGCCCCAGCCAGGTGGGTCAGTGGGTTGGAGCATGGTCTGGGGCACCTGAAAGGTTTCGAGTTCAGTTCCTGGTCAGAGCACATACCGAGGTTGCAGGTTCTATCATGTGGGAGGCAATTGATGTTTCTCTCACATCAGTGTTTCTCTCTCCCGCTCTCCTCCCCTCCTTTCTTTCCCCCTCCTACCCCCTCTCTAAAATCAGTAAAACATATCCTCGGGTGGGGATTTTTTAAAAAAGGCACGGGGCTTGAACAGGCACATTCTACAAAGAGAATCCAAAGAGCTGAAAAGCACAAAAGTCTCAACATCATTAGTGGTCAGAAACCCGCCACTCAGAGCCACATGGAAATACCCTACAGTTCCAGCCCCGGGGCTGCTGAACCCCCCCACCCTGGAAGACACCCCAGGGCGTGCCCGGATGCGGGGCGACTGGCTGGAGACTGCAGCCCCACGGCCTCTTCTCAGGTCTAGCGGGATGCACGCTGCTTCCCCGGGGGGCCCCTTCACCCGGGCAGACCCCACACACATTTCCCGCCTCTGAAACCAGGCTGTAACCCACCGGTCTTCTCTAGCCACACACAGGGCCCCTCAGCCCCTCAGCCCCCTCTGCACGGCTCCTAACGCTGTCGGATACAGTCTCCCACCCTGGACCGGAGCCTCGGGGAGCAGACTGTCTCCTCCACCCTGTGAACCCTGAAATGGGCTGCAGGCTCCAACGCACGCACACTTTCTTCAGTTATTTTCCATGACGTGATGCATGAGTACATCCGTGTGTGTAGATTCAGCCATGCAGCTCCCAGCCCCCGCCGGTCCCCCAGGCAACCACCGCAGCCCTTCAGAACGTCCTTTCGGGCTGTTCTTTGCACGTCCATGCGGACAGTGACACGGCACGAAGATCATTGACAGAGACCATCAGTCTGCCTCCCCCTGGTCCGGTCAGTCCTTCCGCTGTGGAGGGGCAGCCGGTCCCGCCTTTCCCAGCCGCCGGCCAGTCCGCGCGCGGCCCCAGGCTAGACTGCTCCAGTCGGCAGGGCTCGCTTGTCAGCCGCTCCCCCGGCGGTTTCCCAGGTTTTAGAGGCCTCCCCAGCACCCGAAGCTGTGCGCATGTGCTCCTAACCTGTCTCCTGTTCGCGGGACTTCACTCCATACTAAGCTCTTTAATCCACCTGGAATTTATTTTTATATACAATGTGAGAGTAATTTTTTCCAACCAGAGAGCCAACTCTGCTTATTATGAGTCCTCCTTGGCCCAATTAAAATGCCAGTGTGATCAGGTATGAAATTCCCCCACACTCGGGGTGTTCTCTGGGCGTTCGTTTTGTCTCACCAACCTGTCTGGAAAGCCATGCTGTTATCATTATTCTACGAGAAGTTTCAGTCCCTGGTGAAGAAAGTCCCCTGTATTCAACTTTCTAAGAAATTGTAAGTCTTAACATATTTTCCTTCTATATTAATTTTTAAAAACTTTTTTGTCATAGTTCTAAAAACTTGGTTTTCTTGTGGATGTTTCGTTAAATATATATATAACTTTATATATATATAATTATACATATATAAAGTTATATATATAAATAAAATTAAAAATAATTTTCTTCACTTGGGTCCAGCTCATTCTTATTACATTTATTCCTGGATTTTACTGTTTTTATCACTATTGTGAGTGGAATTTTTAAATAGTTTTCCATGTTAACTGATTATTGTTATTGACGATCATAATTTATTTTGTATCCAACTATTTTTACTGAGTTACCTTATTCTAATTTGTCACTGATTCTTGGATATTATAGCTAGAAAATCATTTTGTCTCTTTAAATGTTCATACTACAGATTTCACTTTATTTTACATTAGCTAGAACCTTAGAATAGTGTTGAATAGCCGGGCCAGTGTGGCTCAGTGGACGGAGCGTCATCCCATGGTCCGAGAGGCCCTGGTTCAGTTCCCAGTCAGGGCACGTGCCGGGTTGCAGGCTGGATCCCCAGTGGGGCGCATGCAGGAGGCAGCTGACCGAGGTTTCTCTCACATCAGTGTCTCTCTCTCTCTCTCTCTTCCTGTCTCTCTAAAAAAAAAAAAGTTGAATAATAGAGACACTAAGGGAAAGAACGCCCCTGGACCAATGGATCGATTCTGCTTATAATGGTGTCTAATGGTTTTAATCGCTCGCACTTGCTGTGCCACGCGCCGCAGCAGCCCTGGGAGCTCATCAGGAACACGGCCTCACCGGCCGCTTCCGCATCAGCCCCCTCTCCCTAAGGTTTCCCGGGCGATTCATGCACACGAGTGAGGGCACACTGGTCTCGGTGACTCCTTCCCACTCTGATTTTACTTCAGATTCAGAACAGCTGTCGCTGTGAGACTCTGCCAGGTCCTTTTCGACATCTACTGATCTTTAAACACATTCCCTCCTCTTCTGAGGCCGTCCCACGTGGGACAGTCTGGGACAGTCTGGGACAGTCTGGGACAGTCTGGGACAGCTGGTTCTGGCCCAGCCCCGTGTCCTGGAACACGGCCCGTCCCGCTCTGTCACCCGTTGCTCCTCCCTTCGGGCCTCGACCGAGCCCCCGGCTCCCGGCATCAGCACCTGCAGGGCTGAGTCGGGGCATCTGCCTGCACCACCCCCGGGCCAGGCTGTGAGCTGCACAGCGGCCCGAGCTGGTGCCTCCTCCTCTCGGTGCAGACGTGTGCACTGTGGTCACAGACCTGAGGATCTGAGGAAACTCTGGACCCTCCCCAGGAAAATGCCCGTGATCGGCCCCTGTCTGGCCGTCCTGACGCTCACGAAAGGCCCGCATACCTGCTGTCCCCTCGCCTCTGGCTGTGGGGGACCCTTCAGAAGCCCCCACGTCACTACCCCGCGTGCTCACCGTGAGCCAGGCGCCACCCTGGACACCACGGGTCCCCTCCCTGCACCCGCCCAAACTCCGGGGCAGGCTCGCGACTGCTCCAGTTCACAAGGGAGGACACCTACTCTCCCTGCGCGCACACTGAGGCCAGGACGGCGCTCGGGCTGGGGACTGGACACGGCGAGAAAGTTGCTGTCGGTCACAGTGCCCCCTGCTGGTGAGCCAGAGGGGCTGGTGAGGGGCCGGGTCCCTGCTGCAGACAGATGCTGCTCGCCCTCAGGGGAGCCGGGAAGGGACCCTCCGAAGTCCTGCCCGGGGTGTTGTTTACTGAGCAGACACGGGGGCCTTGGTTTCTGGGACAGGGCAGGGCACAGACCAACCAGCCAGGTGCTACCAAGGAGGGAGGAGGCCACTCCCAACAGCCCCAAGGGGGAGCAGCCGTGCCCTGCGGGCGCTGAGCTCTGGCTCCTTGACGGTTTCCCGGGGTAAGGTGACAGGCAAGGACCGTGGGCCTAGCCAGCACTGCCCCAGGAAGACCGCAGGGGGGTCACCAAAGAGGCAGGCTCCAGGGGGCCTCCCGCAGCTGGGCCTGGGACCACTGCAGACTAGAACAGGCCACAGCAGGGGCGGAGGCCCAGCCACAGGGGTGCCGAGTGCGCCCATCCCCCCTGCCCGGCCGTCGGTGGGCAACAGGTGGCCACACAGGGATTAAGGTCCACAGGGCGTCTGGCCAGGTGGGTGTCTGGCATCCGGGCATCCGAGCAGCCGGCAGCCTCACGGGAGGTAGAGCGCCACCAGCACGTAGATGACCCAGCTGGTGGACACGAAGACCCCGAAGAGCAGGCTGAACAGCACGAGAGAGCGGGCCTTGCGCGAGGCCTCCTCCGCCTGGGCCAGGTCCCCCCGGCTGAGGGCCGCCCGAGTCTGCAACGAGATGGGGCGAGTGAGCCGACCCGGGGTCCTCGTCCTCCCCACTTCCTCCCGGGCAACACCCTCCTGGCCAGGCCACTGCACCCCGGGACGCACTGGGAAGTGTGCGGGGATGGGTGCAGGCTCCTGGGCGCCCGCCGCGGGCCTGGCGCGATCTAGTCTCACAACACCCGATGTTGGGATCTTGGTTGCCCCCGCTTTGCAGATGAGGAAACCAAGGCTCAGAGAGGTTAAGTGACTCGCCCAGGGCCACACAGCTGGTGGTGGAGCCAGAATTCACAGGCAGGCCATGGCCTCCGGAGTCCCACCTTCTCCCTACAGTGCTGGCCGGCTGGTCCCTGGGCAGCGTAACCGGTGGGGGGCAGGGCTGCAGCCAGGTTGGCTTGGGCAGGATGCCCCAGGCTTGCCTACTCTGTCAGAACATCCTCACGTTGGCATCACTGCGCCCCCAGAGCCTAACCCTGTGCACGGCAGTGTTCGAGCGGTGGGGGGCCGAAGGGAGGGGGTGGGGGGCAGGAAGGGAGCTATTGAAATGGTGGGTGGGTGGACACAGGTGGGTAGCTGGGGGGTAGAGCTGGATGGGTAGAAAGAATGAGTGGGTGGGGGCGGTTTCTGCCCCACTGCACACAAGCCCCTGGGATGGGCAGCTCCTTGGGCCTTGTGGGTCCTTCGCACCTTTGTTGTGATTCAGCCCAACTTCCCAGAGCAGAGCTTGAGTGGCGGGGGCAGAGACTGAGGAGGGAAGGAGGTGGGACCGGGCAAGGGCCCAGCGACTGGACAAGGGCCCGGTTCCCACCCTCCTGCCAGGGAAACAGACCCCAGCTGCGGGGAGCGGGCCGTGTGGACCCCGACCCCGGCCCCGGGGCCCCTCGCCCTACCTCGTGGGAGTAGACGATGGCGATGAGCCCAGTGAGCAGGCAGCAGAAGAGGGTCACCAGCACAGACTCCATCATGTAGTCCTTGGGCAGGGGCCTGTGCTCCACCGTGGTGGGGGCTGGCATGCCGGCCATGGCGCTGTTGTACTGTGGGGACAGAGGCCCGACACCAGAGTGAGGACACAGCCACCCCCACCCCCACCCAGGGAGGCTGCAGGGCACCGAGGGGTCAGGTCAGGCCCCCTCTGCCCTCCCCACGGCCCGCCTGTCCCTCGACCCCAGGAGAACTGCCAGTTCCACCTTCTGCCAACTGCCCAGTCCAGGGTTTAGTGTCTCCATGTCCTCACGAGCTCCCCACCTGGGGGACCGCTAAGGTCTCCTCCAAAGGCAGCCCTGGTGTTCTGTTTTGTTCTATGTCTAATGCGATCATCTCCCACCCGGAGGCCCTGGGCCCCAGGCCCTCACAATGGCTCCCACCTTCCCGTCCTCCCCTCCCACTGAGCTGCACAGACCACCGCCATTCCCAAAACACTCAGGCTTAACTGCCTCTTTGCCTGTGCTGTGCCCTCGACCAGCGTGCCCTTCCTTCCCTGCCTGCATGCTCCTATTCACCCCTCAGAACCCAGCTCAAATGCCCCACTTCCGGGAAGCCTCCTGGGCTCGCCCGCTCCCCAGGCTGAGGCAGCTCTTGTCCGCCTCTGCAGGGTACCATGGTGACTTCTCACCACCGATGAGCACGCTCTCCCCCCAGGGCGGGGGCTAGTAGGGGGACTGCGAGGCACGAACCAGTAGGGGTGAGTGGACGTCAAGTGAGGGGTACGTGGGGGATGAGTAAGTGGGACGTAAGTTGGGCATGGAGCGGGCATCGAGCAGGGGACAGGAGGGTGACCGCGGGCTGGGTGCCTTACTCACCACAGGGAAAGGCGTGAACAGCTGCGGTGGGGTGGGCGCAGGGTAGAGGGGCGTTGTGGGCGGCGGGTACAGGGCCTGGGGCGAGGGCCCGGGCTGGAAAAGCACAGGCCCCTGCGGGAAGGGCGGGTACAGCAGGTGCACGGCCTTGGGGTCAGGTGGCGCGTAGGGAGGGGGCTCGCCCACGAAGCCGATGTTCGGGACTCCGCCGGCGGCCACCTTGGCCCCCTGCCTGGCATGGCATTCCGCCTGGGCCTGGGCGGGGGGCGCCCCCGAGGCTTCGGCCGGGGAGTCGGCGGGGGGGTTCTCCTGGGCGGGGGCACCACCCCCATCAGCAGCTGCTGCCTCCCGGGGCCCGCCATCCTCATCCAGGGGCTGTGGGCAGCGCGGGAGCTGTGGGAGCTGCGGGAGCTCGGGGCTCCAGGAGTCCTCGGGGGTCGAGGGGCTGGTGGTCTCTTTTGTGTCTTTTCCTGGGAAGAAATGTCAGGTTTTATGAGCCCTAAGAGGCCACTGGGCCAGATGGGAGCCCTCCCCCAAGCCCCGCAGCAGCCCCTCCAGGGAGAGAGGCACAATGCGTCCTGACCCTCAGTGGCTGTGCTGGGCTCCTGAAGGACACAGGCAGTGGCTGGCCTTGGCCTGCGCCTCCTGGAAGGCCCCAGGGCGAGCACACCCAGTGGACAGCTTCAGACCACACTGAAGCACCACCACCCAACCACCTCCACAAGCGACACACTCAAGGGGTGGGCGCAGGGGGTACCAGAGCCCTGCTGAAGTCAGTCTTGCTCTGTGTGGTGGGCCCTGCACAGCTGACCCTCCAAGGGAGTCAGAGCCCAGTGGTCAGTGGGCACAGCCAGTCCTTGCAGCTGATCAGCCTGAGTAAACCCCTCCCAGTGACGTGCCAACAGCAATCAAGACGCAATTACAACTGAAGGGTGTACAGTCCACATGAAGGGGGGCACCTCGAGGGACCAGCTGGGAAGACCGGGAAGACTGTGCCACTGGACCCTACAGGACACCTACTGCAATAGGCCACCCTAGGAAGCCCAGGAGACAGAGCAACTCTACTTAATGCGTAGAAGCAATCACAGGGAGGCAGCCAAAATGAGACAAAGAAACAGGTCCCAAATAAAAGAACAGAACAAAACTCCAAGGAAAGAACTAAATGAAATGGAGATAAGCAATCTAACAGATGCAGAGTTCAAAATGCTGGTTATAAGGATGCTCAAGGAACTTAGTGAGAACTTCAATAAATTTAGTGAGGGCCTCAAGAGCATAAAAAAGGACCAGTCAGAAATGAAGGAGGCACCAACTGAAATAAAGAATAACTTACAGGAGGAAAAAGGAGAAACATCTGTAACAAAAATTAATTAATTAAAAAATAAAAAAAAATTTTAAAGACAAAAAAAAAAAAAGAATAATTTACAGGGAATCAGTAGTAGAGTAGGTAAAGCCAAGAAGTAAACCATTGATTTGGAATATAAGGAAGCAAAAAACACCCTATCAGAACAGCAAAAAGAAAAAATAATTTTAAAAAAATGAGGGTAGTGTAAGGAGCCTCTGGGACAACTTCAAGCGTGCCAACATTTGCATCATGGGGGTGCCAGAAGAAGAGCAAGAATAAGAGATTGAAAAAATGATGACAGAAAACTTCCCTAACCTGGTGAAGGAAACAGACATACTACTCCAGGAAGCACAGAGAATCCCAAACAAGATGAACCCCAAGAGGTCCACACCAAGACACATCATCATCAAAATGCAAAAGGTTAAAGACAAAGAGGGAATCTTTTTTGTTTGTTTGTTTTTTAATCCTCATCCGAGAATATTTTTCTGTTTATCTTCAGATAGAGTGGGAGGGGGAGAGAGAGAAAGAGAGAGAAACATCAACGTAAGAGGGACACATCAACTGGTTGCCTCCCGTACAACCCCTACCAGGGCCGGAGACAAACCGCAACCAAGGTACATGCCCTTGACCAGAATTGAATCCGCCACTCATTGATCTGTGGGCCGATGCTCTATCACTGAGCCAAACCGACCAGGGCCAAAGCGAGACTTAAAAGTAGCAAGAGAAAAGCAGTTAATTACCTATAAGGGAGTTCCCATAAGACGGTCAGCTGATTTCTCAAGAAACTTTGCAGGCCAGAGGGAATGGCAAGAAGCATTCAAAGTGATGAAAAGCAAGAACCTACAACCAAGATTACTCTGTCCTGCAAAGCTACCATTAAGAATCAATGGCCATATAAAGAGTTTCCCAAACAAGAAAAAGCTAAAGGAGTTCATCACCACCAAACCAGTATCATATGAAATGTTGAGGGTTTTCTTGAAGAAGATAAAAAATATAAACAATAAAATGGCAATAAACACATATCTATCAACAATTGAATCTACAAACCAAATGAGCAAGCAGAACAGAACAGACTCATAGATACTGAGAACTTTTTGTTGGCTGCCAGATAGGAGGCGGGTGGGGGATGGGTGAAAAGATGAAGGGATTAAGTACAAATTGGTTGTTAGACTGAGGAACCTCAGAAGGAAGGAGGGCAGGAAGAGATAAACCAAAGAACTTACATGCATCTATGCAAACCAACGGACACAGACAATAGTGTGGGGAAGGCAGGAGGGGGGTGGGAGGAGGGTGGGAGTGGGAAGGAGGGGGGTCATTGGGGGAAAAAAGGGGGAACATCTGTATACTTTCAACAATGAAGATAAATTTTATTAAAATAAAAATGAAATTAAAAAGCAAACAAACCTGAGTGGGGTTGGAGAGAGCACCCTGAAGCAGGGCCCAGCTGCCTTGCAACCCCGGCCCTGACCCCCAGCGCCCACACAATAAACCCTGGAAGCAGACCTCAGCCAATCCCAAAGGCCCCTGCACCTCCTGGAGCATCCTGACCAGGTAAGCACCTCTGGGCCTCAGGCAGGCATTGGAGGAAGGGCCTAGGAAAGTGTTCCGGGCAGACCTCCAACCTGGACTGGCATTCAAGGCCCCACGGCACGGGTGGGCCGCCCAGGGATTGGCTTTGGAAGTTCATTTCTGAAGTGTCCTTGTGGCCATAGGAGGCGGAGAGATAAGTAAAATAGATACAGCAGTGACCGGTCAGCCTGGAGGAGCCTTGCTAACCCCTCCCCCCACCTCTCCCCCACCCCCAACAGAGCTGGCTGGTGGTGTCAGGGCCAGGCACCCTGGGGGAGGGATCCCCAATGGCAGAGAGTGCTGAGCTTCTGAGAGCTCCCCACCCAACCCCCTCCCAGCAGCCAGGGGCCTCACTAGGGCCTCTGCGCCTCACAGACTGCTGTGGGGTTCGCGCCCCTACGCCTTTATCCACGCTGAGACCGTTTCTCACCCCCGGACCTGGACTTAGTTGCGTGACTGGCGTGGTCACTGGAACATTGATAAATATCTTGCAACCAGAGGCTTTAAAACCTCTCTCTCACCCCAGCTGGTGTGGCTCAGTTGGTTGGAGCACTGTCCCGTACACCAAAAGGTCGAGGGTTTGATTCCCGCTCAGGGCACATACCTAGGTTGCAGGTCCGATCCCCAGTCCTGGTCAGGGCGTGTTCAGGAGGCCACTGATCAATGTTTCTCTCTCTGAACATGGCGAGGAGTAAAAAACAAATGAATATAGAAACCTCTCTCTCCAGGTTACCGGGGCCCAAGGAAGAAGACGGGATGGGAGCTGGTGTTTAATGGGGATAGAGCTTTAGCTGGGAAGATGAAGCTCTGGAGACGGATGGTGGTGATGGTTACAGCAATGTAACTGTGCTAAATGCCACTGGGCTGTACACTAAAAATGGGTAAGATGGTAATTCTTATGAATATTTTACCAGTTTTTTAAAATATGTTTTTACTGATTTTAGAAACATGGATCGGCTGCCTCCTGCACGCCCCCTACTGGGGATCACGCCTGCAACCCGGGCCTGTGCCCAGATGGGGAACAGAACCAGCGACCTTTCGGCGCACAGGATGATGCTCAACCCCTGAGCCACACCGGTCAGGGCTATTTTACCATTTTTCTTAAAAAGCCGATCTCTCCTGCTGATTCAAACTAAAAACTTTAGGCAAAGTACAAAAGGAAACTACACAAAGCCACTAAGGAGGGAACGAAGGCAGGCAGGCTGTGGAGTGGGGTGAAGCCTCAGAGAAGCGGGCTCAGCAGGCTGTTTCCCATTTCCTCTCATTTCCCGGAAGCTCGAAGCCCAGAGCCACATGACAGGCGCAGCGTGGGAGCTAAAACTCCACCGGGAACCCTGTCATTCTGGCCAGAGGAGCCAGAAGGGGCCTCTGCCGAGCGGACAGAGTGGGGGAATCGCAGAGAGAAAGGAGCGGCAGAGGGGGATCCCCTAGTTCTGTCTGTGATTCAGGGTGACCGATGTATCTCAGTTTGCCAAGGACTTTTTCAGATTAACTACTGAAAATCTGACATCCGGAAAAAACACTCAGTCCCAGGCAGCTGAGATGGTTTGGTTCGTCACCCCAGAATGGATCCACACAGTCTCAGACTCCCCCACAAACTGTGTATGTAGGGGACAGACCTGGCCCAGCATAAGAAAGACTTTAAAAACTAGATCACCAAAGCAGACAAAAACAATTAAGAAAATGGCAATAAGTACATACCTATGAATAATTACTTTAAATGCAAGTGGACTAAATTATCTAATTAAAAGACAAAGTGGCTAAGTGGATTAAAAAAAAAAAGACCAATCTATATGCTGCCTACAAGAGACTCACTCTAGATGCTGGGACGCACAGTTTCAATGTGAAGGGATGAAAAATATATTCCGTGCGAGTGTCAACCAGAAGAAAGCTGGGTAGTTATAGTTATATCAGACAAAATAGACCTCAAAACCAAGGCTACTAAGACAAGAAGAAGGCGAGACATAATGATAAAGAGGTCAACAATAGAATGCAACATTTATAAATATTTATGCACACAACATAGGAACACTTAAACATACAGAGTCCTAAAGGGAGAAATAGACAGCATTACAATAATAGTGGAAGACTTTAATACCCCATTTACATCAATGGATACATCATCCAGACAAAAATCAATAAGGAAACACTGGCATTAGCCAACACATTAGACCAAATGGACTTAACAGATATATACAGAACACTCCATCCAAAACCAACAGAATACACATTCTTCTCAAGTGACCAGGGAACATTCTCCAGGACAGATCATATGTTAGGCCACAAAACAAGTCTTAAAATTTAGAAAGATTAAAATTATATCAGGCACCTTTTCCAACCATGACAGTATCAATTACAAGAAAAATAAAACTGGGAAAATCACAATAACTGTAGATTAAACAACATGCTCCTGAAAAACCAATGGGTAAACAGAGAAATTAAAGAATATCTTGAGACAAATGAAAATGGAAATACAACACACCAACACTTACGAGATGCAGCAAAGGTAGTTTTAAGAGGGAAGTTCATAGCAATAAATGCCTACATCAAGAAACAAGAAAGAACTCAAATAAACAACCTAACTCACCCTCGAGGAACTAGATAAAGAAGAACAAACAAAGCCCTTAGTAGAAGAAAGGAAGTAAAGATCAGGGTGGAAATAAATAAAACACAGACTAAAATGCCCAGCTGGTGTGGCTCAATGGATTGAACCTTGTCCCATGGACTGAGAGGTCCCGGTTCGATTCCCGCTCAGGGCACATGCCTGGGTTGTGGGTTTGATCCCCAGTAGGGGGCATGCATGAGGCAGCTGATAGATGTTTCTCTCTCACATCAGTGTTTCTATCTCTCTCTCCGGTTCGATTCCCGCTCAGGGCACATGCCTGGGTTGTGGGTTTGATCCCCAGTAGGGGGCATGCATGAGGCAGCTGATAGATGTTTCTCTCTCACATGAGTGTTTCTATCTCTCTCTCCCGTCCTCTCTCTCTCAAATAAAAAATTAAAAAAAAACATTTTTTTTTTAAAGAAATACAGACTAGCCCAGCCAGTGTGGCTCAGTGGTTGAGCATCGACTGACATACCAAGA
Organism: Molossus molossus; assembly: GCF_014108415.1. Lineage (NCBI taxonomy): Eukaryota > Metazoa > Chordata > Mammalia > Chiroptera > Molossidae > Molossus > Molossus molossus. The sequence continues at coordinate 4,346,873 of NW_023425349.1, forward strand.
GGTCGCTGGTTCAATTCCTGGTCAGGGCACATGCCCAGGTTGTGGGCCAAATCTCCAGTAGGGGGCATGCAGGAGGCAACCAATAGATGTTCTCTCTCATGGATGTTTCTATCTCTCTCTCCCTCTCCCTTCCTCTCTCTCTAAAATCAATAAAGAAAAAATTTTTTTTAAAGAAATACAGACTAAAAATACAATTGAAAAGATCAATAAAATGAAGAGCTGGTTCTTTAAAAAGATAAACAAAATTGAAAACCTCTAGCTAGACTCACCAAGAAAAAGAGAGAAAAGAGAAACCTCAAAATTGGAAATGAAAGAGATGTTACAACTAATACCACTGAAATATGTACAAAGGATCATAAGAGACTACTGTGAGCAATTAATACACCAACAAATTTGACAACCTAGAATAAATGGATAAATTCCTAGAAATATGTAACTACCAAGACTGAATCAAGAAGAAATAAAAAATCTGAACAGACTAATTACTAATAAGGAGATTAAATCAGCAATCAAAAACCTTCTAACAAACAAAAACCCAGGACCAGATGGCTTCACTGGTGAATTCTACCACACAAAGAATTAACATCAATCCTTCTCAAACTCTTCCCAAAAATAGAAGAGGAGAGAACACTTCCAAACTCATTTTACAAAGCCAGCATCACCTGAGACCAAAACCAGACAAGGACACCACACGAAAAAGAAAGAAAAAAATCATCTACAGGCCAATATCCCTGATCAACACAAGATGAAAAAACTCTCAATAAAAGATCAGCAAACAGAATTCAACAATATACTACGAGGATTATATACCATGATCAAGTGGAATTTATTCCAGGGAGGCAAGGATGGTTTAATATCCACCTATCAATCAACATGCTATACCACAGTAACAAGATGGATAAAAACAGTATGATTATCTCAACAGATGCAGAAATCTTGACTAATAACAGATGCTGTTGTTTTAAGCCACCAAGTTTTGGGGTGGTTACGCAGCAAAAGCCAACTGGTAACTGGTACAAAGTCTTCTCTGGTAGCTTGTCCAGAGAACTGGAAATGACCCAAATGAGGGCCACAAAGGGAGAGACAACAATGGCCTAAGCCAGATTGGAGGCAAGGGTGGATGGGGTGTGGACAAGCAGACAGACTCATGCAGTACTGAAGAGGGTACCAGGGCCTGACAGCGCATGGAGGCGAGCAGGGGAAGGGAGTTGTCAGGAGGGACAGGGCAGAGTAGACTTCTGTCATCTCCTCCCTCAGTGTCCGGGGCAGGGCTGGGCTGGTGGATCTGGGATGAGGGTCTCCTACGGTCAGGAGTGGAGCTCAGGGGCCAGGCAGCTCATCTTTAAAAACACCTTAGCGGGTTGTGGGGATGAAATGAGTATATGTGTGTGACGGGAGCAGGCTCTTAATTAACACTGGCTACTGCTATCTAAAGTTAGAAGGTAAGGTCCTGGCCAGTTTGGCTCAGCAGTTAGAGCGTCGGCCTGCGGTCCAAAGAGACCCGGGTTCAGTTCCTGCTAAGGGCATGTACCTCGGTTGCAGTTTGTCCCTGGCCCTGGTTGGGTCACGCGGGTGGCAGCCACTCGATGTGTCCCTTTCACGTCGATGTTTCTCTCTCTCTCTCTCCCTCCCACTCTACCTGAACAAAAAATGGGAAAGTGTCCTCAGGTGAGGATTAAAAAAAAAAAAAAAAAGAATAAAGTTAGAAGGTAAGAAAATGCAAAGGTGTCCTGCCAGTTTGATGAACCTATAAGAAGTGAGGTGTGTGTGTGTGTGATGAAAGCCACTGGGAAGTGAGGTCCACCCTTAAAATCAGAAGGATTTGTGACTGTTCAGTCCAGGGAGCTGGGCTCTTCCAGGAGGACCCCTCTAAGGGGCTGAGGGGCTGCTGATCTACTGGAGGGGGGGTCTGACCTAAATATCCCTGCCCCCTGGCACCAGCCAGACTCCGCGCAGTAGAGACCTGGCTAGACTCTCAGGATTTCCAGGGCAGCTCCCAACCTCACCCACCCAGCCAAGGGCTGGTGTTTTAAAATAATCAAGGCCACACCGCCACTGGGGAACCTGGGGAATGAGAAGCACTGTTTGCTGTCTAAGCCAGAGGGCCATCAGGTGCCACTGGCTGACTTAGTGATGAAGTTCTGGTCCAATATCCACCACCCCGGCGACGCAAAGCCCCAAACCACCCTCTGAATATGTGGCTCCACAGCGGCAGCAGCCAGCCAGGCACTGAAGCAATCCCACGTGGTTTTTATTGAGCATCTGCTATGGGCCTGTGTTCTAGGTCAGAAATACCATTCTGTACACAAACCCTGTGAAAATACCATTGCTTGAGCACGCTCCCCTGCCTGGGGGGCTGCTAAGAGGGTGAGGCTATGCAGGTAAGAGGTCCGAGTGGCTAGCAATGACAGTGCTGTCAGCTGCTGCCATCAGTAAGCATCTATCAGGTGGCAGGCCCTCCGTGCCTAGACATCTGCGCTAATGCCGAACCAGCGCAGCCATGGCCAGAGCCCGGGCTGGGTGGTCTTACAGGCAGGAACGTGGCTTGGCCTCTCCACCGCCTCCTCTCCTCCTCTGTAAAATGAGGGTGATAACAGGAACAACCACATGACCAGGCTGCCTTCTGAGAGCTCGTGTCACAGGTGGGCTTTTCTGTCCCCATTTCGCAGGTTGGAGAACCGAGGCTGACTGCAGGTAACCGGAGCCTCAGCCGCAGAGCCAGGCGGGAGGCGGCCCCCGGGGGACGCTGGCACGGACGCGGCACCGGAATGCCCAAGGGGCCGCCGGGCCCCTGCCCCAGTTATCGAAACAAAAACCGCAGTTTCCCTGGGCCCCGCCAGGGCAAATACCTGGCCCGATGGCGCGGAGATAGGGCTGCAGAGTAAATAACTGCGCTGGCGGCGCTGCCTGCCGGGCTGGGCGCTCGGATTCTCGACACCCGAGCCTCCGCGGGACATTCCGGCGGGGAGGGCCGGGAGGGGCTCAAGGGTCGCGGGCGGCGGTGGCGCTTGGAGCCGGCGGATCCCCGGGCCCGCCCCTCTTCGCCGCCGCATCCCCCGCCAGGAGCGGGTCGCGGAGCAAATCCAGGTCCCCCGCCACCAAGGATGTCGCTGGAGCGCGGGGCAGGGCTCCGCACCGTCCACCACCCCCACCGCCCTCCAGCCTGGGGGCTCGGTTCCCCGCTGCTTCCAGGGCCTGGTTCCGGGGGGGGGGGGGCGTCGGGCTTCCCCGAACGAGCCAGTCCGCGGTCCGGTCCTTGTCTGCCCGTCTCTCTGGCTCGCCCCACCCCCGGGGTCCCCGATTCAGTCTTGGGGTCTCTTCCCTCCCTTTAGCCCAGTTGCTAATCCCCCTGGCCTGGTTCTAAGGGCTTGGGCTTGGCCAGAGGGGTGAACCGTCCCCAGAGGAAGGATGGCGGGTGGAGGAGGGGAGGGGACAGTGCCCCCAAACCGCCCCTGCTCGAGCCCCTGCTGCCCACCTGGGGGGCTGCAGGGGCCCCAGGGCCACGCCAAAGGCCACCTCTTCCTCACTCTCCCTCAGGGGCGTCCACAGGGCTGGGGGGGGACAAGGCCGACGCTGCCCGAACTTCCCACGCAGGTCCTGGTCCCCCGGTCCTGAGGGTGGTGCCCAGCGCAGGGCCGGACTGGGGCCCGCGGAGACAGCCCCCGACCCTCCGCCCGCAGGCCTGCGGCGCGCACCCGGGCTGGGGCGTAGCGCGCACGGGCCCCGCGTCCTCACCTGCGTCCATGGCGCCGGCCGGTGGCGGGGCGAGCGGGGCGGCGCAGCGCCCTGCGCCCGGCACCTCCCGCCGCCGTCGGGCCCGGCTCCGCTTTCGCCGCCGGCTCGGGTTTCCTGGTGCCGGCTGCGCGGCCGGTTAATAATTGACCGCCCGGGCTGCCCGCGGCTGTGTCAACAGGTGGCTCCCTGCGCCCGGCGCCGGCCGAACCTGCGTGCCGCCCACCCGCGGGGCCGGCAGGTCCCGAGCTCCGGCCGCGCTCGCCGAGCTGGGGGCGGGGGCGGGCAGCCACCGGGCAGCTCTGCGGGGCAGGGCGACGCGTGCAGAGCCCAGCGGCCGGAGACGCGCCACGGGGCCCGCACAGCTGGGCATCGCGGCCGCGAGGCTCCGGGGAATGAGGGCTGCGCAGTCCCGACTGACGCCCCGAGAAGGACCGAGGGAAAGAGGGAGCCACCACTGGAACAGCACAGTAACAGCTGCCACGGCAAGACCCACCAGTGGAAGCTGAACTGTGTGGGTCTTTGGAAGTGGTTTAAACAGAAACAGAATTATGTGCACAAAATTCCTCCTGCAAGATACTTAGGCAGAACGAAGGGAAAAGCAGCAAGTTCACAGGGCCCAGCCTGGCACACCTCAGCCTGGTGATCACGGTCAGCATCACTAGTGGAACACAGGCCACGGTGTACACCTGTGGTGCACTGAGCGGCGGTCCCTCTCCTCAGTGGCACCCCTCCCAAGAATGCATGCACCCCATCACACCAACCCTCAGGCAAGCCCGAGTTGAGGGGCACTCTCCAAAACACTGTGATGTCTTTCCTTTTAATTAGAATTTCCATTTGGCTCTTAAAATCTACATTTTTTTTTCCTCAAAATGTCTTCTCTGATGTTATGCAGTCTAATCCATGTACTTCCTTGTCAAACGGTTTTTTAAAACTCTTTACTTGAAAATAATTTCAAATTCAGGAAAAAGTTTGCAAGAATGGTATACGTGACCCGATAATGTTTTTTCTAAGCCCTGCCCGTCCCTCCCCAGTGCAGAACCCAGTTCGGGGTTGTGTGTTGTATTTAAGGGTCATGTCCTCATTGCTATAGACCCATATTATTTATTTAAAAAAAATTTTTTTATTGATTTTAGAGAGAGAGGAAGGGAGAGGGAGAGAGAGAAACATCGATGAGAGAGAACATCAATTGTCCGCCTCCTGCATGCCCCACACTGGGGATCACACCCAAAACCTGGGCATGTGCCCTGACCAGGAACCGAACATGCGGCCTCTTGGTGCATGGGTCGACCAGTTCTAGAACCCTCAGCTGTGTGGGGCCTGTGGCTTTGACTCCCACCCCCTAAGGCACGAGCTGGTCCTGGCCCTTTATAGGCAGCTCGGCTCCAACCACTGGTTGGCTTCCAGGACCCTCTTCATTCAGGAGCCTGGGTAGCGTTGACTGTGGCTGGATTTCCCTTTCCTGTCTTGGACGGGCAAATCGGGCACTTCTCTGTGTCAGAATGTGCGTGCGGGTGAGTCCGGTCGTTGACTCCCTGCACCTGCTGAGTTGCTCTCTTGACCGCAAGTCCGTTTGCAGCCGCGAGCCTTGGGTGAGCCATGGAATCACTCTGCTCCTCAATTTCCTCATCAGGAAAATGGGATAATGATGGTACCCACATCACAGCGTTTGTTAGAACCAAGAGCAGAGACCGGCCTTGAGAGCTCCCTGGGCAGACTAAACCAGCTCAGTCCTGCTAAGCTTAACTGAGCTGTTCTGCAAGACTAACTTGACCTGGGTCATTTCTTGCTCATGCTTCTGGAAATCATAAGCAAAAAAAAAAATAGTTTCCCAAAATTGACACAAGGTAGCCACTAACCAATTTAGTATTATTTAGGAAAATTCTAATGCAACGAAGCAGTGGGGAGAAGTCACTGCCGCTCACGGTGTAAGCTTCTTTACCACAACACGCCTCCGAGCCTCGTTCCGCGCTTTGGTTGGAGAATTTCCGGCTCTGAACTGTCTGGTGTGTGCAAAATAAACTGTGACTGATTACTACTTCGGTGACTCGTTGGTTTTACTTTCTGAATGTTTGGCAGGTTGTCCATGCTATCCAGCCACAGCCACGCCAGACCAGAAGGGTAAACACCAGGACACAACACGGTTTTCCCTGGAAGACGGGTGATGGGGGAGTCTAGCTTCCCCATCTGTATCTTTTTCTGCAGTGGGCATGGGTTACTTCTGTGACTAGGAAAATGGCAGAACACGCTACTTGAGATGTCAGACACCCGGTCAACTGTAAGTGCTGAGCCTCAGCTTATGTTCAAGAAAGGCTTAACGCCCTGGTCAGTGTGGCTCAGTGGGCTGGGTGTTGTCTCGTGCACCAGAAAGGTCACTGATTCAATTCCCAGTCAGGGCACATGCCCTAGTTTCAAGGCTTGACCTCCAGTAGGGGACATGTAGGAGGCAGCCAATTGATTGATGTCTCTCTCGCTCTCTCCTTTCCTCTCTCTAAAATCAATAAAAACATGTTTCTTTTTTATTTTTTTTTAATCTTCACCTGAGGACATTTTTACATTAATCTTCAGATAGAGCTGGAGGGAGAGAGGGAGGAAGAAACAGAGAGAGAGAAACATCGATGTGAGAAAGATACATCGATTGGTTGCCAACCACACAACCCCAACTGGGGCTGGGGACAAACCGCAACTCAGGTATGTGCCCTTGGCCGAAATCAAACCCGGGACTCTTTGGTCCACAGGCAACACTCTTACTGCTGAGCCATACCAGCCAGGGCTCAATAAAAACATATTTAATAAAACTAAAAAGAAAAGCTTGAAGATGTGATTGGGGCGGACTGGCGTTTCTGCAGGTGGCTGGATTGGCAAAGGGGGTGACAGAGGAGGGCGGCCTGTTTCCCGTGCGCATGTGAACTCGAGGGGTTGGGGGGCAGTGAAGACAGGAGCAGAATCCCAGAGGGTAGTCACAGGTCACTCTACAAATTCTGCCTCCCCTGGTTCTGAGAAACCCGCACCCCGAGAGCGGCAAGTCTCAACCCCCTTGCTCAGCGCTTAGTGCGCGGCAAAGGCTCCGAACGAGCCAGCCGGGCCCCGCCTGCATGCTCTCCAGACAGACATGAGCCTGCAGGATCTACTACGTAACCAGCGTGTTAGGGGCTTTCCAAGAGAAATGCCGAGGCGCTGAGAACAGGACTAGGCTGGCCGATCCAGCTAGGCAGGGGCCAGAGCCTCTTTGGGGAAGGGATGCTGAGAAGCGTCAGCGGGGAACAGGGTGGGCTCCGGGAGGAAGGGTGTCCGGGCCTGGGCTTGGTGGGAGCGTGTCAGCTAGATGAGGTGGGGTGTTGGCTGGTGTGGGTGTGAAGAATGGGCTCCCTTGGCTGTGTCTATGAACTGGCTGACCCAGGAGGGCCCCCCACCCCCCGGGTGTATAAGATCCACAAAGGCCAGAGTACCAAAAACACAAAAGATAAGAACATACAGTTAATAGACAAATGCAGAATCAAAGAAAACACCCAACAGGCACTCCTCTGGGCCGGGCCCTAGGCCGAGTCCTCTGTGTGTTTGCGGCATGGGAACCTCGCCTGTCATTTCCATGTCCACAGTTAGCTAAGCTACCCCTCGGTGTTGCCAGCCTGCACACCTCCAGGGACACCAGCCCTCACAGGAGCCACGCCCCAGGCAGCAGCCCAGCCACAGCAAATGTAAGCTCCTGACAGGATTTCTCCAACAACCTTCGAGATCAAGTCTCCCCTGCCCCCCAGGGCCTGTCTGCCTTTGCAACCCTTAGATAAGACCCCGTGGGGCTGACCAAAACTCCACTTTTTGGTTTGAACTGACCAATCCAGCCTTAGCCCGGGAACCCCAAAGCACTCCACCCAGAGGCCCTATTAAAGGGATGTGCGCCAGGTCCTGCCTCTGGCTGCAGTCTGCACTGTGCCCTCGAGGCGGGCTGTGTACTTCCTCCAGGACCCGTGAGTAATAATGTCTCTACTGCAATTTCTCTCAGGTCTCTTGCTGAACCTTGTTCACTTTCCAGCACCCTGTGCTCCACTTAACAAATATTTTCTAAATTTTTTTGATTTTTTAGAGAGGAAGGGAGAGAGAGATAGAAACATCGATGTGAGAGATGCATCAATCGGCTGCCTCTGGCACACTCCCCACTGGGGATGGAGCCCGAAACCCAGGCATGTGCCCTGCCTGGGAATCGAACTGGGACCTCTCAGTCCATGGGATGATGCTCAATCCACTGAGCCACACCGGCTGGGCGCCACTTAACAGATACTAATTTAACAAAGTCATGATGTCCCCTCCCTTTGGGAAGTAAGGAAACAGCGATCACGTCACTGCCCAAGGTCACTCAGCAGAGGCAAGGTTTGTACCCAACTCTCACCCCACAGCCTGGCTCCTAAACCTGCCAGGCTTACTGAACGGGCGGGCGCATGGCCCTCCCATTTTGAGCGCCTGTTCCGCTCAGGTAGGGGGTGGCTTTCTCATGCTGACCCAGCTGCCCCTTCATCAGCTTCCCTCAGTGCAGGTCCACAGGGCTCAGGAGGCCCAAGGCCCCTTGCACTTGCCGCCTGACCGGCAGCCGCTGCCAGGAACCCCTCCTGAGGTGAATACTTCTGAAGTTAAATAAACAGTGATTTCACTTGATGTTTGCCTGTTGCTCTCTTCTCTCCTGCATCATGCTTCGGCACCATCAAATATTCATGGAGTGTTCACAATGCATCAGGAACCAGAGCTGCAAAGAGTCTTGATGCCCCGGAGGAAAATCTACAATGAGTCCATCAGTATTTGCCTTCTCTGCACCAGGCACTGAAGGCACAGGTGGAACAAATCGACCCCATCTCTGCCTTCTTGGCTCACAGCCTGCCTGGTGCATGAGTCTAAACAGTCATCCCTTGCCCTGGCTGGTCTGGCTCAGCGGTTAGAGTGTCGGCCTGCGGACCAAGGAGTCCCAGGTTCGATTCCGACCAAGGGCATGTACCTCGGTTGCGGTTTGACCCCGGCCCCAACCGGGTAGTGCGGTGGCAACCAATCGCTGTCTCTCACATTGATGTTTCTCTCTCTCCCTCTCATTCTGTCTGAAAGATAAATGTAAAAATATCCTCGGGTGAGCATTAAATAAATACATATAAAAAGTCATCCCACAACATTTACCCACCACCAGCCCAGGGGTTGAAGAGTGCGGACAGTGGGGAGCAAATGAAGGTTCTAGCGGGGGAGCGGCTGGGTGGCACGACCGGGAAATGTTGGGGAAATGCTGGGAGACAGGTGGCCCATGTGCGGATGGCCTGGAGAGGAATGGACTTGGCGGGCTAAGGCAGTGACCCGATGAGAGGGCAGAGCCCGGCGGTGGAGCCGGGAGCGGACGGCAGCGGGCAGGTGCGGAGGGGCGGAGGTGGATGCCCTGCTCTCGGGGTGACCGCACTCGAGGCGGCCAAGCCAGTTCCGGTGACCTCGGAAGCCCCACGCGCCGACCCACGTCCCCACCCCAGCCCTGCAGTCCCGGGGTATCCCTGCCGACGGCCCCACCCCAGGCACCGGAGATGTGGATGGAGGGAAGCTCCCCGGCCACGGCCCTCTGCTGAGGAGGCCGCTGGCGTCTGGAAGCTCCCGAGCGCGACGCCGAATGCCTTTTGCAATTTGCAGCAAACATGCGGCACACAGAGCGGCGGACACGCGGGCGCCAGCGAGGCGCGGCAGCCGGGCTCGGCCCACGCATGCGCAGCGCCCCCAGCCGCCTCGGACTACAACTCCCGCCACACCCCGCGCGGCCCCCGGAAGTGGAGCTGCGGAGGGGCGTCTCCAACCCTGGCGAGGGGGCGAGCGAGCCGGCTGGTTGCGGGAGGCGGCGGCCGCGAACAACCCGATGCGAGCGAGCGGGGCCGGACATGGCTTCGCCTGGAGGCGACGAGGGCGCCGGCCCCGAGGCGGACAGGCCTCACCAGCGGCCCTTCCTGATCGGGGTGAGCGGCGGCACCGCCAGCGGCAAGGTAAGGGCCGGGCGGCCCGGCGGCCCGTGCCAGCTCGACGCTGCCCGGAGGGGAGACCCCACCGCGGCGGCCCAGGTGCTCCTCCGGGTGTGGGCGGGGCGGGCCGGGGCGCAGGCAGCGGCGGGGCGCCCGCCCTTCCCCCGTTGGCCCGGCCCTGGGGCCCCGGGTCCTTGCTGCCCCGCGGGCCGGTGTCTTCGGGAGCCAGCGCCGAGCAGGGCGCCCAGGAGGCCCGGGTGCCGGCAGGAGGCGGGGTTCAGGCGGGATCCGCCCTCCTTGTCCCCAGTCAACTGTGTGTGAGAAGATCATGGAGCTGCTGGGACAGAACGAAGTCGACCACCGGCAGCGGAAGTTGGTCATCCTGAGCCAAGACCGGTTCTACAAGGTGCTGACCGCGGAGCAGAAGGCCAAGGCCCTGAAGGGACAGTACAATTTCGACCACCCAGGTAGGTCCGGAGGCCCTGAGGGTGCGGGGCGGGCCGGGGGCTTCCTGGTGGAGCTGATGGACCTGGCTGAACCCTGGACAGGCCCATAGAAGCTGCTGACTCCCTTGGTTGGAGCCAGTCTGCCTGCAGAGGGCCTTAGGGGCCTTGGCACCCACCTGCCTACACCCACCAATCTCTCAGCGTTACCTGGTCAGGAAACCCCCGTGTTCAGACCTCTGAGCAGACAGCAGCCTGGGCAGTGGCACTCCTGAGGTCAGCAAGGACAGGTCCATGCTGTGGTGTGCAGGACTGCAGAGGGCTCTGCAGATGTCAGCTGTTGGGGCAGCTCTCCAGTTTCTCAGGCTCCTTGGTACCACCAGCACCCAGCTGTGGCCGCTGACCCCAAGGCAAAGGAAGTCCCCTCCCTTCCCAGCACAGGCCACCTGGATTGCCTTGCCTTTTGTCCCATCCCTGCAGATGCTTTTGATAATGATTTGATGCACAGGACACTGAAAAACATCATGGAGGGCAAAACTGTCGAGGTCCCAACCTATGATTTTGTGACTCACTCCAGGTAAGCAGGTGGTTCCTGGGAGCCAGTTAGGGCGTCCCTTCGAGGGCTTACACACACCACCCCGCAGCAGGCCCTGACCCCTCCCTTGGTTTCTGTGGACACCCCTCTCCCACCGTGATCTGTTTCCTGTGGAGTCAGTGCCCCGGAGGTCCTCTCTGCAACAGGGCCCATTTCCTGCTGTCGCCTTGCAGGTTACCGGAGACCACGGTGGTATACCCTGCAGACGTGGTCCTGTTTGAGGGCATCTTGGTCTTCTACAGCCAGGAGATCCGGGACATGTTCCATCTGCGCCTCTTTGTGGACACGGACTCGGACGTCAGGCTGTCGAGAAGAGGTAGGGTGGGCTCAGCCTCCCTGCCTGGGGCCGAGGCTGGGCGCACGTCCTCGGGTCTGAAGGTGGCACCTGGCTCCTGTCTCTGCAGTTCTCCGAGACGTGAACCGCGGGAGGGACCTGGAGCAGATCCTGACCCAGTACACCACCTTCGTCAAGCCAGCCTTCGAGGAGTTCTGCCTGCCGGTACCCGCCTTGGGAATGCCTTTCCTCCCTGTTCAAAGACACTATACCCGGTTCCACGGGAGCTGGGTCGTGGATGCACGTGGTCTGACTTATAAATAGAGAGTGCAGCTTGCACCCAGCTACCCAGGGCAGTTCTCAGCTCTCCAGGCCCCCTGCCCTTGCTGCTCCCTCTGCCTAGAGAAGCCCTGTCCCCCCATTCCATAGCCTCCCTCCTCCCTGCCTCAGGCCTTCACCCAGGTCACCGGCATTGCCTTTGCAGCATGACCCCAAAGACCCCTCTGCTCTGGCCTTTGCCTGCTGTGTTCCCAGGGTGTTCTGGTCATCTGACAGCACCGTCTGTCTTGCTTACTCCCCCCCTACAGGGTAAACTCAGGGCAGGGGTTTGTCTCTTCAGGCCACAAGCGCCCCCTGGCGCACAGTAGGAGTGAGGGCCTCACGTCACCGGCCGTCTCTAGGCTGTGCTGGCTGGCGTGCTCCGGTCCGGCCGGAGTAGAAGGGATTCGCGCTTGCGCAGATGCCTGTCTTTTCCTCCGCCTTCCACTTGTAACTGAACAGGGCTCCTGATTCTGCTCAGGCTGGAGTGTTGTAGAGGGAGACGAGCAGTATGTAAAGGTAAAAGTACAGCCCAAGGGAACTGGCCCCAGGTCTCCTGCTTTAGGTAGTAGGACATGAATTCTGTGTGTTGCTGGTTAAAGAAAACCCTTTTAACTTTACATTCATGTTCTCTGACATTTCTGAAAAATACTAGAAAACTTAACTTGTTACAGTGGACACCAGATCTGTTTGGTGACCCTGTGTGGGGGCAACACCGGCCTCGCCAGAGCCCCCAGAACCCTCCTTGAACTGCCCTCTCCCTTGCCCTCTCCCTCTCCCTCACCCTCACGTGGAGCCACTGCTTCTGCCCAAGCTGACCGGTCCTTCCCACCCCTGCCAGCAGGAAGACCTCTCCCGCCCTCTCAGCAGTGAGCCTGCCCAGGGGAGCGCCGGGCCCTCACGGGTGTCCCCTTCCTACAGACACAGCTGCCCCAGGACTCCTCCCCGCCTGCCTCTGTGCTCATCTCGGGACATACTGCCTTTGCCCAGATTCACGTGTCAGTACCACCAAACAGCTCACAGGTCCATCCCATGGGCTACACCGTTTTCTCCCTGCCCTCCCTGTGCTCTGCCAGGTTCAGTGTGTGCCCCTCGGCAGCCCCGCCCCGCCCTAGCACAGGCCTGGCGAGAGCGAGCGGTGCCCAGCATGCTGGCAGCAGCACGGCGCCGTCCTTGCACGCAGTGCGCCCCTGGCTCCTCCGGGGTGCTTGCAGGAGGTCCCTGGTGGCGGAGGAAGCACCTCACGAGCGGTGGAGGGTGCCGTGCTTCTCCTGGCCCAGAGAACGAAGTTGTTGGCACAGATAACTGTCCCTGCAGCTGCTCAAAGGATTGAGCAAGAGCTCAGCACTTCAGACATGCTCACCCACCTTCTGCCTCACTCCCTGGAGCACTGTTCCTCACACCTGGCTGATCACTCCCCAAGTCCGTCACCTTGGGTTGGGGGGTGGACAGATCCTGACGAGAGCCTGCTTTGTGTTGCAGACCAAGAAGTATGCCGACGTGATAATCCCTCGCGGGGTTGACAACATGGGTAAGACCAGGCCTGACGGCTGCCCGACTCCTGTCTGCTCCCAGAGCCACGAGGCAGGCACTGCCCCGCCCCACCCCAGCACGGCACCGGCACCGGCAGTGTCACCTGTCAGCTCGCCTCAGCAAAGCTGGCGGGAGAGACATGTAGAGAACTGGTTGACAAAGTCACTGTTAGCAGAAACCCTCGCGGACCAAGCCAGCAGGTCCAAATGTGCTCAGGTCCAGATGTGCCTTTTCTCTGCTGAGACTTGGTGCCAGACAGGTGTCCCCGCAGGGTTTCAGCGAGGGGGGCTCCTGGGCAGTGTTGCTGGTGGGTGCAGGCAGCTAACACGCTCTTGTCTGTCTTCGCCGCAGTTGCCATCAACCTGATTGTGCAGCACATCCAGGACATTCTGAACGGGGACATCTGCAAGTGGCACCGTGCTGGGGCCAACGGGCGGAGCTACAAGAGGACGTTTTCTGAGCCGGGAGACCATCCCGGGGTGCTGACCGCCGGCAAACGGTCACACCTGGAGTCCAGCAGCAGACCGCACTGAGGCGTGGCGCTGGGCCTCTCGGCAGGTCCCCTCAGGTGCCCACCTGCCCCCAAAACACACCTGCCACTTCTCCGCGTCTGGGACAGCCCATGGTGTAAGGGTCAGGGCGACCTCAGCAGCAGGGACCCTGGACACATGTCCCAGCTCTGTGATGGGGTGAGGACAGTGACTGCACCTGCTTCCTTGGGGTGCGGGGAGTTGGACGCCTCCAGGCACTCAGCAGTGCCAGATGGCCAGGTGGCAGCCTGGATGCTCGTGCCCGGGCAGCACACAGGCTGTGTAGTTGGGGAGGACTGGAGAAACGGCCTGGACACGCTGCTGTCCAGTGTATCGACCGTGATCTCCCAGTGAGTTTTCTGGTGTGATCTGGTCCTCACACACGTACAACTGACCCTTTGAAATATTGTTTTGTTACTCATCTCAGTGTTTTGTGTCATTCTGTAACACCGGGCTAGTTGTGGTCTATTAACCCACTCTGGCAGCTGCCCGTGGGCGCTGGTCCAGCGTGGTGCATGCTGACTGCGGTGCACAGAGATGTCCCCTTTCCCTGGCCTGTGCTCCAGGGCGGGGCGGGGAAGGAGCCCCCCGACAGGCCTCTCTGTAACCAGCATCAGAGAGAAAGCGGGCGCCTGCTCACCCAGCCCCGAGCCCGCCTGGCCCCTGTGGGGTCTGTCGTGGGTCCCTGAGCCAGGTGCTGTGTGGACTGGCCTTCCCGAGTGTGGCAGGGCCAAGTCCAGGGCTCGCCCCCAGCCAACGTGTGTGCTGACCGGGAATGGCACAGCGAGTGGTGTGGCCAAAGCCGGCCTGTCTCCCTCGCTCATCTGAGCACAAGCCCCACAAACCCGTGGCCTGTCGTCCCGGGGTGTCTCCCCTCCCGTGCGGTGGCTGTTTGTGAAGGGGTCCTTCCCCACTGCCACCAGGGCACTTCCTCTCCGTCCAGGGGCACTAGTTACACAGCTGACGTGGCTGGGCTCGCCTGAGCTCCGTGGCTGGCTTCTGAGGACTGCGACACTCAACACACGTGCGGTGCCCTTTTGGAGAGTCAATAACCACCAACAGGAACCCAGTGCGTCCCTCTTTAATTACACCAGGAAGGCAACTCCAGGGCGAGGAAGCATCCAGATGACACACTGACTGCTGAGGTCGATACTCGCTCAGCGGAACCTCGTGGCGGGTGCCCGAGGGTTAGCCAGTACAGGCGTGAAGAGGGTGGCAGGCTCCACGGGCCGGAGGTCCACGTCCGCCACGCCCCTGCTCACGCACACTGAGTGGCAACCTGCTCCCAGGAGTTCCTCCGCCTCACTGGGCACAGAGGCTCCAGCTCAGCAGGCCCAGTGGGGCACGGGAGGGAGGACCAGGCCCGTCACCAAACCCGCCAACACACCTGTTACTGAGACCAGCCCCGTCTGCCTGCTCCCTGCCTTTTCCCCGGCGCCGAGTCCCACGCTAGCCACTCGATGCTCCACGTGTCCTAGTTTAGGCTCCTAGGAATTGGTGGACCTGGGCGTGTTCACTGCCTGCATAAAATAATCTGCTTAAGCCCGGCCAGTGTGGCTCAGTGGACTGAGCGTCGTCTCATGGACAGAGGTCCCGGTTCGATTCCCAGTCAGCGCACGTGCCTGGGTTGCAGGCTCAATCCCCAGTAGGGGGCGTACAGGAGGCAGCCGATGGATGTTTCTCTCTCATGTTGATGTTTCTCTCTTTTCCTCTCTAAAACGTCAATAAAACCAAAAACAAACAACCTGCTTAAAATGAGGTGCTCGCCCCGGCCAGTGTGGTTCAGTTGGTTGGGCGGCGTCCCAGGCACCAAGAGGTTGCTGGTTCGATTCCAGGTCAGGGCACATGCCTGGGTTGCAGGCTCAATCCCTGGTAGGGGGCGTGCAGGAGGCAGCCGATGGATGTCTCTCTCTCCGTCTCTAAATTAGTAAGAACATATTTTAAAACACAAGGTGCTCATCAGAGGGCCGCTTTGAGAACGAAACCAGCCTTCCAGGCATGGCCGTCTGCACTGTGCTTGTAAACACAGCTAGCCAAGGTGGTTCTGCCCAGTCCGGACCCGCCAGACGCTCACTGTGTCGGGTCCTGTTGGTATTTTCGGATTAAGATGTCCCAGCTCTCTCTCCAGCGAAGGGCCTGGAGTTCGCTGGGAGAGAGTGACTTGTGCCCGTAGGTCAGTGGGCGCAGCGTGTCAAACACGTGGCAGGCAGCGGAGTACCACGCCACCACCAGGGCGCCGAAGACGCTCCTCTGGAGCTCGGACCTGCGGGTGCCAGAGCAGCACAGGTGTGAGGGAGGCTGGCTGTCCTCACCGTGACCTCCACTCACGGCGTCTCACACCTGTCGCCTGGCGGTCACCGACCTCCGCCTTTCTGTCCCTCCTGCCACCCCACCACCAGCCCTGCTGCATCCTGCCCGACGCGCTGAGCGTGACAGTCCTCACTCGTCTGTTTCTCGGTCCACAGCCTCTGCTCTGTCTACACGCAGACTCCCTCTTGAGAGACCTCAAGACCCTGCTACGGGAGGGTCAGTGCCCTCCTCGGGCCTCCAGCAGCGGCTCCAGTCTACATAGCTTCTGGTGTGTCTCCTCTGTGCCCCATGCCATCTGGCCAGTGGCCACTGGCTGTCGAGAACACACCCCACGCCTCCCCACTCCTCGCCTCCGCCCCTGGTCCTCTGTGGACCACAGACGTCCTTCCGTTTCCCACCCATACCAGGGCTTTCGTCTGCGAGACAGCCAGAGCTTCGTGCTCTGGGGACCTCACCCCACCCCCACACTGACCGCGAAGGCCCGAACCTGCACAGGTGCTCGCCGACGTGCTGCAGGACCACGGGCAGCAGCAGGATCTGGAAGGTGAGCGCAGGCAGGTAGTGGTACAGGAAGAGCGTCTTCTCCATCAGCAAGAACGGCAGGTAGTTCACTGCCCAGCCGCCAGCACACAGGGCCCCGGCCAGCACCCAGCGCAGCCAGGAGTCTGGGGGAAAGTCCTCGTGAGCCAGCCTGGCTGGCTGGGGCCGCACCTGGCCAGGCTCTGCCAGCCCAGTCTGACGCTGGCTCTCTCGTCCCTCAGCCACACCCCAGCAGTCGGCTCTCGATTTCTCACCCCCCTTCCCACGTCTCCAGGAAATCAGACTAAGAACCTCCCGCAGCTTCCTGCTGGGTCCTCACGACCCTCTCCTGAGAAACAGCTGTCCCCTGGGGGCCAGGCCAGCCTCTGCCAGCCGGTCAGTCCCCTGGCTGCCGCCCATCAGGAGCGGTGGAGGGCCTTGCGGCCCGGGGGAGGGGACCAGTCCCTGGAGCCCAGCAGTGCGAAGGTGCCTGGGGCCGGCCTGCCTGCGCTTTACTCCTGTTCTGAGAGGGTTTGACGTGGGTCTGTCACTAGCGAACCACCAGCCCTGACGCGCCTGTGGGCTCAGTCCTGTCCAGCCAGGTCGGGGCCAGCTGGGAACGGCCCGAGGCTGCTCCAGGCCCTGGGCTCACGGAGCAGCCCCTGCCCAGCACCCACACTCCCTGGAGAAGCCTCCAAGGCCACGTAGGAGCTGAATTCCAACTGTCTCTGGGGGACACAAATAATTTACGTCCCCTCCATGCAGAGACCAAGCTGCGCCTGAGGCAGAGCTGCCGGGGAGCGGGGCTCAGGTTGGAGCGAGGGGGCTGGTGCAGGGCGGGGAGGCGCACTCACCCTCTGGGAGGTCGCACAGGCGTCGCTGGCGTCTGAGCAGGTGCCAGCAGAAGAGCAGGGTGTACAGCGCGGTGGCGAGCCCGGCCGAGGCCCAGATCACGGCGTTTCCCAGCAGGTGGATCTGAGCCTGCAGGCGACAGGAGACGCCGTCAGCGGGTCTCCGTGGAAGGAGCGCCCCCAGCCCTGTGGCTGGGACGGACCAGACGCTCCTGATGAGACCCTTTCTACAAAGCGCTGAGGTTTTCTCTACGACTGGGAGCAGCCAGGAGTCCGGTTTCAGCAGCACAGCCCTTCGCAGAGGGACCCCCAGAGCAACAGAGCTCAGGGTGGCGCCTGGGCCCTGCTCTGCCACTCGGGGTCGGGGCAGGTCGGTGAGCGCTGTTGCTGGCGTCGCCCGTGAGTGACAGCTGCGCGTGACTCCACCGCCTTTGCTACCAGGTGAGGCAACACCTGCCTGGACAGAGCTCTGCAGGCTCGG
Source organism: Molossus molossus (assembly GCF_014108415.1). NCBI lineage: Eukaryota > Metazoa > Chordata > Mammalia > Chiroptera > Molossidae > Molossus > Molossus molossus. Next base: position 4,364,428 of record NW_023425349.1, read on the forward strand.
ACGCCAGGTGCACAAATCAGCAGGGACACTCTGAAAGCCACTGCCAGAGGAGGGGAGCAGTGTGCTCCCACAAAAGCAGAAAAGCCTGGCTTCCCTCCACAGGCAGACCTGACCTCACCCCGTGGTGCTGGTGGGAGGGGCCCAGGCCTGGTGAGGACGGCCCTGGAGGGAGGTGGGAGGGGCCCAGGCCTGGTGAGGACGGCCCTGGAGGGAGGTGGGAGGGGCCCAGGCCTGGTGAGGACGGCCCTGGAGGGAGGTGGGAGGGCCCAGGCCTGGTGAGGACGGCCCTGGAGGGAGCGGTGGGAGGGGCCCAGGCCTGGTGAGGACGGCCCTGGAGGGAGGTGGGAGGGCCCAGGCCTGGTGAGGACGGCCCTGGAGGGAGGTGGGAGGGGCCCAGGCCTGGTGGGGACGGCCCTGGAGGGAGCGGTGGGAGGGCCCCAGGCCTGGTGAGGACGGCCCTGGAGGGAGGTGGGAGGGGCCCAGGCCTGGTGAGGACGGCCTTGGAGGGAGCGGTGGGAGGGCCCAGGCCTGGTGAGGACGGCCCTGGAGGGGGCGGTGGGAGGGCCCAGGCCTGGTGAGGACGGCCTTGGAGGGAGCGGTGGGAGGGCCCAGGCCTGGTGGGGACGGCCTTGGAGGGGGCGGTGGGGGGGCCCAGGCCTGGTGAGGACGGCCCTGGAGGGAGGTGGGAGGGCCCAGGCCTGGTGAGGACGGCCCTGGAGGGAGCGGTGGGAGGGGCCCAGGCCTGGTGAGGACGGCCCTGGAGGGAGGTGGGAGGGGCCCAGGCCTGGTGAGGACGGCCCTGGAGGGAGCGGTGGGAGGGCCCAGGCCTGGTGAGGACGGCCCTGGAGGGGGCGGTGGGAGGGCCCAGGCCTGGTGAGGACGGCCCTGGAGGGGGCGGTGGGAGGGCCCAGGCCTGGTGAGGACGGCCCTGGAGGGAGCGGTGGGAGGGCCCAGGCCTGGTGAGGACGGCCCTGGAGGGGGCGGTGGGAGGGCCCAGGCCTGGTGAGGACGGCCCTGGAGGGAGGTGGGAGGGGCCCAGGCCTGGTGAGGACGGCCCTGGAGGGAGGTGGGAGGGGCCCAGGCCCGGTGAGGACGGCCCTGGAGGGAGGTGGGAGGGGCCCAGGCCCGGTGAGGACGGCCCTGGAGGGAGGTGGGAGGGGCCCAGGCCCGGTGAGGACGGCCCTGGAGGGAGGTGGGAGGGGCCCAGGCCCGGTGAGGACGGCCCTGGAGGGAGGTGGGAGGGGCCCAGGCCTGGTGAGGACGGCCCTGGAGGGCGGTGGGAGGGGCCCAGGCCTGGTGAGGACGGCCCTGGAGGGAGCGGTGGGAGGGCCCAGGCCTGGTGAGGACGGCCCTGGAGGGGGCGGTGGGAGGGGCCCAGGCCTGGTGAGGACGGCCCTGGAGGGGGCGGTGGGAGGGCCCAGGCCTGGTGAGGACGGCCTGGAGGGGGCGGTGGGAAGGGGCCCAGGCCTGGTGAGGACGGCCCTGGAGGGGGCGGTGGGAGGGCCCATGGCCTGGTGGAGACGCCCTGGAGGGGGCGGTGGGAGGGCCCAGCCTGGTGAGGACGGCCCTGGAGGGAGGTGGGAGGGGCCCAGCCCGGTGAGGACGGCCCTGGAGGGAGGTGGGAGAGCCCAGGGCCCGGTGAGGACGGCCCTGGAGGGAGGTGGGAGGGCCCAGGCCCGGTGGGACGGCCCTGGGGGAGGTGGGAGGGCCCAGGCCCGGTGAGGACGGCCCTGGAGGGAGGTGGGAGGGGACCAGGCCTGGTGAGACGGCCCTGGAGGGAGGTGGGAGGGCCCAGGCCCGGTGAGGGACGGCCCTGGAGGGAGGTGGGAGGGCCCAGGCCCGGTGAGGACGGCCCTGGAGGGAGGTGGGAGGGCCCAGGCCCGGTGAGGACGGCCCTGGAGGGAGGTGGGAGGGCCCAGGCCTGGTGAGGACGGCCCTGGAGGGAGGTGGGAGGGGCCCAGGCCTGGTGAGGACGGCCCTGGAGAGTGCAGGACCAGGTGGGAAGCAGAGGGGCCCTCAGGGAACGATGCAGGCTGCTTACGCTGGTCCTGGGGTGCAGCCAGTAGGCGATGTTGGTGTCCAGGGTGACCCAGTCCAGAGGCGTGGAGCTGTACTTGTGCTCCGAGTCGTCGCTCCGCATCGTCAGCATCCTCCACTGCGACAAAGCAGAGGCTCGGAGTCAGCCAGCCCGACGCTGTCCTTGCTCGGGCACTCGCTGGGCTGGAGCAAACGCTGCCCCTTCATGGGAGGGGTCCAACCGCAGGCTCATCTGAACCGTGCAGCAGAGGGCGTGCCGGCCTGGCAGGCGGGCTTGTCAGGAGACCTGGGTTCCGACCGGGGGTAGCCCCGGAACGTGGCCTCCCAGGGGCTTGTCACCTCGTCTGCAGACAAAGTGACTGTCCTCAAGTCAGGGACCCATGTTTCTGGTTCCCATGGCTCTAGGGCTCCCTCACATTGACCAGAGCCCATTCTGCCCTGCCCTGGGAGCCTCAAAGTGTACCCCGGCAAGGTGGCAATTCTGTGTGGGCTGCGGAGTCTCCTGCCTGCAAAGCCACAGGCCTGGGACGCAGGGCTGCGGCGCTGCTTACAGTGGAGGAAGGGACACATGCGTCCACTGCTGATTGAGGCTCCAGTTTGTTATTATTATGATTGTTTAATCCTCACCGAAGGACATGCATTCGTTTTAGAGAAAGGGGAAGGGGGAGAGAGAAACATCAGCCGGTTGCCTCCCTTATGCACCCCAACTGGGGAGTGACCCTGCAACCTAATACGTGTCCTAACCAGGAACCGAACCTGCCACCTATTGGTGAGTGGACCAGCGCTACAATCCACCAGGCCACCCGGCCAGAGCCCAGTTTGAAGCCTCGGAAGGCAAGCATGCTGCCGACCACAGCGGCTCTGGGAGCAAAGCCACACCTCCCTCCACCGTGTCACCTGCAGCTCGGAGAACCTGGCCAGGAAGCTCAGGTTTCTGCTGACGTCCATCTGAGTAGGCGAGTGCAGCTCCAGCTCCCTCTCCTTCTGCTCCTGGCCTGGCAACACACCAGAACCCAACAGGACATGAGCGGGCTCAGGGCAGGGAGCTCAGCACAGCTGCCGGCTTGGTCCGGAGGCGACTTCCCTGCTTTCCAACCCCCACGGCGACCCACAGCACCCCAGTCTCCCCACGCGAAACTGCCGGCACGTGTGGATCTCTAGACCCGTGGACAGCTCCGCGCACCGCCTGCCCACGACCGCGCGGAGAAGTGCCCCTGGTCGCTGGCAGCTCAGTGGGGCACAGAGGGGCGGGTGGTGACAGAGCGTGGAGTCGAGCCTTCGGCGGTGGCTCACCAGGGCCCCGCCGGCCCGGGACGCGCAGGCGCACTCACTCCGGCCGTAGCGGTGTTCCTCCACGGTCCACACGGTGCTCTCGTGGTAGCCCCGGGACAGCTTCTCCCCAACGACCTCCAGCTGCCGAAAGCCCCAGTCAGGGAGGTGCGCCCCGCTCAGCTGGAAGACAGAGACAGGACTAGTGAGGGGACAGCCGGCCCTGGCTCAGCCCGGCGGGGAGGGGCCGCACCGCTGGTCAGCAGCCCGCGAGGGCACAGACCGCCCTCCGTGGGGCCCAGTTCCGAGAAGGCACAGAGCCCTCCCACCTGCAGTGGTGGCGGCAGGACGAGGCAAATGGCTGGGGGCGCCGGCTCGGCCGGAGCTGGGTGCAGGGGCTGTGGGCCCGGAGCTCCGCAGGCCCCCGAGCAGCGGCGCCCTCACCTTCAGGATGGCGGAGGTGTTCACGTGCACGAGGCGAACCTCCGACAAGATGGTCTTCCAGACCTCCGCGTCCGACTCCCTGTTCACGATGTCCTGTAGGAGCAGACCTGCCCGTCCTGCTCCGTTTTCAGATTTCCTTAACCGAACAGATGAGACCGGGCAGCAGGTGCTGAGACTGACGGGGGGCGCCGGGGGGCTGGTTCTCAGAAGGGACATGTGCCCTCCTGCAGGGGCAGCTCGGGGCTCCGTGGCAGAAACCACAGGACGGTGCCCTCCTGCAGGGGCAGCTCGGGGCTCCGTGGCAGAGACCACAGGACGGTGCCCTCTCTGTGCTTCTGGAACGCCTGCTCACCCAGGGCTCAGAGCTTCGGCCCAAGTGCAAAGACGATGCAGTGCAGGCGACAGACCCTCCCTGAAAAGGGCCCTGACTTCGACACTGAGCACTAACATCTATAGAGCATTTGCGTTGTCAGAACTTTGCCCCCGTGAGGTCACGTAGCTACTGACAAGAACCAGAGGAAGCCAGGGGCTGGGTTGCGGTGAGCACCCCCCTATTCCGTGTGGGGCCGAGGGGGCCACCAGCAGGGAGGAGGAGGAGGAGGTGGAGGAAAAGGATCAGCACTGAGCCCTCAGCAGCGAGACTCTCAGCAGAGGCTCCCTCCAGAGCTCCCAGTGAAGGGAGGAGCACAAACAACTCCACTGAGGTGGGAACGCTGGGGGAGGGGACGGGGAAGCAGGTGCACGCACATCGCAGCACACGGGCGTCCGTCACACGCGAAGGGGGAGGGGACAGGGAAGCAGGTGCACACACATCGCAGCACATGGACGTCCATAACACGCGAAGGGGGAAGGGATGGGGAAGCAGGTGCACGTACATTGCAGCACATGGACGTCCATCACACGCGAAGGGGGAGGGGACGGGGAAGCAGGTGCACGCACATCGCAGCACATGGAGGTCCATCACACGCGAAGGGGGAGGGGACGGGGAAGCAGGTGCACACACATCATAGCACACGGACGTCTGTAACACGTGAAAGGGGAGGGGACGGGAAGCAGGTGCACGTACATCGCAGCACATGGAGGTCCATCACACGCGAAGGGGGAGGGGACGGGGAAGCAGGTGCACACACATCATAGCATGCGGACGTCCGTCACACGCGAAGGGGGAGGGGACGGGGAAGCAGGTGCACACACATCATAGCACACGGACGTCTGTCACACGCGAAGGGGGAGGAGACGGGGAAGCAGGTGCACACACATCATAGCACACGGACGTCTGTCACACGCGAAGGGGGAGGGGACGGGGAAGCAGGCGCACGCACATCGCAGCACACGGACATCTGCCGAGGACTGAACGGGGTGGGGGCTGGAGTTAGTGGGGAGCTGCTGCTGCAGGTCCGAGTCTGACCCTCAGGGCGGTGACCCCAGTGCCATCTGTGAGCCCTGACTAGCTCGTGTCCTTGAATTCAGATGGTCCAATGACCCAGCAACCCTAGAACCTTCTTCCTGCTGCCCTTCCCAGGACTCCACATGCAGCCCCGGAGAGTGAGACTCATTCCCTAGTCACTCAGTGGAAGGCGGCCACCATCCCGCCAGCCTCAGGAAGGGGCCGTCCCCAGGAACCGCCGCCTCTCCTGGGACATCCCGGGACATCCCGGGACCGGCCGGGATGACCGGAGGATCCCTGGCTGGCTGAGGGTCAAACATCCTGCGGAAGGGGGGAGGGGGTGCTGACGCAACGGCTGCCCGCTCCACAGGACTCACCAGTCTCCAGAGGTTCTGGGCGGGCATGGAGATGTTGTAGTCGATGTAGCAGGACACCTCCTGCGCGTGGGGGTTCAGGGGGGCCGCCACGTCATGCCTGCAAGCAGACAACGCTCGCAGGAGTCCCCCATTCACTGCCTCCTTGAGGGAAGAGCCGCTGCGGCCCGAGGACGCACACCTGGAGGCTTGTGGAGAAACAGACTGAAAGGGAAGGGATGCTGCAGGAGCCGCATCTCAGGGAAAGCAGGGCACGCAGACCGCAGACAGTGGGAGGCGGCACAGTCGGGGCTGCCGGGTACCCCGAAATACAGGGCTGCTCAGAGGTCAAGTCAGGTCAGGGCTGAGAGCCAAACATGTCCTAACCCTCCGGACCCCACTGAACCCCGCTTCAGTCCTGCTGACACTTCGGGGGCCCCACCGATGAAGGGGCCCCACTGCACCCCGCAGGGCGAGCCCGGCGGTGTCCCATCACCTGCACCCTCGGGGCTCCCGGTCCCTCACTGAGGCCATCTCCTTTCCTCCCCCCTCAGCTGCCATCGGGGCCCCTCCCAACGCGGAGGGCGGCAGGGCTCACGTGTTGAGGAAGCGGGTGGTCATGCCGTGTACCAGCTGCACCACGTCTCCGTGCCGCACCGGCCTCGGCGGGGCGCTCACCTCCAGCTGGTGCCTGGAGACAGGGGACAGGCTGGCGGGACGTGCTGGCCACTGCCCCGAGCTGCGGCCTCACCAGCAGGGCTCTGAGAGCTCCCGGGGGCTGACTGCGGCGCCCAGCCAATCTGCCCCCACACAGGCGACCCCTGTAGGGCAGAGCACTTCCCGGAGCTCAGCTCTGAGACCTGCGGTCTCTCTCCCAGCTTCCAGACATCACTGAGCTGCTGTGCTACGGACGAATGCACGGCACCCTCTCCGAAATCCTTCTCGGACAGACAGACCTCTGTTCTGTGCCTGCCCAGTGACAGGTCCTCGGGGCCTAACGGGGGCTGAGCACACGGCTGAACAGCCAGGCGGCCCTGCCCCGGGTCACTGCAGCAAGGGTGCATCCGTGAGTGCGTGAGCAACGACTCAGACAATGGGACAGTGGCAGAGAGGAGGGGGCCCTGGGGTGGCCAAGGTAGGCCACGGAGGAGCTGACCTCCCAACTTGACTCACAGAGGAGCCAGCCAGGTAGTAACACGTCGCCCAAGGCAGAGGCTGCCTGCTCCAGGAATTCGGGGCTGGAGCAGGTGGTTTGGGCCTGTGGGCACCATGTGGGGTCTGGAGTTGGTTCGGGGGCAATGGAAGCTGGGCAAGGGGTCTGAGCAGGAGGGTGACCAACATAGGTTATGTTCTAAAGGACCACTTGGGGAGCTTCTGAAGCTGGGGAGTGCGGAGTGGAAACAGGTCACTGGGGAGGGGAGGAGGGAGACGGGAGGTAGAGACCTGGGTGGAGCGCATTCAGAGGCAAAATTGTTAGCACTGGCTGAGCCACTGGACGTGGGGAGTGAGAGAGAGACCTCCATCTGTGAGGTCTGAGCAAGAAAATGGTTTTAGCCCGGCTGGTGTGGCTCAGTGGACTGAGCGTCATCCTCTGGACTGAGAGGTCCCGGATCGACTCCTGGTCAGGGCACATGCCTGGGTTGTGGGCTCGATCCCCAGTAGGGGGCGGGCAGGAGGCAGCGGATGGATGTTTCTCTCTCACATTAGTGTGTTTCTCTCTCTCTACCTTCCTCTCTCTCTAAAAAAAGCAATAAAAACATATTAAACAAAAAGAAAAGAAAGAAAAAGGAGGCGCTGGGACAGGCCTGTAAAGTACCAGGAGAGACAGCAGGCAGTCACTGTGGACGAGCTAACCCTGACCAAGGGCTCACCAGCACAGCGCTGGACTCCAAGCTTCGAGGGAAGGAGTGTGGACAGAGAGGAGGGCCTGGCACTGCCCGAGGCCCCACCCAGCCAGGCCAGGAGGCGGGCCCTGCCCGGGAGGCCCAGGAACTGCACGCACCTCCCAGGATCCTTGACGATCCACCAGTTGTTGACGTCTTTGAAGGGGTAGCAGGTCACCTGCTGCTGGTGGGAGCTGCCTCGGCTGTCCTCGTAGCTGCGTGGAGTCAGCAAGGGGCTGTCTGCAGGGGGCTGGCGAGGGGCCCGCAGCCTCTCTCCCCGGGCTCCTGTGAACGCTAACTAGCGAGGTGTTTGGGGAAATAACGATAAAACAAGAAGTCCACACCACGAGGGACTAGAATGCGTGGCCCTATGCAGCACGCACCAGGAGCAGAAAGCGACCGCGTGGGCGCCGCGTGGCTGTCACGCAGACCCGTCAGGGCCCTCTGCTCAGCGAGACCCTCACTGGTTCACCGCAGAAAGGACAAGACACTGTGATCATCAGATCTAAGAGCTGTTTCTTTCTGTCTCACAAACCTCTTCATACAATGTGAAAGGTGGTGACAAATTATGGAAAAACATTTTATAACCTTCCCACGAAAACGGCCGCTGTCCTTACATCCTGGGGTAGGTGCTCTGGTGGGAATGAAGCCAGCAGGGCATGGGCTTGCCGAAGGCGCTCTTCAGAGTGACCTGGGACCCGTAGGCCACCTCCAGCGGCTGGCCCTGCGTGATCCGCGCCAGCCCTCCCTAGACGAGAGCCAAAGGGGCAGTGAGACACGGCCCGGCCTCTGGCAGCCGCTCTGCACCGGGGCGGTCAGGGTGGCGCAGACAGTTACACGTGACAGGACCCAGCAGCCCCCCGACTGAAGGCCGCCTCCGGGGCCAGGCACTCGGCTCACCCTTCACACCCTCACTGAGTTCTGACCCTGTCCTGTGAGAAAGGACAATTATGTCTGTTTCAGAAATGAGAAAACAGACTTGAGTGAAAGTTGTCCAAAAACACAGAGCCAGCACTTCCAAACAGGCCCGTGCGACTTCGGGCCACCATCCCAACGACCGCAACTGGTGCATTTCACTCCTCTGCAAAGTTCGTGAGAATGAACCAGAGTCGGGTCTGGGCCCACGACCAGATCACGTCCAGTGTGCCCTGGACCACAGGCGCCCGCCCGATGGGGACTTCGCAGTGGTCTCCGGGGATCACACGGACGAGAGCTAACCCTTTGCTTATTTCTACACCATTGGTATATTCAGAACTAGTTTCAAATACAGAAACGGCCCAGCTGGTGTGGCACCAAGAGGTCGTCGGTTCGATCCCCGGTCAGGGCACATGCCCAGATTGTGGGCCTGATCCCCACTAGGGGGCGTGCAGGAGGCGGCCAATCAATGTTCTCTCTCATCGATGTTTCTATCTCTCTCTCCTTCCCCATTCCTCTCTCTCTAAAATCAACAAAGAAAACATTTTTTTAAAATACTGAAGTAAATTCCTCATTTCTTATTTATTTTATTTTTTTTATCCTCACCTGAGGACATTTTTCCATTTTTGTTCAGATAGAGTGGGAGCGGGAGAGAGAGAGAGAGAAACATCGACATGAAAGGGACACATCAAGTGGCTGCCACCCGCACAACCCCACCAGGGCCGAGGACAAACTGCAACCAAGGTACATGCCCTTAGCGGGAACCGAACCCGGGTCTCTCTGGACTGCAGGCCGACGCTCTAACCGCTGCGCCAAACCAGCCAGGGCAATTCAGCTATTCCTCTAGTTCTAACTTGATAGTGTTTACGTAAGAAACGCTGAGCCCACTACGGCCCTCTTTCTGAGGTGGCTGTGTACCCCTCTCACCTCCAGGCTGGCCTGGAACGCACTGGACATGATCTGGTCGTGGGGTCCAGAGCGGCAGAGCAGCGTCAAGTGGACGTAGAAGAAGAGCAGGTACGTGACGACCGGGACGAGCACCAGGGCCACCGCTCGGGCCAGCACGTGGCAAAGCACACAGACCTGGCACACAGGTGGGCGTGTCCATCTCCACAGCGCAGCCCCGCCCTCCTGTCCCCTCCTGAACTGTCCCTGAAATGCCCCGTCCCACCCCTGCCTACCCCACGCGGCCACCCTCGTGCCGCGCACACCACCAGCACCCACATTTGACAGGGTCCGGTCTCCTATCAGGTGCCAGGTGTGAACAGTGGCGACTCCAAGTACCAGCAAGTAAGTGAAGACGCCCATGTATTTGGTGCTGAAAGGCCGGTGGAGAGGACGTTAGAATAAGACAGACGCGTGGGGCGTGGGCGCTGCCTCAGACCCGCCAGACTCACCCGACCGCACAGGCGCAGGCCACTCCCGTCAGCGTCAGCCAGAGCCACCAGCTCGGAGAGAAGGGCCTGGGCAGAGAGGACAGCGGAGCTGGGACAGGTCTGAGCTCTCTCGGGCCAGCGGGCTGCACGGCTTCAGGGACGAGGGAAATGAACCCTCACCCCCAAACCTCGGTCCTGGCAGGTTTTCTTCATGGCCAGAACGTCTCTCCGGTTAGAAAGTGAGGAGTATTTGCGAAGCCATGAGCCAAAGGCTGGTCTGGGCGGCTGACCGCAGGGCAGCCGGTGAGCAGGCCCCAGAGGAAGAGGCCTCAGCCCCAGACCACCACACTTCCTTCTCATTCAGGAGGAAGGACAGGCCCCACACGCCTCACCTGCGCTTCTGGGAGTTGGAGAACTTCAGGTAGGACAGCACGGCCGACAGATTAAAGAAGATCAACAGCGATTCCAAAAGCATCAGCCTGGACTGAGTGATCAGCGCGTTCTCTGTGGGAAAGACGACACGGTCCGCTGTGAGGGAGCAAGGGCAGGAGTGACGACGGAAACGTCCACAAAGCAGCAAACGTTCCACATGGCTCGGAGCACGAAGGCCGGGTGTTCGGAATTGGGGTGTCCGGAAGGGCACCCGCCCCACAACCACGAAGGCAGATTCTTAGGTGTGAGTCCCACCTACTGAGACCCTTGCGACCTTGGGCAAGTCCCTGAACCTCTCTGAGTCTTCCTTTTTCTCATCTGCAGAAGAAATACCAGCTCTCGGAGCCGCGGTGAGGCCGTCACTCACGTTGGCAGTCTCCCCAGAGCTGTGGACAGGCACCCACCTGCTCCTCGACAGTCTGCCTGTGCACGCGCACTAGTACCGCTAGCACCGCCTGGGCAGAGACCCTGGGGAGGAGCGGGGCCTGGGAGGCGGGTGGGAGGAGGCGGGCTGTCAGTGACACAGCCGGGTGCAGGCGGAGGTGCTCACAGCAGGCAGCTGTCTAGGCAGCCCAGGTGTGCATGGCCACGCCTCCACACGCAGTTGGGCTACCCACCTCCACATCCCACAGCAGATGCACTGCCTGCATTTCCTTCCATCCCGTGAGCAGACGCCACTGCGGGAGGCCTGTGCCCTAAACCCTGAGCGCTCCTGGGCCACACACGGAGAAGTGACAGCGGGCAGAGGCCGGGTCTTACCGATAAGTATCAGCAGGGCCGCTCCCATGGCGGCACAGTGAGAAAAGTGGAGCTCCCACAGGATCTGGTAGGCCATGGGGACCGCCAGGGCCCCCGCGAGGGCCGGCAGCAGGCGCAGGGACCACACGGGCACGTTGCTGCTGTATTCTAGAAAGCCACCACAGCACAGCTGAGCACCCCAGGTTTCCCAGCCCAGTGTCACATTTGTAGGCTCCAGGCTGAAAGTTTACAAGACTGGGGACCTCACTGGGCACCGAGTAGGAGTCGGTCTTTGAGACGCGCTGGATTTAGGCGGGAACCAGCTCTCATTACACACAGGGATAACCACGGGTCTGAAGTCAGTTCGTGCTTTACTTCTTTATAAATTTGCCCTATTTCCTAAACCACTGTGACAACACACGCCACTTATACAAAAGGTCATTGGGATCGGATGCACGTGAAGACTGTGTGTACCAAGAACTAGAAATAAAATAATAATTGTAACTAAACCCTAAGATATTTACCAGATTTTTCAAAAGCCTTTCACTTGTACCCAAACAACTGATCATACCCTGGACTCAGGTTAATAAACCACAGTTGTTCATTAAGTGCACATTAACAATGGAAATGAAAATGGCCATTTACCTGCTCCAATTCTGTTCCACAAAAAGTTACCGTCGAATCCTCCTAAATAACCTAAAACAGGATTAATCAGTAACGATCACGTTCAGCAATAGTTCAGGAGTGCCCAACAGTGGCAGCCAATAGGGAAACAACAGTAAATAAATAATAAGATATGGTTTCTGCCCTCAAGAAATTGCACCTATAAGATCCTACCTCCTAAGGCCAGCAGCATGTGACCAAATGGCGGTCCACTGCCATCCAAAAAGAAGACCCGCTTCATGTAAAAAGAGATGTACTGCCCATAATAGACTTCATCGAAACTGAAAAACAAACCCACGTTATAGCTCACTATAAATCATTGCGGTAAAAAGGTGTCAGGATAAATGCACACCTGTGCTTCCAACAGCTTCAGGGAGTGATCAGCAAAGTTTGGGTCCCCAGATATGAAGACACCCATACAGCAGCATCCACCCATAGGGACGGGCCATCCCGACACAGGTTCTGTTTCTCTCCCTAGTTCCCAATGTTGGGGTGTGCCATTATCCAGGCCCCTGAAAGGCCTCACGGACCCGAGGCTAATCCCCTTGTCCACCAGCACAACAAAGGCACATACTGCAACAAAACATTTTCAGGTGACGGCATGAAGGAATTGCTGTCAACTTTTTTAGGTGTGATAATGCTACTGTGGTTGCGTGTGTTTGTTTAAGATCGGCTCTTTTGGAAATATATGTATACTGAATTACTTATGGATAAAATACAGCTATGATTTGCTTAAAAAAAAATCCACTGCAGGGAGGGGGTGGCTATGAGTTGGTAACTGTTGAAGCTGCGTGGTGAATACATTGGTGAGGGGGTCATCATACTGTTTTCCCTACTTTTTATATGTTTGATGTTTTCCATAAGAAAAAGTTAAATGAAAAACAACACATGCATTAGATCATAAACAGCCCTTTAATAACTACGGGAATCATTTCCCACTGTGACAAAGAACATACTCTAAGGTCAATGAGGACTCACTCCCATATTCCCCAACCTTCTGCCCTCCAATCTCCAGGTTCTCAATGGTCACCTGAGGCTACTGCTCCTGCCATAAACCTAGGGGGCAAGATGGGGCAAATGGACTATGCAGGGGTTTTCCTGGGGGCCAACCAGCCTCTCCTCTAACGGCCCAAAGCACCCCTCACCAAGAAGCCCAGAATTCCACTCTCCCATTCACTCTGTTTAAAAGGCACTTCCTGTCACCGAAAAATCCCAGTTCTTTCTGATTCACCCTGAATGGCATTGTTCGGCTTACACCACAGCTCTGGGATAGGTGAGTCCCCACAGTCGGCTCAGTAACCCCATCACAGTCAGAGCCACAACGTTCAAGTTGACATCAGCCTTCACCAGTACCGGCCGCTGCAAAAATCCCAGCATCTTGTAGAAAAGCCAGCCAGCCGGGGAGGAGTCCCTGGAAAAGACCAGAAGAGCTGTCACCGGGAAACGGGTGGCCACCAGGAAGGCTCGCAGGGGCGGTGAAAAGGACCTCGGGCGCGCCAGGGAGAACCACGCTGTGGGCCCTTGAGCACCAGGAGGCAGCCAGCCAACCAAGGTGGGGATTCAGGATTCGCTCCTGGGGGCAGGCCTCCGCACCTGGGCGGTGTGGCTGGCTTTCAGCGCGGGGACCTTCACCTTCCGCACGCTGCGTCCCTCTCTGCCCCACGCGCCCCCTTCCCTCCCGGGGCAGCACCCTGTCGCCCCCTTTCTCACCCCGAGGCCCACCCCCCTGGAGCTCCACTTCTCTAAGGCTACGTCTGCCCCGGGCGCTCCCCTTCTCTCCGCAGGCGGCACCTGTACCGGGCCACCGTCTTTACCAAAAGTTCCGCCTGTCCCCCTTCCCGGGACCCCGGTGCCGGCCCCGCCCCCTGTTCGGACAACACCCGACGCCCCGGGCCCAGCTCGCCTGCAGGCCGCGCACGCGCCTCCGGCCCGACTCTCCCCGGTGCCCCGACTGGGCTCTCGTCCCCGGCGCCGCAGACGTACTCGAGTTTTTTCCGGTCCCCGCCGAGAGGCTCCCCACCGCCGCGGCGCCTGGGACCCGTCGGAGGGGCGGAGGGTGTGCGGCCGCTCGGGGGCCCCTGCGGCGCACGCGCGGGGCGGGGCCAGGCCACTCGGCATCAGCACCGCCCCCCGCCCCGTTCGACGTTCGATTCGCTGCGCCTGCGGGGTGGGCCGGGCAGCGGCGCGCGTGCGCACTGGGCGGGCGCCGCACGCGCTCGTTAAGCGCTTTGGCTTTTGGGGGCGCCTGTGCACCCGGAAGCCACGTTTACGTTGCACAACAGCAGAGGGGCCGCGCCCGCCTTCCGCGCGGTGTGGCGCGGACCCGCCGTGCCCTCGCCGGCCCTTCCTGACCTCTCGTCCGCGCGCGTGCTGACCCGGGCGGCCTGCTGCGGCCGTCACCACCCCCTCTGCCTGGGTCTGCCGTGTGCCGGCTCGTCTCCACGTGGGGGCCACCCTGCCCGCACTAGGTGATTCACCCGGGCTCGCGGGCCCCGGGAGCTCTGTGAGCCCGTGTCCCGCGGGCCCAGGGCAGCGGGGGGGGGGGGGGGCACCGGGCCCGGGTGCCCTTCTTCCTAGTCTGGAGGTTCAGAAGGAATGCAGGGCAGGGCTTCCTCGCGGAGGGGCTGCCCTTACGTGGGAGCAGTTCCGAAGTTGCCTACATTCTCCCCCAGTGCGGGCGCTGTGCCAGTGCTGCGCCCTCTTTGATCCCACACCGCCCGGGAGCAGGGACGGTCACCACCCGCCTCAGGTGAGCAGCAATGACTGACGACGTCTCCTCTGAGAACCGCCCCCCGAGCCCAGGTCCAGGCTCTTGGCCCTTCCTGTTTCCTGCACCGCAGGGCGGCGCAGCCCTCCTACTTCCAGCAGAAAAGGGCACCCGACCCAGCAGCGCAGCAGCACAGCAGCACTCGCCCCTGACCCACCCGCTGCCTCTCCAAGGGGGCCGGCGGGCAGGCCGAGGCGCACACCCTCAGGCCCTCGGGTGGAGCCGGACTGCTGATGCGGACCATTTGGAAGATGCACCTTACTCCGTCCCAGGCCCTTCTCCCCTGCACGTTGCTTCAAGGCTCTTCAGCCAAGTCACTCCTATCAACTCTCTCAAAGGGAAATGACAGGAAACCGAGGACACACAGCATGAGAACGCATGTTCAATTTTAGGGTGATTTTTTTTTTACTTTTTTTATTTAAATAAGGAGAATTCTTTCACATGGAAAGAGTTAGTACAATCACATATTTGAAAGGAGAAACAATAGGTACTGATCCGAAGGGACAGGGCAAAGGGCGAGTGTGCCACCATGGCCTGGTGAACCCATGATTCCATTTCCCACCAAGGTAAAAGCTTCCCCAAACAATGTATGAACAAGCTGCACATTACACCTTTAGCCATCGTCTGCCCTTTCAAATATCTGGTCTACATGAAAAGACAAAGAGGAAAAGCCAAAATGAAAACAAAAGGAAACAAAAACAACCCTTTCAAGAACAACACAAAACCCCCAAACCCTTTTCACTATGCAAGGCATGAGGTCCAAAGCTTACAGTACAGTATCCCCTTTAAACAATGGAAGAAAGTCATCCACACAGAGCCTTCCTAGCAGTTTCCACTTGGAGGCTCTGTAGCATGCTGAAGACAGGCCACCCAACTGGGGCGGGAGACAGTGAGCAGGAGATCACTCGCCAAATACACAATGGTGGTCCGGGTGGAGAGTGTCACTGGGGGACCAATGGTGTCTGACCCCAACACGGAGCCATTCCTGTCCTGGGTGATCTATTAGTCTTAGGTCCCTCTCACGTTCTAAAACAGGAGGGGCTGGTTTTCAGAAGTCTGCATTTCCCACTCATCACAGAACACGACAAAGCACAAACACTTGAGTATCCTTGGTTGCCGAAGGCCATTTTCAACAGACCTTCCAACCCAGGCTTGCTCTGCAGGTGAAAAGGACAAGTACAAGAGGCAACGTGCAACTACTTGGTGGAGGGGAACCGATCAGCAGGAGGAGCTGCACCAGCTTGCCACACAATGGGCCAGTTCGGAACACGCACGTGCACCCTCAGCCTCCTTGGCTCTGAGCATCAGTCACAGACCTCACCCCCATCCAGAAGGCAGACCCCGAAGACAGGAGGGTGAGGGCTGGGAGAACAGTTGCCAGTACTTAATGACAAGATACCCCAGTATGCCTAGAAGTGGCTGGAATGACCACAGCTTTGGAAGTAGACAAACTGATTTTTCTGAATGTGTAACAGTTATTCCTTGTTTTCCCCCTAAAGGAACTAGAGCCCAAAGTATATGAATTCCAAGTTTGAAAACAATAGTATGGATAAAAAGGGGGGAAACAATAAAGAAAACCAGACCAAATACAGCTGGCAGAGAAATCTTCAGTGGGTGGACGACACCTCGGACACACAACCCCACATGCTGGAATTTCACTCCACTGAGTCGTCGATGCTGTACAGACACCACATCAGGCCCCTGGGTGCCAAGCAGTGGGCTGCACCATCAATAGCTGGGGCAAAACTGCCAGCATCAGGAGGGCGACTTTAGCAGGCAAAGGTGCATGAGAGGCCTCTGATACCACCGCATCTCAGCAGCAGAAAAGGTAAGTTCGGGTTTTCAACTGTTCTCGCCAAAGGGCCCAAGACATCCTGGCAGAGTCCTCTGTATG
Organism: Molossus molossus; assembly: GCF_014108415.1. Taxonomy (NCBI): domain Eukaryota; kingdom Metazoa; phylum Chordata; class Mammalia; order Chiroptera; family Molossidae; genus Molossus; species Molossus molossus. Next base: position 4,380,586 of record NW_023425349.1, read on the forward strand.
AATTTGCTCTCTGAAAGGGGGGGAGGGGGGATGTCGTCTGGAACCAAAATAAGACCCAATGTCCTACGACCTTGAGCTTGGCTCTAAAACACGAGAAAGGAAAAGACTGCACCTTAAACATCTCTGCACTAAAGATTGCATTTAATCAGACCAAGGAAGGGAGGGGTGCGGCAGGCAAGGCCGCCGTCCGCCCCGAGTCCGTTGAACATGTGTCCCGGTGGAAGGCGCCTGCAGCGGGGCACACGGAGACGGTGAAAGCACTGAAGTTCACATGCAATTTCCGGGCCTTTCCTGCACAGAACACGTCAGACATGATATATAAATAGAGCAGTGAAACATTTACTTTTCTTCACCTAGACCTACAACATCAATACATATAAATAAATTCTAGTGTTTTCTGTTTTTATTGGAGGGGCGGATACAGGGCAGAGAAAAGGGCTGGAGAACAGGGGCTCCTTTGTTCTTGTTTCTCAAGCACGAGTACTGTCACTGTCACTGGCAGGACGCCTGAAGGACACATCTTGAGTTGTAACAGCACCCAGGACTGTTGTTGACTTTCACAATGAGATCAGTTTCCCTTTAGACAAACAGTGCGCACTGGAACCAGGTGTGAGGCTCTGTCTGGCCAGGTTTCCGGGTGACAGGCAGCGGCGAGCGTGTGGCCTGCAGGGGCGGCTGGCGATGGGGGCAGCTGGGAGCGGAGCTGCAGGCAGAGGGCAGTTGGCCCCTCTCTGGGGGAGGAGGGGGCCGGGCAGATGAGCACAGGGGCAGGCGAGTGCAGAAAGGACTTGAGTCAAGATTCGGGGGATGAAAAAAAAAAAAAGAAGCCAGTGAAGAGGACAGAGGGTGGAGGCAAGAAGGGGGTGCTTAAAGCTGCAGAGCGAGCATCTTCCAAGGAAACTAGCCCTCTCGACCTCAGATGGGGGCCTGTCTGCCCACATCCCTAAAGCGGTGAACAGCAACATCGAGTCACTCAGAAGGCCCAAGGCGCCTTTGCCGTGTTCCACACTGAGACACAGCCTGAGCGGCTGGCACACAACCGTGGTGACACTGAGGGCCGACGTCCCCGCCCACTACCACTCCTGCTCCCTGGAACCAGTGGCAGCACCCCCTCTCGGTAGAGGGCTGATTAGTTCCCTGAAGGGTACGTACAAAACTTGAACGTTCCTGTGCCCCTTCCTTGGAATGACAGAATCTGGGATGACTCTAGTTCTCATTTAAAAAACAAAACAGTGTAAAATGGCTCACATGGACATTTTGCTAGAGGCAGCTCTGCGACAAGGCTGCCCGGGCTGCTTTAGAACCACGGTCAGCCCTGCAACACAGCCTCCCCTTGGACCCTGCCCTGGCCGGCTGGACAAGCGATGCCCAATGATCTGGGTCTGCTAATGGGAGAGAAAAAAAGGAGAAACAGGAAGCCCCCCAGCAGCCTTCCAGACCACAGGCCCTGCTGCAGACTCAAGCACATGGCTGTCTGGGGAGGGACTCATGGTTTCTGGTCATGAGCTGTGTAGGTGGAGGGACAGGAGAATCCAGACGGGAAGGGGTGAGGAGAAGGGCGTATCATGGAAGGCTTCTAGGAAAGGGAGTGTGTGTGAAACAGCAGCCCTGCGGGTGCCGGAGCCCCACGAGCAGAGACGCAGAGGGAGCCTGTGGTGCTGTCTGCTCACACGACCAGGCCAAACTGGAAAACACCAGTGACTTGGTATTTCCATGATTTGCCTCAGGGGCCAGCGGGCAACATAACCACTGGCTTTAGAAGAGTCCAGGACAGAAATTCTGGGTAATTCTTATGCTAAAAACGTCGTCAACCTCAATGGGCTGCCCGTAAGCCTCCAGGCCAGGGCTGGGACCAACTGCTTCCCCAGCCCGCAGCTGGGCACGGGCGCTCATAACGGTGTCTTAGTAACCTCAAAGGTTAACCAACTGAGAGGCAGCAGGAGGGAGGGTCGCAGTGATGATCAGATTGAACAGGGGGGAAGGGAACTACCCGAACACGAGAGGGGTCAGGGAGAGGCTGGCGAAGGACACAAAGTTCAGCTACACAGACATAGCTTGTGTTTTGTTTTCCTTTCTCCTTTGTAAAAACCTCAGCTGCTTTTTAGAACAGGAAGCTGCGAGCTGAAAGAAGCCTGCTGCCGGCCGCGTGGGCTGCGCGGGCCGCGAGGGAAGCAAGCACTGAGAAAAGCGCCCGCTCGGGCTGCTCTGCACGGGGCGAGCTGGACGGAGGCTCACAGCCCGCGGGTGAGGAGGAGCCGGGAAGGGTCCTCTGCTGTCTGTATTAAAGCAAGCAGGTCAATGCCACATGTCCACGGTGCAAGCTGGCTAGGCATCAGCGCTTTCAGGAGTGGAGGAGAGAAGGGACGGCTCTCCGCCAGGGCCAGGCGGTCGGACGGAGAAGCTGCCGAGACTCCCGGCCATGGCGGTGCAGGGCGAGGGGCAGCACTGTCCTCAGGCGAGGCCGGCCGGGCACCTTCAGGCCTTGCTCTCCTCCACTCGCACTGCCCGAGGTTTGACTGCTCCAGTTCGCTTCATCTGGGAGGCGGCTGAAGGGGCCTCCTGCAGTTTCACGGCTCCCAGGCTGGATTTTTCATCCACTCGTGGCTTTGCCTTTGGACAGATGAATGGGGACAAAGAAGTTACCCTCACAGAGAAAGCTGTCTGGACACACAGTGCCCACCACCCCTTCCTGCTCCTGAGTCAGAGAAAAGCTACCCTGAGGAGTCCATCCTTCGTGGAGGACAGACTTAGAAGCGACTCTCCTAGGAAGGACACAGGAAGCGCTGCTCTGTCCCCTCCCACGGGTGCTGAGTGCAGTGATTCGGAGAGGCAGAAAGACGCCGGGTCCTCGGGGAGCATTCTGTGATGCCCGCGGGCCTCTGCAGGGGCGGCACATCCAAGGCCGACTGGAAGAACCTTTTCAAATCAGTGCACCCCATGCCCACAGGTAACAAAGCCCTTGCACAGACCTGCCTGTGTGCTGAGGGGCGGGGCCTCCAGGCAGACTTGGTTCTCCCGCACCTTTGACCCTCCTGACTCGCACTTTGTGGGAACCTTTTCCAGGACCAAGTCTGACCTCGAGATTGGCAGTCAGGGTTCCCATTAACCTGCAGGTCTGTACTGTGCAGCTTGTCAGGGTGACCAGCCTCAATCTGCCCCACACCATGGTGTGGGCTCTGGAAGAAAGCTTTAGAAGCTCAATCCAAGCAACTGGAGGGTCGGCCCCCCAGGGAACCACGCCAGAAAGAGTGAAGTGAGTGGCCAACCCTCCAGCTCCGCCAGCCAGTAATGCTGCTTTCTTAAAGACCCACACCCGACACAGCCGAGCTCTGCAGCCGGCACGTCTCAGAGCAGCCGCGAAGAGGACAGTGCCCGGCGGCAAAGACACTGAGCGATCCCTTCGTTGTAGGCAAGGAAAGGTCGTTCCGTTCCGTCGTAGTCCCTCCCGGCCAGGACAGATGAGACACAGCGCTCACGAGAGCTAGCCCACGCGCACGCACGCACGCACGCGCACACACATGCCCCGGCTTCCAGAGCTGACCCACAGACCCGCCCAGTCCCCGCGCCGTCACAGCCCAGATCGCTACGGAGGGACAGTCCACCTTCTGGCATCACCTCCCCCGAGGACTCCGCATCCTCCCTTCTCTGCAGGACAAGGAAGGATCCAGATGCCTGTCAAGAGGAGCAATGCCTTCGCCAGGAGGGACTCGGGCTCCCGGCGCCACGCTCTAAGCGCTAGGGAACATCTCTCCTTATAACAGGAGCACACAAATGGGGTGGACAGTCCCTTCTCTTTTGGCGCTTGGAGACGGGCCTAAGCGTCCAGGGCTGGAGGGTCTGGAAAGTCATCTTCTACCTGATGAACGTAGTGTCCCTGCACAGAGCCCATGTTAACTGCTGATCCAGAGGGCTTCCCACTGGGGCTAGCAGAGCTAGGCCTGAAAAAACCAAAGGCAGGGGGTGAGAACACACGCGTCGCCACAGAAACGGAGACAAGCCCGGCGCAGCAGCCCTCGCTCGGGCGCAGACCTCCGACGGAGAACAGAGACCTTAGCCAGCCAGAGCACAGAAGGGGAGAGCGCGGTGGTCACTGCCAGCCCTGGCACCTCCAACGCAGCGCATGGAGACGCACCTGAGGGGCAGAGGCCGAGGTCCCCGCTGCGGGCAGACACTGATGGACAGATGGACAGACACTAACCGTCTCTAAGGGCTTGGAGGGTCTGGACCAACTTGATTCTATGACCAGACAAAAGGTCTCTAAACCTGATATAAGAATTATGACGATTATTTGTCTAGTCTTCCCTTTTTTGGCGTGGGGGTAGGGTGGAGAAATACCCAAAGGAACTAAACTACAGAACATCTCTCTAAATCTATTCCATGGCCCAAACAACTAGTCCCTGGTATGTTAATTGGGTAATATGTGGGAGGGGAGAAAAAGATTTCATGGTAAAAAACGTGAAGTGCTGTGCAGGGTTCACAGGACTCAGGACAGGGGCCTGTGCCTAGGAACATTCTCCCGAGAAGCTGTCTCCCACACAGGGCACCCCAAGGGCCTGACCAGGGGCCCATGCCTCAGAAGCCTTTTCCAGAAAAGTGGGAAACACTTCTCTATAAAAATATACCAATGTTCCCAACCCCAATGAAGTCACCAACCAACCAAAGGCTACTTAGCTAAGGATTCTACTTCCTGAACAGTCTCCATTGGTGAGAGCGACTGCCATTCCTACAGACGGACACAGGCGACCCTGGTCAGGGAGGGAAGGTCTGCACAGAGCTGTGGACCCGCCTGCACGCGGAGCCCCTGCCTCCCCTGAACCCCACGCGCTGTTCTGCGCTGCACCCACACCCCCTTCTCACAGCTGTGCTGCTTTGGCCTATGTGGAAAATATGACTGAAAACAAAGCAAACTAACAAAAACAAGTGAAGCCGAGAGAGTGAAAATAAGAACAGAAGAGATGATGAAATGGGGAAAAACCCACCAAACCCCTCGCTCTGAACTGCAGCTGGAAGGAGGCTGAGGCCCGGACACTCCGACAGCAGCGGAGCAGGGTGCCCACGCCAGACACCGGGCTCCTGGCAGGCAGGCTGGGGCGCGGAGCCTGCTGCTGACCTCTCCCAGGGCACTCCGGCCACGGCGTCTGCATGACTCGTGCACCAGAGGAGGGACTTCCAGGGATCCCCACCCTGGACCCAGAGCTGGAGCACGCTGCCTGCCCAGCCTTGCACGCGCTTCCTCGAGGTGAGACAGCAGAGCCAGAGCTCTCTGGCGCCTCAGTTCCCACAGAGCCGTCTCCGAATGCTGCTAAGGGGCCCGGGACCATCACTGGGGGTGGGCAGACAGAGGAGGCAAGGTGCCAGTCCGCCAAGGTAAGGCCAGGCCCCACAGCCCAGCAGTACCAAGGGACTCTGCCCCCCGCCCAGGGCTGTGCCTTCCTGGCCACTGAGTCCTTCTAAAGGCTGGTGCGAAAGTGGTGAATGGTCAGGGCGAGGCCCGCCCTCGCACAGCAGCCGCCCGCGTCCCGTCCCTGCCTCTCCAGCACTCTCCCACCGCACAGCCCTTGATGCCCGTTACGCACCAAGCCCGGCTCCTGATGTCCCTGTGGTCAGCTACAGCACATGTGTCCCAGGACCGAAACTTCATGAGGACACATCAGCTTACGAAGGGGAGCCAGCCGCAGTGCCTGTGCAGCCCTCCCTGGGCCCTGATGGTTCTGAATCCCCAGCCCCGACTACAGAGAGCCTGGCTCCTGCAACATCCGCCCCGGGGCGTCTCTCACCTGTAGGTCTGTGGTGACTGCATGGAGCCTCCTGAGGGAACGTTCTGTTTACTGTCGGCAAAGTGGAAGCCCTTCATCTCCATCTGAGAGGACTGAAGAGACCAGGAAGTAAAAGGTGCTGTTTGGTGCCCGGGAGGCAGCCCGGCCCTGGCTGAACCACCCTGGGCAGAGCAGATGGCCATGAGGGCCCAGGAGAGCTGCTGGATGGAGGGTTCAAGCTTGAAGCCTGCTTGCAGAAGAGTGGTGTGGTCTTTCCTTCTCAGTGGGGCCAGGAAGTGCCTGTGCCCAGGACATCTCTGCCCCAGGGGAGCAGTCCTCAGCAGAGCCTGGGAGCTAGCGGAGTGCGGGTCCCTGGAGCCCAGCCCCAGACACCCTCTAGCTGGGCCCCTGGGACCCCACCTGAACTGGTTCCACAGATGCTCCCTCAGCCGCCAAAAGGGAACCAAGGCATCAAGTGCACACACCGTCCCCTCTGCTCGGGCATCTCCACGCCTGAGTTCATCTACACTGCTGGCTACACGCACAGGGGCTCCTGCGTTCTGAGAGGACTTTGCAGTGAGTGGGAATCAGCAGTGGGGAGCCCAGGAGGTTGCACCCCGGACTGCTGGCCTTTTCTAGCCTAACAGTGGTGGTGACTAACCTGAAAGGTTTGACAAGGACCCTCCCCAGGACCACAGCAGGGTGGAGTCATGCTCACCTCTCTGCTGGTGTTAAGGACCGAAGGCTGGGACCCGGGCGGAAGAATCCTGCGGGGGGCCCCGACAGAGAGGCTCTGCCCCTGAGGCAGCTGGATGGACTGCGGCAGGATCAGGGGCTGCTGCCCGGAGCCGTACCGCGGCAGAGGCAGCTGCGAGCCAGGCAGTGGCATTGTCAGCTGCTGACAACAGGGACAGTCAGGAGGAGGAATGGAAGTGGGGAGAAAGCCACAAACCACAGCTGACACACGTGCCCAGGAGCAACCACCCATCAGATGTCAGATTCTTGGGCTTCACGCAGTAGTAAAGACCCTGGATCTCCATCGGAGCTGCGCAGGGCACCCTCACTTTACCCCTATTGCTGGAATGGAGCGGGCGGTGAGGAAGCAGGGCAAGGCGGCAGCAGCTGGCTAGGGCCCCATGGGGAGTGTGCCGCTCCACCTTGGGCAAAGGGCGTGTGTCCCCAGTCCGCCTTGCTCCCCCCCCCAGCAAAGGCTCACTGAATGCAGTCTGTGCGGGGGAAGCACCCCGACACTGCCAGACCCAGCCGCAGGGTGCCAGAGCCCGCGTGCAGGTGGGGCCGGGGTAGGAGAAGAGCTAGGGAAGCTCAGGGAGGCTCCTAGGAAGTGACGCCCACCCGAGAGTCAGACGACAGAAGCAGCACAGGAAAGGCACCTTTGGAGGCTCGTGCGGCAGGGAGGCCAAGCCGATCACTGCTTAGCCTCCAAAGGCCAGAGGACGAGACTCAACTGGGCTGGGGGGTTAGGGTCTCGGAACCACACTGAAGCCTCTTGGATGCTCTTGAAACATTATGACAGAAGAACAGGGGCGACTACAAGGCCTAAGTGACCACTTCTAACGTCCAGAACAAGATGGGTGAGAGGAAGGGGATGGGGTTGGGCCACTTTTCATCTCTCAGTCACTTTCCCCTTCATGTCTCTGCTATTGAGTCCACAGTGGAGGGTCAGAAGGATCCGCTGGGATCACACCACCGAGACACGTGGCAGCCAGAGCCTCCAGGCCCAGGCTGCCTGGCACACAACAGGGCGTGGAAGGCCAGGGGGACAGAGCCGACTCAGGATGTTGTGTTGTTGTTTTTTAACTGATTTTTTTTTTTTTTTTTTTTAGAGAGAAAGAAACATTGATGAAAGAGAACGTCGACTGGCCACCTCCTGCATGCCCCCCACTGGACATCTGGCCCACAACCTGGGCATGTGCCCTGACCGGGAATTGAACCAGCGACCTCCTGGTGCAGGGTCGACGCTCAACAACTGAGCCACACGGCCGGGCCAAGGTACTGTGTTTTAAAGGGACCCCTGGCTGCCGGGCCGGTGTGGCTCAGTGGACTGAGCATCATCCCAAAGACTGAGAGGTCCCAGTTGGATTCCTGGTCAGGGAACAAACCTGGGTTGCAGGCCTGATCCCCAGTGAGGGGCGTGCAGGAGGCAGCCTATCGTTGTTTCTCTCTCTCTCCCTTCCTTTTTCTCTTTCAGAAAAAAAAAAAAAATATTGAAAAGAAAATGTTAAAGGGCCCCGGCTGCTATGCTGAGAACAGTGTGTCAGGCCCAAAGGCAGGAGCAGGAAGATGGGGCGGGAGTCGTGCAGGAGCCTGGCCAAGGAGGTGGCTGAGGGGTGAGAAATGGCTGCACTTGAACACCTCCCAGATCAGAGCTGACAGACCTGCTGGAGGAGCGGGCGATGCGGACTGGACAGCGCCAGTGCCAGGAACATAACACACTAGTTAAGTGGGAGACACCGTGAGGTACGAGAGCAACATGTGGGCAGCCCACTGGATTTGGGTTCAGGTCCCAAAGGCAGATGGGACTCAAGATACACTCTGGGAGAACTGGGAGGCACCCGTGAGTATGCAAAAGACACGCACTCACCATCGTCACACCCCACAGCCTGCAGGTGGGGACAGCAGGAGGAGCTGCAGGACGAGTAGCTCTCGCAAAGGAAGCTGGATTTGGGGGATAGGGAGGTGACAGGACTACTCAGAAGGGGCTGACCATTTGGCCGTGGTTCTGGTGGCCCATGGACTAGTCGTAGTGGGTATAAACAGCAGGTAGGTCAGCACACATGAAGAGGCAGACAAGGAAGAAGCAGTCATGTGGAAACAAGACCTCGAGTTTGGGGTGGGAGTGACTGATCCTGACCTGTGGGAGCTGAGAGTCCAACATCTGGGAGGCACCCAGACCGGCAGCCTGGCTGAGCTGGCTCTCGTAGACCAGGGTTTGGTTTCCGCTCAGGGGCTGGTAGGGGGAGCCGGACTGCGGCTTCACCATCTCCAAAGGCTGCATGCCGGGGAATGCCGAGTACGGAGGCTTCAAGGCTGTGCCTCCAGAAAGGATCATGGTGCTGGGTGGTGACAGGCTGGGGTGCATGTACACCTGAGATCTGCAAAAGCCAGGCAGATGGTTGGGGTCAGGTGCATGAACACACTCCTGGATCTGCAACGTGAGCCTGCATCAGAGCCCCCGAGGGCTTGAGAAGACACACTACTGGCCCCACCCCGAGAGTTTCTGACGTAGAAGGTCTAAGTCAGAATTTACTTTGTAACAACTTCCTAGATGGTGCAGTGCTGTTGGCCCCAGGGTGAGCACCACTGGGCAAACGTACAGGCCATGGGAAAACGTGTGATGGCAAAGGCCCTGGATGAGACACAGCAGGAGCAACCAGAGGCCCTGGAGAAGGCATGGGCGTGGCAGGGGAACTGTAAGTGACCATCATCACCCACACCCCACCCCCAGAGCAGAGAAGGGGGGAGCACAGCAGAGCAAAGGGAACAGTGCCCAGGCCACAAAGGTCTGAGCTCTGCCTGTGAGCTGCCAGCTGCCCTCCTCTCCTCGCACCTGAAGGGCTGCAAGGAGCTGAAGATCTCCTGTGACTGGGAGGCTGGGAGTCCGCCCCTCAGTCCCAGCTGGGCTGGAGCCTGCAGAGACGTGTGAAGGGAAATCGGGATCTGCTGGGCAGCGGCAGCCTGTGGGGGAAGCAAGGCAGGTCACTGCAGTGCCTCCAAGCTGGAGCTCCCTTCCCCTCATGGCAGATGGAATACCGCCCAAAATGCAAATCCAAGCACATCCTTCCTGTGCTTCTTTTGCTCTACATGTATCAGATGCTTTCCTACTACACGTATCGAGAGAGGTGGGCCACAGAAACATCACGTGAGTGAACAACCACATAAAGAACACATGCAGTTTTATCCAGTTATATGAAGACCAAAAATCTTGCAAAACTGGACAATATAATATTTAAGGTCATGTTTAAAGAGAGGTCAGGACAGGCCAAGTCCTCTATCCTCCGTCCCAAATCTGCACTTAACAGCACTCCGCCCAGGAGCGCGCGGTGCTGTCTGTGCAGGTCTGGGGGTGCCGGACCATTCGCAAGGCCCCACACCAGCTTCAGGAGTCTTCCAGAAATCCTCCCCTTGCAGCAGAGAAAATATGCCAATCCTGCATAAAATCAAATACCTGCTCATTTCTAAAACTACCTCTTTCTAATGCATCCGTGCCTGGGAGTCTAGGCCTTGCTTCTCTTCATCAGAAGGATACCTGATCACCAAAGAGAATTCCGTTTCAGCTAACTCCCCAGCTAGGACACAGGAAGAACTCTGAGAGAGGAAAACTAAGCAGGTCTAGAACACTGAGCTCCAGTCCTCTTCTTTGTCTCTCGTTTATTTGTTCCACAAATACTGACTGGCTGCATGCCATGCCATGCGCTGGGCCTTACATGTGAGGGACACAGAGAAAGAGACAGACAACAAACGAAAGAAGTAATGATACTACATCCCCGTCCCCCACCAGGCCACCTGGCTTGCTGCCATCACCTGTTGGTAACTCTGCTGCTGAGGTATCGTTTGAGGAACCAGCCGGGGCTGACTTGCAAACACATGGCCATCCAGGTAGAGAGGTGGCAGGTGGTTGCCTGGAGACATAATCCAGGAGGCAGAACAGCATCAGGTCTCACTGTTCCTGAGGTCCCTTTAGGGGACGTGTGTGGCCACTCTCTCCTGGAGAGTGTGCACAGGGCCTGCTCAGTCCCCTGCTGCGGGCCCTGGTGAAGCCACAGCACCAGGGCCCAGGAGGGGCAGCTCCAGCCCACCCTTCCACCTAACCACTCGCCCATCGCCCACACCCAGGAGCGCACTGTGACGGGGCTGCCTCGGTCTCTCAGTCACTTTCCTCTTCATCTCCCTGCTATTGAGTCCACAGTGGAGGGTCAGAAGGATCTATTGGAATTGCATCACTGAGACTTCGACAGCTGGGACCTCAAAATCCCCAACACCCCTGCCCCTTTGGGCAACTACACAATGACCAAGACTCTGACAGGAAGGGTAAGCACGGCCTCCACTGCCTGGAGACTCCAGTGAGACCAAGCACTCCCCAGGCAGGACCTCCCATCAGGGCAGCTACCCCAGGGAGCGCCATCTTTGCCCCCGGCTGCTTTTACAGAGCAGGGGACCGAGGCTCCGAGCTGACCCGCTCACTGGCGGAGGTGGCAAAGCCCCCACATGACCAGGGTCCAACTCAAAGCCGATCTCTGCTCCCTCCTCCCTCCAGCAGGTGGAGAGTAGGGAAGCACGAAGTAAGTGCGAGCTATTTGCGGCCCGTGGGAAGCTGTGCCCACCCAGCCTAGGAACAAACTCCCACTCGGAGACTCTGTGAGTCAAGGGGGGGTTGGTGCTCAGGGCTGGCAGTGCCCCCCTTGGAAGCAGCGAATGAAGCAGGCTCGGCTGAGGTACCTGGAAGAGAAGCAGATGGTGCTACAGAGGCCACGGGCATGGGCGGCATGGAAACTCCGCCAAAGGAGCTGTAGTTGACCCCGCTGGAGGCTCCCACCGAGGATGGGGGCTGGATGCCTGAGCCAGCACCGCCCGGAGAGTTCTGCTCTGGCAAACTGGGCGAGTTTTCCCAAGCCTTCCGCGCAGACTCCATCTTTGGAAGCCAGAAGAGAGGGGGACAATTGCAGGGCGAGGCAGCGGCAGCCCTGACCTGGGCCTCAAGGACGGGTGGAGGCCCATCAACATGCCACAGGGCTCTTCAGCGTTGCCTCTGCACAAGCCAAGGCAGCGAGTGTGGGACTTGCCCAGCTCAGGGCGGCGTTACCTTCAGAGTGAGGTCTGCAGTGGGGAAGGACATCTGGGAGAGGCCGACGGCCCTCTGGATGTGATGGTCACGCCGCAGAATCGGAATACTCTGTGTCAACCCGGCCTGCGGGGACAGAAAGCCATGGAACAAACAGGCACAGAAGAAATGAGACAACGTGTCAAAATCACCTTCAGATTGACTGTGTGCACGGACGACCACCAAGATGAAGTTGCCAGCAGTTTATCTCCTGCAAAGCGCTGCCGTCATGACTTTCTTCGACAGAAGACCCAGGAGAGCCACCCCCACACCTGCACCTTCCAGAGCCATCTAGCAAGGACTCCGGCCATGTGCCAGCAACACAAAAATGACTGGCCGTCACCACAAAGATGGGGAGGCCTCCAAGAAAGTGTGAAGGAGGCCCCTGGTGACACGTTCAGAAACGCGGCCGCCAGAGCCTCCTCCCGCGGATGCCCATCAACATGCCACGGGGCCCCGATAGACCCCAGAGCCTCCGCCCGCGGATGCGTGGTGCCCATCAACATGCCACGGGGCCCCGACAGACCCCAGAGCCTCCGCCCGCGGATGCGCGGTGCCCATCAACATGCCACGAAGCCCTGACAGATCCCAGAGCCTCCGCCCGCGGATGCACGGTGCCCATCAACATGCCACGGGGCCCGACGACCCCAGAGCCCCCGCCCACGGATGCGCGGTGCCCATCAACATGCCACGAAGCCCTGACAGACCCCAGAGCCTCCGCCCGCGGATGCGCGGTGCCCATCAACATGCCACGGGGCCCCGACAGACCCCAGAGCCTCCGCCCGCGGATGCGCGGTGCCCATCAACATGCCACGGGGCCCCGACAGACCCCAGAGCCTCCGCCCGCGGATGCGCGGTGCCCATCAACATGCCACGGGGCCCCGACAGACCCCAGAGCCTCCGCCCGCGGATGCGCGGTGCCCATCAACATGCCACGGGGCCCCGACAGACCCCAGAGCCTCCGCCCGCGGATGCACGGTGCCCAGCTAGAAACCGCACCGTGACTCCACCCAGGTCTGCCTGGCCCCACGGGGCAGAGCTGGCTGCACGAGCACACTCACGTTACTGGCCAAGGCATCCTGAAGCTTGACAACCGGATTCCCTGCCGGACCAGAGGCAGAACCTGGCGGCAAGCTGAAGTCAGAGTCCTGAGAAAAGGGGACAGGGTCCACAGAAATAAATCCTCCTGGCTCACAGTATCAGCGACTCAAAAAATCCACTAAGCAGCATTCACCACGGGAGCAACCTGGCCAGATGCTGCCTGACAGCACCCAAGAAAAGGATACCACCCTCATCCCCCTCCCTGCCTGTGACCACTGCCCACTCCTCTGGCAAGCGGCTAGTGTCGGGGAAATCTGGAGGGCAGCTCACTACCACCTCCCGTCCACGACCCCACGCTGGCAGACTCCCTCCAGAGTGTTGCTGCTCAGTAACCATCTCCCTACTTTTTCTAAGGGACAACTTGTCCAAGCCCCCTGCTTCCTTTCCAAGTACAAAAAAAAAGAAAGAACTCACTTTTGGACTGACTCCAAATTCGATGGGCGGTACCGGGAGCACGGAGTCCATGTGGATCTCTACCCCGTTAACAGGTGGGACGACAGCCCCAGGCAGCCGCTCAGCCCCCTCTGAACCCTTTCTGTTTTTCAGAGAACGCTCGTTGCCGATGGGTCCTGGTCGGTGCTCCTTGCTCTGTCCTGAGCCCTGTTCCGGATCCTTGATGGGAAAGCAGAGAAGTTGAAACACAAACTAGACCCCAATCTATAGCTTCTGAACACCCAGCAATCAGGGCAGAAGACAAAAGACAACAAGCCCTCCTGCCCAGGCCCCGACCCCCGTGAGTGGGACTCCCAGGTTACCTTTGGCTCAGGTTGCTTCTGAGCCTGCTCCTTGTGGCCTTCAGCCTTGGGCTCCAGGCCAGCCCCGCTCACCTCCTCTGGTTTCAGAGTGCCGTACGGCGAGCTGCGCTGAGAGGAGGTTGCAGACGACTCTCGAGACTCAGCGCTCAGGTCAACACCGCTGTCCCCCTGGCTGCTCTTAAAGCCCTGCTGTGCGAGGCACAGACGGTGAGAGCCCTGCCCCGACTCCAGAACGCAGTCAGCCGAGAACGACGACAGAATTCTGAGACACAGCTCCCCCAAACTGCCCGTGCTATGCAGTCTTGTCCCGAGCCTAGTCCTAACCTGACAACTGAAGGCAGCGGCCGAGTACACCGCCCTGCCCAAGCTCACCACCTCGGATCCCCAGCAGGCCTGGGCCAAGCTGGCCAATCTCATTTCCTTTGTGTCCCAAACCAAACTGAGTGGATAGTGACACAGGTTTGAAGGACAGTCCCCCAATCGCTTGTCCTACACTGGGGGTGGGTTTCCCTGGTAATCCCTTCTCTTCTTCCCTCTCACACAGGCATCCCACAAAGGCAGAAAACCGAGAATGAAGTCCAGCAACGAGGCAGGGCCTGTGGAAATGGCCTCTGGTCCAGGCTCAACTGCTGTGGCTGAGGGCGAGCTCAGGCAGCCGCCAGGATGAAAGGCCCAGGCCGGCAGCCATGGGGACGGCACTCACCTCAGCAGAGCCAGGCTCGGTGCTGTTGAAGGCAGTGGCGGCTTTAGTCCAGGAGTCGCCAGTCGAGGCCTGAACGGGGAGGGCTGCCGGGAGGGGAGACAGAGAATCAGGACAGCAGGGAGGACAGCCAGCTGCCAGGACGAGCACAGGTGCACACAGACCAAGTCCCCTCAGCCCACCACCGGCAGGCTGGTGAGCAGGCCCGACACACAGGAGCTGGCCCGGGAGCCTCCCCCGCCTCCCCAGCACCCTCCGACAGTCCTGTCCTCGCGCCTCGCGCCGATCGGATGGAGCAGCGATCGTGCCAGCCGCTCCCCGCTCCCGCTCCCGCCAGCACTGCCACTCATTCCGCTGAGTGCGGCTTCCCTTCACCTAAGCCAGCTCTTTATCTCTACAAGCTGGGAGCTGCTACAATGTCTGAAATTCTGTTAGCTCAAATTACTCTGAGGTTCCAAAGAAGCCTTGGACCTTATGTATGCACACAAAATTTCACACGTGACCTTAGGATCCAGGGGCTCCCTGAGGCCCTCCCGGGCCCTTGGCCTGAGCACTATAGAACCTGGAGGAAAAGTCCTGATGGCAGAAGCCATCGCCCGTGCCCAGTCCACTCTACCCCAACTGCTGGGCAGGCACTTCTGGACATTTCCATTATGACACCTGTCACACACACACAAGTACCAGACTGACATTTACATTATGATACCTGTCACACACTCACACACACAAACATTATACCTGTCACACACACACAAATACTAGACTGACATTTACATTATGATACCTGTCACACACACACACAAACATTGTACCTGCCACACACACACATTTACATTATACCTGCCACACACACACAAATACCAGACTGACATTTACATTATGACACCTGTCACACACACACAAACATTATACCTGTCACACACACACATTTATATTATACCTGACACACACACACACACACAAATACCAGACTGACATTTACATTATGACACCTGTCACACACACACAAACATTATACCTGTCACACACACACATTTATATTATACCTGACACACACACACACACACAAATACCAGACTGACATTTACATTATGACACCTGTCACACACACACAAACATTATACCTGTCACACACACACATTTACATTATACCTGACACACACACACACAAATACCAGACTGACATTTACATTATGACACCTGTCATACACTCACACACACAAACATTATACCTGTCACACACACACATTCACATTATACCTGACACACACACACACAAATACCAGACTGACATTTACATTATGACACCTGTCATACACTCACACACACAAACATTATACCTGTCACACACTCACACATTATACCTGACACACACTCACACACAAACATTATGATACCTGCCACACACACACATTATGATACCTGACACACACTCACACAATTATACCTGTCACACACACACACTCACAAAATACCAGACTGTCTGACATCAACATTTCATTGCAAGATCATCACGCGTTCCATCACAGCTGGGTCCTTCCCAATGTTATCCTGCAGTGAGGACAGGCCGTGCAGTGAACCTGAAAGAATCCATGCCCAGAACCCAGAACCTCAGCTGTCTGTCACGTGGCTCTGAGGGCGAGTCCCTCCATTCTGAAAACCGTTGGCTGCTGTGTTTAAAAACAAGCTGAAAGTGGGTGATTTCTCCAGGATACCCTTGGAGGTGTCATGTGCCCTGATTTTATGCATCTTTGTACCCTGCAGGGCCCTGGTCAAAAT
Organism: Molossus molossus; assembly: GCF_014108415.1. Taxonomy (NCBI): domain Eukaryota; kingdom Metazoa; phylum Chordata; class Mammalia; order Chiroptera; family Molossidae; genus Molossus; species Molossus molossus. The sequence goes on from NW_023425349.1 coordinate 4,396,516, forward strand.
GGGCATTCAAGAAGAATCTGCTTAGTTAAGATGCTTTTGTATTTTTAAAGTTACCAGAAAAATAGCATCGACTATAGAATTTTAGAAATAAGTTCAGGGAAACAAACTTTCTAAAAAGCGAGGTCCACCTTACTCTGGTCTGTCTTCTGAAAGAGCGTCTGGGGAGCTGGCAGAACCTTCCTACCAGGCTGGGGAAGGGCAAGGAGCTGATCAGGAAGCTGTGGACTGTGGTTCCCTCCCTGGCAGCCAATCATCGACTTCCACAGTCTCATTAAGGGTATGTGGCGTGGGCAAAGGGAGTCAAGCCCGCCCCCAAGGGCCCAGAGCAGGAGGGCCGGGCTCGGGATGCCAGCTCTTCAGCCAGACACAAGGCAGGAAAGTCAACCCGTTCAGGGACTACAGCTACACACGGCACTAAGGGCCATCTAACATACTCTGGCTCAGCAGGGGATGCCAGGAAACAGGTTACACTCTACCTACACTCAAGGCCCTGAAAGCAGATGTTCCGTAAGAAGAGAAGAGCCGCGGGCTACACGTCTGAGCCCAGACACCCCAGCTCTTACCCTGGCTGCTGCTCTCCCAGATTTCGGTGCCCAGGCTGCTGCCTGGCACAGGCACATCGCCTTGCTCCAGGCACAAGTTGTTCTGCTTTTTCGCAAACCGAGGAGGAATACGGGAGGAAAGACCTCGACCTTTGACAGGCACCTAAGGAAAAGAAAGGGTGGTATAGGCCGTCCTAGAAGTCATCCTCCCCGGAAAAGTCTCTGGGGCACCAAAACCAAGAGAACTTGCTCCAGAGACGCTGGATAGCTCATCACTCAAGACCTCAGCTACATGTGAACTTCAATGCCAACCAGAGCACACCTGGAAAGGGCTGACAGTCAATGGGCTGTGATGAACTCTGACAACCGGACAAGGTGCAGTGCCCCACCGACACCATCTGAGCAGGGTCCCCACCCCTCGTCACTCCCAGGGTGACGAGTCTTATCCCACTCAGACCGGGGCACAGAGGAAGGAGAAGGGACTTGGGGGCTGATGAAGGTCTGCAGCTGCTGTCACTGGACGAGGCCCCTCTCTGAGGACAGGAAGGAGGCCACCTACCGCCATGGGGCTGCCGGGAGAGCAGGCACTGGGCACTGTCTTCAGGAGCACTACTTCCCTCCGCCCTGTGCTGGGCTAAACTCAGAACTCTCAGCCCTGGCTCTGGCTCCCCTGCATCAGCCTGCCCTCTGCCCTGCGCCCCCCCACCTCGCGCCCCTCACCTGCACAGCTTGCTCCTTCTTCCTCCTCTCTTCTTCCAGCAGGCGGCGCTGCTTCTTGGTCAGGACCTCGATGAAGCCTTCACCCACCATGGAGCCCACCTCAGTCTCCTCCCCGGGGCTGGACCCGCAGTTCTCAATGATGGAATCTGAACCAGGAGTGCACGAGAAGGAACAGTGTTCCACCCACCAGGAGCCAAGAATAACCCAGCCCTATAGGCAGCTGACATCTCTGGGTGGCTGTGCTCCGAAGGCCAGGCAATGCCTGGCGTGATACCTCCAAGGAGCCGTGCTGTGTTCACCAGGACCCACGAATCCAGCTGAGATTTCTACGCCTTTCTCACACCAAACTAACAAACTGCTAACTCAAACCAAAGAGATCTAAGTGACACTTGGCTTAGAAAAGTCTGGAGACAAAGACACCTATGTCCCAGCTCTGCTACTAACCAGCCACGTGTCCTGGACGAACCACTCAACTTCTCGGGGCCTCGGGTTCCCCTCTTTAAGACTGGGCGCTGCAGACAGCTACAAGGGTTCGGCCAGCTGTGAGTAGCCCAGCACACTGGGCCAGGGCCCGCCCCAAGGCTCAGACGCTCAGGGAGAGGACAGACTTGGCGGCCCCGAGTGAGGTCCCACTCTGCCTGGCTCTTCCCCGGGAACCCAGGCGACAGACTCACTTCCATAGTCCAGGCCAAGCTGCTCCGCGGCCTCCGCCTGCTCACCCGCCCTCTGAACAGCCAGCGTGGCCTCCGCGGCCTCCTCGCAGGCGGCGTCGGGGGTGCCGGCGGTGGCGCGGGCTGCCCGCTCCAGGGTGTAGTGGCTGCTCCCACTGCTGCAGCCGAGACCGCCTGCCCCTGGCAAGGCCTCGTCCGGGGGCCTGTGGAGGAAGGAGGGCCTCGTCAGCTCAGGGAGAAGGGAGACTGCCTCAGCACACAGCCCCCACGCGTGCCCTGACCTGTGCCCACGCCCTCACCGGCCTGTTCCGTGCAAGCTGCTCCCCAGCAGCCGCGGGCTGTGTGCAGGCCACAGGGACGGCCCTTCCAGCCGCCTGCTGCCACCCGGCTCTCCCTGCTCCTGGAGCAAGCTGCTCCGCCACGGGCCTGCCCGGGCTCCGTACGTCCCACTCTGAGCCAAGCTCAGCAGGGCTCCACAGAGGAGAGAGTGGGGAGGACTTGACCAGAGCCGCAGGGTGTCCTCCTGTCCCGACACTGACCAGCAGGGCGCCCAGGCCTCACCCTACCACCGGGCTCCTGCAGAAATCAGAAGCAAAACCGGGCCCTGGAAAGCTAGACTAGACAGACACCTGAAGGAATCAGCTTGTCCTGTGGCTCCTCCCTTGGGTAAGAGTCACAGCCCACGCCTGTGCCCTGGACCCCGAGAGGCAGTGGAAGCAGTCTCACCGGCATGCTGAGGTGTGGCCCGTGCTGCGCCGGCACACCTGCACGGCCGCCCTCCCTGACCCGGCAGCCTGCAGCACTGAGCTGACGTGGGCCACCCACACACCGAAGCCTCCAATCCAGGCCAGAGAGGGTCACTGGCCTCAGGCAGCCTTCCCTGTGCTCCTGCCTGTCTGACCACGCCGCCGCCGTGGCGGTCCCCGGGGGCAGCAGAGCTGGCCAGGCAGCAGCCCGCAGCAGAGGCACCTGGCAGCCTGAGAGGTGCTGGCCAGGCACCTCGCCGCAGTGGCCCCTCAGGGGGACCCCAAGAGCACACATGGAGGCTGAAGTCTTGGGGCAGGTGCAGGACAGCCACCGCAAGAGGACCACTGGGGACTCTAGTTTTGGTTTCAGTTTTGAAGCCACAACAAAACGCCAAAGCAGACAAGTGGAGCAAGGGCGAGTGACGGAGACACTCACACCAGGGCCATCACCCCTGGTGCAGGGGAGCCGGGGCACCGGACACAGGGCAGGACCCGCATGCATGAAGTGCTGCTCAGAACACTGGCTTCCTCACAGGGCAACAGCCACAGAAAGACCCGGGTTCTGGTGGTGTTACCTTCTGGCTCTCACGGGCGTCCCACTCTGCAGGTCCTCATCGCGGGGAGAGGTGCCGCCACCTCCGGGCCTAGCACACTTCTCCCCGGACCCTCCCGGCTCCAGCTTTCGGCTCTGTCTGTCCACCAGGGGCCTCTGACTGGAGAAGCTCCTCTTGGCCAACTCCTTCTTCTCCCCCATGCTGGTCCCAGGCAGGCTGCCGTCCGCCTGGGAGCGGGCCTCGGCCGTGGGGCCGCCGCGCCGCTCATGCCGCTCGCTGAAGTCGCTGCTCTCGGAGGCCGTCTCCCACTCCTCGTTGGCGTGGTCGGAGGAGTTCTGGCAGGAGAGCTCGGGGGACCTGCGGCCCGCAGCACCGCTCTTGTCCCCAGGACAGAGTTTGGGCCTGGCTGGCCACTGGCCCGCCAGCAGCTGGGGCTCCTCCTCGGGCCCCCACAGGCCCAAGGACTCCCGCTCCTGCCGGAGGCGCCGGAAGCGAGGGGGCTTGTCCTGGCGCGGGGGGCGCCTTCTCCTGAAGGGCCGGCTCTCCGCGTTGTCGGAGTCTGCCACGTGGTCGTCCTGGAAGAAGGCCCTCTTCTCCTCCGGGCGGCTGTCCTCGAAGCCCCTGGCACCGAAGGAGTCAGAAGGCCTGTAGGCCTCCGGGACGTGGTCTCTGTCCGTGGGTCGCTGGGAGCCGCAGGCGTCGGGGGAGCCGTGGTCCTGCCAGCAGGTGCCAGGACCCTTGCTCTGCCAGTGGGCTGGCTCTCTGGACACGAAGGTTCTCCGCCCGTAGCCGCAGTTGCTCAGCCGGGGAGGGAGGGCTCGCCCGAAGGCCCGCAGGCCTCTGCTCTTCGCCTCTAGACCGCTGTGGTCGTCAGAGGACATCTTGTTGGACCGCCAGGAGTCTTTGAAGTCACCTTTCTTCAAGGCGCCCTCCTCCCTGTCCAGGAGCGAGCCTTCGTGGCCACTGTCTGAGCCTCTCTGCCGCCGCCGCTTGGGAAGCTCTTCGTACTCGGAGCCCTCGCTGTGGGTCTCGCTGGCGATGCGGCGCCGGGGCTTGGCTCTGGGGAAGTCCTCGGGCTGACCAAACTCTCGCAGGCCCCGGCCACGGCCACTTCTCTGGCTGTTGGTGTAGATGCCCCGCGCCCCAAGGACCCCCCCGCCACAGATGCCAGGACCACTGCCGCCTGCACACCGGCCACGGAAAGAGAATTCTCGGAACCCACGGCCGCGGCTCCGGGGCTGCCCTCGGCCCCCAAAAGCTTGCTCCTCGTCAATGAAGATCCAGTTATTCCTCTTGGTCGGGGGGGTGTCGCTGGGCTCCCGGGAGGATCTGGTCTCCCAGGCCCTGTCGGGCTTCTCGTCCTCTTCGGACTTGCTGGCTGAGCAGCCTGAACGAGCCTGGGCTACGCCCTGAGCTGAAGAGGCAGAGGAGTTGGCCCGCATGGGGTCGTTCTCCTCGTCCTCGTCCTTGATGGCCTGGTGGCTCGGCACCTCCTCCTTGGCCCGGCGAGCGCTCTCCTCCCCCAGCTCCTGCCGACTCTTCTCCAGCTCCTTCTCCTTGTCCTCCACCTTGAGGGCTTTCAGCACGGGCTTCCGGACGGGCCCCGACCTCCGGGTCCTGCCGGTCTGCTCCGGGGGCTGGCTGCTGGTGCCCCGGGGCTCAGGATTCCACTCAGGCTCCAGGGACGGCTGTTTGTGGGGGCTTCCTTCCTTCTCCCAGGAGGAGATGGTAAAGGGGGGCTCCCCCCGAGGCGTATCCTTTTCCACACTGTTGGCTGTGTCAGCGGCCTTGGGCTGCTGGCTAACGTCCCAATTTCTATACTCTGGCTTTTTCTCAGCTGGGGCAAAGTCGGGCTCCAACGGGGAACACCTGAGGTTTGGGGCGTGACCCCCAGGAGCACCTGCTTCCTGTACATTTTCCTGGGGTGGAAACAAAAGCTCCTGGCCTATTCTTTGAGAAGAGACACAGCTGTCAAAGTCTGCTCGGGCCTTCTTGTCAAAAGCACTCAAGTACTCCTCCACTCTCTCCTCAAGGAGATCGCGCTGGGCACTTATGGCCCCTGCCCTTCCGGGTGAGGCAGAGTAAGAGCTTTCATTCCTGAAAAGGAACCAGAAAAACCAGTCAATGTGATGGGAGCCTGGTTCCTGCTTCCCATGCTGAACAGAGCTTAGTTTTAAAAATTAAAAAAATGTACAAAAAGAAAAATAAAAATGGAAAAAAACATAAACATCAATATTTCCTCTATCTTTAAACAGGTCTCAGAGCGGCCGGGCCACGGACTGGTCGGAGGCCCTGGGGTCCAGAGTGAAGAAGGCAGTGGCTGCGGGGGACTCAGAACGCCACCCGGAGACAGCAGCTGGGGCGCCTCTGGTTCGATCAGCTGGAGCCTGGGAGTCGCGAAGCGTCCACTTTCACAGGAAGAAGCCCCCACGTGCTCAGCCCTCCCTGCTGAGCCCCGAGCCCCGAGCCCCACCCCCTCGCCTGCCCCAGTGCAGACCTGCCTTTGACCCAGGATTTCTCCTTGGCCTGCAGTCCCACCACCAGACAGTCCCATGAGAGCGCCCGGACCGTCCTCGGGGCTCTGCCCAGAGGGTGCTGGCAGCCCCTCGCCAGGCGTCTGCGCCCGCGGGCAGTGTCCCCTGGGACAGCGCTCTGCCCGAGCTCCCCCGGGAGAGCCCTGCTCCGGGTGTAGGTGCGCGGGACCAAGCTCATCTCACCTGACGTGCATGTCCACGGCCAAAGCGTCGCTGGACTTCGGGTGCGGCAGGGAGTAGCTCTTGCTCTGCAGGGCCATGTAGCCCTCGGGGCTCCACACGGGGGCGGGGTCGATGGCGGTCACTTTTCTTTCCTGCAGTGGAGGGACACGGCTCTGATCTTCAGAGCGACAGCCGGTCCCACTGCCAGAGTCCTGGGGCACCATGGGCTTCATCAGTCCTGAAGAAGGAAAGAACTGATGTGTCACCTGGTTCAGAAGCCAGGCTCCAATTTCAGGGTCAACCAAAAGCTCAAAGGAGACAACAGTGACCCCAAACCGCCCACGGACAGGCACATCCCTGTGAACATCACCAGGGCCTTCACCCCTTCCTGACCACAGCACCTCTGCAGCCAGAGCCTGCAGTCCGAGGTGCTGAAAGACTTCTTCAAACCCTGGGAAGTCCAGTCTCAGTGTCCAGACAAAGGGCCCCTGCGATGAAGGGTCTCCGAAACGGGCAAATGGAAGCTGTATTAGCCATGAGTTCATCAGCACTGGCAGAAGGCCAGTGAGGCCGCCACACAGCGGCGAGACTGTGAGCAGAGGCCAGAAGGTCTGTGTGCAGACCCAGCCAGGTGAGCTGTGCCCGAGGGCCTACACGGACCGAGCTGGCCCTCACCTGCTTCAGAACCTGTGCAAGGAGACTTACAAAGGGATTTTGGTTTTAGTTCCATTCATTTCTAACCCCAAGAGTGACAGCAACACTCCGCATTTTCCTACAGGGAGGGGAGGCATGAAGCACAAGTAACAATAAGATGCTAACAAGCCCGAGGAGTTCAGGATGAGGTGGTATCTGGGTCCTAGTAGATCTAAAGTGGTTAGGGAGACTGCCCCCCTAATGGCCTCTCTCCACAGTCCTCAATGAGGGAGTCGGCTGGGTGCAGATATATTAAAGGTCTCCTTGGGATTTTAGTCTGTGGATAAAAGACCTGATTTTCAAACGTTTTCTTCACAAAGCTTACTAGGAGCTAATACTCCACTGTGCTCATCGTTCCCGCTGACCCAGGCCGGGGAGCGGGGTCGCCAGCTCTGCTCAAATGCTCTGATGCCAGACCCCGGCGGAGCCAGGCTGAGTTGGGGGGGGGGCTCCCCGGAACCCTAAAATCCACAGCATCTGTCAAGTACTGATGGAGGCAGGCTCCACTGCTCAACACTGTACACATCAACCTATTTTTGGCAATATGGCAAAGCCTCATTACCTGGAAAACCCTCCCACCACAAACATGCTGGACAGAATATATCAAAATTGTGCTTGCAGAGCTGTGTCCTCTAGAAAATAGGGATTCCCCAGAGAACTGAAACCCCAGCCGCAGGCCTAAGCCACGAGATGGATGGGGGAACACGTCTGTCTGTCTCTGTAACCTATGGGTCTGGTCTTGAGCACACGCCCGGCACAGAGAACGGGGCTTTTCTGCCTAGTGCAGAGATGAGCTGAGACGCCGCTGATAACAAAGGGCCACACCCTCAGCTAAAGGGTGGATCAGAAAATCACACGCTCTTTTGTACAGGGAATCAACTAAGTCTGTCTTGGCCTGCACCAGGGCAGGGAACCACTCCAGAGGGACCGAGTCTCAGCCCAAGCCATACTGGGTCCCTACAATAAATAAAGCTTTGTTGAACTTCCAATAATAGAATAATCTGTTAAACACTAGAAAACTATGTTTTAAATGATTAAAAAGGATAAAGAAATTAAAACTCATTGGACAGCAAGGAAAAAAAAGCAGATTAGACATAGCTGGAGAGAAACCTGAAATGAAAAACAGTTCTGAGGTTTTTCCCAAAGGCACCCAAGATAACCTGTCTTCCACATTGAGAGACGTGGAAGACAGAATGAGAAAGTGCACAATAGTCCGGGGGGGGGGGGGGTCCTAGGAAGCAAGGATACGAAGAGTGAGGACGAGGCAATATCTGCATCGATAATGAGAAGAGAATGTCCCAGGAGTGATGACAGACGTCCGTCCTGCGGTTCCAGCACCGGGAGCTCTGGCAGCAGGGAGCACGGTGGGCGCGGGCACGCATCTCGACGCGGACACCAGACAGGCCCGCAGAGCTGGGGGAACGGGTGGGCCAGCAGAAATGCAAATTCAACGCCCTCCTCAGACTGACAGTAACGGTCATCTGCGGACTCGACACCCAGCGGTACTGCCACTCAAGAGGAAAGGGGACATGAACACTTTTCCAGGCAAAGGAACCTGCCAAAACCTGTCCGGAAGGGCTGGACAGAATGCACGTCACGGAGAGCTCGGCCGAACCCAGACGGAAGGAAGTGGGTGCAAGAGGGAAGAGCGGCAGGGAGGCTGGTGGACACAGGCGGTCTGAGCAGCACCACTGGACAGAACAACAGACGCAGGGACTAGCCTGGTGGGCACAGGAACAAGGAAGAGTTAAAATTCTAGGCAGGAGGTACTCTGAGTCCAGGTTAAGGGTGAAGCCACTGATTATCCTTTGCAAAGTCGAGGGCACATGTTGAAATTTAATGTAACTACTAAGATTGTAGAAACAGAATGTAGAAGGAAAACAATAGGAAAACTTGAACCAAAAAAAAAGTAAAAGAAAAAACAGAAAAGAGGGACATGCCCTGGCTGGTTTTACTCAGTGGTTAGAGCATCAGCCCAAGGACCAAAGGGTCACAGGTTCAATCCCTGGCCCTGGGCAGGGTGGTTTAGGAGACAATCAATCAATGTGTCTCTCTAACATCAATGTTTCTCTCTCTCTCTCTCTGCCTCCCCCACCTCCCCTCCCTTCCACTCTAAAAAGTAAATGAAAAAATATCCTCAGGTGAGGATTAACAAGAACAAAACAAAAGAGGGACAAGCAAAGCATTAAATAGGAGAGTGGGAAATCCAATCATAATAATCCCAGTAATTCTAAAGGACCAGCTTTGGCAATATAGTGAGACTGTGGGAGTGGCTGAAACCCCAAACACTGTGTATACAAAGATATACTCCCCAAGATGGGCTTGGAGAGGCCAAGGGTAAAAAGTTGGAAAGATGATACCAAATGATCACTAATCAAAAGAAAACGGGAATGATGTTCCTGTGAGACCAGGCAGACAGTGAGGCAGGAAGCACAGGTGCACCTGCTCAGACACGAAGCGAACACTGCCAGGCCGACAGGACTGGACAGGCCACGATCGTCATGGGGGATCTGAACACACCTCTGAGTGAGTGAAAAGGGACAAAAACCTGCAAAGAAATAGATATTCACATAGCACAATAAGCACGCTCAATTTACATCCAATTAGAGAATGCCTATTCTTGTCAAGCAAACATAGAATGTTAAAAGCAAAAAGCCATGTAATAGCCTGCAACAAAAATCTCAACAAGTGTCAAGCAATCTAGACTGGGGCCTGGCTGGCACACTCCAGTCCTTGAGTGAAATCTGACCTGCTGCCTGTTTTAAAAACAGTTTTACTGCAAAGCAAGGGTGCTCATTCATTCACTATTGTCTGCAGCTGTGTTTGCTCTACAACAGTACTTACTGTCTGGCACTGACAGAGGAAGGTGATGACCCCTGGGATCTCTATCCTACAGACCACTTATCTGACCACAAAGCAGACACATTAGAAAATCACATCGTAAGAACAATCTTTAAGCTCTACATATTTGGGAAATTTGTAACACGTCATTAAAAAAATCATAATCAGAAAAGAAATCAAAAGCAGTCTAACATTTAGAACTGTACAATGACAGAGTGCTTTCCCATAAAACTCACAGGAGCTCACAGCTCAGGTGACACTTAAATACTTGTATCGGAAAAGTCGAAGAGTAATGAGCTAAGCATCAGTTAGAACAGAACAGAATGATTCCCTGGCACAGTGGTTAGAGCAGCAGCCAGAGCACAGAAGGGTCACGTGCTATGAGAAGCAACCAACTGATGTGTCTCCCACATCAATGTTTCTCTGTCTCTCTCCCTCCCTTCACTCTCTCTGAAAAAGCAACAACAACAACAACAAAATAACCTCGGGTGACAACAAAACAAACAACTATAAAAAACAGAATAATTACAAAGAAAATAGAAAAAGGCAAAAATTGATGAAGTAAGAATCAACTAAAATAGGGAAATTAAGAAATCCAAAAGCTGCTATTTAAAAATGTCATTAACTGCCTTGGCCGGTGTGGCTCAGCCTGAAGACCAAAGAGTCACAAGTTCAATTCTGGTCAGGGCCATGTACCTCAGTTGCGGTTCATCCCTGGCCCTGGTCAGGGAGGTGCTGGAGGCAACAAGTTGATGTGTCTCTCTCACATCAATGTTTCTCTCTCTCTCCCTCCCTCCCACTCTACCTGAAGATAAATAGAAAAATATCCTCAAGTAAGGATTAAAAATAATAATAAATAAATAAAAATGTCATTAACTGTCCGGACGGTGTGAGCATCAACCCTCGTACCAAGAGGTTGCTGGTTTGATTCTGGGTCAGGACATATGCCCAGGTTGTGGGCCTGATCCTCAGTGGGGGGCATGCAGGAGGCAGCCAATCGATGTTTCTCTCTCTCTCATTCCCTCTTCCTTCCTCTCTTTCTAAAATCAATAAAGAAAAGATATTAAAAAAAATAAAAATGTCATTAATTAAAACCTGGGGAAGTCTCATCAAGGAAAGAAAATGGAGAAGACACAAAGAACACAAATGACAATAAAGGATAAAACGACATAGATGTGATAGGGAAATTAATTAAAGCAATTCATTACGCATGACCTTAGGACTCTCCCAAGAAGTTTTTGTGACAGGCACTATGATCATACCCTCATTTTGCAAACAAGAAAGTTAAAACTCAGACTGGTCACGTGACTTGTGGAAGGGGCCACCGTGCAATCCATGGCTCTCACCTGGAGGCAACAGCCCTCACACCACCCCCTGCGGGGCCACAAGCCCATGGAGCTTACCTGAGGGGTGCAGGGCTGAGGGGTAGAAATCCACTGGGGTCCGAGCGGGTGTGATCCGTGGGTCCATGTAGGAAGGCATCATCATCCACCTGGGATCGAAGCCCAGCATCTGAGGATGGTGCGCGTAGAAGGCGCGCTGTGGGTGGGAGGGCGGAGGGTACACCTGTGGCCAATGCTGCATCTTGTACAGTTGCTCCTGAGTGGGGAGAGAGGCCCAGTTAGACAGGCAGCTCCACCACCCCTGCACACACTCACTCTTCCTGCAGGGGGCCCAGGAAGCCCATCCAAAACAGTCAACCACAGAGGGAAGGGGAGAGCCCTGTGCCCGCACTCATCATCTCCACAGGTGCCAGGGGGTCCTCCAGTAAATACAAGGCAGAGCAGGTGTTCACGGAGATCAAACACCCCTGGAAATGACACCTGACCAGCACGCCTCCCAGGGTTCTCCTTGCCTGCACACCGGAGGACGGTCACCACTCCTTCCCTCCTCACCACTGCCCTCTGCAGTCCATTCTCCACACTCACCCAGGGCGACCTTTCACACACACATACACCTCTGGCCATGTCAACCCCACGCTTCAAAAGAGCTTTCGTTGGCTCCCCACAGGGATACACACCAGCTCCAGTGTCTTGCGGGACCTGCCCCCGCCTCCTCGCTTCACCGCACACCTGCCTGCCTGGCTCCCTGCTCCACAGGGCTGCCTGCCTGAGCCTGGGTCACACACTGGGCCCTCTGTCTGGGAAGCTCCTGTTCACTCCATCTGCAAACCCAGCCCATACTCTTTTTCTTTAGGTTTCAGCTTAAGAAGCACATTCCTCTGTGAAGCCTGTCACAAGTCCCTGGGAGAGGTCAAGTCCCAGTCCTCTGCTCTCATCGCACTGACATCTCTCCTTTGATGCACCGACGGGAGGTCCTTCTTTTCTACGGCGGGTTGCTTCACTGCATTCTAAGACACTGCGCACCGAGCCCACAGTGGTATCCCTGCCCCTGCTGCACTGCACGAGTGGACGAACATAAAGCATCAGTAGAACATGCAACACCAAGGACCTGGCGAGGGCTCACTGCAGACCCTGCTCCACCACCGCAGTGGCTCTGGGCTGCCTCACAGGTGCATTCCGCATCGGTACCTGGCAGAACTCAGGCACACAGTCAGCCCAGGAGGAGAGCCCAGCTGGCCCCACACCTGTCGGCGGCCTGGGCTGGACCCCCTGGACAGCTCTATCAGCACTCATGACACTTTCTGAGGGGCTCTCCCAGCCACACAGGAGGATGCAGGCCTCTACCACAGTGACCCCTCACGTCCAGACCCCAGCTCCCCGGGAACCTGACCAGACCGTCTGCTAGTGCCCTGGCACTTTCAGACCCCTCCCTGCTCTGAGGGAAGAACCTGCCCGTCACTGCCCCCAGAAGAATCACCCAGAGCGACTGTTACTGCCGTGTTGGCTTGAGCGCCTCAGAGAGCTCCCCAGTCAGCAATTCTCCACAAGCCACGAGCAACTACCCAGTGTCCCCGACACTGCAACGCTAACAAGTGTAGCTTCCCACTCAGAGCACGGGACCTGGGCTCCTGAAATGCGCCTTGGAGCCCAAGCAAAGAAGGATCTGGGGAGAAGGTTTTTTAAGCTGATTTTACAGAGAGAGGGAGAGAGCGAGCAAAACACTGAGCCCCCGACCAGGAATCAAACTCGCAACCTGGGTACGTGCACTTTTGGTGCACAGGACGACACTCCAACCAACTGAGCAACACAGGTAACGGCTGGGGGAAGATTTTAAAGGCAACTAGAAGAGATTTCAGGAAAAAGAAGTGGTTTTCAATGCCAAATTTTGTTATAATGTATATAATATTAGCTCTTAGAAGTATGTCACCATTAAATAGGCTTTTACATTTTCCAAAAATAAAATAAATAAAAGAGATCCCAGGAAAAGGCTCGAGACTTGGATTTGTTTCCCCAGGGCACACACCTTTTGAAACATTTTTGTTATTATTAATACTTTACTGCATGCCTAGCTGCTGGCAAAGTAATGTCCATCCATGTATCATCTCACTTTGCCACCAGAATGCACTGCTCATCGGTAATAAAGTTGCTCATTTATTACTCCTGTAAGACACGTAACTGCCAATGAGTGCTTCCAGCTGGACAAGATGACCAGGCTCAATAAGCATGGGTATGATTACATCCATTACCCACATGCTCTTGTTCAGGGCAAAGGTAAGTCTCCTTTAAGGTTTATGAACACCAACGAAGACGATACTGACAGATCAGTTTACAGGTGTCATAGAACCCTCACTGCCACGGTGCTGGAAGGGATCCCTGATTCCTGGTCGACAATTCCTGCCCAGGCCCCTCACCAGACACACTGCAGTGTTAGGACTGGGTTCACAGCTCTCTGGCTCCACACAAACAGACCTGCTAAGCAAACTCCGGGCTGCCCTCACTCCCTGGGAAGGCCCCAGTGTAGAGAGTGGCCAGGGGTACTGCTCTGAATGAAAAGACCACTCTTCTAGCTCACCTACACCAAGCCCAAGGCGCACGGCATGACTCTTCCGTATCAATGGTACACACGGTCAACAAACTGCCAGCAAGAGCAACCTGGAGAAGTGGTCAGAGCTGACCTACCAGTGTGACTGGGACCAGGAGGTGGACACCTGGTGTTTTAGCGGAGGCAGGGGAAGGGGCGTCACTCAGCAGTCAGGCCTGTTTGCCAGGCCCTTCTCAATGCCTTCTCCACTTACCTGCTGCTGCTGCTGCTGCTGCTGCTGCTGCTGCTGCTGGCGCTGGAACCTGGGAGGAAGTGACTTCTGATACTTGCTGAACTCCTGTGCAGGGGACCCAGCCTCCCTGGGTCCCTCCTCACTGCCACTCTGAGCCACAGCAGCAGGAGCTGCGGGGGCCTCTTCTGAAAACGTGTTGGGGACTTCCTGGGCAGAGAACTCGGGGGAGCCTAGAGGACAAATAACCAGAGAAGCGGCTGCAGTGAGCGCACAAAAGCTTGGCGATCAAACGCTGCTTCTTGCTGGCGCTGCCGCCACTGCTGGCTGGTCGCATCCTGGGTCCCTGGCGCTGTGCGCACGCTTCACGGCCACGAGCACCCAGGTTCCCACATCGCCCCCACTTCAGAGAAGACAACGGGTCCCGCGCTCAGGGGAGCTGCCTGAGGCCCCAGCATCGGTGGTGGAGTGTGACTTGGGTTGAGGTGGGAGGTTTCACTGAAAAGGACCCTGGTAAATCAGAGCAGCCACAAGCTCGACAGCCCACACACCCATCACCCCAAGAGCAGGACTCCACATGCCCAGCGGCTGTGTGCCTGGAGAAGTCAGCCTCTCCTGGCCCATTTCTTCCTCTGTACAATGAGGACAGCAGCTGCGCCTACCTCCTCTCCCTCCGGGGCTCGTGAAAATCACACGAGATGATCCATGTAATGTACTTAAAACAGTAAATGCTCAACACAATTTCCCATTGTTATGCTCTCTGAAACTCTTTTTCTTGCCCCACCTCAGCTTTGCACTTTTTTGTTCAGCTTTACTGAAAAATAATTGAAACTTGCATTCTCAAGTCCACTGTGAAGGCTCAGGGGCCCGATGCGCTTCCGAGGGTCACTGCGGGGGCAGCGTCCTCAGCCCCAGGCCTTGCGGCCGCCTCGGAGACCAGGGTCCACTGCCCCATCACACCAGAGCCGTCTCCTTCCTGGACTCCCCACCTCAGTAGGGACGCTGAGGCCCGCAGGGGCTTCATGCAGACAGACTGCAGGGAGAGGAAAGGGACAGAAGGACGGAGGGCTGCCAGCCCAGCAGTAAGACGCCCTCTGAAAGGCTTTCAGGAAATGCAACCAACATCAGGCCCTTCTCGCCTAAGGAGAGTTGGTTTTAGTTGACTTTTAAAGATCACAAAGAACATAACTAATTGTATTCTTTAAAACCGCTGCAAGAGACACCCTCCAACACGCTGCTCAACGTCTCTGACGCAGCCGTGTGCTCCAATGTTTCAGAATTAGTGCTCAAAATGTAGGTAACGTGCAGGTGGGCTCCCTTCCACGTCGTGCAGAAGGACCCTGGGCTCAGTCAAGTCCTGCCCCTCTGCATCTCCGCTGGTAGCATGACGACAAGGACAAAACGGCAACGCTGCCAGCAAGTGCGTGCGCTGTCCAGACACTGCGCCAAGTGCTCCATGCGCGTCTACCTCCTCTCCTTCACGCGGCCTGGGCACGCAGGCAGGGACATGCCATGAGCACCCCACTTCACAGACGCAGCAACAAGCTCCAGAGCCGTGAGGTACAGAGCCGGCCAGTGTCAGTGGTTGGAACAGGGTGTGAATCCAGGCCAGAACTCTAACGACTGATGCTGCCCAGGATCCTGTCAGCTACAGGTTGTGCTGGGGAGCCACGGAGACGCAAACACAAGCCAGTGCACGCAGCCCCCCAGGGTTGCCAGTTCGGGGGACAAAGCCCTCAGCTTACCTTTGCGGACAGCAGGGCCGTTCTCCTGTGGGGGCACCTTCTCGGTGCCTGGAGACCGGGGCACTTCCTTCTCCACCTGCTTCTGGGCCTCGCTGGCCTTCTGAGCCTGCTTGCACTTTTGGTCCAGCTGTTTGAGTTTGGCAGCACAGGCAGCCAACCTCTCTTCCCGAGCGCGGCGCTCCTCCTCCTCCCGGCGCTTGCGGGCACGTTCCACGGCTTCGGACATCTCTGACTGGATGAACTTCTGCCGCGGGGGTGGCTTGTCCTCTTTGTCCTCAACAGACTGTTGGCGGAACATGCTGCCCACTGAGGACTTCTGCCAAGAGAAGAAAGTCTCTGATGAAACCAGGAGACAAGGCCAGTCCCGCCACAGGGTCAGTTCTCCTGCTCCAGACCCCTGAGCACCTGCAGGAGGCCGCTGGGTCCCACGCTAGGAGGACAGAGTTTTCATCCTGCTCTGCCCTGGATGAAGAGTGGGATGGGGTTTGGGCAAGTGCCAACCTTCTGGACCTTAGCTCCTCATCTGCAAACTGGGGACAATACAGGAAGCCCTTGGGGTGGTGGAGATGCCTGCAGAGCCCTCGGCTGGACGACGCTGGGACGACACCCAGGGCAAGGATTGCCCCCGCTCCCGGGGCCTCGCACACAGAAGCCAGAAAGCACACATTCACCATCTCTCAGTCAGATCGCTGCTCTACAGCTTCCCCCATGGAAACACAGATACCTCTGGGTATAAAGAGCCATGACAAATAGAAATTCACAGTCGGACGTATGGTTTCAAGGTGATTCTTTATAAAGAACAAAAAAGCATCTCTAAAAACACCCCCTGTGGATATTTCATCCACCTGCATCTCTCACTGGTTAGCAGTCACAGGACGACGACCAGGGGCCGAAGATGCAGCGTGAACAGACACGGCTTCCTCACTGGTTGACAAAGGGAAACTGCACAGCGCACACCAGCCACACAATCCCAGCGAGACATGACCATCAAAATGGACAGCTCCTGCCCAGCTGGTGTGGCTCAGTTAGCTGGGCATCATCCTGTGCACCAAAAGGTCACGAGTTCGATTCCCAGTCAGAGCACAGTCTGGGTTTTGGGCTCAATGCCCTGCAGGGAGTGTGCAGGGGCAGCTGATCCACGTTTCTCTTTCTCTCCCTCTCCCATCCTCTCAGAAAATCAATTTTAAAAAATCTTTGAAAAAAACAGATAATTGCCCTGGCCAGTTTGGCTCAGCGGTTAGAGCGTCGGCCTGCAGTCCTGAGAGACCCGGGTTCGGTTCCCGCTAAGGGCACGTACTTCGGTTGCAGTTTGTCCCCGGCCCTGGTTGGTCGTGCGGGTGGCAGCCACTCGATGTGTCCCTTCATGCCGATGTTTCTGTCTGTCTCTCCCTTCCTCTCTCTCCCTCCCACTCTATCTGTACAAAAAATGGAAAAATATCCTCGGGTGAGGATAAAAAAACAACAACAAAAAAAACAGATAATTCATAGCTATAAATAGATAAACTCCCAAGTTTGATGAGAAAAAGGATATTCCTAGTCTCAAAGTATGTCCCCACAAAATTCTTATCCATGACAAGCGTGGGAAAGAGTGACTCCACCGTGTTAAACCTGAGACACCACCTCACTCGAGACCCACGTGAAGGCTGTCAGCAGGACGAAGGGGAATCATGGTCACCCGGTGGGACGCGATGAGAAGAGGCAGTGTCGTTTCTGAGATTCTAGCCCAAAAAGGAAACCTGGAACCTAAGCCTGAGGAAGGACCTGACAATCCCAGTTTGAGGGGAAGGATGTACCAAGCAGGAGGGAGAGGGACAGGACAGCTGAGGCCGGCCGTGCCTGGCCCGGAGGACCGTGTGCGGAGGACACTGACAGGAGCAGGTCCGGCGAGGGCAGCAAGGTGCCTGGCTCCCCGGAAGGAGCACCCTTGTCCGGAAGCAGCATGGACTGAGGTGTTCTGTGATGACTGCCCACCGGGCTGGAACCTTCTCTTCAAATGGCTCAGAAAAGATTATTCTTTGTATTGTACTTCCAACTTTCTCGTAAGTTCATGCTTGTTTCAAAAGAAACTTTATAATTAAAAAAAGGAAAGCGAGAAAGATCCTCCTAGGACTTCCAGAAACCCAGCCGCACTACTCAGCAAAACACAAGTGTGCAGGACAGTCAACTAGGTGACTGTGGGGAGGGAAGGAGCCCCAGCTGATCACCGGCGCGGAGCCCCTCCAGTGCCCAGGGTACCTGGCAGTCAGGGCCTGACGTCCAGCTGTGAAGCTTCCTGGAAGGCGGCTGAGGTTCCGGCACCTTCCGGACGACCCGGACCGTGCCTGCTGCCTCACACCAGTCCTTTCCTTCCTCGTGCGCACGCTTGGCATCGGCACTGTCTGCAGAACTCAGTGACAGCTGCCGCTGCCTTCTCGGGTCCCAGCTGCTCCTAGGACAAACGCTGAGCATCAGTTTTCCCAGTCAGCCCAACATGGTCTGGTCTTACTAGGCAGAGGGCCCTCAGCCAGCTCTCTACGCACCAACATCCTTCGTCAGAACAGACCTACCTCCCCACCACCATACAGGTGACAGGACATGCCCAGAACACCAGAATTCAGTACAACATTTACTAAATCACTCTACCACACAAAGCTCCAGGCAGAATATTCAACACCCATTTTTCATCTGATGGAAAAAAAAAAATAGCCCTCACTCCCCGCGCGCGCACACACACACACAGTTTTTATTTTATTTATTTTTTTGGTATGTGCCCCTAGAGGGAACCGAACCCGGGACTCTCTGGTCTGCAGGTGACGCTCCGACTGCTGAGCCAAACCGGCCAGGGCACTCCCCGCATTTTAAAGAGTTGAAAACTGAGCTCAGAGAGGTTGGGCAGCTGTTCTCCCTGACGGAGCTGATCTGAACCCAGGACTCCAAATGAAGGTCTTTCTCTTTATACTACAGCTCCTTCCCTGTGCTTTGCAGAAAAGGTGCTCAAAGTGCTCCGCGACACAGCACGAGACGGCTCACTGGAGGGCCACAGCCAAGAGCACGAGGAACAAAGCACACAGTGTGGACCGGAGGAGGGTCCAAGGGAGGTGGCAAGAAGGCTGGAAGAGAAGGGAGCTGGCAGCGCCCATCTTCACATGCTACAGGTACACTCGGGCGCTGGGGCAAAGCCCTGTGCA
This sequence comes from Molossus molossus, assembly GCF_014108415.1. Lineage (NCBI taxonomy): Eukaryota > Metazoa > Chordata > Mammalia > Chiroptera > Molossidae > Molossus > Molossus molossus. The sequence continues at coordinate 4,415,005 of NW_023425349.1, forward strand.
TGTGCGGAGCTCTCCTGTATGTGAAAGAAGTGCCCAGTCACACAGCAGGAGCCCCGGGAACAGCGGGGCTCAGGTCTGGCAGACCTGTCTCCTGTGTCCATGCACATGCATGTGTGAGTGGGGGAAGACGAGGTGGGGAAGGCACGTCAGGAGATCACAGCCGGGCAACAACTACTAGCGACTCCTGACTCCACCTTGAGAGACATGAGACACCACATGAGGCTTCTGACCCACCAACAAAGAGCTGTGTCTTTTGGAGACATGAGCACAGTGTGAAGGGTAAGAAAGTAAGATGGAAGGAGAGAGATACACTGGCTGACCTCTGCATGGTCCAGAAAAAAAAAAAATGCTGGTCCCACGGCCCCAGATACAATGAACAGGAAGGGATGGAGTCAGGGGATGAGTTTCAGGGCTCATCATGGATGGGGAAATGAAGCTGTCAGAGGGGACCTGGAGCTCATCGTAGGAGTCTCTGGGGGCTGGGCCTCATCAACCAGCTCAGAGAATATAAAGAGAGCAGAGCCCTCGCCGGTTTGGCTCAGCGGTTAGAGCGTCGACCTGTGGTCCAGAGAGACCCGGGTTCGGTTCCCGCTGAGGGCACGTACCTCGGTTGCGGTTTGTCCCCGGCCCTGGTTGGTCATGCGGGTGGCAGCCACTTGATGTGTCCCTTTCACGGCGATGTTTCTCTCTCTCTCTCTCTGTTCCTCTCCCCCCCCCTCCTACTCTATCTGAACAAAAAATGGAAAAATGTCCTCGGGTGAGGGGAAAAAAAAAGTAATAAAATAAATAAATAAAAAAAATAAAAATAAAGAGAGCAGTGTTAGGGAGGAGGTGCCCTCTATTTGAGGTGTCCTTGGTCATAGCCAGGAGCAAAGCTGGGTCCATGCCCAATTCTTTCAGTTGAATATTCAATTAACATCAACTGAAAGAGACAAGAACAAAGTGTAAATTTTGTCTTTGCCTTTGACTTGAATTCTTGGTCACATTTCCTTCTGAACTCCATGTTCCAAGAACTGACCCACAGATAGTTCCCAAGTGCAGCAAGCAGTGTGAAAACAAATACCAGAAGCCTCCATTAGTTAACCGTGTGTCTCAGGAAGAGTGGCAGACCAGTTACCACCTTCCTCCACAAGAGGGCAATTTCGACAGGAGCTTTGAAGTGCAAGATGCAACAATACAGAGAAAGCTTGGAGATTCGACCATACAAACATTCAATCAGTGACAAAGCAAAGGGAAAACATTAAAGCATTAATACCTAAACAATATAAAACCACATTTTTGAGGAAAGCATAATAAGTCTAATAGGTAATGTACAAAGAAAACATGAAATTCCACATAAAGGAAAATGTTCCTGTTTGCTAGTACTCCAACCAAAGGTATTAATTTTATTTTTACTCCTCATCTGGGGATTTTGTTCCCCATTGATTTTTAGAGAGAGAGGAAGGGAGGGAAGGAGAGAGGGAGGGAGAAAGAGAAACATCAATGTGAGAGAGACACATCGATTGGCTGCTTCCCGACCAGGGCCAGGGATCGAACCTGCAACTCAGGTATGTGTCCTTGACCAGAAATTGATCCCGAGATCCTTTGGTCCGAGGGCTGACACTCTAACCACTGTGCCACACCGGCCAGGGCCAAAAGTACTATTTTAATAGTACCAGCCAATACTATTAATATTATGATAAAAACAAGAAGAGTTGGAGTACAATGAAGTTTTTCTAAAGGGCATTATGAATAAAATTAGTCCAATAAAATTACCCAAAAAGAGAAAAAATTAAATTGGTCTAAAAAGCTCAGGAAATCTGGCCTACCCTACCGACAGCTCCTCCCACATCCCAGACTCCCAACATGCTTTGGCATGCACATCCCTGGCTGTGAGCAACCTGGAGGAAAAGAGTAAGCTGAACCCAGGCAGTTTCCCAAACTTGCTTGGCCACAGAAGGCTTCTGCGGCCTAACACTCATCATCAGTCTGCTAGACGCATGGCCCACACCACATGCTCAGGAAGGTGCTGAGCAGTGGCTGCGATCGCGAGGACCCAGCCTTCCACGCCTGGGCGCAAACCCTGGCCCCGTTCTCCCAGGGCTGTCCCCAGGAGCTTGGCTCTCTCATCTGCAAAATGAAACGGAATCTGCCCTGTGAGGTCGCTGTGAACTAGGAAACGCACTTGGCATGGGACCAGCACACGGCAGTCCCGCTGAGCCAAGCTGCGCTGGAGCGTGCCACAAGCAGGGGTGGAGAGCCTTACCACTGCGGCCTGCCATCCTTCACAGTGTCTTCCTCCTCTTCGTCATCACTGAACTTCAACTTCTCAGAATAGTCCACTTCCTCATGGAGGCCTAATAGGAGGGCCAGGAAGAACGAGCAAAGATGAGAATTTCAACCACTACGAGTGCCACTGGGCTTCCTCAGTCAGAAATTATGCCAAACCAACGAGGGGAAGACCAACCACCAGAGCACACTGCAGACACAAGTGAAGGACAGTTTGGGTTTCGGGTAACAGCAAAGAGGCTTGGTCAGACTAGCCCTCCCCCAGACAACAGTCCTTAAATCTGGGCAAAATTTACAAAATGTATTAGCACATGCAGGAGCGGAGCAGAAGCAGGCAGAATCTAGATCGGCATTGACTCTAAAGTACAGAGGCTTGCCCATGAGAGTTGGCCCAGGGCACTACTTCCCCTACCAAGTGGACCAGGTGGTAGACAGAGTCCATCAACTGATGAGTGGGTACCCAAACTGTGGCAGATCCACACAATGGAATAGCACATGGCCATTAAAAAAAAAAAATACACCTGGCCAGTGTGGCTCAGTGGACTGAGCATCATCCCGTGGACTGAGAGGTCCCTGTTCAATTCCCAGTCAGGGCACGTGCCCGGGCTGCAGGCTCGATCCCCTGTAGGGGCCGTGCAGGAGGCAGCCAGTTGTTTTCCTTTCACATCACTGTTCCCCTCTCTCGCTCCCCTCCCTTCCTCTCTCTCTATAAAAATCAATTTTAAAATATTAAAAAAAAAACCAGAAAGATTAGTTGCCAGAGGATGGGGGAGAGGGGCAGTGGGGTGACTGCTAATGGGCAAAGGGTTTTTTTTGTGAGTGACAGAAATGTTCTGGAAATGGATAGTGGTGACGGTTGCATAAAATTGTGAATATAATAAAAAAAATAATCACTGAATCATATATTTTTTCAAAGGTATCAATCCGCCCTCGCTGGTGTGGCTCAGCTGGTTGGGTGTCATACCATGCACCAAAATGTCACTGGTTCGATTCCTGGTCAGGGCACATGCCCAGGTTGTGGACCCGAACCCCAGCGGGGACCATGCAGGAGGCAGCCAATCAATGTTCTCTCTCACCGATGTTTCTGTCTCCCTCTCCCACTCCCTCTCCCTTCCTCTCTCTCTAAAATCAATAAAGAAAAAAAAAATCTTCAATAAACAAATCAGGGTTCTCCCGCCAGCCCTTCGAGGGTCTGAGCAGCGAGGGCAGCTGGAGAAGCAGCAAGGCCAGGCAGCCCCGGTTCAAGAAGGCTCCAGGTGCAACGAGTCCTCAAGCACCAGCAAACGCCTGCCCTGCCGCCACGACACCCAAGAGGAAGGTCAGCTCTGCCGGGGGTGGCAAAGGTGGAGCCCAAGAGGAGGTCAGCAAGGTTGTCAGCCAAGCCTCCTTCTGCAAGAGCAGAAACAAAGCCAAAAAAGACAGCAAGAAAGGACAAATACGCAGACAAAATAGTGCAAGCAGAAGGGAAAGGGGAGCAAAGGGAAAACGAAAGCGGCTGAACAGGCACCTAAAGATGTACCAGCGGAAAACGAGGCGAATCCAGCCTCAGAGGGAGGAAAGAGAGGAGCCAAGTCTGATGAATAGCATGTACACTGTCTTATCACTGGTCCTTGTCCCCCTTCTTATACAATTCAGAGAAATATTTTTATCAATTATTTTGTAAATGCAACGTTTTTAGTAGCTCTAGAAACACTTTTAAGAAGGAGGTAATTCCACCTGATCCCATTTTTTTAAGTGTAAATGCTTTTTTCAAGAGGTAAAATCATCTGTTGGTTATTTTTTTTGGTATAACCAGAAAATAGTGGGATATTGAATACGGGAGGCTTTGATTGTCTTGGATGTCAGCTTAACATTCCACAGATGGGGGTCGTGCCATGTCCAATCATACAATACATACTAAACAGCAATTTGGATTCAGTCGTGCATTTAATATGTCTTGAACATTTTAAATTACGTCTAGTCCCATGTTTCTGGTAGAACTGCTTCCGAAAGAAAACCACTCCTTGATCTGGGCTCTCCCTGTCAAAACTTCATGCACTCTGTCACATCTTCAGTGTGGTAGTCTTTTCCTAGTAAATTTGTTAATGTGCTGTGCAAGATTGAAAATTTGATCTATGTATACATAGGATATTAAATTGTGATTTAGTGGGACTCTGCTGTTGAAGATATTGGTACTTGATACTCTATTAAGGAAAATCAACTTACAAATTTTAAGCTGGAAAGTCACTGGAATAACTGTTGAGAAAAAAATCACAACTCTGTAACTTTGCATTTTGGGTGCATATGTTAAGAATTGTGTACAGCCCTGGCCGGTTTTGCTCAGTGGTTAGAGTGTTGGCCTGCGGTCCAGAGAGACCCAGGTTCAGTTGCCGCTAAGGGCATGTACCTTGGTTGCAGTTTGTCTCCGGCCCTAGTTGGGCCGTGTGGGTGGCAGCCACTCGATGTATCCCTTTCACGTCGATGTTTCTCTCTCTGTCTCTTCCTCTCTCTCCTTCCCGCTCTATCTGAACAAAACATGAAAAAATGTCCTCGGGTGAGGATAAATATTTAACAAAACTCAGTATGTGTTACCCATTCATAATTTAAAAACAAAACATTCACCCTGGCCGGTTTGGCTCAGCGGTTAGAGCACCGACCCTCAGACCGGAGAGTCCCAGGTTCAGTTCCCGCTAAGGGCACGTACCTCGGTTGCAGTTGGTCCCCGGCCCTGGTTGAGGTTGTATGGATGGCAGCCACTCGATGTGTCTCTCTCACATCGATGTTTCTCTCTCTTCCTCCCTCTCTCCCTCCCACTCTATCAGAAGATAAATGCAAAAGTGTCCTCGGGTGAGGACAAAAAAAAAAAAAAAAATTCAGCAAACGAGAAATAGAAAGGAACCTGCTCAATCTGATAAAGAACATCTCAACTCTAAGATCAGAAACAAAGAACTTGAATACAACATTGTATGTCTTGTAAATACCACAGTGCGATAAAGCGAGAAGAAAAAAAAAGCATATGATCTGAAAAGGAAGACATAAAGCTGTCCCTATACATAGGCAATATGATGGGTTAGGTGGAAATGCCAAGAGATCAATAAGAACTAGTAAAACTAGTGAGTGCATCCAGCAAAGGTCAATTCACAAAAACCAACTGTATTTCTACATAGTAACATCATACACTTGAAGAAACAATGTCACTTATAACAGCATCGAAGACCATCGAATGCTGAGGACCAGCCTCCACCCTGAAAACTACAGAGCACTACGGGGGGTGAAGACTTGGTTCACCAGGTTCCTACATGGAAGACTCAACATTAAGATGTCATTTATCCAGAAACAAATTCAACATAATCTCAACCAAAATGCCCACAGGCTTTTTGTAAATACTGCTAGGCATTCTAAATTTATATGGAAATGAAAAGCACTTAGCCTAGTCAAACAATCAAAAAAACAAAACAAGCCCTGACCAGTGTGGCTCAGTTGGCTGGAGACTCGTCCTGTGCACCGCAAGGTCGCTGGTTCAATTCCCAGACAGAGCACATGCCGGGTTTCAGGTTTGATACCAGTCAAGGCATGTACAGGAAGCAATCAATCGATGTTTCTCTCTCACATAAATGTTTCTCTTTCTCCTTTTCTCTGTCTAAAAATCAATGAAAACATGTCCTCAGGTGAGGATTAAAAAAACAAAACAAAAACAAAAAACAAAGTTGGAAAATTTATACTATCTGAATTTTTTAAATTTGTCAGTTTATTTTGTTCATTACCTGAATTTCAGACTTCCTATAAATAAAAAGCTCCAGTGTGGTTTGGGCATAAGGATGAATAAAAAGATCAATGAAACAAACAGGTCTGGAAACAGATTTTTGACAAAGGTGCCAAAACAATTCAATAGGGGGAGAAAAGTCTTACTTGATGGGGAGCAAGTGTATATTCTCATCGAAAACAATAAACCTCAACTCCTACCTTACACCATACACATCAATTAATTCAACATGGATCGGAGCCCCAAAAATAAGAGTTAAAACTATAAAACATAAGGGCATATCTTTACCACCAAAGGGAGACAAAGATTTTTCTTAAGACAGGACACAAAAGTAATAAACATAAAAAACACAAATTTATAAACTTCATCAAAATTAAAAACTTCCGTTCATCAAAACCGTGCTAGGAAAAATGAACAGACGCCCTGGCGTGGCTGCATTACGCAGTGCACCAATGGGTCTCGAGTTCTGTTCTTCTGGGCACATACCCAGGCTGTGGGTTCAAGCCCCAGGCGGGTTGTTTACGGGAGGCATCCGATCAATGTTTCTCTCTGTCTCTCCCTTTCTTTCTCTCTCTAGAATCAATGAAAAAAACATATGCTCAGGTGAGGATTTATATGTGAATAGACAAGGATTTACCTATGAATAGACTATAGGAAAAAATATTTGTGAAATGTAGGTCACCAAGGACTTCTGTCATACACTCAAAAAGAAAAAAATATATATACCTGTAGCCAAACAGCACATAAAAATGCATTCATCATCATCACTCACTACAAAATGCAAATTTAAAAGCACAATGAGTCCGGCTGGTGTGGCTCAGTGGCTGAGCATCGACCCATGCACCAAGAGGTCCCGGTTCTATCCCCGGTCAGGGCACATGCCCAGGTTGTGGGCCAGATATCCAGTCGGGGGCATACAGGGGGCGGCCAATCGATGTTCTCTCTCATTGATGTTTCTGTGTCTCTCAAAGTCAATAAAGGGGAAAAAAATTAAAGAAAAAAGAACCAAACACAATGAGCCCTGGCCAGTTTTCTCAGTGGTTAGAGCATCGGTCCACAGACCAATGAGTCACAAGTTTGATTCTGGTCAAGGGCACGTACCTTGGTTGCAGTTCATCCCTGGCTCTGGTCCGGTCATGCAGGAGGCAACCAGTCGATGTGTTTCTCCCACATAAATGTTTCTCTCTCTCTCCCTCCCTTCCTCCCACTCTCTAAAAAAATAAAATAAATTAAAGCACAGTGCGATACCACCACACACCCCGAGAATGGCTAAAACGACAGAGACTAGCGAGCGGTGATCACTGCTGGGAAGGAGCATGGCACAGCCACTGTGGAAAGGCCGGGGTGGTCCTTGTGAACCTCATTTCACGCCTACCCTCTGACCCAACACTTCCACTCAAGAGAAATGGAATACTGTTCACAATAAAACTTCTGACTGGCTAAACAAATTAAAGTCTACTGACACAACGGAATATACCCCAATAACAGCGCAACCACGGATACATGTAACATCGATGACTCGCAGACGTGGCACCAGAGGAAACTGCGGCTCCATCGGCCGGCACTGTCCAATGGGCCCGGCAGCAGGGGGAGGCAGGCTGATGGGAAGGGACTGGGGTGATGAGGAAATGCTTCTTGATCTCACAGGTATATACCCCTGTGTCAAAACTGTACAATTAAGATGTGTATCTTTCAATATAATTACAATGTACTCGAAAACCAACATCAAGGACTGTAAGAGAATATAATCAGACTGGGGAATAGAGTGTGGGTGAAATGAAAGAAACAAGAAGGGCAGAATGGTGGTAACTTGCTGAACCTGGGTGATGGGTACCTGGAAGTTTATTGCACTATTTTGCTTAACTTTTCCATCATGAAAAATGCCTCTAAGAATATTAACAGCAAAATCTACCACAGCTCAAAGCTCAAGATCAAAGACCAAAGGAGATACAGATGGGTCAGGAAGCAATCCCTGCTGTGAATGCCAGCGAGGGCCTACTCAGGGCACCGAGGCTGCTCCCTGCCCCCACGTCTTCATTTCCTGCTCGCCCAGGGAAACCACACAGTGGGGTTTTCATCCTGGCTAGGCAGAGATGGACTTCACTCCTGCCCCCCTAAACCACCGGTGTAAGCCCATCAAGAAGCACCCACCTGCCCAGCCATCGTCGGCATCGGTGTCCAGGTCATCGAGGCCCTTGAGGTTTTCTGCATTGATGATGGTGGGCCGAGGAGCCCGCTCCACCAGCTGTCGGAGTGGGCGCGGTGGGCGAGACGTTCCCAGCCTGTTTTCTTTTCTGATGAGAGAGAAAAGAGTTAAAGACACTGGACTTATGCCAAGGACACATATGGAAAAAACTCAAACATTTTTCAAAAACTAAGTCCTAGATTGCAAAGGTTCATGTTTGCATTTAACATTTAAGTCATCTCCTTTGGAAAGAAATACACAATGAACAACTGCATCGCAGAGAGAAGTCCTGCCTCATTCTGCAGTTTTATTGCTCAGTACTAATGCCTAGGGTAGCAGCAACTGGCATGTGCCAAAAACTGTGCCAGGCACTTGAAGTCATGACCCAACCTCTCACCCAGCCCATCCTGCCGCCCCACACACCCTGGGCCGAGCTGGCTTAGGGGCCTGCGGTCTTCAGAAGACAGAGCACTTTCACTCATCACGGTCATCCTGTCCAGTCACCACCAGGGTGATCTCTATACATGTGACAGAGCCTTACCCGTCCTGGTCATTCATCTGGAACTGCCTGAAAGGAACACGGGGTTCCAGGCGGAGCTGGGGGAGGGGAAAAGACCCTCGTTCCACTGGGCCCTGGTTCTCTGACGACTGAGGCGAGCACATCTGCAACACAACACCAATGGACAGGACTTTCTGGTACTGCCCACACTCTAAGTTCCACTTGAATTAGAATTCGTTTCAGAAAATGGAAAATGGGAAAAAGAAACAAGAAGTCTCAGCGTTTCCCATGTAACCTGCCACCGTCTCCCCATTTCTTTCCTGTTAGTAAACCTGGGCCTTGTGTCTCGGGGAGAACCTGCCTCTCCTTTTTCTAAAGGACCAAGGCTGAAATGATATCACATCAGCAGGGAACGAAGCCAGAGGCTCTTAGGATTTGAAGAGGAGAGAAAAGTGTAAAACTAATGGAAACCTGAAAGGCAGGTATCAGGGCAAATCGTGACATCAGGAGGGAAAACCTAAGGTGGACCACGTGAAGTAGGTTCTGCTGGACAGGAAAAAGCCGACTTCATGGGGAAAATGCACACTCTGAAGACTTACAAAAGCAGGAAGCATGTCATGGTATGTAGGTGGGTGGTATGCATTTCCCATGAACTGTGAAGCCCCTTTGCGGACAGGCTGAGCCGGGCGGAGAGAGGGGTCCTTAGAATCGCTGGTGCATGCCGAGGAGGGGGCTCCATCTCCCGCACTCGAGTTCCTGCTGCCCAGCTCAGTTGGGGAGGCGCTCAGAGACGTGGCAGAAATTATGTTTCGCCCACCGCCCTCCCTCCAGCTTGTCACATCTGGAAATTGAAAGAGGGCAAAAGGGGAAAGGAAAGAAGAGGGGGGAGGAGGGATTGTATGAGGTTCTGAAGGTCAAGGGACCCCCTCATTCACAAAAACAAACAAACAAAAAATCACAAGTGAAGAGTCAAGTCCACTGGTCAAGTATGTCAGGGAAGGTGGGGGGCAGACGCCTCCAATGAGTATGAACTTGCTGAGGGAAGTCTGATTATAAAAGAAATACAAAACAAGGTCCACTCAGAGAAGGCAAGTGTGAGCAGGACATGGTCTTCACTGATTAACAGAAACCCCATCACCCACAGAGCTCAGCGCCAAGGAATCGGGCGGCCCCAGTGGAAACAGCCTTGGGTGATTTCCCCACAGACACTGCCCAGCCCTGGAAGATCAGCCCTGTGCTCAGCGCGACTTGACATTAAAACCAAAGAGAGTTCTGATGTGTTTTCAAACTGTTTAGCAGTGGCATCTCTGGTCAAAGAGATCTCCCCGTTCATGAGACAAAGCAGAGCTGCTCTCGCCCAGTGGGGCCTGCCACAAAGCCTTGGCCCCCACCTGTCCTGCACCAGCCGGGGGCCCTCCTGCAGGGCACAGGTGGAAACCTGTTGACCTATCTATTTTTTTAGAAGATGCTTTCCACCGCCTAACATAGCAAGATCTGGTAGAATTGTAGGCCGAGGCGAAACTGCATGAGCCAAATAAGTGGCTGCTCTTTCCAGCCACCTATGGGTTCGGGGTTCAGACATGAAAGGTCCCTTAGTACGTGACCCCTGAGAGAAAGAGCCTGAGGGACGGGAGCTCTGCTGTGGTCACCCCTCTGGCCATCTGCTTCTTCGTCTTCTCAAATGAAATGAAACTGATCCCAGAAGCTCCTCCTAGTTCTAAACTTTTATATTCCTATAAAGCAACTCATCTTAAGTAAACCCAGAAAGTTACAATTCTTGGCCTAAGGACTTGGGCTATGTCTGGAGGAGACAGCCAGCCAGGCCACTGGACAGGTCAGGTGTGTCATGCCGTTGCAGAGTGACCACTCCATTCACAGATGTCAGGTCTGTCACTGGACACCTTGGGGGTTAATCAACACAAGCAAATAAAAGTCCTCCATATTTCAGAACCTGATCAAGCACCCCCAACACACACCCAAAAAACAAGAGCCATTTCAGAATCTCTGGTTAGAACAGACAGGAAGTCCCATTGCTAAACAACATTAAACTGTAACCACCCAAGGCCTCTAAAAGAAATTATGAGAAAGTATCACTACACACACCTGCCCACTCCTAGCCAGACCCCAGAGGAGGGGCCACAGAGACCCGCTGAGCGGGCCACATAAGGGAACACGTTGAAAAACAGATTCTAAGTTGGCTGGGGATCAGGAGGCCTGGAAATCAGACTTCTTCACACACACCCCCAGTGATCCCGAAAGCATCGGCGAGCTTTGGGAACCGCTGGTTTAGAAGACAAGCTCCTGAATCAGAGCCCAAGGTAGCTGACCCCTGCCATGACCACCGAAGCAGAGCAGAACTAGCTGATGACAGGTAGGAAGGCAGGCAGGTCTGACCCAACCCAGCAGACAAGAAGGAAGGGGTGGCTCCAGACCAGCCTAGGGAGTGAGTCCAGCAGAGCAGAGGTCAGGCAAAGGGTCACTGACCACGCTGTCCAGGAAGGGACCCGGCCAAGGGAGTGATGGCTCTCTGAGAGCCGCACGACCCTGTCCAAGAGGACGGGAGATGAGGGGGCTCAGCTGTGCCAGACAGGGCTTCGGCCCACTTACTCTGAGGGCGGAGGCTTGGTCCTGGCCCATACGACAGATCTGAGACGCCCTTTTCCTTGCCAGCCTTGTCCTGCCCTCCAGCTGCTCTCAGCGTCGGAAATTCCTCGGGAGAGAAGGATAACAGTCGGCTTGAGGCCCTTGAACCTGTCGAGAAAACCGGAAAGACTTATGGAGCAAGTGAGATCGGCACCGATGGGTCTCAGCTGCAGCAATTCCACGCACTGACAGCCACGCTGGCCGGAAGTGGGCTCCCCGAGAGTCCCCAGATGCCAACTGTCAGGGGCCAGTCACAGAGGGTGTGGGTAAGAAGGCGCAGTTCCAGCCAGGACCCTTCCCGGCTCCTCGAAATGGCAGTAAGGTCCTTCTGGTGGCCCAGGAGGCAGATGAGCGCAGTCTTTGGCAAAACCAGTCCAAGGAAGTCAAGTGCTTTCATATGGAGTAGTGCCAAGAGAAGGTGTCCCCCACTCTCCCCAAAGGCCTCAGCCCCACATCTACACCACGAGTGCCTCCTCATCGGTCTGTCCTTCCCAGTTTTACCATTTTCTACAAAGGTCCTCCGGCCCTGCAAGGCTACCCGCTTGGCTGCTGTGAACAATCTGTCCTCCTCCTTCCACTCCCTCGCCAACACTGCAGCCCCAGAGAAGCCGCTCCCTCATCTTGCCCTCGCGCGGCTCTCAGCACGGGGGCTGGCAGTCATCTTCTGGGTGAGGACATGGCAGCAAGCGACACGTTCACGCGTCTGGAGTGGGAGCTCGTCCCTCTGTCTGGACCACGCAGCGCGTGTCCAATGCCACGTGACCAACAGTGTATCTAACAGCACAACGTGGCGAGCCCTGCTCCCTAGAAATAAAGCCGATTCTCCCCCTCGGTATTATTCTTGGCACCACTGACTCACAGGCCTGTCAGCTCAGGCAGACTTTGCAGAAAGATGAAGGGGTCAGTGCAGAAGCACAGGCAGCAACTCACTCACCATCCCCGTGGTAAGAGATCCAGGGTCAGATCAACCTGCCAGGATGATAACTGGGCGTCACTCACCAGGGATGAACCTGAGAGAGTCTCCAAGGGTCGCAAAGACGCCCCCTGCTCTGCCCAGGGGCTCTGACTCACATACTCGCTTCCTTATGTTAAGAACTGGCAAGATGAAATATGAAAGTCAAGCTTTAAAAATATGGTAGAGCCCTGGCCGGTTTGGCTCAGCAGTTGGAGTGCCAGCCTGAAGGGCTGAGGGTTCGATTCCAGTTAAGGGCAACCTGGGTTGGAGGTTCGATCCCCAGACCAATCTGGGTTTTGCGGAAGACAGCCGATCGATGTGTGTGTGTCTCCTCTCTCTCATAGTGACGTTTCTATCTCTCTCCCCCCTTCTCCCTTGCTCTCTAAAAATCAAGTATGTCTTCATTCAAGGACATGTTATTATTGATTTCTGGTACATTAATCGAAGAAAAACAAAACAGCAAATGCCCAGTACCTTTTCCTGCCTCGCCAGTCATGAAGGTATTGTAAGCATAAATTAAACTTACCCTCCACAGATGAAAAGGTATCAAGCAGAACTCAAATCTCAAACCAAAGTGGTATCATTGCTAAGGTCTCAATGCTCTATAACATTCACCCACCAATCCCTTGTGCCATCTGCTTGTCCATAAGAAACTCAGAGAGTAAAATCAGGGGCTTCTTCTAAGGCCCCAGATCAAGCCATTG